>NC_066583.1:12524914-13861164 GCF_024323335.1 Lathyrus oleraceus | reverse complement strand
GTGAGAAAATTGAAAGTTCTTGTTGAGAGAAAAATTTGATTGATTTCTAGATCTAGATCTGAAAACTGTTGTTAATCCCAAATGCAGTTGTGATTATCATTATATATCCCTTGTTAATCATTCTGAAAACATGTTTAAGCCAAAACCAAAATGAGATTAACAAGTTGCAAGGTGTGTGCACAAATTGGTGTTTTCACCTCACGCATGAGATGCATGCGTGAACAGTGCCCAAAGCTGGCCCAAATTCACTTAAAAAAAGCCCATGCACCCTTTGGAATTGGTATTTCATGCATATGATCACCCAAATTGATTTTATTAATTTTCCTTCAAAAAACTTCATGAATGAGCATATGATCATGCAAAGGAATTTCATGCCATGTAATGAGATATTTGGAAAGCGCATGTTATGAGAAACAAAATGCAAGAAGAACCACCAAAATTGGAGCCTTGGTTCAAAAGATATGGCCATTTGAATTTTCAAGCACCCTTTGCCATGATTTGATCATATCTCCTCAACCACACATCATAAATCCATGATCTTGGACTTTTTGGAAATGGGAGAGAAAGATCGTCAACTTTCATGTTGGACAAAATTTCATTTGAAGCTTCTTTGATGTTGGAAAGTTGAGTTGAAGTTGGTCCAAAACTTGCCATTTTTGGAAACTTGAAAATTAGAGGTCATTTTCCATTTTTGGAAACTTTTGATCTGGCTTCAAATCCTTCAAGGTAGATATTTGACATGTTGAATAACCTTCTTTGGGATATGAATGAAGTGTCTCAATCCATTTCTCCACCTCCTAGCCCTCAGTTAACTTGCAGTTGACTTTTTAAGGCCTCTGATGACTTGGACCAGAACTGATGACTTTGAGCCTTCAACACTTGGCCAACTTGCATCAAAATGATCCTTGGGTCATGTAAGCTCATTAGAACACCCATAGGGCCTTCATCTCATGGAATAACCCTTGCTCTCTTGCACAGATGGATTCTCCTGATCAGTTTTGACTGATGAAACCGAACATGCTATGTAATGCTAATGACCTAAAAATGAAATGTATGTACAAATGGGAGGTGCAAATTTGAGGTGCTACATCATCCACGAGGACATAACTCAGTGGGGAATATAGAAGGAAAGATACACACTTTATGCGTACAAGGCTGACTCTATATGGAGAGATCGGACACAAACATCTGCTTAGGGAAGGATATTTCACCAATAGTAGGAGATAACAAGCAAAGATATATGGCAAAGAATACAACATGAATATCTGAATGCTAAAAATTATGCATGTATATGCGTGGTTTATGTATGATTAATGCTGACAAACAGACATATCTAACACAAACAGGTCCAAGATTCAATGGACAGACATCCGGTACAACATCTCAAAGAGAAGGCCAAGCCCACAGAAGGAAATCCAATCTAGTGGGGAGCAACAAATACCAGGCAGCACCGATCACCGCTGCGGATCAAACAGAGTCACTGCCGGGGACAAAGACTATTGCTAGGGGAACAAGCAGGGTCGCTGGGGATCAGAGACCGCTGTTGGCGATAAGTGACGGATCACAACTAACAAATGTTGGGGATCTTCCAACAATTCTCGGGAGCACGCAGAGATATTGATAAGGTCTGTCAGAGGAGAAACTCTACAGGGGATCTTATCAGGCAATAATATGAAATTCTGTGGGGAACAACCACCAAACAGAAACACATCAATCAAGTATTCACTTCTAACCACTAAAGGAACACCTCTGCTTCCAAGAGGAGAACAAGTCACTCCGTTGGGGAAGGAAACAACACATCTTACTCGAAGTTCTAACGCCAAACTAGGATGAGGTAAAGTCTCAGCTGGGGAAGCTATAGAGCCATTGCCAGGGATTTGCTGCTGAACAGACAAAAGATCCGATGCAGAGGAAACTCTATCGGGGAGCTCAACACGGATAAGATCCATCGTAGAAGAAACTCTATTAGGGAACTTATCAAGGAAAGATATGAAACTCTGTGGGGAACAACCACCAAATAGAAATTCCAAAAATCAACAAAATTCCTCATATCTGCTGGAGAAACACCTCTACTAGGAGGAGAGAGAACCACTGCTCCACTGGGGAAGGAAATACACATCTTCAACACCAGCTCTGCTAGGAGAAAACTATCCAATAAGGAGGAAATAATCAGGCTCTAATCAGGCAACTCCACTGGGGAAAGACTTCTGGCGGTCAAATTGGGGCTAACCTGTAGGCGACCCAACTGGGGGAAGTCTAACGTGAGCAACCCTACTGAGGATGAGTGGTAAGAAAACTTGCTAGGGAGAAACTGCAAGCCAACCTGATGAGACTTTCCACTCATGCTGAGGAATTCCTACTCACTCTGCGGGAGATTTCCAATCACAATGAAGGAAGACCAACTTCCTCGAAAATAGATAGCATTTCAACTTTTATCAATCTATAAGGGATTTTAGGTCAATCCACACAAGGGATGACAACCATATAATTGATAAAACACAGATGTTAGACTCAGACTCTTTGAGGATTTGAGGATGGAGGTATACACATCTCGTAAAGATTAAAATTTAATAATAACAATGTGTTTATTATTATTGCCTTGTGGTGATCAGTTATGGCCTTAGTCTTTCTTTACTTTGTTTTGGGTTTTTTTTTTAAATACGACCTGCGTGTCGTGCCTCTCCTTTTGATCTCTTAATGTAACTTCTTTTCTCATCTCAAACCCTCGTATGTAAAACGAGTTTCTTCTGGAATGTAATGTTATGAATAAAGAGAAGAAGACAATGTTATGAAGAAAGAGAAGATTTCAATATCAAAAGAGGACAATCTTGAAGATCTTGCTTGGAGAAGCTTTGAGAAGAATTCAATATTAAAGGAGGACAACCTTGAAGATCTTGCTTGGAGAAGCTTAGATCGTTGTAGGTTAGCTTAGGTTCTCTCATTGGCTTGAGAGAACAATTGCGCTAGGGGCCATAACTGTTTCATTTTGTTTGTATGTATGTTGATGCATGTGAATGTATGTTGATGCATGTGAGAGACGATTTATATGATAAACAAGCCGGTGAGATCATAACAATTGCAATTCCCTCAAACTAAAATATTAAGTTTATGCTTTCCAAGTTTTAGCACTCATCAAGACTAGTATCGGATAATGTAGGTTTCGCCAAAGCGAGGTGCATGTTCTATATTAGTAAGGTGCGATGGGATAATTGTAATATCCAACTGCTAAAACAATGGGTCAAACTTAACTAAACAAATTATGATGATATTATATATGTTTGCTTTCCAAGTTTTAGCACTCATCAAGACTAGTATCGGATAATGTAGGTTTCGCCAAAGCGAGGTGCATGTTCTATATTAGTAAGGTGCGATGGGATAATTGTAATATCCAACTGCTAAGACAATGGGTCAAACTTAATTATAATAATATCATATATGTTTTAGAAGCAAGAGTTGGGAATAATCCATATGATGGATTGGAATAAGGAGTTATTCACCCAACTGAAATTTTCGAGAGTTGTATGAGATACAATTGGAAGGAGTTCCTACCTAAATAACCTAGTTTTGTGTAATCCGCCTACGCGGACTTAGAACGAAGTGAAATATGGATCTCGACCCACTAGAAAATCTTCCAACGGGATTTTCCGAATCAAATGATGAGGGTCATTTGTTTTGAGTAAAATAGTGGGAGCATATTTGATTAAAGGCCTAATTAAATATGTCAATGATACTAATATTTTCTTAATCCTTATGTAGATAACCATGACAACAAACACCTCTAACAACGTCTTGCGATCAATCCTTGACAAAGAAAAATTGTCTGGGACAAATTTTCTGGATTGGCACCGAAACCTGAGGATTGTCCTCAAACATAATAAAAAGCTGTATGTCTTGGAGACACCTGTTCCTGAAGAGGAACCTCCTAGTTCTGCACCTAAGGCAGAAAGAGATGCTTATAAAAAGCATGTCGATGATGCCAATGAAACTGCTTGTCTCATGCTGGATGTCATGAACTCAGAGTTGCAAAAGCAACATGAGAATATGACAGCGTTCGATATGATCGAACACATGAAGATGCTCTATCAAGAGCAAGCAAGGCATGAGAGGTTTGAAGTTTCAAAAACCCTTTTTTCAAGGCAAGTTAGCTGAGGGAGCCCCTATAAGTCCCCATGTGCTCAAGATGATTGGGTATATGGAAAAGCTTGAAAGGTTGGGTTTTCCCCTCGGAAAGGAACTTGCGACTGATTTGGTCTTGCAATCGTTGCCAGATAGTTTCAGTCAATTTGTCCTAAATTTCAATATGATTGATATGGACAAATCTCTTCCTGAACTGCTCGCCATGTTAAGAACTGCCGAGCAGAATCTGAAGACAAAAGGGAAGTCCATTCTGATGATCGGAAATGGAAAGAGACAGAACAAAAGGCCCACCAGGCAGGGTGATAAAGGGAAGGGCAAGGAAGTTGCCAAACCCAGACCCACTGTTACTGTTTTGAGGCCTAGTGGAGGCATAACAAAGGCAGGCACCTGCTTCCATTGCGGTAAGACCGGACACTGGAAGAGAAACTGCCCAAAGTACTTGGAAGATGACAAAATCTCCATTCACAGGAAAAGGTGAAAGAGCTAATGATCTTTTGGCCCTCATACATACTGATGTATGTGGACCACTGAACATTCCAGCCAGAGGAGGTTTTCAGTACTTCATTTATCGATGATTTCAGTAGATACAATTGTGTGTATTTAATGAAACACAAATCAAAGTCCTTTGAAAAGTTCAAGGAATTCAAGAATGAAGTACAAAACCAACTAGGTAAGAATATTAAAACTCTTCGATCAGATCGAGGCGGTGAGTATTTAAGCCTAAAGTTTGATGACCATCTGAAAGAGTGTGGGATCCTATCCCAACTTACTCCTCCTGGAACACCACAATGGAATGGTGTATCTGAGAGAAGAAATCGAACCCTGTTAGACATGGTCCGATCCATGATGAGTCACGCCGATCTTCCAAACTCCATTTGGGGACATGCACTATTGACAGCAGCTTACACACTTAACCGTGTTCCATCCAAAAGGTTGAGAAGACACCATATGAGATATGGAGTGGTAAGAAACCACATATGTCTTACATAAAGATTTGGGGTTGCGAGGTTTATGTGAAATGACAAGTTTCAACTAAGCTTGAGCCCAAATCTGACAAATGCTTATTTGTGGGGTATCCTAAAGAAACAAGAGGATATTACTTCTACAATCCTTCTGAGGGCAAAGTGTTTGTCGCTCGAACTGGAGTTTTCCTAGAAAATAATTTTATTTCCAAAGGAACCAGTGGGAGGAAAGTAGAGCTTGAAGAAATTCAAGAATCACAAAGCATCGACGCACCTATGGAGGAATTGGAGCAGGAAACACAAGTAGTTGTGTAAGAGCAACCTGCTCAAGTAGAACAAGACCAGCGTAGGTCAGGCAGGATACGTCACCTACCTGAGATATATGGATATCTGATCAAGGTGATGTGTTACTCATGGATCAAGATGAGCTTGTGACCTACTCATGGAATCTTCGTTTTGATGAAACAGTAAAACAATATGGATTCATCAAGAACGAAGATGAGCCTTGTGTCTACAAGAAGGTTAGTGGGAGCATGATCGTATTCCTGGTATTATATGTAGATGACATATTACTTATTGGAAACGATATCCTACCCTGCAACAAGCAAAGTCTTGGGTAGGGAAATGCTTATCTATGAAGGACCTAGGTGAAGCAGCCTATATATTAGGAATCAGAATCTATAGAGATAGATCATAAAATGCTTGGCCTAAGTCAGAGTACATAGACAAGGTGCTAAGACGCTTTAATATGAATGATTCCAATGGTTATGTGTTTTGCTAAAATGGTGGCGCTGTGAGCTTGAAAAGTTCAAAGCAAGATACAGTTGCTGAATCTACAACCGAGGCCGAGTATATTGCTGCCTCCAATGCAGAAAAGGGAGTTGTTTGGATCAAAAAGTTCATTAGTGAACTTGGCATAGTCCCTAGCATTGTGGATCCCATTGGTCTCTATTATGATAACAATGGTGCTATCGCGCAAGCTAAGGAGCCTAGATCTCACCGACGATCCAAACACATACTTAGGCGTTATCATCTCATTCGAGAGATAATAGATAGAGGAGATGTGAAAATATGTAAAGTACCTACACTTGACAATATAGTTGACCCACTGACAAAGCCTCTTGCGCAGCAGAAGCATGATGGCCATACTAGATCAATGGGCATACGGGGTATGCCTGATTGGCTCTAGTGCTAGTGGGAGATTGTTGGTGTAAGCCCTAGAGGCCAATACATTTTGGTACTTGTATCGAATAATAAAAGGCATTCTCTTTATTATGGTTGATTAATAAAGTCCCTGGAATAAATAGTCCGTTTAATGTATTAAGTGTGACTTAATCATGAGAACACATTAAACATAAGGACACTATTCCTAAAGTATCCGTAGTCGAGCTTTAGTGTGAAGTGGGATAACATTAAAGCATTAAGACTATTATGTTTGTAGACTGATGATCACATCTCATGGATCATGGATAAAGAGTTATCAAGTCTTAAACATAGGTATGAATATTAGGAGTAATATTTATACCGGATTGACCCGCTATGAGAATACTATATAGAAAGTTATGCAAGGTGTCATAAGTTATTCTCACGGTGATAATAGTGTATTCGACTCTTCGACCTGAAACCACTATGGATCCTAGATGTAGAGTCGAGTGCTTTATTGCTGATCCAACGTTGTCCGTAACTGGATAACCATAAAGACAGTTGATGGGTACTCCACAAAGCATGTTGAGGGACATGAGTGACCTAGATGGAATTTGCCCATCCTGCATAACAGGATAAATGTCTATGGGCCCAATATTGAACTGGACAAGGATGACACGGTCTATGCCTTGTGTTCAATATAGACATAAGGGCAAAAGGGTAATTATACACATAATTATTATCACAGAAGGAATTGTCAGATCACTTGACATTTTCGTGTCTTGGGTAGCAGTGATGTGTTGCTAGATACCGCTCACTGTTTATTATGTTAAATGCGTGATTTAATATAATTGCCAACGTCACGAAAACCTACAGGGTCACACACAAAGGACGGATTGATGAGAGATAGAGTAACTAAGGAATACCGTAAGGTACGGTGCCCTTAAGTGAGTTATAGAGCATCGTAAGGTACGATGTACTTGAGTAGAATACGAAATATGGTAAGGTACCATGAGCTTAAGTGATTTTGGGCATATTATAAGATATGGGCCAAAATACACTTAAGTGGGCTTTTAGCTTGAAGCCCACACAAGTGGTTCTATAAATAGAACCCTTGTGCAGAAGCAAAAATTTGCGGTTGCATTATTTTCGTTTTCTCTCACTCTCTCTCTCACTCAAAGCCTTCATTCGTACCAGCTAGCACTGAGATTGAAGGAACCCGTTCGTGTGGACTGAGTGGAGACGTTGTCATCGTTCAACGTTCGTGATCGTTTAGTGGATCTGCATCAAAGGGTTTGATCGTCACAAGAGATCTGCATCAAAGGGTTTGATCGTCACAAGAGATCTGCACCAAAGGTTTCAACCGTCACAAGAGGTAAATATTCTATCACTGATCATGACCATTCGTAAGGATCTCTAAAGGAGAAATTTTAATTTCCGCTGCGCTTTGGGTCGCAATTCTCCTTCAACTAGTCCCAAAGGAGTTTCTTCAGGAGTCTTGAAGGTAGACCTAGTTTGGATAGGTTCGTCATTGTTTCCCAGAATCAACTCTTCAGATATGTTGAGGCGACTTTTAGCTTTCTTTGGGATTGCTGGGGATATAGTTCCTTCTGAGGTTTGAATGGCAGTTGCTTCAGGAGCTTTAATCTTCTCGTCAGAACCTGCAAGAGTGATCTCCAGATCTGCAAGTTTCTCAACTAGCTTTGACTTTTCAGGGTCAAGCTTATCATCAAACCTGACATGAATTGATTCTTCCATAATTTTGGTTTCTGTATTGTATACTCTGTAACCTTTAGAGTGTTCTGAGTATCCTAACATAATACCTTTTTGTGCTTTGGAATCAAACTTGTTCAGATGTTCTTTAGTATTTAAAATAAAACAGGAACATCCAAAAGGATGAAAATAAGAAATGTTTGGTTTTCTTCCTTTACACAGTTCATAGGGAGTCTTCTCCAGAATAGGTCTTATGGAGATTCTATTCTGAATGTAACGCGCTGTATTTACAGCTTCAGCCCAAAAGTGCTTAGCCACATTTGTTTCATTGATCATGGTTATGGCCATCTCTTGGAGTGTCCTATTCTTTCTCTTTACAACTCCATTTTGTTGTGGAGTTCTAGGGCCGGAGAAATCATGGGATATTCCATTAGAGTCAAATAATTCCTCAAAAAATTTATTTTCAAATTCCCTACCATGATCACTTCTGACTGTGATGATTTTAGAGTCAAATTCATTTTGCACTTTGGAACAGAAGCTAGTGAATACAGAGTGAGACTCACTCTTGTGCTTTAAGAATTTTACCCATGTCCAGCGACTGAAATCATCAACAATGACTAGTCCATACTTCTTTCCATTGACTGATGCTGTTTTCATAGGACCAAATAAATCAATGTGAAGAAGTTCCAGAAGCTTGGAGGTAGAAACAATATTTTTCTTTTTGAAATATGTTTTTGAAAATTTTCCTTTCTGACATGCTTCACACAGAGCATCTAAAGAAAACTTCAGCTTAGGTAGACCTCTGACTAACTCGAGTTTATTTAGCTGAGATAATTTTCTCATGATAATGTGGCCCAAGCGTCTATGCCATACCCATTGCTCTTCGTGAACAGACATCAGACATTTCACATTTCACATTTTGTTCTTTTAAATCAGAAAGATTTATTTTATAAATATTGTTTTTCCTCTTGCCAGTGAATAGGACAGAACCATTGTTTTGATTTATGGCTTTACATGTTTTTGGATTAAAGATTACATCATATCCGTTATCACTTAATTGACTTATTGATAACAGATTATGCATTAATCCTTCTACATATAATACATCAGATATAGAGGGAAGAGTACCATTACCAATAGTTCCGGAGCCTCTGATCCTTCCTTTCTGATCTCCTCCGAAGCCTACGAATCCAACATCTTTAAGTTCCAGGCTTTGGAACATAAACTTTCTTCCCGTCATGTGTCGCGAGCATCCAGAGTCCAGGTACCATGACTGGTGTTTTAACTCTGCTGCATAAGATATCTGCAACATAAACAATCTTATCCTTTGGTACCCAGAGTCTTTTGGGTCCTTTGTGATTAGTTTTCCCAGAGTTTCTTAACACTTTGGGTTTTCTAGCATTATTAAATTATTGCTCTTGTGTATGTGTATAGTGATATGAAAATGGAGATTTAGGTTGGTCATTAGTAGACGTTTTATCTTCACTAGGATCATACCCAATTCCTCTTCTATTATTCTGACTGACTCCATAAATCATGGATGCCATTATGCTCCTCCCTATCCCATTTTTCAGAAACTTTTGAAAAGATTTTTCATATTTATAAATTATTGTGTTTGAAGTTTGTGGAGCTTGAGATAACGCTTCTTCAAGTTTTGAGCAATTTTTCTTTGTTGCATCTCTTTCTAATGTCAAAGTTCTGTTTTCATCTTTTAGTTCTAAAATTGTTATCTCAAGTTTTCCACATTGTTCTAATGTTTCTTCAAGAACGCCTTTTATAGCTTTAAATTTTTGTTTGAGTTTCTGATATGAGCTAAGAGTTTCAGACAGACATGATTCTAGGTCAGATCGAGAGAGTTCAGAAAATACCTCTTCTGATTCATATTCTTCATCTGAAGTGTTCTTGGATGTGGTAGCCATGAGTGCCACATTAGCCTTTTCATCAGAGTCTGATTCTGATGAGTCAGATTCGCTGTCATCCCAGGTAGCCATCAGTCTGTTTTTGGTTCCGAGGGAATTTTTCTTGAAGTTCTCTTTTTTGGAACTGTCTTTCTTTAACTTGGGACACTCGTTTCTGTAGTGACCTGTTTCTTTACATTCATAACACGTAACATCTTTGTTAGATTTACCTTTTGAGGTTGATTCGGATCGGTCCCCTCTGGGTCTTGGTCTCTTGAAGTTATTATTCCTCTTTCTCCAGAGTTGTTTTACTCTTCTGGTCAGAAGGGATAATTCTTCCTCATCGTCAGAATCTTCTTGTTCAGAGTCATCAGCGTCTTCTATTTCGGCCTGGAAGGCTTTGTTTCTGTCAGACTTGCGCCTTTCAGATCTGGACTTTAATGCTACAGACTTGATCTTCTTCTGAGGCTCATCTTCCTCCAATTCTATCTCATGACTTCTGAGTAAACTGACAAGCTCTTCAAGGTTGATGTTGTTCAGATCCTTTGATAGCTTTAAGGTTGTGACCATGGGTCTCCACTTCTTTGGCAAGCTTCTGACTATCTTTTTGACATGGTCTGCAGTTGTGTATCCTTTGTCTAGCACTTTGAGACCTGCAATAAGAGTTTGGAATCTAGAAAACATTACCTCTACAGCTTCATCATCCTCCATTTTGAAGGCTTCATATTTCTGGATTAGAGCCAGAGCCTTTGTTTCTTTGACCTGAGAGTTTCCTTCATGAGTCATCCTTAGGGAGTCGAGTATATCTTTAGCTGTTTCCCTGTTGGTGATTTTTTCATACTCATTGTAGGATATGGCATTGAGAAGTATCGTTCTGGCTTTGTGATGATTTTTGAATTCGCGATTTTGATCATCTGTCATTTTACTTCTGGGGACGGCAACTCCAGCATCTGTTACAGAAGATTTGCATCCAACTGTGACAATGTCCCAGAGATCAGCATCATAGCCCAGAAAGAAACTTTCAATTCTATCTTTCCAGTAATCGAATTTCTCTCCATCAAAGTCTGGAGGCTTAACGTTGTAACTGTCTCTTTCATTGGTATTGGCCATAGTTTTTCTTATTCTGGATCTCTCTACACTGTTAAGTGTTTGATTAGAAAATCAATAACAGAGTCGAAGCTCTGATACCAACTGAAGGTGAGAAAAACAAGAAAGGGGGGTTTGAATTGTTTTAGAAAATAAAAGCTTTTTCAAAAGTAAGAACACACAGAATTTTATACTGGTTCGCTTATAACACAAAGCTACTCCAGTCCACCCAACCAAGGTGATTTCGCCTTCAAAAAGGACTTAATCCACTAATCTTGAAAGATTAATACAACCAAACGTCTAAGAGAGTGATCTCTTAGTCCTCCCGACTATACAGACTACGCAGAGTCACTTGAGGAATAAAATCAATTTAGCAAAATAAATTTGTAACAGAGAGTGCTTCTAAAAGAAAACGAATATTACAGCAGAATAATCAAGCAAGTGTTTTCACGTTTGAGCAGCAGCTCGTGAAAAACTAAGAGAGAATGTAAAGAATTTTTTGTGCGTTGTTGTGTGTCTCTCACTGAAGTAGACCGTCCTTTATATAGTGGTGAAAGGACCATTGGAGTGATGACAGAATATTGGCCTTTGATGAGCATTCAATGTCATTACTTATGTGTTTCTTGCCATAACCAATTTGTCTCCCTGAATAACTTCTTTCTAAAAAATCTTTCTTTCCATTTGAAGAAATTATTTCTGTTACTCTTTCTGGATTTGGAGAATCTTCATCAGAGTCTTTGTTATCTCGGGGTTTCTGTGTCAGAAGGAGATTGCGTTGAGGTTACATCAGAGCTTCTAAGAGTATTGGTCTTCTAGATCATCGGAACTAAGTCCAGTGGATGTTTAGAGCTTCTGGTTCTTTCTACTGTCTTGTTTTGCTCAGAATCAGAACTTCTAGAGCGCACTTCTTCTTCAAATGCTTCTGATCTTCTAGTACTTTTTATCTGATCAGAGTTTGTATCTGATAAAACGATCAGATTCCTTTGTTGCTGTTCAGAGTCCTGCACACTTAGAGAATTTTCGTTAGGGTGCCATTTTTGGTTTCATCCTTTGTTATCATCAAAATCCTGGAATTATATAGTAGAACAAATTTTGTTCTTACACATCATGCCCTTCAAGTTTTGAGGATCTTTACCCTCTTGAAAGAGCACACCTTCTAACAAAATGTTATTAGGTTTATCCTTTAAGGGGAACCCAAGCTGACGGCGAGCCAAAATAGGGTTGTAGTTAATTCCACTACATGTACCAAGAAGAGGCACATTGGAGAATTCACCACAAGAATCAATAATCTGGACACCATCATACACACGGTTATACCAAAAGATATCATCATTAGTGAGAGACATAAGTCTCGTGCACCACCGTAGACATCCTTTGTTCTCCTTGAAGGCGAGCGTCTGTGGCAAGTGCGAAATAAACCACTTGTACAACAGAGGCAAACAACACACAATGGTACCACCACCCTTTGCATTCCTCATATGCAAAGAGAAAAAAGTGTCACCCAACAGAGTCGGAACGGGATTAAGAGTAGAGAAAATCCTAATAGCGTTCACATCCACAAAATTGTCGATGTTGGGGAATAACACTAGCCCATAGATGAGAAGTACAAATATGGCCTCAAAGGCGTCCTCAGTCATTGCCTTCCCAAACAGAGTAGCTTGGGCAATGAGGAAATCAGATGGGAGACCTTGAATTCCACCTTTGGTAGTCATATGAGCACCAATATCAGATACATCTATGTGGAACAGATCAACAATCTCTTGGGATGAAGGAACTCTCTCCAAGCCACTGAACGGCAACTGGTCGAAGATAGGTATACCCACAAGATAGGCATACTCCTCAAGTGTAGGCAAAAGCTGGAAATCCGGAAAAGTGAAGCAACGGTACAGAGGGCCATAGAACTGCACCAACACACTCATCAGACCTTCATCCACCTGAGTAGCAAGAATAGATAGAAGCTTCCCACGGCGAGCTTTAAACTCCAAGGGATCTAATACATAGGATGTCAAACTCCTTAACTCTTTCAAGTCGGGTTGTCTGAAACTGTACTTCTTCGTATTCCTTCTTTGCTTATCCATGTCTGAAAATTTGCAAATAGACCTCTTAAGTTCCTTGAGAATTTTCGCATTGTTGATGATATGGATGCAAATGAATGCATGAATGCATGGACGCAACAATCACACTCAAGGATCAAGCAAGTCACACCACACAAAGGTCACGGGATGGATCAAGTCATCCTTAATATCAATCATCCATTTTGGTGGATTATGGTTTACACCTTATCAACACCCAAGTTCCATTGATATTAAGGATATACGAGAACGGATCAACCGCGAATCAAGGGTTTGTTGCAAGTCACGAGCATGGAGTCTCGGTTAAGAACCACCCAAAGGGAGTGTACTATGGTTAAACCTGACAATCACATTCTACAAGAGGTTCCCATAGTCATCATCCCATCTTTCGGATATTATCGGATAAACGACTACTCGTATTCCAAAAATATTCTCAAGAGATACTCTTATGAGTGTAGTATCGCGTAACAATCGTATCAAATCTTACACTTGAATGACCTTCACACTACGTCCTAAAATAGGCCAAGATGGGCTAGGTAATCTAAGGTCCTTGGCTTCTAAAGTTTATATTGGAAAGAGTAATGCCTAACCACGACTACTCGTGTGACATTATTGATCCCAACAATACCTCCACCAAGTGAATGGGCTTGCAAGTCAACTTGCTAAGGAATAACTCCACACAAGTCAACAAGACTATGTCATTCTCTTATCATAAGTGCACTCGAGTTCGGGTATAGAACTCATCTCACAAGAGACCACCAAGCACACAAGCAATTGATATATATCAAGCAATTCATACATTACAAACAATACAGTCATTCCAAATTTGCACAAAAATATGTCACAAATAAATATAAACATACAATACAACAAAGGTAAAAAGTAGGCTAAACCCACTAGGAAAAGTCTATCCCCAACAGAGTCGCCACTTTTCTATAGCGGGGTATTCGTTACCTTTAGATTTATTGACTAAATCGAAAGTAAATCATACAATTCGAATCGCCACCGCACTTCTATTTATCCAATGGAAAGGTTAGAAAGCGAACAAAAATCGAGAAGTTTTATCACATCAAAAACTAATAAAAATGTCAGAAATCTGGGTAAGGGGGTTGGTTATGCAATGGGAAGGTTTTAAGCACCCAAAACATCCTTAGTACTCTAAGGGAGCCCTTTTTACAAATTTTGTATGGTAGGTTGGTATTTGTGAAAATATTTGTGCAAACATGATTGGGGAGATGAGAAAAGAATATACAATATTTATAATTTTGTTGTTTGAATGGATGAACCCATTGCCTACGTACCATCCAAAGGTAGGATCAAAACCTCGTAGTTCCGGGTATAAATCTCAAAATAAGTTGGTGAATTGATTTGGACAAAAGCCTTAAGGTATTTTGTTATCAAAAGGAGAAAACTCAACCTAAACTAACAATCCACCATGTGAGGAGAGCTTCAACATACTAGTGAGGGATCCACCCTATAATAAGTATGGAAGACTTATAGTCCAATCACTAAGGATAAGGTGAGGTTTACATCAACCACTATGATAACTCAAACCTATGGCTAATGTTTATGAAAAAGGTTTTAACAAGGGTGGTCATTGGAACCACAAAAGCAAACTTGAATGAGTTGTATTTACAAGTTAAAAGTATTTACAAAATGAAGTCAAAGTTGACTTAATGTTCATTCAAAATAAGGTTTATGAAAAAAAGAGTTTGAAAAATCAAAGGCATAAGGCCTAGGTTTCTAATTTGAAAACAATGTCAATGTTTGCACAAAATAAGTTTGGCCTGGGTTAGAGTGGAGAGAAGAAGAGAAGCGATAGTCCTAAACATGCAAAGATGAGAGAAGAGACAAAACCCTTGGAGTTCCTTTCTTGAGATCATAAAGATGATTCAAGATGCTCCTTTCCTTTGGGATTTAGCAAGCAACAAGCAATTAACTCAAGCAATCAAGCAAATATTCAATCAAGCTCCTAGGATCTCCATTTGGCTTGTCTCTCTTAACTTGGCTACTCATGACAATGGTCCTTCTTACTATCTCAAGATGGAATCCCTATCACACAAGAACAAACAATCAAAATGTTCACAATGCAATAAGAGGAATGGACAAGAGAGAGTTTAGATTAGGGGTCCTTTCAGTCAACTTTCAAGATTAAGCATTCTAAAGGCATGAGGCCTAGTTGCTCTTCAACAAAATTAGCATTCTAAAGGCATGAGGCCTAGTTGCTCTTGAAACTCCATTAAGCATAGGTAAGGTCCTAATTCTAAGTCCTTTCTCCTTTTTGCATTGGGTTCACACACAAAAAAAAAACAAGCACAAGGCAACAATATATTTACACAATAATGTGCTCAAGTGAGCAAAAGGAAAATAGCATAAACATAAACATGAGCTCAAATGAGTCAAGCTCCTACAACTTGCCATGCCAAAAGAAAAGAAGAATGACCTTGTATGGATTTTAAGTTTTTTGCTTGACCAAGAAGCAACCTATCTTGGACACAAAGCAATTCACTTGATCTTTGATCAAGTTGAATTTGATTTGGATCAAAGAAGGTTAAGTCCCTCATATGTCAAGGCTAACCACAAATCATTAACTCATTGGTCAAAATAAAAAGATGAAGAAAGGAGATGAAGATAGAATGTACAAAAATGAAATTCAAATGAGATAACCAAAACATAATGATCAAATGTGAATGGAATCATCATCAACCAATGGTAAACAGAAGTGAAATGAAGATTAGAAGCCAAGAAAGGTAAAACATATTTTTGGTATTTTTTGGAATTAAAATAATACATAAAATAAAATAAACAAATAAAGGTCAAACTTCAAATCCAATTCAAATCAACTTGGATAAGTCTAATTGGATCATCATAAGTCTAACATGGTCAAACAAGATTTGACAAATTTTCTCAACATTTTTTGAAAACAGAAACTAATTTTAAACAATTAAAAATGGAGAAAAATAACATATATGAACTAAAATCTCAAATAAATCTCAAATCAATTAAGAAATTGATGAGAATATTTTTCAGACTTATCATCATTCATACATGTTAAGAAAATATTTTTGGCATTTTTGAATATCTAAAAGTATTTTAAATGAATTAAAAACAATTAAAAACAATTAAAAACAAGATAATCCATAAAAATTATTAAATGGAATCACAAAAATAATTAAAAATCATATTATGAAACTAGAATTTAAGAGAAAATTTTTGCAATTGGTCAACAGCATAACACATTGGATTTAAAAAAGTAATTAAAACGCATGGCCATGATTAGATCCTGTGAGCCAGATCCAAGGGACACAAGGCCAGGAACGTGTGGACGGTGGTGGAAACCACCGTCTTCTCCGGTGAGAAGAAAAAATCCGGCCACCAATTGCAGGTTTTGCAACTTTAACCACCCTTGTAACCTTGGATTGTGCTCTAGATCTCTATGGAAGGAGAAATCAGAGATGGAAAATCCAGGTACTTGATCTGAAGTTCAACAATTCACAAAATTAAAGCCACCATTGGCTTCCCTCTCACATGAAGACTTCAGAAAACCAAACCAACACAAGCAATGCACAATATATAGTGAGATTCGAAGCAAAACAATTGAGCTGCAAACCTTTGAAGTGCAACTTTGATAAGCACGATCCAACCAATCCTTTGTTTGCAGCTTGATCTTGATGTATGATATGATAGCTAGGCTTAGGAATTAGTATTGAAAATCAACTGATGTTGTTGAAAATCAAACTTGAAAAATGAAATGAAAACTCAAAATTCCTTTGGTGTGAGGTTGGGAAATGATTCCAGCAGGGATTCAGGCGCCTTCAGGTTGCCAATTGAATGAAGTGATGTGCTTATTTATAGCTGAGATCCAAGGGAGAGTGAGACAAACTCGTGTGCATGAGAATTGGATCCTCCATGCATGGGCCTGTACAGGTGCATGTGAGGCCCAAAACCAATTGCAAATGAATGTTGAACATCAACCAAGTTGAATTGGACGTGCAGTTTGAATGGCATTTGCTTGTGTATGAAGATTTAACATGAAATGCATAAATGGACACAAAAGTTCCCCTCTTCGAAAGTCCCATTTGGAAAATCCAAACATAGGCATGTGAGTAATGGTTGGAAAGGTCTTGACATAAGGAACAAAAGATATGTTGGACAAAAATCCATTTGGAGTTTGGAAAATTGTGAAAACTGGCCATGAAGTTCAAGGTACAAAACATGTATTTGAAAACTTTGCCAAAAAGGACCAACTTCAAGCCCTTCTGTTTCAATGATGCAAGCCTCAAATGACAAAACCTCCAACATGGAAGTTGTAGATATTGTCTAGAAAATCAATTTGGATTTAAATTTTGCATCATTTGGATTTTTTATGAGAAAGTTATGGGCACTTGAAGTTGGACTTTTTCAAGATTCAATGGCTTTGGTCCAAATTGACCTATAATGTTTTGTATTATCACATGTGTTTCTTTTAGGATTATAAATTTTTGTACAACATAAAAAATGAATTAGACATCTTAAACCTTCCAATGCATTTGGTCTCACCTAAAAATCATAAAAAAATGAAGGAGTTAGGTCCTTGGAAAGTTGACCCAAAATTAGGGTTTCAATCAAAATGACCTATAATGTTTTGAAATGAATGATGACCTTACATGTTTCAAATGAATTTTTGATGAACATTAAAGTTGTTCATATGGTTCTTAAGAACATTGTTTCTCTTGGGGTCATCTTCATTTGACAAACACATCAAAAGTTAGGTCTCAGTGGATTTCAAAATAGTCAGATGATTTGACTGATCAACTTCTCAAAGCCAAACTTCAAAACTTGATGAATGAATGATTGAGGACACTCAAATAGGCTCATATATGCATAAAATGATGAATGAAAGAACTTCCCTTGATTTAATTTGATCATAGGTTGAGGTTGCTTCATGAGCAAGGCACAGTCAATGCATAGTTGAATTAAGGTTTCCTTGGGAAACAATCCTCAAGCCCTTTGGTTTATCTTGATAAAAATGACAAATTGAGATACTTGGGAGACATATATTATGATTTAGATCTTTGGGGACCATTGTCATGCTTGCTTTCATCTTCATCTGGTCATTTCATTGAGCATAGGGGCCTCCTAGGAGCCTTGGATCACATGATTGCTTGAGCTACAAAACAAAAAGGTTAGTGACATATTTTTGTGCTTTTGGTTAGTAAACAAAATAATAAAATCAATAACATACAATTCAATCATGATTGGTGGTCTCAAACCAACTCTCACAAGTCCCACCCTAGGGTAAGGGAACCAAGATGCTATGATCCTTGAGGCAAATGCAAAGAGCAATGATATGATGCCATGAGGGATATTAGGGTAAAAATTAGGGTATTATAGTCAACAAGCACATTTGACAAAGCATCCTCTTTGCAATTCATAGAAATGTGCAAAGCCAGATTATGATTTTTGCCCTCCTGAGGGAGTTCTTCATCACAGAAGCTAAGATTGTTGCAAGAAGTGATGTTAGCCACGATATGATCGAATTGATCCACTGTAACATCATGTTCTACAAATGCTTATTCTAGAACTCTCTACAGTGCTTCTCTGTGCGCTTCAGAACTCATGAGCAGAGACAACACTGAGATTTTTGAGGGGGTTTGGAGCAGCTGCTCCACCATATTAAACTCACTCCCTTTGATCAATCGAAGTACTTCATCATCATTGTTAGCCTTCAAATCACTGGATTCACCATACTTACTCTTTGAAACACCAACTAGATCTACAACAGGCACTTCCACCTTCTTACTCACAACTGATTCTTCCTTATCCTTTAGGAACACTGGCCCACACACGACAACTACGGGTCACCTTGGTAACATCAGCAATGCTCACCATAGAGCTAGTCGTAGTCAACGGGACCTCTTGACCACCTTATGTCATTGTAGAATTATACTGATACGGAACAACTTTATCAAATGAATACGGGACTGAGCCCGCTAACTGTATAACCAACGACGATACTGATCTATTGCTGACATTGTTACTGTTGCTGCTATCGTACTGAATTACCAATCTCTTTGGCTGCTTGAAAATGGGCACTATGACATTTACATCATCATCTACATGACGGGATTGAACAATTTGAATCATGCCTTCATCCATCAGTCGTTGGATGTCCCTTTTCACAATTTCACAACCCCTCGGGTTAATACTACAGATAACACAACTGTCATGGTCATGTTCACAATCACTCACCAAACAAACATCCTTATGCATCTGCACCAAGGATCTCCGGATAAAATGCACATCAAAATCTTTAAACTCGCCAGGACAACCATCCACCATATTTACAGAAGATTTCCCATGGGCGGGTAGCGGATTTGCTTTCACATTCGGTGCTCGGTCCTCAAAGGACACCATTCCACTCTTCATCAGCTTCTGAACCTCATACTTGAGTGGATAACAATTTTCTATATCATGTCCGTGTGCTCCTTGATGAAAAGTGCAACGGAGCTCAGGCTTGTACCACCAAGGAAGTGGTTATGGAATCTGCGGCGGGTTTCTCGATTGGATTAGGTTCTTGAGAACCAAAGACGGATACAATTCTGCATAAGACATAGGAATCGGGTCGAAAGAGACCTTCTTCCTCTCGAAGCTTTGTTGATGATGATTGTTGTTGGTATTTTTGTTGTTGTAGGTGTTTGTTCATTGTTGCGGTTGTTGTTGTTGACGTTGTGGTTGTTGAACTGGTGTTGATTGTTGATTAGAAAACACAGGGATAACTGAAGATACTTGATGATGATGTTGACGAGATGGTTGATTCCTTCTGATCTGAGGCCTCCTCTCCCTCCCACTGCTTATTGCATTCGCTTCATTTTCCTTTTTCTTCCCAAAATTGCTACCATACCTCTTACTCGATGATACTTCATCCTTCGACAAACGTCTCTCTCGGACTCCTTCCTTAAGCCTCATCCCCATGTTTACCATTTCGGTAAAGTCACTGGGGGCACTAGCAATCATTCCTTCATAATAAAATGAACTCATAGTTTTCAGAGAGATCTTTGTCATCTCTTTTTCCTCCAAGGGATGAGTGATCTGAGCAGCCAATTCCCTCCATCTCTGCGCGTACTCTTTGAATGTCTCCTTATCCTTCTAAGACATTGACTGAAGTTGGTCTCTATCAGGCGCCATATCCACGTTGTACTTATATTGCTTGACAAAAGCCTCTTCCAAGTCATTGAAAGTGTGAATGCTAGCACTGTCCAATCCCATATACCAACGGAGCGCAACACCGGTCAAACTATCCTGGAAATAGTGAATCAATAGTTGATCGTTGTCGGTCTGAGTAGACATCTTGCGAGCATACATCACTAGATGACTGAGTGGACAAGTACTCCCTTTATAATTTTTAAAGTCATGCATTTTGAACTTCACCGGAATCTTGATGTTGGGCACTAAACACAACTCAGCAGCACTCTTTCCAAACAAGTTCTTACCTCTTAGCGTTTTCAATTCCTTGTGCAGCTCAAGAAACTGATCTTTCATTTCATCCATTTTCTCGTAGACATTCGGACCCTCAGATGGCTGGAGTGATAAATGGTGTCCTCTACACGAGGTAAGGTGTGCACAACGGGAGGTGGCACAGACATGACCGGGCTAGATGTCGGTATGGAAGCAAAAGTAGGCGCAAAGCCTTCAGGCATAAAGTTGGCCAACATTCCCCACAGGAATCCGGAAGACATAACAGGCGCTAAGTGAGCAGTAGTAGCAGGCATCGTAGAGGTATCCACCTCTGAAATAACCGTCCTCTGAGGAAGAGGAGTTGCAGGCGTTGGAGAAGATTGGCTCTGAGCAACTAAGACTGACTCCATCATGGCAGTCAGACGGGCGATCTCGTCCTTCAGCTCTCTGTTCTCTTGCTCTAGATGCTCCATAATTTGAGATGATTGGCGTGGGTGTTGTACCGATGAGTCATCTTGGCTAAAGCACAGAAGAAACACCAATGAGACATCTGGCGAAAGAGAAACCTGCTTATGCAAATGATGCATGAAATGCAATACTTGATTATTTATTTTTGTTTTCAAGGAACTTACTATATCATTTGCAAACACATATATCAACAATTGTAATAATTTTTATATGACCAAAAATCTCTTTTCATTTATATAATTGGAAGGATTACACCGAGTAAAATTTCCGAAACCAAATGAAAAATATAAGAGGAAAGGAGACTAGTCATCCTAAGGATGCATAACAACGTCAGAAGACCTAGCTGAAGGCGCGTACTTCCTTCGAATGCGTCGAATCTCGGTCTCAAAAGAAGCCTTCATCTGAGTGTTCTCGAGGACAAGATGATCAACAATCTTCTTGCAAGTAACGGAAGGCTAAGGCATGCTAGAAGATGAAACCTCTGGCTCTCTCTGTCTCTTCGTCACTCGGTCTTAAAGTAGCTCAATAAGTGCATATTTGTCATTAGACTCCAACTGTAACTCTTCATGCTTCTTGCTCAAAGCACGGAAACGCTCTTCCCACATATCCTTCTCTTGCTTCATCTTGACGAGCGCGTCTTCCAACTCCTCTACATCTTGGTTAGGGAGAGTTAATGGCTCAACCACAACCATAGACATAGGTCTTTCACAAGGATAAGGCATCTTCAACTCCAAAGCTCTCTTCTTCACTCAAAGAGTGTAAGCCTCCAAAGCTACACAATTGCACGAACCGAGCTCGAATCTTCCCTTCCTATGCACATTATGCCAAGCATGCACAATATTCGGCTTCAAATGTTGGGGATCTTTACCCTCTTGATTGAAAAGACCTTCTAACAAAGTGTTATTAGGTTTGTCTCTCAAGGGGAACCCAAGTTGACGACGAGCCAAAGCAGGATTATAGTTAATTCCTCCTTATGTACCAATGAAAGGCACATTAGAGAATTCACCACAAATATCAATAATCTCCAAACTTCTTAAAGATCGATCTTACCAAACTATATCATCATTAGTGAGAGACATAAGTCTCTGAGACCACCGTAGACATTGTTTGTTCTCCACAAAAGCAGGTGTCTGAGGCAAGTGCAAAATAAACCACTTGTACAGAAGAGGAATACAACAGACAATAGTTCCACCACCCTTAGACTTCTTTAGATGCAAATAGAAATACATATCACCCAACAAAGTAGGCACATGATTCCCAATCAAGAAAAGTCCAATGGCGTTAACATCAACAAAACCGTCAATGTTAGGGAACCAAGTTAATCCATAAATGAGCAACACAAAGATAGCTTCAAAAGCATCCACGTTACCGGCTTGAGCAAAAGCATTAGCTTCCTTGATGAGGAAATCAGATGGCAACCCAAACAATCCTCCTTTCTTCACCCAATGAGCCTCTATCTCAGATTTCTTCAAGTGAAGAGCTTCAACAATAATACTAGATTGGGGAATTTCCTCCAATCCACTAAAAGGCACTCTACTATAAACAAGTATCCCCAAAATATGAGAATACTCCTCCAAGGTAGGCACAAGCTGAAAATCTGGGAAAGTGAAGCAACGATAAAGAGGATCATAGAACTGCACCAATACACTCAAGAGTCCTTCAACTGCATCAGCAGACAAGATAGACAGAAGCTTCCCATGGCGTTGTTTGAAGTCCAAGGGATCTAATAAAAAAGATGCTAGCTTCCTTAATTCTTTCAAGTCGGGACATCTGAAACTGTACTTCTTAGTGTTCCTTCGTCCACAATCCCTAGTTTGAAAATATTTGCAAATCATACCTTAATTCCTTGAAATTTTTCGTGTGATGAATGTTATGATGCACATGAATGCATGAATGCAACAATCACAAGTAAGGGATCACACACAAGGCAACAAGCAAAGGTCAAGGGGTGAATCAAGTCATTGTCAAGATCAATCATCCATTTTGGTGGATTATGGTTTACACCTTATCAACACCCAAGTTCCATTGATATTGACAAGACTTGATTGGATCAACCAAGAATCAAGGGTTTGTTGTAAGTCACGAGCATGGAGTCTGGGTAAGAACCATCCCAAAGGAGTGAACTAAGGATAAAAACATGTAGATCATGTTCTAAAATGTTCCCAGAGTCTTAATTCCATCTATCAGATATTACAGGTTAAGATGACTGACTCATCGACCCATAATATTCTCAAGAGAAACTCATCTGAGTGTAGTATCGCGTAACAACTGTTATCAAGTCTACACTTGAACAGTTTCCGCACTACGTCCTAAAATAGGCCAAAGGGGGGTAAATATTCTACGGTCCTCAGCTTCTCGGACCCAAATTAGAGATAGCAATGCCTAACTACAAATACTTGTGTGACATTTCCAAATCCAAAAGAGTCTCCATTGAGTAGATGGATCTCAAGCCAACTTGCTAAGGACTACTCCACACAAGTCGAACATGACTATACCATCCTCCTATCTTAATTGCACTCAAGTTCGGGTTAGAACTTATCTCACCACTAAGAGATCACCAAGCACAACAGGCAGATTATATCACACATACATATATACAAACATCACATATATACAAATATATACACACAAAAATTAGGCTAAACCCACTGGAGACTACTCCCTAGCATAGTCACCACTTAATTTTTGTAGCGGTAAATTCATGATCATCAAGCTATGGATAAGCAAGACATCAAATAACAAGAGTCGCCATCACGCTTTTATTGTTTCCAAGGGAAAAGGGAAAAAGTACGAACAAAACCTAGAAGTAAGAAGTTTTCAAATCAAAACTAATAAAATGTCATAGATTATAGGTAAGGGGGTTGGTTACACAGAGGGAAGGTGTTAGCATCCAAAGTGGCCTAGGTACTCCTAGGGAGCCCTTTTTGTGTGCATATGTATTTGGTATAAAAATTATGTTTTAAAAACAAATAGAATGAGGGGATGAGAAAAGAATTCATTGATTATATTTTTGTGTTTGACAAGACCTTCAAAACCTCGTAGTTCGTGATACAAATTTCAAAGTGGATGCATTGCTTTTATCAAAAGTTAAGTTTGAAAGGCACGAAGGCCTAAAGATTGTTTGAATGAGTTAGTTCTTTTTGGTTTTTTTGAAAGTTTAAGTCAAGTATAGTTAGGTTTATTTACAAGTTTGATTTAAGAAAAGAAGTTTGAAAATGCAATGGCATAAGGCCAAAGTTTCTATCTTTTTGCAAAGTGGTCAAAGTTTAGGACAAAATAAGTTTAATCAAAGAAGATTTTGAAAAGGGTGGGAGAGATTTTGAAATTAAAGAAATAGGGAGAAGATGAAGAGACTAATCCTATGCACAAAATTAAAAGTTAAGAGTTGAAAAGATCTGACCAATGGGTAGCAATCCAATAGACAAGAATATCAATAAAAACCCAGAATTCCCTTGGACATTTTAGAATCAAGCAACACAGAAATGCACAATTATATTATCTTGAAGAGAAAAGGCATCAAATAAAGATAGCCACATCCAAGCTTAGAAACTCCATGATCTTCTTCAAATTAGCCTATGTAACAGATGAATTCCACAAGCTACAGGTTCAAAATAACAGCTTCACAATGATCATGTTGCAGATGAACTCAGAGGGATATTGAATGATGTATCATATGAAATTTCAAATTGCAAGCACTTGGTTTCACAGAAAGTTGGCATTGGCCAAGTCCTTTAGCATAGGAATGTTGTCTAAGTTCTAAGTCCATTTATCCAAGATCAAACCAACAGTCCACACAAAAGTTTTTTAGGGTTTTTGTTGTTATTATGTACATTAATGGTCAAAGAGCACACAAACCAGCAAAGTATACACAAACAAGATATATCACACAATATGGTCCAAGTGGACAAAGTGAAAATTGCATTAACATAAACAATTAGAATGGTATGAACAATGGCAAATGAATGAAGCTAAAATTAAATGACATTAAGTAAATGGCTTGAAATTAAAAGTTAGTTGTTAATGAGTTATAAGTTAGTATTGTTTTGCTTTTGCTTTTCATTTTTAAGTCATTCTTTGGAGAACACTCAACCCACTTATCACAAGCATGGATCCTTGAGCCAAGACATCTTCCAAAGGAAAGAAAAAAGGCCAAGTTTCCACACAATACCATGAAAGAGAGGAGACTTACAATCTCACTAACTAGAAAGCTATGCCTTTTGTGTCACAAATTTAGCGCTATGTTAAGCAATCGTAATTGGACTTATGTAGAAGTCACAACTATTTGAGGTCAGGCAATAAATTTTTGGTGTTAATGCATGTTAGAGACATAGTATAATGAACTATACTCATGAAACATACCACACACAAAAAGAATATGCAAAAGAGATGGCCTAATCTCATCAATACTTATGTTGATTTTTCAATCAACTAGCCTTAGGACTTTGAGATATCATAGGCCAAAATGAGATGGATGCATAAAGAAGGGGAATGAGATGAAGAGGGAGGGGAATGAATCAAAACTCAAATTGGTTAAAGGAGAACTTTTACCAAATTAATATCATCCATTCATTTTGGGAGATGGAATGTACATTCCATCAATCCCCTAAATCCAATGATATTAACTTGACAAAGTCAAATCAACTTTGACCAAGGCCCAACAACAAGAGTCAAACTCAAACAAGTCATCACAATTGGTCAACAAAATTATTTGGCATTTATTCAAATTAAAAATACTAAAATAAGGCATTTAAATTAAATATGGTTTGTCAAATTCCTAAAACCTCATCAAAACACCAAAGAAATGGCCATGAGATTTATCATAGGTCAAACAAGGTCAAAGGACCTTGGAGAAAAAATTTCAGAATTTTTAAAGACTTAAAAGTATTTTTAAACAATTAAAAATAGTCACAAAAACAATTAAATCATGAAAAATATTAATAATGATCAAAAAAATAAATTTAATTCAGAATATGAAAGAGGAAATTATTTGATAATTTTTGGTGAAACTCTCATAATTTTTGGATCAATATTAAAATTAATATGAATTAATAAAAATAAAAGGAATAAAACAAAAACAAAAAAATATGAAAAAACGAGAGCCACTTGATCTCCCTCATTAATTGAGGTGGCAGATCAAGTGGACTACAACACGCGTTCCATGATGGAACCTAGTCAGTGCGCCACACACGTGGTAATCAAAACCAACGCCTCAGATTAAAATAAAATGGCAAGATCATGTGGCTGGGAGACGTGCCAACGCACGGCCGGAGTTGTAGCTCCGGTCTTCTTCTCTGGTGGACCTCACCGGACTGGTCCATCCTCAACCATCACTAAAATAAAAAAGGAGGACATGATCTGAAAGAAAAAATGGCGTAGAGCACGAATCTGACCTCAATTTCAACTAACTCCAAATATATAAGAAGATATGAGGAGTTGAATTTTGAGGTGTGTCAACTGAGTTTCTTTGATTTGACCTCTAAGCAACTCAATTTTCTTGCCTATATTGGTAGGACTCCAGACAACCAAAGATCCAAGAGAATTGAGTAGAATTGAGTGAGAATCGAAGAGCTGAAGTTTTCTGAAAATTAACTTCAATGTTATGCAGTTCTTGATGTGGCTTGCTCCAAACACGATCTGATCACACTTGAGAAGCTAGCAGGAAGTGATTAGAGAGGTTGCAAGGCTTTGGATCCTGGAGTTCTTGAATCTCCAACAGTTGAGATTCAACCTCAAATTTCAAATTGAAATTTCTCAGGTTTTCCTTTAGAATGTGAGGGTTTCAATGGGGGGAAAAGCTGGTGCGCAAAGTGTGATTCAAATGAGCATAGAGGTCATGTATTTATAGCATGAATGAATGATATTTGCACACTTCAAATTTTGTCCAATTTTAGCAATGTTGATGGAACGAGTGCATGGGCATGTGCAGACCCATCATGCAATGCAAAAAGGTCCAAAATGATTCCAAATGAAGTCTGAATGGAAGCTTGATTGGCAAGGCAAAGTGAACTGAAGTTTTGAGTTTGATTCTTTCCAATTATGCAGCTCTGTTAAAACCATGTGCGGACCTAGCAATCTTTGTCCAAAATGCATGAACTTGGGTTCTTTGGAAAGCTTGGATCAAGGGGAACAAGTTTGATGTTCAGCACTTTTTCATTTGGATCTTGGAACATGGAGAATTTTGAGGTGAAAGTTTGGAAATTTCAACATGTTGAAATTTTTTCTAAGTGTCAAGCATATATCTCAATATTCCATCTTGCTTAAATTTTTATGTGAGCTTCAAATGAAAAAAGTGTCTTCATCAAAGTTGTATCTCTTTAAAATATATTCAAAATGGTCACCAATTTCATGTCATTTGGATTTGGAATGATAGAGTTATTCACTTTTGAAGTTTGGAAAAATCACTTGTTCAATGGTATAGGTAAAAAAATGACCTATAATATAACCTCATATCACATGCGCATAAAAATTGAATTAACTCTCACTCTAAACGTCAACGTTGAAGTAGACATCTTGAATTTGATTGTGCAACTTGGAAATCTTTCATCTCATAAAAATTGAGCAAGTTATGGCCTTGGGAAGTTGACTTTCAAATTAGGGTTTAGACAAAATGACCTATAATGTTTCAACATAGAAAATGATTTTCCAAGCAAAACTAGCTCTAGGTATCAATATGAAAGTTGTTTGGAATGTCATTTAGAGTAACATTTATCTTGGAATAATTTTCATATGGTGAAAATTGTAGGAGATAGAGTCTAGGGAGACCCAGTTTTGATCAGATGAATTCATCTGGCCAACCACCATCAACCAACTTGCTAACCTTCAATTCTTTGGACTTTCTTGGCTCATGGTAGATCATATATGAATAAGATGATTAATTTTGAAGTGTCCCTTTAGAAATTTGATCAATTGGTGAGATAGCTTGTTGGAGAAGTTACTCAAGATACCCAGTCAAACTATGGTTTCCAAGGCAAATCACCTCCACACTCTTGAAGAAAACAAGATCAATATAACATGTAGGAATCAATGGAACTCATATATGATGCTCATAACCATTCTTGGATCAATTCATGGTTGTGCTCTTTGTCATGAGGGTCTTAAACCCTAGATATGAACTTGA
This sequence comes from Lathyrus oleraceus, assembly GCF_024323335.1. Lineage (NCBI taxonomy): Eukaryota > Viridiplantae > Streptophyta > Magnoliopsida > Fabales > Fabaceae > Lathyrus > Lathyrus oleraceus. The sequence goes on along the minus strand of NC_066583.1, from coordinate 13,833,131 downwards.
TAGATCAATGGAGATCATGCCCTACCTACAAAAGAGTTAGACAAATGCAAAGACATATTTTTAGTATTTTGGTTAGTGAAACATGATAATATACAAGTGTGATACAATCACATGGTGCTTGGTGATCTCTCCCAAAATAAACCCAATGCAAGAGGGGTAAGGAGGATGCCAAGGTATGTTCTCAATACTAATGCTTATGATGAAATTGCATGAGGGATCTTAAGGTCAAAATTGGGGTCTTACAGTATTGAATCGGAAATCATTTGATTCTTAATGGTTTAACATGGTTTTGAATTGATGATGAAATTGAATGGGCTTAGTTTGAGAATGATTGAAATGGTAGTAAAATAAGTCGATCAATATTTAATTAACAAAGTTAATTGATTAAAATTCGGTTAAATCGATTAATTAAGTTAATTAAGATTAATTATCATAATTATTTAATTGAATTAAATGATCAAGTTAATTAAAATTAATTAATCAAAATTATTTAATTGAATTAAATAATCAAGTTAATTAAAATTAATTAATCAAAATTATTTAATTGAATTAAAATTTAATTAATTAACTAATTTAATTAAAAGAGATAGAAATAAGTGACAATGTTAATTTAATTGGTATGAATTAACGACGATGTGCTCAAAAACCGGTTTGTACGCAATGACAACACGAATAATATCATACACAAAATCATAACGTGATGAAAATATTTTATTGTTGTATTAAAATTTTGGTTGCATAACGACATAAAATTGTCGAATCCGCGAATTAAAAATCCGAATTAACAACATAACGATAACCAACTTTGATATACTTTGATACAAGTTTTCTAAATATACCTTGATCTAATTTTATTTCAGCATACCCCACCAAGTCATTTTCATCGATCCATAACAAGTAGTAAACGATTCAAAAATATCACAAACTTATCTATATTTCTCATGATGGGTATAAAATAATTAATGGACTTTAAAGAACCTCAAACCAAAATTTATTCCTAAGTTTTAAATTTACAACAATAACATATAATAAAATGAATTACAGAAATAATAGTAAATAATAAAATAATTTTCAGTTTTTTAAATTGTATCAAATTATCAATTAAAAAGGAAATTGGAAAATAAAATTAACTACTCTTTTATCATTCATTAATCCAACTTGCAGAAACATGAACAAGCTAAGCTGTAAATGAAACACGACACACACATACTCATTTAGGAGTGAACCATTACCAATAATGAATCTCAATGTTGCTCAATTGAATGCTTGTCGATGTGAGTTGCGATGATGTGGATGACTATGATGCAATACTGAATCTTCAGATCCATTCACCCTTGTTCAGGAAATTCATGAGGCTTATTATGTTCTAACGGTTTCACGAAATTCTGTGGAATAAATGACACAAATTAAATCTGACTGAGACATCACGCTTCACCGTTCACCGTATCGACATATACGACGCTTCGACTCTGCATTGTGCCACTGAGTTGTTGTTGTGGTTCCCTTTTCTCTATAAAACATGGTTTTTGCTCTGCTTCTTCGAGTCACCAAAACATCATTGCCGCCACGGTCACTTTGTGATTGGAGAGTTTTCTTTATTTTTGTTACAGCCAACCAATGGAATCATACAATGATGGTGTGATAGCTGGCGCACGGCACATATCTAATGGAGGGATAAAGATGTTTTTATTTTTTGACTTTATTAATTAAACAAATAAAATAAAGTGTTAATTTCTGATTGGTCAAACAGGGAAAAGTGAGGATAATGTACGTGAATGTTTGATTAAATTCAAATCAGTGATCCAAATTAAATCAAAGAAGCACTTTTAATTTAAAATGTCAAAATTGCTCCTTCTAGAAATTTTAATTAACTCAAATGAAATTAAATTAATTAAAACAACTAAAATTCACAACTTCTTAAATAAATATAATAAAAATAAAATAAAGGCATGGAAAACTCTATATAATTATCTCGAACATTTTGACAAAAGAATAAACATAAAATGACTGAATACGAATAAAAATCGGGTACAAAATATGCTCGAAAAAATAAACTGAATGCATTAAAATTATCATTGTGAAATAAACCTCTCGGAAACATACAAATTTTAATCAAATTTTGACGGTTTAAACAGACATAGGTTGATGAAAATACGACTGGAAAAATGGTCGAAAAATAAAACAAGCACACCCGATTAAAATATGCGAACCGTAGATTAATAATACTGACGTCTACAAGCTCGATTTTGAAATTTTTTACCCGTTGATTTTACATGTATTTGAGAAATGATTCAACTGGTCTGTCTATATGTCCGAAAATTTATTTTGGCCAACATTTTATGTTTTATTCATGATGAAATACATATCATGCTATGCAGATGATGCAAAGTGAAATAAAGTCGGACATATGGAACTTTTAAAAATGCCCGAACAAAATCGGGGTATGACAGTTGCCCCTATTTAATTACCTTGAACTAGAAGGTATGAATAACAATTATCTTCATACATTCATGGTGGAAAATAATTAAATACGAAAATACCCAAATATTGTCCTTTGAGATGAAAGGATGAAATGCTTAGAGAAAATGCAGTGAGATAGGTAGTGAGATAACCATCAGAAGGTAATGAAACAATCAAGACACTTTGGGAATCATCAGAGCAAAATCTTGGATGACATAGTCGAGATATTCCAAAAATGGAATGATACCTCAACTGTATCTAAGATTTTCTGAATATTAGCAGGGCAATGTCTTGAACATAACACAGGAAATTCCCTGAGGATCAACGAAGCAGTATCTTACATGGTATAATCGAGATATTCCAACAAGGGAATGATACCTCAACCATATCTAAGATTCTTCGAGGATACTAGAGTGGTAAATAAATTAGATTCTTCAGATTAATGAAGCAACATCTCAAATAGATAAATGAGATTCTCTGAATATACGAAGTAAGATCTTATATGATTTAATCGAGATATTCCAAACAAGGGAATGATACCTCAATCGTATCTAAGACTCTTCGAAGATAATTAGAGCAGTATCTCAAGCCACAAATGAGATTCTTCTGATAAATAAAGTAGTATCTCAAACAAATAAGTGAGATTCTCTAAATCAACGAAGCATCATCTCATACAACAAATGAGATTCTTCATATCAACTGTCATACCCTTAAATTTGCCTCACCCCATATCATCTTGTTAAACCATTAACCCTAATCTCATCCTAAAGTACCTCACAAAGCTTGAAGGATCACTCAAAACATATCACTCACTCCCCAAGTCCAATTTGGGTGGTGAGTCCCCTTTGACGAAGCTTTAAGATTCATCTGGTCACCCAAGGACCAAACCCTAGCTCTTGACCCTCCTTTGGCTTGTATAAGTCATGATTCACCATGGATCTTGACCATACCATTAAGGATCCATCAAATCAAAAGTTTTTTCATGCCCCGTACCCTTTAAACATCTCATTTTGATCCCTACATCTCGAACCCTAATTCATTTGGCTTTGGTTCTTGATGAAACTTGTGCCTTAAGAAACCCTAATTTTGGGATCTCTTGACCATTGATATTGATCATTCTTGACCATAAAATCATCCTATCATTCATTAAACATCATTTCATGTCCATTACAATCAAAATCAACCATTTAAACATCCATTCCATCCATGTTACAAGTAGTTGGTTCATACATGATTTTTCAACTTTCCATAACTAGATCTACCTACCAATTTGACCTAAAATCATTCCACAAAGGTCCAAACTTTATTTCCTATCATGATATTATCATTTGAACTTAAAACATCCATCATTGTTCCTTGGAAATCAAGAAATCATAAAAATCCTAATTTAGGTCATGCTAGTTGGTTACATTTTGGAAAGAATGACCTATGGGAAGTTCCAAAGACCATAAGTCTCTCAATTTTCAATATTTTTAAATTAATCTTTTAGCCAAATGTCCTAAATAACTTCCTCTCCAACTTTGTTTCAAGGTCCAAAACCTAATTCATTGATGAAGGGGTTCAATTTTGCTATTGGCCAAGCAGGTCCAACATGCCTACCATGCCCCAAAATCATGTCACGGCCCCTACTTTGGCACATTACCATTTCTAAACCATAAAAAAAATTTGCATGGTTCTTTTTTAATTAAATCAAGTTCATGGCAAAGAAAAAACGGCCCTAAATTGAAGCAAAACGCATGAGCCAATTTTATTTGGCCTTGGTACAAAGTTGCTGACTTGCCATGATGCACAAGCCAAATGCAATCAGTTAGAATTTTCAATTAAACACACCAAGTCCTCTAACTCATTCCTTCTAGTCTAAGTGGTACATAAACACTTTGAAAATGGTATTGTGGTAGGTTTGGAAGTTGATCGGTCACCATCTTCACTATGTTTTAGTTGCTTATCCGACAAGAAACCAAGGATTTTGAGACACTGTGTACGCATTATGGTACCTTTAAAGTTAATTTTCATTCACGTAAGATATTTAAGAAATTTTATTAATTGTCAATTTTATATTGTTTTTTCTTGATTTTACGCTTCGGTTTTCGTGTTTATGCCCTTCAGGTCCACAGAGAAGATCCAATGGACTCAATGGGAGAAAGTGGAAAGTTCTGGCATTTGAAAAAGAAGATTTCCCAATTCAGGAGGTCTGACACGGCCACCCGTGTCACCTGACATGGGCCGTGTCAAGAGGAAGGCCAAGAAAGTACAAGAAATGCCCAAAACAATGGCCTGACAAGGCCGTCCGTGTTAGCCTGACACGACCATGTCAGGTTATCTGGGGCATGTCAGCAAGGAAATAACAAGGTAGAGAGCAAACACGGTCGCCCGTGTCAGCCCAAAACGCTAATTTTCTAGTTTTCGGGCTTTTTCACCGGGTATGAGCTGCAGGGACGTTTTGGAGATTTCCACCTTCTGCCAAGGGATTTTCACTATATTAGGAGACTTTTCTACAAGAGCAAAGAGGATCTTGGAACGAGGCGAACACAATATTGTCAAACAAGCCAGGATTACAGAGATCAAGGAATTCAGAGAGCGGAAGGTTTTCATGAGCGGAAGCGATTGAAGATCCATGTCATCCAATTACTTGTAATGTGTATTTTTTATCTTGAATTTATTTTGAATAATATGAGTACCTAAACCCCCCAATGTTAGGGGGTGTCCCTGATTTAGAATTTTAATGACTATGAGTTTACGATTGCATTTATAATATTGTTTTTACGGTAATCTTTTGATGTGCTTAATGCTTTCTCTTTCAGACCAATCGAGATTGTTGTGTGGTTATCGATTAGGCTGGACCGCCATTGGTAAGGTTTTCATTAGATTACTCTGTAGTAGATATCACCTAGGACTAGGGATACCCTGTATGAATCAGAGCATTCTTGATATAATAAAGCTTAACTTCGCCCTAATTGTCTATGGACATAGAAATTAGGGTAGAATGATTAAAGGTTTTCTCACCAAGGACTTGGGAGGAAATACCCTTGAGAACTGGTGGTAATTGATATTTGTTGATGCAATAGTGACTCAGAGTTGTTACAAGGATAAATCATACACTTTCCCTGGAATTGTTCCTTATACCTTGCAAACCCTTAATTTTTTCTATTATTTTTATTTGCCTTTATTTTTATAATTTTGAATTTAAAAACCCCAATTATAATTTTTGTTTAATTGAACGATGAATTGAACTCAATATTAACTTGCAGACCTTGAGATCGACATTCGGGGAATTTCCCCTTTATTACTATAACAGACAAAATAGTACACTTGCTATTTTTTTGATCAAGTTTTTGGCACCATTGCCGGGGACTGCCAAAAGATAGAGTTTAATTTTAAGTTTAATTAAAATTTTGTTGCTCTATAATAAAATTATTTTTCTGTCATTTATATATTTTCATTCACTAATCTGTGTATGCGAGGAGAGCCCTCAGCAGAATTTCTTTTTGACGCAGAAATTGAGAGAAACCTTCACCGGAGACGTAGAAACGTTTGATTGGATTCCAAAGAAGCAGTTCCCTCTAATCACTCAGATTCAGAAAAAGAAACTATGGCTGAAATTCCTCCAGTTCCACTGCCTCCACCTCAAGAAAGACTCTTGGGTGACTATGGAGGGGAAAATACACCGGGTGGTAGATTGACCATTGTCAACCAACCGATGAATGTGACGAACTTTCAACTGCACCCTAGCATAATCAATCAACTTGAGAGAAAATCTTTCACCAGAAAGGTTAAAGAAGATGCCAACAAGCACCTGCTGAGGTCCCTGACCATGAGTACTACTTTGAAAATTGATGGTCATACTGATGAAGCAAAGAAATTAAGAATGTTCCCGTTCACTTTATCTGAAGAGGTGGAAGAGTGGTTCTACTCTCTTCCAGCTGGAAGTATTACATCATGGGAAGAGATGGAAACAACTTTCTTAAATGAGTATTTTCCAGCATCAGTATTTCTGAGAAAAAGGTATGAAATCTTGAACTTCAAACAGAAAGATGGTGAGTCTTTGGGAGATACCTACAAAAGATTCAAAAGGGTCCAGGTAGCGTGCCCAAATCATAATATGGACCAGACTGAACAACTGTAGATGTTTGTCAATGGGCTAAAAATAAAGACAAAATAGTTAATTGACACAGCAGTCGGTGGCTCAACAAATTTCTCAACAGCCGCCGGTATTAAAAGGATCATTGAAATGATAGCCGTAAATGAGCATCTGGAATTATATGATAGGTGTACAAGAAAACCTGAAGGAGTCATTGACCTGAAAGTAGAAACAAATAAAATCTGTTTGGAAAATGTAGTCGCTGCTGAAGTAGAGAAGAAATTGAAAGCGATGAATATAGGCACTCAACAGGTAGCTCAAATTCAACCTGCTCAGACCATCACTTGTGAAATCTGTAATGGACCTCACCATATTATGTATTACTTTGCAACTCCTCAACAAATTGAAGAGATAAAATTCTTAAAGCAGAATAACTCCTACTCCAACACTTACAATCCAGGTTGGAAGAATCATCCAAACTTCTCCTGGAAAGATCAGAAATGGAATGTTCCACAACAGGGTCAAGGTCAATATCAGACTCAATATCAACAACAGCGAAAACAGCAAGCTCCAAGGAAAGCAGACTGGGAGATTGCCATTGAAAACATGGTCGCTCAAAATAGGCAATTCGAAGAAGCGACTAGAAACAATAAGAAAAACACCATCGACTCTCTAAAGAATCTTGAAGTTCAGCTGGGTTAGATAGCACAACAACTAGCAAGTTCTTGAACACCAGGTTCCTTACCAAGTGAAACAGTTCAAAATCCTAGAAATCAAGAGAATATTAGTATTGTCACGACGAAAAAGAAAAAGGCCGCTAAAAAGAAAAAAAAGTTATATCACCGGGAAAGCCGACTGAAGAGGAAATTACAAAGGAGACTAAACCGGTGATTAAGTTTCCCTACCCTCAGAGAGTGATAAAGAAGGAACCAAGCGAGTCAGACTTGGAGAAATTCATGACAATATTTAAAAAGGTCAAGGGTCATATGTCTTTGTTTGAATCACTCGAAAGAATGCCCATGTATAAGAAATTCATGGAAGCGGTAATGACCGAAAAGAAACCAATAATAGAAGAACCGGTAGCCTGGAAGGAAAAGTATAGTGCAAACTCACTAGGGTAGAAAATTCCTAAAAACAAAAGGATTTGGGAACAGTACCAATAACATGCATGATTAAAGAAAGAACCTTCAAAAAGGTACTAATAGATTCTGGAGCGAGTGTGAGTCTGATGCCATTATCAATCTATCACAGGTTAGGTATTAAAAATGTCAGTGATACAAAGACCAATATGAAGTTTGCGGATCACTCAAGAAAGGATGCATATGGTATAGCAGAAGACGTACTAGTAATAATAGAGGACTTGAGTTTTCCTGTTGATTTTGTAATCCTAGACATACCTGAAGATGATGAGGAACCAATCATTCTGGGTCGACCTTTCATGCAGACAAGTCGATGCAATCTTGACATGGATCAGGGCACGTTAACCTTGAAAGCTCACGACAAAGAGATAATATTGAATGCTATTGAAGATTAGGAGCAGAGGAAGATACATAATCTCACTATTAAGTATGCTTAATCAGGACAGAGGCGAGAAGGAAAAGTAACATACCAACATAAAAGAGAGATACATGAAGGCCCTCTCGACTCTCACCACTGCCATCAGCCACCCTTAATGGAAAGATTCCCATCTCCATTCCAAAAACCAAGAGAAAGAAAAGAAAATGAAAACAAGGTAAGGAGATGGAGGTTAAAAAGGACTTGTGGTACAAAGGAATCCGTACTGATGAAAGAGACAGCTTCATAGTTTTGGACAAGAGATGCAACAAGGTTTGGTGGGTGAAGTACCACCCATAACAAGGGAATGAACCGTCGAGCCATGCGACGTTAAACGAAGTGCTTCGTGGAAGGCAACCCACGCTTTACTATTTCTAATTATTGTTTGTGTTTTTTTGTTATTTTAGGGTTGCACAGTGCCTTGCATAAAAGGGAGAAGGTACTCACATGGAAAAAGTTGGAAAAATAAGTAGAACAGCAGCCTGACACGGCCACCTATGACAGCAGACACGGCCCGTGTCAGGAATACTGAAGGCCACGCCCAACCAAGAGAAGATACAGTGGCCTGACACGGCTGCCCGTGTCAGCTGACACGCCCCGTGTCAGGCCTGCAGATTTGAAATTTGTTTGGAAAATTTGAATTTCGTATGGGAATGTTGCATTTTCCGCCCCAGCCCCCCTCAGTGGAGCACTGTGAGTCACCCTCCTTCTATCCTGTTCTAAAACATTGAGGTTAATGTTTAGTTCAAGTGTGGGGGAGGTTTTCCTATGCTTTTTGCCTTTATTTTTGTTTTTTTTATGTTTTATTTGATTAGTTCCTAATTTTTACCGTTTATATTTGGTTTATTTTTACTGTCGAGTATCATGTGTTGCATGTATTTCAGGTTCTTGGTATTATAGTTGGGTGAGGTAACGATCAATAGCGGTAGTGGATGAAATGATCACTCCATTTACTATTGCTTGCGCTGAAGGATCTTCCCAGAAAGTCGATACTGCTGAAGAAAAGATCAGACGCAATTTCTAAAGCTCAACTAACGTAGGTTCCCTGTGCATTCCAAGTTGAGTAAGAAGCCGCACCATACTCGAAGTACTGTGGATGCTGTCAAGCTATACCTAACATGGTGAGTACATAAAAAGCCAAACACATTTGTCATCATGAGCGACATTCAGGTATGTCTTTATCACTCTGACTTTGCGTAGGTTCTCTGTGAGTTTCACTTCATGTATACGCACACTAAGGCATGTTGTTTTATTATAGCCCTGAACCTTTCTAGCCATCTCGATAATGTTATCCTTTGTTAACCCCATCTGATCCTGTACCCTTTGTTTGTCTGGCCACATAAATGTAACCCGTGACCTAAAACACTTTCTTACCCTGTTTAGAGTCAATGTGATGTCATTGAGCTGTGTTAAATTCTAGGTTTGGGGTAAATCCCATAAGTATCAAAAACCAAGGTGAGTATGAAAAATAATAATAAATAAATAAGAAGAAGAAAAACGAAGATAAAAGGCTTTCTTACCCTAGAGGCCAATAGTTTTGGTACTTGTGTCGAATTATTTATTAATAATAAAAGACTTTTTCTTTATTACGGTTGTTTAATAAAGTCCCTAGAGTAGCTAGTCCGTTTAATGCATCAAGTGTGACTTGATCATGAGACCACATTAAACATAAGGACACTATTCTTAAAGTATCCGTAGTCGAGCTTTATTGTGAAGTGGGATAACATTAAAGCATTGAGACTATTATGTTTGTAGACTGATGATCACATCTCATGGATCATGGATAAAGAGTTATCAAGTCTTAAACATAGGTATGAATATTAAGAGTAATATTTATACTGGATTGACCCGCTATGAGAATACTATATATAAAGTTATGCAAAGTGTCATAAGTTATTCTCATGGTGATAATAGTGTATACCACTCTTCGACCTGAAACCACTATGGACCCTAGATGTAGAGTTGAGTGCTTTATTGCTGATCCAACATTGTCCGTAACTGGATAACCATAAAGACAGTTGATGGGTACTCCACAAAGCATGCTGAGGGACATGAGTGACCTAGATGGAATTTGCCCATCCTGCGTAACAGGATAAATGTCTATGGGCCCAATATTGAACTGGACAAGGATGACACGGTCTATACCTTGTGTTCAATATAGACATAAGGGCAAAGGGGTAATTATACACATAATTATTATCACAGGAGGTTTTGTCAGATCACATGACATTTTCGTGTCTTGGGTAGCAGTGATGTGTTGCTAGATACCGCTCACTGTTTATTATGTTAAATACGTGATTTAATATAATTGCCAACGCCACGAAAACCTATAGGGTCACACACAAAGGACGGATTGATGAGAGATAGATTAACTAAGGAACATCGTAAGGTACGGCGTACTTAAGTAGAATACGAAATATGGTAAGGTACCAAATACTTAAGTGATTTTGGCATATTATGAGATATGGGCCAAAATACACTTAAGTGGGCTTTTTGGCTTGAAGCCCACACAAGTGGTTCTATAAATAGAACTCTTGTGCAGAAGCATTGTATGGGAATACAACATAACTGAAGAGTTGGAATTTCGTATCTCTCTCTCTCACTTAAAGCCTTCATTCGTACCAACTAGCACTGAGATTGAAGGAATTCGTTCGTGTGGACTGAGTAGAGACGTTGTCATCGTTCAACGTTCGTGATCGCCACAAGAGGTAACGATTCTATCACTGATCATGCCCATTCGTAAGGATCACTAAATGGAGAAAATTTTAAATTCCGCTGCACCTTGGATGGCAATTCTCCTACACATAAATGTAACCCGTGACCTAAAACACTTTCTTACCCTGTTTAGAGTCAATGTGATGTCATTAAGCTGTGTTAAATTCTAAGTTTGGGGTAAATCCCATAAGTATCAAAAACCAAGGTGAGTATGAAAAATAATAATTAATAAATAAGAAGAAGAAAAACGAAGATAAAAAAATTTGAGAAAACAAAATATAGTCGATGGTTCGAAAGAAGCACTCACCGAAGGAAGAACGCTCAGTTGAAAAAAAAAGAGAATATCAAAGAAAAACTGAGCAATTGAAAAAGAAAAGAATAAAACACAGTGAAAAGAATATTAATATTGGCTCTGAACCCAAAACCACTTGTTTTCCTTTTTGTTTGTATTTACCACACCATAATGCAAGCCCCGTTACAACCCAAAAGACCTCAAAAAGTGTGTGTTGTGTGTAATTGATATGAAAGGAGAAACTATTCAAATTTATGAGTTGATATTGCATATTCTGAAGTGGGAGTGAATACACTTTAACCTTGAGAGACTTGGTGAGAGTGTGATATAAGCTGACAGGTGAAGCGGTACCTCGATGAGGAAGTGTGGTAGAAAACTCATTAGGAAAAGCAGGAACTATAAAAGGGAGAGTGAAGGCGTTGGCGAAAAATCTCAGCAGTATCATGCTAAGAATAAAAATTTTGGGAAGTGACACTTTGTCGTATAGGACATTACTTGAGGACAAGCAATGAGCTAAGTTTTTGGTTGTGATCGGTCACCATCTTCACTATGTTTTCGTTGCATATCCGACAAGAAATCAAGGATTTTGAGACACTGTGTACGTATTATGGTACCTTTAAAGTTAATTTTCATTCCCGTAAGTTATTTAAGCAATTTTATTAATTGTCAGTTTTATTTTGTGTTTTCATGATTTTACGTTTCGGTTGTCGTGTCTATGCCCTCCAGGTCCACGGAGAAGATCCAATGGGCTCAATGCGAGAAAGTGGAAAGTTCTGGCATTCGAAAAAAAAAGATTTCCCAATACAGGAGGCCTGACACGGCCGCCCGTGTCACCGACACGGCCACCCGTGTCACTTGACACAGGCCGTGTCAGGAAGAAGGCCAAGAAAGTACAAGAAATGCCCAAAATAGTGGCCTGACACGGCCGCCCGTGTCAGCCTGACACGGCCGTGTTAGGTCACCTGGGGCGTGTCAGCAAGGAAATAACAAGGAAGAGAGCTGACACGGCCGCCCGTGTCATCCTGACACAGCCGTGTCATCCCAAAACGCTAATTTTCCAGTTTTCGGGCTTTTTCACGGGGCTTGAGTTGCAGGGATATTTTGGAGATTTCCACCTTCTGCCAAGGGATTTTCACTATATTAGAAGAGTTTCTACAAGAGAAAATATGATCTTGGAACGAGGCGAACACAATATTATCAGACAAGCAAGGATTACAAAAATCAAGGAATTCGGAGAGCGAAAGGTTTTCATGAGCGGAAGTGATTGAAGATCCACGTCATCCAATTACTTGTAATGTGTATTTTTTTTATCTTGAATTTTTTTTGAACAATATGAGTAGCTAAACCCCCAAATGCTAGGGTATGTCCCTGATTTAGAATTGTAATGACTATGAGTTTACGATTGCATTTATAATATTGTTTTTACGGTAATTTTTTGATGTGCTTAATGCTTTCTCTTTTGGACCAATCGAGATTGTTGTGTGGTTATCGATTAGGCTGGACCGCCATTGGTAAGGTTTTCATTAGATTACTCTACAGTAGATATCATCTAGGACTAGGGATACCCTGTATGAATTAGAGAATTCTTGATATAATAAAGCTTAACTTCACCCTAATTTCCCATGGACATAGAAATTATGGTAGAATGATTAAAGGTTTTCTCACCAAGGACTTGGGAGAAAATACCCTTGAGAACTGATGGTAATTGATATTTGTTGATGCAATAGTGGCTCAGAGTTGTTACAGGGATAAATCATACACTTTTCCTGGCTTTGTTCCTCATACCTTGCAAACCCTTAATTTTTATTATTATTTTTATTTGCCTTTATTTTTATAATTTTAAATTAAAAAACCCCAATTATAATTTTTGTTTAATAGAATGATGAATTGAACTCAATATTAACTTGCAGTCCTTGAGATCGACATTCGGGGAATTTCCCCTTTATTACTATAACAGGCAAAATAGTACACTTGCTATTTTTCTAATCAGAAGTCAACTTGCACATGGAAACCTCCTCAAACAGAAAACTCGATGCCATGTGCAAAAATCAGCTTTTGCCCAAAATGGCAAAAAAAAGATTTTGTACCAGGCCTTCTCATTGCTCTTGGTTGCTCCAGATCCATGCTAGGGATCAAAATAAACTTTCATGTAGTGCAAATAACCACAGAAGGTAGCCGCTTAAGTGTTCCCCAAGTGAACACCAAACATGTTTCAACTCAATGCCAATTTGAAGCAAAACACTCTAAACTCCCTCCAAAACCATCCCCACACGTTCCCTATAAATAGGTGAATGTGTTCCACTTCTGAGCTACGCTGAAAAACGCCCCAAACACATTATGAATATTTGCGCTAAACCTCAATTAACAAAGCATCAAGTTTTCATTTCTAGATCTCTTCAACCCCAAACCACCACCCAGAAACATTCATCACACATCACTCAAGCTTCCCAAACACATAACCACATTTCCCCAAGTCCCATTTGACTTGAGCCAAACCGTCGGAAAACTCCCCTGAGCAACTTCTGATCAGGTAGTTTCACTTACCCCCATCTCTAAAACAAGTTACCACTTGACTCGAAATTCATCTCTGATCATTAACCCTAACCTTATAGTTTTGATTACTCCATTTCCATCATTTAATTTTTAAATTAGGGTAAGGTTGTTCATCTGGTTCATGCACAAGAACTCCACACCCAAAGCCAATCAATGGCCCATGAGTGTGGAGTTTAGTTTGTTTTTTATAGGGGAAGATGATTCCATGGAAAAATCTGACTAAAAACACGTCTTTTTAAGGTTTGGTTTTTGGATGATCCGAGGTTGAAGACGACATTGTGGTCGTTACCTCGCGCATTTTTTTGAAATCAAACCAAATCTGTGTCGTCTTATAATTGGTTGTTGGGTGCACGAATCTCATTTATTTTTCATTTTTATTATTTATTCTATTGGCGTGCTTTGATATCATAATTGGGCTTGTGGCCTAGTGGGTGAGGGGGTTAATCCCCTCATGACCCCAAGGTCAGGGGTTCGACCCCCAGCATGTGCGCCCTGACCATTTTAATTTCATCTTGTGTTATTTTATTTATTTATTTTCCCCATTTATCATTCTTTTTTTTAACCCTTCCATTTTTATTATTTTTCAAATGTGTTGAACATAAACCCCCCTTATTTTTCTCTTTAGAATTTAATAATGACTTGTTTTATTTCATTTGGATTATTTTTGATGGACTTTTGAAGTCTTGAAGTTAAGGACTAATGAAATCTACTTAAGTCATGATATGTTTGGATTAGGGTTGATTAAAACCTTACATACTTCAAACCTACCATTGGATGATCATGTGTTCATCCATGGTACTTTGAAGCATGGACAGGTTGCCCCTATTCTAAATAACTTGGTCATTTGACTTGTTAATGAAGTCTTATTTTGTTATCTTGGATTCATAAGATACATTTACATTTCATTTAGTTTATACTAACCTACTAACCCCTCTATACTCATCTATTTATCATATTGACTTGTTAACCTAACCCTACTATCCTTTTGTTATTGTTATTATCATTGTTATTATTCATCGTCCTTTACTTTTATGTCATTTAAATTTAAGTACTCATCATCGTCATTATCATTGTATAAATTTCAGCATACACACTTTACTATTGTCATCATATAAAAACAACAAAAACATGATAAAATTATAAGACGAAAAAAATTCATTGCACTTAATCAACTTGGACTTAGAGGATCCAATTTAGGACCTTTGCTTTGAGGCTTTTCCCTTACTTTCTTGTGACACATTGTTTCAAACTTTGGGTTTCATATGTACTTACGTACCTGTTGTAAAAATGTCATCATGGCACCACCTTAGGGGGACATGTTTGTAAGACCATTATCCTTTGTTTAGCATAAGCCACTTTTTCACACACAAGGCTTTCTCTTGGGCTGCCTTACAATGAGACCTTTATTTTTTTTGTTGGTTACTTTGCATTCATGTTTTAGAAGCCAAATTTCTCAATCAAATAAACAAACCCTTCATTCAACGTCAAACGGCTTTTTGTTAATCAAATTCAAAACACTTAATAATTATGATTAGTATTGTATGCCACGAGCCTTAAGTGGTGGAGAATAAGTGAGGGTGGAATATTCCTACCCTCACTCTGATTATTTTAGACGCAAGACGCTTGGCTTGTTGTTTAGAATATTCACCTCCGTCCCTAGACTTCAGTGTAATATAATCATAAACTTTTTTTCATAAACCCTTGTTTAAGGTAAAATATGTGAAGGTATGCTTCTCAATATGTTTTGATGAAGACATTCTACAAGCAAGTCAAGACTAGCAAAAAGGAATGTATCAAAACTCTTTGCAAAAAGACAACGTTTTCAAGTTTTATCAAAGTCTTGAAGAACTGGTTAGGAATTGATCCTCAAATTTTAAGGTATATATCACTCAATCTCTCCTTGTGTATACAAGTGTTCAAAATATTATTCATTCATGTAATGATACATTAAAATGATTTGATGCATTAAAACATAGTTATTCATTTCATTACAAATCAATTTTTGCATTCTGGGCTGATGTTAATCGGTTAACACTAGGATGTCAATCGATTAACACTTGTTAAAATTGAATATTTTTGGAAAGTTGCAAGGTGTTAATAGTTTAACACCAGGATGTTAATCGATTAACATATGGATATTTTGAATTTTTTGTATGTTGCAAAGTGTGTTAACTGATTAACCTATTTATGTTAATCGATTAACACTGTACAAGTGCCAAAAAAATTTGCATTTTTTCATTCAAATGTTTTCCAAAAAGATTTCTTGAACCATGGCATCCTTTCATTAATTGCACTCTTTTGTAGAGGTGTTTAGATACTATATAAACCTCATTTCTTCAGATTTCAATCTCACCTCCTTTTGAAAAAATTTCAAGCATTCAAATATTCTCTTCATCTTTCAAAATATTTTCTAAGTGTTCAAAACCATAATTTTTTAGAGTGAAACTTTCTGCACTTAACCTTCATAGAAAATCATCATAAGTTTCATTCCATTCATAGTGAACACTTGTGTAACATTGTTTGTTATAAGGAGAAGATTAATCCATAGAATGGTACATATACAATTCCATTTTACATACTTATCAAAAATTCAGATTACTTTGTGTATCCTTGTTGTCCATAATTGTTGGAAGCAAGAGGTTCATTAAAAGGTAGGATTGTTCTCTTTTTGAACTTAGTGAAAAATCCAAGAGTATTGTTCTTGGTGTGATTTTTAGTGTCTATATAGAAACAGTAGGAAGAGTCTTATAAAAGTCCTAACAATAGTAAAATCTCTTTCATGTTGAAAGAGGACTGGAGTACTATCGATTTGTGAGGGGAACAAGGATATCTCTCTATGTTCTTTATCTTTCAGAATTTACCGTATTCATCACATAGTAATCTCTAAGGAAATATTCTTAAAAAAAGTCAAAAATGGAAAAAGTTTCATAGTACCTAATTCACCCCCCACCCGCCCTCTTAGGCGCTCACTCAACTTACATTTGGCATCCAAGCGGGTTATTGGTAACTTGCTCCTTAGATACAGAAGATGGCTTATGCAAACGCAAACCCGATTTTTAAAGATGGTGGTAGTAGCAACAAACCCCCTCTATTTTCGGGAGAATGTTTTGACTTCTGGAAAATCTGCATGAAAGCAGATTTAGAAGCACAATGAGATGGTATATGGGAAACCGTTGAAAATTGTCCACATAATCCGATTAGTGCGGTTAATGGTGTTGGCACTCCTAAAGTTAAAAGTTCCTATGATAAAGACGATAAGAAAAGAATAATTAATTAAAAGAAAACTATCAATATTCTTCAAAGTGCATTAAGTATGGATAAGTTCTTCTGGATATCTCAATGTCAATCACCAAAAGAAATATGGGACACTTTGGTGGAGACTCATGAAGGAACCACTGAAGTTAAAAGATCCAGCTTAAACACACTGAGTCAAGAATAGGAAATGTTCAGAATGCTTCCCGGAGAATCCATTGTTTCATTACAGAAGAGATTTGTCCATTTAAAGAATAATTTTATTGCACTCGGAAAGAACTTTATAAATGATGATCTCAACCTTAAAATGCTTAGATCATTGACAAGAGAATGGCAACTGAAAGTAACGGCCATATCCGAGAAGAAGAGTCTCTCGACCATGACATCCGCATCATTGTTCGGAAAGCTTCAAGAACACGAATTGGAACTTGGAATACTTGAACAACATGAAAATCAAGAGAAAAAGTCCAAAGGTATCGCTCTAAAAGTTGACTCAAAAGAAGAAGGAACAAATGATGATCCTGAAGAAGATGAGAATTTTATGCTTCTTTTTAAAATACTCGGTAAGTTCTTTGGTAAAAATGATAAATCATTTAACTATGCAAATAGAAAGAAATCTTTCAGGAAAAGGGAGGCTTCCATTATGAATGTGGAAAGCAAGGCCATATAAAGCCGGATTGCCTGAAAATCTCCAATTAAGATGGCTTTAAAGGCAAGAAGGAATTCAAGAATAAAAAGGTGTATATTGCATGGGAAGATAATGAGATAAATTCTTCATCTGAATCGGAAAGCGACGAATGTACAAATCTAGCATTAATGGCTTCACACCACTCCGATGATGAAGAAGATGAGGTTAGTAACAATTTTTCTCTTTATGATAGTGATGCACAAGGTGATGTAAATGAATTTCTTAAAGAATGCAAAATTCTGTATAAAACAATATCATCTCAAAAGAAACAAATTTCATCTCTAGAAGAAAAAGTCGTGACAATAGAAAAAGATGTCGTTGATGAAAAACAAGAGATGATTAGTGAAAAACAGAATTTTGTATGTAAAAATTGTGAGTCACTTTCGTTTCAAATTGTCCAAATAAAAAGAGTTTTATAAAGATATGAGAAAGGAAAAGTTGGATTGGAATATGTTCTTAGCCATCATAGATATTCAAATGACAAAAGTGGTCTTGGTTACTAAATTTTTTCTAAACCAAGTTCTAACCAAACCATTTTTGTTAAGGCTAGTGAACAATCTACCAAAGAGAAAGTGACCAAAGCAATAATTGTTCATCACTATCCTAAAATGAAAATATTTGCTAAAAATAAATCTTATGTTCCTAGATATATAAGAAATTTTGAACCTACTTGTTTTTATTGTGGAATAATTGGCCATACACCTAATGCATGCTATGTTAGAAAGTGGGCATAATGTGTGAGTAAAGAAAGATACTAATTATGAAGGACCCAAATAAATTTGGATACCTAACAAAACTTAATTTGTTTTGTAGGTATGCTTGAAGACCACATCAAATCTTTGGTATCTTGATAATGGTTGTTCCAAGTATATGACTGGAGACCTGAACAAATTTTCAAATATAGTGCTTAAGGCCAAGGGTTTTGATAAATATGGAGATAACAACAAAGGAAGAATTCTTGGCATAGGCAAAGTTGGAGTAACACCTTTCACATCTATTGGAGATGTTCTTTATGTTGAAGGACTAAAGCACAATCTTCTAAGTATTAGCCAACTTTGTGACAAAGGCTTCAAAATCAAGATCACCAAAGATGAATGCTTGATTGAAGATGCAGTCACACATGAGGTAAAACTCAAAGATACGAGATTTAATAATATATTTATAATTTCGCTTGATGATGTGTCTTTGAAGGTAGAATTTCTTATGGAAAACAATAATGAGTCATGGCTTTGGGATAAATGATTCGCTCATATTCATATGGAACATTTGAATAAACTAATAAAGCATGATCTTGTTATTGGATTGCATAAGATAAAGTTTGTCAAAGATAGATTATGTGATGCATGTAAAAAGGGAAAATAAACCAAATCAACTTTCATATCAAAGAACGTGGTGTCCACTACAAGGCCACTACGATTGTTGCATATGGACTTATTTGGCCCATCAAGAACAAGAAGCTTAGGAGGTAATATGTATGCTTTAGTTATTGTTGATGATTTCTCTAGATACACTTAGACATTCTTCTTAGTGTAGAAAAGTGATGCATTCAAGGCGTTCAAGAAATATGCAAAGCAAATTCAAAATGAGAAATCTCTAACTATTGCCTCCATAAGAAGCGACCATGGTGAAGAATTCCAAAATGCCTCCTTCGAAGAGTTTTGCGAAGAACATGGAATATTTCATAATTTCTCAGCACCAAGGACTCCTCAACAAAATGGAGTGGTGGGGAGAAATAATAGGTCACTTGTGGAACTTGCAAGAACAATGCTTAGCGACTCGAGTCTTCCAAAGTATTTTTGGGCGGATGCGGTGAGCACGAAATCCTATGTAAGTAATAGAATTATTATTAGACCTTTCTTGAAAAAGACCCCTTATGAACTCTTCAAAGGAAGGAAACCAAACATCTCTTACTTTCATATATTTGGATGCAAATGCTTTATCATCAACAACGACAAAGACAACGTAGGTAAGTTCGAGGAGAAATCCGACGAAGGTATATTTCTTGGATATTCTCTTACTACTAAAGCTTATAGAATATATAATAAAAGAACTTTAACAATTGAAGAATCTATGCATGTTACCTTTGATGAAACTAACCCCTCTAAGGAGGATATTGTTTTGTGTGATGATGATGATGATATTATAGAAGTTCCTCAAAAAGATAATTCAAGTGCAAATAATGATAATCAACCAAAACATCAAGATGAGCAAGATCAACAAAATACAAATGATAATGATCTACCTAAGGAATGGAGAACTCATCGGGATCATCCTATTGATAAAGTCATTTGTGATATTAGTCAAGGTGTTGCAACAAGATCAAATCTCAAAGATGCATGCTTAAACATGGCGTTTGTTTCATAAATTGAACCCTTCAAAGTTGATGAAGCTTTAGGTGGCGACTAATGGATAATTTCTATGAAAGAAGAGTTAAACCAATTTGAAAGGAATCAAGTTTGGGAACTTGTTCCTAGGCCAAGTGGTAAACACATAATTGGTACAAGATGGGTGTTTAAGAACAAGCTTGATGATAATGGTATAATTGTTCGAAACAAGGCAAGGTTGGTGGCCCAAGCATATAATCAAGAGGAAGGCATTGATTTTGAAGAAACATTCACTCCGGTTGCAAGGTTAGAAGTTATAAGTTTATTACTTGGTTATGCATGTTCATTAAATTTTCAGTTATACCAAATGGATATCAAGAGCGCATTCTTGAATGGCTATATCAATGAAGAAGTCTATGTTAAACAACCCCCGGGTTTTAAAAACTTCAAGAATCCTTCACATGTATTCAAGTTGAGGAAAGCTCTTTATGGCTTAAAGCAAGCACCAAGAGCATGGTAGGATCCTCTTAGCAACTTTCTTTGTGTAAAAGTAATTGAAAAAGGTAAAGTTGACAAGACCCCGTTCATTAAGAAAATTAAAGGTACCACTTTATTAGTTCAAGTCTATGTCGATGACATCATATTCGGCTCAACAAACAAAGAACTATGTGAATAATTTTCATCGATGATGCAAGGAGAATTCTAAATGTCCATGATGGGTAAGATGAACTATTTTCTCGGTCTCCAAATTAAGCAACTAAAGGATGACATCTTTATCAATCAATCCAAGTATTGCAAAGAATTATTGAAAAGATTCGACATGGATAACTGCAAAGCAATGTCTACTCCAATGGGATCCGGAACTTATGTTGATCAAGATGAATCGGGTATCTCAATTGATATTAAAAAATATTAAGGTATGATTGGTTCATTATTATATTTAACAACAAGCCTTCCTGACATAATGTTTAGTGTTTGTATTTGTGCGTGCTTTCAAGCAAAGCCAAAAGAATCTCATCTCACCGTAGTCAAAAGGATTATGAAGTATCTCAAGGGAACAACGAATGTCAGCCTAAGGTATCCTAAAGGTAGTATTTGCAATTTAATTGGTTATTTTGACGTGGACAATATAGGATGTAAAACATATAGAAAAAGCACAAGCGGTACGTGTCACACTTGGAAATGCATTAGTATCTTGGGCTTGTAAGAAACAAGCTTGCGTTGCTCTTAGTGCGGCCGAAGCGAAATACATAACAACAGGTAGTTGTTGTTCACAAATACCTTGGCTTAAACAAAAATTTTGGGACTACAGACTCGATCTTGGATGCACCCCTCTATGTTGTGACAACACAAGTGCGATTAACATTACTAAAAATCTGATCATGCACTGAAGAACCAAACACATTGATATTAGGCATCATTTTCTACGTGATAATATGCTTAAAGGTGATGTCAAAGTTTATTTCATAGATACTCATAACCAATTAGGGGACATCTTCACCAAACCTCTCGCAAAGAAACCTTTTTACAAAATTCGGCGGGAGCTTGGCATTTTAGATGAAGGTGACATTTAATTCTTAAATATTTATTCATTATAATCTATAGTGAATCAAAGGTACTCTCTAACATTTATTTTCAAAACTTTATTAAATTTCTAAGTATATGAGTTTTTCATGTTTTTTCTAAAAAAAATCATATTACATGTTGCTTTATGTATTTTTATTACATGTTTGGTACATACAAAGTTGCATTATGGTATATTATAACATGTCAAAGTGGCCCTTTTAAAAATTTCATTGTATGCTGTGTAAGACCCTAATTTTGACCCTAAGATCCCTCATGGCATCATATCATTGCATATTGCATGGCTTCAAGGATCATAACATCTTGGCTCATTACCCTAGGGTTGGGACTTGTGTGAGTTGGTTTGAGACCACCAAGCATGCTTGAATTGTATATTATTGCTTTTCTTATTTTTTTTTACTAACCAAAAGCACAAAAATATGTCACTAACATCTTTTGCTTTGTAGCTTGAGCAATCATAAGATCTGAGGCTCCTAGGAGGTCCCTATGCCCATTGATATGGCCAGATGAAGTGGGAAGCAAGAATGACAATGGTTCACAAGGCTCTCATTCATCATATATGCATCCCAAGTATATCAATTTGTCAATTTGATCAAAGCAAGCCAAAGGGCTTGAGGCTTGATTCCCAAGGAAACCCTAATTCATCTGTTCATCAATTGTGCCTTGCTCATGAAGCAACCTCAACCCATGATCAAATACAATCAAGAGAAGTTCTTTAATTCATCATTTAATGCATATATGAACTTATTTGAGTGTCCTCAATCATTCATTCATCAAGGCTTGAGGTATGGACTTGAAAAGTTGATCAGTCAATTCATCTGACTATTTTAAAATCCCATGAGACCTAACTTCTGATGTGTTTGTCAAATGGAGATGACCCAAAGAGAAAAATTGTTCTTAAGAACCATATGAACAAATTTCATGTTCATCAAAAATTTATTTGAAGTTTGGAAAGTCATAATCCATTTCAAAACATTATAGGTCATTTTGACTGAAACCCTAATTTTGGGTCAACTTCCTAAGGACATAACTCTCTCATTTTTCATGATTTTGAGGTGGGATCAAATGAATTGGAAATTTTAAGATGTCTACTTCATTTTTTTTGTTGAACAAATTTTCATAATCCTAAAATAAATACATGTGATAATGCAAAACATTATAGGTCACTTTGGGCCAAAGGCATTGAAATGTGAAAGAGTCCAACTTCAAGTGCCCATAACTTTCTCATAAAAATCCAAATGATGCAAAATATAAGTCCAAATTGATTTTCTTGGAAAGATCTACAACTTTGATGTTGAAGGTTTTGTCATTTGAGGCTTGCATCATTGAAACAGAACGGCTTGAAGTTGGTCCATTTTGGAAATTTTCACATGCACATGTTTTGCACCTTGAACTTTATGACCAATTTTCACTAATTTCCCAATTCCAAATGAAGTTTTGTTCAACATGACAATTGATCCTCATGTTAATACATTTCCAACCATTACCCACAAGGCCATGTTTCATTTTGGAAATATGCATTTTCGAAGAAGAGAAGATTTTGGTGCAATTATGGAAACCATGTTCAAACTTCATGCACAAGCCAAATCATTCACATATGCACGTCCATGTCAGTTCAGTTACATCCCAGCTTGCATTTCCAAGTGGATTTGGGCCCTCCATGCGCCTGTACAGGCCCATGCATGGAGGCCCTCATCACTCATGCACACAAAATTCCCATGCCTTGCAGCTTGCCTTGCTATAAATAGAGGTGCATACCTTCATCATAGACCAACCTTAAGGCGCCTGATATGCTGCAAAACTCCATCCAAACCTCACTCTAAAGGAATTGTGCAATTTCACTTTCATTTTTCAAATCCAATTTCCAACTTCATTGGTTGATTATTGGACTTAAAATTCCTTGGCCTTGCTTCATCTCCATCTCAAGAACACACTACAATCAAGAGTTGAAAGGAATCGTGCTTCACAGATCTGCATTTCAAAGGTTGATGCTCAAACTTTTTTCAATCGAAACTCACTGATTCTTGCTTGTTTCTTGTGTTTATTGGCTTGGCTGAAATCCTCTCATCAGAGGCATTTGAATTGTGTTCTTAATTCTACAAATCCATGAAGTTCAGATTGAACACCATGATTTTCTCTCTCTGATTTCTCTTTCTATGAGAGTCTAGAGGAGAAACCAATGGTACAGAGGTGATGTATATCACCCCAGCTTTCCAATGATATGAGGATCGCTTCATTTGGTTAAGTTTTCCATACCTGGAAATCTCACCGGAATCTTTGATCTCGCCGGAGAAGACGGTGGTGTACACCACCGTCCCTTTGCCAGTTTTAATCTGAGCCATTGGATATGTTTTCCAGATCTAATCGTGGTCATCAATTGTTATGACTTTTTTTTTAATTCCATGTGTGTCTCAGTTGACTAAGGCATATTGTGCGCGCGCACATGAGAACCATTGGATCTGCCAGGTCATTTAATGAAACAGATCCAACGCGCCTGGATTTTTGTTATTTCTGATTTTTCACTTTTATTTTGTTTATTTCAAAAAATCATAACTCTTTAATTTTAATTCCAAAAAATATGGGACCAATTGCATTATTTCCCTTTTAATTTCTAGTTTCTAAAAATGATTTTTAATATTTTTTATTTTGTCATTTGATATTTTTTGTGAATTTTCTCTTTTCTGGTTATTTTTAATTCATTTTAAATAGTTTCCAATATTCAAAAAATACAAAAGTATTTTCTTAACCTCTTTGAATGATGATGAATCTATGAAAAATATTCCCATCAATTTATTAATTGATTTGAGATCTATTTGAGATTTTAATTCAATTTGGTTATTTTTTATTCATTTTTAATTGCTTAAAAATAGTTTCTGGTTTGTAAAAATGCTGAATATTTTTGTCAAACTTTGTTTGACCTTGTTGAACTTAGGATGATCCATTTGGACTTTTCAAAGTTGATTTGAAATGGATTTGAAGTTTGACCTTCAATTGTTTATTTTAATTCAAGTATTATTTTAATTCTCAAAAATACCAAAAATATTTTATTTGTTTCTTGACTTCTAAGTTTCATTTTGCTTCTGTTTACTATTGTTTGACCTTGATTCCATTCATCTTTGGTCAATGTACTTTGCTTATTTCATTTGAAGTTCAATTCATGTATATTCTTATTCATCTTCTTCTTCATCTTTTTCTTTTTTGATCAATGAGTTAAAGATTAGTGGTTAGCCTTGACATATGGGAGGCTTAACCTTCCTTGATTCAAATCTAATTCATCTTGATCATAGATCAAGTGAATGGCTTTGCATTAAGGATAGGTTGCTTCTTGATTAACCAAAAAACCTAAGTCAATACAAGATCATTCTTCTTTTCTTTTGGCATGGCAAGTTGTAGGAGCTTGGCTCACTAGTCAAGGTCTCTAACTTGTGTTTGTTGCCTATATTTTTATTGACCGGCCTCAGATAAGTGTGACTACTACATTAGTCCACTTACGATTGCTTAACATAACGCTAAATTGCCTTATGGCACACTAACACTAACTATTGACCATTAACTTTTAATTCAAGTCATTTAATTCTTGCAATTTACTTTAATGCAAATTTAATATTCTTGTACATATAATTCATTTGCTTTTCCCCTTTGCTCACTTGAGCTCATGTTTATGTTAATGCAATTTGCCTTTTGCTCACTTGAGCACATAATTGTGTATATACTATTGTGCTTGTGTTTTGTTTTGATTATTGTGAACCAAATGCAAATGGACAAAGGACTTAGATTTTAGGACCTTACCTAAGCTAATGGAGTTTGAAGAGCAACTAGGCCTCATGCCTTTAGAGTGCTTAAAATGTCAAAGAGCAACTAGGACTCATGCCTTTAGAATGCTTAAAGCTTGAAGATGAACATTAAAAGGACCTAATTTCTAAACTCACTCTTGTCCATTCTTTGTTTGCATTATGGAACTTTTTGATTTGTGTGTTCTTGTGCTAGGGATTCCAAAACTTCCCAAGTAGGAGAACCATTGTCATGAGCATCTAAAGTGAGAGATACAAAAGCCATTGGAAGATTCCTAGGAGCTTGTTTTGATTGTGTGCTTGATTGCTTGAGTATTTGCTATATGCTTGGTAATTCCAAAGGATGGGAGCTACTTGGATCATTACTATGATCTCAAGAAGGGAACTCCATTTGTGGTTTTATTTCTCTTCCTTCATCTTTGTATGTTTAGGACTTAGCCATTCTTCTTCTTTCCGCCACTCTAACCCAAGCCAAAACTTTTGTGCAAACATTAACATTTGTTTTCAAAAATTAGAAACCTAAGCATTATGCTTTTGATTTTCCAAACTTCTTTTCATAACACTTATTTTGAATTGAATCCTTAAGTCAACTTTGACCATACTTTGTAAATACTTCTCATTGGTAAATACAACTCACTCATTTGTTTTTGTGGTTTCAAGGGCCACTTTTACCAAAGCTTTTCATAAACATTAGCTATTAGGTTTGAGTTATCCTTGAGGTTGATATAATACTCACCTATATCCTTAGTGATGGACAATAAGTCTTCCATGCTTATTATAGGGTTAACCCCCTCACTAGCATGTTGAAGCTCTCCTCACATGGTGGATTTGTGGTTTTAGGTTGAGTTTTCTCCCTTTGATAACAAAAGACCTTAAGGCTTTTGGACCAATCAATTCACCAACTTCTTTTGAGAATTTTACCCCGAACTACGAGGTTTTGATCCTAATCTTTTTTAAGATGGTACGTAGGCAGTGGGTTTATCCATTAAAACACAAAAATTGTAAATAATTTGTATATTCTTCTCATCCCCCCAATCATGTTCGCACAAATAATTTTTCACAAATACCAACCTACCTTACAACCATTGTGAAAAGGGCTCCCTAGGAGTACCTAGGATGTTTTGGGTGCTTAAAACCTTCCCATTGCATAACCAACCCCCTTACCCAGATCTCTAACATTTTTATTAGTTTCTGATTTGATAAAACTTCTCGGTTTTTGTTCGCTTTCTAACCTTTCCTTTGGATAAATAGAAGTGCGGTGGCGACTCGAATTGTATGATTTACTTTTGATTTAGTCAATAAATCTAAAGGTAACAAATACCCCACTACATGCTGGAAAATACAAAGTTACTATTTTTTGGTATGTGTTAATAAGTTAACATATACAGGTTAGCCGATTAACCTGTCTCTTTTTTGCGTATTTTCAACTTTTTCAAATGTGTTAACCGATTAACACACTGGTGTGAATCGATTAACCCTGTAACACTCAGCCACTTTATTGTATTTTTTTGTATCTTATTTTTGTGTCTTTTATGTTTGGTCTTGTGTTTTAAGTGATTATTTGACCTAGTCTCCATCACTTTCCAACTCTTGCATTGGTACTCTTAACTCTCTTCAACTCTCATAATCATCTCCTTACAAATTCCTCTTCCCTCATTAAAACCCACTTATCCAATTTCTCATTATATACCTCACTGCAGGGATACTCACTCCTCCCTCTAAAGTTAAAAACATGGAGATAAGTATGGATTTAGAATCTTTTGGTACAACTGTAGGGATGCTCGCTGCAGGTTTATCTCTCCGACAAGGATATCAACCGGTTTCAAATGTTGGGAAACATACAACAAGATGGAATATTTTTTCGAAAATTTTCGGGGCAGCTAAGCTGATATATTAAGCCGGTAGAATTCAGCTTCTTCGAGGGTTCTCTTGTTCACTAAAAATCTCTCGGTAAGTGATCGCATGCTCCATTATGTTGTTGCTTATCTCTTGTTACCAAAGAATTCTAACCACTCGTAAATCAATGATCTTGAGTTGCAAACTATTTTTGCTATCAAGAAAAAGATGAAGGTAAATTGGAGTTTTACAATTTTACATCATATGCAACATCAACACTCTCTTCGTGGAGGATTACCTTATGCTATATTAACTTCTAAATTGTTGGAATCTTATGGATTTGCTCTTAAGAGAGAACCTAAGATCATTATATCAGTTAGAGATTGTGAGATTAATGATGGTACCTCTTTAAGGAACACCAGTATCATCATTGACCAAAATGGTATTTATTGGTACAAGGATGAAGTCGTGGCTAATGCTCCTCCACCGGTTCTGGAAGGTGGATATACTAATGATTTTTTGTACAACAATCTTTGCTCGGTTGAAACCACTATGCATAACAACCATCGAGAACACAAGTTTGAAATGGCCTCCCTTAAGCGCATCATGAGAACCATTTTAAAGAACCAAAAGCAAGGGGATTGTGAGGAAGAAAGCGATGAGGAGGGTGACAATGTGGAGATGGCGGAAAGTGATTAGGACTGTATTTTGTATTCGTATGTCTTTATATTTCCATTATGTCCTTAAATTTCCTTTCCGGACTAAGTTTGTGTTTTTATGTTTTGTTAAAACAATTTTGTTTTTGTGCATACTATTTATGTTGTATGGATATAATTTTCACTTTATCGTCTTTTCCCATCCCTTTTATTAATGACAAAGGGGGAGAAGAATTATTTGTGTATTATATGCATGCTTTTCTCTAACACAAAAATGCATCTAGAAAAAAATAATTTAAAAACTCTCAATCATGGATCAAGGGGGATCTTTGATTAAGGGGGAGTCTATGTGTTAAAAAAAACAAGGTTGAAGCTAATTTTCAAGAAAAGTTTGTCATCATCAAAAAGGGGGAGAATGTGAAGGCATGCTTCTCAATATGTTTTGATGAAGACATTCTACAAGCAAGTCAAGACTAGCAAAAAGGAATGGATCAAGACTCTTTGCAAAAATATAACGTTTTCAAGTTTTATCAAAGTCTTGAAGAATTTGTTAGGAATTGATCTTCAAATTTTAAGGTATATAGCACTCAATCTCTCCTTGTGTATACAAGTGTTCAAAATATTATTCACTCATGTCATGCTACATTAAAATGATTTGATACATTAAAACATAGTTATTCATTTGATTACAAATCAATTTTTGCATTTTGGGCTGATGTTAATCAGTTAACACTAGGATGTTAATCGATTAAGACTTGTTAAAATTGAATATTTTTCGAAACATTGCAAGGTGTTAATTGTAACACCCCATTTTCTACCCACGAGTTATAACAACAAAATCAGAGTCGTAAAATTTTCTATAAATGGAATATTACATGTTCAACTTTAAACAATTCCCACTTTAAGGAATCATAACAATATGTAACACTTTTCTTAATTCGACAAAATAATGTCATTCACTCCAATAATTCAACTTCATAAAATCTTACGCAGCGGATTCATAAAAAATTCTTATCATCTTTACGCAACATAAATACGACTTAACTTAAAGAGTAAACAACTATAATCCTTCAAACAATTTAAATTTTAGTAACAATTAAAAGATCTACAAAGCAGACACGCGACAATCCCCCGAGTGCTACGTATCAGAGCGACTGACCACTGACCCGACTAACGGTAACCGGCTACTTCTCAGGATTACCTGCACGTTGTCACATAAGGACAACATTCAACAGAAGGGGTGAGTTACAATAATCATAACCAGTATATGAAAACAATACAGTAATTAAGAATCGTACACAAACACCACTTCTCAATTAAATTAAATACCCATACAATGAAACAACAAAAAATGCAACTCTAATGAGACTCGACTCGTCATGCATGTGGTACCATTCGGAGTAAAACTCCCAACTTAAAATTTGCCGATTTAACGAGGCATCAAGGCTTAAGCCTTCAACTTTCAACTTTTGCCAATCCAGGCCAACGTGGTGTGAGCAAAGCTCCGACTTAATGCATATGAATTTACATGACATACACGACTTTAAAATTCCGACAACATAATAATAATAGCAACACAACAATGTTTTCAACATAATCAACTTATAATCAACTTTGGCTCACCAAGCTTACAACTCAGTATCTTTAACAACTTTCCGTACACGGAATAACTTAACAACTCAGTCATACTTGTATCGACATTCATAACATAAACCCAACAAAATTACTCATCAAAATTAACTATAATATTACCCGACTCACCCCGACGAACTTCATTAAATTCTGAGCAATTCGATTTTTTTTCGCTTTTCCAACAGTGTTAACCGGTTAACGCCCTGGGTTAACCGGTTAACGCAACACAGAACACGCTTTCTAGCAAAACTCAACAGTGTTAACCGGTTAACGCCCTGGGTTAACCGGTTAACGCAAGCAGAATAACAATTTTCACAACTCACAACAGTGTTAACCGGTTAACACCCTGGGTTAACCGGTTAACGCAAGACAGAAAGCTGTTCCTGCGCTAACACGAAGCAGAATGCAGAATTCTCCGCATTTTCCGCCGTTGGAGGACTTTCGGACCTCCGATTCCGATTCCGTAAAAAGCTATACGTTCGGAAATCACTACCCATCCAATTACAGATTCAATTACAGCTTTTACATAGTTTATTCATCACAATTTTTCAGCACTCATCATCCCAATTAGGGTCAATTCGACGGTTTATCACTACCCATTACATGTTAACCCATAATACCCATTAAACGACGATAAACCCCCTTACCTTATTATTTTGGATCGAAGGTTGCTCTAAGAATCGGATTCCGGAAGTTTTCTTCTCCTTCCCTCTCGTTCGTACCACAGTTCTCAATTTCCTCTTCTGCTAACTTCTCTCCACTACTGTTTCTTTTTTTTTCTATCCCTTCTTTTATTTTCTCTTTATTAAATTAACTAAATATCCTAATCTCTAATGGCCTAATATAACACCTCTCATTTTACTAAATAGCACACAATGATAAGCCCACTTACTCAAATAACACCACAATTATATTATTATTTCTTATAATAATTTCTACGACTTTCGACTAATTTCCGACTAACCATAATAATTACGTAAATATTAAAAATAACAAATAATTATTTTTTGGGCGTTACAACTCTCCCCCACTTAGAATATTTTCGTCCTCGAAAATTTACCTGCTTCAAACAGCTCAGGATAGGAGTCTCGCATCTTGCTCTCCAATTCCCATGTCATGCTTTCGCCCGCAGCTCCCAACCAAACGACTTTAACCAACACAATCTCTTTTCCTCGAAGAGTCTTTGTTTCACGATCTTCAACTCGTACAGGCTTTGTCTCCATTGTTAAATTATCCCTCACTTGCACATCATCCATACTAACCACATGAGACGGATCTGAGACATACTTCCGAAGCTGCGACACATGGAATACATCATGCAAATTCGAAAGATTAGGTGGTAATGCCATCCGATAAGCAACTTTTCCAACTCGTTCTAAGATTTGATACGGACAAATGAAGCGAGGAGTGAGTTTTTTAGACTTCAAAGCCCTCCCAACACCGGTCACAGGCGTGACTCTCAAAAACACATGGTCAACAGCTTGAAATTCTAAATCCTTCTTCCGCTTGTCATGGTAACTCTTCTGCCTACTCTGAGAAGCTTTCATCGTCTCCCGGATAAACTTCACTTTCTCGGTAGTTTCTCGAACTAACTCTGGTCCAAGTACTACACCCTCACCAGATTCGTGCCAACACAACGGAGTTCTACATCTACGACCATATAATGCTTCAAAAGGCGCCATTCCGATACTAGAATGGTAACTATTATTATATGTGAACTCGATCAATGGAAGATAAGTGTCCCACGAACCTCCTTGTTCAAGAACACAAGCTCTCAGTAAATCCTCCAATGACTGAATAGTTCTCTCAGTTTGGCCATCAGTTTGAGGATGATATGCCGAACTCAACCTCAACTTAGAGCCCAGCGAATCTTGCAGACTTTTCCAAAATCCCGATGTAAACCTCGGATCTCTGTCCGACACAATACACAGAGGAACACCATGCAACTTTATAATTACTCGGATGTAAATCTCTGCCAACTTCGCAATTGGGTAAGTGATGTTAATAGGTATGAAGTGAGCCGACTTCGTGAGCCTATCAACGATCACCCAAATCGAATCATGCCCTCTTAAAGTAGCAGGCAGCCCCGTTACAAAGTCCATAGAAATGCTATCCCATTTCCATTCTGGAACTTCCAACGGTTGCATCAACCCAGCAGGCTTCTGATGCTCAATCTTCGACTTCTGACAAGTTAAGCACGCATACATAAAACGAGCCACATCTTCTTTCATTCCGGGCCACCAAAATATTTTCTTTAAATCCTGATACATTTTAGTAGCTCCTGGATGAATACTCAAACTGCTTCTATGACCCTCTTCTAGAATGCTTCTTTTCAAAATCGCGTCATCAGGAATACAAATTCTTTCCCCTAATTTCAACACACCTCTCGCATCAATCTTAAAGTCACTCTTCTCTGATTGACCACAACGATTAAGGATATCTACTAATTTCACATCCAATTTCTGTGCCTCTCGGATACTATCCATAAAATCATTATTAATCTTTAGCATTCCTAGCATTACACTCTGCGGGGTTACTTCGCAAACCAAACTCATATCACGAAATTGCTCAATTAATTCCAACTCCTTAATCATCATTGCTGACACATGCAAGGTCTTTCTACTTAAAGCATCGGCCACAACATTTGCTTTTCCTGGATGATAATTCAAACCGAAATCATAATCCTTAAGCAATTCTAACCACCTACGTTGTCTCATGTTCAGCTCTTTCTGATCAAATAGATACTTTAAACTTTTATGATCGCTGAAAACTTCAAATCTGGAACCATAAAGGTAATGCCTCCAGATTTTTAGCACAAACACCACAGCAGCAAGTTCAAGATCATGCGTAGGATAGTTCTTTTCATGAATTCTTAACTGTCGCGACGCATAAGCAATTACTTTATTATTTTGCATGAGCACACCTCCTAAACCCATCAATGAAGCATCACAGTAAATTATAAACGGTTCCTCCGGATTTGGCAAAGTCAAAACCGGCGCCGACGTCAATCTCCTTTTTAATTCATTAAAACTCTCTTCGCACTGAACATCCCACACGAAAGCTTTACCTTTACAAGTTAATTTAGTTAACGGAAATGCTAACTTAGAAAATCCTTCAATAAACCTTCTATAATATCCAGCTAATCCCAAAAAGCTTCTAATCTCGGTAGCCGACTTAGGAGTCTCCCATTGCAATACAGCTTCTACCTTGGAAGGATCTACAGCAATACCTTTTCCTGA
This sequence comes from Lathyrus oleraceus, assembly GCF_024323335.1. Lineage (NCBI taxonomy): Eukaryota > Viridiplantae > Streptophyta > Magnoliopsida > Fabales > Fabaceae > Lathyrus > Lathyrus oleraceus. The sequence goes on along the minus strand of NC_066583.1, from coordinate 13,800,477 downwards.
AATTACATGGCCGAGAAAACTGACTTCTCTTAACCAAAACTCACACTTGGACAGCTTCGCATACAATTTCTTATCTTTCAAAACATCCAACACTAATCTCAAATGTTCCTTGTGCTCTTCTTCGGACTTAGAGTAAATCAAAATATCATCAATAAATACTACCACAAAATGGTCCAGATAAGTATGGAAAATACGATTCATGTATTCCATAAATACTCCCGGCGCATTAGTCACACCGAAAGGCATCACAGAATACTCATAATGTCCATACCGAGTTCTGAACGCTGTCTTCTGGATGTCTTCATCTTTCACTTTGATCTGATGATAGCCCGATCTCAAATCAATTTTACTGAACACACAGGCACCCACTAATTGATCCATCAAATCATCTATTCTCGGTAGTGGATACTTATTCTTGATCGTTACTTTATTCAATTGTCTATAATCAATACAAAGCCTCATACTACCATCTTTCTTCTTTACTAGCAACACTGGAGCTCCCCACGGTGACACACTTGGTCTTATAAACTTCTTCTCAAGTAAGTCTTCCAATTGCTTCTTTAATTCATACAATTCAGATGCCGACATTCTATACGGTGCCATCGAAACAGGCCTAGTACCAGGTACCAGTTCAATAGTAAATTTAACTTCCCTCTCTGGCGGCACACTAGGAATTTCATCAGGAAAAACTTCAGGGAATTCTTTCACCACTAACAGTTCCTCAATCTTAGCTTTACTCTCAACCGACAACGTCGCCATCAAAGAAAACATCTGAGCTCCCTCTTTCATCAATTTTCGCAATTCTCGGAAAGGTAATAAGTCAACTCCTTCCTCTTCAGGAGTGGAAAACCTCACCGACTTATGATGACAATTTATATGAACATAATTATACTCTAACCAATTCATACCAAGAATTACATCCATGCCATCCAACGGCAAACATACTAAATCAACATAGAAATCTTTATCGAAGATCGACAAAGGACATTTTAAACATACCAAAGAAGTAGTTATTGATCCCTTAGCTGGGGTCTCAACAATCAATTCACCATCCAAAGCGGACAATTTTAAACCCAGTCTTCGAGCACAGTTAGCAGAAATAAAACAGTGTGTAGCACCGGTATCAATAATAGTAATTAAAGGAGTACCATTTATGAAACATGTACCTCGGATAAGTCTGTCCTCACTGGAGGTTTGAGTTCCGGTCAATGCGAACACCTTTCCAGTTTGAGATTTCTTTGGCTTCTGACACTGACTTCCAATATGCCCTTCTTCGCCACAATTAAAACAAATCATTTCCTTGTGCTTGCAATCAGCTATTGCATGGCCAGTCTTACCACAGCGAAAACACCTCTTTACTTCAGCAGTGCATACATTACTCTTATGACCAGCCTGACCACATTTGAAGCAAACTATACCAGCAGGAGCACCTCCCCTACTAGTCCTCTGAGCCTGAGCAGCTCCTTGTTTCCCTTTTCCCACTGGAGCATCATACGGCTTGCCACGGTTTTGATGTTGCTTGCCCCTGCGGTCACTGACAATCTTGTAATGAGCATTATTGTTTTCTTCAAATATCCTGCAGCTATCAACCAATTCAGTAAAAATGTGTATCTTCTGATACCCAACAGCCTTCTTAATTTCAGAGCGCAGTCCGTTTTCAAACTTGATGCACTTTGAAAATTCAGCACCAGCACCAGTGTAATGAGGATAAAATTTGGACAACTCCACAAATTTTGCAGCATAATCAGTGACAGACATGTTTCCTTGCTTTAGCTCAAGGAACTCAATTTCTTTCTTACCACGGACATCTTCCGGATAATACTTTCTCATGAATTCCCGACGGAATACATCCCAAGTAATGACTTCACCTACCACGGTCAACCTCTCGTGAGTCTCTAGCCACCAGTCATCAACTTCGACTGCTAGCATGTGAGTACCATACCGAACCTTCTGAGCTGGAGTGCAATCCATAACACGGAAGATTCTCTCGATCTCTTTCAACCATCCCAAGGCTGCATCTAGATCATGCTTCCCTTTAAACACCGGCGGATTCTCTCTTTGAAAAGTCGCCAAGCTACGTGATCCCGCATCTCCACCAGCATTTGGCAAGTTCTGCACAGCTTGTGCCATCGCTTGCATTGCGGCAGCCATTGCAGCGTCATTCCTTCCAGCCATTTCAACTTATCACTACAACACAACTTAAAAGTTAGATTAGTAACAATACCCGATTGTTAGACAGTAACGACACGACAACTGGCCGGACAGACCGACCTGCTCTGATACCACTAATGTAACACCCCATTTTCTACCCACGAGTTATAACAACAAAATCAGAGTCGTAAAATTTTCTATAAATGGAATATTACATGTTCAACTTTAAACAATTCCCACTTTAAGGAATCATAACAATATGTAACACTTTTCTTAATTCGACAAAATAATCTCATTCACTCCAATAATTCAACTTCATAAAATCTTACGCAGCGGATTCATAAAAAATTCTTATCATCTTTACGCAACATAAATACGACTTAACTTAAAGAGTAAACAACTATAATCCTTCAAACAATTTAAATTTTAGTAACAATTAAAAGATCTACAAAGCAGACACGCGACAATCCCCCGAGTGCTACGTATCAGAGCGACTGACCACTGACCCGACTAACGGTAACCGGCTACTTCTCAGGATTACCTGCACGTTGTCACATAAGGACAACATTCAACAGAAGGGGTGAGTTACAATAATCATAACCAGTATATGAAAACAATACAGTAATTAAGAATCGTACACAAACACCACTTCTCAATTAAATTAAATACCCATACAATGAAACAACAAAAAATGCAACTCTAATGAGACTCGACTCGTCATGCATGTGGTACCATTCGGAGTAAAACTCCCAACTTAAAATTTGCCGATTTAACGAGGCATCAAGGCTTAAGCCTTCAACTTTCAACCTTTGCCAATCCAGGCCAACGTGGTGTGAGCAAAGCTCCGACTTAATGCATATGAATTTACATGACATACACGACTTTAAAATTCCGACAACATAATAATAATAGCAACACAACAATGTTTTCAACATAATCAACTTATAATCAACTTTGGCTCACCAAGCTTACAACTCAGTATCTTTAACAACTTTCCGTACACGGAATAACTTAACAACTCAGTCATACTTGTATCGACATTCATAACATAAACCCAACAAAATTACTCATCAAAATTAACTATAATATTACCCGACTCACCCCGACGAACTTCATTAAATTCTGAGCAATTCGATTTTTTTTCGCTTTTCCAACAGTGTTAACCGGTTAACGCCCTGGGTTAACCGGTTAACGCAACACAGAACACGCTTTCTAGCAAAACTCAACAGTGTTAACCGGTTAACGCCCTGGGTTAACCGGTTAACGCAAGCAGAACAACAATTTTCACAACTCACAACAGTGTTAACCGGTTAACACCCTGGGTTAACCGGTCAACGCAAGACAGAAAGCTGTTCCTGCGCTAACACGAAGCAGAATGCAGAATTCTCCGCATTTTCCGCCGTTGGAGGACTTTCGGACCTCCGATTCCGATTCCGTAAAAAGCTATACGTTCGGAAATCACTACCCATCCAATTACAGATTCAATTACAGCTTTTACATAGTTTATTCATCACAATTTTTCAGCACTCATCATCCCAATTAGGGTCAATTCGACGGTTTATCACTACCCATTACATGTTAACCCATAATACCCATTAAACGACGATAAACCCCCTTACCTTATTATTTTGGATCGAAGGTTGCTCTAAGAATCGGATTCCGGAAGTTTTCTTCTCCTTCCCTCTCGTTCGTACCACAGTTCTCAATTTCCTCTTCTGCTAACTTCTCTCCACTACTGTTTCTTTTTTTTTCTATCCCTTCTTTTATTTTCTCTTTATTAAATTAACTAAATATCCTAATCTCTAATGGCCTAATATAACACCTCTCATTTTACTAAATAGCACACAATGATAAGCCCACTTACTCAAATAACACCACAATTATATTATTATTTCTTATAATAATTTCTACGACTTTCGACTAATTTCCGACTAACCACAATAATTACGTAAATATTAAAAATAACAAATAATTATTTTTTGGGCGTTACATTAATCGGTTAACACCAGGATGTTAATCGATTAACATATGGATATTTTAATTTTTTTGTATGTTACAAAGTGTGTTAACTGATTAACCTATATATGTTAATCAATTAATAGTGTACCAATGCCAGAAAAATTTGCATTTTTCATTCAAATGTTTTCCAAAAAGAGTTCTTGAACCATGACATCCTTTCATGAATTACACTCTTTTGTAGAGGTGTTTAGAGACTATATAAACATCATTTCTTTAGATTTCAATCGCACCTCTATAGCGGAAATTCATGATCATCAAGCTATTGACAAGCTAGAGATCAATTAACAAGAGTCGTCACCGCGCTTTTATTGTTTCCAAGGGAAAAGGGAAAAAGTACGAACAAAACCCAAATAGTAAGAAGTTTTCAAATAAAAACATATAAAAATCAGAGATCACAGGTAAGGGGGTTGGTTACATAGAGGGAAGGTGTTAGCACCCAAAGTGTCCTAGGTACTCTTAGGGAGCCCTTTTTGTGTGCATATGTATTTTGTACAAAATGATGTTTACAAACAAATAGAATGGAGGGATAAGAAAATAATTCATTAATTATATTTTTGTGTTTGACAAGACCTGCGGTCTTGTGCCTACGTACCAACATAAAAATGAGGGATCAAAACCTCGTAGTGTGTGCTACAAATTTCAAAATGAGTGCATTGCTTTTAACAAAATTTAAGTTTGAAAGGGCACAATGGCCTAAAATGGGTTGAATGAGTTAGTTCTTTTTGGCTTTTTGAAAGTTTAAGTCAAGTATAATTAAGTTTATTTACAAGTTTGATTTAAGAAAATGAGTTTGAAAATGAAATGGCATAAGGCCAAAGTTTCTATCTTTTTGCAAAAGTGGTCAAAGTTTTAGAAAAAAAATATTTCACACAAAGAAGATTTTGAAAATGGAGGGAGAGATTTTGAAATTAAAGAAATGGGGAGAAGATGAAGAGACTACCCTATGCACAAAATTTAAAAGTTTAGAGTTGAAAAGATCTGATCAAATGGGTAGCAATCCAATAGACAAAAATGTCAATAGAAACCCTGATTTCCCTTGGACTTTTAGAATAAAGAAACACACAAATTCACAACTATATTATCTTGAAGAGCAAAGGCATCAAATAAAGATGATCTCATCCAAGCTTATCCATTCAATGATCTTTTTCAGAAATAGCCCATGTAACAGATGAATTCCACAAGTCACAGGTTCAAAATAACAGCTTCACAATGATCATGTTGCAGATGAATCCTAGAGAGGTCTTCAAAGATGCATCAGATGAAGTTCAAATTGTAAGCACTTGGTTCTTCAACAAATTGGCATTGGCCAAGTCCTTTAGCTTAGGGAGGTTGCCTAGATTCTAAGTCCATTTGTCCAAGATCAAGCCAACAGTCCACTCAAAAGTTTTTTAGGTTTTTTTTGTTGTTAATATGTACATTAATGGTCAAAGACCACACAAACAAACAAAGTATATACAAACAAGATATATCACACAATATGGTCCAAAATGGACAAAGTGAAAATTGCATTAACATAAACAATTAGAACAATATGTAAAATGGCAAATGAAATAAAGTGCTAAAAAATAAATTGCATTAAGATAAAAACTTGAAATTAAAAGTCAATAGTTAGTAAGTTAGAGGTTAGTTTTGTTTTGCTTTTCATTTCAAGACATTCTTTGGAGAACACTCAACCCACTTATCACAAGCATGGATCCTTGAACCAAAACATCTTCCATAGGAAGGAAAGAAGGCCAAGTTTCCACACAATACCATGAAAAAGGGGAGACTTACAATCTCACTAACTAGAATGCTTATGCCTTTTGTGTCAAAATTTTAGCTCTATGTTAAGCAATCGTAATTGGACTTATGTAGAAGTCACAACTATTTGAGGTCGGGCAATAGAATTTTTGGTGTTAATTGATGACACTGAAATTCACCGTACTTTCGACTCCGATTTCGCATGCATTTTAGTTGTTTTATTATCATTTTGTTATGTTATTACTATGTTTCTCTTTGTTTTCAGGTTTTTACTTTAATCGGAGCCTCGATCGAGAAAAGGAGTGAAAACGAGTTAAAACCCCTAAAATTCGGCATTTTGCACTTGTGGCTGGCGCCATAGACCCTGCCATGACGTGTCCTAGCTCAACTTCCCTCAACTGCCACGTTCGCCACTACTTCCACTAAGGCGCCACAGATTAGCCTTGTGGCGGGCGCCATGGACTTGTGGCGGGCGCCATGGACTTGTGGCGGGCGCCACAAGAGGAAAAGTTTTCCCTCCCAAATTCAAACTGAAGGGCATCCTTGTCATTTCCATTATTTTACTTGCCTATAAATAGAGACTCGAATTCATTTGTTTAAGCATCCAAACTTAGAGCAAAGGCAAACTCAGAGCAAAATTAGTTTCACTTAGGCATATATTAAGTATTTTAAAGTGGTAATCGCTTCGCATTGGGGTGTTACCACAGTTGTGTAATCAAGTTTTGTGATCGAGTCTGTAATCGAGTTTGGAGCACTTTGGAAGGAAGTTAATCCTGCCGCCATTTTCATTTCCGCTTTGCATTTTATTCAACCCTCCGATTGGAGCAGGTTTTTATTGCTTGCCTTTATCTATTTTATTTTCCCGCACTGTCTTTACTTTATTTATTTCCCTCACTCGCTTTACTTTTATTTATTTCTCGCACCCACTTTACTTTATTTATTTTCCCGCACTGTCTTTACTTTTATTTATTTCTCGCACTCGCTTTACTTTCATTTATTTCTCGCACTCGCACTACTTTTATTTATTTTCTCGCACTTGCACTACTTTTATTTAAATTTAAATGCACCTTTACTTTACCATGTCTAACTAAATCTATAAGGTTAGAATGTAAGGATCGTGATTAAACCGATCATTCGTACAATTGTTCATAGAAACACTTAAGGGCTATTTTAACTTTCAACTTAAGTTTTCCCGCACTTAATTTCCGTTGGGTAAGATCGAAAGCCGTCCAACGTCTTTTTAAACTTAATTGTTTTTAACTATTTCAAAAACAGCGAAAGCGCTTTGTTTAGTTCATTAGGAGTTTTTAACTTAAGAAGAAAAGTGTTTTTAAAACTATTTTCGGACGCGTTTATAAGTTTAGAGTCTGATTCGTGAGAACCTCTTTTGGTTAAGAAATCCAGGTTAAAATACTTTTCAACTTAGTCAAGATACTATATTTCTTAAAAATAGGTTTACTACTCTAACGCAATGCGCGCCTTTTTATAAGTGACAATAAGAGGGTTTGATTAGGGAGTACAACTCGGTTCTGAATATGCGAAAGTGACAGTTCCTGTTAAATTGGTTCTTTTCAAAGTAGGAAACACTGCCCATAAGTAGTTCTATTTGCAAGTACTTGGATTATTAATTGATTATGTGAATTACATTCGAGCCTGTCTTTACTAATTGAACTTTATTTAATACTTTACTTTTCATTGCACACTCTAAAAACCCCTATTTTGATTACCTAAGATAAACACCATAACAATAGATAACGATAGATTGACACTTGGTCTCTGTGGATTCGACAATCTTTTATATTACTCTGACGCGTTCATATACTTGCGAAAAGCACACATCAAGTTTTTGGCGCCGTTGCCGGGGAAAAATTTCGTCAAATTTCATACCCCGTTGTTATATCGTTTAAACTTAAGTTATTACTCGCCGGTCAATGCAAAGAACTCGCAGCACCGGAAGCTTAGTATACCCTCTTGCGGAACCTGAACGTTACGCTCGCGCACATTTATTCATTCATAGAATTAGGAGAGCTATGGCCGAAGATTAAAACCAAAGACCTCTTAAGGATTTCGCTTAACCATCCAACGAAGAACCTTGTTCTAGTATAGTAAACCCAACCATCCCAGCTAATAATTTCGAACTTAAACCCTCCCTGTTCCAACTAGTGCAACAGAGACAATTCGCAGGTCTCACTACTGAGAACCCAAACCAACATTTAAAAATCTTTCTCCAATTAGCAGACACTTTTAAAACCAATGGAGCTTCTCCTGACGCAATCCATTTAAGATTATTCCCTTTTTCCCTCAGAGATAAAGCCCTATCATGGTTAGATTCCCTTCCACACAATTCCATTACGACTTGGGATAACCTTAGAAGAGTATTCCTTGCTAGATACTTTCCCCCAAGTAAGATCTCCGTTCTTCGAAACCATATAACTAGATTTACCCAGAACCAAGGAGAATCGTTGTTCGAAGCTTGAGAGATATAAAGAGTTGTTAAGATCATGCCCATATCATGGCTTAGAAAATTGGTTAATCATTCAAACCTTCTATAATGGACTTCATTACAACACTAAGATGACCATCGACGCTGCCGTAGGCGGTGCTCTGATGAACAAACCTTACCCTGAAGCTAGCGCCCTCATTGAAAATATGGCTCAAAACCATCAATCATGGGGAGTCGAACGAGCGACAGTTGAGAAGAAGGAAGCCCAAGGAGGAGTGCATGAACTAAGCTCTATAGACATGATGCAAGCTAAAATGGACGCATTAGCCCTCAAGGTCGAGCATATGTGCATAAACCCAAATACTGCAGTCGCAGTTTCGTCGGATAGTGAGAAATGTGGAACCAAAGGACACCAATCTGCAGAATGCAGTCTATTAAACGAAACCCACTCTGAGCAAGTGAACTACACCCAAGGGAACCCATACTTGAATACCTATAACCCTGGATGGAGGAATCACCCGAACTTCTCCTATAAAAACAATAATCCTATCCAAAATAATGCACCTCTGAGACAATCAGGTTACCAAGCCCCAAGACCAAATCAACCTATGCAACATGTGCCACCAAAGCCGAACCTTGAGAAAATTATGGAAAATTTTATCACTGCTCAAACCCAACAAAACAAAGAGTTCATGAACCAAAACATTCATGTTAATGAACTGATTACCCAGTTAGGAACCAAGGTTGACCAAATAGTTACTCATACTAAGATGCTTGAAACCCAGATCTCTCAGGTAGCTTTAAACCAAGCCCCCCAGACTACACCTGGAGGATAGCTCCCTGGACAACCTCAACAAAATCCGAGAGGGAAAGCCAATGCCATTACCCTACAAAGTGGGAGCGCTTATGATGAGCCACCAAACCCAAGATTGAGTGAACCCGAAACTTCTAAGGAATATACCGAACCCACGGACAAAGATCCTGGAAATTTCTCCATTCCTTGTCTTTTGGGAAGTCATGTCATCGAAAAAGCTTTTCTAGACTTAGGAGCTAGTGTGAGCTTAATGTCTTTAGCAGTTTGTGAGAGGTTAAACTTAGGAGAATTACAACCTACTAAGATGTCACTTCAGTTAGCCGATAGATCTGTTAAGTATCCGATAGGCATTTTAGAAGATGTCCCTGTTAGGATAGGTCAGATATTTATCCCTACTGATTTTGTTGTCATGGACATCAAAGAGGACAATGATATACCAATCCTTCTAGGTAGACCATTCTTATCAACTGCAGGAGCCATAATAGATGTCAAGAGAGGAAAGTTGACCTTTGAGGTAGGTGACGAGAAAATAGAATTTATACTTTCGAAATTTCTTATGGCACCTGTGATGGGAGACGCATGTTATGCCTTAGATATCATTGATGAGTGCGTTAGGGAATTAGAACAAGAAGCGATCATAAAAACAATTAAGTTACCATCAACCCCCATACTGGAAGATGATGACTTTAAGAAACCCTACATCGATGATAACCTTTACAAATGTTTATCCCTTACCCAGATCCTATGCCATGCCCTAAGAAACCAACCTTAGAACTTAAGGAATTACCTAAGAACCTGAGATATGAGTTCCTCGATGAAGAGATGAACCGTCCAGTTATAGTCAGTGCTACCTTGAGCCAAGAGGAAACAGATCAACTTTTAGACGTTTTACGAAGATATCCCTCGGCCTTAGGATATAATATCTCTGACCTGAAAGGTATAAGCCCATCTGTATGCATGCATCAGATTTCGCTCGAAGAAGATTCAAAACCCTCCAGAGAACATCAGAGAAGAATAAACCCTATAATGAGTGATGTTGTTAAAAAAGAAGTTCTTAAGTTACTTGAGGCAGGTATAATTTATCAGATCTCGGATAGTAAGTGGGTGAGCCCTGTGCATGTAGTACCTAAAAAGGGAGGCATCACAGTCGTGCAAAACGATAAAGGCGAACATGTAGCAAAACAGTTAGAAGGAGGATGGAAAATGTGTCTAGACTATAGAAAATTAAATAAAGCAACCAGGAAGGATCATTTCCCTTTACCATTTATAGACCAGATGTTGGAGCGTCTAGCCAGACACTCTTACTTCTGCTATTTAGATGGATACTCTGGATTCTTCCAAATACCTATCCACCCCGAAGATCAAGAAAAACTACCTTTACATGCCCTTATGGAACTTTTGCCTACAGACGAATTACATTCGGCCTCTGTAATGCCCCAGCTACTTTCCAACGCTGCATGATGTCAATCTTTGCAGATTACCTAGATGGTATCATGGAAGTGTTTATGGATGATTTCTCGGTTTGCGGATTTGATTTCCACAATTGTCTTGCTAACCTTGAGAAAATCCTGGAGAGATGCGTGGAGGTGAACCTCGTGCTAAACTGGGAAAAGTGTCATTTCATGGTAACCAAAGGAATTGTTTTAGGACATATAGTTTCCGAAAAAGGTATAGAGGTAGATAGAGCTAAAATAGAAGTAATAGAAAACCTAAAACCACCAAAAACCATCAGAGAAGTCCGAAGCTTTCTTGGACACGCTGGATTCTACCGGTGTTTTATCAAGGACTTCTCCAAAATAACTAAACCTTTAACTAGACTTTTAATGAAGGATGCTGAATTCATCTTCGATGGAAAATGTAATGAAGCATTTAATATTTTAAAGCAAGCATTAATATCAGCACCTATTATGAAACCACCTGATTGGTCAGAACCTTTTGAGATAATGTGCGATGCTAGTGATTATACGGTTGGAGCCATTCTAGGACAAAGGAAAGATAAAAAAATTACATGTCATTTGTTATGCCAGTAGAACCCTAGACGATGTCCAACTTAACTATGCAACAACTGAAAAGGAATTACTCGTTGTAGTTTTCGCTATAGACAAATTTAGATCTTATCTAGTAGGAGCAAAAATTATAGTTTACACTGATCATGCTGCCATTCGTTACCTATTAAGTAAAAAAGATGCCAAGCCCAGGTTACTCCGATGGATTCTGTTACTACAAGAGTTTGATTTAGATATAAGAGATAAAGAAGGCACTGAAAATGTAGTAGCCGATCACCTTTCTAGGCTAGAACATCTAAAACTAGACTTAGTACCCATAAATGATGATTTCGCCTATGATAGACTGATATCTAGACTAGAAACCATTGAAGACGATAGCCTAGGCATTCATGATCACTTCAAAAATTCCTTAGCAGTAAGTAACGTAACCTGGTATGCAGACTTTGTTAATTACCTAGCTACTGATATCGTACCCTCTGATCTTGACTACCACCGCAAGAAGAAATTCTTCCACGATGTGAGAAACTTTTATTGGGACGAACCGCTCCTTTTCAAAAGGGGTAAAGATGGCATTTTTCACCATTGCGCTCCAGAAGAAGCGGTAAAGAGTATTATCGAGCATTGTCACTCTGCACCCTATGGTGGACATGTGAGCACCTCTAAGACATACGCCAAGATTCTTCAAGCTGGCCTATTTTGGCCTACCATGTGATGTGATGTCCATGATTGCATTGTCAAATGTGATAGATGCCAACGCACTGGAAACATTTCAAGGCATGACAAAATGCCTCAAAGAAACATTCAGGAAGTAGAACTCTTCGACGTATGGGGTATAGATTTCATGGGACCTTTCCCACCATCCTTAGGAAACAGGTATATCTTAGTTGCTGTAGACTACGTGTCTAAGTGGATTGAAGCCATAGCTGCACCCACAAACGACACTAGGGTAGTGATCAAGCTATTTAAGAACTATATATTCCCTAGATTTGGAACACCACGTTTAGTCATAAGCGATGGAGGATCACACTTCATATCGAGAATATTTGATAAACTTTTAAGAAAATATGGAGTTAGGCATAGAGTAGCAACACCATACCATCCACAGAATAGTGGCCAAGTAGAAGTATCCAATAGGGAGATAAAACAAATCCTAGAAAAAACTGTTTCAATCTCGAGGAGAGGCTGGTCTCAGAAGCTTCAAGAAGCATTATGGGCCTATAGAACTGCTTTCAAAACCCCTATAGGAACAACTCCCTACCAACTAGTCTATGGAAAATCCTGTCACTTACCGTTCGAATTGGAGCATAAGGCCTATTGGACCATTAAAACTTTGAATTTAGACTACCTGACCGCTGGAGAAAAGCGTATCCTTGACATTCATAAACTAGAAGAACTTAGGCAATCTGCCTACGAGAATGAAAAAATATACAAAGAGAGAACAAAAGCCTGACACGACAAAAGAATAGTAAAGAAAAACTTCAATATAGGCGACCATGTTCTCCTTTTCAACTCTAGGTTACGACTCTTCCCAGGGAAGCTACCCTCAAGATGGACCGGCCCTTTCGAAGTTTCCAAGATTCTGAGATCCGGAGCCGTAGAAATCAAGAACAAAACCAGTAGTCCTTTCATTGTAAATGGACAAAGACTGAAGCTCTATGAAGGAGGAGACATTCCAGCAGACTACTCAAGCCACACACTGATTGATCCATCGATCCCTACTACAGGTGTATAACTTCTGATCGTCAAGCTAATGCCGTTAAACAAGCGTTGCGTGGGAGGCAACCCATGGTTTTTATTTTACTTTTTTGCATTTATTTTATTTCAGTTTATTTTATTTTTATCATATTTTCACCGAGACTAAATATTTGAAATGTTTGTATTTTCAGGACCCCTTTTCTAACTTTTACAGGATGCGGGACTTCGATGATATGCACGTGGCCTATAGGGATGACGCTCAGAGAGAGCGCTACATAGCTCTTTATCAGCGCCCTATGGAGCCCACACGTTATCCAGATCAACACTGCATGGAAGCACTTGGCATTGAGCCAAGTATCCGATTTCTGAGCCACCAGCTCCACTGGGACGAGTTCGCTGACGATCTGAGTAACACCTATAGGAACTTGACATTGGAGTTCCTCAGTTCATTTGACTATGACCCTTACTCTAGACCGGATGGGTATGATGCTTTCAGGCTCTTTGGGGTTGAGTACTCCTTCAGCCAGAAGGAGTTCGGTGACCTATTAGGCTTTCAGACCACCCCTGACGCTATCCATGAGACACCTATGGGATACTTTCTGGGGAAGGAAGTGGAAAAGTTCTGGAGTGACATCTCAGGTGGAGGGAGCCAGGATCCTTCTACTCAGTTATCCCAGGCTATACATAACCCTGCTTTTAGATGCTTCCAGATGATACTGGCACATTCCTTCCTTGGAAAATCGGATGCTGAAACATTATTGAGCGAAGAGGAGATCTTCCTACTATTTTGTGCATCCCAGTCTCGCCCAGTAGCATATCGGAACTTTCTGTTATATGGCCTCAGCGGTGTTTCCAGATCGACCGAAGGATTCATTCATGTAGGGGGGATGATCATACAGATTGTTATCGCTTTAGGTCTATCTCGCAAGCTGTTACATCTCCGGACCTACTGTGGGTACACTACCATGGATATCGACTTTTGTTTGACCAGAGGGTTTATGAGGAGAGCCTCCTTCCACCCATGTCAGTTCAGATTGCTAGTCGATAGCGAGGCGATTCATTATTTTACACTACCTGATCCTATGATGACTAGTGTGCATGATCCAGCAAACTGGAGTTATGCTCTGGAGGGTCAGGGAGAGACTATCGAGGAGCCGAGATCACCATTTATTGCTGAGTATACGCCTACACCACCTTCTCCCAGGATCATTGTATTCTCTAACAATCTATCATTGCAGAACCCAAACATCCGCACCCAGATTGCAGAGTGTCGTAGAGAGATTGCAGAGCTTAGACAGGAGGTGGCTGACCTCACCTTACAGATGGGAGTATCTGATCTCACACACGCTACCGAACCCGACTGTTTATACCAGGAGATCGCAGAGCTTAGGCAGGAGATAGCCATGCTCCGTGGACCTACTCAGGAAGACGACCCCCCTACTATTTGATTTTACCATCTCATTTTATTTTGTCTCGTTTATGCTTATATTTCTCGCATTTATCTAACTTATTTTATATCATTGCATTTGGGATATTTTTCTTAACTATGTCAGCATATTGATATTTCCACATTTATATATTTATGTTTTATGTTTGTTTATTATATGTATGCTTTTATTATAGTTTAGTTATATTAATTGTTTATTTAATTTTTTTTGTCTAATGTTTAAATCTGGCCCAGCCGAAAAGACAACGAGAAGCCCAAGCCAAAGGACCAAAATCCGGCCCAACCGAATTTTGCCTTGTGGCGCCCACCATAGACCCTGTGGCGCCCGCCACAGCGTCTGTATAAGCTCGGGGCAGGCTCCCTTTCTTCACCATTTTCACACCTTCAAACCTTCATAACCCATTTTTTCACCTTGCAAAAACGTCCTTGAACCCCACAAAAGCTCACACATTTCCCATCTTCACACCATACAAATCATTTTCCCGATTTCCATTTTCATTTTCATCCGTCGAATTTCATAAAAATCCAACCTTTTTACAAACCCATTCCATCTTCTTCACCACATTGCAAGAGCTACATAATGGAGTTCAATGGATTCATCCTTCGTCAAGGGAAACTGGGTGATAGACAAAGGAAGAGTATCGAACGGTTGCAAAATCGGGAGATCCTCGCGACAAGGTATGTTGATGAAAGTTGTCTCTACACTTTGGGTATCTACCATAGCATATTTTATTTATTAGATAATTTAATTTTGCATAGTATCTTTTCAAACAAAGAACCTACCTTTAAGAGATTGACAATCGAATTTTTAAGTTCTTTAATTTATATTGTTAATCCTAACACTGCTAGCACAGTTGGTACTGTCCGATTTAGAATGTTTGTTGTTGAATATGAATTCAATACCGACGAACTAGCAAGCCTGTTAGGTATACCTCATGGGGACGGTGCTATTTGTGAGGCCCCTTTGGATTCGGATTGGTGAGTCGAGGTGTTTTCCTTCTGGCAGAGATTGTCAAACACTTCCATAAATTCTTTTGAAGGAATTCTTGCCTCGACTATCCATAACCCGGACATCAGAGTTTTTAGATATCTGTTGGCATGTACTATTTTTGGTCGGGAGAATCCAAATAAGGTCAATGCTCGAGAGCTTCTATTTTTGCAAGGAAGCCTCACAAATAGAAGAATTAACTCGGTCCCGTTCATGCTCACTCATATGACTTTAACTTTAAATAAAGCGGGACCGATTGTTTTCGGAGGACTGATTACGTCTCTTGCTCGGGCGCTTAACCTGAACAATGATATACCTACCCTAGATCCCTTACCTCCTTGCACAATAAACCTAAAATTTCTGAGAGACATGAAATTGTGCCGATTGAGGAGAGAAGGAGGCTATGTGCTTATGGTTCATGGTGTAGCTATCCCATTTGTTGTTTTACCATGCACTAGACGTACTGATGTACGAGATGAAAGGAATTGGACCTACATTTTAGATGCTCCACCTGTTTTGGGTCCTCTTCCTCCTAATGTTCCTGATGAGGAGGGACACGACACTGATGATGAATATGATCAGAGAGATCTCCCGTATCTCATGTGTCCCCCCATCACCCATCACCACCACACACCGCATCATCTTCTTCTTCTTTTGCAGGTTCTGCTCCTGGATTTTATATTACATAAGAGATGTGGCGTGACCACATGGCTAGAGAGAAAAGGTGTGATGACCTACTCTCTACCATCCAACAACAACTAGCAGATAACATGAGCTTCATGCAAGAATCGCAGCGGAGGACAGATAGATCTTATGATACTGTTTTACAGTCCCTGCTTACGATTACAAATACGCAAGCCCGTCAGCAACAATACCATCGTCAACATACTGCACTCATCGAAGCCACTCAAGGTTCCATTTTGGGTAACCTTCGAGAGGTGAGGACTGCTCAGGATGCCCTACAGGCCAGGATGGATCAGAGAGACCGTCGTCGTACCCGATCCCGTCGTCCACCTCAGGATGGCGAAGGCACCAGTGGTCAGCAGTAGGATGTCAGGTAACTCTTCCCTTATCTTATTTCGAAACATTGGGACAATGTTCGATTTAAGTGTGGGAGGAGACTTTATCGCTTTTCTTTGCTATTTTCAGTCAGTTTGTTTATTTTCTTTGCTGTTTTTAGATAGTTTGTTTATTTTTATTGCTTTTTAGTTGTTTATTTTATTTTGCTTTAAGTGTTTTAGATAATGCATGAGTCTGACGAGTCACCAATATAGTGTATCTTTAGTACAGTCTAATCTCCCCATCACTTGAGCCCTACCAAAAAAAAATTTTGCAAAAAGAAAACAGTGTTATTCTGAAAGTTTTTGGGTTTTAAAGACGGGTATGAGTAAGGATGCGGTGACTTGGGGGAACTTTTTGAAACATCAGTATTGTTTTAGCACCATAGACTTCATGAATATAG
Source organism: Lathyrus oleraceus (assembly GCF_024323335.1). Classification (NCBI taxonomy): domain Eukaryota; kingdom Viridiplantae; phylum Streptophyta; class Magnoliopsida; order Fabales; family Fabaceae; genus Lathyrus; species Lathyrus oleraceus. The sequence goes on along the minus strand of NC_066583.1, from coordinate 13,783,712 downwards.
GAATCATTCCCGAAACCCCATATACCATGGCCTTAATCATCATTTCAGTATAAGTCCTCAGTAGTTTATTCCAGCAGTCAGCTCCGGCCTACGCATCCTTTACGTAGGGGACCGATGAAAAAAAGTGAATGATCTAGTAAAATAAATAAAAGAAAGCAAAAAGGCAACTCAGGTATAGGTGACCCTCACAAAGTCATTTAAACCAAAAAGTTTGTAAAAATTTGCTACAAAAGAAAAAGAAAAACTTACCCACTGTTAGTTGGTTCAGAGGTATCTGGCGCTGAACTCGGTAGGGCGGATTACGATCCGATCCCCCACAACTGTAGTTGGGTCAAATAAAAGGGTTTACACATATTTATGTGCCAGGAACCCCATGTTTAGATCATAATCACTAACAGGACACTCTGCTATGAAGCATGTACGGATAACGGGCTTAATGTGATTGCGCCTGAATGAAAAAGGACACAAAAAGAGATGAAGAGGCAGGCCTAGGTATTGTGGGATAATATGGGTTGATTAATATATGAATGAAGTTTATGTCCGTATTTGCGGATTAGTGTCATCATGATACCCTTAGTTCACTCAGTTAGTACCTATCACTGCATCCGACTTGAACTTAGAAATCTTTTAACCTGAAGCACTCGTTTACACCAGTTTTTCTTCTATGAGCTTTTCAATGTTTTGCTTGAGGACAAGCAAGGGTTTAAGTGTGGGAGAATTTGATGACACTGAAATTCACCGTATTTTCGACTCCGATTTCGCATGATTTTTAGTTGTTTTATTATCATTTTTTTATGTTATTACTATGTTTCTCTTTTTTTCAGGTTTTTACTTTAATCGGAGCCCCGATCGAGAAAAGGAGTGAAAACGAGCTAAAAACCCTAAAATTCAGGAGTTTGCACTTGTGGCTCCCACTGTGGCTGGCGCCATAGACTCTGCCATGACGTGTCCTAGCTCAACTTCCCTCAACTGCCACGTTCCCCACTACTTCTACTAAGGCGCCACAGATTGGCCTTGTGGAGAGCGCCATGGACTTGTGGCGGGCGCCACAAGAGGAAAAGTTTTCCCTCCCAAATTCAAACTGAAGGGCATCCTTGTCATTTCCATTATTTTACTTGCCTATAAATAGAGACTCGAATTCATTTGTTTAAGCATCCAAACTTAGAGCAAAGGCAAACTCAGAGCAAAATTAGTTTCACTTAGGCATATATTCAGTATTTTAAAGTGGTAATCGCTTCGCATTGGGGTGTTACCATAATTGTGTAATCAAGTTTTGTGATCGAGTCTGTAATCGAGTTTGGAGCACTTTGGAAGGAAGTTAATCCTGCCGCCATTTTCATTTCCTCTTTGCATTTTATTCAACCCTCCGATTGGAGCAGATTTTTATTGCTTGCCTTTATCTATTTTATTTTCCCGCACTGTCTTTACTTTATTTATTTCCCTCACTCGCTTACTTTTATTTATTTCTCGCACCCACTTTACTTTATTTATTTTCCCGCACTGTCTTTACTTTTATTTATTTCTCGCACTCGCTTTACTTTCATTTATTTCTCGCACTCGCACTACTTTTATTTATTTTCTCGCACTCGCACTACTTTTATTTAAATTTAAATGCACCTTTACTTTACCATGTCTAACTAAATCTATAAGGTTAGAATGTAAGGATCGTGATTAAACCGATAATTCGTACAATTGTTCGTAGAAACACTTAAGGGCTATTTTAACTTTCAACTTAAGTTTTCCCGCACTTAATTTCCGTTGGGTAAGATCGAAAGCCGTCCAACGTCTTTTTAAACTTAATTATTTTTAACTATTTCAAAAACAGCGAAAGCACTTTGTTTAGTTCATTAGGAGTTTTTAACTTAAGAAGAAAAGTGATTTTAAAACTATTTTCGGACGCGTTTATAAGTTTAGAGTCTGATTCGTGAGAACCTCTTTTGGTTAAGAAATCCAGGTTAAAATACTTTTCAACTTAGTCAAGATACTATATTTCTTAAAAATAGGTTTACTACTCTAACGCAATGCGCGCTTTTTTATAAGTGACAATAAGAGGGTTTGATTAGGGAGTACAACTCGGTTCTGAATATGCGAAAGTGACAGTTCCTGTTAAATTGGTTCTTTTCAAAGTAGGAAACACTGCCCATAAGTAGTTCTATTTGCAAGTACTTGGATTATTAATTGATTATGTGAATTACATTCGAGCCTGTCTTTACTAATTGAACTTTATTTAATACTTTACTTTTCATTGCATGCTCTAAAAACCCCTATTTTGATTACCTAAGATAAACACCATAACAATAGATAACGATAGATTGACACTTGGTCTCTGTGGATTCGATAATCTTTTATATTACTCTGACGCGTTCGTATACTTGCAAAAAGCACGCATCATTAATGCATGTTAGAGATATAGTATAATGAACTATGCTCATGAAACATGCCACACACAAAAAGGAATATGCAAAAGATGTTGCCTAATCTCATCCATACTCATGTCAATTTTTCAATCAACTAGCATTAGGACTTTGAGATGTCATAGGCCAAACGGAAATGAATGGATGAAGATGGGGAATGAGATGAAATGGGAACGGGATGAATGAGATCACAAATTGGTCAAAGAAGGACTTTTATTAAATTAATATCATTCATTCATTTTGGGAGATGGAATGTACATTCCATCAATCCCCTAAATCCAATGATATTAACTTGACAAAATCAAATCAACCTTGACCAATGCCCAACAACAATAAGCAAACTCATACAAGTCAATACAAATGGTCAACAAAATTAAATTGGCATTTATTCAATTAAAAATAATAAAATAGTGCATTTAATTCAAATATGTTTTGTCCAAATCCTAAAATCTCATCAAAACACCAAAGAAATGGCCATGAGATTTATCATAGGTCAAACAAGGTCAAAGGACCTTGGAGAAAACATTTCATAATTTTTGGACATTTAAAAATATTTTTAAGCAATTAAAAACAAATGCAAAATCAATTAATTCATGAAAAATATTAATAATGATCCAAAAAATAATTTTAATTCAGAATATGAAAGAGAAAAATATTTGAAATTTTTTTGGTGAAGGTCCCATATTTTTTGGATCAATATTGAATTTAATATGAATTATTGAAGAAAATGCAAATAAAACAAAAATTCAGAAATTCTAAATTACGTGGACCATCAGATCTCCCTCATTAATTGAGGTGGCAGATCTGATGATCCAAAACGCGCACTCCACATGCACCTGAGTCAACCGCGTGGCAAATGAGGTAATCACAAGGGACATGATCTTGAAGAAAAAATGGCACTGAGCTCGAATCTGACCTCCAATTACTCCAATTCCAAATATATTGAGAGAGATGTGGAATTGAAATTTGAGGTACATGAACTGAGTTGCTTCGATTTGACCTCAAAGCAACTCAATCTTCTTGCCTACATTGGTAGGACTTCAGACAACCAAAGAATCAATGGAATTGAGCAAGAAATTAAGAGAATCGAAGAGTTTAAAATTTCTGCAAATTACCTTCAATGGAGGTCTGAACTTGATGGATCTTGATCTAGCTTGTGCTTGGATTCACTCTACTTGCTTGCAGGAAGAGAATGGAAAGGTTTAGAAGCAATGGATTCCTGGAGAATTGAATTCCAAAATAGTGGAGATTCAAGCTCAAATTCAAATGAATTTATCAGGTTTATCCTTTGAGAATGAAGGGTTTTCAATGGGGAATCAAAGCTGGCGCAAGGGTGTTGTCAATTCTGAGCAATTGAAGCTCTATTTATAGAGGAATCATGTGATATTTGCACACTCACTTCCACTTTCCAAAATTGGAAAAATGATGATGCAATGGTGCATGGGCGTGCATAGGCCCATGAAATGATAGCTTGAGGTCCAAAATTGCATATCAGATGGTTTGAAGTTAGCTTAGATTGCAAGGCAAATGTACATTGATGCTTGAAGATTGATCCATGCCAAATGATATCAGCCTATTTAAGCCATGCGCAGCCTATGCATTTCTTATCCAAAATGAATGAATTTGAGCTCTTTGGAAAGGCAAGGTCAAGAGGAACAACTTTGATGTTCAACACTTTTTCATTTGGATCTTGGAACTTGTAAAATTTGAGGTGGAAGTTTGGAAAATTCTGACATATCAAAAAATTTCTAAGTGTCAAGCCATATGTCTCAATATTCCACCTTGCTTAACTTTTTATGGGAGCTTCAAATGAGAAACGTGTCTTCATCAAAGTTGTAGCTCTCTCAAAGACCTTAAAAATGGTCACTAATTTAAGGTCATTTGGATTATAAATGATAGAGTTATGCATTTTTGAAGTTTGGAAAAATCACTTGATCAATGGTATAGGTCAAAAGTGACCTATAATGTAGCCTCATATCACATGCTCAAAAACGTTGAATCAGCTCCCACTCCAAACATAAAAGTTGAAGTAGACACATTTAATTTGATTGTGCAACTTGGAAATCTTTCATCTCATAAAAATTGAGCAAGTTATGGCCTTGGGAAGTTGACTTTCAAATTAGGGTTTAGACAAAATGACCTATAATGTTTCAACATAGAAAATGATTTTCCAAGAAACACTAGATCTAGGTATCAACATGGAAGTTGTTTGGAATGTCATTTAGAGAAAGTTTTCTCTTGGAATAATTTTCATATGGTGAAAATTGTAGGAGATAGGGTCTATGGAGACCCAGTTTTGATCAGATGAATTCATCTGGCCAACCACCATCAACCAACTTGCTAATTTCCAATTCTCTTGACTTTCTTGGATCATGGTAGATCATACATGCATATAATGATGATATTTTGAGGTGTCCCTTGATAAATTTTATCAATTGGTGAGATATCTTGTTGGAGAAGTTACTCAAGATACCCAGTCAAACTAGGGTTTCCAAGGCAAATCACCCTCAAACTCTTGAAGAAATCTTGATCAATATAACATGTAGAGATCATTGGGACTTATACATGATACTCATAACCATTCTTGAATCAATTCTTGGTTGTGCTCTATGTTCATGAGGGTCTCAAACCCTAGATGTGATCTTGATGAATCAATGAGATCATGCCCCTACCTACAAAAGAGTTAGATGGATGCAAAGACATATTTTTGGTATTTTAGTTAGTAAAATGATAATGTACAAGTATGATATAATCACAAAGTGCTTGGTGATCTCTCCTAAAACAAACCCAATGAAAGAGGGGTAAGGAGGATGCCAAGGCATGATCCCAATGCTCATAACCATTCTTGGATCAATTCATGGTTGTGCTCTTTGTCATGAGGGTCTCAAACCCTAGATATGAACTTGATAGACCAACGGTGATCATGCCCTATCTACAAAAGAGTTAGGCAAATGCAAAGACATATTTTTGTATTTCGGTTAGTAAAATGATAATATACAAGTATTATACAATCACAAAGTGCTTGGTGATCTCTCCCAAAACAAACCCAATGAAAGAGGGGTAAGGAGGATGCCAAGGCATGATCCCAATGCTAATGCTTATGATGAAATTGCATGAGAGATCTTAGGGTCAAAATTGGGGTCTTACAGCTGCCCCTATTTAAGGACATTCTAACTGAGAAGGCGAAGGTTAAAATCTTCATGTCGACTCAGTAGAACGGGCTTAAATAACAACATAGAGAAACAAATTTTGGTCCCTAAGAGACCTCATGATGCATATCATGTAAATGCAAAAAGTTAATGCCCTGTGGGGAAATATTGCCACAAAGGAAAAAGAAATCAGAGAGACTGAAAGTTCGCAGGAGCATAATGCATTCCATAAGGAAAACTTGTTGGGGAGACAGAGACTCTAGGGGGGAAAAGGAGTTATGCGTAGGCGAGGCTACGACTTAAAACTACTGGGGGACTCGAGGGATTCCATAAAATGGAAAGACTCAGCCGGGGTAAATAACAACATCTGCAAGGGATACGAGTAAATCAGGATAAAACTGAGGTACTCGACTCGTGCAGAGGAAAGCGATTTCACTAAGGAAATGCGCACTCAACTCAACTAGGGAAAAAATAAACTTCAACACAGGAGGAGCAAAAATTTGTTATCTACTACATGTTACTGGGTGAGGAGATAATAAAAATCTGACAGAGAGAACACCCGTCATCGGTTAGGATGAACATATCAAGGATGACTCGCTGAGGTAATACCAGGGGGAGTCTTCAATACCGGTTATTGGGTAAGAATAGCCTTGCTGGGGAAAAACTACGGAAAATAGGATTTACAACTACCAATTACTGGGCAGAAGACCAAAGGTGAGAGTATCTGTCATCGGTTAGGATGAACATATAAAGGATAAACTCGACAGGGAAGAAAATCTGTCACTGGTTAAGATGAACATATCAAGGATAGACTTGCCTGGAAAATGTCATGGAGGATACCCGTCATCGGTTAGGATGAACATATCAAGGATATACCAACTAAACAAAAAGGGGGGAATTACATCTATCAAAATCTGGATAGAAAATCGTCGGAGAGAGAATCCGTCACCGGTTAGGATGAACATATCAAGGATTATATCTGCGAGGGGACAAAGTAGGATTTACAACTACCGGTTACTGGGTAGAAGACCAATCAAAGAGAAAATCTGTCACCGGTTAAGATGAACATATCAAGGATAGACTCTGAAAAGGGGAACAAAAAGTAGGAATTACATCTATCAGTTACTGGATAGAGTACCAATCAAAGAGAAAATCCGCCACGGGTTAAGATGAACATATCAAGGATAGACTTTGTGAGGAGATAAAATAGGGATTATATCTATCAGTTACTGGATAGAAAACCGAAAGGCGAAGAAAATCTGTCATCGGTTAAGATGAACATATCAAGGATTAACTCTCCGAGGAACGAAATAGGGATACAACTACCTTTTTACTGGGTAGAATACCAAAGAAGAGAATATCCATCACTAGTTAAAGCTAACATATCAAGGATAGACTCCTGCGGGGGGGGGAAAGAAAGATATCCGTCACCGGTTAGGATGAACATATCAAGGATATACTTCCAGGGAACTCCACTGAGGAGATAAAGGGGACTTTTGTCGGGTATTGGGTAAGAAGTAACAAACTGCAAACTAAGAAGAACATTACCAGTTACTGGATAATAGACTCTTAGGGGACCAAAATATCTATCTAGGTAAGAGCTAGAAAGAAAACGGTCAGTCAAGACTCAACCCAATGAGGATATAACTCAAGGGGAGTAATTCCATCCAAAAAATCTATTGAAGAGGAAATAGAAACAACAATCATCCACGAGGAAAACAAACTCAGTGGGGGAGCAAAGAAAGGTTAAAGTCTTTCTGCTTAAGGGGCTGACACTCTACAATTTAAGGGAGAACAGACACCAGATTTGGTATGGGGATAAAGTACCGCCAAAACAGAGAATGAGAATTTTAAACAAATCAAATATGAAGATGCAGGATATGCAAATCATGAAATTATATGAATGTATATGTATATGTTTTGTTTGTTCTATGTGTTGGCAGCAATTTTGGTAAAACCTAGAGTGTTCACAAGTTGTCACAAGTGTGGTCTTGACATGAGATTACATGTTCCTGTAGGGTGTTTAAAATGTGGTTGTGCAGGATTTTACTGAGATGTCAGACCCGATGTCAAGACATCTGTATACAGAACATTCAGTCTGAATGTTATGTTTTGTGTGATTGTGCTTTTTATGCTAATCTTTGTGTGATTGATGTGATGATTGAACGCGCCATTCAATTAGTAATTAAAACCAGATTGACTTATTTTCCAACAAGATATAATCAGCTGTCATGAGAAGATATGAATGGAAAATAGTTTTAGGGTTTTGTGATGTCCAAGCCCAGCTAAACACTTCTATAAAAAGGGCATGGAATACCTGGTTTTAACAAATAAGAAATAACGAGCGAAATATCGAGAAAGAATAAGGGTTTTAGTCTTATGTGGTCGTGTGTATTGTGAGCCATTCATTCATCCATAGATGATTGAATTGGACTGACTTTTGAGTTGTAATTTGTCCACTCTAAGCTTTGAAGCATGAGTGTGTGTTTACTTGGTTGAAGCTTTTAAGCAAGATCAAGTATGTGTTCTTGAAGAGTGTCTTCTTTCATTGTAATATTTGTTTTTACATCACTGCTGTGATTAAGGGGGAGTGAGTAGGATCTCATATCTAAGTACTCTAAGGGAGCCCTTTTTGCAAATGTTGTATTATAGGTTGGTATTTGTGAAAATATTTGTGCAAACATGATTGGAGAGATGAGAAAAGAATATACAAATTATTTACAATTTTGTTGTTTGAATGGATAAACCCATTGCCTACGTACCATCACAAAGGTAGGATCAAAACCTCGTAGTTCGGGGTAAAAAATCTCAAAAAAAGATTGGTGAATTGATTTGACAAAAGCCTTAAGGTCTTTTGTTATCAAAGGGAGAAAACTCAACCTAAACCAACAATCCACCATGTGAGGAGAGCTTCAACATACTAGTGAGGGATCCACCCTATAATAAGTATGGAAGACTTATAGTCCAATCACTAAGGATAAGGTGAGGTTTACATCAACCACTATGATAACTCAAACCTACTAGCTAATGTTTATGAAAAGCTTTGGCAAAGGTGGCCATTGGAACCACAAAAGAATTTGAAGTGAGTTGGATTTACCAATTAGAAGTATTCACAAAAAGAAGTCAAAGTTGACTTAAAGTTCAATTCAAAATAAGTTTTAAATGAAAAGAGTTTGAAAAATCAAAGGCATATGGCCTAAGTTTCTAATTTGAAGACAATGTCAATTTTTGCAAAAAATAAGTTTGGCTTGGGTTAGAGTGGAGAGAAGAAGAGAAGGGCTAATCCCAAACATGCAAAGATGAGAGAAGAGAGATAAAACCCTTGGAGTTCCTGTCTTGAGATCATAAAGATGATCCAAGTTGCTCCTTCCCTTTGGACTTAGCAAGCAACAAGCAATTAACTCAAATAATCAATCAAGAATCACATTTAAGCTCCTAGGATCTCCATTTGGCTTGTCTCTCTTAACTTGGATGTTCATGACAATGGTCCTTCTAACTAGCTCAAGTTTGGAATCCCTATCACACAAGAACAAACAATCAAAAAGTTCACAATGCAATAATAGAAATGGACAAACAAAGAGTTTAGATTAGGGGTCCTTTCAAGTCAACATCAAGATATAAGCATTCTAAAGGCATGAGGCCTAGTTGCTCTTCAATAATTTTAGCATTCTAAAGGCATGAGGCCTAGTTGCTCTTGAACTCCATTAAGCATAGGTGAGGTCCTAATTCTAAGTCATTTCTCCTTTTGCATTGGGTCACACAAACAAAAACAAAACAAGCACAAGGCAATAGTATATACATAATAATGTGCTCAAGTGAGCAAAAGGCAAATGACATAATCATAAACATGAGCTCAAGTGAGCAAAAGGAAAAGACAATATGAATTAAATGAGCAAGAAATTAAATCGCATTAAAGTGAATTGCAAGAATTAAATGCTTGAATTAAAAGTTAGTAATTAGTAGTTAGTGTTAGTGTGCCATAAGGCAATTTAGCGTTATGTTAAGCAATCGTAAGTGGACTAATGTAGTAGTCACACCTATCTGAGGCCGGTCAATAAAACTATAGGCAAATAAACACAAGATAGAGACTATGACTAGTAAGCCAAGCTCCTACAACTTTCCATGCCAAAAGAAAAGAAGAATGAGCTTGTATGGATTTTAGGTTTTTTTTGCTTGACCAAGAAGCAACCTATCTTGGACACAAAGCAATTCACTTGATCTTTGATCAAGATGAATTTGATTTAGATCAAAGAAGGTTAAGCCTCTCATATGTCAAGGCTAACCATAAATCATTAACTCATTGGTCAAAAGAAAAAGATGAAGAAAGAAGATGAAGATATAATGTACAAAATGAAAATTCAAATGACATAACCAAAACACATTAATCAAACATGAATTGAATTAACATCAATCAAATTTAAACAGAAGCAAAATGAATATTAGAAGTCAAGAACATGTCAAACATATTTTTGGTATTTTTTGGAATTAAAATAATGCATAAAATAAGATGAACAAATTAAGCTCAAACTTCAAATCCAATTCAAATCAACTTGGATAAGTCCAATTGGATCATCATAAGTCTAACATGGTCAAACAAGATTTGACAAATTTTCTCAACATTTTTTGAAAACAGAAACTAATTTTAAACAATTAAAAATGAAGAAAAATAACATAATTGGACTAAAATCTCAAATAAATCTCAAATCAATTAAGAAATTGATGAGAATATTTTTCATAGTTTTGTCATCATCCAAAGATGTTAAGAAAATATTTTTTGCATTTTTGAATATCAAATGGTATTTTAAATGAATTAAAAACAATAAGAAATAAAATAATTCACAAAAAATATTAAATGGAATCATAAAAATAATTAAAAATCATTTTATGAAACTAGAACTTAAGAGAATTTTTTTGCAATTGGTCCCATATTTTTGTGATTCCAAATAAAGAAGTTATGAATTTTTGAAAATAAATGGATTAAAAGAAATTAAAACAGAAATTAAGAAATTAGAAAAATCCACAGGCGTCTGATCAGAGCTCATTAATTGACGTGGCTGATCAGAAGGTTCTTAAGCGCGCGCTCATTGTGTTCCTTGGTCAACATCACCACACATTGGATTTAAAATAGTCAAAAACAATCAAAGGTCCAGATTATATCGTGCCAGTTAGATCCAAAGGATACCAGGCTTCCACGTAAGGGACGGTGGTGGAAACCACCGTCTTCTCAGGCGAGCTCAATAATTCGGCCACCAGTTGCAGCTTTTACAACCTCAACCAAAACTCACGATCCATACACCAAATTAAAGTTGGGGTGATGTACATCACCCCTGTAACCTTAGTTTTTACTCAAGATCCTTATAGAAGAAGAAATTTGAGGTTGAAAAACTAGGTGTTCAATCTGAAGTTCAACAATTCACAAAATTAAAGCCACCATTGCTTGCCTCTCACATGAGGACTTCAGAAATGCAAACCAACACAAGCAATGCACAAAATTCAGTGAGATTCGAAGCAAAACAGTTGAGGTATAAACCTTTGTAGTGCAACTTTTATGAGGTTGATCCAACCAATTCTTTGCTTGCAGCTTGGTCTTGATGTGTGATATGAGAGCTAGGCTTAGGAATTAGTGATGATAATCAACTGATGTTGTTGAAAATCACACTTGAAAAATGAAATGAAAAACTCAAAATTCCTTTGGTGTGAGGTTGGGAAATGAATTTAGCAGAGATTCAGGCGCCTTCATGTTACCCATTGAATGAAGTGAGCATGCTTATTTATAGATGGAGCTGATGCAAAGAGGTGGAGAACTCATGTGCATGTGAATTGGGTCCTCCATGCATGGGCGTGTATAGGCGCATGTGAGGCCCAAAATCAAATGGTTTTGCATGCTGAACTCAAATGAAGTAAGTTTGGACGTGCAGATTACATCACATTTGCTTGTGCATCAAGATTTAACATGAAATGCATAAATGGTCATAAAAGTTCATCTCTTTGAAAGTCCCATTCGGAAAATTCAAACATAGGCATGTGTGTAATGGTTGGAAAGTTATTGGCATAAGGAACAAGAGATATGTTGGACAAAAATCCATTTGGAGTTTGGAAAATTGTGAAAACTGGCCATGAAGTTCAAGGTACAAAACATGTATTTGAGAAAATTGTCAAAAATGACCAACTTCAAGCCCTTATGTTTCAATGATGCAAGCCTCAAATGAAAAAACCTCCAACATCAAAGTTGTAGATCGTTTCAATAAAATCAATTTGGAATTAAAGTTTGCATAATTTGGATTTTTGATGAGAAAGTTATGGGCACTTGAAGTTGAACTTTTTCAAGATTCAATGGCCTTGGTCCAAAGTGACCCATAATGTTTTGCATTATCACATGTACTTATTTTAGGATTATGAAATTTTGTCCAATATAACATTTTAATTAGACATCTTAAACTTTCCAATTCACTTGGTCTCACCTCAAAATCATAAAAAATGAAGTAGTTAGGTCCTTGGGAAGTTGACCCAAAATTAGGGTTTCAGTCAAAATGACCTATAATGTTTTGAAGTTAATGATGAACTTCTAAGTTTCAAATGGATTTTTGATGAACATGAAAGTTGTTAATATGGTTATTAAGAACATGTTTTCTCTTTGGGTAATCATCATTTGACAAACACATCAAAAGTTAGGTCTCAGTGGATTTCAAAATAGTTAGATGATTTGACTGGTCAACTTCTCAAGTCCAAACTTCAAATATTGATGAATAAATGATTGTGGACACTCAAATAAGCTCATATATGCATAAAATGATGAATTAAAGAACTTCCCTTGATTGAATTTGATCATAGGTTGAGGTTGCTTCATGAGCAAGACACAGTCAATGCACAGTTGAGTTAGGGTTTCCTTGGGAAACAATCCTCAAGCCCTTTGGTTTATCTTGATCAAATTGAAAAATTGAGATACTTGGGAGACATATATGATGATTGATAGCTTTGGGAACCATTGTCATGCTTGCTTTCATCTTCATCTGGTCACTTCTTTGAGTATAGAGGTCTCCTAGAAGCCTTGGATCTCATGACTGCTTGAGCTTCAAAACAAAAGATGTTAGTGACATATTTTTGTGATTTTGGTTAGTAAACAAAATAAGAGAAGCAATTATATACAATTCAAGCATGCTTGGTGGTATCAAACCAACTCACACAAGTCCCAACCCAAGGGTAAAGGAGCCAAGATGATATGATCCTTGAGGCAAATGCAATGTGCAATGTTATGATGCCATGAGGGATCTTAGGGTCAAAATTAGGGTCTTACAAATGATCCTTGAGGCAAATGCATTGTATTTAATGGGATTAGAAACCAACTTGCATAATGATTTGATATTTTGATTTTAGAGAAGTGAATTTGTGACCAAATATTATGTAGATGGACAATTATATTGTTTATTTATGTTTTTTGTGATTACCATTTTTAGAATAAAGCAAAAAGTAAAAACAAAACATCATAGATGTGGATGAATAAAATTAATTTTATTAATGATCAATTTCAAAATGCCCAACAAGGTTCACTTCTCCCTTAGGCATAGGATAAGGATTTTGAAAACATATAAAAGGAATTACTTAGATTGATGCAAAATTACAGGAACATCAACAGAAGTCCAATTGTTGCAAGCCTTTCCATGCATCACAAAATTGGTGCAATCTTTCTCTTTGTCATCCTCTAGCACAGTGGTTAAGTGTTGTTCATTACCATGAATGAACCCTCCGCTACGGAAGCTAAGTTGCATATCCTCTGATCTAGCAGTTGATGAACCTCGTTGGAAACTCAGACCGGCTCTGCCTTTATTGTCGGAGACCTCTACCATGCGCCCTCACTGATCAACATTGCCTTCTTCAACAATCTTCTTTGCATCTTTTAATGAGGACATAGGTACCCAAATTCTATTTTCAGCAGCAATAGATAAGGCTTGGAACGGAGTTCCAACCTCGTCCTCAGCTTCAACTTAAGAGAAGGATGACAGGTGGCTAACCAACAACGCCTTTTCCCCTCCAACGATAATAAGCTTTCCATTCTTTACAAATTTGAGCTTCTGATGCAATGTGGAGGTAACAGCTCCTGCCTCATGGATCCATGGCCTTCCCAATAAGCAACTTTAGGTCGGGTGGATATCTATTACTTGAAAAGTAATTTGAAAATCACTCTGACCTATCTCAACTGGAAGGTCCACTTCCCCAATAACTGTTTTGCATGAACCGTCAAAAGCTTTGACGATTACACCGTTATACCTCATGGGCGTTCCTTGATATGATAGCTTTGACAGGGTTGACTTCAGCAACACATTCAATGACGATCCGGTGTCAACAAGCAAATTGGAAAAAGCATCATATTTTCAATTCATAGAGATATGCAAATCCAGATTATGATTTCTACCCTCCTCAGGGAGTTCTTCATCACAGAAACTGAGGTTGTTACAGGAAGTGATATTAGCTACAATATGATCAAACTGATCTGCCGTAACATCATGTTCCACAAATGCTTGCTCAAGAACTCTTTGCAGTGCTTCTCTTTATGCTTCTGAATTCATAAGCAGAGACAGTACTGAAATTTTTTAGGGCGTTTGGAGCAGCTGCTCCACCACATTAAACTCGCTCCTCTTGATCAATCGAAGTACCTCATCATCATCATTAGTCTTCAAATCGCTGGATTCACCAGACTTACCCTTTGAAGCACTAACCGGATCTACAGCAAGCACTTCCACCTTCTTACTGACAACTGATTCTTCTTTATCCTTTGGGAACACCGGCCCAAACACACGACCACTGCGGGTCACCTTGGTAGCATCAGCAATGCTCACTACACAACTGGTCGTAGGTAATGGGGCCTCTTGACCATCTTTCATCATTATAGCATTATACTGATATGGAACAGCTTTATCAGATGAATACGGGACTGGACCCGCTAACCGTATGACCAACAACGATACTGATATGTTGCTGATGTTGTTACTGTTATTGCTGTCATACTGGATCACCAATCTCTCTGGTTGCTTCAAAATGGGCATTATGACATTCACATCATCATCTATATGACGGGTTTGAACAATTTGAATCATGCTTTCATCCATCAGTCGCTGGATGTCCCTTTTCACAACCTCATAACCTCTTGAATTAATACTGCAAACAACACAACCATCATGGTCATGCTCACAATCACTCACCATATAAATGTCCTCAGGGCAGTGATTATTACTCCTCAGGGCACTCATTTTCCATTTATAGCTAGATTGACTTTCAAATGTACAAATAATATGGCTGAGTATGAAGCTTGCATCATGGGGCTTGAAGAGGCCATTGATCTCAGAATCAAGTATCTTGATGTCTATGGGGATTCAACTTTGGTTGTGAATCATATCAAAGGTGAATAGGAGACAAATCAGCCCGGTTTGATACCATATAGAGATTATGCGAGGAGGATTTCAACTTTCTTTACAAAGGTTGAGTTTCATCATATCCCTCGAGATGAAAATCGGATGGCATATGCTCTTGCAACATTGGCTTCCATGATTATGGTGAAATTCTGGAATGAAGTTCCTAATTTGACTGTGATGCGTCTTGATAGGCCAGCTCATGTATTTTCTATTGAAGAGGTCAAAGACAAGAAGTCGTGGTATTTTGATATTAAGTGTTTCCTCCAAAGTCAGATTTACCCGCCTGGGGCATCTTTGAAAGATAAGAAGACTTTGAGGAGATTAGCTGGCAATTTCTACCTGAATGGTGATGTGCTTTACAAGAGAAACTTTGATATGGTTCTGCTCAGATGCGTGGATAGACACGAAGAAGACTTATTGATGACAGAAGTCCATGAAGGTTCCTTTGGTACTCATTCCAATGGACATGTTATGGCTAAGAAGATGTTGAGAGGAGGTTATTATTAGCTGACAATGGAATCTGACTATTGCAAGTTTGTAAAGAAATGCCACAAGTGTCAAATTTATGCAGATAAGATTCATGTTCCTCCAACACTGTTGAATGTCATTTCCTCTCCATGGCCCTTCTCCATGTGGGGAATTGATATGATTGGCATGATTGAGCCTAAATCTTCAAATGGTCATCGTTTCATTTTGGTGGCTTTTGACTACTTCACAAAGTGGGTTGAAGCGACATCGTATGTGAATGTAACCAAGCAAGTTATTGTAAGGTTTATCAAGAATCAGATTATATGACGTTATGGTGTGCCAAGTAAGATCATTATTGATAATGGATCTAACTTGAACAACAATATGGCGGAAGCTCTTTGCAAAGACTTCAAGATCGCACATTATAATTCTTCTCCCTACAGACCCAAGATGAATGAGATTGTTGAAGCTGAAAATAAGAACATCAAGAAGATCATTCAGAAAATGGTTGTGACATACAAGGATTGGCATGAGATGCTCTCGTTTTCCTTGCATGGGTACCGTACATCCATCCGCACTTCAACAGGGCCAACCCCTTTTTCACTTATTTATGGTATGGAAGTTATGCTCCCGGTAGAGGTTGAGATCCCATCATTGCGTGTCTTGATGGAAGCCAAGTTGACTGAAGTTGAATGGTGTCAAACCAGATATGACCATCTAAATTTAATTGAAGAGAAGAGGTTGACTGCCATGTGCCATGGTCAGTTGTACCAATAGAGAATGAAGAAGTCATTTGATAAGAAGGTCAAGACTCGTGTGTTCAGAGAAGGTGACCTTGTGCTCAAGAAGATTCTATCTTTCAAACCATATGTTAGGGGCAAGTGGACTCCTAATTATGAAGGTCCATATGTTGTTAGGGGATCCTTTTCTGGCGGTGCTTTGATTCTTACAACTATTTATGGTAAACAGTTCACTCGTCCTGTGAATGCTGACGCAATCAAGAAATACTTCGCCTAAAAAAAGAAAAGAACAACTCGCTAAGTTGAAAACCCGAAAGGGCGACTTAGAAAAAAATGAGCGTCTCGGTGGATTGAAAACCTGAAAGGGCGATCCAGGAAAATAATAGAGACATGAAACAGAAAATTCATCCCGATAGATTGAGTACCTCATCCTAGGGAAATCTATGCAAAAGTTAGGGATTATGGCAAGTAACTGCAGTTGGTTGATTCCCCAATCATGAGAGCAATTTTGAGCAAGTCAATCAGTTCTGATTCTTCACTTTCAACCGAAGCCAAGAGCGCAACGGATATTGAAGTTAGTAGAAGGATTAGTGATCATTGTATTCAATGTAGCCCTTTTCCATGTAAATTACCATTTTTCAACTTTTGTAAAAGATCTATGGAGTCTTGTCATTTACAGACTACCATTCTATTAAATAAAGTTGAGCTTTTTATCCAATTGTTTCTACTCTTTATTATTTTCAGCTAAATAGAATTGAATTTTATGATGATAATTTTGAAATTGAATTAATAAGTAAAAATCATTTTTCTTAAATAATAATTACTTTGAAAAAGCAATCAATTACAGTAAGGAATATCAACAGCAATCTGAGAACAGGTAAGTCCTAAAGTGTGAAACATTGTTGGTTTCTCCTAATCGGTTGGTTTGGTAACCTTTTCCTCCCCAACTGTAAGATAGTTTCTCCAACTGAGTTTGTAATCACCTCCCCAGCTGAATTGTAGGCTCACATCCTCAACAGTTTGCATGGACCCAACCCAGAGTTTTATCTCCTGTAAATCCCCAACGGAGTTCATTTCTGACTCCCGATAATGTTGACTAGTGAGTAGTATTTGATTTGGTCCCCTGCGAGGTTGTTTCATTTGATATGATGTCGACCTAAAAGTTTCCCGCAGAGTTGACAGTTTAAGTCCTCGGAAGATCTTCTCTCTCTATCCCTAGCCAGGTTTGGGATGTTCAGAGCCAGTTGATTTGCATCCATCCCTAACATGTTGGATGTCCGAGGCCTTTGCACCTTTGGAGGTGTAATCATTCCTCCCTGTAATAACAGTCCAAAAATCATGTGGAGCAAACCCTTCAGGGACCACACCCGGTCCATACAGTGGGAGTCGTAGTATACCAGCCAACTCCTTGATAGATAACTCATAATCATTATAAAAAAGACGGAATCGGAGAGTACCACAGTAGTACCTGGTAGTGTCAATCCACCATTTCTCCAGTTGGAACTCAAGTGTACTTAAAAATTCAAGTGTGATGCGCTCATAAGTAGGCGCCTCGAGAATCATGAATTCCAACATTCCCAACACATGGAACATCCTGTAAATTTCAATCTTTAAGCCTAAGTCATGAAGGGTTTGTTCACACATGTACCTTGTGGGGGTTAACTTCTGCTTTTTATGAATGGAGTATCGTCGTTCTTGCTCCAGATTATCGAAGACAATGTTGTGTGGATTCGGATTACAGCTACTCCTCTTTTGTGGCCTTGAAGTCTCATCCATTTGTTGCTTACCTTGAACAATCCTCTTCGGGGGAATTTTCATACCTGTAAAAATTAAGAGAAATTCGAAATTGAAATTAGGAAAAACAGACACGGTGGATGTGATGAGGGTGACAAATGGTGAAGGTTTTGTGAAGGGAGTTTTTGATTTGGGGTGGATACGGTGGTAAAGGTGGAAGCTTTTTGGGGAGGTTCTAATGGAAGTTTAGGTTTATGAGAGAGAGAGAGAGAGAGAGAGAGAGAGAGAGAGATGGTGAAGAAGATAAGGTTTGTGAGAGATAATGAGTGGAAATCAGATTTTGGAATGTGGTAAGTGGGTATAATGAGTGGCTATTGGGCTTTAATGAGGGGTCGGGTCCACACGAGAATCCAAACAATTTTCACAATTTCAAATTCGCAGGCCTGACACGAGCCGTGTCATGCACCACGGCCGACCGTGTCAGGCTGTTGTAACTCCACTTTTTGAACAGCATCCTTCAAAGGTCCTGACACGGGTCGTGTCAGCTGACACGGGAGGCCGTGTCAGGCTTCTGCAATTTTGAATTTTTACTCTTTCCTTCAGTGCTCCTGACACGGGCCATGTCAAGCACCACGGTCGTCCGTGTCAGGCTCCTGCAATTCCCATTTTGAATGCCTTTTTCATGGTCCTGACACGGGTGGCCATGTCAGGTGGATGGTTGAGCTTCAAAAAAAATCTTCTCTCTTTTCTTTTCCAAATTTCGTCTTTCCTCCCGGTACAACTTTCGCATTTACGTGAGTGTCTCTGCCTTTTTATGCAAGGAACTGTGCATACCAAAACAACCAAAAACACAAAACAAAAGCAAAGACAATAATTCAAAATAAAATGTGTGGGTTGCCTCCCATGAAGTGCTTCGTTTAACGCCGCATGGCTCGACTATCATCCATCTTATCCGATAAGATGAAAATCATCTACCAGACCACTCTCTTTTCCTTAGTAGTATGGTTTTAATCTATGTCCATTCACCTTAAAAGTGTCCCTGTTCGCTAGGTTTTTGAGCTCGATTGCCCTATGCGGGAATACTTTGTGAATCATAAAAGGTCCCGACCATCTTGATCTCAGCTTTCCAGGGAACAACTTCAACCTGGAATTAAATAACAAAACCAATTGTCCTTCCCAAAATTATTTCTTCTGAATTCTTTGGTCATGCCATTTTTTCATTTGCCCTTTGTATATTTTGGCATTTTCATAAGCCTGATTTCTAAACTCTTCTAGCTCATGTAGTTGAAGAATCTGAGATTCATCGGCTTTTGAAATATCATAGTTCAGGAATTTGGAGGACCAAAATGCTTTGTGCTCTAGTTCGAGCGGTAAATCACATGCTTTACCGTAAACCAATTGATAAGGGGGCATACCTATTGGGGTTTTGAACATTATTCTGTATGCCCACAGTGCATCCTCTAACTTTATTGACCAATCCTTTCGAGAAGCACTGACAGTCTTTTCCAAAATCTATTTTATCTGTCGGTTAGATACTTCAACCTGTCCACTTGTCTGAGGATGATACGGTGTGGTAATCTTGTGCTTCATGTTGTATTTCCTCAACAGATTATCCATCAACTTGTTTAGAAAATGAGTACCTCTGTCACTAATTAATTCTCTTGGCACCCTAAACCTAGAGAAAGTGTAGTTTTTGCAGAAATTGATCATCATTTTAGCATCATTTGTGGGTAATGTTACAGCTTCTACCCACTTTATCACATAATCAACAACGACCAAAATGTAATGCTTTCCAAATGAAGGTGTAAATGGTCCTATGAAGTATATTCCCCATACATCAAACAACTCTACCTCCAACATGGCATTTTGAGGCATCTGATTTCTCTTTGAAATATTATCCATTCTCTGACATCTGTCACATTCCTTCACTATACTTTGAGCATCCTTGAACAGTGTAGGCCAGTACAACCCAAACTGGATGACTTTTGTTATTGTTCTATAGCCACTAAATTGTCCTCCATATTCTGAGCCATGACATGCTTTGAGGATGTCCCTTTGTTCTTCCTCTAGAACACACCTTCGAACCAACCTATATATTCCCTTTTTGTACAAGAACGGATCGTCCCACAAATAAAACCTGCAATCATGCAAAAACTTTTTCTTTTAGTTAGAATCAAAATCGTCAGGTATTATTCCTCCCACTAAATAATTCGCATAGTCTACGTACCATGGAACAACAACAACATCTAGGATTCGTTCGTCGATGAACTCATCTTTGATTGGGTGTTTCTCTTCTGTTTCTTCTATCGGGGACATTCGGGACTAGTGATCAGCAACAGTATTTTCACAACCCTTTTATTCTCTGATTTCCATATCAAACTCTTGCAGAAGTAGAATCCATCTCAACAGCCTTGGTTTAGATTCATGTTTAGTAAAAATATATTTCAAAGTAGCATGGTCAGTATAAACAATTACCTTCGATCCTGACAGGTAAGACCTGAGTTTGTCAAAAGCATATACAACTGTGAGCAACTCTTTTTCAGTGGTTGCATAATTCATTTGGGCAGGATTCAACACGTGACTTGCATAGTAAATCATGTGCAAGAGCTTTTCCTTTCTTTGTCCTAGTATTGCCCCTACTATAGTCTCCCTTGCATCACACATTATCTTAAAAGGGAGAGACCAATCAGGGGCAATCACTATCGGAGCAGACACCAACTCCCTCTTCAAGATTTCAAAAGCTTCACTACATTTTATGTCAAAAATAAAAGGTGTGTCTTTCACAAGCAAGCTCGTTAACGGGTTGACGATCTTTGAAAAGTCTCTGATGAACCAACGGTAAAAACCCGTGTGTCCCAAGAAGCTTCGTATACCAATTTCATTCACTGGTGGTGGTAAATTAGCTATTACCTCCACTTTTTCTGTGTATACTTCTATGCCTTTGTTGGAAATTTTGTGTCCCAACATTATAACTTCCCGTGCCATAAAATGGCTCTTCTCCCAATTTAGGATCAAATTCGTTTGCTGACATCTTTCTAGCACGAGAGACAAGTTAGTCAAACATTTATCAAAAGAAGAATCGAAAATAGAAAAGTCATCCATAACACACTTCCATATGTTTTTCAAGCATGTCAGCGAATATGGATGTCATACACCTCTGAAATATGGCAGGTGCGTTGCACAACCCAAATGGCATTATCATGTATGTGAAAATACCATAAGGACGTGTGAAAGCGGTCTTCTCTTGATCTTCAGGGGTCACTGCAATCTGATTGTACCCAAAGTATCCGTCAAGGAAATAATAGTAATCATGATCGGCCAACCTTTCCAACATTTGATCATTGAATGGTAAAGGGAAGTGGTCCTTTCTTGTTGCAATATTCAACCTTCTGTAATCAATGCACACTCTCCAGCATGTAACAGTTCTCGTTAGAATCAACTCATTTTTCTCATTTTTTATCACAGTAGTTCCCCCCTTTTTCGGTACCACATGTATTGGACTAACCCATGAGCTATCGGATATGGGGTAAATCAGCCTCGTATCCAACAACTTCACCACCTATTTGCACACCACTTCTTTCATAGCTAGATTAAGTCTTCGTTGTGGTTGACCACCGACTTATGATCATCTTCTATCAAAATCTTGTGCATGCAAACTATCAGGCTAATACCTTTCAAATCCTCAATTGCCCATCCAATAGCACTTTTGTATTTCTTGAGTACTTGGATGAGTTCTTCTTCTTGAAAAAAATTTAGACCGAAATTGATAATGGCAGGGCACTTCTTTTCAGCATCAAGAAACACATACGTCAGATTCTCGGGTAGTTGTTTCAAATTTGTTCCCTTTTTAGGCTCTTGGGTATTTTCTGATGATTGGGGTGGTCTTAAATCTTCCCACCAGTGTGGTTTATATTTGATCCACTGAGGTTGTGCTTCCATCATGGCTAGCACTTCTGACTCTCTCTCATCTTCATCACTTTCAAAAATTCACAAACTTAAAACACGTTCTAAAGGTAACTGAGGTGTTTTCATTTCAATTCCTTGAACAACCACTTAATCTATTACCTCTATAGTGTGACTTGTGCCAACATCGTCTTTGTATTACATAGTGTTCTGAACATCAATTTTCAATTCTTCATCATAGACCTTGAGGGTCATTGTTCCTTCCTCTATGTCTATCATACACCGTCCTGTTTCTAAAAAAGGTTTGCCCCAATATGAGAGGGACCTCTTCAGCTTCAGGCATCTCAAGAATGACAAAGTTAACCAGAAGCACAAATTTATCTATCTTTACCAGAATATCTTCCATAATTCCATAAGGTTGCCTAACTGAGCGATCAACAAACTGAAGAGTCATCCTAGTGTCTTGAACGGTGCCAAGACCCAATTTTTTATAAATGGACAGCGGCATCAAACTCACACTAGCTTCCAAATCAATCAAAGCCTTCTTGAATTTTTTATCACCAATAGTGCAAGGAATAGTAACAGAACCTCTATCTTTCTTTTTCATAAGAATTTCCATACCTTGGAGAATAGCACTGCAAGTTTTAGTAAGGATGATTGGGTCTATATTTGTGGAACTCTTTTTGGAGATGATGTTTTTCATGAATTTTCCATATATTGGCATCTACTCCATAGCTTCAGAAAATGGAATGTTTATCTCAAGTTTCTTAAACATCTCATAAAACTTCTCAAAATTCTTCTCATGTTGGTCTTTCTTCTTTTGTCTTGTAGAATAAGGAAGTTTGATTATTGGCTTGACAGCTTTTTCTGTCTCCTTTATAGGCATTATCACAACATCCTCCTCTATTTTCTTTGTTTCTTTGATTTCTAAATCGACTTCCAACAACCCATCTTCTTCTGTAATGTTTTCTTCCGGTTTCTCTGTAGACTTACCACTTCTGGTCACCACAGTGTTAACATTATTATGCTCACGAGGATTTGTCACTATACCACTAGGCAAGGTACCTGGAGCTTGAGAATTTGAGGCCAACTGTTGTGCTATCTGACCCATCTGAACTTCAAGATTTTTTATAGAGGCGGTGGTACTTTTCTGATTGTTTTTAGTCTCTTCTTGGAACTGAATACTAAGAGCGGCCATTTTTTCAATGGCAATCTCTCAGTCTACTTTATTTGGAGCTTGTTGTTGCTACTGTTGTTGATATTGAGTCTGATATTGACCTTGACCCTGTTGTGGAACATTCCCTCTCTGATCTTTCTAGGAGAAGTTTGGATGATTCTTCCAACCTGGATTGTAAGTGTTGGAGTAGGGATTATTCTGCTTCAAAAAATTTATCTCTTCAATTTGTTGAGGGGTTGCAAAGAAAAAAACCATGTGGTGAGGTCCATTACAAATTTCACAAGTGATGGTTTGAGCACGTTGAACTTGAGCTACCTGTTGAGTACCTATATTCATAGCTTTCAACTTCTTTTCCACTTCAACAGCTACTGTATCTTCCAAACGGATTTTATTAGTTTCCAAATTTAGATCAATAACTCCCTCAGGTTTGCTCGTACACCTATCATACAACTCTAGATGCTCATTTGCATCTACCGCTTCAATGATCTTTTTAATTCTGGTAGTTGTTGAGAAATTTTTGTTGAGCCACTGGCTGCTATATCAATCAACTGTTTTGTCTTTATTTTTAGCCTACTAACAAACATCTGCATCTATTTAGTCTGATCCATATTATGAGTTGGTCAAGCCCTTTTGAATCTTCTGTAGGCATCTCCCAAAGACTCACCCTCCTTATGTTTGAAGTTTAAGATTTCATACCTTTTTCTCAGAAATACAGATGCTGGAAAATACCCATTTAAGAAAGTCGTTTCCATCTCTTTCCATGATGTAATATTGTCGGCTGGGAGAGAGTAGAACCATTATTCCGCCTCTTCAGCTAAAGTGAACGGGAACATTCTTAACTTCTTTGCTTCATCAGTATGACCATCAATTTTCAAAGTAGTACTCATGGTTAGAAATCTTTGCAAGTGCTTGTTTGCATCTTCATTTACCTTTCCGATGAAAGGTTTTCTTTCAAATTGATTGATTGTGCAAGGATACAGTTGAAAATTAGTCACATTCATTGGTTGGTTGACAGTTGTTAATCTACCACCCGGTGCATTTGCACCTCCATAATCACCAAGGAGTCTTTCGAGAGGTGGAGGTGGAATTGGACGAACTTCCACCATAGTTTATGTTTCTGAATCTGAATCTGAGGGAACTTCTTCTTCGGAATTCAATCTAGCCAATCTAGCGTTTCTGAGTCTCTGGTGAAGGGTTCTCTCAATTTCTGCGTCAAAAAGAAATTCAGCTGAGGGATCCCCTCGCCTAAACAGATTAGATAGATTAGTGAATGAAATTATATAAATGACAAAAAAAATTATTGCAGAGCAACAAAGTTTTAATTGAACTAAAATTAAACTCTATATTTTAGCATTCCCTAGCAACGACGCCAAAAACTTGATCAGAAAAATAGCAAGTGTACTATTTTGCCTTTCGTAGTAATAAAAGGGGAACTTCCCCGAATGTCGATCTCAAGGACTGCATGTTAATATCGAGTTCAAATAATTGTTCAATTAAACAAAAAATAGTGTTGGGGTTTTAGATTCAAACTTATAAAAATAAGGGCAAATAAAATAAATAATATTGTAAAACAATGGTTTCAGGAAAAAAGGAACATGCCATGGAAGGTGTATAATTTGTCCCTGTAACAACTCTGAGTCACTATTGCATCAATATATATATCAATTAATTACTACTAGTTCTCAAGGGTTTTTTCTCCCAAGGCATTGGGGAGAAAACCTTTACTCATTCAACTCTAATCTCTATGTCCATAGAAAATTACCGGTGAAATTAAGCCTTATTATATCAAGAATCATCTAGTTCATACAGGGTATCCCTAGTCCTAGGTGATATCTACTGTAGAGTAATCTCATAAAAACCTCATCAATGGCGATTAAGCCTAATCGATAATCATACATCAATCTCAATTATTCAGAAAGAGAAAGCTTTACGCACATCAAAAGATTACCGTAATTATGAAAAATAATATTGTCAATGCAATCAAGAACTCAAAGTCATCACAGATATAAATTAAGGACATCCCCCTAACATTGGGGGGTTTAGCTACTCATATTGTTCAAAACAGATTCAAGATAAAAATTAGTTATTACAAGTAATTGGATGACTTGGATCTTCAATTGCTTCTGCTCATGAAAACCTTCTGCTCTCCGAATTCCTTGATCTCTCCAATTCTCGATCATATGACAATTCTCCGTGCTCTATTTTTCACCTCGCCAAAAAGTTCCCTCTTTCCTCGTAGAAACTCTTCTAAATAGTGAAAATCCCTTAGCATTGGTTGGAAATCCCTAGAACGCGTTTGCTGCTCAAGTCTTGATAAAAACTCCAAAAACTGAAATAATTAGCGCTTGGGTAGACACGGCCCGTGTCACGCCACTGCCTTGGCCATCATCTTCTGCTTCCATCTCATGTGGGCTGACACGGGTGATCGTGTCACGCCCATGTCTTCCTTCTCTTGCAGCTTGTTTAGGCCTTCAACCTGACACGGCCCGTGTCAGGTGACACGAGTGGCCGTGTCAGGCTTCCTGTAACTTAGTAATTTCCTTCCTAACACGCCGGAGTTCTCGAATTTCTTGCACTGAGTCACTTGGGTCTTCCACTTGGACCTGAAGAGGATCAAAACAAACAACCAAATCATAAAATCCAGGAAACACGAAATAAAACTAAAAATTGATAAAACGTTTAATTTACTTACAGAAATAAAAACTAACTTGAAAGGTAACATAATACAAACAAAGTATTCTAGAATCATTGGCTTCTTGTCGAATAAGTGATGAAAATGTAGTAAAAATGGTGACCGATCACCAACCCTAGCATGTCTTAGTAGGACCAAGAAAACACGTCCATGTACTCTCTGAGAAGCTCTATCATTCTCTCTTTAACCGCTGGAATAAGCAAAGCTCCAATCTTCACCTCTTTTTTATCTTCTTCTGAACCCAAGTTGATTACCTCCACTGATTCCTTGTATGGCTGAATGGTTTCTTCCTCCTACTCGAGTAACCGGGAGATCTCATCAGGAATCTCTTTAACACTTTCCTCTTTAGCTTCAAATACCGGGAATTCAAAGTTGGAAGAGGGCATAGGGTCATGGTTTTTAATGGATGTTTCATGAATTTATATCCTCATGTGATTATGCTTGAATCTAGAAACATATATAAGTGGAAGTGTGTGCAAATGTTGCAAGTGATTATTATATTTTTTGTTTTAGAATTACCATTTTCTGGAAAAAGTAAAAAGTAAAAACAAATAACATGGAAAGGAAAAGGTGACACTTTTATTAATGATTGTCAAATCTTGAAACAAAATCCTAACACAACTCTTTTGCCTTGGGAAGAGCAAAAGGAAACATTTTTTTAAAACGAAAGCCCTACAAAATAATCTTTTGCCTTGGGCAGTGCGAAAGGACAGGATAACAAAACATTACTTAGAAATGTGAATAATGGATGGGACATCAACAACAGTCCAGTTTTGACAAACCACTCCATGCACAACAAGGTCTGGTGAATCCTTTTCAGGATCATATTCTATAATAACACTGACTTCAGGCAGAGTGGAATGAATGAAACCTCCGTTGCAAAACACTTCTTGAATAAGGCGTATGACTGCATCCTTTTTGATAACCTTTGCAGACGAGGAAGAAAAACCAAGACCTTCCCGGGACTTGTTCTCTGGAAAAATCATGACCTCCCCCCAACCATCAATTGCACCAGTCTTGACCACCTTCTGTGCATCTTTAAGAGAACAAATGGATGGTCTACTTCTCTTAATATCTTAATCAGGAATAGATAAGGCTTGGAACTGGGTTCTAATAGCATCTTCAGGTTCAACATAAGAGAATGATTAAACGTGGCTCACAATCAAAGAATGTTCTCCATATATCGTCACCAAATTCCCATTCTTTACAAATTTGAGCTTCTGATGACGAGTAGAGGTGACAACCCCTGCCTCATGGAACCACTGGCGACCTAATAAACAATTTTATGCTGCTTCAATGTCCATAAACTGTAACGTGATCTGAAAATTGTGAGGACCAATAGTCATAGGCAAGTCTACCTCTCCAATAACAGTTTTGCGGGAACCATCGAAAGCCTTCACAATAACCCCACTACCCCCTCATTGGAGTGCCTTGAAAAGATAATCTGGAAAGTGTTGATTTAGGCATCACATTTAGTGATGATCCAATATCTACCAGCACACTAGAAAGAGCGTGACTCACACAGTTCATTGAAATATGTAGCGCCATATTGTGATTTCTACCCTCTTCAAGGAGCTCTTCATTATAAAAAATCAGATTTTTATAGGCAGTTATGTTAGCTACAATACCGTCAAATTGACCCACAATCACGTCATGAGATATATATGTTTATTCTAAAACCTTTTGCAAATCTTCTCGGTGAGCCTCATAGCTCATTAACAAGGACATCATGGATATCTTTAGTGGTGTGTGCAACAGTTGCTCCACCATGTTATACTCGTTTTTCTTTATCAATTTCAGCACCTCATCACTATCCACCTTCTGATTTGTACCACTAGATTGACTAACCTGCTCAACTGGAATCTCAACCTGAGTTTTCCCTACAATGACATCTTCAGTTCTTCTGGGAGGTGTAAAGGCAAACACACGCCCACTTCTTGTGACTCTACTCACATCAGTAATATTAACAACGGAAGGAAAATGAACCTCCATTCCATCTTCAATCATGGTGGCGTTATACTTGTATGGTATAGCCTTTTCAGAATTATAAGGAGTTGGACCGGGCAAACTGATAACCAAAGGAGAAGCAGAAGTCTTTCGATTGTCGTAAATGATCTCCACAGGCTTGGGAACATTGAACTGAGGTACTATAACATTAACTTCATCATCATCATGGTTCCTATCATAGGTGATCGTTATACTCCTTTGATCCAACAACTTCTTAATATCTTGGCATACAAGAGGACACACACGCGGATTTACGGAGCAAATTCTGTAAGCAGTGTAATTGTGTTCATGATCAACGAAGGCAAGCCTTGTCAAACTAGCATGCATTCTGACTAAGGATTCTCTGATAAACCTAACCTCGAAGACTGCAAATTTTCCTGGACAACCATGCACCATGTTTACTAAAGCTCCCCCATGATGAGGTAAAGGATTAGCCTGCACATTCGGATTAACATATTTGAAGGACAAAATGCCACCTTTAATCAGTCTTTAAACATCAGATTTTAAGCCATAAAAATTCTCTATACTGTGACCAGGAGCTCCTTGATGGTACGCAAAAAATGATCAGCTTTGTACCAATAGGGGATTTCTTTGGGGACAACGGGTGGAGATCGAGTCTGAATGTGATTTTTGGCTAACAAAGACGGGAACAACTCTGCATATGACATTGGAATAGGATCAAAATGGGGTGTTCTTTGGACATGATTATTGTTGTTGAACTGTGGGCGAGCCTATTGTTGAGGTTGTTGATGTTGTTGAGTAGATTGTAGAGTAGGTTGTTGATGAAATTATGGTTGATAGGCTAGAGCTACCACTGGTGGATTGATGATTGGAGAAACGAATGCGACATGTTGTGGTTGGTACCTTCTTATTGAACCCACTTCCAAACTTCTTAACATTATTGGAAGAACCTACTTCTTTAGTTAAACGTCCATCATAGACTGCCTCTTCGAGTCGCATCCCCATGTTCACCATTTTAGTGAAGTTATTTATTGTGCTTGCGATCATACACTCATAGTAAAACGAACTCAAAGTCTTTAAGAAAATCTTTGTCATCTCTTTTTCCTCAAGTGGAGGACAGATCTGGGCGGCTACCTCACGCCATCTCTGAGCATACTCCTTAAAACTCTCATTGTCCTTCTGAGACATAGCTCGGAGTTGGTCGTTGTCCGGTGCCATGTCTATATTATATTTATATTGTCTGATAAAAGCTTCTCGAAGGTCATTGAAAGTACGGATTTGTGCATTGTCCAAACTGATGTACCACTTGAGGGAGGCATCAGTTAAGCTATCTTGAAATTAATGGATTAACAATTGATCATTATCTGTCTGGGTCGATATCTTGCGAGCATACATTACCAGATAACTTTGAGGTAAAGATTTACCTTTGTACTTCTCAAAGTCTGACACCTTGAACTTGTGTGAAATCTTAACATTGGTAACTAAGCAAAGATCAGAAGCATTCTTTCCATATAAGTCTTTTCCTCTGAGGGCTTTGATTTCCTTTCGCATTTCCAAGAATTGATCTAGAAACACGTTCGTTCTATCATCCATTCCAACACCTTCAGTTGGAGCAGTGTGGAAGATAGGTTCTTCATTATAAGGAGTAGTGTGTACCACGGGATGTGGCACAGTCATCACGGTGGTAACAACTGGAGCTTTGGTAGCCTGTGGACGATACCCTTATGGCATATAATTAGAAGGCATGCCCCAAGGAAAAACGGACGGCATGTGGTACTGAGGAGCACTGAGGGGTGCCATAGAAACAGGTGTAGACACAATCTCGGAGATCACGGTTCTTTGAATAGTCTCTTTAGAATTAGGTGATGGTTGACTCTGAGCAGCCACCAACGTTTGCATCATGTCGGAGAGTCTTTCCAAGCTTTCTTTTAGAGTGTTCACTTCTTTCTAGAGCTCCCGATTTTCTTGCTCGAGTTGATCCATCCTTCTTTTTCGACCCGCTCAAGTGTTGTACAGATGATACAGTTTGACTAACGGAGACAAAAGACACGAATGAGTTTTCTGGAATGCTTGCATGATGCATGATATGCTAATGCAAATGAATTTTTTTTCAAAGAACTTTTAATAATTACTGCAAACATTATAAAGGGAAATAATACAAATCAGAAGTTTTCAAAGAACCTTATTACATTAATAAGTGGAAATAATACAAATCAGAAGTTTTAACTTTCAAAAGTTCTAAACAAAATAGAAAATAATAAAAGCTAGAATCTAAGAGTCTTAGGGTATCACATGAGAAGAAGATCCAATCCTTCCTTGTAGCTTCATGTTAATCTCTTTGATCTGGCCTTCCATTTGAGTCTTCTCAATCACGAGCTTGTCAGCAATCAACTTCCAAGCAACTGACGCAGGAGGAGTATCTGGCTGAATGCTACAGGAAAATAAATCCTCTTGCACCTTTCTCTTCTTGCTGGCAAGCTCCTCTTAATTATTCTTCTTCAAATGCTTTTGGATTTCTTCATTCTCATTTTTGACAAACTGGTATTTGTTCTTCTACGCGTCCCTTTCTTGTTGCACCTTGGTCAAAGCAATCCGAAGTTTCTCCGTATCAGTCATGAAAATCACAGTAGGATCTCTAGCATCTATAGGCAAAGGCTTATGGTGAGGATAAGGCATCTTCAACTTGATAGCCCTAGCTTGTACCCAATTAATATAAGGCTCCAAAGAAACACAGTTTGGCTTCTCTGAACTTCTCACCCTTTTTTATGGACATGACGCCAGGCATGCACAATCTTCTCCTTAAGTGCTTTGTTATCTTCACCTTCTTTAAAGAAGAGGCCTTCCAAGAGGATATTTCTTGGTTTATCTTTCATAGGATATCCAAGCTAACGACGATCCAAAATTGGGTTGCAGCTGATACCTCCTTTTGTACGAGAAGAGGCACATTAGGAAACTTTCCACAACTATCAATGATCTTCACTTCATCGTAAGTATGACTATACAACTCAATATCAGAATGTGAGAGACACAATCTTCTGGGACCATAAAATACCACCCTTAAGATCCCAAAAAGCAGTAGACTGAGGCAAGTGAGGAACAAGCCACATGTAAAGCAAAGGCACACACCATATAATCATCCCCCCACTATAAGAGTTTCTGAGATGAATGAAATGGTAGGTATCTGCAAGTAGAGTAGGAACTGGATTTCCAATCAAGAATATCTTAATAGCATTAATGTCAACAAAGTTGTCAATATTAGGAAAGAGGAACAATCCATAAATGAGCAAGGCAAGAATAGCCTAGAAAGCATTCATACTCTTCATACTAGCAAAATGACGAGCTTTATCCATCAGAAACTTAGATGGCAACCCAAGAATACCTTCCTTGGTGGTCATATGAGCTTTAATCTCACGAATCTTCAAATGATTAGATTCAGAAATAACTTTATCCTTAGGAATATCCTTCAATCCAGAAAATGGGATCTGATCAGAAACAGGTAATCCAAGCAAATAGGAATACTCCTCTAGTGTAGGCATAAGCTAGTAATATGGAAAGGTGAAGCAATGATACAATGGATCATAGAATTGGACTAGTGTAGCAAGAATTCCATCTATTATGTTGGTCTTCAATATTGACAGAAGTCTCTCATTCATATCCTTGAAACCTAGTGGATTAGCAACCAAATCCCCTAGTTCTCTTAGATCTTCTAGCTTAGGACTCTTGAAAGTGTACTTTTGAGTTCTTCTTCTTCCAAAATTCATGGTAAAAAAGTTCCTGTGATGTTTGCAACAAGTGTTTCTAAGTTCCTTGAAAACTGGGTTAAAAATTATGAATGAATGCATCAATGTATGGATGCACAAACATGGGTTTCGAAGGTTCGACGTCACGAGCATGGAGTCATTGGTTCAACCATCCAAAAAGGTATGTGCTAAGGTTTTTTGTACTTTTAGAACAAGGTTCTAAGAAGGTTCCCAAAGTCATTGATCCATCGTTTGGATATTACTAGCACACTAATTACTCGGGAATTAATAATATTCTCAAGAGAACCTCGTCTGAGTGTAGCATCGCGTATCAACTATTTCAGGTTTACACCTTCATAGCCATCACACTACATCCTAAAAGGCCAATTAGGGTAAAGGGATACTAAATTCCTTAGTTTCTCAGGCTCCCAGGTCGAAAGTAGCAATTCTTTCATGATTACTCGTTTAACAAAGACTACCCTCAAAGGGGCGTCCACTAAGTGGGGATTCTCAAGTCAGCTTGTTTGGGATTACTCCACCCAAGCTTTCTCGACTATACCACCCTCATATCTTATTTATGTACTCAAGTTTGGGTTAGGACATATCTCACCACATATGAATCACCAAAAGAAACCCAAACAATATAGAAAACAATATAATAACACAAATATATACAAGATAGGTTTAACCCTCTTTGGGAGGTCCCCAGTGAAGTCTCCATTTCTGTCGTGGTGAGAGTCGGAGACCAAGTTATTAGGTTAACTTGACTCGCAAAACAAAATGTCACCTTCGTACTTTAATTTATCCAATGGAAGGGGAAAAGATCAAATAACCCATAAATATGCAATGAAAAACAATGCAATAAAGAGATTGAAGGTTCGGGGGTTTGTTATAAAAAGGGAAGGTACTAACATCCTAATCATCTATAGTATCCTATAGGAACCTCTTGAGATATTTGTGTTTAGTTATTGTTGTTTGCTAAATATTGGGGAGATGAGAATAGAAATGTGTTTTATTGTTTTTTTATTTGAAAAGACATAAACTCTTGTGCCTACGTACCAATGAAGGATCAAAATCCCGTAGTTCGGGGTACAGATAACAAAAGGGTTTGTTTTGTTGATTTTAGACAAAGAGAAAAGTTATCATCTTAAGGAGAATACTCATCTAAACCACCACAAATATGAGAAGATGGATCTTTACATCATTATGAAGGAAGGGCTCCAACTTGGATATAGAACCTACAAGTATGCCACTAACTCCTTCATATGGAAAAGAATCAACATCGATTTCAATCGTTACTATGGGGCAGGAGATTTATATCTAAAAAATAAAGATGATTCATGTTTAGTCTCTTTTGAGAAAGGGTTTAAAATGAAAAAGCCAAGTGGCAAAAGTTTTGAATGAGATTTGTGTTTTTTAGTCTTATAGAAAGAGTTTGATATTCTAAAAGTGTTTTTGAAGCATTTATGAAGAAAGAAAGTTTAAAAACTCAATGACCTAAATTCAAGGTTTTTTTAGGAAAGAAGTTCAACTTTGAAAAATGCTAAGCTTGGACTAGGGTTTAGAAGGGGCTAAAGGGCACAAGGTGGGTAAAGGAAGCTACAAACACACACAGTGAATATGCACATGACAATAAGTCAACTATAATCCATTTCCCTTGGATTGAAACATAAGCACAAGTATCATGCAATAAATATCATGGATTAACAAAGTGCCCTAATCAAGAATATGAACAAAATCACTATCATGTATCAAGCTTAAACATCTTAAGACACCAATTGAGGCCATCAATAAATAATAGAGCAAAAGGCATGGTATAGAGAATAGTTCATAAAACATGGATCATACAAGCATACAAGCAAAAATTCCTCAATAATAATTTTGCAAAGTTCATCAAGTCAAAACATCAAACAAGATATATCATGCTATCAATCACAAGACATGTAAAGTAATGGTCGAGGCATTTAAAAAATGGACCTATAAGGAGCATACAAGCATGTTAAACCTTAAACAATTATGCCATGCATCAAGACTAAAGAAATGTTTAGGAGCAAGTTCAAATAACATCAAAGTATCATTTTATGACAAAACTTCACCTCATACAGGGGTTCAAGTCATTAGGGTTCATGCCTCTAAGGTTCATACATTAGGGTTTCAAAGCAAATCATCAACCATAAATATCCATGTACTTCAAGTACAAATCAAATAAAAAAGTTATCATCAAGTCTAAGTCCAAGTATAATGAAGGTGTTCAACACATATGGATCAAAATGGGAGCAAATTAATCATGGGAAAAAATTGAATCAAAGCATACTTAAATGAAAAAAATAAAAAGGAATAAATAATAAAGTTTTTTTCTAGATTTTTAAAATTAAAAACTAAATAACAAAATAAATGAGATTTTTATGAGGGAGTTCATGTTCAAAATAAACATAATGGTAACAAGAATGAGTGAAAATGATACTTTTATGAGGGAGTTCAAAATGAGCTTTTTTTTACCTAACGGAGTGTGTCCGTTGCACCTTCCAAAGCACTTCTAGATGAGAAATAATGATCCCTCTAGCTTCCTTGAGTGAAAATGTGCAAAGAGTGAAAGAATTATTCAATGTTATCTATTGCTTGATGATGGATGTTTTTTGTATGTTGGAGCATTGAAATGAGACCTCCTTTTATAGTGAATGAATTCAGATTTGGTGTAGTGGTTATTGGTATTGTTTGATGGACTTTAGATCAAATCTAAAAAAATTGTGAAAAGTACAAAAGTGATTTTTCTTTTGGTATTTAGATAGAGTAAGGTCAAAGATAGATCTATTTACAAATCTCCAAGAAAAAGTGGTTGAGAAAAGTGATCTTTATGGAAATGGCAACGAAGTTTTATGGCAAAATGATCCATGAATGGTATGTTGTTTGGATAATGGTTAAAGCCCTTGTGTAATGCATCAATGGTTTATGTAAAACACTCATTATTCTTAGATTTAGAAGCATCTTAGGCTGCAAAGCAAGATCTTGAGGTTTGGCTTTGGTTTGAACATGAAACTTGACATGAAGATGGACTTTCAATTTGGCCTAAC
This sequence comes from Lathyrus oleraceus, assembly GCF_024323335.1. Classification (NCBI taxonomy): domain Eukaryota; kingdom Viridiplantae; phylum Streptophyta; class Magnoliopsida; order Fabales; family Fabaceae; genus Lathyrus; species Lathyrus oleraceus. The sequence continues at coordinate 13,749,249 of NC_066583.1, read as the reverse complement.
ATGGTGACTTTCATTCTTCGAAAATCCTAGCTCAAGTGTGATAAATTCATGATAGTCGGCTATTTAGGAATATTTTCCCATCCTATACAACTTTGATGTTTGATATTTGAAGAGATTCATCTTGGATCATGGAGATAATTGGCCACCAACTTTGACAATCTTAACTGCTTAGCACTTGGAAAATTTTCCAAGTGTTGAACAATTTTACAACTTTGAGATCTCATCTTCATCACTTCATATATTCCAATCCTTATGATATCTTTGGTTCATTTTTTCTACAAAGTTGAATTATGGAACATCATCTACAAGTACATCCTTTGAGCATGAAAAATGATGGCTTGAGGAAGAAGTTACAAACTTGTAAAGTGGGCTTCATGAACATGCAATTTCATAACTTTGAGAAAGTTTGAAAACCCTAAATTTGAAATTCTTGAACTTTTTCTTGATTTTCTTGATTTAACTTATTCAAATGCATTCATCAACCATACTTTCATGATTCTTGAGCAGTTGACTTTTCATCAGATGAATTCCAAATCTTCAATGATCAATTAATCAAACTTCTTTAGCCAATTGAAGCACGTGAATGGATCATAATTAAGCACTTGAGTACCTTGAATCATATTTCAAACGATTAGATCATATCTTGGTCAAAAAGTTAACACAGAGCAATCTTGATTAAAACCCTAATTTAGGCATCAAAAGAATTTGGAACTTGTTGATCTTGAATGGATGCAATCTTGAACTTGACTATGATGAATGGAAATTACTTGACTATTATAAATGAATAAGAAGCTTGAATTAATTAGGAATGCCCATAATCTTGACTAGTCAATAACTTGAGCTCCTTAAACCAACACATATACCTTGTGAAAGAATCAAACAAGACAAAACATATTTTTGTAGTTTCCTAAGGTTAGTAATGCATAAAAGACACACATATGAGATGTTTGATTCTATGAAAATGATGAAAATGATTAAAATGACATGGGATATTAGGGGTAAAAATTAGGGTATGACAATAGGCATGATTCAACAAGATCAATCCTCAGGGTTACTTACGGATAACCCAAATCTTCATCTGTCTATTTTTGTTGATAACTATGGAACTTTAAAGGCCAATGGAAATGATTAAAATGAAATTTGTCTCATATTGTTCCCACTCTCACTAAGGAACCAAGCTTGAGTGTGGTTATAATATTTTCCTGCAAATTCTATAACCTCATGGGCAGAACTCAAGGTTGGTTTCCTTGCGTGATACTTTCCGTCAAGCAAGACGGCCTAAGTGAGAAGAAATATAAAAAAAATTAGGCAACAGGACGAGGATTCTCTCTTTGATGCATGGGAACATTTCAAATACATATTGATACTTTTCCCTTTCCATGGGTTACATAAGTAGTTCATTATACCCATCTTTTATAATGGTTTCCTCTATTCTACGAGGATAACTTTGGATGCGTCTGTCGGTGGTGCGCTAATGAACAACCTGTAAGACATGGCTTATAATTTGATCGAGTATATGGAAAAGAACCATCACTCATGGGGAAACGCCCGAGAGAAAAGTAGTAAATCCCTTAAAAGGATGGGCTTTATGAAGTTAGTCAGTTTAATCATATGAATGCGAAGGTATATGAATTTTACCAAAAGCTTTAAAATCTTATTGTAGCCTCACCTACACTTGAACCTATAGTTGTTGTAACTCTCACCACCCCAACAGACCCTTCCCGTGAGGTCTGCAGGGTGAACGGACATTACGTTAGGGATTATAAAATAATTTTAGTTAGGGGATCTAATCATGACATTGTTAACTATGTCAATAATTATAGAAGAAATATTTATTTGAATACGTATAACCCAGGGTGGAAAGACCACCCCCAACTTCTCTTATAAGAACAATCTGACTCAAAACTCCATGGGACCATCAGGGTACCCACAAGGCACAACTCCTATGAAGTATAACATAGAAGCCATGATGGAGAGTTTCGTGGCAACACAAACTCGACAAAATGATGATTTTAGAAACAAAAAATTTCATATAAATGAGGTGTTTAGGCAATAGGCCATAAAAACCGAGTCCATGTCCACACATAATTTGATGTTGGAGACGCAGATCTCCCTAATAGCACAACAACAAGCTTCAACGTCATTCCCTCAAGGATCTTTTTTGGGGCAGCCAGAGCAAAATCCTAGGGACAGATAAATGTTATAGTAATAAGAAGTAGAAAATAGCTAGAAAGTTCTGAGAGAGATGAGGTACAGGTTGAAATTTCTAAAGGTTCAGTTGAGAAAAAGATAGAGGGAAAAATTAGTGTTAGTGAGAAGAAGAATAGATTAATGAGGGTGAACCAACACCGCCTAAAAAGGAGGTGGTCAACATGGAAGATAAGGAAGCACCCTACATTTCTCCTCCTCCCTACAATCCTAAAATACCCTTCCTAGAAAGGATTGTGAAAGCCAAGGTGGAGGCTCAGTTCATAAATTTTGTAGAATGCTTAAAAATATCTACATGAACTTTCTTTCACTAAGGTCCTGTACATTTACCAACGTATGCTAAATTTCTCAAAGAAATCCTCTCCGGAAAGAGGAAGTTGGAGGAACATGAGATTATGGCCATGATGATTACCAACTAATGTGGTAATCTATAGTATGCCGCCAAAAATGAAAGATCCATGAAGTTTTTCCATTTTGTGCCAATTGAGCACCATGAGTTTTGATAGGGTAATTTGTGATTTATGAGCTAGCGTTAGCCTAATGCCCATGTTCATATGTAAAAAAGTTGACTATATGAGAGATGAAGCCTACTAATATGTCTCTGCAGCTTGCAGATAAATCAGTTGTACCAATCGGGGTATTAGAATATGTGTTTGTTAAGTTGTATAATCTCTATATACCCGTTGATTTCATCATCATTGATATTAAAGAAGACCCCCATGTGCCTATCATTGTTGGTAGGCCTTTTCTATGAAATGTTGGCACAATCGTTGATGTAAAAAGGGGTACATTGAGCATGGAAGTAGGAAACGAGAAGATGGAGTTTATAATGACCACCCTGTTGAAAGACTCGTACATGGAGGTCTTATGTAATTTGATTGAGGTAGTAAAATATTGGGATTAACAAAAACCACATGCTACAAGTGATAAAGATAACCTGGGTGGGAAGGACAAACAGGTTGGAAAAGATAAGAGGATAATAATAATTATAATAGCTAATATAATAATAAAATATTAAAATTATAGAAAAAGAAAGAAAGCAAAAAACGAAAAACAAAAGAAAAGGAGATCCGAACCTAGGACCTCATGCACTCGTACTCCTCACACTCACTTCACTACCAAATGGGATATCTCATTTCTTAATAGTAAAATTCCCGGACAAAATTGGGGTATGACACCTGGAAGAGATAGCAACAAAGGGTTCGACCCCACCTAAATATAAGCCAGGTCTTGATAATGTAAGCCATAAGATGACTCCATCTGCTACTCATTTGAAGATGTCAAAGGATGAAAATAAGGTTGATGTATATTAAAGTCTCTATATAATTATGATTGTAAGTTTGCTATACTTAACAACTAACATACCTGACATCACATTTGTCGTAGGTATTTATGCTAGATATCAAGCTAAATCCAAGGTCATTCATCTCACTCAAGTAAAGAGGATCTTGAAGTACATCAATGGGACTTGTGAATATGGTATTCTATACTCTCGTGACTCAAATGCAATACTAATAGGGTATTGTGATGGAGATTGGGTTGGGAGTGTTGATGATAGAAAAAGTACATCATGTGGATGTTTCTTTATTTACAACAACTTAATTTCTTGGTTCAACAAGAAGTAAAATTGTGTCTCACTGCGTACAGCTGAAGTTGAATACATTGTTGCACGAAGTAGTTACATACAATTACTCTGGGTGAAACAAATGTTGAAGGAGTACAATATGGGACAAGATGTCATGACATTGTTCTATGACAACATGGATGTTATAAATATCTCCAAGAATCTTGTTCAACACAGTAGAACCAAGCAAATTGGCATTCGTCATCATTTCATCAAGGGTCTTGTCGAAATAAAGTTGTTACTCTTGAGTATGTATCCACTGGCAAACATTTGGCTGAGATTTTCACTAAGGCACTAGGTGCAGTCTAGTTTGAAAAGTTAAGGGGTGAACTTGGTGTTTGCATATGTAAGAGTCTATAGCAGTTAAAGCTTGGGAGACGTGCAAGCAGACCAATAAATTATTTCTCTCCTATTCTCTATGGTGCACGTGAAATAAGACTGATTATGTTTTTTTCAAACCCTCTATTTATGTGGTCCTTTGTTACAAGAAAGAATACACATATCTTTCTCTTACTCTCAGAAAATTGTTCTTTATCTTATCCTTCAAGGGCTTATATGAGTAAAAATTCTGAGAATCCAAAGATACGTTCCTCTAACAAGGGAATCACTATCAGTAAGGCTATTGATAGATTTCTTGAGGATGAGAAAAATAAGACCAATGGAGTTGGTTCCACTTCTTCTGCAAATGTTGTAGATACACATGGTTGACCACCAACTGGAACATATGTGACTGGGAAGACATTTGTAACAAAGATGAAGACTGTGAAGAAGGAACTTGTTCAAGAGAGTGACTCCGATGATGATGAATATTGGGTTACCTTCATGGATTCAAGTTCTTGGTCTAGAGATTAAGTCCGAAGACTTATTTTTCCAAGTGTTTTTATACCATTGATTTTCCTTGTTTTATTGTTAGATCTATAATAACTCCTAAACAATCATGGATATATAATGGCTTAATAACCTTATGGTTTTTATAATATTTAAATTGATGCTCTAGCATCTTGTTCGACATTTGTCCTCATGATTATTGTTGTTTGTCTACTCCTGATATGTTGTGTGTATGTTCTAACATACTGAACTTTGTGCTAACTGACTGATTTTTCTGAGGAATACATTTTCCAAATTGTGGAAAAAATGGGGAATAATGGTGTGTATTTGAGTAGTGTGGCTACTAACTAACTAATAGTTGTATGCGCATGCATGACAAACTGATCTTAAATGATTGCATAACTGACTATTTATGGGAGCATTATGTGTCTAATTGACTAATGTATAGCAACCACATTTTTCTAACTTCTGTTGTTGTTGGTTTGCTCTGATGTGTGTTGTTGTTATATGCACACATTTTCCAACTATCTATAACACATTTATGTTACTTGTACAATAAGGATTGTTGATATCTTTAGCAATATGATTCGTTTGATTATTTAATCTTAAATCATCGAGATTTAAATTTGAATTCAAATAATCAAATCTTTTGTGGAGATGATTTGTAGAAACAAATCCTAACTGAATCTCCATAATATTTGGACAAGATCTTTGCCAAAATCCAAAGAAAAAAGCCCAACCATAGATTTCTATATATAGGACTATTTTCATTCCTTGAAGACCACAAGTTTTAGAGTGATAACTTTTGTGTTTAAGGCCGAGTTATTGTTTATGTTAATTATACACCACATTATTGTTTCATTCGTATCATAAGACATAATAGATGGTTTGTGTAGCTGAGTTATAATTTAACATTGATCACTTGATTATTGTTGTGGATCACTAGGGTTAGTGATTGAGAGAAAGTGAGAAAGGGATTCTCTTATTTAGGGGGGCCTAAATAGTAATACACTGGGGATATAATTAAGAAAAGGGGCATTGAATAAGGGGCTTGTTCATCTAAGACAGATTGTACTAATTATATTAAAGAGTGGATTTCCTTTCTTGGGTAGAGTATCCTCTAGACGTAGGTGTTGTTTGCACCAAACCGGATTACCAATTCTCTTGTGTTCTTTATTATTTTATCTTGATTTATTATTGTTGTCATAGTGTGTTTATTTTGGTATAAAAAGTTGGACAAGTTGTCCTAGAAATTCGGTCCAACATCTCTCCCATGTGAACAAAATTTCAAAGTTAAACATTAGAACTTAGGAAGAAGAACGATCAAACATGAAAGGACAACACCTTCTAGAAGAGGCGTCTGAACTTGATCTTATACTTGATCAAAAACATTTCTAGAAAGGAACGATAAAGAATCAAAAACACTCTCTTTTGCAGATCAACAACAATCAAAAGGGAAAATTGACGTCTTGAAATCCTTGTATACCCTCTTCGAGCATTGAGGATCATACAATTGTTTTACACTACCAACAATGGAGATTTACCCGAAATAGTTCAAAAAGCCATCAAGTGCCCTAAAGGAATGAGGGACATCATTATAGACTAGAGTAGGGGACTTGTCAACCATTCCCAACATCACTTTGCATATTACAAGAAAGACATTTAATGCGCTTGTTCCCAAGAGTGGCAATGTCTCATCAAAGACCTTCACGTCTTCGGACTCTGTGGTCGTGCAAAGATACATTTTCCAAACCTTCGCCCTACAAAGCAGAGACAAATGGCTAAGGGGCAACTGTTTCAAGCCGCCCATAAGGCCCAAAGGCACGGAAGCCCAATAACGATGAAGGGAACGTTGGATGTAGAACATGTGAGTTCCTTTTCCCCATCAAGCGGGCAATCTCTCATGCATGCCCTATCCTAGCCGCCCAGATTGATCTGACCGCTAACCGCATAACACGCCTCATCGCACGTGTATTCAAAAAAAAATCATTCAAACATCACTTCTCATTCTCTTACTGACTTGAACGTTATAGTGCTAACATTGCATATCAATTCCCTTTCACCGCATTGGAAGTCGCAAATCTCATCCTATCAGATTGTGAATCAACTCTTTCTGAACATCTCCGGTTCAAGTACAAAACAATTATTATTAATGATTTTTCAAAACTACATAAAAGTTAATTTAAGGAGGAAAAATATAATTGTTTCATAAATATAACTTTGTCATTTATCATGTTTGTCATTACATATGCATCAAAGAAACAAAATACGTCATATTTATATCATCATATTTCCTAAGCAAAGAGTATTTTTCAAAAATGAAAACTGAAAGTAACTAACAATAATGACAAAAAGTTAGTACTAAGTTGGAAACTTCACGTTATACACAAGCAAACTTGACAAAGAAAACTGATGATGATGATGAAGATGAAGATATCTATCAATTTGTAGTTGAGAAAATGACTTTTGCCGCAGACATTCGGGCAGAAAAACCAAACTTCTGCACCTCTCCATTCAATTAAAATATCTCTAATCCAAAATACTTTCTAAATTTAACATTTTAATTAATCTCTTGTTTTTCTTTAGACCCATTCAAAAATCAAGAGTTGACTATTTATTAATTAAAAAAAAGAGCAGTATTATTATTATTTAATAAATATTTGGTCAATAAAAAATAGTGGTTGATTATTTGATAGAGCCACTTACTAATGAATAATATATATATATATATATATATATATATATATATATATATATATATATATATATATATATATATATATATATATATATATATATATATATATATATATATATATATATATATATATATATATTAGACGACACTCCTTGCACGTGTTGTCACTGTTGACATAAGAGTATTTAAATAGAAAAATCAATCAAATCATCAAGTTAAAGACTACCTATTTTATTTGGTTATGATTAATTATCTTTAATGCTCTTTTTAAGAGGTTTTAAAGAAAATAAGTAAGTAGTTGAAAATTGAAATCTTCGTATCTGTTAGAAAATAATAGCTCATCTACAAAGTCATTAAAAATGTCTTTTCTTTAATTGATCAAATTAAAACCTCATAACTGTTTACTATCTCAATTGTTAAATAGTTGATTAGTCAATTTTTGTTTTAAAAATATTTGATATAGATTTCGAGATAGATAAATGATTAAAAAATGTGATTTTATATTTATTATATTATGATAAGTCACATTTTCGATCTATTAAGTAATGCTATTTTTATAATGCGTTTATAATTTATTTTATTATCTTATAGTTTATTTTCTATACGCTATTTTAAATAGTATTTTAGTTTATAATTTATAGTTTATTATCTTTTCTTTCGTTTTTATCTTTATTATTTTAACAAAATTCTTTTTTATTTTTTATAATTTATTTTAATTTAAAATAAAATAAATATGTATTAAATGTCGTTTATCTCATTTTATATTTAAGTTAGTTAATTATTAATTTTATCGAATACTTCAACTAATTTATCAGCTATCAGTCATTAACCATCAGCTATAAGCTATAAATTATCCGTCATCAGTCATCAGCCATCAGACATAAGTTATAAACTAGCTTATCATTCAACCGCTATTTTTATCAAACAGAGCTTATATATGATTTTTAATATAAAATTATATATATTTATAATACAATTATTTAATTAAAATTTGAAAATATTATTTCAAATAATCATTTTGAAATTATCTCATGAAATTTAAACTATTAAGTTTTACTGCTAAATTTCATAAAATAAATAAATAGAATACAGAGAAATACTTTATAATTAAAACATAAAACACAAAATGTTCTTGCAAACAAGACATGCTTTCTTTTCTTAAAAAGTTTTTTTTTTAACAATTTTAAAAGAAAAGCCTCTGTTATTTTAAATATGTGCTTTTCATTATTAACTTTTTTTAGGCAAAAGGAGAATGAAATTTAGAGAGAAAAAATAGTACAAAATCTAAAGTTGGGGAGTCCAAGCTTATCATGAACCAATAGAGAGGAGATGAGATTAGGAGTGGAATCCATGATCACAATTTTAGGAGCATCAATATCTAAAGAGGCAAGGGTGTCTGCACAATGATTGCCCTCGCGAAAGATGTGTGAAATAAAGAAAACCATGGACCTTAGAATGGCCAAACAGTTCAGCCAATTGTTTTCTAACCTCCATGGAACCGATAGGGAATTCTTGAAAGCAAGCAAAGAGAGAGAAGCATTGTTTTCAATCCATAACTTTTTCCAATGCCTGGCATGAGCTAGCTCAATACCTCGCATAAGACCACAAAGCTCGGCTTGAAAGGAAGAAGAGAAGTCAATATTCTCAACAAAGCCTAACAGAAAATCGCCCTTGAAGTCTTTGAAGATGCCACCACAAGTAGCTTTGGGAAGAAGGAAGTTACCATCAGTGTTACATTCCACCCATCCACAAGTAGGAGGATGACATAACACTTCAATGATTCTAGGAGCTATGGGAGGATGAATAGAGATTTTGAACTTTTTGTTGATGGAAAAGTCCCTGATAGAAGAGCTAGACGTCTTCTTGGATAGAGATGAAATAATGGGCACTTCAGAAATGATCCAAGCAATAACCTTGTTCCATTGAGTAATTTTGTTATCAAATCTATGGGAATTCCTAGCAGACTAGATACATTTGAGGATAACAACCATGGAAGCTTGAATAACCAATCTACATTGAGGATTCCAATCTCTATCACGCACATCAAAGGCCTGAGGAATGGGAGTTGCAGGTAATATTCAAGTCTATTATTGAAGAAAACCACCTCCAAAGTCTGCAAGCAAATGAACAAGTGAAGAAAAGATGTGAAGACGATTCTTGCTCAGAGTAACATAGATTGCACATAGAAGGAAAATTGCATCCTCGAAGGCTAAGGTTGTCATATGTAGGCATTTTATTATGATAGAGCCTCCAAACCAAAAAAAAACTTTTGAAGGAGGAACGTTAGTGTTCTATATGTGCTTAGCCCAAGGAGTGGTGGGAGTAGGTCTGTCTTTAAATTCATAAGCATCCTTCATAGAAAGCTAGCCAGAAAAATTATGGATCCAGACTCTAGAATCCTCGCAGATGTCTAATGGGATAATGACTTGTTTAGCAAGCAAAGGTAGGTAAGGGATCAAATTCAGGATTGAATCAGGGAAATGCCAATTAGCATAAAAAATGAAATTTGCAACTTTATCATTGGCGTTGATGAAATATGCAAATTCATTATTAATTTATTTATAATAAAACCTCATTTATTTTTCTACTCAATAGGTTCACTCACCTAAAAGAAAAAAGTAACACGTTTAATAATTATTTTCATGAGGCTGATATGTTTGTGAAAACTTGTGTCTTAAAAGTGTGCTTCTTGTAATGTTTTAGGTTTAAATCCCGCGAGATGCTAACAACTTTTGTGTTAGTGAACACTTTCTAGGATCGAATACCAAGTTTTCAAAAAAAAAGATTTTTTATATTAACCCCTTTTTAAAAGGTAGTCTCAATTAGATATGTGGTCTCTTAACTAAATTGTTTGTTTCATGTTGTTGTTTTGTTCATTAAATGTTACTATTAGTTTCTCAAATACACCTTTGTTAGTCGATGTGGTCATTTATGTCAGTTTTTTGTCAATAATATTAATTTTTTTTTATTTGGCATTACAAGTGACATTTTTAATATTTCATGGGCTTATGCCTTATTGTGATGCAACATGGTGGATGAAGACATTTCTCTCGTACTAAGACAAAGAGGTTGAACATTGCAACTAAAAAACCCTAAATTGAATTATTGTTGAGACGAAGACAGATATCAAATTATAATCAATCGCCTTCACTTCACTAGACAATATTTGCTCAAGATTTACCAGAAGAACACGACAACCACTAAATCTCTTTCACCTCACAAAACGTTGTAACGATTCATCATCATATTCATTCTTTTTTACCAATGTTATTTTAATTTTTTTTTGTATTTCTCCTTAGACTATTATTTTTGTTCTCTTATGTGTGTCATATCAAAGCTTTTAGTACATCTCCTTCTTCCACTATTGATTAGGGCTTTTTTGTTGGAGGTTAGATTTTAATGTATCGTATACCATGAGGAGGGGAGGGGGTAGTGAATTTGTTCATTTAGGTTTCAATGGAATTGAGGTCATGGGGGATTGTAAATCAGCTTACTAGTAATATTTTGAAGTAATAGGTAACTTATAGGACTCGGGTACCCAATTGTAAAGAGTTTATGGTTTGATGACCCATGGACATAATTGAGTTGATTTTTCTAAAAGACGATTTAGATACAACTAAGATAAAAATATTGTATTTATGCATGTGAATGTGCATTTATATATGGTCCACCTAGTGTCACAAATATAATTTTAAAAGAAATATCATTATCACTTAAATATAATGTTGTAGGATCCACTGTAGTGGATGTGGATAAAGATTCACCTATATTGAATGAATTTGATGCTGAGAAATAACTCACTAAGGTTAATTCTTATAAAGGTTCACATATATTAATGGAGTTAATTATGAGAGAGAGCCTAGTGTTTTGAAAAAGACACAAAGTTGGGACATGTGATGAAAGTGAAACCAAAGTGGAGTAAAATAAGGACTAGAGTGTAACAATGAAATAAGTGGGAGACTATAATATAATGCTAAATAGATGGGGAACTAAACTATAATACTAAATTAAATGGGGGACTACATAGTAATGTTTAAATCCAAGTAGTCCAAGATGCGATACCTTGGTCAAAAATATGTTAGAGGCTTTCAATCCAAACAAATTATGAAAATGATAGAAGAGATAAGAGTGTGCATGACGGAGGGGTGAAAATCAAATAGGCATAAAATTGCTAAGTATGAAGGGAACATACTTCCTAAAATCAGAAAAAATATAGAGAATGAATAAAAACTATAACTAATTGGATTCTTATCTGGTAAAATTATTCAACTAGATTTACTTTATTATTTAATTATGTACTTTGGTTATTAATTACTAATGCAAAATGATTAATGATTTATTTACTGCAAGGCGTGCTAGGGAGCACATGACCATAAGGTTAGAAACATCTCTTTAGTGGGAATAAATATACTATGAGTATGTCAAAAAAGGAATGCTAATATAAAAAATGGATATTGACATGACTTTCTTATAGTCACGTTATTTTCTGCATGAAGGATCAAGCCTTGGATGTAGACCAATTTATTCTTGACTACTACAAAAAAGAGTGTTATAAAGTTTGTTACAGTCACATGATTTTTCTAGCATATGGAAAACCTTTATGAATCAATACTGTGTTTGGTGATTTTTAACCACCACCTATAAAAAGACAACCAGGAAGGCCAAAGAAGAAAAGAAACAAATAGACTTGGAGAAATGAAGAGAGATGGAACACAGTTGAAAAAGATAAGACTTAGAGTTAAATGTAGTATGTTTCATATGGGTGGAGACAAAAAAGAAACATGCAATCTTCCACCACCTTTAACACAAGATGCATATTAACCATCATCAAATTCAAATACACATCTTGAATCACATCATGATGCACTCTCAATACAACCTAACATATCATATGATGTAACATCACATAACCTATACCACAACATGATGCAACATCAACATAGCATGGACCATGACACGCTGCAACATCAACATAGCTTGGAACATAACATGCAACATGAACCACATACTACAACATCAACACAACTAGTTACAAAGAAGAAGAAAACTTCTGCAAAAGTGGAAACGACCATTTTAAGTCAACCTTGATGTGTTTAGGGTTTATGTTACATTAATATACTGGTGTTATATTTGGATGTAATGTTGACCAACTACGCCATGACTTTTTGTTTAATATTTTTTTATCACATTGGTCTTATATTGTGATGTAATGTTGATGTCATATTTTGATGTAACACTAGTACAATATTATGATTATAAATAGGTGCTAATACACACCTCTAACAAATATTGTTGTCTAATTTAAATAAGTTGTTGATGTACAACTTTAAAGCTTTTATAACACAAGTTTTGTATCAGAGGTTGTGCACATGAATTAATTGGTTGAATATAAGTGTAGAAGCACAATTGTAATAAATTGTTGATGAACAACTTGAACATATTTATATCATTAGTCTCATATCACAAGTTTTAAATCAAAGCAACTTGCAATAAATTAATTGGCTGCACATATGTGTTGAAGTAACTTTAAAAGTGAAAGTTTATAACATAGTTTGATGTACAATTTGGTCAACATAGGTTATGTAAATGAATAAATTGTAATAACATAACTTCAAAATATAATGAAACTAATATCAATTGAACACAAGGTTACAAAGATATAATTTAGACACAATATTACATTAATTTCAAACATCAATTCAATAAAAGATTGCAACACAAATTCCAAACGATAGTACAAAATAACATAAACAAACACACGAACATGGATAAAAAGATTAAAAAGATGATGAAGATGGTTGAATATGTTATTGATGTTTGAGGTTGTCTATTTGGGGTTGGATTTAGTGTTAGTAACAATGTTATTTTCTAGTGACAGAGCTTATTAATGGTTCAATCTATTTGAAATGATATTCTATACTATAATTTAGAATTGATATTAGTAACAATGTTCTTATTCATATGTTTGTTTATGTTATTTTGTATTGTCATTTGGAGTTTATGTTGGCTACCATCTTTTGACAGTATAAAATATGGTAGCCAACACTAAATATTTGAATTTATTGAAGTTATATGATACTCTCCTATTCTCAATTGGATCATGTGCAATATTGATGGTGCTATTCTTGGATGCCATGGTCCATTAGCCTGCGTAGATATTTTCAAGAATAGTGTTGGTGATAGTCTTGGTTCCTTTGTCTCTCCTTATTAGCTACCTTGACTTGCAAGTCTTTTTATCTTGTTCCTTAGCAAATAAAAAATATACATGGGTGAACATCAATATGCATTTCACTATTATTGATACCTTTGAAAAAGACAACCATTGTATAGACAAACTTGTCATTAATGATTTATCTCTCTTAAACTTCACTTGGTGGGATCATGTTCCATTAGTTATTATACCAAATATGATCATGAACAAGTTAGGTCTATCTAATTTTAAATTTTTGATAAGTTTTAACAAATAATTATAGTTTAAAAATGAAGTCGATGATCTATTCATAATAGAAACAAATGTATCCACAATATAAGTTAAGTTTGAATCTCTAGTAAGAAAGGAAAGGGGAAGAAAAAAGAGTGAAAAGGTTATATTTGAAATGTGACTTTTATTTATGACAAATTTAAAATGCTAAAAAGAGGCCAATATACTTGCATACAAGTACTAAATATTTAAATCTCTTAATTATTTGGTCAAAAAATTGATGATTGACTTGACTAGTACATTAAAAATTATATTAAAAGAGATTAATTATAAATAAATTTAATTACTTATATATAGTCTCCACACTTGATACGATACTTTTCCAAAACAATGTGCTGGCGAATGCCTCTAGTAATTAGTGAAATAATAAAGGGTTAAATACACTTTTCCCCCCTGTAATGTTAGCGAGTTTAGGATTACCCCCCTGTAAAAATATTTTTTGTAAACCCCCCCTTATGTTATGTAGATTCCTTCATAGAACCCCCTAATATCCAGGTGGCATGGAATCTAATAAGAGGTCCTACACCTGGCATATTTTTAATTTTGTTAAAGTGATTATGTGTCATTTTACACTTTTTAATTTCAAATACCCCCTTAGAAAATTAGGGTTCTGAACATAGCAGGGAAGACGAAGACGAAATTTCCAGGGGAAGACGAAGACGAAGAAGAAGAATGCAGGGAACGAAGCAAACGAGAAAGACGACCGCAGTGAAGACGAAGATGAAGACAACCTCAGCGAATACGAAGAAGCGATCCAGCTCAGTGAAGACGAGCTCAGTGAAGTGTCCAAAGTCCGAGGTTAGTAAAAATTTGAAGTTCATCAATGTCGTAGGGTAAAATTTTGAAATCAACAATCTTTGACATGTGGGTATAATATATTGACAGGATTCACAACACTTTAGTGTTACACTCCACCATGGGGGTGAATTTTACAGGGTTTTTGAAGAAGAAATTATATACAGAGGGGGTACGGATACGACAGTTAATGGGATACATGTTTCAAATTGGAACATGGATAACATTGAGAAGTTGTTGAGTAGGTTAGGGTATAAGGCTGATTGTGTTAGGGTATGGACAAAAGTTTTAGAAATTCAAGATGGTTTTTTTCTGATTAGGAAAGATGATGATGCTGTTGATGATTTTGCTCTATACTTTAGTGCAATGAATGTGAAAGGAGATTTGTATGTTGAACATAGTACTGGGAACATGGACCCTGCTGATAGGGAACCTAAATGTGTGAATGATGATGACCACCCCCCTGATAATGGAATTGTAATGTTAGATGAGGAGAAGGTAGAGGGGTTAGATGACAGTGAAGATGAAAGAGCTACTGCTTACTTTGATGGTTTTGAAGGAATAGATGTTACTAAGCCTATTAGGGAGGAGCCCAATAACAGTATGGAGGAGCCCAATAAGAGTATGGATTCAGATGATGTATACTATAGTGATGAGTTGAATAGTTCTGACCCAGATGATTCTTGTGATGAAGAAAGGCCCAAGTATGCTAGGTTTAGGAAAGAGCATCTAAACAAAGACTTTATATTCAAGTGGGGTATGGAATTCAACACACTTGATGACTTTAGGGCAGCTATCCGTGAGTGGTCAGTGCTTAATGGGAGGGAAATTTCTTTTGTGAAAAATGAGGGAGATAGGGTAAGGGTGGTGTGTAAGCATAAATGTGGGTTTTTAGTCTTATGCTCTAAGGTGGGCCACAAGGAGACTTTTGCTATAAAAACACTTGTACATAAGCACACATGTGCTAGGGTTTTGAACAACAAGTCTGCTAGCTCAAAGTGGGTGGCCAAGCATGTGGTAAAGAGGATGCAAACTTCTGATACAGTCAGGATAAGAGACATCATCCAAGATATGAGGCAAACATATTCTGTGGGTATTACTGTTGCAAAAGCATGGAGGGCTAAGCTAATTGCCAAGAAGATAATTGAAGGTGATGCTGACAATCAGTATGCTTCCATATGGAGGTATGCAGAAGAACTAAGAAGGGTAAACCATGGCAACACTGTGAAGATAAATGTAGAAAGACCTAGTCCATCCATACAACCAAGGTTTGGGTCATTTTATTTCTGTTTTGATGGCTGTAAGAAAGGCTTTATTCATGGATGCAGACCATTTGTGGGGGTTGATGGATGTCACTTAAAGACCAAGTATGGTGGACAGTTACTTATTGCTGTAGGCAGGGATGCTAATGATCAATACTTCCCTTTGGCATTTGGTGTGGTTGAAAATGAAACAAAGGAGAGTTGGAGATGGTTTATACAACTACTAATGGAGGACATTGGTCAGGATAGAAGATATGTATTTATCTCTGATCAACAGAAGGTATGTATTTAACTCTATCTTTCTGTTGCAAATTATTCTATTCTCTAAATGTTGAAAAAATTTCTATTTTGTATCAGGGACTTGTGGCTGTATTTGAAGAATTGTCTGATACTATTGAGCATAGATTATGTCTTAGGCACTTGTATGCTAATTTCAAGAAAAGGTTTGGTGGAGGAGCCCTTATTAGAGATTTAATGATGGGAGCTGCTAAAGCCACATACTATCAGGCATGGGTCCAAAAGATGAATGAATTGAAGAATGCAGATCCCAATGCTTGGACTTGGTTGATGGTTGTTCCTACCAAAAGCTGGTGTAAGCATGCCTTTTCTTTTTACCCTAAATGTGATACATTGATGAATAATATCTCAGAGTCTTTTAATGCTACCATTCTAGCTGCTAGGGACAAACCTATACTCACAATGTGTGAGTGGATAAGAAAATATCTGATGAATAGGTTATCCACCTCTGCAAGTAAACTAGAAAATTGGCCACATAAGGTGATGCCAATACCTAGGAGAAGGTTAATGAGGTGTTCAATAGTGGTCATTGGTTGCCAACATGGTCAATTGCTGAGACTTTTCAGGTTACACATAGTTACAACACACATGAATTTATTGTTGACATTGCTAAAAGGTCATGTAGTTGTAATTTTTGGGAATTAGTAGGAATTCCATGTAGGCATGCTGTAGCTGCTCTGAGTTATAGAAAGCAAAACCCTGATGAATTTGTTGATGCTTGTTACACAAGAGAAAAGTTTGCACTATGTTATGGATTTTCAGTAAGTCCAATCAATGGTCAAGATATGTGGCCAGAAGTTGAGATGGAACCACCTCTACCACCTGCATATAAAAATGGTCCTGGTAGACCTAAGAAGATTAGGATAAGAGAAAGTGGAGAGGATGGTGCAAGGAAGAGAAGATCTGGTGTTGCATATAAGTGCACCAAATGTGATAATTTTGGTCACAATGCTATGACTTGTAAGGCTACCACTCAGGATCCCAATGCACTTAAAAGAAAGGTAATTCATTGTGATATACATTTTGTCTTACATTCTACATTCTGTCTTACATTCTTCATTGTGATATGCATTGTGATGACAACCATACATTGTGTCTTACATTGTTGAGAAAACCTAAAAAAGGACATGTGCCAACTGCAACTGATATGCCAACTGCAAATGATATGCCAACTGCATCTGATATGCCTGCCCCAACTGCAACTGATATGACTGTTCCAACAAATGTGCCTGTTCCAACTGATCCACAGCCTCCAACTGATATGCCTGTTCCAACTATTATGAGTCAAACAGGATCTAGTGTGGCTGCCTCAATCACAAAACAATCCAGAAAAAGGGTTGAAAAAAAACCTATCATCAAAAGAAGGCAAAGTGAGAGGATCAAGTTGAGTTGGTTTAAAAGACCCATAACAGGTGAAGGAATATCTAGTGACAAACCAATTACCCTACCAGAAAATGAAGACATACCCACTTCAAAATGAGGGACTGATTATTATGTTTCTGCTATGTATTTTGTAATCCTTTTGGAAAACTCTTTTGTAATGCCAACTGATCTTTGAAGACATGTATTTTGTAATCCTTTTGTAACAAACATATGCACTTATTGTGATGATCAATTCTAATGTATCAGTTTAACATTATTGGTGTGTATTGTCTATAAAACACAATGGCTAGTCTGTCACATTTTTTTCTTGTTTTTCATAAACCATGAATTCTGCAAAGAGCCATGGCTAGTCTGTGCACTAATCTTACAACAAAACCATGAATTCTGCAGGACCTAAAGAAAAAGCCAAAGTATTTAATTACATTCACCTTGAATTCTGCACTGAAAAAGTTTAAGAGATAGACTACATTAATATATTTCAATTTATTTATATGTTTACTATGTCATATTTTCTTTAGAATTACTGACTATAAAATTGTTCTGTAGTTTTCTGATGATTTTGCAATTTTGCTCTTTCATTATGATATAACTTTTTTCTGTCATTATTGGTAGATTGAATGCTGAAAGTTTAATCAAATAATGATGCTGCACTGACAGTTTAAGATTGATGAACAGATTACATTTCATTGATGAACACATTACAAGTTCAACATTACATTGCTGAAAAACACTAATGACATAACAATTACATGACAGACTCATTAGACTAACTTAACCATAGCTGCTATCAACATCCATGACAGACCAATTACAAACATTAACCATAAATTTTTCCTCTTTTCCATTGCAATCTTTTTCTTCAGTTTTTCTAACTTGTTAAGCTTTTCGACTCTGCAATCTATCTCCTCAACAATCTCTTTAGCAAATTCAATCAAATAAGCCTTGTTGACTTCACATTGGCGGCATCCGGACGGATTGGTTTCTTTCACTGCAAACTCACTGACCAAATCATCCCACAAAAATAAACCGCACCCATTCTGCAATTTGAGACAAACACCACCAACAATTAATTTCGAAATCAAACTCAAAATAATAAAATGCTTCAAAATTGCTCACCATATAATTCCTGCATTTCCAAAATTTGCGACCGGGGTTTTCAATTGACTTGGAGACCCACAACTTCATGGTTTCATTGCATCCACATCTTGGTAAGCCGTTTCCAACTTCACTCGTGGAAGATGCCTTGCTGCCACCCATAACCCAGATGAAGGGGACACGGACGAAGATGAAGAGAGGGATGGATTTGGGGTAGGGATGGATTTCACGAAGAGAGAGAGAGGGATGGATTTGGGATAGGGATGGATTTCACGAAGAGAGAGAGGGATGGATTTGGAACCCTAATTTCTAGTTTATGCCATGCTGGAGACCTAATGAAGATTCACATGTGAAAATAAAAAAATTAAAAAGTCACGTCTGAAATAAAAAACCAAGATTCCATGCCACCTGGATATTAGGGGGTTCTATGAAGGAATCTACATAACATAAGGGGATATTGAAAAAATAACTTTACCAGGGGTAACCCTAAACTCGCTAACATTACAGGGGGTAAAGTGTATTTAACCCAATAATAAAATTATATTTACTACTACAAAAGAAAAATTAATCATGACATTAAATGGACTATAAAAGTGAATAATGGTTTGTTTTTAATTCCAAAAGTATTCAATTTTAGCTAATTAACCTATTTTAAGAAATTACCTTTTAATTAAGTGTCAAAATCAAATTTGAAGTACAAAATAATTTGTCATTACAAATATTTTAATGTTAAAAATAATACTTTTATTCCAAAACTTGTATGTCTACAAAATATTCAATAATTAATATTTAATATTATATCAATCAATTATTTTCAAAAATTATTTTGACATAAAACATTTTTAAATAATGATACGAAAAAATTAACTGAAAAATAGAAGTGATCGATACTGGTCAATTCGAAAATACACTCACTCAAATCAATACAACTTTGATTCTAATATGAATATGACCCAATCATATGTAACTTGAATCAAACTCATTTAAATCTATTGATATTTAGTTTTGATAATGAATTTGAAGTTTTAAAACTGTAAATTCAATCAATTGACATGTTATTCTTTTTAATTATCTGACAAAATTTTTGCTATATAGACATTGTTATTTGTAAAAACTTAAACCTATAATTTAAAATAGAGAGACCGATCACCTTTATTCAAATAGATATATATGTCTTATTTTTTATATTATATTTTATACAAATATTTTTTTTAACTTGATTCAAATTATAAAAGAGTTTTTATGTGTTGAATGATACATTCTATTCAAACAAAAAATTAAAAATTCTCATTATGTAAAATAAGTGTGGTAATTTAATTGTTTTAATGTTTATGTAAATAAATGTGTTAATTTAATTGATATTTGATTTAAAATTTCTGTTACAATTCAGTCTATTGATAAGTGGATAAATTTAGTTTTAAAAAGTATGTATTAAACACCTAACGAACACCAATACTAAAAACACATGTTAGATATGAAAAAGAAGTACTATTAAACATGGATGCAACATTAATTAACATTTTATTCTAACTAAAAGGTAATATTTATTATACTAAAACAAATAGATCAATAATAAATATTGAATTATTTTGTCAATGACGCAAATCACGAAGCTTAGATGTAAAAAAGAGAAAAAGAAAAAAAATGTAAATTCCAACTTGGACATCAAAATATTATGAATAGGTGAAATATATTATGAATAGATGAAATAGTAAATAGTCGATAATCATAAAACAACAATTAAAAATATGAAATATTAGTGTAATAAAAAATTAATAATTTCTCATTGATATTCTAAAATAACAAAATATATAATACAAGGCAAAATCAAATATTATATTTGACAATAGAAATAAAATATGAATCTAGATTTGTATTTTGTGTAAAAGGTATGGATATTATTGATAACATTTTATTAAACTCAATGATATAAGAGTAGAAGAAGGATTTTTGTTAAAAACGTTAAGCTTTAGGGATTTGGCATTAGATGTGACATTTTTACTTTAAGAGGATTCACTATGGAACAACATAGGTGAAATATCATCTTGTTTATGTGAACATTATTAAAACACTTTTGAAATTTTTTAGGGTTCATTTTCTTGTTCATCTTCTTTCCCATATTTCATTCCATTTTTAAAATATCATCTCATGATTTTGTTGTTGTGTCGTTATCTCAGTTCATTAATTCTGACTCTCTTCATTTCATATATTAGACACTACTAATATTAAAAAAAGTTCATCTTCATCATCTTTTTAATCTTCAAAATCACAGGTCGTTTATGTTCATCTCCATGTCCAACTCTTCCTAAAATCTTAGATTCCATTGTAGTTTACAATAAACCAACCAAATTTTTAGTTTTGTTGTATGTGTACTAATAAGATACAAGAGGAGAGAATGTTAATGTTAAGAGGATATTGTTCTTTTTACACTGTCTATTGGAGAGGATAAAAAGATTATGAAGATTAAAATGAATAGCTTTAGGTCTCCCTTTAAAGATTAATGTTGTTCCTTTAAGATTGACTCAATTAGGAAAAATAACATATGTACAAGATATATTTTATGCAACATGTGGAACAAGATTTTCCAGCATGTGGTACAACCTATGAGTGTGTTGCCAATAAGAGTTGTTGGCTAAAGTTTGTGACAGAACTACTAAAGTGCTTGAAAGAACTAGTTAAGTTAGAGTTGTTTAGATAAAGTGTTTGATAGAAATAATTAAGCAATAAACGTAATGATTGAGTTCTGATTGACTTTTGATGTCCTTCAGAAGTGTTGAGGTGTTGACTTCTTAATATGATCTAGAGTTTTGCTTTTGGGAAGAATTTTGTGTTGATAATCCAAAATCAAATTGAAAAGATTTGAATTTATTTCAGTCAAAGAAAATCAGACTAGATGTACTTGCAAGTAAGATTTGGTACAAGAACTTCTCTATAAAGAAGATTTATACGAAGAAGAGTCATTTTGGATGCGCGGGTATAACATGTGGAACACAATGCTCCAACATATTTGGTACGACATATGGTCTCCATCAACAAGACATATGTTATTGTTAGCTGCAACATCTAATCTCTTACAATAAATAAATAATATTGCAGGATGATTTCTATCTAAGATTCACTCTACATCAGAAGATCTACAAGTTATGGAGAAAGGTGAATTTGGATGTACTGGTGTAGAAGGGACGCATACTGGATGCGATGTCACAACATGTGCGGACGACAACTGAGTCTTGCTTAACATGCCAGATTGCTGCATTTTAGGACAAATTTTCTATTGAAGATTTAGTTAGGTTTTATTTCTTTTATTTATAAATTTAATTATATGATTTGTTGGATAGATGTGAAGATGAAATCAGATTTAAACATGATTTAAGTTTGAATTTTTGAAACAAACCAAACCATATCGTTTTGTTGGAGATATTTATGGAACAAATTATGCAAAGATTCTGGATGAATTTAAATGCAAATCCACAAGAAGAAAAGTCCAAAATTGCCTTTCTATTTAAGGAGACTCAAACCTCACTTTTGAGGGGTGGGTGCAAGGCATGAATGTTTTGAAGATATCTAGTGTTAGAGTTTATCCTTTGAGTATTTGTATGTGCATCGCTCTAGAGCCTCCTTTCATATCATAAGGCATAAAGTTTAGTTTTATTGAGTTGTAAATCTTATTCTAAGATGTTAAATCTATAAACTTGTGAATATTGTGTTTCTTGCACTCTATGTTATTACCATAATCAGATTAGTGCATAATATTTATGTACACCTCTATGTTTCAGTAACTTGGCATATAAGGTTTGTCTTAGTTGAGTTGTAACATTCAACATTGTTATTAAGTTGTGAACACCAATCACATGTTGTGTGATTGAGAAGAAAGTGAGTAGGTTCTCATATTTAGGGGGAGTCTCTAAATAGAAAGTCATAGGTAAAGTTAGGAAGATACATTGAACAACATGGGCTTGTTGTTGCTTGTAAGACTAAGTCTACTAAACTACTAATAGTGAATTTTCTATCTTAGAAAGAGTACCTTCCATACATAGGTGTTGTTTGCACCGAACTAGATTACCAAATACTTGTGTTCTTTATTACTTTTCTACTTTATCACATTGTAAAAAAAATTAAGCTATCATATCTTGTTTGCAAATTGGATTTTGTTTCTAGTTTACAATGTCTCAGACATCCTGTATGACATATGTCCCCAGAAACTATAATTTGTTATAAACCAATAGTTCGTGTTCTCTCAGACATCTGGTCCAAAACCTGTCCCCTAAAGAATAAAATTTCAATAGGAATTCTTAGATTAATGAAAAAAATGTCTATGTCAAAATCTAAAGTAGAAACATTTTTCATTTGAGTTAGAAATAAAATCATGCACTTTTAAGTTGAGTTGAATATGTTGAGGGATGTTGAAGTCAATCTTCAAGCCAAAAACATATATCTCATTTATATATTAATTCAATATATATGTGATGTTTGTGTTTATAGAGAAAGAGAAAAACAAAATGTGAATTTTTGAGCGAGAAAAACACATAAATTTTAGGGTATTAGGAGAGAGATATAGATAGGTAGATATATGAATAGAGAGAGAGAGAGTTAGTTTTGAAAAACATATTATGTAATTTTAAAAAATTGATTCTAAAATAATTATTTAAGGGAGGGGTACTTAAACTGATTTTATACATAAATGGATAAATATTCATCCATTAAAAATATTAATGGATGAGTTAAATTTAATTTTTTTAAAATTTCATATTAAGTGTAAAGTATAGGATAATATTAAGTGTAAACTAACTTTATATTTTTATAACATATTAAATTTATATTTTATAAAGTATAGCATAATATATTCTTATTTATAGTACGAATACAATATAATTGTACCTAAATAGAATATTTATTTTTAGGAAAAAAGATAAATAAATATTTAATTGTTAAAATCATTAGTTTGTGGAAAGAAATTTTTAATGTATATAGATTTGTATGTGTTAAAAATCATATCTTTCTAATATTATATAATAAATTAAGTATTATTAGTTTACAACCAACTAAAAAGAAGAAAAACATTACAATTTTTTATTTTTAATATGTTAAAGTATTTTAAACTATATATTGAAATTAGTGTATATTACCTTCTAATATTGTATACTAAATTGAATATTAATATTTTTTTTAAAAAAACTTTGAATTATAAATATAAAGAAATTGTAATTCTTTAATATTTTATTTAACATATATATATTCTTGAAACAAAAAGACCAACAAGTAATTGTTGATATTGTCAGCCCATTGCAATTTCTATCAATATAAGTTATGCTAACAGAACCAAAGCACGCTAGGGTTTCACTAATGTTGTTGACCACACGACTGAGATTGCTTCTTCCCCAACATCCTTACAATTAGAGTAGATATCAATCACGAAAGCCTTCATATGTTTGCTAAAAAGAAGAGCTTTAAGAATAGATGTAGCTTTTGCTTCATAAGGATTATCGCTTCCCTTTTGATTCCAAGAATGTTTCGCTTCCATCTTACCTTTCTCATTTTGAAACACAACTTCCATATTCCATTCTCTATCTATATAAAGATTCGCATCCATGTAGATTTTGATTTTAGTTCCCTTCCATCCCCACTGCATCACCTCATGGTTGTCGTTGCCACCACTGTTGTGAACCTGATTTTGATTAGTAAGATTACCTTGAAACTTTTCCTTCTTTAAATCTTTGTTGCCATTATTAGAATTGCTTATGTATTTTCCTTTATGCTTGTTGTTTCCATGCTCCCCTTCATCGTGATGGATTTTCTTCGAAGATATTTGACTATTGTGATGCTACAGATAATGTGTGCTTTCGGAGCTAAACATGTAATTGCTGATATTATCATTATATTTAGTGAGATTTTGGTTGACTTTGATCTTCTCTAATTCGGTATTGGGATTTGTTCCAGAAGTTTCATCATTGTACCAATTTTTGGAGTTAATGCCTTTGTGTTGCGCCACTTTGTTCGAGAATCTCAACAGCTTGCAAATCTTTTACAATCTATAGTCATCTTCAGAGATAGCGGTAGACAGATAAATACCCTTGTCTTTGCCAACAACTTGACTCCTTTTCTAATAGTGATTAGACTTGGTATCACTTATAGATATGTGAAGTTGATTCTCCCTATTTATAACTCTATTTCCTTCTCTACTATAATTAGGATGAACATAGATTTTCCTCTTGTTGGCATGAACTTCATTGTCCTGCTCAATCAGGTACTCACCTTTCCTTTTACTCTTTCTCTTCTCAGCTTTTTTGTTTTGGAAGTTTAGTGTGAATTTATAACCAAACCAAATTTTCTTGGTCTTCTCGCACTCAATGAAAAGGTGGTTGATAGATTCTTCTTTAATAAGGTAATTAGGGCAAAATAAAGGGCAAGAGATGCATCTTTTTTGAAGACTGTCTCTAACAGGAATAACATTGTGTAATAGGCGCCAAATGAAAGTTTTTATCTTTGGTTGAATTCCGATCTTCCAAATTTTTTCCCAAACCTTTTCTATATGATTATAATCAGATGTCCCAGGCTGATTCATGAACTTATAATCATGGAACATATGGTAACCCGATTTGACTGTGTAATTCCCACTTTTAGTAGTTATCCACATCAACACATCTTCTTCATCTAGTTTGCCAATATGAGTCTTCAAAATTCTGTTAACATCAAAGGGACAAAGGTTCTATTTTAAAAGAGAATGATCCCAAACTAAACTCCTTCTATCAATTAGGTCCCTAACACAAATCACTTTGGGGTCCAAAGGCCTCAAAGTTAGGAATTTATATCAACCTTGATTAGGAATCCAAGGGTCATCCCACACACTCACCTTTTCCCCATTTCCTATTCTCCAACAGCAACCCTTGAGAAGCTTCTCTTTGGCTATATTAATACTCTTCTAAAGGTAGTTCTCCCCTGGCTTACTTTTGGTATTCCAAAAATTACTAGTAGGGAAATATTTAGCTTTTAGACATTTGTGAATAATAAATTTCTGATTAGTAATGATCCTCCGTCCTTGCTTAGTTAATAGAGCATCATTGGAAATGCCCATATCTCTGAATCCTATCCCACCTCTATCCTTCATATGACAGAGAGTACCCCATTTACTCCAGGAGATTTTCCTATCATTTTCATTATCACCCCATCATAACTTCCTAATAAGCCTATCCATCTCCTTATACAAGTTATCAGGAAGTTTAAAAACACTCATAACATAAGTAGGTATGGCTTGAACAACTGCCTTTATGAGAACATTTTTACCAGCATAAGATAAGGTTTTTTACTTTCAACCATTGAGCTTCTTCTTAAGCCTACCCACAAGATAGTTGAAATCAATCCTTTTAGATCTACCAAATTAAGTGGGTAGGCCCAAATACTTGCCCATTGTATCATCAAATCTATAAGGCAACCATTTTTTTATTTTGTATTTGTCCTCTTCCTTCACTCTTTTTGCATATATAACCTCATGGTTGGAATAACTTTGTTTTTCACAGCTTCATGAATCCCTCCATGGTCCACAATTCTATTGGAGTTGAACGTAGTTGAAAAATACTCCACAAAAACCCTGGCTATGCTATCATCTTTGTTATAAGAGTTTCCCTCTTCATCTAGAATAAAGAGGATTGTGTTTTTTTTGCCTTTCTTTGAGTAGCCTTTTGATGAAAATACTTAGTATTGCGATCTCCTTCCTTATGCCAAGCACATTTTGCTCTTTGACCCCACTAGACTTATCCTAATTTTAAGGCATTGTCCAGTTCCTCTTCTGCTCTAATAATGTTGTGAATGTTGTAAATATCATAGGAAATAAGCCCAGTCTGCCCGAGGCTCTCCATAGCTACCTTAACTTTCTGATTTAAGTTACCAAAAACCGCTTTACCCGAACCTCTCAAAATTTTTATTGTAATGTAGGCTTTATCCTTATGAGATCCTATGGAAGAATTCCAAATTTTATCCACAATGAAGTTGTTGTCCTCCTTAGTAGTCTAAATTCTCTCAAACTTGAGATTTAGGTTTCTGTTGTTTCTCTTGGGTCTGTCAAAATTGTTAGGCCAGAAATTTAACATAATAGGAGTATGGTCAGAATCATATCTAAGAAGGTGCATATAATCATAGCTGAAATTATTAAGCCAATTATTCGAACTAATGAGTTTATCTATTTTAGATGAATGTGGTCATCACCAAGTTGATTATTAGACCAGGTGAAAGGATCACCGTTAAAATTAAGTTCATTTAACTTGCACTTGTTCAAAGTGTCTAAAAACGAGTTAGCAAGAAAATAGTCAATCTGGTTACCACCCATTTTATCACACGTATAACTAATGATATTAAAATCACCACAAAGAATCCAATCATCCAAGTTAGTACTAGACTTATATAAATCAGACATAAGGGTACATGTAAGATGTTTTTATCATGACGAGGATAACCATAAATACTAGTCAATCTAATTTGGTGTTTAATGTTAGAAGAAGAGATATAACAGTCAATGAACATATTATTGGTATTCAAAATGGGCAGATTCACAGCCTCAGACCACATGAGAGTTAAACCCCTATATCTGCCACCACCAGTAGTGGTACAATTACAAACAAAGTAGTTTTCTAAGTAGAATTAAAAAATGATGAAAAATGTTTTTAAAATATTGTAAGAGCAACTTAGCTTCAGATATAAAAACAATATCAGGATGGCGAGACTTGACCAAAATTTTCAAGTCTCTAATAGTTTGAGGGTTTCCCATCCCATGAATGTTCCAGCTAAGGATCTTCATAGGTCTCGACCAGCGTATATCAAGAGGCCTACCACTGGTTCTGAAGAGATTTTTGAGTTATTCGCGAGACATATCCTTTTATGTGGTTGCTTTGGGCTTTCACCTTGTTGAAAATTATTGTCTTCAACCTCTGAATGTTTTACTTTAGAAGAACTTCCTTGCATATCCTCTGTTTCCCCTTGTTGATTGTCTGTGATGTGCAGTTTCCCAAGTTTCTTGAGCACGACTTCAGGTATGGGGCTAAAATCCCCATAACTTGGAGAATTCATGAGATTGTTGCTATAGGCTCTATCATTAGGATCCTTAATCCGTTTCCCATACTCAAAAGATCTAAGCCAACGACCAAAAGGATTCTTGCCTTTAGGATAATTTAATTTGGTATTTTCCTTAAGGCAGAATTCCTCATTATGGCCAACATTGCCATAGTTAAAACAGAACGTGTGCAACTTTTCATACCTGAAATTCACCCAGTTAGTGCCTTCTTTTGGATTTCCCAAATGCAGCCATGGTTTGAGAGGTTTGACTATTTCAAATAAAACTTTGACCTTGATAAGAGTTACATTTTAGGGCATTGATAGAGATCTGATTCAATAATCTAACCTAGTTTAGCACTTATTTTTGTGCCCATATTCCTAGTTTTTATCTTGTGAGGAATACCCCAGATTTGGACCCATAGGGGAACAAGGTTGAATTCCAAATCTTTAGGG
The DNA here is from genome assembly GCF_024323335.1 of Lathyrus oleraceus. Taxonomy (NCBI): domain Eukaryota; kingdom Viridiplantae; phylum Streptophyta; class Magnoliopsida; order Fabales; family Fabaceae; genus Lathyrus; species Lathyrus oleraceus. The sequence goes on along the minus strand of NC_066583.1, from coordinate 13,721,083 downwards.
AGAACTTCAGAATTCCAAGGTTTAACAACCAACCAATTATTTCTGAAAATCCAGGGAAAGCCTTTTAGAATCATTTTAACATTTATACTCTTATTCATGGAAAATTTGTATAGACCTGGCTCAATTTCTGATAATTCTAAGCCCATAGGATCACACCAAATGCCTGATAGCCCGTAAATGAGAAATTGTTTGTGAATAGATTTTTCTGATAAAAGTTTCCCCATGATGGAAAGTTGATTATCTTTAAATTCAACATGAACATCATCTACACCCCAAACACATAAATCGTCATCTTCCTCATCATCTTGACCTAAATCTTTAGGTTTTTGGATAGTTTTGAATTTTCTTGGTTGATCTTGATTTTTTGTGTTGCAGCAGTCAGCTTCAAGGTAGAATGTGGGAATAACCAAAGCATAAAGGTTGAAGACTGTGCCAATATCTATGACAGATCTCAATCTCTTTCCTTTATCCATTATTTTTAGAGTTTCCAGTGGAAAACACTATATGAAACTAGAGAAACGAAAGACAAACAACGAAAGAGAAAAAACAACCACACCCTAAATCAAACCAGAAGGGAAAAACAAAGAACACTGACACCAAAGAAAATCGGGGAAGGAAAACCACGACGGAGCATGGAGGCAAAGTTGAATCCAAATAAAACTCCAGAAAAGAATTTGAAACTAAAAAAGAGGACGAAGATTATTTGGACTAAAATGATTTTTTAATTACTCAATCTGTAAAATCATATATTCTATCTCTCTATTTTACAATTTTTTCTCCTTTTTTTTTCTTCTAAAACATGACATTATTATTAATAATATTTAAATTTTGATAAGAAATATGTAAGTTAAATATTTTAAATAAAATTATATTAACTTAATAAAATCAATTTTCACAAATTTAAATATCATAAATTCTCAAAATTTCCTATATCAATATATTCAATATAATGATAAAGATGGACCAGTTGTAACACTCGCATCATTACCAAATTATTAATATAAAAATAATTAAAAATAAGAATACTAAAATAAAACCTAAAAACTAAAATTTGAAAATAAGCAAAAAATATTTTTGCCAATTTTGTTACAATAGAAGAAAGAAAAAAAAAAGAGAGAGAGAAAGTTTAGAGAAAGTGGTGATGTGAAGTAAAGAGGGGTATACTATACTATACACACACAAACAACAAATAATAAACATTAAAACATAAAATCAACTTAACAAGACACACACACAGTGAAGAAACGAACGAGATTAAAAGAGAAGAAGAAGAAGAAGTGAAAGTGCATGTGTAAGCTTAGCTGTACTTACCGGAATTATCGCTTCATTTCCCATTTCACCCTCACTCACTCACAGCATAAGGTGGTGCGTGGAAGAGAGAGAAAAATCACCATCACCACCACCACCACCACCACCACCACCAACACCACCACCATCATCACCACCGTCACCATCATTCAACCTTTTACTATCATTTTCTTCTTCTCTCTCTCCAACGTTTTTTTTAATATAATTTTTAATTTTTAATTTTTAATTTCAACCCACCCTATTTATTTATTAAAAATATATTTATTTTTTATTTTCTCCAAATTTAAATTTCTTCTTTTTTCTTTCTTTCCCTCTGCCCGAAGAACAAGAAGAAGAAAAGAGTAGGTAGAAAACACAACAACCATTGAAGGTTAGACTTGTTTTTTTTTCTTCTTCCGTTTTTAGTTTTTTTTGGATTCTATATTTATATATTATATATTAAAATGCTGAATTGTGATTGAAACTTAGGTCAATGGTTTAATACCAAGATTGGATCAATGGTGGATCGAAGATTCATACTGTGGTTTGTGCTGTTGCTATTGTTTTTGTGTTTTGAGGTAACATTGGAACAGATTGAGATTCAGCCATTGAGTTCACCTCAGGAACGTGCTGCACTTCTTCAACTTCGAGCTTCTTTGGGTTTGAGAACCAAAGAATGGCCAAGAAAGCCTGACCCTTGTTTAATCTGGACTGGTATTTCGTGTCGGAATGGCCGTGTTGTTGGGATCAATATATCGGGTTTTAGAAGAACAAGAATTGGTAGAATAAACCCTCAATTTTCTGTTGATGCTTTGGTTAATTTCACTTTGTTGCAGTCTTTTAATGCCTCTGGTTTTTACCTTCCTGGTTCTATTCCTGATTTGTTTGGGTTTAGTCTTGGGACGCTACGCGTGCTTGATCTTCGTTCTTGTTCGATTGGAAATGCTATTCCGAATTCTATTGGGAATTTGACTAGGCTTACTGCTCTTTATCTTTCTGATAATAATCTTACTGGAAATGTTCCTGATAGTTTAGGTCAACTCTCGTCGCTTTCGGTTCTTGATCTCTCGGGGAATTCGCTTACGGGGATTATACCAGAGTCTTTTGGCTTTCTTGCGAATCTTTCTTCACTTGATTTGTCGGGTAATTTTTTTTCCGGGCCTGTTCTTTCGGGTTTAGGGAATCTTTCTAGGTTACAGTACTTGAATCTTTCTGGTAATAGTTTGAATTCTTTGCCTGCACAATTGGGAGGTCTCGTTAGCTTGGTTGACCTTGATCTTAGTGAGAACTCTTTCTCCGGCAGCATTCTTCCGGATTTGAAAGGGTTGGGGAACTTGCAGATTATAGTTGTGAGGAGAAATAATTTTACCGGTTCTTTGCCTGTTGAGTTGTGGTCATTGCCGAGATTGACGTTCGTAGATGTGTCTTCCAATAGCTTCAGTGGTTTGCTTCCCAATTCTAGTTCCTCTGTCGATTCTACTGTTGCGGTTCTAAATATATCTCATAACATGTTTTATGGAGGTCTTAAACCTGTGCTCAGAAGGTTCAGTTATGTTGATCTTGCAAACAATTATTATGAGGGTAGGGTTTTGGATTTCATGCATAATGTATCATTAGATAGTAACTGTCTTCAGAGTGCGACAAATCAGAAGTCAACGGTGGAATGTGCGTCGTTTTATGCGGATAGGGGCCTCCGTTTTGATAATTTTGGACAACCGAATACGACAAAACCTGTAGAAGGTTCTGGGAAAAGTAATAAAACTAAGATAATATTGGCGGCAGTTTTGGGTGGACTTGGTTTACTTGCACTTTTGGCTTTGCTACTGGTACTGTTGCTTTTGTGCACTCGTAAAAGGGGTAATTCAAGTCAAAGGGGTAATGGCGTGGGCCCTGCTCCTGCCGCAGGAAGTCCTCCGCCTCCTGGTGTATCGATAAACCTTGCAAATGTAGGAGACTCGTTTACGTATCATCAGTTGCTTCAGGCAACGGGAGATTTCAACGATGGAAATCTTATAAAACAAGGCCACACCGGGGATTTCTTCAACGGTGTTTTGGAAAATGGGATTCCCGTTGTCATCAAAAGGATTGACACGCGATCTATGAAAAAGGATGCTTACCTATCGGAATTGGACTTTTTTAATAAGGTTTCTCATCCGAGATTTGTTCCCTTATTAGGTCACTGCTTAGAAAACGAAAACGAGAAGTTCCTGGTTTATAAACTTATGCCAAAAGGGGACTTGTCTAACTGCTTATTCTTCAAAAATACCACATCTGAAGATGGTACTTTGCAGTCATTGGACTGGATAACTAGGTTAAAGATTGCTACTGGAGCAGCAGAGGCCATATCGTATCTGCATCATGACTGTATTCCACCTATTGTTCACAGGTATTTGGATTTCCCCTCTTGCTTGTTTTTATTTATTTCTTATCTGTTTTGGCAAGCAATTCCATTTTGAGAACTGATACAGATCGCCATAATATATGTGACCAAAGGTTACTTTTTTTAATATCGCCGTAACTTATTATAAAAGATACTGTCATAAAGGTTGGTGTTTGTTTCTATATGTTTAAGGTGACTGTGCATTCGTGACGTCTTTAAGAGATATTGTCATTATTTATGTGTGTTCAAGCTTAATAAGCATGTCTGTTAATTATTGTAGAGATATTCAAGCGAGCAGTATACTTCTTGATGACAAGTATGAAGTTCGGTTAGGAAGTCTAAGTGAAGCCTGTACTCAAGAAGGTGATACACATCAAAGTAAAATCACCCGGTTTCTGCGATTGCCTCAGTAAGTACTCCACTAACATTGTGTATAATGAAAAGCCGTGAGAATTATATTTAAATGGTCATTCATTGTGCATTGACAACATTGTGCTTTGCACGACTTAATCATTTAGGTTGTTTTTTGGAAAAATGCTTATGCTTTGAAATTATCTACTGCTATTAGAATCATTTAGGTTTTTTTGTAATCACTACTCATTGACTTTTCTTGCCTTTGCAACTACGGAACCTTTTTTTAGCCTGCTCTTTGTTTCATATTTTCTTCCAGTATGAGTTTAACTTGTTTGCATGCCATATTTGCAAATGCATATTATTTGCTAAAACAACACGCATCTAATTTTTCGTTTGTATTTTTAATGTGTAGGTCCTCTGAACAAGGTGCATCTGGTAAGTAGAAACTTAAGTTCAGCTTTCACTTTTCAGAATGGATTTGGAGTCAATTTTATTCCTTGATTGATTGCTTGTCTGTATCATCCATAATTCTGCACTTTCCTTGTTACAAATATTTGGTGCATACTTGAATTCGCTTACTTACGGAAAAAATGCCCCCCCTCCCCTAAAAGCCGTATCAGTAAGATTTTCTATTTGGATTTGCACACTAAAAACTCTTGCCAGTTTGGGTGGTCTGTAGGGTGGTGTGTTTGTTTCAAAGTATCTAAACACATTCCCAACAATATACATAATGTATATTCCCATGTTTGTTAGATGGTTAAAAAATTACTTCCTAGGTATCATAACATTAGCTTAACACTTCTTTTCGAAAATCATTAGGGATAACATTCCCATCATCAATTTTTTTGAAGAAGTTAGTCTGGGAGATGAATTTAGATAACTTGAAACAAATACCTTGTCGCAAGTGCTAGCTTGCAAGATTGAGTATTTTTTATGAATAATATGTATCAATGTTTTACATGCTTGTGGTAATTGTATTTTCTGCTTTCTGATTTGAGCCAGGAAGAATAACTATTTCGTTCTTATTTTAACACATTGTGTACTGTGAAAACAGGTTTGCCAACATCTGTTTGTACCTATGATGTTTATTGCTTTGGGAAAGTGTTACTTGAACTTGTGACTGGTAAGCTGGGCATTAGTGCATCAAGTGAGGGTGAATTGAAGGATTGGTTTGATCAGATTCTACCTTGCATTAGCATGTATGACAAGGAGCCCGTGACGAAAATCGTTGACCCGTCTCTTGTTGTGGACGAGGATTTCTTAGAGGAAGTGTGGGCAATATCCATTGTTGCCAGGTCTTGCCTAAACCCAAAACCTTCAAGACGACCCCCAATGAGATACGTTCTCAAGGCTTTGGAAAACCCTTTAAAAGTTGTAAGAGAAGAAAGTTCGAGTTCTGCGCGGCTTAAAGCAACCTCTTCTAGAGGCTCTTGGAATGCTACTTTGTTTGGTAGTTGGCGTCAGAGCTCGTCTGATGTAACCACAATCCCTGCAGCTTCTGGTACAAAACTAGAAGGAGCTAGTAGTTTGAAGCTTTCAGCAACAAGTAGTTCATCCTCGCGGAGGCGGCATTCAAATGAGATATGTCCTGAGCCATCATTTCGCTTACCTGATATAGAGAGGATGGAGCACGAAGGAGGAAGAGAGGCTTAAGTTTTAAACTTTTTTTTCTTCTTTTAGTTCCTTAATACCCCTGTGCTCTTATTGATGTCTGGGCTCATAGCACATTTCAGCAAACAAATTGGCACTAAATTCATACATGGAACGCATGATACCTTTCAAAGGGGAACATTGTTTTGTTTTCAGTGATTTTGGACACAAACTTGTGGAGATAGATGTAGAGTGAAGAGAAGACCAATTGGCAACTGCTATGGTAGATATGGATACTTCTTTGACTGCTTGTTTTGGACAGAGACAAGCTCCATTTTTTCACCTGTAATTGGAATTTTTTTACCCTTTGTCCCGAGTCTTTTAGCGAATGTACATTTTGGATTCGGCGCGTCTAAAGTGAGTAGAGAGTAAAGTAAGTAATCTCAATGATTAATGAGAAAATTAAGGGTTGATAATCCAGCATACTTGTGATTTTTCATGTATGTACATGTGATATTAACTATTGGTTTATTTATCAATCGTTGATATTACTTACTTTATACTTTAAAGTGGCAAGAAAATAGATTCGTTAATTTTAATGTGTAAGATATTATTATTCTTCATTCAAATCACAGTTGATATTATTCTGGGAGAAAAGGGAACAAGGTCAAAATTTCAGAGAATGAATGAGAAAACAGGTTTTACTGGTTTTATGACACTGATGAATCTCTAAGTTAGTTTCGGAAACTTCATTCAATAAGGGGCTTTATAATATATACTTATGCTCAATTTCTGCTGAGAACTCAATTTTGAATTTTGGATATTCTAAAATTGTTTCTTTGTTTGCCATTGCTATACTTGCTATAAGAAGGCCATGGCAGGGTCTAGGAGTTCCATGATGTATTCCATGGAAAACTTGCATTGTCAGAACTATACACAATACTTGGAGGGTTCACCATCTCTCTCCTATTTCTTGTGCTCCTAACTGTGAGTTCTGAAGCCATATTGTTTGCATCACATCATCAACAACACTATTAATAGCCACTTTCAAACCAAACCAAGTGACACCATTCGCCTCTCTTAGTAAATATCCTTTTGGATTTACTTCAGAATTATATTTCCAGATTATTTTTTGAGGTGTCGCTCACTTTTAAAATATCCGTATTATTCATGTATTTGGAGATGCATCTTTAGAAACACAAAATTACCCCAACAAGTGCTTTTCTGAGATACATTCCATTTTGAACAAAATATCCGTATTATATTCGGATGTATCCGAACATGCATCATCGAAATGTCCCCTGAAGTCCTTTAAAAAGCATTGGAAGCATGTTAATTGTAAAAATAAATTATTTTGGAGATGCATATCTGAAATCCTGAATCATTTTAGAGCATCACCATTGTCACAATATTGTAATTTTTGAGGTCAAGTTATATTAAAGTTAAATCAAGATATATTAAAGTTAAATGAAAGTGAAAAGTCATACATTAATCCAAAAAGTCAAGAACATACATAACTTTTGCCCGAAAATAGAAATAAATAATACATCCAAACATAAACTACTAGTCATGTCTAACCCCTTGTCTCCTCCTCCGTCTGTACTGCACAATATTCCGTAATTCGACAATCATGTTCTCTACGAGGACCAACTGTGGTATGTCTTCCTCAAAGAGTCCTGCCTTTATGTCTGCACTATCCATCTCTACAGCATGCCAACTGACCACTAATACCCTATCTATGTGGTCATCCCTAGCCTCAAGTACCTTCTGATTAGCTGGCCTAGGTGGTCTTCCAAGAGAGTGTCGTGTCATGATAGGGTGTGACACTATAGAACTGTGTCATGTAACCGTCTGCATAGGCCCAATGTATAAGAGCTAGCACACTGCAATACTTCTCTGGTACCAAGTGGCTCTCGAAATCATCCAATATCGCACCAAGATCTTTGCGTCGGACGTCGAGAGGAGCAGACTCATAGGGATGTCTCAGAATAATCTACAAGTAGTCAAACTGGCGCATCACTCACTCGGGCAGATAAGGATACATAAGAGATGACCCACATGTCAGCCATCCGAAGTATAAGGAAATGACGTCAAACTGACTCGTCTCGCGGTGACCCTCGTATGGGCAGAAGCAAACGTCATCTGGTACATGACGATCAAGATACATTCTGAATGGCTCGATCCCATTATCCCTCTTGTATGGAACAAATGTGACAGCAGGTGGCCAATCCTCAGTGTAGTTAGGTGTAACTTCCCACCTGATGATGCAAGGGAAGTAGGAGATGATCTATCCCTGAAAATGGTTTGGATACAATATAAATAACAAGTGTAACAAATGAATTATGAAAATATTAGTAATAGTAAATTACTGTAAGCTACGAGTAGCTCCTTGTCATTTGCTTTGTCTTCCAAAGACAACCCTCACCCAACTTTAAGTATAGTTAGACCAAACAAGCATCCCTCAGTTGTATTCGTGAATCGCAGTCAGGTCGATGAAGTAATTAAGGTAGACCAGATCGACAAAGATTGTACTTTTGTCCACAAACATGGACGTGCCAACTAGGAACAAGAGGTAACACCTCAATGAACATTGTCGGTGGTACTCAACATGCACATCATCACCATCTCCATCCAATCCCCCTACAAATGGTCTTCATACAAATTTTCCAAAAAAACAAATCACACATGAGCACCTCTTGTGTTAGAGGCCTCATGTACGACCTTAGTAGAGTCAACTCCTAAATGGGTGACCATCATATCGACGAATTCCTCTCGCCTGATCCTTCAGTGGTCTAGTAATTTCCCCTTGATGGGAAGATGCTGTTGGTGTAAGCCCTAGAGGCCAATACTTTTGGTACTTGTATCGAATTATTTATTAATAATAAAAGGCTTTTTCTTTATTATGTTTGTTTAATAAAGTCCCTAGAATAGCTAGTCCGTTTAATGTATCAAGTATGACTTAATCATGAGATCACATTAAACATAAGGACACTATTCTTAAAGTATCCGTAGTCGAGCTTTATTGTGAAGTGGGATAACATTAAAGCATTAAGACTATTATGTATATAGACTGATGATCACATCTCATGGATCATGGATAAGGAGTTATCAAGTCTTAAACATAGGTATGAATATTAAGAGTAATATTTATACTGAATTGATCCGCTATGAGAATACTATATAGAATGTTATGCAAAGTGTCATAAGTTATTCTCATGGTGATAATGATGTATACCACCCTTCGACCTGAAACCACTATGGACCCTAGATGTAGAGTCGAGTGCCTTATTACTGATCAAACATTGTCCGTAACTAGATGACCATAAAGACAGTTGATGGGTACTCCACGAAGCATGCTAATGGACATGAGTGACCTAGATGGAATTTGCCCATCCTGCGTAACAGGATAAATGTCTATGAGCCCAATGTTGAACTGGACAAGGATGACACGGTCTATGCCTTGTGTTCAATATAGACATAAGGGCAAAAGGGTAATTGTACACATAAGTATTATCACAAAAGGATTTGTCAGATCACATGACATTTTCGTGTCTTGGGTAGCAGTGATGTGTTGCTAGATACCGCTCACTATTTATTATGTTAAATACGTGATTTAATATAATTGTCAATGCCGCGAAAACCTACAGGGTCACACACAAAGGATGGATTGATGAGAGATAGAGTAACTAAGGAACACCGTAAGGTACGGTGCACTTAAGTGAATTGTAGAACATCATAAGGTACGATGTACTTAAGTAGAATACGGAATATGGTAAGGTACCACGCGCTTAAGTGATTTTGGCATATTATAAGATATGGGTCACTTACACTTAAGTGGGCTTTTTAGCTTATAGCCCACACAAGTGGTTCTATAAATAGAACCCTTGTGCAAAAGCATTTAGTGCAGTTGCATTTTTCATTTCTCTCTCTCTCTCTCTCTCTCTCTCTCTCACTCAAAGCCTTCATTCGTAGCAGCTAGCACAAAGATTGAAGGAATCCGTTCGTGTGGACTGAGTAGGGGCGTTGTCATCGTTCAACGTTCGTGATCGCTCCGTAGATCTGCATCAAAGGTTTCAATCATCACAAGAGGTAACGATTCTATCACTGATCATGCCCATTCGTAAGGATTACTAAAGGAGAAAATTTTAGTTTCCGCTGCGTTTTGGATCGCCCTTCGCCTTCAGATGCAGGAGGCATGAGACGTCATCCAAGGTGATGGTCATCTCTCCTATAGGAAGGTGGAAGAATTACGTCCCAAAATTCCACCTTTCAGAAAAAATTGTCTGCATGTCGTGGTTTTTGATCATGTATGCAACATAAAATAAATCGGCAAAACCGGAATAGAGGATAACATCAACGAACCAAACAACTGTGGGATGTGGAAACTCCAAGCCGTGGTTTATCAATTTGAAACACGTACGCTCTTGTAAAAATAAAATATCACGATTAGTATCGATTTAATTAGTTAAAAACATATGTTTTGCAAAAGAAAATAAATATACCTCTCCTTCCCCAATATGCCTAGAAGCATGATCTACATAGAGATGAAGTAAGAAGGTGTCAAAGGGCCCTCCTGGGTAACTCTCTAAAGGGGCACCAACAACGACTCCCTCTTGGGCTTTGGGGACTTTAGGGAATTCAAGCTCTGCTACATCATCTGGGGACTCGTGGCCCTGTGAAGTAGATGTGTGAGAGAGACGACTATGAGAAACAGAACTAGATGGTTGGGAATTTCGGATTTGCAAACCATCAAACGAGTTATCATCAACTTGTGGTTCTGGTCGCGACCCTCTCATGTTGTACCGATACGATTTGGGACACACGACTAAGCCTAATTATGTCAGGGTTGTTTTCAACAATTACGCATGCGTTAAAAAATGGAACCTGCATCACAGTTCATTCAAAATTTAGACACAGAGTAATCCAGAGATACATCTCCAAAAAAAGTTCAAAAAGAATTCGGAGATGCATCTCTGGATAAAGCTACGATTTTGCAGAAATGACAGAAATGCCATTGCACTCCTAAACTCCAACAAAATTTCAATGCATGTAAAAAAAAGCTACCTATTTCGACTACACACTACTTAATGTAACTTAAAGAACTCATTTTTTTTCTCTAAAAGTTCATTCAAAACACAAAATGATTGATTTTTGAAGAACTTACCAAATTCTAAGTTGTGGAAGAGAAGATTGAATGGAGGGAGAACCTTTATAGGAAATCAAGTAGGATGTAGTGAGAATCTTGATTGGCAAAAAAATATTGAATGGAAGAAGATCACAAATTGTTTTTTTTATAGATTAGTGAGATTTTAGTAAATGAAGGAGGGAGAGGGAAGGTTCTGGCGCAGAATAAAGTATTTACCCCGCCCGAAGATGAATCTATGTACCACCCACTGAATTTTGAATTTATGGTGTATACGGAGAAAATCTTTACACTCACAATTTATTTATACGAAGATGCATCTCCGAATTAAATTTTGACATAATATGGGTGCCTCTTTAAATTGTTATGAGAAATGTCTTAAAAAGGTGCATTCGGAGATCCCTCTCCGAATTCCAGAGGCATTCACGACTTTTCATTGAAATTATGTTATTTGCAGGAGATATATTGGACATAATGTCTAAGATAATGTGTACAACGTGCTTATAACATATTAACTAATTATAGGAATTAAATCATAAATCAATAAAGAACACATAAATTGTTAACCCAGTTTGGTGCAATATCACCTACGTCTGGGGGATATTCAACCCAATAAAGAAAATCCACTCTCAATAGTAAAAGTACAAATAGTCTTAGATGGACAAACCTTGTTCAATGCCCTTCTTCCTAATACTGTCTATGAATTTCTATTCAGGATTTCCTCTAGAACGACTCTACTCCCAATAGTCAGAAGGACAAATGGATTTACTCTGAACTCTCCCAATTCAAGGTCACTTTCCTAATACTACCCGTAAGGATTCGTTTAGGCTCCCCTTGAATAAGGGACCACTCTCACTTTCACTCAAATACTCTCTCGGTGTTTGGACAATTACAACAATAAGATGGATGATATAATAACCTTTAGACCTCAATACTCTATTCAACTAATTTAGATTTGAAACATAGAAATAAAGTGTACAAAATACAAAAAAAAAAGACTCAACTAACTTTTTCCCCCTAACAAGTATATATTTTCTCTTGAGGCTTGCGTCTTCACAAAGGGGATGAACTTCTTATATAGCCACAAAAGTCCAGCTCCAAAAGCCCATAAGGATTTAGGTCATGAATTTGGCTAGTCTTCTAAAACACAGATGAGATCAATCTTCAATAATGATGATTGCCAATCTTAATCGAACTCTTTTATTAACTAAGAATCTCTTGGTTATTATTGCTATATTTGATTCAAATCACATCCTCCAAAACTCACATAATCAATCAAATATTTATTAGAAAGATTGAGATCCTTGATTGATACAAATTAAGCATTACACATGCAATCTTGCTAAAATAAGATATTTTCCAAATCCAAACTCCAGCTAGCACACTTATATCTCTGATATAATAAAAAAGGAAACAAATCATAAGATGACAATATATTCTTCAAATTATATTGCCCACCAGGCATGGCAACATAACCCGAACCCGCCCCGAAGTTGACGGGGAAAACCCGCTTTGATTGAGTTTGGGTTCGGGTTTAGGTTTTCCCCGATTTTAAAATATGGGGACGGGTCGGGTAATGGGGACACTAGTACCCACCCCGAACCCGCCCCGTTTATTTCATTATGTACATTATTATTTATATTTGATAATTTAGAATATTAAATATATGGTCAATGTTTTGATATTTTAATTTTAATTTATTATTTAAAGTATTTGAAATGTATGTATGGAATTTTTTTAGAATGTTTTATTTTATTATTTGAAATGTAATTTTATTTTATAAAAATAAATATTTCTATTAAAAAAATTAATTTCACTAAATGAATGGTGGCGGGGCGGGGATACCCGAACCCAACCCGAACCCGTTTGGGACGGGTTTGGATTTTGATTCTCCATCCCCATTTGGGTTTGGGGCGGGGAACGGGGATGGTTTAGGGATTCGGGTTTGGGTTTGGGGGAGGTAAAAACCGTCCCCGACCCGCCCCATTGCCATGCCTACAAGTAACAGCCCGAGACACATGTATTAGAGATTGTGGAACATTTGGTATGACATCTGTCCACGTAACAAACTTATGAATCTTGAACAAATAAAATAAAATATTTACTTGATATAAATCACAATTCCAACTTCTCAAGTAAAGGATTCAAAATGAATATCTTGTAGAAATTGAATCACACTTTAAATCATCTTTAATAGAGATTGGAAATTTTCTCATTAAGTGCAAATCCAAATCTTTGTAATTAAAACATATCTAAATAAATCTCTTCATGGAATGAATCTTCAAATAATATATTTGCATATCCAATTTCGGCACAGTCTTGAATAAACTAAATATGAAACAAATCCTCCTGATAACACGTGCGGTTCTTTTAATTTCTGGATCAAACAATGTCAATGTCGATCCTAAGTTGCGCATACACAAACATGAAATACCTCAGTAGCAATGTGGTAAAAGATTAAATAAAAATCAAAAACTAAAAACAAAACGTTGCACAAACGTCGCCTTGTTGAAATATCAACAGTCCCCGAAAATGGTGCCAAAAACTTGATGACTTCTCGACAAGTGTACTGATAATGTAGCAGTAGTAAAAAGATCGAATCCACATGGACGGTTATTTAACAAGACAAAATTGTGCAATGCGTAAAATATAGTAAACTGGGGGGGGGGGTGTCAAGTTCAAATGCAAAAATAAAACAAATTATTAAGACAGAATTATGAAAGCGGTCAGGTTGTGTATAAAATCCTATATTTCTTTATTGTTGATGTTCGATGCATTACATGAATGATATTTCACGGCGAATTAACAAAACCGCTATAACCAATCCCTTGCGATATATCTCAATAATCACTACTCAGAGTTTTCTATCCCTACTCCACCAGCCTAACCAGGATTAGGCAATGCAACAGAACATTAATTCACTAACCACTACTCGAGGTATCTTATCCATATTCAACCAACATAAGCACAACAATTTCCCTATGTCCAACATATAGACTAATGGTCAGTATTACCTATGTGCCCAAAATCATATTAAAAGAGTATCTCACATAAAAAACATTACGAATAAGAAGAAATTGAATATAATTATTAGTCAAAATACTCATGTAACATCAAATCGAACATATACCCCAACAATATTGGAACAAGCTCATCAAACACAACCTAACCTAGAGAGATTTAGCTACTCATAATTAAAAATATAGTACCCAAAACAATTAAGAATTGAATATGAGATCCCTTGAAGGATTGACCTCTAATGGCTTCAAATGCTCTCGGAAATCCCTTACCGTGTTGTAAAACTCGTACTTGTTATGCCAAATTTCGTAACCCTAAAAAAGTGAGAAAATCCCCTTTAAAAAGCCTTTAGAATGGACCAGGACACGCCATAAAAGCCCAGAAAAAGGGGTTACCGCCTGCACGATAACCTGCATTGCGCGCGATGCAACTGATACATCCATATCGCGTGTGCGATGTTGCGCATGATTATTGCAGTAACTGCATGCTTTTGGTCCTTTTTCCACCTGATTTTTCACTAAGTCCCTATTTATTCACACTTGGCTATTTTCTCCTCGTTCTTTGGTCTTTCTTATTCATTTTTGCTCCTCTTTAACTTGTTTTGATCCGTTTCTTCGATCGAGTTAATGCACCGACAGACTGTCATCAACAATCCTTTTCCAATTGGACCTACGTCTAGGGCAAGGCTCAGGTCACTGATGTTTCTATGTGATAAACGGTCTTCACGTCGTTATTTCTAGTAATTTTCTTTTAGTATTTTATCGCATTTTGTTTGGTTTACTTCTAATTACCATGTTTTATGCTTTGGTTTGTGTATTCTTGCTAATTTCAGAGCCAAATGAGCATCCAAGACTAAGAAGGATCAAAATCAATCAAAACAACAAAATATATTTTTTCCATAGTAAAATCAGGGAGCTACTACGGCCACCCGTAGCAGCAGAGCACCCTAGGGTTTCCCTTTGATGCCTTCCCAATACAATAAGATAAAGGCCTGCTCTAGTCACCCGTAGTAGAAGGGCAAGAAATATTTATTTTGTTTCCTTAATTGAATCAATTCTCTTTTATTATGCCTCTTAGACAATATTTGATCTGATACAAATTTGATTGAATAGTGATTAAACCAATGATTTTGTGCAATTTTACTTTTTTTTTCAATAAAACTCATAGGGTGTTGGGAGTTTTGGGATCTAGATTTTATTCCAGAAAATTTATGCGTATTTTTATTCTTCCTTTTCTCTATAACTCAAGTCTCCAAGGGAGAAATTATGGATCAAAACTTAATCTTAATTAAGGTTTTATTATTCATTCTTATTCAACTATTCATATATTATAATTGTTTGATATGAAATTGTTAATAAACACAAATTCGATTTTGTTTTCCCTCACCATGAATGAGTAGTTCATTAGGGACTAGGGGTTATGGGGATTATCTTATGACCTCTTGTATGATCCGTCACAATCAATTACAAGAATTTTAGTTCAAACTTATTTTATAGTTTGAGTTCATGGATTCCAACTTCGTTACAAAAGTAAGTGGTTCCCAGGTATCGACCGTAGTTTGAAAGGATATGTGTCGATATCAGAGCACACATTTTTATACAACCGAGTCCAAAATAGCGAAAGCGCTTGGATGAAGTTGAGAAAATTATATAGCTGGGTAAAAGTAATGAATCATCGAAGGATAATCCGGCCGTGCGAAAGCAGACGGATTATTCGTCGTCGATAGGGCAATGCGCTGGCGAAAATAAGTATTGCCCATATTTATCTATTTTCTATAATTTATACGGAATTCTCGTAATTGAAGTTATATGGATCATGCGATTATTTTAGAGTAAGAACCATAACCCCATGTCCTGCTTGTCCCAAATTGAGATTTAAGTGAATTTTCAAATAAGTTATTTACATTTAAGTGCTTTTCTTTTAAGTTGTTTTTACCAAAATCCATATTTTCGATTCTCTAAATATACACCTATATGACATAATTCGGTCCTTAAGTCATTGGTCTATGTGGTTCAATATCTTTTATTACTTCGCATAGTCGTGCACTTGCGATTGCATCAAGTTTATGGCGCCGTTGCCGACGACCAATTGCGTTTAATATTGAATTTCGGTTTGATCATCATATAGACTAGAGCTTATTTTTTTGTGTTTATTTGCTATGGTTCTCGCTGCTCTTGTATGGGAAGAACTCGTTATGTTGGAAACTTAGGTGAGTCCATAGAGGAAATCGAGTGTTTCTTACTCAAGAGACGCCAAAATCTTAGATTACAAACTATGACCGATCCAGTTGATACTAAGCCCCTTAAGAATTATGCAATTCCCACTGAAGAGGAACCACATTATAGTATTGTGCATCCACCGATTGCGGCTAATAATTTTGAACTAAAACCGTCTTTGATTGGTAAGGTGCAACAAAACCAATTTGACGGTTTATCTTAAAAAAATCTGAATCTTCATCTTTCTTTCTTTGTTGATAACTGTGGTACTGCTAAGGCCAATGGTGTTGACCAAAATTCCATCCTCCTTTATTTATTTCCCTTTTCTTTAAGAGATTATGCGTGGGCTTGGCTTCAATCATTGCCCACCAATTCTATTACTTCCTAAACCCAATTGAAAGCGACCTTTCTTGCGCGATACTTATCGTCAAGCAAAATGGGCCAAGTTAGAAATGAGATAAACAACTTTAGGCAAAACGATAGGGAATCCTTGTTTGACGCGTGGGAGTGTTATAAATATTTGTTAAGACTATGCCCTTCCATGGACTTGAGAAGTGGATGACTATCCATACCTTTTACAATGATCAACTTTACTCCACAAGGATGACCTTAGATGCGGCTTCTAGCGGAACCCTAATGAATAATCCTCAAAATGTTGGCTATAACTTGATAGAAGAGATGACCAAAAACCATCACTCATGGGAATAAATCTTAGAAAAAACAATCTTAATGGATTTGAACCCAAGATTATAGACTTCCTCTTACGGGGGTAACCCGAGACTATATCCTTCCTCTTGCGACTTACCACTAGTGAGGAAGAAAATGTAGTTTTGCCGCTCGTATGCTAGAAAGCTCAGTAGCGAGGTGGTGTACCAGTGTCTTGACTTGTATTGACCACTCATAATACCTCGAAGGAGTAGAAGTATTTTAAGGAAGTATTCCTGAAAAAGTATTTTTTCCAATGGCTTGAAGGATCAAGAGGCATTGAGATTCAACGACTTCATAAAGAGTCCATGGAAGTGGTGGAGTATGTGAAAAAGTTTCAGGGTATGATGTCTACTCCAAGTGAGCTTTCTATGCACTGGATGAAAGATATAAGATAGACTATTTTGTGTTCGATTTTAGAAGAGAGATTAGATTTAGGGTAGTTTATGGGTTCAAAATCCATTGGAAAAAATTGAACATTTAAAAAAAACATATAAACTTTTAAAAATAAAAAAAAATAAAAATAAAAAGAACGTTTTATTTGAAAGTAATTTATTGAAATTTAAAAAATATCACGTGGATTAAAAAGGCATGTAAAAATTAAAAAAAAAATTAAAAAATTCTATTTGAACCAGTGACGTTATCTAAGAGGCAAAAAAAAAAATCTAAATATTACAAGAAGAATTTAAAAAATAGATTTTACAGGGACAATTCAAAGTTTGCTGCAAACATATATTTCATTCAAAAGGAGATATTTATCTTTTGAGAAATGAACTATAATCAAAGAAAAATGTTATTCATACACCAAATCATACATTACACTGTATTTTACTGTTCATCAATACGGTGAACAGTAAAAATATAATAATAATAAAATATTATTTTATAAAAATATATAAAAAAATTATTTTTTTATTTTTTTATTTAAGAGTATCGTGTGATTAATCAATTTTATAATTTTATTAATCAATATTTAATATTTTATTAACCAACTTTGTTTTACAACTAAAAATTATTTTTATATCTGGATGTTAATTAACCAACTTCACAACTTCGTTAACCAATTTTTTACCTTTCATTAACCAATTTTATTTTAATATATAAATCACTATTTATGAACAGTACATAGACATTGTTCACAGGGGTCCTGTTCATGCGCACGCACTGTTCACATGGTATTGTTCATGTACTGTTCACATCACTGTTCATGTACGGATTTACTGTTCACCGTATTTGTGAACAATGCATACGGTGTAGGTGTAACTTATGGAGTACACATAGCAAGTAATACTGATAATCAAATTAGTTTTCTTATAAAGTTAGAAACTCTAAGTTGTATTTGAAAAACCATTAGATATCTCTTAAAATATTGACTATTGTTTCTTGCCTCGTTAACTATAAATTTTTTATAAAGTTGGAAACTATACATTTTTTCACTCATTAATTTTTCAAAAATATTGACTATAGTTAAAAACTGTTTCCAACCTTTTAAATTTCACTCATTAAAAATTCTATTCATAACATTAATTGAAAACAAATTACTATTATATGCAATTTTTTGTTTTACTAAATACACCTATTTTCCCATTAATTTCCGAAGATTATACAAGGGCCCGCAATTGAATCTGACCCACCCGCTAATTTAATTGGCGTGCATTTCCTTTTTTTCGGTATTGTTTTAAATGTATTATTATTTAATTAATCTTTTTATTATTTAAAATATTAGTAAAATAGTTTAATAATTACTAAAGTTTATAAAAAATAATTAACTCAAATAGTTAAAATACAAAATTAATCACTCAACATTTTTTTTCAATTTAATACATCAGTACATTGGTAAAAATATTAATAAGATAATATTTATAATATTTTACTTCATGGATATTTTTTCTTGCCAAAAGACAATTTTTTATAACTATAAGACCACCATTATATTTGGCAGTAAAATTTATATTATTAATTAATGGCTACTTATTATTATAGGACAACTATTTTATTTGGTGTACGCAAAATATCTTTTTTTTTTCTCAATTATATTCATGAGTTTAAATTGATCATTTATTTTTCGTATTAGATTGATTTTTTAATTTGTAAAATGTGTTATGTTGATTTTTTTTGTCTAATTATGATAGATTTAAGGATTGATTTTTAATTTTTTCTGCTAATTAGACAAAAATGATCAGCATAATACATTTTAAGAGTTAGAGATCAATCTGAAAAAGAATAATTAAGATAATTAAAAGATAAAAATGATATTTTATCATTAAAAAATGTCTTTTAGTAGATCATTGTGCACACTTCTTTCTAACTCCTTATAATTTTTTTTAACATGTATGTTAATACTTTTTTGTTTTTTAAGGAATAAGGAAGGATTCACCGAAGGTTCGGTTGATTGTGGATTGAAATTTCCAACAACAAATGAAGGTATATCTAAACTGTTGGTTAAACTTAGATGCCAGGTCAAGATATGTAAAAGGAATAAACCACCGTACCATATACATATTATTTAAGGATGGTAATCTGGATCCACAATATATGATTGGGTCGTCTTACAAATCAATTTAGGGAATTTCTTAATACATTTTATATATTAATTAAATATTACGTAAAAATTTGAAATTGCCTTCCAGATTTCAAAATTTGCATATCCGAACGCATTCTATGCACACGCAATTCATTCATTTTTGAACCACACCCCAATTCTATGTATAAATTTAGTTCGGAAATGCATTTTCGAAAAGTCTCCGAAAATACATTTCCAGAACCTATTGATTGCCTTTTCAGAAACATGGGTGTCTCGCAACCGTGTATCGTAGTAGGTTTCCTATATATTCTTTCATTTACAATCACAAATTATCAAAGATTATAGTGCGTTTGTACATCCTTGCAACCCATGCACACTTGGTCGGACTTAAGAAATTTGGTATTGCAGCACAACAATCTCAATTTCCAGATAAAAAAACTTCAAAATTGAATTCACTTGAATTTTTAGCTGTCAACAATTGTGTCAATTTTGAGTATGTATTTCATGGAACAGAACTTCCTAGTCTCAAATTTTTGAGTATTTTTTTTATACGAGAGTTTAAATGATTCGTCGTTGTAGAAAATTGAAATTGCCGGTGGATCATGACAATCAATCCCCAAGTTTAATTTGAAGTTTCTTACTCTTGAATCTTTGCCATAATTGGCGACTTTTCCTCAATGGTTTCAAGGATGTACAAACACATTACAATCCTTAGTAATTTGTGACCGTAAATGGAAGAATACATAGGAAGCCTACTACGATACATGTTTGCGAGACACCCCTGTTTCTAGAAAGACAATCAGTAGTTCCAGAAATACATTTCCAGAGTCTTTCTATAAATGCATTTCCGAACTAAATTTATACATAGAATTTGGGTGTGATTCAAAAATGAATGAATTGTGTGTGCATGGAGTGCGTCATAATATGGATTTCCGAAATCTGCAGGGCATTTTCGAATTTTCACTTGGTGCCTAAGTAATATATATGGTGCATTAATAAGTTCCCTCAATTTAATGTCTCGTGTATGTTAAGGAGCGTTATAAGATTTAAACATCACTTAAGAGCTATTGAGAGAAACCTTAGAGGGCGTTAATAACATAGGTCAAGGTATTGAGATATCTTTGTGCACACTTCTTTCTAACTCCTTATAATTTTGTTTCTAACATGTATGTTAATACTTTTGTGTTTTTTAGGAATAAGGATTCACTGAAGATTCGCTTGATTGTGGATTGAAATTTCCAACAACAAATGATGGTATGCCTAAACTGTTGGTTAAACTTAGATGCCGGGTCAAGATATGTAAAAGGAATAAACCACCGTACCATATGCATATTATTTAAGGATTATTTAAGGATGGTAATCTGGATCTACAATATATGATTGGGTTGTGTTAGAAATCAATTTAGGAGATTTTTTTATGTATTTTATATATTATTTAAAAATAAAAAAAAATCTGAAAATGCCTTACAGATTTCGGAAATGCATATTCGGATGCATCTTATGCACACACAATTCATTTATTTTTGAATCACACCCTAATTCTATGTATAAATTTAGTTCGGAAATACATTTTCAGAAAGTCTTCGGAAATGCATTTCCATAACCTACTGATTGCCTTTCCAGAAACATGGGTGTATCGCAACCATGTATTGTATTAAGCTTCCTATGTATTCTTCCATTTACAATAACAAATTACTAAAGATTAGAGTGCGTTTGTACATCCTTGCACCCCATGCACACTTGGTCGGACTTAAGAAATTTGGTATTGCATCACAACAATATCAATTTTTAGATAAAAAAATTCAAAATTGAATTCACTTGAATTTTTATTTGTCAACCATTGTGTCAATTTTGAGTATGTATTTCATGGAACAGAACTTCCTAGTCTCAAACTTTTGAGTATTTTTCATTTGAGAGTTTAAATGATTCGTCGTTGCAGAAAGTTGGAATTGCCGGTGGACCATGACAATCAATCCCCAAGTTTAATTTGAAGTTTCTTACTCTTGAACCTTTGCCACAATTGGCGAATTTTCCTCAATGGTTTTAAGGATGTACAAACATACTACAATCTTTAGTAATTTGTGATTGTAAATGGAAGAATACATAGGAAGCCTACTACGATACATGTTTGCGAGACACCCCTGTTTCTAGGGCAATAAGTAGTGTTAGACGATAGTACCAATCTAGAAGGGGAGGGGGGATTGAATAGATCCGTTTTGAAATTTAGCGGTTTTTAAAAATGCTTTCAACGGTTGCGGAAGCACCCTAGATTATAATCGTCTAAACGATCCGTTAATCGAAAGATCGAATATGCGTAAAATTGAATGGAATAACTAAGATAGAGATAATCAACCACTATCTAAATCAATCGATTAACCACAATAATCCTTGATATCGTTACCTCTAATAATGCTTAAACGCAATAAGAGATCAAGTAAAATATTACTAAATTTGTGTGAGATTAATTTTATCAAACACTTGGTGTGCACTCCACACCAAGTTTCAGTTTCACTCAAATTGAATGTGTAGAATTTTATTCAGCCGCAATCAAAGTGATTGCACCAATTTATCAAACAGTTACTATGCACAACAATCAAGCGATATTGAAAGAGTTAAGAGATAGAGAGAACAAGACCGGATTTGTTGAGGCAGTTCCCCTATCGTCCTTGCTTAGGGTACGTCTGCCCTCAATTCTAAATATAAAATTGAGATGTTTTTATTAACACGTTACAAAGTCAATACAAGAGAACAAATGATCACCACCAATCAACCCCTAGAGTTGTTGCAGATCCTATTCTATTCTCTCCCCTTGATTCGAGTTGAACCAAGTCCTTCAAGCGCTTCGAATAAACCGCTGGTTACCGCTACCTTATTGCAAGAACGCCGATTTCGAACTCAACTCGCTTGAACCCTAAGCTTTCTTCATAATCCTCCGGTTACCGTTACTTGTTTGACCGAACCTTCCGTTCTTTTCACTCGGTTGAATCTGCGAAGCAAAGGTTAGTGCAAAAACCCCCAATTCTTGGAGGACAAAACCTCAATGGTTTTATTCAAGAAAAACCCACACAAAGTCCCAACCCAAACTAAGATAATCCAATCTTATTTGGACGTTATCACAACAACAATGCACAATGCTCAACAAAGATTATTATGTGTGATTATTGAGAAATGCAATGAAAAATGAAAATGAAGAGCACTTTGGTGTATACCTTTCACTTTTCTTGTTGTTTTATTGAAGAAGAGAGTCTAGAATATTTATATGATGCATGAACCAACTAACAGACATAACAAAATTATTTTGCAAAATTATACATCAGGAAATTAAGTCTAAGCAGCGGCCACTCGACCTGTTCATACAGGTCACTCGACCTGTATGGACCCGAGGCAAAATTATTCAAGTAAAACAGGCGATGAGTCGACTCAAACAGGGGTTGAGTCGACTCAAACAGAGTTTCTTCAGGATTGAGTCGACCTATGACTCGACCTGTTCAAACCCGCAACTACATGGTTCAAATGAAAATAGGCATTGAGTCGATGCAACATGTGGATGAGTCATCTCATTCAGTTTTTCTAGGATTGACTCGAGCTGTGGCTCGACTTGTTCAGACCCGAGAGTTACGCTCTGAGTCATTGAGTCGATCTGTGACTCAACCTGTTCAGACCCGAGAGTTACGCTCCGAGTCATGAGTCGACTCACAGGTCTTAAACTCCCAAAAATGAGTTTTGAGATGTATTTTGACCAATTTAACCGATCTCTTATGAACCTAGGATATTGACTATGATCAAGTGCATGATTCACATATCTGATATGCTCCTATATGCCTGGACACGTTGAACCTATATTTTTGAACATGTTAAAGGATGAATGCATTCTATGATATGATGATACTGTCCAAAGTACACGTTATGGGCGATTAGAAAGGTTTGAAATCATTAAAATAAGGACTAGGCATATTTACCCTCACATACTCCCCCTTTTTGATGATGGAAAACCATGGTACAATCGCGTACTTTGATAGACATCCTCCCCCTGATTTTCTACATGCCTTCAAGCATTCTGCTATTATCCTTCTGCTAAATCAACTCTCGTGTTTATTTCCATTGCTTCTCCCCCTTTGACAACATAAAAAAGAAACAATGAAATGACCAATCATGAAATATAGATATTCAGAAGCACTTAATCAGCGACTTTGCAACATATAGACATCAACAACCATGCACATAACATGAAGTCAATGGAAGAAGTATCAACATAAATATTACACAGAGTAAATAGAAATAAGTAAATAACATTGCCACATTTGTTTAGCATAAACTTTAGGACAAATGACTAAATACAGTAAATATGATACCTAAGCAAGTTCAAGTATAATTCAAACATAGTAGTTGACCAAACTTAGATCAAGCCATCAAATGACATCAAGAGTTACATAAATCAAGTATATACATACAATATAGGTCAAATGGATAGGAACGATATTACCTCCAATGGTGATAGACGACGAGTACCCTCACATAGCCGCACTTATAAATCAAGGAATAGACAGGCATAATATATGTATTTAAACGCGATCCGAGATATCAAGAACACCAAGTTCCCTACGGATGTGGAAGAAAGGCTCTATCGCAAGTGGTTTTGTGAAGATATCGACAAGTTGATCCTTGGTATCAACATGCTCAAAAACAACATCACCTTTCTCAAGATGATCCCTAAGGAAGTGATGCCGAATTTCAATATGTTTAGTGCGCGAATGTAGTATAGGATTTTTGGTTAAAATGATAGCACTTGTGTTGTCACACAAAATGGGAATACGTTCAAGTTGAATATTGAAGTCGAGTAATTATTGTTTGAGCCACAAAATTTGAGCACAACAATTACCCGCAACAACGTATTCCGCCTCGGCTGTTGACAAAGCAACTAAAAATTGCTTTTTATTATGCTAACTCACTAAGGAATTTGAATAAAAATGACTAGTGCCACTAGTGCTTTTCCTATCTGATTTGCAATCGGCAAAGTCGGAATCGGAGTAGCCAACCAAAGAACAATCATTTCCCTTAGAAAACCAAAGTACATACTTTGAAGTACCACAAAGGTATCTAGGTATGCGCTTGACGACTTTTAAATGTGGTTCTTTGGGACATGATTGATACCTAGCACACATACATACACTAAACACAATGTCTGGTCGAGATGCGGTAAGATAAAGGAGAGATCCGATCATACCTCTATACCTTTTTATATCTACGACCTTACCATTTTCATCCCGATCCATATTAACAGCAGTAGGCATTGAAGTGTCAATTACTTTGGAGTTTTCCATATCGAAGCGCTTAAGTAGCTCATTACAATACTTCGTTTGGCTCACAAAAGTTCCTTCTTCAAGTTGCTTGATTTGAAGTCCGAGGAAGTAATTTATCTCCCCCATCATGCTCATTTCAAATTCTCTCTGCACCAATTTAGAGAATTCCTTGACTAAATTTATGTTAGTAGATCCAAAAAATAATGTCATCTCCATAAACTTGAACTAAAATAGTGTTTTCCTTGACGCTTAATAAAAAGGGTAGTATCAACCTTCCCTCTTGAGAATCCTTGCTCTAGTAGAAATTTGCTAAGACGCTCATACCATGCCCTAGGGGCTTGTTTGAGACCGTACAAAGCATGGTTGAGCTTATAAACATAGTTAGGATGCTCATGATTTTCAAAGTCGGGAGGTTGAGATACATAGACCTCTTCATTAATGTAACCATTTAGGAAAACGCTCTTAACATCCATTTGAAATAATTTGAAATCTTGAGAACAAGCATAGGAAAGCAAAAGGCGTATAGCCTCGAGTCGGGCAACCGGAGCATAAGTTTCCTCATAGTTGATGCCTTCCTCTTGGTTATACCCTTGAGCAACAAGGCAAGGCTTGTTGCGAGTTATGACTCCATTTTCGTCTAACTTGTTCCTAAACACCCATTTAGTGCTGATTACTCGATGGTCTCGCGGAGGGGGAACAAGATCCCACACCTTATTTCTTTTGAATTGATTAAGTTCCTCTTGCATTTCTAAAAACCAATGTTCATTGAGTAATGCATCTTTGGAGTTTTTAGGCTCATTTTGAGAGACAAAAGTGAAATGATAAGAAAAGTTACTTATCTTTGACCGTGTGGTAACTCCCTTTGAGATATCTCCTAGAATATTATCGATGGGATGATCCTTAGAAGATTTCCATTCCAAAGGAAGATCATTGTTATTGAAAGAATGATCCTCCTCTTTCTTTTCAAAAATTTGACCGGGCTCCTCCTCGGCTTTTTTCGGATGGGGTTTAACATGCTTTTCTTCTTGATCTTTTATTCTGTCTTCTGAAGGAATACCTGCACCATCAACAATAATACCTTCTCCGACAGTTTTCGGATAAGATTTATCAAAGGAAACATGCATGGGTTCTTCAATAATAAGTAACCTTTTGTTGTATACTCTATATGCTTTACTAGAATGAGAGTATCTGAGAAAGATACCTTCATCGGCTTTTGAGTCAAATTTACCAAGATTTTCTTTACCATTGTTTAATACAAAGCATTTACATCCGAAGATATGAAGATGTGAAACATTAGGCTTCCTTCCCTTTAGCAATTCATACGGGGTTTTGTTTATAATAGAACGAATGAGTATCCTATTCAATACGTAACAAGTCGTATTTATGGCATCGGCCTAAAAGTATTTAGGAAGGCCGTTTTCATTGATCATAGTTCTTCCAAGCTCTTCTAAAATTCTGTTTTTACGTTCCACTACTCCATTTTGTTGTGGAGTTCTTGGAGCAGAAAAATTATGATCAATGTCGTTTGTTTCACAAAATTGCTCAAAGAGGTGGTTTTCAAATTCACCTCAGTGATCACTTTGAATAGTAATTATGCTAGTGTTCAATTTGTTTTGAGACATCTTGGCAAACTTTTCAAAAGCAGAAAAAGTGTCACTTTTACTTGTTAAGAAGATAGTCCAACAAAATCTGGAGTAGTCATCTACTATAACAAAACCATAGTAGTTTCCACCTAGACTTTTAATTCTAGATGGCCCAAAAAGGTCCATATGGAGAAGTTCAAGGGGTCTCATTGTGGAAACAATATTTTTAGATTTAAACGAGATCCTTGTTTGCTTTCCCATTTGATTTTGGGAAGACCAACTACTAGATCTTTTGCGACAACTTTATTTAGCAAGTCAAAGTTGACATGCGCTAATCAATTATGCCAAAGCCACGAGTCTTATTTGAGGCTAGGCGTTTGAAAGCTTCCTTGGCCTCACTGTGTAGAGTACTAAAGGAATTTTACAAATCACAATAAGACATTTTATCAACATGATCATATTTAGAATGACTTACATTCTTTTTCTTCTTTCGATGAGCTGTAAGACAAAGATTGGCATTTTCTTCTTCATCACTTGAGTTATCATCGCTTGAGGACTCACTATCGCTCTCCCATGCAATGTATGCTCTTCTAGCTTTGCTATATTTGTTGTGACATTTGTCTTTTCCTTTGTCTTTCTTCAGTAAGGGACAATCCGACTTATAATGATCGGCCTTTTCGCAATTAAAGCATGATCCTTTTGACTTAGTTGTCTTACCTTCCTCTTGACTCGGGAATTTTGATTATCTTCTATAGTTGATAAGATTTTTATCTGAATATTGGACTTCGTTCTTTCTAAGGTGTCGGTTATACCTCCTTACGAACAACCCCATGTCTTCATTCGAATCTTTATCGTCAATACTTGATTCACTCTCACACGCATCATTGGAGGATGACTTATATCTTGAAGTCTTTAAAGCGATAGACTTCCTTTCGATGTCCTTAGCTTTCTCCTTCTTCTCCTTCTTTTCCTTCTTTTGACTCTTCTCATGTTTCTCAAGGTTCATGAGCTCTTGCTCATACTCTTGATGTTTTCCAAACAATGTTGCCATGTCCAATGTTCTTAGATCATTGGTTTCCTTACTCGCGGTGATCTTTGGTAGCCAATTCCTGTTAAGACATCTTAAGATTTTATTAGTAGTAACATCGTTACGGCTAGTTCTCCCAAGAGAATTTAACCGATTGATTAGGTGAGAAATTCTCTTTTGCATATCGGTAATGGTTTCACCATCCTCCATATGAAAAAGGTCAAATTCTTGAGTTAAGGTGTTGATTCTAGCTAGTTTGACATCATTGGTTCCCTCATGGGTAATTTGCAATGAGTCCCACATAGCTTTAGCACTAGTACAATGGGAAACCCTATAATACTCATCAACACCTAAGGCGGTGATGAGTATGTTTATGGCTTTCCAATCATAGTTGTACTTTTTCTAATCTTCTTCATTCCATTGTGCTTCAGGTTTAGGTATAACAAAATCATCTGCATTGGTCATGGTTATTTCCATAGGACCATCTTGGATGACTTTCCATACTTTCCTATCAATAGAGTTGATATGGATACATACAATCTTTCCAATAACTATAGTTTTCACCGATAAAAATAGGTGTCCTATTGTACGCCCCTTTAGGATCGTTACTCATTTTCTAAAAAGTCATATGCGAAGCACTAGATGGACCGGCGCTCGTGATACCACTTGTTAGACGATAGTACCGATCTAGAAGGGGGGTTGAATAGATCAATTTTGAAATTTAGCGCTTTTTAAAAATGTTTTCAACGGTTGCGGAAACACCCTAGGTTATAATCGTCTAAACGATCTAGTAATGGAAAAATCAGATATACGTGAAACCGAATGGAATAACTAAGATATAGATAATCAACCACTATCTAAATCAACCGATTAACAACTATAATCCTTGATATCGTTACCTCTAATAACGCTTAAACGCAACAAGAGATCAAGTAAAATATTACTAAATTTGTGTGAGATTAATTTTATCGAACACTTGGTGTGCACTCCACACAAAGTTTCAATTTCACTCAAATTGAATGTGCATAATTTTATTCAGCTGCAATCAAAGTGATTGCACCAATTTATCAAATAGTTACTATGCACAACAATCAAGTGATATTGATTTTACTATTAATTTCACATAAACCGTAATTAATGCAGAATTTAAAGAGTTAAGAGATAGAGAGAACAAAACTGGCTTTGTTGAGGCAGTTCCCCTATCGTCCTCGCTTAGGGTACGTTTGCCCTCAATTCTAAATCTAGAATTGAGATGTTTTTATGAACACGTTGCAAAGTCAATACAAGAGAACAAATGATCACCACCAATCAACACCTAGAGTTGTTGCAGATCCTATTCTATTTTCCCCCCTTGATTCGAGTTGAACCAAGTCCTTCAAGCGCTTCGAACAAACCTCCGGTTACCTCTACCTATTGCAAGAACGCCACGTTCTCCAAAACTTCAGCTCGGCTGATTTCGAACGCAAGTCGCTTGAATCCTAAGTTTTCTTCAAAATCCTCCGGTTACCATTACTTGTTTGACCGAACCTTCCGTTCTTCAAACTTTTCACTCGGCTGAATCTGCGAAGCAAAGGTTAGTGCAAAAACCCCCAATTCTTGGAGGACAAAACCCCAATGATTTTATTCAAGAAAAACCCACATAAAGTCTCAACCCAAACTAAGATAATCCAATCTTATTTGGACGTTATCACAACAACAATGCACAATGCTCAACAAAGATTATTATGTGTGATTATTGAAAAATGCAATGAAGAATGAAGATGAAGAGCACTTTGGTGTATACCTTTCACTTTTCTTGTTGTTTTGTTGAATAAGAGACTCTAGAATATTTATATGATGCATGGACTAACTAACAGACATAACAAAATTATTTTGCAAAATTACACAGCAGAAAATTAAGTCTAAGCAGCGGCCACTCGACCTGTATGGGCCCGAGGCAAAATTATTCAAGTAAAACAGGCGATGAGTCGACTCAAACATGGGATGAGTCGACTCAAACAAAGTTTCTCCAGGATTGAGTCGACCTATGATTTGACCTGTTCATACCCGTGACATGGTTCAAATGAAAATAGGCATTGAGTTGATGCAACATATGGATGAGTCGACACATTCAGTTTTCCCAGGATTTAGTCGACCTATAGCTCGACCTGTTCAGACCCGAGAGTTACGCTCTGAGTCATTCAGTCGACCTGTGACTCAACTTGTTCAGACCCGAGAGTTACGCTTTGAGTCATGAGTCGACTCATAGGTCTTAAACTCCCTAAAATGAGCTTCAGATGTATTTTGACCAATTTAACCGATCTCTTATGAACCTAGGATATTTACTATGATCAAGTGCATGATTCACATCTATGATAGGCTCCTATATGCCTGGACACGTTGAACCTATATTTTTGAACATGTTAAAGGATGAATGTGTTCTATGATATGATGATACTGCCCAAAGTACACATTATGGGCGATTAGAAAGGTTTGACATCATTAAAATAAGGACTAGGCATATTTTCCCTCACAAGTAGTTCCAAAAATACATTTCCAGATACTTCCTATAAATGCATTTTCGAACTAAATTTATACATAGAATTTGGGTGTAGTTCAAAAATGCATGAATTATGTGTGCATGAAGTGCGTCAGAATATGCATTTCCAGAATCTGCAGGGCATTTTCGAATTTTCACGTGGTGCCTAAGTAATATATATGGTGCGTTAAGAAATTCCCTCAATTTAGATGTCTCGTGTATGTTAAGGAGCGTTATAAGATTTAAGCATCACTTAAGAGCTATTGAGAGAAACCTTAGAGGGCGTTAATAACATAGGTCAAGGTATTAAAATATTTAGTCTTAAATTACTACAAATCAGTCATAAATTAGACGAGACACCTTTTAAGGTAGATAAAAATTAGAAAAATGAGGAAGTGCATACTACTTCTGATAGGTAAATTTTTATTTCTAGATAGTTCTGATAACACTGTACATATTAGTTCTTTAGCTTTTTATGGGATGCATATAAAATCGGTAGATATAGTTGGGGATCTGCTTGTTTGCCACGAATTTATAGAAGCATGTTTTACGCTACGTCAAAAGAGGCATATACATTGACTGGATGTGTCATCTTGCTCCAAGCATGAAGATGGTTAATATTTCATTCTCTATCACCTAGAATATAAATCCACATGTCAATCCATATGCTATAAAATAAGTTTCATACTTGTTACACTTTAGTAAATTTATAAATAAATTATCTTCGTCACTTAACTAATAGGGTAATTTTATATATCAGTTTATTTGGGGGCCTTATCTTGGTCTTGATGATGCTAATCCATGGGATGCATCTATTTGGAATTCAAAATTTTTGTTGATCAACTTTTATGTTGTATAAATGCATCAAACCAATTGAGTAAAACTCTAATTTGGCATGAATCAAGACATACACACTTCACCAAGGTGCTTAGAAGTACAACATCAAATGACTATGGCAGAAGTATAAAAAGCTGGCAGTTGGAAAAATATTAATAAAAAAGAGAATAGCAAATAGAAGAACTTGAATAATTTCGTCTTAAACGACTATATCATACCGGTGGAAACTAAACCAAATAAGGAATACATGCCTTGACATATATTTATTACAACAACAAACCACTTTGAAAATAAAATACTTGTTGACCCATGTAAACAATCATCTTCCTCAAACTTCCAACACACCCAACCATACAAATACACAAATAACCCAAAACAAGTCACTAACATCAACACACCTCAACTATTCTTTAACATCTAATTCTAACACATGAAAAACACCCAACAATAACACCAATTTAGCCCTTATTCTCCATAATAAATTCCATACATTAGCCCCTATAATCCATTCTCATACACATAACCAACACTTCAATCAAAGTTCAACTATCAACACTACTACAAAATACACCTATTGTAACATGTTATTACCTCGATTATTTAACCAATCGAAGTAATAGCTCTCATTTAGGCGCTTGATTTTTATTTATTTATTAAAAGAATTTTCACTACGGTCCATACTGATAACTGTTGTGATATGTTAAGGCTTATAGGCTTCAAATCCCAGCACCAATAATTTTCTTTTTTTGTTACAAAATGAGAGTGTCACTTATAATCTTATATTTATATTAAAATTAAAATACCTTTCAC
Organism: Lathyrus oleraceus; assembly: GCF_024323335.1. Classification (NCBI taxonomy): domain Eukaryota; kingdom Viridiplantae; phylum Streptophyta; class Magnoliopsida; order Fabales; family Fabaceae; genus Lathyrus; species Lathyrus oleraceus. Next base: position 13,689,791 of record NC_066583.1, on the reverse strand, counting down.
CGAGGTCTTAATAGAAACCGTTATGAAATTTACCTACATTTCATCACAGTCATTTTTATCAACCGTGGTGAAAATTATAGTCTACATATAAGCAAAAGTTCTCTCGTTCATGACATAATAGTCGTCTTTCTCATAAAAAAACCCTAACATCTATCTCACGCTTTATCCTAATCTTCATGAACGGTTGCATACCATTTCTTCACGAAGCTCCAACATATCTTCTTCAACTCTTATGGATCAAGAAAAGGTGTTACACAAAACTCATTTCTTTCCTTTACTTTTCACATTTCAAATACGTGAGACGTTTCAACCTTTTATGTTATGAGTTTTGATATTTTTGATGTGTTTGTTGGGATATGTTAATTTTTTATTGAGCTATGTGTATATTGTTATTGATAAAAGTTGTATGTTGTTGATGATTTTGTTTTTGTTGATAAAAGTTGTATATTGTTGTTAAGGTATGATGTTGTTGATAAAAGTTATATGTTGTTGTTGATGATTTTGTTTTTGTTGATAAAAGTTGTATGTTTTTGTTAAGATATGTTGTTGTTGATAAAAGTTAAACCTTGTTATTAAGGTATATTATTGTTGATAAAAGTTGTATGTGGTTGATGATTTTAGTTTTGTTGAAAAAGTTGTATGTTGTTGTTAAGGTATATTATTGTTTAAGGTAAGTTGTTGTGATTGTTGTATTCTTGATTTTTTTGTTGAGGTATGTTGTAAATGTTTGTGTTACTGTTGATGTTTTGGTTATTTTTAATGATATACTTTGTACATTGTAGGTTTCATTATATCACTCAACATGTCATAGAAGATGAGTTTGTTATATCGTACGTGGTTTGAATGTTGTAGTGTTATATTTGTGGATACCCCAAACCAGGGCGCCCTCGCCCAAAAGTCGCGTCGCTCGAATGATGATTCGGAGACCCACCCAGAGGAAACCCTAACGTGTGAGCCAAGAAAGAAGGAGTCTCACTAACTCCTAGAATATAGCTGGTTAATAACTTCCCTAGAGAAGGAGGGAGTAATTGACTCCACTAAGGGTGACTAAAACCTTAGGTTCTCGAGACCTCTATAAATACATCTCTTCTTAACGAGAAGGGACACACCCCGAGTAATACACATTCTTTACACTCAAAAGAGCACAATGCTCACTATAGCTTTAATACAAGACAATCGATAACCATATGCTTGCTACCAAGCATCACCGGTCATAAATAAAGCCTCCTACCTCATGTGACCAGGTCTCTTAAACTACCTCAGAACACCACCGTTCAAGGATTCTTGCCTCCGCAGACCAAGCTTAACCATACACAATTGTTATGAACCTATTAAGGCCTCTGAGTCTCCCTGTCCTTGCAGAAGGAACATGCACGCCTTTACTTTTTGACCAGAGTGTTTTTCCAACCCCTTACTGAATATATGTAACCTTACGAATTGAATTAGAAAATTATAATATGAGATATTAAGTCAAATCAGAACACAACTTACACATATCGATGTTTTATGTGCTTTTTGCAGCCTATTATTCATATCTTGCTCTTTAATGGTTAGAACTTGATTCAATGCTTCTAGTTCTTCAGCTATCACTACCTTCACCTATAATTTTGTCTACAAAGTAAATAATATTTCGTAAAATGAACTAGAGACGAAGGAAGTGTTAATAGAAGAATTATAAACATTGAAAAAAATTATAATCGTTAAAGAGTAAAATGCGTATAATGGATTGTATAAAGCTCATAAAATATTGATTAGTGTATCTTGTTCTTCTAGTATAAGTTAATTTGTCATATTATTGATTTCTAAATCAGGTTGAAAGGTTATATTTTAGTGAGCAATTGATAAAATAAGTATTACACAGAAGTTACAATAAACTCATGAAAGCATATCACCACAGTTTGAATCTAGGACCATGGTGAAATATTGTGCATTAAGTATTTCACCACGGTTAGAATCTAGGACCGTGGTGAAATGTTTTAAAATATGCAAAAATCCATGCGTTGGGAATCGAACCACATAACTCAACCTTTTACTATGGTTCAATTATACAATTGTAATGGTAGGTTATTGTTAGGGACCAATTAGTACTACTTTTTATATCATTTTATTGGTCCCTTTTACCAAGTTTTGATGTAATTACACACTTTTATTCTTATTAATTTGTATAAATGCAATTACGTTTAATTTATTTTGTTTTGAATAGTTATTTCACATATTTGTTAGTTTTGTAGAATTTTTGGATGAAAGAGTTTTTGGAATGCAACATCATAATATGGAAGATTTTGGATGAAGCTTGCAAAGCAAGGAAGCTGGGATAGCTTCAGTTCGCGTCGCGAACCTCCTTCGCGTCGCGAAGGCTGCGAATCCAGCAAGCTGATTTTGGGCCAAGGGTGCTGTCTTTCATGACCAGCTGTTTTGCCATTTTGGTGTCTGCCTTGGAATAGCTTTTCTGCTTTGGATGAAAATGAGCAATTAAGGAAATGTCAACTCTTTTAGGATAGGAGAACACATTATTCTAAGACATTCATTATTATTCACACATTGATAGATTGAGATATTTTTGTAAGAGAGAAAAGAGAGTTTTTCTTCCATTGCATTTTGCTTTGTAAAATGATGATGAGGAGCTAAACCCCATTTTGTCAAGATTGGAGGTAGTAGCTATTCTCATCTATTTATGTATTCCATTTGATATATATATATATATATATATATATATATATATGATAAAAGGTTGTTGATGTATTGAATACTGTTTTTTCCCTAAGTTGAAAATCAGATTTGAATAGTTGTTGAAAGAGATTATTTGAGTCTTGACATAAAATAGATTTTCAAGTAGTGAATAAGTTGTAGAGATAGATTTATTCATTACTCTTCTTTAGTATCAAACATTAAAGATTGCTATATTGATAGTCAGGTGGAGAGATCGTCTAAGGATCAATATAGTGATTATCACAATATCATTTAGACATAAATGACTTTGAGAGGATACTTGAACATCATCAATAATCTTAAATCTATATAGTTTTCATAAGGAATCATAAGCATTTGGAATAGTGAACTCCAATCTTGCCAAGCTTTTACATTTGATTAAAACCATTTTACTGTTTTTAGTGACATTTACTCATAAGATAACTTTCCAATAAAACAACTTTGTTACTTCCTAAACTTATAACATTTTGGATTATAGAACGGCGGTAATAACAACCAATCTCTGTGGATACGATATAAAAATATTTGCTGAAGATATACTTTTCAACAAATTGGCGCCGTTGCCGGGGATTGGTGTTCGATATTACAAGCATTGCAATAATTCATTATTTTAAGTTTTGTTACTATTATTACTATCCCTCTTGTGTTTCACTTTGTTTGTTAGTTTTGTAGATTCTAGTGCATGCGAGGAAAAGCTACCGAGGAGCAATTTCAATTCGATCCCGAAATTGAAAGAACGCTTCGGAAGCTCAATAGCAAAACACGAAGAAGAAGGAAACTAGCCGAAGAGAGGAACCAGAGAGAAGAAGTATCTACTTCCGCACTTGTTCAAATCGAAGAAGTGGTTGTAGAAGCTTGTGACGGAAACACGGCGGTAAAAACAACCAATCTCTGTGGATACGATATAAAAATATTTGCCGAAGATATACTTTTCAACAAATTGGCGCCGTTGCCGGGGAAAAGCTATGGATTTGAGTGAGCTCATCAAAACCATGACCCTTGCATTTTCTCAACATTGACTTGGATCTTTCCCAAGCCTCATTCAAAGACTCGCTGCTTCCTTGAGTGAATACCACAATAGCCGTTTTGGCTTCCATGAATCGGGATTGAGGGAAATATCTTTCTAAGAACTTTTCTTCTAACAAATTCCGGATGACAATCGTACCGAAATGTCCGCTAATAGTCCAAGAAGAAATGCTCAATTTGTCCGTGGAGGAAGAAATACGGAGATGAAGACCGGAATCCTCCAACTTCTCTATGCAAATCCATTCACCGGAATGGACCATGAAGATCCGTATACCCATCTCATCAAATTCTATGAGATTGCGGGTTCTACGGGAATTGATGAAACGGGTGAAGAGGCGTTATTCAAAAGGATGTTCCCACACTCCTTAGTGGGAAAGGCAAAGGAGTGGTACCTTGATCAAACACCGAGAGTGATGACGAATTGGAATTTGTTAGAAGAAAAGTTCTTAGAAAGATATTTCCCTCAATCCCGATTCATGGAAGCCAAAACGGCTATTACGGTATTCACTCAAGGAAGCAACGAGTCTTTGAATGAGGCTTGGGAAAGATTCAAGTCAATGTTGAGAAAATGCAAGGGTCATGGTTTTGATGAGCTCACTCAAATCCATATTTTTCTAAATGGGCTCCAATCAACTCACAAGACACTTTTGGATGCTACCGCGGGTGGCTCTCTTATGTCAAAGAATGCGGAAGAAGCTAAAGTCATTATTGATCGGATGGCACTCAATGATCGCCAAAGTCAACATGATCGTAGCCCTTCACAACGTAAACCGAGAGTTCTTGAGTTGAATACCAATGACGCCATTCTTGCTCAAAACAAGTTACTCTCTCAACAAGTGGAGTTGCTCACTCAATAAATGGACAAGCTTCCACAGCAAATGAAAGAAATTCAAGGGTCTCAAGTTCGACATCAAGTAGCAAGTTGCAAGTTATGTCAAAGAGATCACCCTACTGGTTTTTGTCCTCCACTAGAAGAAGTAAGTTATGTGAACAATCAAAATCAGGGCTATCAAAGACAACCTCCTAATAATCAAGGTTATCAACCAAGAAATAATCAAGGCTATCAACCATCAAGGTTCAACAATCAAAATTTTCAGCAACAAAGTCCCTATCAACACCCAAACTCTCAAGGCCAACAGTCGCAAGGAGGAAGTTCCAGGCTAGAGGACACTCTTCAACAATTCATGCAAGCTTCCATGGAAAATTAGAAGAGTAACGAAGCAGCAATTAAGAATCTAGAAAATCAAGTAGGCCAACTTGCGAAGCAACTGTCGGAACAAAACGCAGGATCTTCTTTTTCCGCTAACACTCAAACCAATCCAAATGAGCATTGTAAAGCAATTGTCACGAGGAGCGGTAAAGAGTTGACGAGTGAAAAAAGTGAGGAAATTACAGTAGAAAATGATAGGGATGAGGTGCTGGAAAAAGAGGACATGGTTGGTGAAAGGGAGAAAGCGGTTGGAACTTCACAGTTCGCGCCGCGATCCTCCTTCGCGCCGCGAAAAGAGCAGGATTTGCCAGCAAAGGAACAACCTGAATTGGAGGTGAAAAAGGATGCTGAACCAAGAAAGAAGAAGAAAGGAGAGAAAGGTGTGAGCGTCATTCCAACCCAACATATACTTTATCCATATGCTCCATCAAAGAAGGACAATGCTAGGCATTATGCACGGTTCATGGACATATTCAAACAACTTCAAATCAATATTCCATTTGCCGATGCATTAGAACAAATGCCACGATATGCAAAGTTCATGAAGGACATTCTTACAAAGAAAAGGAGACACGTGGAAGACGAAACCATCTTGCTTGATGCACGTTGTAGTGCCATCATTCAAAAGACTCTCCCAAGGAAGGAATCCGATCCGGGCCGAGTCGTTTTACCGGTAACCATTGGAAGCACATACATTGGTAATGGTTTGATTGACTTGGGGTCTAGCATTAATTTAATCCCCCTCTCCATTGTTAAAAGATTGGGAAATATTGAGATCAAATCGACAAGGATGACTTTACAACTAGCCGACAAGTCTACCACTTCACCATATGGAATTGCTCAAGACATGTTAGTGAAAGTGGACAAATTCTTGTTTCCGGTAGATTTTGTAATAGTAGAGATGGATGAGGATCGTGATGTTCCTCTAATTCTTGGAAGACCATTCATGAAAACAGCCCGGATGATGATTGACATAGATGATGGACTAATGAAGGTGAGAGTGCAAGACGAAGAGGTGACCTTTAATCTTTTTGAAGCTATGAAACATCCAAATGACAAGCATGATTCTTTCCGAATTGATGCAATCGAAGAGGAAGTAGTGGAGGTCGCAAACCAAGTTCATATTTCTAATCTTCTAGAAAGATCTCTTATCGGAGCATACAATGTGTTGACCGAAAATGAGGAAAAAGAGATTGAAGCAATGTTGCATGAGTTAGAATCTTGTGGTGAGCTTACTTATCAAGAAGGAACAAAGGAGGACTTGGATGCAATGAAGAAAACAGAAGAACCAAAATTAGAGTTGAAAATGCTCCCTTCACATTTGAAGTATGTGTTCCTTGGTGACGAATGTACTAAACCGGTGATTATAAGCAACACCTTGTCCATAAAAGAGGAAGACAAATTGATTCAAGTGCTGAAAAAGAATGAAGGTGCAATAGGGTGGGTGTTATCCGACTTGAAGGGTATTAGTCCGGCCTATTGTATGCATAAGATCATGATGGAGGAAAATTTCAAACCCGTTGCACAACCTCAAAGGCGTCTAAATCCATCGATGAAAGACGTAGTTCAGAAAGAAGTTGTCAAACTCTTGGAAGCCGACAAGAACGGTAACCGCATGATTCCGACAAGAACGGTAACCGGGTGGAGGATGTGTATTGACTATAGAAGGTTGAACCAAGCTACAAGGAAAGATCATTTCCCACTACCTTTCATGGACCAAATGTTGGAGAGGTTAGCCGACAAAAATTTCTACTGTTTCTTGGACGGGTACTCGGGGTACAATCAAATTTTGGTCAATCCAGCGGATCATGAGAAGACAGCTTTTACATGTCCTTTTGGAATCTTTGCTTACCGAAGAATGCCTTTTGGGTTATGTAATGCACCAGCCACATTTCAACGGTGTATGCAGGCTATATTCTCGGACTTAATAGAAGAATGCATTGAGGTGTTCATGGATGATTTGATGTGGTTTTGGGAAGATGCGTGGAGACCAACTTAGTGCTCAATTGGGAAAAATGCAACTTCATGGTCACCGAAGGTGTTGTACTCGGTCACAAGATCTCCTCCGAAGGATTAGAGGTTGACAAAGCCAAGGTGGAAGTTATCGAGAAACTACCAACCCCAACAAATATAAAAGGAATAAGGAGCTTTCTCGGACATGCCGGTTTCTATCGGAGATTCATCAATGATTTTTCAAAGATAGCAAAGCCATTGAGCAACTTGCTCAACAAAGGTACGCATTTTCTTTTCGATGAGTCATGTCTCAAAGCTTTCCTTGATTTAAAAGAAAAGTTAGTCACCGTACCCATAATCGTGGCACCAAATTGGAAACTTGATTTTGAACTTATGTCTGACGCAAGCGATTATGCGGTTGGTGCGGTGTTGGGTCAAAGAAGAGACAAAGTTTTTCATGTTATTCATTATGCTAGTAAAGTGTTAAATGAAGCACAAGTCAATTATGCGACAACTGAAAAAGAATTACTAGCCATAGTGTACGCATTGGAAAAGTTTAGAGCTTACTTGATTGAGTCAAAAGTTGTAGTCTACACTGACCACTCGGCGATAAAATATTTTCTAACCAAGCCGGATTCCAAACAAAGACTAATTCGTTGGATTCTCTTATTGCAAGAGTTTGATTTGGAAATCCGGGATAAAAAAGGTTCCGAAAACTTGGTGACGGATCATTTGTCTCGGTTGGTCAATGTGGACGTTACAAACAAAGAAGAGGAAGTGAGAGAAGAATTTCCGGATGAAAAACTGTATGCGATTCAAGTGAGGCCTTGGTTTGCTGATTTTGCTAATTACAAAGCAATCGGTTTAACACCGGAAGACCTCACTTGCAATCAAAGAAGGAAATTCTTGGCGGATGCAAAATATTATGTTTAGGATGATCCGTATCTGTTTAAGGTGGGTGTAGACAATATTTTGAGAAGGTGTGTAACAAGTGAGGAGTCAAGAGACATCCTTTGGCACTGTCACAACTCTCTGTATGGAGGTCACTATAGCGGTTTGAGAACAGCCACTAAAGTGCTCCAATCGGGCTTTTATTGGCCATCTTTATTTAAAGATGTGCATGAACATGCGAAGAGTTGTGATACATGCCAACAGAGTGGAGGAATAGGAAAACGGGACGAAATGCCTCTAACCAACAGGCTAGAAGTAGAAGTTTTTGATTGTTGGGGTATTGATTTCGTTGGCCCATTCCCCTCTTCTTTCTCAAATGAGTACATACTAGTGGCCGTTGATTATGTCTCGAAGTGGGTAGAAGCAATTGCTTCACCTAAGGCCGATGCCAAAACAGTGATCAAATTTTTAAAGAAAAACATATTTTCACGTTTTGGTGTGCCTAGGGTGTTGATAAGTGATGGTGGCTCACACTTTTGCAATACACCTCTAGAAAAAGTTTTGCAACATTATGGTGTAAAGCACAAGGTGACCACTCCCTACCACCCACAAGCGAATGGTCAAGCGGAGGTGTCGAACCGGGAAGTTAAGCGGATTCTTGAGAAAACAGTCTCGAATTCAAGAAAAGATTGGTCCTTGAAACTGGATGAAGCTTTGTGGGCGTATCGTACCGCCTATAAAGCACCTATTGGGCTAACTCCGTTTCAAATGGTGTATAGGAAGACTTGTCATCTTCCAGTAGAAATGGGGCATAGGGCATTATGGGCTCTTAAATTCTTGAACTTCGACTCCACTTTAGCTGGAGAAAGAAGAAAAGGACAACTCCATGAATTGGAGGAATCAAGGAACAACGCTTACCATTCGAATAAACTTTACAAGGAAAAGGTAAAGGCATACCATGATGGAAAGGTCCGTCATAAGGAGTTTCATGTTGGACAAATGGTATTGCTTTTCAACTCAAGGTTGAAGTTATTCCCGGGTAAGCTGAAGTCAAAGTGGTCAGGACCGTTTGTTGTCAAAGAGGTGCGTAACTATGGGGCCATTGTGATCGAGGATCCAAAGTCACAAGAGAGCTGGACTGTAAATGGTCAAAGACTCAAAGTCTACCATAGTGGTGACGTGAATCGGGATGTGTGTATCATTTCTCTATCTGGACCGGGCTAATCATTGGACCGTCGAGCTCTAAACGACGTTAAACAAAGCGCTTGTTGGGAGGCAACCCAACGTTGTAAGTCTGCATTTTACATTTTTCAATTCTGCTGTGTTGATTTTCTGTTGTGTTAAATTTTGTGAAATTGGGTTCTGTTTTCTGCCGTTCGCCCCACGAATTGAATGCAAAGCTTCAATTCGCGCCGCGAACAAGGTTCGCCCCGCGAACAGTGCGTGGCAGAACCACTTAAGTTCTGTTTAGGTTATTTGTTTTCTGTTCATTCCAATTCATTTTTCAAAACAACAAGTTCCCTCTTTTTCACTCCCACTCCCAAAACTTCCCAAAACTGAAAATTTTCCTTTCCCAACTCCCTAATCTTCATTTGCTAACAAGGATCAAGTGCTTCAGTAAGGTATGTTATGCTTTTCAGTTCCTCTTCTCCATTTCCTTTTGGGTTCACATTTAGGTTTGGTTAGGGATTGGAAAAATTTGAAGTTTGACACTTGAATTCATTATGCATGTCTGATTTAGACTAGGAATAGGATAGAGTTGGAGACCATGACTGTTGGAAGTAGCACACTTCACATCCTTGAAACCCTAGGAGGCTCCTGGAGATTTCCTGGTTCGCAGGGTTCGCGTCGCGAACGGGCCTTCGCGCCGCGAACTGGGAAATTCCAGGGCCATGTTTTTATGATGTTGATTGCTAACTCTCTTCATGTTTTGTTGTGTGGTTATTCTGATGTTTAATGCAGATGTCAAAGAGAACCAAAACCACGACTTCCGTTCAACCCCGTTCATTAAGAAGGTTCACAAGTGACGAACACGAAGAACGATTCGAGAGCTTAATCAAGAAAACCATCCTGCCGGAGAGGTTCATCCGTTTAGCACCGGGTGGGACTTATCAGAGTTTGGTTTCAACTTTTGAGAGACGAAGGTGGATGAAACTATGTGAACCAGAAGCGACAATCAACTATGATATTGTTCGGGAGTTCTATGCAAACGTCATGCATCAAGAAGAGGGGGTAACTTTCAACTATCAAACAAGGGTAAGAGGAAGGATCATTTCTTTTGAGAGGGATGCCATTAACTCATATCTTGGTAATCCTCTAACCCTTGGAGAGAACGAGCGGTGCGAGTATCGTACCCAGGAATTAGCTAATGTGTGGGATCTTCAAGCGGTGAATGCTACCCTGTGCCTTAAAGGAAAATCATTTGACCTAAATGATCAAGGACATCCAAAATCTTGGAAAAGAGAAAATTTAAATCTGGGAGCAAGGGCCTTTCTGATGTAGGGTGTTTGTTGTACTGCATTATGATCGGAAAATATGTGGATGTAGCATCAATCATAGCGGGAGAAATGAGGAAGATGACTATAAGTGGAACCAAATTCGGTGGTAAAGCAGGTGTGCTTGCGTACCCGGGGCTGATCATGGGACTTTGCCGTCGGGCGAATGTTGCCATTCCGGAGGAAGTACACTTCTCTATCACCAGTGCGATTAACGATGCCTATCTGAATAGGTTCTGCCAAAGCCAAATGGATAGAACCGAAGGAGCTGGGACTTCGTCATCCAAACCCCGACCCCACACTACTCCAGTCTTTGACCAGATGGCGTTTGCCAATTATTATTGCGAGAGCTTTGAGGCCTCTAGAAGGTCTCAATCATTTATCTTCGATGCTATGCAACAACAATTACAGAACACGTTCCTTGCACCCGAAGCCCGCACATTTCCTTCTCAGGCGGAATATGTGGCTTATGCTAATTGGCCTGAGGGCAGGCCAAATTTTATGGGGGTGCAGGAGGTGGTGCAAACCCTAATGATGAGATGGAGGACGTCCTTGGAGATGTAGGTGGTGGCCAAGAGGAGGAGGATTGAGGAGTTGGTGAATTTGAGGAGTTGTTGTCATTTTGAGTTTCTTTGTATTATTTTTGTTTTTGAAATTTTTTGATGTACTTTTGGGTGGCTCTAGTTCACCAAAACTTTTTTTTGTTAGTTGTTTTGATAATTGCACAAATACTATTTGAGATTTAAGTGTGTTACAATCAAATTGGTTTACCAACATTTTTGTTTAATTGTTCTTACTCTTAAGTCAAGCTTAAAGCAACCGAGAAATGATCGCAAAGAAAGAAGCATAGGACACTTCGAGTGGTGATGATAAGAATTGATGTCGGTATTTCAAGGTACACTTTATCGCTTTCTAGACTTAACATGAGTAGTTGGTGGTGTGTGCAAATTTCATATCATAAACTCATTGAAATGTATGTCACCTTTGAATCAAAATAGGACTTAACCAATTGTGAGGAAGCTTTCCATTGTACACTAAAAAGCGGGAAACTAGCATTATTTTAACTCATTCTTATCATGCTAAATCATGCATCAATCTATTTTTGTGTGAAAATTTTGAAAATGATAGAGGCATTGTTTGTGAGAAAAACCACTTGACCAAAAAGTTTGAATCAACTAACCTTGTGAGGAATAATCCTTAGTTAAACCCCTTTGAGCTTATTTTAGGATTCATTTTATTGATCATTGTAAAATCAGTTGAAAATTTTGGAATAAATGAATCCTAATTTCTTTCGTGTTAATTGAAACCTCAAATCGAGTTGTTTGCAAATTTTGCCTTTTGCTTATTTCTAAGTAGGGAGCATTATTGAATAAATTTGATTTTGGAATCTAAAGTTGGGGAGAGTAAAGTGAAAAGTTGATTAGAAACTTGGAAAAGTGAGTTTTTTATGAAAGGGTGAAAATATGAAAAGAAACAAGAAAAAGAAATCACCCTTGAAACCATAGAGCAAAGAAAAAAGAAAAGAAAGAAAAAAAAGCAAAGAAAATGCTCATGGTTGTGTGGATGTAAAAAGAAAAAGAAAAAATAGGGACCAAAGAAAGGGAAATTGTGTAGAGTTGAATGTTTGGGAATGCTCCCTTAGGATAGGCAACTTTGTAAATTCTCTTAATCATATCCTTTCTTGTAACCTAAGCCACATTACAACCTTTGAAAGACCTCTTGATTCTCATTTTTCACATGATTTGGTATTTATTGTGATAACCGCATGATTTAAATTATTGTTGATTTAATTGCTTGGATGAGTGAAAGTAACCCTTCATGTTATTCATCATTATTATGATGTGTGTGTAAGTTTGATTCAATTTTGACATATATGGCTTTGAATTCCTTGGAATGATTTTTGCACTCAACCATTTCCCTTATTCATGTTTGGTCTAGACTTGAGATAGGTGGATTGAGAAATTGCCAAACACTTTTGAACCATTTGAATGTCCTTGGTAAATCCTTGTTTAAATCTTTTGTGTCATTGCTTTGGTTGTGAGGGTGGAAACTTTTGTTTAGGGACAAACAAAATGCTAAGTTGGGGAGAGTTGTTAGGTACCAATTAGTACTACTTTTATATCATTTTATTGGTCCCTTTTACCAAGTTTTGATGTAATTACACACTTTTATTCTTATTAATTTGTATAAATGCAATTAGGTTTAATTTATTTTGTTTTGAATAGTTATTTCACATATTTGTTAGTTTTATAGAATTTTTGGATGAAAGAGTTTTTGGAATGCAACATCATAATATGGAAGATTTTGGATGAAGCTTGCAAAGCAAGGAAGCTGGGATAGCTTCAGTTCGCGCCGCGAAGGCTGCGAATCCAGCAAGCTGATTTTGGGCCAAGGGTGCTGTCTTTCATGACCAGCTGTTTTGCCATTTTGGTGTCTGCCTTGGAATAGCTTTTCTGCTTTGGATGAAAATGAGCAATTAAGGAAATGTCAACTCTTTTAGGATAGGAGAACACATTATTCTAAGACATTCATTATCATTCACACATTGATAGATTGAGATATTTTTGTAAGAGAGAAAAGAGAGTTTTTCTTCCATTGCATTTTGCTTTGTAAAATGATGATGAGGAGCTAAACCCCATTTTGTCAAGATTGGAGGTAGTAGCTATTCTCATCTATTTATGTATTCCATTTGATATATATATATATATATATATATATATATATATATATATATATATATATATATATAAATGATAAAAGGTTGTTGATGTATTGAATACTGTTTTTTCCGTAAGTTGAAAATCAGATTTGAATAGTTGTTGAAAGAGATTATTTGAGTCTTGACATAAAATAGATTTTCAAGTAGTGAATAAGTTGTAGAGATAGATTTATTCATTACTCTTCTTTAGTATCAAACATTAAAGATTGCTATATTGATAGTTAGGTGGAGAGATTGTCTAAAGATCAATATAGTGATTATCACAATATCATTTAGACATAAATGACTTTGAGAGGATACTTGAATATCATCAATAATCTTAAATCTATATAGTTTTCATAAGGAATCATAAGCATTTGGAATAGTGAACTCCAATCTTGCCAAGCTTTTACATTTGATTAAAACCATTTTACTGTTTTTAGTGACATTTACTCATAAGATAACTTTCCAACAAAACAACTTTGTTACTTCCTAAACTTATAACATTTTGGATTATAGAACGGCAGTAATAACAACCAATCTCTGTGGATACGATATAAAAATATTTGCCGAAGATATACTTTTCAACAGTTATGTGCTAATATGTTTTTATCATGAATAATAGCCAGTGGTGGTAAATAGGGAAAGTACAATAACACCCTTCCTTACCACGGGCCACCATCTGTGGTGGAATCCTTCTCCCACCGCTGTGAAATGTGTATCCGTAGTAGTGTAAACACCATGACAATAATTACTCTTTTTTCCAACACAACCCATTCACGCCAAATCCACCAAACAACCAAACTTCTATTACTCATCCATTGAAACATCATCTTAACAAACAACAATCACACTACCAATTCACATCGGACATTGAATTATATTTTAACAGCGACGCATATAACAACTTTTTTTCTATGACGTTTCATAAAAAAAATGACATTCTAAATGCGACAGATAAAAGACATACTTCTTTCCTTCCATCCCAAAATATGTTAGAACAAGTTTTGTTCAAGCTCCTAAAAGGTTTTGATGATAATGAAGTATTTAAAGAGAAACATTGGCTTACTAATGGTTACTCTAGTGTGAAGAATCAAAAGATATTAACCTTGATATTAATCAAGCTAATCACTCAGAAGAACCATTAAACGAAAGCAAAGTTGTTATGAATTTGAAGTATCAGAATCAAGCTTCCAAACTCTAATCAATCTATCCATGTCTTCTAGTTGTTAAACTTAAGCTTATCATGGAATCCAAAGATCAGCAAGGTCTGAAGACTAGAATCTTTTGAAGCAAGCAATCACTGTCACAAGGAATGACCATGCAATTTCTGAACGTGCTTTACCAACAATTCTAAAGGTTATGCTTTAAAGGAATTTGTCTACATCAAGTCATCAACTCTACAAGTGTTTATCCAGACTAGTTCTGATTAAGACTCTGATGAAGACAAGCTCATAACCTATGAACTCAAGACTCTTAAGTCTCATTCCAACCAACTTCTAAAGACATACTTCAACTTTTGATCAATCGTTAAATAATTATATGAAAAGCCCCTGAATCAAGAAGTTAAGTATAAGGATATCAACGACTCTAAACAAGCTTCAACAAACATCTAGAATAAGATTTCGAGTCTGAAGTTATCCATAGAAGATCACGTCACAACGATATAATACTTTATGTTTAATGAGCATAAAGCTATGTTGTCAGGATCTTATCTCTCCAAATGCTCTGAACTCTACTCTACTTGTCCTAACATCTTTATGCTAGCTGAGTTTTTACTCACTCTATTGTCCAATAGCTAAATACCTTTTACGGCTACTTGTACCAGGGTAGCTTCAACGACTATCTATACCATGGTAGTTTCAATCTTCAACAGATCTATTCTTAGTATCTATTTAAAGAAGAAGATTGAAACATTCAAACAGTTCTAAGCTTGTGAAGTTCTTAGAACGATCTCTTTGAGATGAACCTCTACCTCTCAAGAGAATGAATGTGAGTTGAATATTTCGTGACTGTGTTCACATGGATGTGATACCATTTCACTGAAATGAGTTACGAGAATCTATATTTTGCAACAAAAAAAAATAGATGAGAGAAACACACTTCAAAAATATATATAACTAGGAGGGTTAAGTGTGTGAGAGTATGACGAAACATATTCACATACATTCTGAAGACAAAATATGTTAATATATTCATCAGAACAGGAAGGTACAACAAGATGGAAATCTGTGCAAGGAGAGAAGAAGAATGAAAACTTCATTCTTCTACACTCAGGAGAAATCAACTCAAATATGCTCAAGAGTGTAAGCCTTTATATATCTACTTATCCAAGAAGAACATAACACAAGGTTATGCCAGACTCTTATGGTTAAGAGAATCTGAAGACTCTAGCTAATGTGCCCAGAGTAAGTCTCTTTCTGATTAGATTGAGCAAACAAGTCTCTTACTGGGTGCTTGATCATTAAAGTCCTAATCTGATTAGTAAGGAAACTAAGTCTCTTTCTATGTGATTGAGCAAAACTCCTTAACACGAGCTTAAGGTGGGAAAATCTCAAACTGTATGTTTATGCATTGAAGTCTCATGCTTGTGGGCATAGTAGGAAGTTTCAGTCAGGGTGATTGAGAAGAAAGTCCTTAACATGAGCTTAAGGCAAGGAAGTCCTGAACGAGTAGTTTGGGAAAGGAAGTATCGATCTGGGTGATTGAGAAGAAGTCATGAACGAGTAGTTTAGGCAAGAAAGTCTCATGCTGAAGGGCATGGGTAGAAGTCTCTTTTTGTGGGATTGAGCATGAAGTCTTGAGCTACTGGTTTAAGCAATTGTAATCAGTCTGATTATAGTTAAAATCTCTTGTACTTCAAGGGGATTTGACTACTCTTGGTTTGAGAGGAACCATGATATATTGCGTGTCTATTTATTTATTTCTGCATTTATATTCCGCTGTGCAAATGAGCTCTAAAGTAAAACTCAATTATGATTCAACCTCTTACTTGTATCAGGATCTGAGCTTTAAACCTTAGGTTCTGAAATAGAGGTTAAGAAAAGGAAGTAAAACTTTTCACTATTGATATTTACTCTGGTATCAAACTCTAAACATGGTAAAAAATCTGATGTTCCAGAATCAGAAGTGGAAATATATTTTTATGCATACACAATTCAACTCCCTCTTCTTGTGTATTTTTCTCACCTTCAAAATACAGAGAACCAGCATGTACCTAGTAAGAGTGAGCAATAAGAAGCACATCATTGATGTGGCAATTGTGATTAGTTACAAGGAACTGACCAACAAAACTTTAGGTTTCCTTTTTCTTACATTATAACTAAGTTTTGTTATTTTATTTGTGGTCTTTATTTTATTTAATATATAATTTATATCATAAAATGTGTCCACAATTTATTTTAAATTTAAATAATTAATTTTTAATTGCCAAATATAATAAAAATTATTTTAATTTGGAAAATTAAAAATTAAAATAACTTATAACTTTGAAAAGCTTGAACGTTTCCATTTGAGCCCTAATTCCAATATGTTTTCAACCCTTGTTTCATTTAAGTCTCATTTAATTTTTGAACTATCGTTCAAATCCATTTACGGGTAAGTGAAATATCGTTAGAATCCATTTCTTGAATGTTCCCATTTCATTCTAACTCCCTGGTTCCATTTTGTTTCAAGCATCGAAGGAACTGCGAACGAGAAGGCACGATGGATATTCCTCAGGCGTCATCGAAAAGCAAGGATGAAGTGAAATATCGTTGGAGGTAAGTGAATTTTTTTCTGGGTTTAGGGTTTTCATTCATTCCTTCTATTTTTCTTATTTCATTATCACGTTTTTCATTTATGGGTTTAGGGTTTGGGGATTTGTATAATGTTACCCTTTTGGAAACATGCGGTTCTGAAAAGTTTGTTTATTCTGAAGATGGTCCCAAATACATGCTATTATTTTAATCTGAAAGTGGTCCTATGATGTTATTTGTTTAATCTAATTAGTTTATTCCAATTATTGTTATTCTAGACTAATTTAGAGTTAACACATTAGTTACAAATTTATCATAGGGGCCATTTAATATCCAATCATGTTAAGTGGTACATTAATGGACAAAATTCTAAAATGAATTGGGAATGAGATGTGAACTATATGTCCTATATGCAGTTGGAAAATTTGGTTAGAAATGGGGGATATACGAATATTAATTGTTTATGGAATTGGAATCTTATGTATAGTTTTCGCATGGCTTTAGACCCCTAAATTGTGATGAAGATGTGTTAAAATTTGCTACTGATGTTAATGGATTTTAGTTGGTAGACATGTATTTATAGAACACCGTTGATAACCCCGATGTTGTAGATGAGGCTGACCTAGGAAAAGATTATGATGCAGAATTATATGTTGATGATGCTTATGGACCAAAATCTGATGAAGGTGATGAAATTGGTAGTGAAGCTGAAGTTGAATATAGGAATGTTGATGAAGGAGTGTAAAAAGTGTGTGGGAATGTTGATGAAGGAGTAGAAAAAGAATGTGTGAATGTTAATGATGAGGTTGGTGATGCTGACTATGTTGCAAGTGAAGATGACATGGACAATATTAGTGAGGGAGAATGTGATTGTGTGAGAATTCAATTGATTTGGATTGGACCATATTCCTACAAGGTAGTGAAAAGGTGAGTGATTCTGATAAAAAAGAATATGGTGAAAAAGAATGTGGTGATGATGTCTATGACTCTGATCAACTACATACTCCTCCTGTAAGTGGAGATGATGAGGAGCATGATAAGTTTTCAGCTTATAGAAGTCGTGAAGGCTTAAAATTTCAATTAAGTATGGTGTTTAACAACAAAGATATAGTGAGAGAGACTTTAAAAGACTATGCAATGGAGATGAAGAAAAATGTCTTCATTAAGAAAAATGATGGAAATAGGATGGTAATTAAATGTATGGAAGGTTGCAAACTTCACACGAAGATTAGTAAGAGGGTTGGTAATCAGTTTTGGAAAATTGTTAGTCTATTTTATGAACATGGTTATTGTAGAACTCCACATAATATGCAAGTAACACAAAGTGGATGTCAATGAATAACTACACTAGTGACATTTTCCCTAGAATATGGTTGGTCCCTGAGAAGAACAAAAAACATGCAGAAAATTGGACTCCCACATGGTATGGTGATGATGATTAGCCATCTATGGTGTGACTAATGACATAGAAACCTATTATGTAAATATAAAATAGGAGACATGTGCATGTAGAAAACATGATTTAACTAGAATCCCTTGTAGTGGTGCCATAACATGTATATGGAAAAACAAGAAGAAAAAAAGAAGATTATGTATCTGAATATTACAGGTTTGTGCATTCACTATATGTCTCTGATTTATGTTTAAACATATGGCTTAGTTTGTCCTGACATGTGTATCACATTTTGTGTGCAGGAAGTCTACCTTCAACAACAGTTACTCACATATTAACTTCCCTATAAATGGGCCACAATGGTGGCCTTTGGATGGCCAGGTACCGATCAATCCACCAATGCTGACAAGGTCCATTGGTCGACCTAAGAAGATGAGAAACAAGGTGAATGATGATTCAAGAAATCCCCATGTACTTCCTAGGAAGCTTACAATTGTTATATATAATAAGTATAGTACCATGTGACACAACAAAAGGAGTTGCACATGCAAGATGACTGTTGAGAGATCCATTCCAAAAGTTGGTAATAAGAATAAGGGAAACACATCAAAGGGTGGAAAGAAGCATAAATTAGACTCATGTGAATCAAAGGGTGGAAAGAAGCGGAAGACAAAGGCATCTGTAACATAAATTGGAAGCTCATCAGAGACACCACAACCATCTCAAGACTAGTTTTACTTAGGGTCATTTTGCTTTCATTTTGATGTTTATGTCATTTTGTTGTAATAGAACTAGTACTCAATTTATTTTCATTTTATTGTTTAGAGGCCTGTAATGGAACAAGTACCTCATTGTTCTTTATGTCATTTTGTTGTAATGAAAAAGTACCTCATTTTGTTATAATGTGAAAGTACCTCGTTAAATTGATGTTTTACTAGTTTCTTTGTTAATTATGTAGTACCTATAATTATGCAATATTGTTGTACCTGCTATATTACAGTCAAATATGGCATAGTTGTAAAAACATGGTCTATATTGAATATGAACTATAGCTATGCGGTGTTTCAGTACCTATTATATTTTAATCAAAATATGACCTTTAAACTTTACCTAATATAAATATAACATGCTATATTGCAGTCAAAATATGGCACAATTTTGTAAACAAACACAAATGGAACAATTATTAACCAAAACATAATTTTTCATTCATAAGTTCTTGAAACATAAGTTACAGCAAGTGAAAGTACAACAAATACTCTTTATACTTTTGAAAATATCCTTATTAACATCAACTAGTCCTACTTCATTACACTTATTACAACTAGACCTAATAACAACACAAAGATCATAACATATTAAAATTCATCTGCATATTGAAAAACATGACTTTCATCTTCAACTCATCCTCTTTGAGCTTTTCTTCATTCACCTTATTCTTCTCCAAACTTAATCTTTGATGCAATGATGAAATCATTTTTTTTGCTCTTGAGGTCATCTCTTGGGGACTAAAAGTATAATTAAACCTTTAATCTTTTAATTTGTAATCGCTCATTGTTCATTCCTAAAAACAAGTGATAATTTTTCAAATGCTATTTTGAGCGGCATTTAAGTTTAGAATGTATTAATTTTCTCTCTCTCTCTCTTTTAATTTTATCTTTATTATTTTAGTTGAAAATATGTAAATATATTTTTATTTATTTTAATTGTTAATATGTTTAGTTTATTTGTTATCATCTATAATTATCAACTAAATCATAAACTTCTAAGTCATCTATTATAAGTTAATTTATATGTCAAATATAAATTATTATTAAATGGACTTTAGATCTATAAAAAAATTAGTTCAAAAGATGAAATTGCTCTCACATATTTATACATCAAACAATTTAAAAATTTAAATAGTGTGAGACTCCAAACAAATCATAAACAACACAGCTACAACTTTAACATTCACCCTCACGCCTAACATGAACCTGATTCCAATTTTCACATTGCTAGATTTAAGAATTGTTGAATATATATATGTGTGAGAACAACCTCATCATTTGAACTACCTTTTAAAATAAAATTCAAATTCAAATTTATTTAACACTGATATATGTATGTATTCCATTGAAAGAACTCGAAAGATAAAAGAGAGTCAAGATATCTAATATACTAAACCGAAATGGGTGATGTTGTGATTAAGGATGTTTAAAAAAATCCTTGAACTGAAACCGAACCGAACTGAAGTTAAAATAATTAGACTACTATGTTTGATTATTGAGTCAGACTTATGTTGCACATATAATTCTAAAACCGAACTAAATAATAAATTAACTAAACCGATTCAAAAATAAAAATAAAAGATATTAAAAATAAGTTTTAAATTTTTATTTTTTTGAAATAAAGGATATCAATTCGATTTTTTAACAAATTGATCGTTTTAGAAAAAACTAACAGTTTGACATGCTTTAGAATTCCAAAACCAGTATTCACATAGTAAAAATAAATAATAAGACCATAACAAATATTAAAAAGGTCCCACCGAGAATTGAACTCGGGTTACCAGATTCAGAGTCTGATGTCCTAACCGCTAGACCATGGGACCGTTGTGAAAGTCTTACCTTACATAAATCAATTTGATATATGCGTTTCATATGGGACGATTTTTATGTTTCCAAAGAGAAAAACGTTTTATAAGTGAATAAGTCATTAACCGCTTTTATCAAATTATGGCCTTAACTTTCTCTCTACAATTGAAGTATTTATTTTCGAGGGATTATTATCACTGCACTTAAATATATTTAATTTTTAAATTTTTTACTTTGTCTCTTTTATGATACCTCTTTTAAACTTAATTGCACTAGTTATTTCTTTACCAACATACTACTAATTCTATTAATTTATTCTATAATTTTTAAATTTTCTTTATGAAAAAATTAAAAAATTAAATAATTCTCTCACAAAAAAAGGAAAACTAGTAAACTTATACATAAGGGTGTAATCGGTTCGGTTTGGACCGTCTTTTGGTCAAATAATATCTGAATCAATGATATCTCCTTCGATTTGGTTTGGTTCGATTTTTAATATTTTCCAAAAATAGAACCGAATCACTAATCGATTTGTTTTGGTTCGGTTGATCGGTTTGCAATATTTTATTTAAACATTACATTCTTCAATATATCATTTGTATCATGTTTTTTTAATATTTTATGCTATTATTATTTAAAATAATACATTTCATGTAATTTTTATTTCATCCTCTATTTTTTCAAACAAATAATAGTTTATCTTAATCCATATGAAATACTGACTTGATTTCATTGCATCATGAGATAAGTTCACTATCAAATATAAAAGTTGACACTTGGCATCAAAATGTTAGAAATGGATTTGAAAGCTTAATAAATAGAACACAATAAAACACACATCAATTAACATATTTCACACCTCAAACACACATGAAAACTATTTTGTAACAAAACTACAAGGAATTTTGTTGAAGAAGAAGAAACAAAAACAATATAAAAGAAATGTGAAAATTAACAAAGAGAACTTGAAAACAAAGAAGAAGACCATAACATATCAGAACCACAGTAGAGAAAATAATAGTTATGGTGGGCAGCGAGAGCAACAGTTCAGTGAAAGCTAGCTTTTGTGACTTATCTTTTCCACTTTCTATGTTTTAGAGTTTGCTTCTAGATGTGTGTTTTGCTAAAAGGAATGAAGTGTAAACAAAGATGGAGAGTGGTTAGACCGATACAAAATTTAGGCTTAATGATGGGTGGAATAAAAGATTTAGAGCGTAATTATATCCATTGGTTTGGTTCATCTGTTTGTCGGTTCCTAAAAACTTAAACCGAGAATCAAACCAAACTATATCGGTTTTCATTGCTTTAGTTCAGTTTTTAGAACCGAACCAGAAATAATTGGTTTTATTTCGGTTCGGTTTCATTTGAAATGTCTCTTTGATTGGTTTTTTCTGATCCGCTTACACCCATACTTATACAAATTGTCAAACAATTTAATACTGCAATTAATCGTCATTAATTGGTTAATCCATCATGAGTATTATCTGTCGACCATTACGAATGACTGCTTCAAATATGCTAATGACTATGAAATATGTCAATTATATTGTATTAATATTCGAACTTTGAACCACAAGATTAGTGAACAATGATGGAGAAAATTGAAATATGGAGAGAGAGAGAGAGAGAGAGAGAGAGAGAGAGAGAGAGAGAGAGAGAGAGAGAGAATTGAAGGTGGGAGTAATATTTTTTATTTTCTAAAGATGAGAATGTCTCCAAGGAATTTATACAAGTGTTAATAAATGATTTGGACTCAGTAACTGGTTACAACTAACACTAAAATAAATCTCCTTTTAGTGGTAACCAGTTACACTCAGGTGTTAACCAGTTACAACTTCGATATTTTTCCTTGTTCTTAAGTCTATAAATGCTTTTGCTATTGCTTAACCGGTTACACCCCTATGTTAACCGGTTACAACATTTGAATTACTCAAAATACTTTTAACATGTTGGAACAAAATTGGTTGATACCATATCTCTTGGGTTTTGATGATAACAAAGTATTTAAAGAACAACTGGATATTCTAACATTTGTTCAAGAATGCATGATTATAGACTAAGAACAAATGAAGATATGCTTGAGGATTTTGAATAGGAGTTCAGACTTTGACTTTGAAGATCACTTATGAAGACTCTGGTTCTGATGGAAGATCCATACTCTGAAGAAGTCAACATCTGAAGAAAGTCAGCCTATGTGATTCAGACTTAGAAGCCTCAGAAGCCAAGAAGCAGACTCTGAAGAGACCAGCCTCTGAAGAGTGAAGTATGAAGAAAGTCAACGTCCGAAGGTTGTATAATATCTTCAATCGAGGAAACTCTGATAGACTCAGAGATCTTTTGTTAACATGAAGACTTAAAGAAAAATCTCTTCATAGTTGTCTGAGCTTCAACGAATAATCCCTCTTTTAGAAAGGTGTTTTCTTTATGTGTTCAATCAAGTACAAAGGTTATCCAATTTCTTGGTAAAAGTCTTCTAACAACTCTTTTCTTTCTCTCTATATAAGGAGATGAAAGACCAGAAGAAAAAGACTAATACATTAATATGCAAGACTCTGATCCTTGACATTTCAAGGAGAAATCACTCTTTCAAATTAGCTAGACTTAAGACCTCTTAACACTTTGTATATTTTAGAAGTGCTTAAGTCTTAGAGTCTTTCTAAGTTGTATTTTGTCTACACCTTTGATTGTATATCAAGTGAAGTTGTTACCCAAATCTATTAACAATTTGTTATAAAGTCAGAAGACTCTTTCTTCTGTGCTTGAGCATAAAAGTATCTTACTTGAGGATTTGAGCATTTAAAGTCTCTTACTTGTGTGCTTGAGCATAAAAGTCTCTTACTTGAGGGTTTGAGAATTTGATGTCTCTTGCTTGTATGCTTGAGCATGTAAGTTGCTTACTTGAGGGTTTGAGTAGTGAAGTCTCTTGCTTGTATGCTTGAACTTATAAGTCTCTTACTTGAGTGTTTTAGCATTAGAAGTCTCTTGCTTGGTGCTTGAGCATTTATAATCAGTTTGGTTATAGTGAAAATAGCTTGGAAGTACAAGGGGATTGAACTACTCCCAAGTTATAAGAGGAACCAAGATTGTTGTTGTGTGTCTTTGCTTTTACTTTCCTTATTTTTGATCTTATCATTCAGCTGCTGTCAACTTTGCAACTCTGAGTGAGATTCTACGTCAGAATCTGATAAGGACTTTTAGAAGCAAACTTAGTATTTTTGAGTCAAACTCTGAACTAAGTGTTCAAAACCTGATTGAGATCAATCAGAAGTAGAAGAAGAAAAAGTTTATAGGAGAAAAGCCAACACAACTGAACCCCCCATTCTTGTGTTTTTCTCATCTTCAGTTGTGTGAGTGCACTATCCTCTTAGATATGTTTTGAATGATGTAAAAACTAGGTCCTTAGTATTTTGTGTACATTGGATCTTATTGTCTATGTCTAGATATGCATCATCATAGTAATACATTTAAATTCAGATTAGATAAGCCATTACAAGTAAAAACTATGATTTTTCATGAAACTAAGTGAATAGGTCGATACATTTTAGTTATGTATCAATACATAATGAATGAGTTTTGAAATATATTAATTATGACTTAAAGGTATCGATAGATAGAGGTAGGAGTCGATACACAATGCGAATGAGTCGACTAATTCGTGTTTGGAGTCGACTCCAACTGAAAGTGTTTTTAATCGAAATGGCGTTGCCCTCAATATATCAATACATTATGGTTATGGGTCGATACATAACTAGTATGAGTCGACTCTCCCGTGTTGGGAGTCGACTCCAACTAAAGCATTTTTTCAAGAAAAACTTCTTGCCCTCAGTGTACCGACTCATTAAATGAATGTATCGACTCCCAAGCCTTATGTATTGACTCATTCGAATTTGGAGTCAATACATTTTGTTCTATTTTACAACTTGTAATTTTTTTGGCTCAAATATATTTTGCTTGTTACTTCCCTTCATACACACAAACATATAAATATGAATTCATGCATCATTTTTCATAAATTGAAACCAACAACACACTTAGAATTTGTTGGTGTAAGCCCTAGAGGCCAATACATTTTGGTACTTGTATCGAATAATAAAAGGCATTCTCTTTATTATGGTTGATTAATAAAGTCCCTGGAATAGATAGTCCGTTTAATGTATTAAGTGTGACTTAATCATGAGAACACATTAAACATAAGGACACTATTCCTAAAGTATCCGTAGTCGAGCTTTAGTGTGAAGTGGGATAACATTAGAGCATTAAGACTATTATGTTTGTAGACTGATGATCACATCTCATGGATCATGGATAAAGAGTTATCAAGTCTTAAACATAGGTATGAATATTAGGAGTAATATTTATACCGGATTGACCCGCTATGAGAATACTATATAGAAAGTTATGCAAGGTGTCATAAGTTATTCTCATGGTGATAATAGTGTATTCCTCTCTTCGACCTGAAACCACTATGGATCCTAGATGTAGAGTCGAGTGCTTTATTGCTGATCCAACGTTGTCCGTAACTGGATAACCATAAAGACAGTTGATGGGTACTCCATAAAGCATGCTGAGGGACATGAGTGACCTAGATGGAATTTGCCCATCCTGCATAACAGGATAAATGTCTATGGGCCCAATATTGAACTGGACAAGGATGACACGGTCTATGCCTTATGTTCAATATAGACATAAGGGAAAAAGGATAATTATACACATAAGTATTATCACAGAAGGAATTGTCAGATCACATGACATTTTCGTGTCTTGGGTAGCAGTGATGTGTTGCTAGATACCGCTCACTGTTTATTATGTTAAATGCGTGATTTAATATAATTGCCAACGTCACGAAAACCTACAGGGTCACACACAAAGGACGGATTGATGAGAGATAGAGTAACTAAGGAATACCGTAAGGTACGGTGCCCTTTAAGTGAGTTATAGAGCATCGTAAGGTACGATGTACTTGAGTAGAATACGAAATATGGTAAGGTACCATGAGCTTAAGTGATTTTGGGCATATTATAAGATATGGGCCAAAATACACTTAAGTGGGCTTTTAGCTTGAAGCCCACACAAGTGGTTCTATAAATAGAACCCTTGTGCAGAAGCAAAAAAAATAATTTGCGGTTGCATTCTTTTCGTTTTCACTCTCTCTCTCTCTCACTCAAAGCCTTCATTCGTACCAGCTAGCACTGAGATTGAAGGAACCCGTTCGTGTGGACTGAGTAGAGACGTTGTCATCGTTCAACGTTCGTGATCGCTTCGTGGATTTGCATCAAAGGTTTTGATCGTCACAAGAGATCTGCACCAAAGGTTTCAACCGTCACAAGAGGTAAATATTCTATCACTGATCATGACCATTCGTAAGGATCTCTAAAGGAGAAATTTTTATTTCCGCTGCGTTTTGGACCGCAATTCTCCTTCAGTGGTATCAGACCCACTTACGAAACCATGAATCGGATAGGTGTTTAATTTCTGTATTAATATGATTAAAAGACAGAATGAATCAATTAATTAAACGGGTAATTAAATTTGGCATCATGAGTGTACGAGTTGGATGATTGATGTTGACTATGCTTCAGAATCCGACATTAGTATGGTGAAGCAGCGATACATCGATCGTCCATAGGTTACGCAATTGAGACTGATCAACTTATATATGATATAAGTAATCCTAATGCAAAATACGGTATATGTGATATACTGTTTCTGTTTCGTTCATTCGAACACTAAATGATTGTTTTCCTTTGAGCGATCAATGGTCATTTGCTTCGGAATCCGACATTAGTATGGTGAAGCAATGACCTGTTGATCAATCATACTGAAATAACAATCGAGGTGTGTTTGACGGTCTGAAATTGGCGCATTAGGGTTGGTGACGGCGTAAGGGTTGTGCCGTCAAGGAGTTGTG
Source organism: Lathyrus oleraceus (assembly GCF_024323335.1). Lineage (NCBI taxonomy): Eukaryota > Viridiplantae > Streptophyta > Magnoliopsida > Fabales > Fabaceae > Lathyrus > Lathyrus oleraceus. The sequence continues at coordinate 13,663,195 of NC_066583.1, read as the reverse complement.
AATTTAGGGCTTTTTGGAAGAGGTCCGTAGACTGTTTCAAAGTCCTATTAGTTTGGCCGCGTGAAGCTCGTGTGACGAGCGTAACAGGCGTAACAAACTGGATGCGTGACGGTCGTAACACGCCCATGACGGTCGTCACACTCACATTGCCTGTGACGGTCGTCACACTCCCAGAGTCAAAATTTTGGGGTTCCTGTTTTGTGACTACGCAAGGGTTGTGTTCATGCAAAACAATGTCAGTTGGGGTTATTTAGGTAGGAACTCCTTCCAGTTGTATCTCATACAACTCTCGAAAATTTCAGTTGGGTGAATAACTCCTTATTCCAATCCATCATATGGATTATTCCCAACTCTTGCTTCTAAAACATATATGATATTATTATAATTAAGTTTGACCCATTGTCTTAGCAGTTGGATATTACAATTATCCCATCGCACCTTACTAATATAGAACATGCACCTCGCTTTGGCGAAACCTACATTATCCGATACTAGTCTTGATGAGTGCTAAAACTTGGAAAGCAAACATATATAATATCATCATAATTTGTTTAGTTAAGTTTGACCCATTGTTTTAGCAGTTGGATATTACAATTATCCCATCGCACCTTATGGAGGAATTGGAGCAGGAAACACAAGTAGTTGTGTAAGAGCAACCTGCTCAAGTAGAACAAGACCAGCGTAGGTCAGGAAGGATACGTCACTGTAGCGGTGTATTCGTCGCTATATGATCTATCGATTAAATCATAAGCAAAGCATACAATGAATTTCGAGTCGCCACCGCACTTTTATTTATCCAAAGGACTGGCTAAAAAGCGAACAAAAGCCTAAGAAGTTTTACACGTAGAAAACTAATAAAAAGATCAGAGAGTCTGGGTAAGGGGTAAATTACGCAATGGGAAGGTGTTAGGCACCCACTACGTCCTAGGTACTCCTAGGGAGCCCTTTTCACACTTGTTGTATAAAATTGTTATTTGTTTTGACATAAACATTGTGCAAACATGATTGGGATGATGAGAAAAGAATATACAATTTTTATTGGGTTTGAACGGATGAACCCGTTGCCTACGTACCTTCCATCAAAGGTAAGGATCAAAACGCCGTAGTTCGGCTAAAAGATTTCCAAAAGTTGGTGGATTCAATTTTAAACAATAGCACTGAGGCTCTTCATTATCAATGGGAGAAAACTCGACCAAGACCAACATCCACCATGCGAGGATAGCTTCGACGTACTAGAGGGGTTAGCCCTGTTTTCAGTACGGAAGTCTTATAGTCGACTCACTAAGGATAAGGTGAGGTTTACATCAACCACAATGATAATTGAAACCTATGGCTAATGCATGAAAAGATTTAACAATGGACAAAGCCAAAACAAGTGAATGGGTGAAGTTAATTGATTGTGATTATGAAAGTAGGGTCAAAGTATGGTTATGATTGATTCAAAAGAAGTATTATGAAATGGAGTTTGAAAAAAGTCAAGGACTTGGGTCCAGGTTTTTAATTTGAAAACATGAAGATGTTTGCACAATATCTATGTCAAATTTGAAATCAAAGTGTGAAAAGGTTTAGGACATAATGGGGATGAATGGATGAAGATGGATTGTAAAACTTCTTAGAAAGTTCACCTCTTGAAATCATATAGGAGATGATTCAAGTGTGTCCTTTGGAATGGGCAATGAATAATAATGTAAGCAAGCAAATGATACCGGATGCCACTCAATGGTCTTACTCCAATCTCACAAACAAAAGCGGATATCGGATGCCAATCACTGGGCTTATACCAATCTCCTAAAACAGAAATGGATATCAGAGGCCACTCAATGGACTTACACTAATCTCCTAACAAAAAGAAACTTGGATACCGGATGCCAATCTGTCTGGACTTATACCAATATCCAACATATGATCCTAGGAATACAAATGCCAACTTGCAGGGACTTACAATTGCATCCTCACATAAACAAAGAAAAAACAAAACATGGATGTCAGATGCCAATCTGTCTGGGCTTACCCTAACCTCCACAGTATGGTCCTAGGAATACAAATGCCAACTTACAGGGACTTATAATTGCATCCTCACATAAACAAAGAAAAGCAAAACATGGACGTCAGATGCCAATCTATCTGGGCTTACTCTAACCTCCACAGTATGGTCCTAGGAATACAAATGCCAACTTACAGGGACTTATAATTGCATCCTCACATACAAACAAACAAAGGAACATATGATCATAGGAAAACAAATGCCAACTTACAGGGACTTATAATTGCATCCTCACATACAATCAAACAAATGCATCAAGCAAAGATAAGATGAGTGGCCAATGTGATGGTCTTATACTCACTTCCATATCATAGGAGCAATGGCCAATGGATGGTCTTACAATTGTCCTCAATGGGTAAACAACAATGATAATGTCACGAAGACAAATGAGATGATTATGCATTGATGAGCAATTAATGATGATGACTGCATAGAGCATACAAACATGTGCATATGAAACAACAATCAATCAATGAAAGCATTCAGCACACACTATAACCACACAAGGAGGCTCAGACAAAAGGGTTAGGCATTGAAGCCAACTGGAATAGGGTCACAGGTGCTCTTAACCTTGCCATTGAGGGGCTAAGGTGAAGCAGATGAAAGGAGATGAGGGGTGTGCCTCATTGCTCTTATCCCTGGTCAGGGAGAGCATTGAATATCAGAAGGTGTGGGAGTTCAGAAAGTAGGAACTCTCTCCACAAATTATTGACTCGATGGATCTTGGGTTTGGATCTCAATGCTACAACCATGTAATGGGAGCAAGGAGAAGACTCACAGAATAGTAGGAGATAGGCTACATATCTCTTTGATCTACCAATTGCCTTATTTGAAGGACTTTTCCTGCTTGGGACAAATATAAACACACACAAGCATTGCCTCTTAAGGAGGACTTCAGACAGTTGCCTGGCCAAGTAACAGGCCAGGTCTTCCAGACTACATGAAGAAAAGGGATTATACCTCAATGCAAATTGCTATAAAGCAAAGCAAAGCAAGTTCAAAGAACTAAGCAACTAATGGTACTTGATTTTGAAGAAAAGAGTGGAGCAGTGATGGTTTGGTCCCAAATGCCCAAAACAGTCGTTGCTCCAAGCTTCAAATGATGGATGATGAAGTTATTTCAGCTCAGGAATGCACGAGATAGCTTGAACCAGAATCTGCCATGAGAGAACTTGCAATAGAACAGTGGTTTTTTCTCTGCTTACAGTTGAGGAACAAGGCCCAAAATAGCTTCCAAATAGTTGATGGGTGATGGAACAACAAAGTATTGCTCGAGCTCTTTGGAAGTTTTGGCCAAAAATTCAAAGATGTGAAAATGAGGTTTTTGAGAGAAGAGAGTTTTCTGTGTGTAATGAGGCTGCTGCTTCTAGGGTTGGAAAATGGCAGAAAATGAGGTTATATACTTCTGTTTAAGGTTGCATAATCAAGTGTTAATCAACATTAGCTTAAATGAACCAATTTTGCCATTTTGCTAAATTTCACCAAGTGGCAAGGAGGGTGTGTGTTCTGCCCGAGTTTGGGCCTCAAGCATGCTTCAAATAACATTTCAAAATGTTTCCAATTGGCCAAAATGCTTAAAAATCAATATTTGGAAAAGTCAAATTTTAACTTCACTTGAAATTAAATAATGCAAGTCCAAAAAGGCCATTTTGAATGGTGAAGTTTTGGTGAATGAGGATGACATTTTTGGAAAGAGGAGGTTAAATATGACTTGTTGGAAAAAACCTCACCAAATTTGGCCAAATGGTTTGAGAGATATGGCCTTTTGAAGTTCACAAATTTTTGAAAATGATTTGATCATATCTTGCAAACCATACATGGGAATTGAGTGTTCTTGGAGTTTTTGGAAATGGGAGAACAAGATCTTCAACTTTCATGTTGGGCAAAAATTCATTTGAAGCTTGTATCATGATGTAAGATTAGGATCAAGAAGTTTCCATTTTTGGCAAATTTGAATTACAGGTCAAGTTTCTATTTTGGGAAATTTTCTGTTTGACTTTATTTTCTTCACTGTGGATGCTTGACATGATATATGAAGCTTGTATAGGCATGAATGAGACCTCTCATACCAAATCCCATCATCAAATCACTGATTAAATCCACAGTTGACCAAGTTTGACTTTTCTAGGGTTTTGCTTGACTGAAGCACCTTCTGATGAATTCCAAACCCTAATTCCTTGAGATCTTGATTCCAAATGATGTCCCAAGTTATATGAACTCTTGATTATTGATCATGGTGCCCAAATTCTGCAAGAATGGCCACCATCCACTGCAATGACTGACTTTGACTGATTTTGACCTAATTGGCTGATGATTGCTTCAGCTGCAAGTAACATGGTTAGATGACAATATTTTTGTACTTTTTGGTTAGTAAACATATGAAAAGCAATGATATACAAATGCAAGACATGCTTGGTGATCAAGAACCACACTCACAAAGCAACCTACCCACTAGGAGGGAAGCTAGGGCATGCAATGATCCTTGAGGCCATGATATGATATGATATGGGCCATGAGGGATCTTAGGGCCAAAATTGAGGTCTTACAGATGCCCCTATTTAAGGTCATTCTAGCCGGAGAAGTGAAGTTTAGAAATCTTCATCTCGACGCGGTAGAATGGGCTTAAATAACAGTAATGAGACAAATTTTGGTCCCTAAGAGACCTCATGATGCAAATGTATGCATGCAAAAGACACAAATTCTGCGGGGAATATGATTCACACAGAAGAAAAGACGATCCATCGGAGTAATACACTCACCAGGAACAGAGACTCTAACAAGACTCTAGTTGGGGATAGACAAAACTGACACAGCGTGAACAAGACACGACTCTGATTAGAGAAACAAAAATCAGACTGGAGACCTCACTGGGGAGTGAAGGACTCACACCGGGGAAAAGAAAATTCCAAAGGAAAATAAATCCATTGGAGAGACACAAGCTGACTCCTGGGGGAGAAGCAAAAGGAAAACTTCACTGAGGAAGCACCAAACAAATGAGATGTTACCGGTATAAGGGTAACAAACTCAGGAAGGAACACCAAGGATACCGGGTTGTAGGTATGTAACAGGTGACCGACCAAAGACGTGAATTGGTGTGTGTTCCAAAACACTCATCATCCTGAAGAGAGCGAAAGCAAACTTGTTTATAGGATGGATATTTGATTCTGTAAAGAATGCAAATCTTACTCAGTTGGGGAAACAAACAAAGTGTTCGACAAGAGAGTGCATGAGATATATTATCTATAGCCGTCAAAACGTAGATAATGTACTCGCATGGAAAGTTATCCTGAACCGGGTTGTAGGTTGTTTATAGGATAAAATCCGAAATCGTGAATTGGTTTGTGTTCCAAAACACTCATCACCCTGAAGAAAGCTAGAATAGCAGACTTGTTTATAGGATGGACATTCGATTCCGCAAGGAATACGAATCTTACTCTGCGGAGAAAACAATCAAAAGATTGACCCAAGAGTGAACGAGATATAATATCCATTACCGTCAGAACGTGGATAGAATACTCACAAAGGAAAATTATCCTGAACCGGGTTGTAGGTTGTTTATAGGATAAAATCCGAAATCGTGAATTGGTTTGTGTTCCAAAACACTCATCACCCTGAAGAAAGCTAGAACAGCAGACTTGTTTATAGGATGGATATTCGATTCCACAAGGAATACGAATCTTACTCTGCGGAGAAAACAATCAAAAGATTGACCCAAGAGCGAACGAGATATAATATCCATTACCGTCAGAACGTGGATAGAATACTCACAAAGGAAAATTATCCTGAACCGGGTTGTAGGTTGTTTATAGGATAAAATCCGAAATCGTGAATTGGTTTGTGTTCCAAAACACTCATCACCCTGAAGAAAGCTAGAACAGCAGACTTGTTTATAGGATGGATATTCGATTCCACAAGGAATACGAATCTTACTCTGCGGAGAAAACAATCAAAAGATTGACCCAAGAGCGAAAGAGACATAATATCCATTACCGTCAGAACGTAGATAATAACCTCACAAAGGAAGATTATCCTGAACCGGGTTGTAGGTTGTTTATAGGATAAAATCCGAAATCGTGAATTGGTTTGTGTTCCAAGACACTCATCACCCTGAAGAAAGCTAGAACAACAGACTTGTTTATAGGATGGACATTCGATTCCACAACGGGAAAACGAATCTTACTCGAATGGGGACACAAACCCAAAGAGCGAACGAGATATAATATCCATTACCGGCAGACCGTGGATAAGAAACTCGCATGAGATATATTATCTATTACCGTCAGAACGTAGATAATAAACTCGCATGGTAATGAACACCAGAGATACCGGTTACTGGGTATATAATAGGTGATCTACCGAAAACGTGAGTTGGTATATATGCCAAACACACTCATCATCCAGAACACAAACTGGTTAAAGGATGGCTATTCGATTCTACAAAGAATGCGAATCTTGCTCAGCTGGGAAAAATCAACAAAGGATTCCAACTAAAGAGCGCATGAGATATATTATTCATTACCGGCAGACCGTGAATAATATCCTCGAAAGGAAAAGACACCAGAGATACCGAAGTATATAATAGGTGACTATCCAAAACAGAGAGAGACAATCGATACCAAGCATTCGGGTAAACGAAAGACAACTCAAAGGGATAAATTGCAAGCATCCGACAATTATCCGACAACAAAGAAATATTCGATTCCACAAAGGGAAATAACGAATCTTACTCAACAAAGAAAACACAAAGGCTTCGACTGAAGAGTGCATGAGATATATTATTCATTACCGGCAGACCGTGAATAATATACTCGCATGGAAGATTATCCACAACCGGTTACTGGGTTAATAAAGGATAAATCAACCGAAAAGAAAGGCATCGGGATACCAAACTAGGTATATAAGGATGACCAATCAAAAGGAACAACAAACATTACCAACAAAAGGGTAAATGACAGAAGACTCGCTGAGGATTCACTGGTGAGAATCAATGATCTGGGGAACACAATCACTGACAAAAGGTGAAAGGACCCGCTGGGGATAAAATTGCTAGCATACGGCAATTATCCACAACAGACTTGCTAGGGATATAAGTGCTGATCTGAGCAACTCATCCGAGCAAAGGAAACTCAGCATCAAGAACTAGATGGAGAGAGCCACAAATTTAGGGTTTACATCTACCGAATACGGGGTAGAAGACCAACAACTCTGCGTGGGGATAGAACAAATCACAAATCCGCACGGGAAACCAAAATAGGGTTTATAACAAACCACAAACTGCTGGAGAGCAGGAAAATAGGATTTACAACTACCGGGTAGTAGGTAGAAAACCAACAACTCTGGCTGGGGAATAAAAGGTGTATAACCACAAATTCTGTCAAGAAAGCCAGGAAAAATAGGACTTATAACTACCGGTATGAGGGTAGAGGCCCAAAGAATTCCGCTAGGGAGCAACCCACTGGGAAGCACAAGACATTTGACAAATAGCCAATTCGGGAATAATCCGAAAAGACAGACTGAATCAAGACATGTCCTAATGAGGATGTAACTCAAATAGGAAAATCCATCCCAATATATGTGTTGGGAGGAAACGGAAGAAACCGTCATCCACGAGGATATATCTCAGTGGGGAACTGCAGAAGGAAAGGCAACGTTTCTGCTTATGGGGTTGACTCTATATGGAGAGATTTTAAACACCCGACATCTGCTTGGGGAGGATCTGTAAAGAGATCTGTATCACCCAAAAGCAGGGAACAACAAACAAAGGATATATGGCAAGAAATGCAACATGAATATCTGAATGTTTATGAATATGCATGAATATGCGTGATTTATGTTTGATGAATGCTGACAAAACAGACAATTCTAACACAACAGGTCCAGGAACTAAACGCCCGGTATTATACTTCCAGGGGAAAAACCAACTGGAGAGCCAATCTGCGGAGATCTACATGCTGCAAAGCAAAGATCTGCGAGTACTGCTGAAGAAGCAGAGAATCAGAGATATCAGGAAACAACCCAATCAGGGTACAGAAAGTCACAACGGGCAGAAGAGCCACCAAGACAAATCTGTAGGGGAACAAGAGAAGTCCCAAAGTATCTGCAGGGGATCCCAGTGTTAACTGAGAAACAAAAGAGTGCGTTGCACAAACACAAACTGCTGTAGAAGCAACTCCACACAACTCCGCTGGGGAACAACCCACTGAGGGAGAATGATATCATCCAAATAGAATCTAACTGCATAAGCAACTCTACTGGGGAAAACTGTCGGCTACCCTCTTGGGGAACAAACCACTGAGGGAAGACAGATCAAACAAGTAGATTCTGCAACGAACCACTCCAATTGGGGAGAATACACATAGCAAACTGATCACGACGAGTAGATTCTGCAATATAAGCCACTCTACTGGGGATCACAAACAGTCAGGAAATTAATCCGTTCTCGGGATGCTAGAGCCATCATCCGACCATGTTGGGGATTGAAAGAGTATTCAACAGGCAAAACTGCCACAATAAACACTCTGCAGACTATGCTGAGGAAAAGATGGTTGAAATACTGGGATGTCAACCCAAATCAACCACTGAATAGGAAAATAAATCCTGCTCTGTTGAGGAGAACAAACTCTGATGGAGAGATATCAACAATTCCGCAGACGACTTCGCCAGGGAAAAGGTAAAGTACCGGGTATCAAACCGCTGACTTACCAAACCTTCAAAAAGGAAAGCGATCGTGCTGAGGAAACGGGCAACTCCACTGGCAACTGCACTGGGAAGAGTGACAACAACTCTGCTCGCGAATCCGATGGGGATATCAACAACAACTCTACTCGTGACTGTGTTGAGGAGACAAATAAGATCTGGGAATGTCGTTCCGCTGGAGAAAGTGACAGGGCACCAAGATGACAAACCATTAACCGCCGAAACTTCTACAAGAAAAAGCACCCATGCTAGGGAAGATTGCTGCTGGAGAAAAAACGAAGTCTTCCACAACACTCTGCTTACGACTATACTGGGGAACAACCCCAACAACAAATCTGTCTGAGGAACAACCTCAACAAGGATCTGAAGAAAGAAGATACAACCAAACCAGGAATATGAACAAATGTCTTACCTGTTGGAAATCATGCCACCCTCGGGAGAGCACTGAGATATTCTTGAGTATCCTTTCAATCTTGTGAATGTTCACTTTGTTTAAAACAACAATTTTGAAAAATTTGATTCGTTTAAAACAATGATATTTTATCAATTTAAAACATGCAAAACATTTGTTGAATTGAAACAAATAAGAGTGCAAATAATTGGATAAAAAGCTCAAATTGATTTGATGGAATGGTAGCCTGCAAATGGCAAGACTCCATAGATCTGTACAAATTTGAAATCAGTGATATATATTGGAAGAGGGCTACATTGAACATAATGATCCTTTCTCTACCAATTTGAATCTCGATGTATCCGAAGCTTCAGTTGACGACGAATCGAGAATCTTCTGACAAAATGACGACTGATGAACCAGAAAGTCTTGTCAGGATGCAGTTACTTGTCAAATCCCTAATTTTTGCCTAGATTGCCCAAGGGTGAGGTACTCAATCTAGCGGGATGCAAATATTCTCTTTTTTTCAAGTCTCTAATTTTTGCCTGGATTACCCTTGCGGGTTTTCCACCGAGACGCTCATTTTTGCCTAAGCCGCCCTTTCGGGTTTTCAACTTAGCGAGCTATTCTGTTTTTTCATTTGCATATACTTTTTTTTAGGCAAAGTATCTCTTGACTGCATCTGAATTCACAGGACGAGTGAAATCCTCCCCATCCATTGTTGTAAGCATCAAAGCTCCGCCTGAAAAGGCTCTCTTAACAACATATGGACCCTCGTAGTTTGGAGTCCACTTGCCCCTGGAATCGGGCGCGAAAGACAAAACTTTCTTGAGCACGAGGTCACCTCCTCGGAACACACGAGGCTTGACCTTCCTATCGAATGCTTTCTTCATTCTCTGCTGATATAACTGACCATGGCACCTGGCAGTCAATCGCTTCTCTTCAATCAAATTCAGTTGGTCATAACGACTCTGAATCCATTCAGCATCAGTCAACTTGGGACTTGAGGGTATGATTTTTCTTTTTTTCTTTTGGAAAAATTCTTGAAATTTTTTTCCTGATTTTTGATTTTTTCATTCTTTTTCACCCTCTCTCTCTCTTTTTTTTTTTTTTAATTGATTGCATTTGCAATGCCCCAGTTTGACTGCTTTGCTGATTCTCATGATACAGCTGAATGAGCTTCTTTGGTGCTCAAGAAGGCGGGTAATCTCATCAGGAATCCCCTTCAACATCATCTTCTTCTGCTTCGAATACAAAGAATTCAAGATTGGGAGATGGCGTTGGATCATTATGTTCAATGGGTTTAGAAATCCCTGCATAATGATTCTGGATAATGAAAAGCATTTGTATTTAAACAAGCAAATCATTTATGCAGATGAAAAAGCTGTTTTCTTGTTTTTATGGTTTTTTGTGATCACTGATTTCATGCAAAAGCAAAAAGTGAAAACAAATGGAAAAACAAATGTTTGACAATGCATTAATTGAATGAAAACATCATTGTATATATGCTTTGCCAACAATGTCATCACTTCTCCTTTTGGCATGGGAGAAGGGTTTTAAACAAAGTGAACAATTTACTCTGATCTATGGATAACTGTAGGAACATCCACAGCGACCCAATTGTGGCAGACACCACCAGGAATGATGAAATTGTTCAGGTCCTCTGCATCCTCTTTCAAGATAGCAGCAACTTCCTCTTCAGGTTGATCATCTTGGATGAAACCTCCACTTGTGAACAAACCTTGCTCGTTGCATGCCCCAGAACAGTAGCCAATGCCAGCCCGGGATCGGTTATCTTTAAGTTCAAGCACTTTCCCTAATCCAGCAACTGCACCACATTCAATGGCCAGCTTCACATCACGGTAGGAAGTGAATGAAGGAGACTTCTTCTGGATTGGTTCATCAGTAGATAGAGCTTGGAATGGAGTTCCAACTTCATCCTCAGCGTCAATGTACGAGAAAGAAGACAGATGGCTAACCAGGAGAGCCTTTTCTCCCCATACTACAACCAGTTTCTTGTTCTTGACAAATTTCAGCTTCTGGTGTAGGGTGGATGTCACGGCGCCAGCCTCGTGAATCCATGGTCTGCCCAAGAGACAGCTATAAGATGGGTGGATATCCATTACTTGAAAAGTAACTTGGAAATCACTTGGTCCTATCTTGATTGGGAGATCAACTTCCCCAATCACGGTCTTACGCGACCCATCGAATGCTTTCACAACAACCCCACTCTGCCTCATAGGAGGACCTTGATATGACAATCGAGAGAGTGTGGATTTCAGCAATACATTTAAAGAAGATCCAGTGTCCACCAGCACATTGGACATTGCATCAGATTTGCAGTTCATGGAGATATGTAAGGCCATGTTGTGGTCTCTTCCCTCCTCAGGGAGATCAGCGTCACAAAAGCTCAAAGTGTTGCAAGCGGTGATGTTTGCAACAATACTATCAAACTGCTCAAGGGTGACGTCGTGATCAACATACGCCAGGTCCAAGACTTTCTGCAGAGACTCCCTATGGGGTTCTGAATTCAGTAACAAAGAAAGGATTGAAATCTTGGAGGGCGTGTGTAGAAGCTGGTCTACAATATTATACTCACTCTTTCTGATGAGCCTCAGCATCTCATCAGATTCTTCATCAACAATGCCGCTTGGGCCAACTGAAGAAACAGGAGTCCTTTGTACGGAGGAGGATGGTTTGGCAACATCAAGTGCCGGATTCTGAATTTTAACAGCTGTCCCCACAGGACGTTCAACAGATTCAGAAACAACAGCAGGAGCTTTGGCAGGCGCAGAAAACACACGACCACTTCGGGTCAACCCACTGACATCAGCTACAGTGGTCACAGAAGTTAAAGGCAAAGGCACTTCTACCCCATCCTGGACAGCAACAGGATTGTACCGGAATGACACAGCTCGATCGGAGGAATAGGGCACAGGGCCTGCAGGTTTAATCACCAAAGAAGGGGAAGCCTTGGGCTTGTTGCTATTGTAGCGAATAACAACGGGCTCGGGCAGCTTGAACACTGGTGAAATGACATTCACTTCAGGTTCAGCTATATCAACATTGCGATTCTGGAGAATCTCAATGGTACCCTCATTCAACAACTGTTGAAGCTCTTTGCGGACCCGGTCGCAACCCAAGCGATTAACTGAACAGACGCGGCACTTGTCGTGGTTATGCTCCAAATAGCTGTACTGACACAGCATCTTATGTAAATCAACCAACGACTGCCTGATATGGCTGACATACTTAACCTTGTACTTCCCAAGGCACTCCTGAATCATGTTCACAGATTTCCCATGCGACGGCAATGGGTTCTTGGTGACGTTCGGGCTCGAGTCCTCAAAACTCAGGATTCCACTTCTCATAAGGTCTTGCACCTTAGTCTTCAGCTGGAAGCAATTTTCTATGTCATGGCCCGGAGCACCAGAGTGATAGACACAGTGCAGATCAGGCTTATACCACCACTGAGGGTTGACCGGTATAGCCGGAGGATCTCTCGGAGAAACCAACTTCCGCTCTATTAGAGAGGGATATAACTCCGCATAAGACATAGGAATCGGATCAAAACTGATCTTCTTCCTTTCATAACCCATGTTTGCTTGATTACTCGTACTCCCACGAGGCTGGTAAGCCTGTTGCTGTGGACGAGATTGTTGCTGATGGTACGGCGATTGTTGATATTGCTGATGTTGAGGAGTATTGTCCTTGAAAACATGTGCTACATGAGCCACCTGGTGCTGATGACTGGAATGTCGTGCAGGCTTCCTCTGAACAGAGGGTCTTCTATGTTTTGGCTGAGACTGCACGGCATGCGCTTCTCCTTCTTTCCTCTTAAACGCCCCATATCGTTTAGAGGAAGAACCATCATCTTTGGCCAACCGTCCTTCACGGACACCTTCTTCAAGACGCATCCCCATGTTCACCATCTCGGTGAAATCAGAGGGAGCGCTTGCTACCATCCGCTCATAATAAAATGAGCCAAGAGTCTTCAGAAAGATCTTGGTCATTTCCTTCTCTTCCAGCGGTGGAGTGATCTGAGCTGCCAGCTCTCGCCATCTCTGGGCGTACTCCTTGAACGACTCTTTGTCTTTCTGCGACATGGACCTGAGTTGATCTCGGTCAGGCGCCATATCGACGTTGTACTTATATTGCTTGACGAAAGCTTCGCCAAGGTCATTGAAAGATCGGATGTTGACACTGTCCAGGCTCATGTACCATCTAAGCGCGGCACCAGACAGACTATCTTGGAAATAATGAATCAGGAGTTGATCATTATCAGTCTGTGTTGACATCTTCCTGGCGTACATGACCAGGTGAGCAAGTGGACAGGTGTTCCCCTTGTATTTTTCAAAGTCCGGGACCTTGAATTTGATCGGTATCTTGACACCGGGAACTAGGCATAGTTCGGCTGCAGACTTGCCGAATAGATCTTTGCCTCGAAGAGTCCTCAATTCCTTCCTCAGCTCAAGGAATTGATCGTTCATGGCATCCATCTTTTCATGAACGTCTGAGCCCTCAGATGGCTCAGAGTGATAAATGGTGTCGTCTACCCTAGGCATGGTATGCACGACAGGAGGAGCGGGAACAGGGACCGGGCTAGATGCCGGCATTTGAGCAAATGTTGGAGCTGGCAGATCAGGCATAAAACCTGGAGGCATCCCCCAAGGAAAACCGGGAGGCATGGCATTGGGCACATGAGCACTGACTGGCACAGTCGAAGTAGCTATTTCAGAAATAACCGTCCTCTGAATAGGAGTTGCTGGCTGTTGAGCAGGCTGATTCTGAGCAGCGAGGAGTTGCTCCATCAAAGCGCCAAGTCTGGCGACCTCTTCCTTCAATTCTCGATTCTCTTGTTCCAATTGCTCCATGACCCTTGCTGAATTGACCCGCGTATAATACCGGTGAGTCAGCTTGTCTTCCAAATAAATGAAGAACACAGGTTAGGACAAGAAGACCAGAAACAAAGGGGTACCTGTTTATGCAAAAATGATGCATGAAATGCTTGTGCAAATGCTTTGTTTTCAAGGAACCCTTAGGGTATTATTTGCAATATTTTGAATATTTAAACATTTTAATTGCTCATGGAAAATATTTCATTCAAATATATTGAGACAAAGAAATACAGCATTTTTAATTCATTACAAAGAGAAAAGGTAAATGACATCCTATGGATCCCTAGAAGCTCGGGATGCTGGAAGACGAGAAGTGCACAACTTCTTGATCTCTCTCTCATAGGCAGCCTCCATATCAGCTTTCTCCTTTGCAAGTCGATCATACCTCCTCTTCCAGAATTTGGAAGACTGAGGAAGCAGAGAAGTCCAAGTGTCGTTCGGATCGTCGATCACTCGGTGCTCGAGAAATTCAATCATAGCATCCTTCTCCTTGAGCTGCTGCAGCAATTCCTCTCTCTCACGGATCCAAGCACGCGAAAGGTCTTCTTCTCTCAACTCCTCTACACGTTGGGTAGGGAGGGTTGAAGGCCCAGCCACATCCAACGGTGTAGGTCTCGGATGATCATATGGCATCAGGTAGGTGGCAGCTCTCTGTCTGACCCAAGAGGTGTATGGCTCCAAAGCAATACAGTTCTTTGGACCCAACTCGTTCCTACTCTTCTTGTGAATACTGCGCCAAGCACGGACAAATCTGGCTTTCAGGCCTTGGGGATCTTTACCCTCCTGAAAAAACACACCTTCTAACAGAATGCTATTAGGTTTATCCTTTAGGGGGAACCCAAGCTGACGACGTGCGAGAATAGGATTGTAGGTAATCCCACCACATGTACCAAGAAGAGGCACATTAGGGAATTCACCACAATAATCGATGATCTGGACGGTATCATACACGCGATCATACCAGGTGATATCATCATTGGTGAGAGACATGAGTCTCTGAGACCACCGTAGACATCCCTTGTTCTCCTTGAAAGCAACTGTCTGCGGCAAGTGAGAAATAAACCACTTGTACAACAGGGGTAAACAGCAGACAATAACTCCTCCACCCTTCATATTCCTTAGGTGCAAAGAGACATAAGCATCGCCCAACAAAGTCGGAACTGGATTAAGAACTGAGAAGATCCTAATAGCGTTCATGTCCACGAACTTGTCGAAGTTGGGAAACAACACCAATCCATAGATGAGTAGCACAAATAGAGCCTCAAAGGCATCCTCACTCATGGCCTTCCCATAGAAGGTAGCTTGGGCAATGAGGAACTCGGAAGGAAAACCCTGAATTCCGCCTTTGGTAGTCAGATTAGCTCTAATCAGATCTTCATCTACATGCAACAAGCTAGCAATCTCTCGAGCAGATGGAATACTCTCTAGGCCACTGAACGACACTTGATCCAGAATCGGAATCCCAATGAGATGAGAATATTCCTCCAAAGTTGGCAGCAACTGAAAGTCCGGAAATAAGAAGCAATGATGCAACGGATCGTAGAACTGAGCCAGAGTACTCATCAATCCTTCGTCAACCTGAGTGGTGAGCAGAGGCAGAAGCTTCCCATAGCGAGCTTTGAAACCCAAGGGATCTAATACATATGATGTCAGATTCCTTAACTCTTTTACATCGGGCTGTTTGAAGCTGTACTTCTTTGTATGTCTTTTTGGTCTTTCCATGTCTGAAAATTTTGCAAATAAACCCTTTAAGTTCCTTGAAAATTTTCTTTTTCTGATGACATGAATGCGGATGAATGCGTGAATGCATGAATGCAACAAACACACTCAAGGATCAAGCAAGGCACACCAAACAAAGGTCGTGGGAAAGCTCAGTGTATCCCTAATATCAATCATCCATTTTGGTGGATTTAGGTTTTCACCTTATCGACACCCAAGTTCCATTGATATTAACGGTACATGAACCGGCTCGAACATCCTTAATATCAACCAGCCGCTTTGGTGGATTTTAGGTTTTACACCTGATCCGGGTTCCATTAATATTAACAATGTTTGAACGACTCAACCACGAATCACGGGTTTGCTGAGAGTCACGAGCATGGAGTCTTGGTTAAGAACCACCCAAAGGGAGTGTACTAGGGTTTAAACCTGCCAGACATGTTCTATCAGAGGTTCCCATAATCATCGTTCCATCTCTCGAATATTATCGGAGGAACGAATACTCGTATTCCAAGAATATTCTCAAGAGAAACTCTTATGAGTGTAGTATCGCGTAACAATCGTATCAGAACTGACATCTGAACGACCTCCGCACTACGGTCCTAAAAATAGGCCAAGATGGGTTTGGTAAACTAAGGTCCTTGGCTTCTGCGGCACATGATTGAAAGAATAATGCCTAACCACAAATAACTTGTGTGACATTATTAATTCAACATGACCTCCACCAAGTGAATGGGCTCGCAAGTCAACTGGCTAAGGAATACTCCACACCAGTCAACAAGACTATGCCATTCTCCTATCCTAGAGTGCACTCGAGTTCGGGTATAGAACTCATCTCACAGATCACCAAAGCAAACAACAATTGTATATCAAGCAATTCAAACATTACAATCAATACAGTGATCCCAAATTGTACAAAAATATGTCATATAACAGATAACAATATAGCACAACAAGGGTGAAAAGTAGGCAATACCACCAAGGATTCTGGTGAGACATCCCCAGCAGAGTCGCCACTTTTCTGTAGCGGTGTATTCGTCGCTATATAATCTATCGATTAAATCATAAGCAAAGCATACAATGAATTTCGAGTCGCCACCGCACTTTTATTTATCCAAAGGACTGGCTAAAAAGCGAACAAAAGCCTAAGAAGTTTTACACGTAGAAAACTAATAAAAAGATCAGAGAGTCTGGGTAAGGGGTAAATTACGCAATGGGAAGGTGTTAGGCACCCACTACGTCCTAGGTACTCCTAGGGAGCCCTTTTCACACTTGTTGTATAAAATTGTTATTTGTTTTGACATAAACATTGTGCAAACATGATTGGGATGATGAGAAAAGAATATACAATTTTTATTGGGTTTGAACGGATGAACCCGTTGCCTACGTACCTTCCATCAAAGGTAAGGATCAAAACGCCGTAGTTCGGCTAAAAGATTTCCAAAAGTTGGTGGATTCAATTTTAAACAATAGCACTGAGGCTCTTCATTATCAATGGGAGAAAACTCGACCAAGACCAACATCCACCATGCGAGGATAGCTTTGACGTACTAGAGGGGTTAGCCCTGTTTTCAGTACGGAAGTCTTATAGTCGACTCACTAAGGATAGGGTGAGGTTTACATCAACCACAATGATAATTGAAACCTATGGCTAATGCATGAAAAGATTTAACAATGGACAAAGCCAAAACAAGTGAATGGGTGAAGTTAATTGATTGTGATTATGAAAGTAGGGTCAAAGTACGGTTATGATTGATTCAAAAGAAGTATTATGAAATGGAGTTTGAAAAAAGTCAAGGACTTGGGTCCAGGTTTTTAATTTGAAAACATGAAGATGTTTGCACAATATCTATGTCAAATTTGAAATCAAAGTGTGAAAAGGTTTAGGACATAATGAGGATGAATGGATGAAGATGGATTGTAAAACTTCTTAGAAAGTTCACCTCTTGAAATCATATAGGAGATGATTCAAGTGTGTCCTTTGGAATGGGCAATGAATAATAATGTAAGCAAGCAAATGATACCGGATGCCACTCAATGGTCTTACTCCAATCTCACAAACAAAAGCGGATATCGGATGCCAATCACTGGGCTTATACCAATCTCCTAAAACAGAAATGGATATCAGAGGCCACTCAATGGACTTACACTAATCTCCTAACAAAAAGAAACTTGGATACCGGATGCCAATCAGTCTGGACTTATACCAATATCCAACATATGATCCTAGGAATACAAATGCCAACTTGCAGGGACTTACAATTGCATCCTCACATAAACAAAGAAAAAACAAAACATGGATGTCAGATGCCAATCTGTCTGGGCTTACCCTAACCTCCACAGTATGGTCCTAGGAATACAAATGCCAACTTACAGGGACTTATAATTGCATCCTCACATAAACAAAGAAAAGCAAAACATGGACGTCAGATGCCAATCTATCTGGGCTTACTCTAACCTCCACAGTATGGTCCTAGGAATACAAATGCCAACTTACAGGGACTTATAATTGCATCCTCACATACAAACAAACAAAGGAACATATGATCATAGGAAAACAAATGCCAACTTACAGGGACTTATAATTGCATCCTCACATACAATCAAACAAATGCATCAAGCAAAGATAAGATGAGTGGCCAATGTGATGGTCTTATACTCACTTCCATATCATAGGAGCAATGGCCAATGGATGGTCTTACAATTGTCCTCAATGGGTAAACAACAATGATAATGTCACGAAGACAAATGAGATGATTATGCATTGATGAGCAATTAATGATGATGACTGCATAGAGCATACAAACATGTGCATATGAAACAACAATCAATCAATGAAAGCATTCAGCACACACTATAACCACACAAGGAGGCTCAGACAAAAGGGTTAGGCATTGAAGCCAACTGGAATAGGGTCACAGGTGCTCTTAACCTTGCCATTGAGGGGCTAAGGTGAAGCAGATGAAAGGAGATGAGGGGTGTGCCTCATTGCTCTTATCCCTGGTCAGGGAGAGCATTGAATATCAGAAGGTGTGGGAGTTCAGAAAGTAGGAACTCTCTCCACAAATTATTGACTCGATGGATCTTGGGTTTGGATCTCAATGCTACAACCATGTAATGGGAGCAAGGAGAAGACTCACAGAATAGTAGGAGATAGGCTACATATCTCTTTGATCTACCAATTGCCTTATTTGAAGGACTTTTCCTGCTTGGGACAAATATAAACACACACAAGCATTGCCTCTTAAGGAGGACTTCAGACAGTTGCCTGGCCAAGTAACAGGCCAGGTCTTCCAGACTACATGAAGAAAAGGGATTATACCTCAATGCAAATTGCTATAAAGCAAAGCAAAGCAAGTTCAAAGAACTAAGCAACTAATGGTACTTGATTTTGAAGAAAAGAGTGGAGCAGTGATGGTTTGGTCCCAAATGCCCAAAACAGTCGTTGCTCCAAGCTTCAAATGATGGATGATGAAGTTATTTCAGCTCAGGAATGCACGAGATAGCTTGAACCAGAATCTGCCATGAGAGAACTTGCAATAGAACAGTGGTTTTTTCTCTGCTTACAGTTGAGGAACAAGGCCCAAAATAGCTTCCAAATAGTTGATGGGTGATGGAACAACAAAGTATTGCTCGAGCTCTTTGGAAGTTTTGGCCAAAAATTCAAAGATGTGAAAATGAGGTTTTTGAGAGAAGAGAGTTTTCTGTGTGTAATGAGGCTGCTGCTTCTAGGGTTGGAAAATGGCAGAAAATGAGGTTATATACTTCTGTTTAAGGTTGCATAATCAAGTGTTAATCAACATTAGCTTAAATGAACCAATTTTGCCATTTTGCTAAATTTCACCAAGTGGCAAGGAGGGTGTGTGTTCTGCCCGAGTTTGGGCCTCAAGCATGCTTCAAATAACATTTCAAAATGTTTCCAATTGGCCAAAATGCTTAAAAATCAATATTTGGAAAAGTCAAATTTTAACTTCACTTGAAATTAAATAATGCAAGTCCAAAAAGGCCATTTTGAATGGTGAAGTTTTGGTGAATGAGGATGACATTTTTGGAAAGAGGAGGTTAAATATGACTTGTTGGAAAAAACCTCACCAAATTTGGCCAAATGGTTTGAGAGATATGGCCTTTTGAAGTTCACAAATTTTTGAAAATGATTTGATCATATCTTGCAAACCATACATGGGAATTGAGTGTTCTTGGACTTTTTGGAAATGGGAGAACAAGATCTTCAACTTTCATGTTGGGCAAAAATTCATTTGAAGCTTGTATCATGATGTAAGA
Organism: Lathyrus oleraceus; assembly: GCF_024323335.1. Lineage (NCBI taxonomy): Eukaryota > Viridiplantae > Streptophyta > Magnoliopsida > Fabales > Fabaceae > Lathyrus > Lathyrus oleraceus. The sequence goes on along the minus strand of NC_066583.1, from coordinate 13,643,166 downwards.
TTAGGATCAAGAAGTTTCCATTTTTGGCAAATTTGAATTACAGGTCAAGTTTCTATTTTGGGAAATTTTCTGTTTGACTTTATTTTCTTCACTGTGGATGCTTGACATGATATATGAAGCTTGTATAGGCATGAATGAGACCTCTCATACCAAATCCCATCATCAAATCACTGATTAAATCCACAGTTGACCAAGTTTGACTTTTCTAGGGTTTTGCTTGACTGAAGCACCTTCTGATGAATTCCAAACCCTAATTCCTTGAGATCTTGATTCCAAATGATGTCCCAAGTTATATGAACTCTTGATTATTGATCATGGTGCCCAAATTCTGCAAGAATGGCCACCATCCACTGCAATGACTGACTTTGACTGATTTTGACCTAATTGGCTGATGATTGCTTCAGCTGCAAGTAACATGGTTAGATGACAATATTTTTGTACTTTTTGGTTAGTAAACATATGAAAAGCAATGATATACAAATGCAAGACATGCTTGGTGATCAAGAACCACACTCACAAAGCAACCTACCCACTAGGAGGGAAGCTAGGGCATGCAATGATCCTTGAGGCCATGATATGATATGATATGGGCCATGAGGGATCTTAGGGCCAAAATTGGGGTCTTACAGTCACCTACCTGAGATATATGGATCAAGGTGATGTATTACTCATGGATCAAGATGAGCCTGTGACCTACACATGGAATCTTCGTTTTGATGAAACAGTAAAACAATATGGATTCATCAAGAACGAAGATGAGCCTTGTGTCTACAAGAAGGTTAGTGGGTGACATATTACTTATTGGAAACGATATCCCTACCCTGCAACAAGTAAACTCTTGGGTGGGGAAATGTTTTTATATGAAGGACCTAGGTGAAGCAGCCTATATATATTAGGAATCAGAATCTATAGAGATAGATCATAAAATGCTTGGCCTAAGTCAGAGTACATAGACAAGGTGCTGAGACACTTTAATACGAATGATTCCAATGGTTATGTGTTTTGCTGAAATGGTGGCGCTGTGAGCTTGAAAAGTTCAAAGCAAGATACAGTTGCTGATTCTACAACCGAGGCCGAGTATATTGCTGCCTCAAATGCAGAAAAGGGGAGTTGTTTGGATCAAAAGTTCATTAGTGAACTTGGTATAGTCCCTAGCATTGTGGATCCCATTGGTCTCTATTATGATAACAATGGTGCTATCGCACAAGCCAAGGAGCCTAGATCTCACCAACGATCCAAACACATACTTAGGCGTTATCATCTCATTCGAGAGATAATAGATAGAGGAGATGTGAAAATATGTAAAGTACCTACACTTGACAATATAGTTGACCCACTGACAAAGCCTCTTGCGCAGCAGAAGCATGATGGCCATACTAGATCAATGGGCATACGGGGTATGCCTGATTGGCTCTAGTGCTAGTGGGAGATTGTTGGTGTAAGCCCTAGAGGCCAATACATTTTGGTACTTGTATCGAATAATAAAAGGCATTCTCTTTATTATGGTTGATTAATAAAGTCCCTGGAATAAATAGTCCGTTTAATGTATTAAGTGTGACTTAATCATGAGAACACATTAAACATAAGGACACTATTCCTAAAGTATCCGTAGTCGAGCTTTAGTGTGAAGTGGGATAACATTAAAGCATTAAGACTATTATGTTTGTAGACTGATGATCACATCTCATGGATCATGGATAAAGAGTTATCAAGTCTTAAACATAGGTATGAATATTAGGAGTAATATTTATACCGGATTGACCCGCTATGAGAATACTATATAGAAAGTTATGCAAGGTGTCATAAGTTATTCTCATGGTGATAATAGTGTATTTCACTCTTCGACCTGAAACCACTATGGATCCTAGATGTAGAGTCGAGTGCTTTATTGCTGATCCAACATTGTCCGTAACTGGATAACCATAAAGACAGTTGATGGGTACTCCATAAAGCATGCTGAGGGACATGAGTGACCTAGATGGAATTTGCCCATCCTGCATAACAGGATAAATGTCTATGGGCCCAATATTGAACTGGACAAGGATGACACGGTCTATGCCTTGTGTTCAATATAGACAGAAGGGCAAAAGGGTAATTATACACATAAGTATTATCACAGAAGGAATTGTCAGATCACATGACATTTTCGTGTCTTGGGTAGCAGTGATGTGTTGCTAGATACTGCTCACTGTTTATTATGTTAAATGCGTGATTTAATATAATTGCCAACGTCACGAAAACCTACAGGGTCACACACAAAGGACGAATTGATGAGAGATAGAGTAACTAAGGAATACCGTAAGGTACGGTGCCCTTAAGTGAGTTATAGAGCATCGTAAGGTACGATGTACTTGAGTAGAATACGAAATATGGTAAGGTACCATGAGCTTAAGTGATTTTGGGCATATTATAAGATATGGGCCAAAATACACTTAAGTGGGCTTTTAGCTTGAAGCCCACACAAGTGGTTCTATAAATAGAACCCTTGTGCAGAAGCAAAAAAAAAATTTTGCGGTTGCATTCTTTTCGTTTTCACTCTCTCTCTCTCTCTCACTCAAAGCCTTCATTCGTACCAGCTAGCACTGAGATTGAAGGAACCCGTTCGTGTGGATTGAGTAGAGACGTTGTCATCGTTCAACGTTCGTGATCGCTTCGTGGATTTGCATCAAAGGTTTTGATCGTCACAAGAGATCTGCACCAAAGGTTTCAACCGTCACAAGAGGTAAATATTCTATCACTGATCATGACCATTCGTAAGGATCTCTAAAGGAGAAATTTTTATTTCCGCTGCGTTTTGGACCGCAATTCTCCTTCAGAATTTTCTCTTCATCTTCAATCTTTTTCTTCATACATTCAACAATTACACATACTCATTTTTGTTGATTGTCATCTAGAATTGATTGATAAGGTACAATTTAGGATTTTTGTAATCATAATTGGGTTTAATATTCTTTGGGTGTTTCTTCGATAAAAGCGGTTGGGGTTTTTCCTCAATGATCAAGGATTGATTTGGGGGGTTTGTACAAGACTTCACAACAAGGATTCAGCCAAGTGAAAGCTTTGAGGAACAGGAGGTTCGATCAAAGGAGTAATGGTAACCGGAAGATTGACTTCGAAGTCTTGGGTCACTTGGTATTGCTTAAGATCAAAGGGAAAGAAGAAGTTAGGATCAACATCAAATATATGGTTTGGGGGTTTGGATTGCTACTTTTTCTCTTGTAAACTACACTTGTAAAGGTTAATTTTAGATATCTCAATTCTATTTGGAATTGGGTATAGATGTACCCTTAGTGAGGATAATTGTGGATCTCCCTAAATAAATCTTGGTGTTCTCTCTCTCTCTCTCACACTCACTCTTTACATTTTGATATTGAACTTCGAGCGCAAATTTGTTTAGCTGAATTTTTTTTGGTTGTGTTGAAGTTTCTAAAATTGTTTTTTCAAGACAATTATAATCTAAACAATTGCAATTGGATTTTCATACTATCTGTCACACCCTAATTTTTAACCCTAAGATCCCACATATCATTTGCATCCTTTCATACAAACAAGGTCACATCTTGGTCCTCTCCCTCTCATCTTTGGGTTTTGCTTTTTGCAGGGATCACCAAGCACCTTTTTGTTGGTTTTTTTATCTGTGTGTTCATATGTTCATTGCTTATATAACCACTAATCAAAATAACAAAAATAATGTCTTGTTTTCTTTAAGTTTATTGTGCAAGGCAGGGTTTCCCATCAAAAACATCAAACATGGTTCTTCAACTAGGGTTTGTTTGATTCCTTAAGTCAAAGTGTGTCCAACCATTGATTATCAAGGGACTTATCTCTCAAAGCATGATGTCTAAGGTTCTCAAGCATATTTCAATCTCATTTTGATCAAGAGTACCTCAAACTTGGTTGCTTATTTCTCAAGAGAAGTCCAAGGTTCATGTGTTTATTTCCATGCCTTCTTCAACAAGTTACCTTAAACTTTTAGCAACTTAATCAAGAGACATTAAACAACACCTTATTTTGAGTTCATATGATCATCCATGTACCTTAAAATGCAAGGAAAGTCCAAGTGCACAAGTTTGTTCCAAGTGGTTTGACCAAAAAGTCAACACTTGAAGTCAAAGTTACAAGGATCACAACTCCTTCAATTCTCAACATTTTTGAATTCTTCTTTTTGAATATGACTCTTCTCAATATCCTCTACAACTTCTATTTACATGACAAGAGTAAATTATGCTTGGAGGATCATTAAAATTTTTAAGACATTATAGGTCATTTGTGGACTTAGTGAAATTTGACCTATTTTCAAGTGACTTTTTCTCAACTTCCAAGATTCACAACTTCTTCAATTTTCAACATTTGAGGCTGATTCATTTTTCACAATATCATTTACGATTCCCTCTACAATTTTACCTCAAGGATCAAATTCAAAGGTAAGGGGGTTGGTTACACAAATGGAATGAGTTAGTACCCAAAGTGTCCTAGGTATTCCTAAGGAGCCCTTTTTTGTGTGCATATGTTTTTTGGTATAAATGATATTTGATAAAAATAGAGTGTGGGGATGAGAAAATAATTCATTGATTATAATTTTTTGTATTTAATAAGACCTTCGGTCTTGTGCCTACGTACCAACATAAAAATGAGGGATCAAAAGCTCGTAGTTCGTGGTAAAAATTTCAAATGAGTTGGTGAATTGATTTTAACAAAAAGTTTAAGTAAAAGGGCATAAAAGCCAAAGATTTAAATGGGTTTGTTAGTTCTTTTTTCCTTTTGAAGTTTAAGTCAATATGGTAAAGTTTATTTACAAATTTGATTAAGAAAAGATTTAAAAATCCATTGGCATAAGGCCAAAGTTTCTAATCGTTGAAATCACAAACAAAGAAAGTTTTTGAAAAGAGAGAGAGACTTTGAAATTTAAGAAGTGGGGGAGATGAAGAGACTACCCTAAGCAAAAACTTAAAAGTTAAGAGTTGAAAAGATCTGACCAATGGGATGCTATCCAACAGACAAGAATGTCATATAGACACCCGTTTTCCTTTGGACTTTGATCAAGCAATAAGCAATAAGCAATGAGCAATATCCAGACATCATAAAGATCAAGGCATCAAATAAAGATAGCCACATCCAAGCAAGCATTCTAATAGCCAGTGGTCTTCATTGTTTTCCAATGTATCAGATGAAATATCCCTTTGATTAACTCAGAGCAAAACATCAGACAAAGATCATAACAAAGTAATAATTAGGCACAAAGACAAAATAGTAGATGAAGCAAATAGATCCAAAGTCTTGCATCAGATGAAAGTCACTTGTCAAGAATAACTCAGTCTCAGATGTTGGCATTTGCCAAGTCCTTTAGCATAGGGAATGTTTCCTAATCCTAAGTCCAAAAGTTCATATCAAGTTCAACAGTCCAGCGAATATTTTTTAGGGTTTTTCTTGTTATTAAATGTTTTAAGGTCCTAAGATCATAAACAAAACCAAAAGCAAGCAAACAATATATACAATAACAAGATATGACTCAAATGAGCAAGGTGAAAATGACTTGAAACATAAACAAGTTAGATGAAATGTAAATGGCAATGAATGATAAATGACTGAAATTCAAATTGCATAAAGTAAATGGCTTGAAAGTAAAAGCATAATGAATAAAAGTTAGTCAATGGTTTGTCAAAAGTTAGTATTGGGTTTTAATTCATTAAGTCATTCTTTGGAGAATACTCAATCATTCATTCACAAGTATGGATCCTTGAACCAAGACATCATCTATATGAAAGGCTCCAACTTGGATAACTTAACAAGTAAGCCACTAACTCTCATGAAAGGAAAAAAGGTGAAGTCTCCATACAATACCATGAAGAATGTGAGACTTACAACCTCACTTACTAGAATGCTATGCCTTAAGGGTCAAATTTAGCTCTATGTTAAGCAATCGTAATTGGACTTATGTAGAAGTCACAACTATCTGAGGCCGGACAATAAAAATATAGGTGCTAATGCATGTTGGAGATTTGGCACAAAGAACCAAACTCCTAAAAATACCATACACTAAAATAAAATGGGAGGGACCTATCTCAGTCATACTTGTATTGATTCATCTGATACAAGGTCATTGATGAATCAATTAGCATTTAGATATTAGAGATTTCATTGGTCAATTGAGAGAATGGGGAAGAATAGGGATGAAGATGAAGAGGGGGGGGGGGAGAGGGAATAGAAACGTAAATTGATCATGAGAAGAATTTCATCTGATCAAAATCATCCATTCATCTTGGGAGATGAAATGTACATTTCATCAATCCCCTAAATCCAATGGTTTTGATCCAACAAAAGTCAAATCCATCATGACCAAGGACCAAACAGAAAGTCAAACATCACAAGACCATAAAAATGGTTCAACATAATTTTCAAACATTTAATCAATTAAAAATTAATTTAAAAATGAATTAAAATGCATTTTAATTTGGTCAAAACCTCAAATCCCTTCAAAACACCAAATAAAAGGCTAAGGGATTTCTCCTAGGTCAAACAAGGTCAAAGGATCTTAGACAAAAAATTTCATGATTTTTAAAAAGTCAGAAGTATTTTTAAACAATTAAAAATATACATAAAAACACTTAATTCATGAAAAATACCAAAATCAATCCAAAAAACTAATTTTAATTTAGAATATGGAAGAGAAAAATATTTTTTTTTTGTGAAAGTCCCATATTTTTTGGATTAAAAATGGATTTATTATGACTTAAATAAAATAAGTGGATTAAATAAAAAATCAGAAAATACAAAAAAACAAGAGGCATCAGATCTCCCTCATTAATTGAGGTGGCAGATCCGATGGCCACGCGTGTGGTGTCTTCCAAACACACTAGTTAAACATGCTGCAAACATGGTCATGCAAACCAAAGGCCAGGATTAAAACGTTTAAACATGATCAAAGGGATGGGAGGGTGCCAACACACCACCGGAGTTAGGGCTCCGATCATCTTCTCCGGTGGACCTTACCAGACTAGTCCACCATCAACCTTCACTAAAATAAAAAGTGAATATACTAATTTGAAGACAAAAACGCCAGGAGTCCAAATCTTCCCTCAAAACACTCCAATTCTCACTATATTGAAAGATATGTGGAATTGAAAATTGAGGAGTATGAACTGAGTTGCTTCGATTTGACATCAAATAAACTCAATCTTGTTGCCTACATTGTTAGGTCTTCAGACAACCAAAGATCAAGAAAAATACTAGAGAATTGAGGGAGAATCGAAGAAGAGAAAAATCTGAAAATTCACCTTCAGTTTGCTTCAATTGAGCTCGATCTTCCTTTCAATTTGGTTTGGCTTGCTTCTATCTACTTGTAGGAGATGATATTGATGATTAAAAGGTTTGGACTATTGGAGTTTCAATTCCAAAACAAAATGAGAATTTAAACTCGATTTCTAAAGAAATCTTCAAGATTATCCTCTCAAAGGGGTTTGGAGAAGAAGTAGGTCGAATCTTGGGCAAGAGGATCCTCATTCTAATCAGCAAGGTCATGTATTTATAGCCATGTTCATTGCTTTCCACACACTTCCAAACTTTGGCCAAAAATAGTAATGTGACGTGCATGCTTGCATGGGCATGTGATAGGCCCATGAAATGATGTAATCAGGTCCAAATTCCTTTTCAAATGTTGCTGCAACTTTAACAAGGGACCATGCAATGTTGAAATGAAAATTGATCACAAATCTATCCAAATGGGACCATGTATTACACCCATGCGCAAGTCCTTCAATCTTGGTCCAAATGAGGTGATATTGCGCTTTTTGGAAAGGTAACATCAAGGGGAATAACTTTCATGTTGAACAATTTTCCATTTTAAGCTTGGATAATGATGAATTTTGAGGTGGAAGTTTGAGAAATCAAACATAATTGAAAATTTTCTAAGTACCAAGTCAAACATCCACTTCTTCCACCTTGAATAACGTTTTCTACTTTCGAATGGAAAATTTTCCTTTGTAGCACTTTCATTCCTCTTAAATTTGGTCACAAATTTGACTTCATTTGGATTTGGCATGAGGGAGTTATGCATTTTAGAAGTTGACGAAAATTGTTTGTTCAATGGTTATGACCCAAAATGACCTATAATGTTTCCTCTTGGAACATGCCCTTGAAAGTTGAATTTGACATTTATCAAAGAATAAAAGTTGGAGAGGACATCTTGAAATTAATCATGAAATTTGTATAACCTTCATCTCATATAAATTGAGAAAGTTACGGTCCTTGGAAGTTGACCTCCTAACCAGGGCACAAACAAAATGACCTATAATATTTCACCATAAAAAATGACTTTCCAAGAAAGACTAGATCTTGATGACAACATGAAAGTTGTTTGGAATGTCATAAGGAGTAAAGTTTATCTTGGAATCATTTTCATATGTGTATACATGTATTTTTGACGCCATGAAATTAATAAGCAGAATAGTGTTTTCGACAAATGGAGATGCTTGCAAAAAGAATAGTGTTTTCAGCAGTTTAGTTGATAAGTGTTTTTGACACTTCGACAGATTGGTGGTTCGATATTTCGACAGAAGAAGATGTTTGCAGACGAAAAAGACGTCTTTGACAAGTATGGATGATGTTATGATATTTCGACAATTCGACAAGTCTGAGGAGACGCGCCATTTCGACGTAAAGCGGAAATTCAAATTCAAAAGAGTTATCACGTTTGGCAGAAGACGCGTGGAAGCACCCAGCGAAAGGAAGTCATGCAGAGAGCCAAGTGTCATAGTTTTAGGATTTATTCGTTAGTGACAATTATTTTGTTTGTATATAAATAGGATAGTTGTTATCAGAATGAGGGTGTAAAAACTTGTACAAAATTCCTGCAAAATACTCAAAGTACCCGTGTGAGAGAAAAGAGTCTTATCTGGAAAATGCACGTGTGAACAAACACCATTTCTTTAAAGTTTTATCTTATAAATTTCAAAGTTCTTTATCAATTTTCCTTTATATTTACCAGTCATTTATCCTTTGCATTTACTTGATGCAATTTATTCTTCGCCATTTATTTTTTCTCTTTTTATCTTAGTCTTGTTAAGTTTACTTTTACTTAAGCACTTTTAGTCAATATCTTTCGTACATGAAAGACTTAGTAAACCAAATAAAAGATACAAAGGTTGTTCTAAAGAGTTACAAAGTTATTTAAATTTTCACATGTCCTAGGATTTGTATGGTTGATCGTGCAAGTAACCCAATTCAATAAGTTTTGGAAAACCAGAGGTTGTTCGCCAAAATCAACAGCGGACAAATTGGCACGCCCAGTGGGACGAGTGCAAAATCTAAAACTTAAATAATCTTTAGTCAAGGTTTCTTCTTCGTTGTATGAGACTAAGAAGCGGTAAATTAGCCGTATCTGACGTAGAAAGACCTAAAAGAACGAGAGTAAGGAAAATGGCGAGTCAGCCAAATAATCCAAATAATACTAATCCAAATGAAGCCATCCCAGTATCCAACCCTATCCTTTCGACAGGAGGAAATGTGGGATCAGTCCCTATGTCAGAGGCTGTGCCTTCGTTAACAGGGTCAATACCAGCGGTTTCAATATCGCAAAATGCGCCTAGTCCATCCATTAGGGCGTAACAAATGCCTGTTGGGACACCTCCTCCTATAGGGAATGTTTCTAGGCCTTTTGTGACAAATTTCACCACGCCTCTGTCTGGTAGGGAACAACCATTTGGAATGCCAACTTCGGTAATGGCAAATTTACACAATTCGCCGGTATTATATTCTGATTCTATGGCCAATATGTCTTCACCATTACAAGGGTCAGGATATGGCGGAAACGTGAGTAGACTAAACCAACAACCACTTTACATGCCGACAATAACAAATAATTCTGCGCAAGTAATTAGACAACAAATGGACGAGAGTAATCATGATATGGTCCAAATGTTGACACAACAAATGAGGGCGGTGTTTAATCCTCTAATACAAAACACTACCCAAACAAACCAATTGTTGGCAGCGCAAATGATGTGCATTGCTGACTTTTTTGGGGTCCCTCAAACTCGTCACAGAGAACAAGTGGTTCAGGACCCAGTGGTGGCGGTCCAAGAAGAGCCTACAATAAATCAAATACCTTTAGATAATCCCCAGGAAAACGTCAGAAACCAAGAGGAAGTAGTCGAACAGCCTCGTGTACAAATTCTTGTTCCACAAGAGCCTAGAAGGATAGTAGTCCAGAGAGGCCAAGACGCTGATGTTGTGTTGCAACAGCGAATCTGGTATAATAACTTGCCTGCCGAAAATAATTTAGCGGCCATGGTCGAAATGATAATGGCACAAAATGGGGTAAACGTAGGATTACAAAGGCCCAGTTACGCTTCCCCACTGTCGGAATATATTCTGCAAGAAGAATTGCCCCCAAGATGGAAAGTTCCTAAGTTCACTAAATTCTCAGGGGATACTAGTGAATCCATCATAGAACATGTAGCACATTATCTGATTGAAGCAGGAGAGATAGCCCGTAATGAAAATTTGAAAATAAAATACTTTCCTAGTTCCTTGACGAAAAACGCGTTTACTTGGTTTACATCCTTGCCTGCAAACTCAGTGTATACGTGGACCCAATTAGAGAAGTTATTCCATGAACAACTTTACATGGGACAAACCAAAATAAGTCTGAAGGAATTAGCCAGTGTTAAGAGAAAATACTCAGAACCAATAGATGATTATTTAAATAGGTTCAGGTTGCTAAAGGCTAGGTGTTTCACTCGGGTGCCAGAACATGAGTTAGCCGAAATGGCCGCAAGGGGTCTAGATTATTCTATAAGAAAGAAACTGGACACTCAGTATTTAAGGGATATGGCGCAATTAGCAGATAGGGTGAGACAAGTCGAAAGGTTAAGGGATGAAAAATTTTGAGCAAATAAAAAAAAGAAAGAAAGGGTGGCCTATGTAGGGGTATGTCAAGATGATGAATACGACGAAAACGAACCAAGTAACTTCGATGAACAAGAGATTGACTTAGCAGAACTGAAGCAAGGCCCACCGTATTCGTGTAAAGTACTAACTCCGTCGAACGGAAATCCAGTCGAAACCAATGATAAGTTTCCTAAAAGAACTTATACGTTTGACATCACCAAATGTGACGAGATTTTTGACTTATTGGTTAAAGATGGTCAATTAATAAAACCACCAGGCGCTAAAGAACCGCATGTGGAACAACAGAAAAACGGAGGTTTTTGTAAATACCATAACTTTCTGGGCCATAAAACGTCTCGGTGTTTCCTTTTCAGGGATCTCGTTCAAAATGCTATCTGTGACGGAAGGCTAAAGTTTGGTGATAAGCCAAAACAACAGATGAGGATTGATTCGAATTCCATGCAGTTAGTCGAAGCCCATTATGCTGAACCATCCATTGTGAATATGGTGGAGGTCGAAGTTGCTTCTGACGGCAGTTTTGAAATGGTGGAAGCTGCTGGAGGTTTCGACACTAATATCAACATGGTTGAGATTGCTGATGATCTTACAAACCAGAACAAAGTTGAAGTTACTGAAGGCTTTGACGACCAGAAAAAGATGGAATCCATTGAAGGTTTCGACAAAAAGGACAATGACAATATTGCTGAAGGTGTTGTAGATCGACAAGGAGCAAATTGGGATTGCTTGGGACAGCCAAGTGGGAAGTACGATTATCTCACGAAATACACTGCGCCTGCAAGTTCTCGTATCGACATCAACGCAATCCAGCCAACCGGGTGGGGGGATTTACCTTTGAGCAACAATGAAAAAACAATTGAGACAACTAACAAACTCCCTATCATCAAAAAGAAGGTTACTGAAGACCTCACTATTCAAAACAAGGCTACTGAAGGCCTTGATCCTGACCAAATGAGGATAGGTGATGTCGCAAACTGCATCAACATTATGGGACCTTTCAATAAAGAGGTCACAGGAATCAAAGCAGAAGCTGTGGATGGTCCTATGAAGCCTGTGACCGGTGGAATCCTACGTAGGGTAATGGAGGACCCCAAAATAAATTCGAACAAATGTTGCTGCAAACATGGTCCCAGGAACATATCTTGGTGTTGCTGCCCAGAAAAGGAGTTTGACCAGATAAAAATAAATGGTGAAGTCGAAGAAGAAACACTTATTAAAAAAATGAACAAATTAAGCATTGCTGACGGACGGAATGTTGAGGTGAATATGGTGGAAGTGTCTCAGAGAAACCAGGCAGAAGTGGATGAAGATCGCAGTCGAGAGGAGTACCAAAGGCTGGCATATCCTAAAGAAGAGGAAAATCTAGTGGAATTCATCAAGAGGTGCCAAAAGATGAGGACTGAAGTGATGTTATGCCCACGTTGCAGTGCAATCTTCGACAGGAAGGCAACAACCAATCTAGAAGCAGTGGATAAAGCCAGGAGAAAAGAAAATTGGGGGACAACAGAATATGACCCAAGAAAAAGTGATCATCACCAATGGAGGCGTGGAGAAAGACACCATAGCACTTACAAACCATCCAACAAAGCAACGGATGACAAATGGGTTCAACCCATTAGAGATGATCAAGGGCAGAAAAAATGGAGAAATTTTGAAGTTCAGAGAGGCACTTCGATGGAAGGTAAGAAGGAGGTGGAGAAGCACAAGCCGAGACCATATCCTTCAGAAAACAACAAAGGAAAAAACCCTATGTCAACATCCCAATGGAGAAGATTCCAGAGGCAGAAGAGGGCAGAAAAAGAAGTTGCAGAAAAAAGCGTGATTGGAAAAGATGCTGATAACAAAGATAAAGCAGAATCCAGTGACAATGCTCAGATAGTAAACAGAGAGGAGCCCTCCTACCAGATCAATCCTGGCAGCGTGGTCGAACCAGTGGTGTCCAAAGAGAAGGTGCAAGAAGACGACGAAATAACTGACAACTTCAAATCTGACTCAGAAGCGTCCTTTAATGTGATCTGCAGTATGGTTTCTGTCCTCCCTAAAGATTATGATAGAATCATGGAGGTCGAAGACGAGGAAGATGAGATGGAAGAGGAAACAATGGTACATAGGCCCGTTTGCTACTACGTCATGAATAATGGTTGCGTCGAAGAACAAAATGCTTTCTTCGAAAGGCCAGATGATTCCATGAAGGCACATTTAAAGCCTTTATTCATAAAAGGAAAGGTTGAGAATGTTGGTGTAAACAAGATACTGGTAGATGGCGGAGCAGCAGTAAATTTGATGCCTCATTTCATGCTAAAGAAGATTGGGAAGGATGATTCAGACGCAAAACCTCACAACATGGTGTTATCGAACTATGAAGGAAAAGTAGGAACCACTATGGGCGTTATCCAGGTGGATTTGACTGTTGGAACCATAACAAGGCCAACAATGTTCATGGTCATTGCTTCAAGGGCAAATTACAACTTACTACTTGGAAGGGAGTGGATTCATGGTGTAGGAGCCGTACCTTCTTCAATGCATTAACGAATAGCCATCTGGAGACCAGACGGGATTGTCGAAAACATTGAAGCTGATCAAAGTTATTTCATGACAGAAGTGAACAATGTCAACAGACGAAGTTTCGACAAGAACCTGGCTCACATACCTCCGTGCAGCCCATCCGAGTTCGACCTAAAAGCAACAGACAACGCCTACTGCTCCATGTACCTTCATCCTACACATGGTTTTCAGTGGGACAAAGAAGTAATTGGCGAATCAAACTACATGTGGGGAACTACTCATATAGCGCCAACAGGACGGGGAAGCGAATTTGATGATGATGAGTAAAGAATCAGCGCTCGAAAGAATTACGACTTACATAGCCGACAACAAACTCAAAGAGGCCCTTGAGGCCGAAGTAAAGTATATGGCTGTCGAAGCCAGCAAAGAAAATTCCAAGGAACAATGTCCCCAAAGAGACGTTGCAAAAGATTATGATAACAACCAGATGGGCGAATGGCAACACCAAAAGCTTGACGCCATTTATGATGACGAACCTCTGGGGTTCGAAAAAGATCCAGTGTCAACTAACGTGAAGATGGTGGCGTAGGATCCATTAGAAGAAATAAATTTAGGACTGGGGGCAGAAAGTAGACCAACCTACATAAGCGCAAAGATGGACCCCCAGTTCAAAGTTGAAATAGTTCAGTTGCTGAAAGAGTTCAAAGACTGCTTCGCATGGGATTATGACGAGATGCCTGGTTTAGATAGAAGTTTGGTCGAATTGCAGCTGCCAATAATGGAAGGAAAGAAGCCAGTAAAGCAGACTCCAAGATGCTTCGCACCAGAGATTCTGTCGAAAATAAAAGAAGAGGTCGAAAGACTTCTAAAATGCAAGTTCATCCGCACAACCAGGTATGTCGAATGGATTGCAAATATAGTTCCTGTAATTAAGAAAAATGGCAAACTTAGGGTATGCATTGATTTTCGAGATTTAAATTCAGCTACCCTAAAGAATGAATATCCTATGCCAGTGGCAAAAATGCTTATAGATTCCGCAGCAGGCCACGAGTATTTAAGTATGCTAGATGGATACTCTGGCTATAATCAAATTTTTATTGCTGAAGAAGATGTTCCTAAAACAACCTTCCGTTGTCCTGGAGCAATAGGAACGTACGAATGGGTAGGAATGCCCTTTGGTTTAAAAAATGCTGGAGCAACTTACCAACGGGCTATGAATTCCATTTTTCATGACTTTATTGAAACTTTCATGCAAGTGTACATTGATGATATTGTGATCAAGTCTGTTTCAAGGAAAAGTCATATAGACCATCTTCGACAATCCTTTGAAAGGACGAGGAAGTTTGGTTTAAAAATGAATCCCCTTAAATGTGCTTTTGGTGTGCAGGCGGGTGATTTCTTAGGTTTTGTGGTCCACAAGAAGGGGATCGAAATAAATGAAAACAAAGCCAAATCCATAATGGAGGCGAAAGCGCCATCAACGAAAAAAGGGCTGCAGTCTCTGCTGGGGAAAATCGACTTTCTTAGAAGGTTTATCTCCAACCTTAGTGGAAAAACGCAAGCCTTCTCTCCTCTACTTCGACTAAATAAGGAAGACTTTGCATGGGGCAAGAACAACAAGCTGCCTTTGACAAAATCAAGGAATGCCTGGCTAGTCCTCCAATTCTAATATCTCCTTGTAGAAAAAGAAGTATGAGATTGTACATTTCGGCATCAGACAAAATATTAGGAAGTATGCTGTGCCAAGAAGATCAGAATGGCGTCAAAAGGGCCATCTATTATCTCAGTAGAGTCCTAAATGATGCTGAAACTAGATATAGTATTATAGAAAAACTATGTTTATGTGCATATTTTTCTTGTATGAAATTAAAGCATTATATAAAGCCTGTTGATGTGTACATTTCTTCTCATTTCGACGTAATAAAATACATGTTATCTAAATCTATTTTACATAGTCGAATCGGAAAATGGGCTTTAGCATTGACATAGTATTCCTTGAAATATTTGCCTATAAAGGCTGTGAAAGGACAAGTGGTTGCTGATTTTATAGCTGACCACTCTATAGACGAAAATGTAGAGTATGTCGAATTAGAACCATGGAAACTGTATTTCGACGGTTCCAGTCATAAGAATGGAACTGGTGTTGGGATGTTGATTATTTCTCCTGACAGAATTCCAACAAAATTCAAGTATAAAGTTGAAAGTCTGTGTTCAAGTAATGAAGCAGAATATGAAGCTTTGATTACTGGACTTGAAATATTGTTGGAATTGGGGGCAATAAGAGTCGAAATAATGGGTGACTCTGAACTGGTGATAAAGCAGTTGACTAAAGAATATAAATGTGTGAAAGAAAATTTAATCATGTACTTTGTAATAGCTAATAGACTTCTCAAGGAATTCGACAATGTGGCCTTTAGGCACACTCCCAGGGTGGAGAATCAAGAGGCAAATGACCTTGCTCAACTTGCGTCAGGATACAAAGTGTCGAAGGAAAAGTTAGAAAAGGCTATTGAAAGTCAGAGGAAGAGTCATATCTACCAAATTGTCCCCATCAGATTTGGAGTCAATAAGATTAGGATATGGTGACGAAGAAAATTTTGAGATATTCAATATAGATGATTCAGGAATTGAAGACTGGAGAAAGCCCATCAAGGATTATCTACAAGACCCAAATCAGAAAGCCGAAAGAAAGGTAAAATATAGAGCTTTAAGTTATGTACTTTTTGGAAACAAATTGTTCAAAAAGACTGCAGAAGGAGGCTTGTTGAAATTCTTAGGTGAAGATGAAGCTTACATAGCTTTGTCGAATGTGCACAATGGAGCGTGTGGCGCACACCAAGCAGGTCATAAAATGAAATGGTTATTATTCCAACAAGGAATGTATTGGCCAACAATGCTGAAGGACTGTGTCGAATTTGCAAAAGGTTGTCAGGAATGTCAAGTACATGCAGGCATACCACATGTTCCTGCAAGTGAGTTGCATTCAATTATAAAGCCTTGGCCATTTAGAGGTTGGGCTTTAGACTTGATTGGTGAAATTCGACCAGCTTCTTCAAAAGGGCAAAAGTACATTTTGGTTGGAATAGACTATTTTACTAAGTGGATTGAAGCCATACCATTGGTAAATGTGGATCAAGAAGCAGTTATAGATTTTATCCAAAAGCACATAATTTATAGATTTGGGATACCAGAAACAATAACAACAGATCAAGGATCTGTGTTCACTGGTAAAAATATGCAGAAATTTGCACAAGAAACAAGACTTAAACTCCTTACTTCGACACCTTACTATGCTCAAGCCAATGGACAAGTTGAAGCAGCCAACAAGGTAGTGATAAATTTGATCAAAAAGCACGAGGGGAGAAAACCTAAAAACTGGCATAAAACTTTAGATCAAGTTTTGTGGGCTTGTCGAACATCTCCAAAAGAAGCAACAAATTCGACTCCATTTAAGTTGACCTATGGACATGATGCGGTTTTACCAGTCGAAATATATTTGCAATCAGTTAGAGTTCAAAGGCATTATGAAATTCCATCAGATATATATTGGAATATGATGATGGACGAATTAGTTGATTTAGACGAAGAAAGGTTGCGTGCACTAGATCTAATAAAGAGACAAAAAGAAAGAGTCAAAAAGTTTTACAATAAGAAAGTAAAATTCAAGACCTTTTTAATTGGTGATCTTGTTTGGAAAGTAATCCTTCCTATGGATCGAAAAGATAGATTAATGGGAAAATGGTCTCCTAAGTGGGAATGACCTTTCCAGATTTTGAAAAGTTTTTCAAATGGTGCGTATGAGATTGAAGAGATAGGAAAAGACGAGAGAATCTTAAAGATAAATGGCAAGTATTTGAAAAAAAATAAGCTAATATTGCAAGAAGTAAAAATAGCAGTAGAATAATTGTGATAGCTTTGCCAAACAAATTTGGCACCAAAGTTATTACAAAGAAAGCCTCAAAGGGATGAGAATTGTTAAACTAATTCGACTACAATTTGATACTAGCAAAAGCTTCCTTCAATGTGGCAAATTTCTTTTTCTGAAACTGGAGTCGATGATCACAAAGACTTCTGTGGGTAGAGAGAGTCTCAATCTCTTGACTAAGTTGCTGAGCCCTTTCTGCATGTCGAATACCCACCTTCAGTTCGTCATCAATCTCATTTTGCTTAGGTTGTTGTATGGATGCTCTGCGCTTTTTCTCTTGGGAGATTTTTTCTTGAAGAACAACTATTTGTTTCTCCCATTTCTGGATATTATCATCACAAGCAGCAACTTCTTTGATATAAGTTTCAGAAAGTTGCTGCAGCTTTGAAACTTCGTCAGTCGAAGTAGCAACAGCATCCCATTCAGCAACTTGAGTCTCAGATTTTTGTGGAGATTTGCTGGGAAATATCTCTTTGACGATGAAGGTCTGCAGTCGCCAAGTCAATGAGGGTCATCAGCTCCATCACAAAATTGCCAACCTCAGCAGAAGTTTCCAAGATGTTTATTTGTTTCAAAATCTTCTTGAGTTCAATATGAGCAGTGGCACTTTCTTCTAAAACTTTGAACAAATCAACATCAAGGATTTTCGTCTTAATCTTGGTCAAGATGTTGTCAAGAGATTGCGCTTCAGAAGTGGCCCCAGAGGTAGTCGAACTGCTTTGCGAAGAATCTTGAAAATTGTAACGAGCGCTAAGCATGGCCTTAAGATATTCTAAGGGTTTCTGCACCTTGAGACTCTCAAGCTCTTCGCGAGAGAAACCAGTCGAACCAGTTGATATGGCACTTCCTTTGGTCTGGTCAGGAGCGGGTTGAGTGCTTCGCCCTAAAGTTTTCCCAGCATCTGGTTGTTTCGACTGGTCATCCTCATCTTTAGCAGTTTCTTCTTCATGGTCATCTTCGACCCCAGTTTCCATGTTAGTGTCATCGCCCTTATTTGCAGCATTTAATCTTGGATGAGAAGAAGAATCGTCTTCAGAAGCTTCACTCATTGTAGCGTCGAATTCTGCTACAGTCTATCTGTCATGATCATTTTTGGGGATATCTTCTTCTTGGACTGTCTCTTCCAGAGTTTTCTCAGGTTCATGATTAATTTTTGTCAGCGCCATCTCCATTGTTGATCCTTTTGTCGAATCCTTCGGAGAAGTGGACGTCGAGCTGACAGTTTTGAGAACAGAACCACTATCAGGTTTTGGTTTGTTTTTATCTGTAGATTTTCCTCCGACAGTGAATTGTTTCTGAAAATAATTCTAAGTTAGAAGAAAAAAAATGCAATGAAGATGAACATAGATAGTCGAAATAAGGATTTACCTCAGGAATCTCAGTATTAAAACTAGATTTCCCACTCTCTGTATCCTTCGACTGAAGTTTGGCAGTTGGAGTACTTGAAGAATCTTTTTTAGCTGACTTAACAATGGATCTTTGGGAAGATACCCTCTTGTTTTTTGTCTTCTCCTGAGGAAGGGGGTTTGGCTCTGGAGATTCATCACCAGATTCTTCATTGGAAACTTTCTCCTCTTCTTTCTTTCTTTTTTGGACTGGTGGGGGCTTTCGACTTACCTAGTCATGCAAACCAAAGCCGGTTAATTTCTTAAAAGGAAAAAGAATAAATGAAAAGGGTGAGGTTTGTACCTTTGTCGAAGGTTTCTTAGCAACACTTGGTGACGCTTCGACAGAAGCTTTCTTGGTAGGGATCTTTACGGCTAAGGAAAGAAAGGAAAATTAGAAACAAATATAAGAAATACATGATAATATAGTTAGAACAACAAAAGAAAATTCGTGTTTTCTGTTAACACCTTCAAGAATGGGACTTTCCACGCGAACGTGTTCTATTCCAATATGAAGGTGTCATTGGTAATCGTCCAGATGATACTTAGTCGGAACCACACGCTCAGCAGGTTTTTTGTAATGTTGACGAAGAAGTTTCATATAGTCCCCACAAACGAACTAATCTGGAAATGAAGGGCTTAATGCCACGCCAAACTCAGCAGTTGGTAGAGGAGGAAATTTTGGTGGATGACAGCTGAAAGCCAGGTCATAGCGCGCTTCTGGTCGAACATGTGAAGGCAATGACAATTTTTCAAACCTCTCCGTCAATTTATGTTTTAAAATTACTGCTGCTTCGCGTATGGTTCGACTAAGATCATCAGGTCTATACACGGTTTCAAAATATTTTTGAAATTTTTGTATTTCTTTAATGTGTCTTTGAATACCTTTTTTGGTCCGATCCTGCACGAAAGCAAAAGCATTTGTTAAATGTGTGGTGAAGGCTGTTACGTCAAAAAATCTGGTAGAATAATAATCCTTCCACCATTCATCAAACTCAGGAGTACAGAGAAAATATGGTCGAAAGATCACTGGTCGAATATCAAGAGAATCATCAGTTAGCTTCTTCGACAACTCTTTGCTCTTATCTTCATTATGAAGGGAGTTGTAAAAAATGATAGATCCTTTCTTTGGGAAGATGGGTCGAGGTTTTATTTGGATCAAGCCAAACTGTCTAGCAACGAGATTGGGTTGGTAGACTATCAAAGCTATTTGGGTTTTGGTCACGTTATGATGGGAAAAAAGGAGCCCGGGGGTTAAAAATGATTCCCAAACATCCAAAAATATATTCTCATCCTTCTGCATTTCCAAAGGCAGTTGTTGGGTAAACCATTCAACTCCAATTTTTCTACTAGCAAAGGGTGCCATGGTCGAAGTAAAATGATACCTTCTGGAAAACATCATGACATAATCGTTGAAAGCTTGTCGAAGGCTAATTCCTTCATCAGTTGGCGTTAGTTGCACCAACCTAGGCCATTCGACAGTCATGTCCTTCACTTTTTCTTCGTTCACTTCGTGTTTTACAGGAAGAGAAGCTTCAAAGGTGGCATTGAGCCATAATTGTAAAAGCCAGAAAGGTCCTGACAAATTGATTTTACCTCTGTCTTTGATGGTTTTCAAAAACTTTACACTCTCACTCAAGGATTCGTAAAGATTCGCCAAAATCATTTCACTTAAGCATAGTTTGGTTCCTGCGTGAAACTGATTGGCCATAGTGATGAATCTTTTGGCAACTTGGAGGGAACGGGAGAAAAACACATATTTTGTTAGCCATAGAGTCAAAAAGGCTATATGTTCGACATCCGAGACTTCTGTGGTATCCTTGTCATGATAATGAGACATGAATAAAGAGTATGGAGCAAAGCTAGTGTCGAAAGCTATAGAATCTTCATTTAGGTTGGTGGGGTCGAAATCTATCCCATTGGGGCGAAGGCCAACGATGGCTGTTGCGTCGAAGAGAGTGGGTGTGACCATCCCACAAGGAAGGTGAAAAGTGTTATAGGTACTATCCCAAAAATAGAGGGAAGCTAAAAGCATATTGGGGAAAATGTTGGGTCCTACTCTCGACAATTGAATGAGGTCGAAAATGCCTATTTCCTTCCAGAGATCTCCTTTAATCTTTTCAACCTTATCTAGCCACGATAAATAGTCTGAAGGGTCTTTCGACCATGGACAAGTTCTAAAGATCCTAGCATAATTCAAATAAGTTAAATTCAACTCTCCATCATCAGTCGAACTTTGTGGGTCAATTTGTTCTACAGTTTTTTCTTGAGGTTGAGGTTTTACTCCAGCACCTATGGGTTTGGTATGGAAATAGGTGGGAAAAAAATTCTTTCAGACAATCTGGTTTAATATCTGGATTGGGGAATGGACCTAACATAGCGTGACAAATACCAGAAACAAGAACAAGAATTAATACCTGGGATTTGTAGATACATTCCTTCTCTCTCTCATTGGGAGGTTCAGGAACGTATTGTTGATTTCCAACAATCATTGGTCCATTCTACTCGTGCGCAGGATGAAGTGTTGAATCTTGGGTCTTCTTGGAGTGTTTGCTGCTGGAAGATTTTGGAGGAGCCATTGTTGAGAAGAACAAAGAAATTTTTTCAGGAAAGTTGAAAGTATGAAAATGGGTATGAAGAAGAAAGTTTGAAGCGTAAAAAAAAGTTTCAGAGAAAATAGGTTGTGAGTATTTATAAGGGAAGATGATAAAAACATTTGAGTTTTTGATGATAATCGTGGGACACGTGGCTGAATCACAACGGTGATGATGAAGATGTGGAAGTTGAAAAAGGCTATGATGTTAGGTTTAGGAAGTGATGGGGGTAAGGTCTAAACGTGGGCTAGACATGACGTTTTTTGAAAAAGTGTAATGATGAATCTGTTTGGGAACTTGAGATTATAAAAGCTTGGAAATAGTGGAATTAAATGACATGGCATCGAAATATTGGTTGACAACAAATGATTGTTTCTCCAGAGTAGTCGAAACATCTTTGCTGGGGGGCAATTTGTATACATGTATTTTTGACGCCATGAAATTAATAAGCAGAATAGTGTTTTCGACAAATGGAGATGCTTGCAAAAAGAATAGTGTTTTCGATAATTTAGTTGATAAGTGTTTTCGACACTTCGACAGATTGGTGGTTCGATATTTCGACAGAAGAAGATGTTTGCAGACGAAAAAGACGTCTTTGACAAGTATGGATGATGTTATGATATTTCGACAATTCGACAAGTCTGAGGAGACGCGCCATTTCGACGTAAAGCGGAAATTCAAATTCAAAAGAGTTATCACGTTTGGCAGAAGACGCGTGGAAGCACCCGGCGAAAGGAAGTCATGCAGAGAGCCAAGTGTCATAGTTTTAGGATTTATTCGTTAGTGACAATTATTTTGTTTGTATATAAATAGGATAGTTGTTATCAGAATGAGGGTGTAAAAACTTGTACAAAATTCCTGCAAAATACTCAAAGTACCCGTGTGAGAGAAAAGAGTCTTATCTGGAAAATGCACGTGTGAACAAACACCATTTCTTTAAAGTTTTATCTTATAAATTTCAAAGTTCTTTATCAATTTTCCTTTATATTTACCAGTCATTTATCCTTTGCATTTACTTGATGCAATTTATTCTTCGCCATTTATTTTTTCTCCATTTATCTTAGTCTTGTTAAGTTTACTTTTACTTAAGCACTTTTAGTCAATATCTTTCGTACATGAAAGACTTAGTAAACCAAATAAAAGATACAAAGGTTGTTCTAAAGAGTTACAAAGTTATTTAAATTTTCACATGTCCTAGGATTTGTATGGTTAATCCTGCAAGTAACCCAATTTAATAAGTTTTGGAAAACCAGAGGTTGTTCGCCAAAATCAACAGCGAACAATATGACAAATATTGTAGGAGATAGGGTGTAGTGAACCCCAGTTTTGACCAATTGACTTTCTCTGGTCAACCTCTTTGAACCAACTTGAAAAATTGAAGTTCTCTTGCTCTTTTGGGCTCATGGAGGATTATATATGCATAAGGTGATACGAAATGAAGTATCCCTTGATGTATTGGGCCAATTGTTGAAGAAGCTTGATGAGAAAGTCACACAAGATACCCAGATGAATTAGGGTTTCCAAGGAAAACAAGATTCAAACTCTTGATGATTTCTTGATCCAAATGATAAATGAATAACATGGGAATCCATATATGATGTCTAGAACCATTGTGAATCATCTCTGGATTGATCTCCTTGCACTAAGGGTCTTAAACCCTAGTTGTGAGCTTGATAAGGCATTGATGGATGCACACATTAACTATAAAATAAACAAAGCTATCCATAGACATATTTTTGTATTTTGGTTAGTAAACAAAGAAAAATAAAGGCATGGTACAATCAAATGTGCTTGGTGATCTCTCCCAATGCAAACCTAATGAATGAGGGATAAGGAGGATGGCAAGGTGTGATCCCAAAGCCAATGCATATGATGAGACATCTTAGGATCAAAATTGGGGTCTTACATAATCATCATATCTTTAATCTACACTTTGTAGTTCTTTTCGACCAACTATCCTATGCTGGAAAAATTACTTTTCATGCTTGGTATATACAATATACTAGAAATTACTGACCTTTTGCAATCTTTCCTCATAATCATAACATAACCAATACCTTTAGCTTCTAGAGTATTGTCATTTGAAAATTTTACCATGTTCTTCATTGGGGGTTTAATGTTGACAAACAAATCTTTCCTACCAGTCATGTGTGGTGAGCATCCTGAGTCCAAGTACCATTGGTCCTAGAATCTTTCTTCATCTCTTGTTTTGACCATCATCAACATATCTTCTTCTTCATGCTTTGCTAACTTTGCATCATTATCTTGATTCTTTTGTTTTTTAGGATAATTACTAGAGTAATAACCATACTTCTAACAATTGAAACACTAAATGTGACTTTTTTCAGGTTTTTGACCACCATCTCTTCCTCTACCTGCAACACCACCTCTTTGGTTGCTTTGGTATGACGGCTTTCTCTGATTCGACCAGTCGAATTGTTGTAGCCTCCTCTACTTTTATGGTCGAACCATTTCCCTTTGCCTTTCTTTTCTCTTGCTAATTGCGTTTGGTAAGCCACATCACTCTTCGAATTGCCTGCAACTCTTTCAACTATTCTTTATTCATGACATTCAAGCGTCCCTTGAAGCTCTTCCTTTGCAAAATCTTTTGCCTATTCTATGGCTACTACCACGTGGTCGAATTTTTGAGCCAATGACCTCAAGATCTTTGCAACAACTGATCTTGATGTCAACACTTCTCCATATACCTTGATTTGATTCACCAATTTTGTAACCCTAGTGAAAAAATCAGTTATGCTTTCATTGTCTTCCATCTGAAGCAATTCATACGCTCTTTTATGAGTTTGTAACCTCACCTCATTCACCTTTTCTGCGCTTCAGAACGAGTTTTCAAGAATTTCCCATGCTCCTTTCGCTGATTCAACATCACTAACCTTTTCAAAATTGTATGCATCAACGCATTGGTGGATCATAAATAGAGTTGCATAATCTTTCTTCTTCAATTCTTTGTGCGCAACCTTTTCTTCATCTGTTGCATTTGCTGCAAGCAGCGTCACTCCCTCCTTCACAAGATCCCAAAGATCTTGATAACAAAAGACAACATTTATTTGCTCGCACCAATTCTCGTAATTTTGATTCTTCAGAATTGGGAGACTCACCGGAAAATGCATGTTCGGATGATTCATCACCATCGTGTTTTTCTTCCATAAATCCCTCAGTCAATGCTCTAGATACCAGATGTTGGAAATTCACCAATTTTCCTTCAAGAAATTCACCAAAACCTATGGAGAATTCTGAACCAAATCTTGATGAACAAGAATCAATCTTTCTGATTGATTACTCATCTTATTCTTCATTCTTCACTCTAGTGAATCAAAAGAAACAAAATTGAATTGGGGAAGAAGGAGGGATTGAGGCTTTCGAAGGAAAGAAGAAGAAATTTCTGCAGAGTTTCTCTCTGCTCTCAAACTGAGAATTTTACTCTTTGCAACTACAAGTATGTATTTTTACAATGATAGGGGTTACTCTCTATTTATAGATTTTGGGTTTACTTGCTCCTCAAGCAAATCCCAAAATACCTAATTTTGCTAACACTACAAAATTAGACCTAAGTCAAAATTCTTGTCGAGGTATACTCCTTTGACGTTTCGACAACTATCACAATTTGACACATTCTTGCTTCTGTCAAGCAACCTGCTTCGACACAAGGAATTACAGTTCAACAACTTTAAGGTAATAGGTGTGTGAATTCCCTCCTCACACTACTCACACTTCTTATTCCCAACACTCTCTCTCAAGTTTGAGTTTATTCATAAAAATTCATGATACAATTGTAGGGTCAATTTAGGAGTCAACACAAGAGAGTCTTTTTATTTCTTGAGGATGTTTTTTATGAGCAACACACATTTATGAGAGACACACTATATACTCACCAAAAACTTTAAAGTAATAGATGCATGTATTCTTTCACATATAAATGTTCAAATCTCCATTTTTCTAATCAATTAATATAGGACTTTATCCATACGTGTTATTCTCAATAATCTTCACGTTCACCAAAACTTTTTAATTAAGTATTATGAAAAGTGAAACTACTAAAAAAATTGTTATAAAAAAAGAAAAATTATTAATTGTATTTAATTTTCTTATAATTTTATGTAAAAAAAATAGTATAATTATTAATCTATTTTAATTAAATTATCATCTATTGATAATATTAATAGTTAATACCAGAATAATTTAATATAAAAATATTAAATATATTTAAATTTATTGACATTTACTTATTTTTAAATTTTAAAAAAAAATTTTGCTTATAAATAAAGTTGGGCATTAAATTTTGGTAAGTAAACTAAATGCCACATTTTCACAATAATCCTACATTCATTTAATAATAAATGGATCAAACCCATGATTCAAAACTCAGTTATATTTCTAGGCCATTGGCTGTTAATGTTAATCCGACACAGGAGCTGGAGGGTGGAACTAGGTTAGTGGGTGAAACAAATTGCAAAGTAAATATATAGGATATAAGAATAACATGTCATAACAATATCGTTTGGTGGCAAGTTACTTTGGATAATCACGTTTACGTAGAATCTTGATTCAATCACTTTGACAAACATATATAGAGCCAAATTGTGACCCTTTCACCAAATCTTCATGGATCATTATGTTTCAACTTCCTTAGGATATTAAGTCATTGGTTCCAAATCAAAGACTAAGATATTCGCATTGGCTTTGAAAAAATTGTTGAGATTATCACCAATACTTGTTGTTTCCGTTTCAACCCTTGACGTTATCTTGTATAATTTGCCATTAATTAATGTTGATATTATCACTAATACTTTTTGTTTACTATTCAACAGTAGCGTTTGCCCTTAATTAATGTATGATGTTGTGTATTAAGCACTCAACAACTTATAAAGGAAACATTTTGAATTACTCTACAACTAAAGTTATTTTTTCCATAAGAAAGAGACGTTACCGGGTCAACAAAAGGAAGAGACTCCATAATTACAACTTACTATAGTACTTCCATTTAAAATTATGAATTTTCAAATAAATTTCTCTAAATGAATATTTGTTGGAAATCTATCTCAACGTATGAAGAATTTATATCAATCTTGATAAATAAGATTGTTATCAACCACGCAATGATAATGAAAAAAAATAAATAAAAAATTAAGAAATAAATAAAAGAACGTTTGAGAAAAATAATATTTTCTGCAGAATTTTCTTTCTGTCCACAATTTGTAGAATTTTTTTTTAATTCATTTTGCAACTGCAAAATTCTGTGAATACAATGTTATAACTTCTCTATTACAAGAATAATGGTTACTTCATCTATTTATAGATTTAGGTTAACTTGCTCCCGAATACAAAGCCTAAAACTATAAAAGTCTAAAATAGTTAACACTACTAAAAATATGCCTAAGTCGAAATCCTGTATGAAACAACATGTTTCGACATTTCGACACACTAATACAACTCAACACACTAGGTGATTCGACACTTCCAACCCCTCACCTCGATATGGATACATACAAAAACAAAGAAAAGAGGTATCAAAAGGTGTTGAGAGAGAAGAAGGAAGAGGACGTCGTAAAGCAGAAAGAAGTAGACTTATCTGAAGGTCTTCGGAGAGAACGTCATCGGATTATCTCCGGTTAGGTAGATCTCTTCGCATTTTTCTCAAAATCATGGTACCTCCGTGTTCTCTTTGACGAACCAAGCAAAAACCCCTTAATAATCGCTTGAAATTTTTGCTGTTGTTGATTTAATTTCAGATTTAGGGTTTTATCCCTGGTTTGTGTTTATTGTGGTTTTTGATTCTGGCTTCGTGTTTAGGAGGACAAGGAGGATATGTTCGATATTGTGAGTTAGGTTTGTGGAGTTTAGCATTCTTGTCTTTTGGGGGGGGGGGTGTTGATCCGATCGAAGGAGATTGTTTTGTTAAATCCGAAGTCGGATTAATGGTCATCGGCCAATTTGAGGTGGGGTGGGTGTTTGAGTTGTGGTAATTTGGGGTGGTGTTTGGCCGAAGAAGAAGATGGCGCCGCCGCCGTTGGACGGCAACCACCGCCTTCTCTGGTAGGTTGCAATCGAAAGTGATGATAGGATTTGCAGAGCATGTGTTTGCTCTGAGAGGAAGAGAGAGAAGAGTTTTGGTAAAATGGCATTTTTTTGTTTTTAAACGAGTGATTTAATGGCAAGGGTTTGGGGTGAGTGGCGGTGACAAGTGTCACCGACTTTGGACACTTGTCACCGGTGGGAATGGAGGGGGTCGTTTGTTCCCATGCACGGAGGTACATCATAATACGGTGCGACCCTCCATGGTGTTCATCTGTTTCGAAGACCAAGTTAGATCTCCAGGTCTGACGGTCCAGAGAACACCTCTTGGTCAACACGGTTGACCGGGTCTCCTTGGACCATCTCTGGTTTGGATTGGGCCGCCTCATTAAGGGCCCATGTCTCTTTTTGGTCTTTATTATTTTGTTTCTCTATTAACACCCCGCTGGGTTTGAATGGGCAACGCCTATAGTGGGCTCTCTTTTTGTCCAAGCCCCATTTATTCTTACTTTTTTTTTATTTTCTTTCATTTGTTTTCTTTCAATATATATATATATATATATATATATATATATATATATATATATATATATATATATATATATATATATATATATATATATATATATTGTTATTATTAATACCTAATAGTAATCAAATAATCCATTAATTATTTAATTAATTAATTATATTATTATTACCATCATTTATAATTTAGATAATTACTCATTTTTGTGGAATTTTTTGTGTGCGTTATTATTTTGTGTTTATTTGTTCGTTTGTGCAAATTCTCGAGTTCATATGTATGGTGTGCTACAATCATGATAAGTTATTTCAATTTCACCGATTTAAAACCATCCCGCTCAATTTCATGGACAAACCACAAACCTCTCAATTCAAAGTCGAGCCCCATTTTCAAACACCTTCGTAAGTCGATAGCTTTTAGCATCACCATCAACCTCACATAGCTTACTCTTGGGCTTTCTTACAATGATACCTATTCGATTTTAATTAATCGAGTAGATGATCCGTTCACTAAGTAATAAAACAATCCATTTACAAATACCAATTCAAATCATGATCGAATATCAAGTATTGTTATTCAAATTAATTAAAACATCTAATTACGATTAAACACCATTTTATTTGGAAATGAAAAGGGAGATGGTTTTGAGTTTTCAACTCCTCTCCTCGATTATTTGAATACAAGTTCTCTTACTCGGTTAGTCAAATAATTTTCATTTTTATCCGCTTAAACCAAGATTAAATCAAAACACTTTTATAATAAGCTAAATGAAAAGGGGGATGACTTTGAGCCTTCAAACTTCTCTCCTCATTTGTTTGAATACGAGTTCTCTTACTCGGTTAGTCAAACAACTGTCATTTTTCCACAAATTAATAAATTAATCAAATCATTTTCAGAATGAACTATACGAAAAGGGAGATGGTCTTGAGTTTTCAATTCCTCTTCTCAAATGCTTGGATATGAGTTATCTTACTCAGCCATTCAAGTAGTTGTCGTTCATTCTAAAATACATCAACCATACATAAACCTATTTTCATAATTACTTAGATGAAAGAGATAATGGTCTAGAGTCTTCTATTCCCTTTCCCGATTATTAGGATACGAGTTGTCTTACTCGACTATCCGAGTATTCATCATCCATTTAAAACACCTTAATCATCATTAAAATTCTTTTATAATTAAGGATGAAAAAGAAAGTGGTCTAGAGTCTTATATTTCCTCTCTCGACTATTAGAATACGAGTTGTCTTACTCGACTATCCGAGTAATCGTCATACCACCAAAAATACCTTAACATATCAAACCTATATTTTCTCGCCCTCGTGCGATCGAAACCAATCAAGCAAAACACCCAACACATTAATTCGACGTGTCACCCCCCGCGTGACCAAAACTCTATTAAAAAAGAACACTGTCAATCCTTTCTAATGCGCACAACAAACTAGTGCTTAAGCCTCCACCGAGAGTAGACAAGACAATGTTTAGTCGTTAGAACGCCGACCTACACAGTCGTTCGTAAAACAAAACACACTAATTAATCGTAGTCCCGAACTACGAATGCTCTGATTTCCTTATTGTACCGTAAGGATACGTAGGCACGAGATTGCGAGATCTTGGAGAGCACACTAATAGAAAACCTCCCTTTTCCCCCTTCTCAGGTTTACATCCATCTCCATTCAATATTTTATGACAAGAAGAATACAATTTAACACTCAAATTGCAAAATTGAACTAAAAGGTTCCCCTTGAGTACAACGGACGTGACGGGTGCTATACCTTCCCCTTGCGTAATCAACTCTCGAACCCGAATATGGTTGCGACGACCATTATTATGTTTTTTTTAAAGGTTTTATCGATATTTTCCTATTCCTTCATTGGAATGAATAAAGTTCGGTGGTGACTCTGTTCGAACGATATTTTCCGCATCCATTGCGAGGGATCGGATTTTTCGAGGTGCGACAATATGTATTTGATACAAAGTGATATTTACAAACAAATAGAATGAGGGGATGAGAAAAGAATTTATTAATTATATTTTTGTGTTTTGCAAGACCTTTGGTCTTGTGCCTACGTACCAACATAAAAATGAGGGATCAAAACCTCGTAGTTCGTGATACAAATTTCAAAGTGGATGCATTGTTTTTAACAAAAATTAAGTTTGAAAGGCACAAAGGGATAAAAATGGTTTGAATGAGTTAGTTATTTTTGGTTTTTGAAAGTTTAAGTCAAGTATAGTTAAGTTTATTTACAAGTTTGATTTAGAAAATAAATTTGAAAATGCGATGGCATAAGGCCAAAGTTTCTATCTTTTTGCAAGATGGTCAAAGTTTTAGAACAAAATAAGTTTAATCAAAGAAGATTTTGAAAAAGGGAGGGAGAGATTTTGAAATTAAATAAATGGGGAGAAGATGAAGGGACTAATCCTATGCACAAAATTAATAGTTGAGAGTTGAAAAGATCTGACCAAATGGGTAGCAATCCAATAAACAAGAATGTCATTAGAAACCCAGAATTCCCTTGGACTTTTAGAATCAAGCAACACACAAATCCAAAATTATATTATCTTGAAGAGCAAAGGCATCAAATAAAGATAGCCACATCCAAGCTTATCCATTCCATGATCTTCTTCAAGGTAGCCCATGTAACAGATGAATTCCACAAGTCACAGGTTCAAAATAACAGCTTCACAATGATCATGTTGTAGATGAACTTAGAGAGATCTTGAATGATGTATCAGATGAAGTTTCAAATTGCAAGCACTTGGTTTCTCAACAAGTTGGCATTGACCAAGTCCTTTAGCATAGTAATGTTGCCTAAGTTCTAAGTGCATTTGTCCAAGATCCAACCAACAGTCCACACAAAAGTTTTTTAGAGTTTTTGTTGTTATGATATACATTAATGGTCAAAGACCATACAAACAAGCAAAGTATATACAAACAAAGAATATCACACAATATGGTCCAAGTGGACAAAGTGAAAATTGCATTAACATAAGCAATTAGAATGATATGAGCAATGGTAAATGTATAAAAGCTAGAATAAAATTACATTAAAGTAAATGGCTTGAAATTAAAAGTTAGTAGTTAATAGGTTAGAAGTTAGTATTGTTTTGTTTTTGTTTTTCATTTTTAGACATTCTTTGGAGAACACTCAACCCATTTATCACAAGCATGGATCCTTGAACCAAGACATCTTACAAAGGAAGGAAAAAAGGCGAAGTTTCCACACAATACCATGAAAGAGGGGAGACTTACAATCTCACTAACTAGAATGCTATGCCTTTTATGTCACAAATTTAGCGCTATGTTAAGCAATCGTAATTGGACTTATGTAGAAGTCACAACTATTTGAGGCCGGGTAATAGAATTTTGGTGTTAATGCATGTTAGAGACATAGTATTATGAACTATACTCATGAAACATACCACACACAAAAATATTATGCAAAAGGTGTTGTAAGACCCCAAATTTGACCCTAAGATCCCTCATGCATTTCCATCATAAGCATAAGCAATGGGATCATATCTTGGCATCCTCCTTACCCCTCTTTCATTGGGTTTATTTTGGGAGAGATCACCAAGAACTTTGTGATCATATCATACTTGTATATTATCATTTCACTAACTAAAATACCAAAAATATGTCTTTGCATCTATCTAAATCTTTTTGTAGGTAGGGCATGATTTCATTGATTCATTGATCACATCTAGGGTTTGAGACCCTCATAAATAAAGAGCATAACCAATAAGTGATTCAAGAATTGTTATAGGCACCATATATGAGGCCAAATGTTCTCCATATATTATATTGATCAATATTTCTTCAAGAGTTTGAGGGTGATTTGCCTTGGAAACCCTAGTTTGACTGGGTATCTTGAGTAACTTCTCCAACAAGCTATCTCACCAATTGATCAAATTTCTCAAGGGACACTTCAAATTTAATCATATTATGCATATATGATCTACCATGAGCCAAGAAAGTCAAGATAATTGGAAATTAGCAAGTTGGTTGATGGTGGTTGGCCAGATGAATTCATCTGATCAAAACTGGGTCTCCCTAGACCCTATCTCCTACAATTTTCACCATATGAAAATGATTCTAAGATAAAACTTACTCTATATGACATTATAAACAACTTTCATGTTGACACCTAGAGCTAGTTTTGCTTGGAAAATCATTTTCTATGTTGAAACATTATAGGTCATTTTGTTTAAACCCTAATTTGAAAGTCAACTTCCCAAGGCCATAACTTGCTCAAATTTTATGATATGAAAGATTTACAAGTTGCACAATAAAATTTAGATGTGTCTACTTAAACTTTGATGTTTGGAGTGAGAGCTAATTCAACTTCTTTGAACATGTGATATGAGGCTACATTATAGGTCACTTTTGACCTATACCATTGATCAAGTGATTTTTCCAAACTTCAAAAATGCATAACTCTATCATTTCAAATCCAAATGACATAAAATTGGTTACCATTTTGAAGTTATTTGAGAGATATACAACTTTAATGAATACACGTTTCTCATTTGAAGCTCCCATAAAAAGTTAAGTAAGGTGGAATATTGAGACATATGGCTTGACACTTAGAAAAATTTTGATATGTCAAATTTTTCCAAACTTCCACCTCAAATTTATCCAAGTACTAAGCTCCAAATTGAAATGTGTTCAACATCAAACTTGTTCCTCTTGATCTCACCTTTCCAAAGAGCTAAAACTTATGCATTTTGGATGAGAAATGCATAGGCTGCGCATGGCTTAAACAGGCTGATATCATTTGGCATGGATCAATCTTCAAGTGACAATGCACATGTACCTTGCAATCCAATCCATCTTTAAAGCATCTGATCATTCATTTGGTCTTTCAAGCCATCATTCCATGCGCCTATGCGCGCCCATGCAGCATGGCATCATCATTTTGCCAAATTTGGAAAGTGGAAAGAGTGTGCAAATATCATTTGATTTCCCTATAAATTGAGGCCTGTATGCTCAGAATTCATACAGACATTTAAAACCGTTCACACTAAGAGGATAACCCTGATAAATTCATTTGAATTTGAGCTTCAATCTCCACTATTTTGGAATTCAATTCTCCCGGAATCCATTGCTTCTAAGCCTTTCCATTCCTCTTCTGCAAGCAATTGAAGTGAAGCCAAGCACGATTCAGATCAAGATCTAGCAAGATCAGACCTCCATTGAAGGTAATTTGTAGAAATTTTAAACTCTTTGATTCTCCTTGATTCTTTCTCAATTCCATTGATTCTTGAGTTGTCTGAAGTCCTACTGATCGATCACCATTTCCATTGAATTCCCACCGTTAATCCGACATATTTTCATCACTTTGGTAAGATTTATGTTTGTTTATAGTTGCTTTAGAGTCATTTATCATGTTTTGTTGGTTTGGTATCGCATTGCATTTGATTACAAGTTTATGTCAAAAAGATCTCTTTTACGCGTTGTTTGGTAGTGTTATTGTTACAGGCCATTGCACAGGTTTAAAAGCATTAATAGTGAAGTTATGGATACTCAGAAAGGCAAAAATATGAAGAGACAGCAGGTCAACACGGGCACCCGTGTGCTACAACACTGCCCGTGTTGTTGGTCAGGAAAAGCAAAATGGGAGAAGAAAAACAGAGATCAACACGGGTACCCGTGTGGTGACACACGACCGTGTTGTTTAAAACATTGCATTAACACGGGCACCCGTGTGGAGGAACACGGCCCGTGTTGTTGCCTATGTAGCTTGATTTGAAGATGGCCATTTTGGAGAGCACACACGGGCACTCGTGTGTACACACACGGCCCGTGTTGTTGGGCGTGACTTGGAAACCTAAAATTTTGCTTTGTGAACCTATTCTGCTCATTAAGGGTAGTTTGGACCTTTTGCTTGGAGGAGATTCATCTGAAGCTATTAGAAGGCTTAGAAGGGAAAGGAGAAAACATTTTTTGACGGACGAAAGAAAACACGACATTGAGAAGATAGCTACTACGGAGGATTCGAAGACGGCGAGATTCAAGGGTTCCGACCATTGAAGATCCAAATCTCTTAGTTCTTTGTAATGTCTAATTTTCATACTATGATTTCGTTTCCTACTATGAGAGGCTAAACCCCCTATGTTAGGGGGGTGGTCCTGATTTGATCGTATGTTATGAATTTGAACAAATGATTTCCTTATTACTATGTTACTTATTTCAATTCAATCGTGTGATGTTATTATGCATTTGTATCGGACAAATACAAATTGATCTATGACTATCAATAACAGGATTGTGATTGTTATGGTTTTCACACAATTAGGTTTATGATTGCATCATCTAGGACTAGTAACTTTTGTAAACCACTGCAAACCTTGATATTGTTTACGATTAAAACCAATGATTAATTGAATGGACATTTGAGTAAGAATTGGTAGTTTAATAGTTTCTTCCTTACGGACTTAAGGAAGAACATTCTGAGGTTAGGTAATTGAATGTGTCATATGTGTTAAGGAAATCTTGACTGAATTCATAACTGGTTAAATCA
Source organism: Lathyrus oleraceus (assembly GCF_024323335.1). NCBI lineage: Eukaryota > Viridiplantae > Streptophyta > Magnoliopsida > Fabales > Fabaceae > Lathyrus > Lathyrus oleraceus. Next base: position 13,608,770 of record NC_066583.1, on the reverse strand, counting down.
ACCACCTCCCCTAGCATGCTTTAACTTAATCAATTACATTTTTACTGTCTTTTGTGTTTATTATTGAAATTTCTAAAACAACCAAACCATTATATTTTTGTTCTAATAGAATCAAAGTGAAATAAGTATTTCCTACGCAATCCCTGAGATCGATACTTGGAAATAAAACTCCTTATTACTACATCGGTAAAAGTAGTACACTTGCTATTTTTCCGATCAAGTTTTTGGCGCCGTTGTCGGGGATTGCCAAAATACATATTTTAATTTCTATTCTATCAAAATTTTGTTGCTCGCCAACCAAAATTTTATCTGTGACAATTTTGTTATTCAATTCTAATCTTTGTCTAACTTGTTTATGCGAGGTAAGGCCTCAACGGATTTTCCTTTTGACGCAGATCCAGAAAGAACTCTTCGCGCTAGGGTAAGACAAGCTAAGAGAGAAAAACTGGAATTAGCAGAGAAAGCGGAGGGGGAGGTTGTTTCAGTGCACTCAGAGAATTCAGATTCAGACGCGGAAATAGTTCCTGAAATCATGGCTGCTAATCCACCACCACCACCACCAGAGAGGCTCCTCGGTGACTATGGTGGAACCAACACCCCGGGTGGTCGTATGACAATTGTCAACCAACCGGTTAATGTGGAACAATTTCAGCTGCATCCCAGCACCATTAATCAACTCGAAAGACGGTCCTTCTCTAGAAGAGTGAATGAAGATGCCAACAAGCATTTGTAAAGATTTTTAACCATGAGCACAACACTGAAAATGCCTGGACATAGCGAAGAAGCAATCCGACTCCGTATGTTCCCATTCACATTAGCAGATAAGGCCGAAGAGTGGTTCTATTCCTTACCTGCTGGTAGTATCACTACATGGGAGCAAATGGAAACAACATTCTTGCAGGAGTATTTTCCCGCATCTATGTCATTGCGAAAAAGATATGAGATCCTAAACTTCAAGAAGAAGGAGGGTGAGTCACTAGGAGATGCCTACAAAAGATTCAAGAGAATCCTAGTGGATTGTCCTACTCACAACATGGATGAAACTGAACAGATGCAAATGTTTGTCAATGGCCTTCGAATTCAAACGAGACAAATCCTTGATTCAGCAGCTGGTGGCTCAGCCAACTTTGCAACAGCCACCGGTATGAAGAAGATAATTGAAGCTATTGCCTCGAATGAGCATTTGGAGTTATATGACAGGGTATCAAGCAAATCTGCAGTTATTGACTTGAAGCTTGAAACAAACAAACAGGTGAAAATTGAAGAAGCTGTTGCTGCGGAGGTAGAGAAAAGGTTGAAAGCACTAAACATAGGTGCTCAGAAAGTGGCTCAAGTGCAACAGGCACCGAGTGATGTGTGTGGCATCTGCAATGGACCACACAATACTGTTCATTGCTTTGCAACACCGCAACAGATAGAAGATATAAAGTTTTTAAAGCAAAACAACCCCTACTCTAACACATACAATCCGGGGTGGAAGAATCATCCCAACTTTGCATGGAAAGATCAAAGAGGGAACGTGCAACAGCAGGCACATGGTCAATATCAAAATCAATATCAGCAGCAGCAACAACAGGTACCTAAGAAGGCAGATTGGGAGATCGCAATTGAAAAGATGGCAACTCACAACATCCAATTCCAAGAGGAGACTCGAAATAATCAGAAGAACACTACAACATCCATAAAAAATCTTGAAATTCAGATGGGTCAAATTGCTCAACAGTTAGCCTCGAACTCCCAGGCACCTGGTACGCTTCCCAGTGGGACAATCATTAATCCCCGTGATCAAAGTCACATTAAAGCTGTGGTCACCAGAAAAGGAAAAGCTAAGGAACTACAAGTTGACGAATAGGTCGAAAAAGATGGATTGTTGAAAGTTGACTTGGAGATTAGAGAAGAGCTAAAACAAACTGAAGAAGTGGTGGTGAAGCCGACAAGCCAGCAAGAGAAACAAAAACCAAAGATCATTCTTCCTTTTCCGACAAGAACAAAGAAGAAAGATCTCCATGATTTTTTTTGAGAAATTCTTAGAATTATTCAAGAAGCTCGAGATCAACATACCTTTTGCTGAAGCTCTGGAACAGATGCCGATCTACGCCAAATTCATGAAAGACATCATATCGAAGAAAAGGTCGATCGACGGCGAGCCAGTCATGCTAACTGAAACTTGTAGTGCTATTTTGCAGGGCCTAAAAATTCTGATGAAGAAAAAAGATAGAGGTGCAGGATACTCGCATGACACTGCAGTTTACGGATCATTCTATGAAGAGACCCTATGGTATAGCAATAGATGTTCTGGTGAAGATTGATAAATTTGTATTCCCGGTGGATTTTGTGATACTCGAGATGCCGGAAGATGAGGAAATTCCTCTCATATTGGGAAGACCGTTCCTTGAAACTGGAAGATGCATGATAGATATTGAGGAAGGAACCATGACCCTCAAAGTTTATGATGAAAAGCTCAAAATTGATGTGAGGGATACTATGAAATTCAAGGATGACGAAGGGGCGAGTAAAAGTATTGAAGTGTTAGATACAGTTTTTTCTTAATTTATGCAGATTACAACACCCAAGCTTCCTTTGGAGAGAGTTTTGAGTTTATCTATCGTTGAGGGTACTGAAGGAATTGATGAGAAAGAATCCGAAGTGGTAGTGATGTTAAAAGAACAACCGCCTTGGGTTCGTTCCCGACCGCAACGGTGGGAAGAGCTTCGACCTAAAACATCTCCAGAATCAAAACAGGATATAAAAAAAGGGATAGAGTTGAAACAATTACCAGAACATCTCAAATATGTCTTTCTTGACAATGAGGAAAAATGTCCAGCAATCATCAATTCAGGTTTGAGAGAGATCCAAGAAGGAGAGCTAATCAAAGTCCTCAAGAAATACAAGGGTGCTATTGGATGGGCGATGGACGATTTGAAAGGAATCAGCCCGACACGGTGTATGCACAAGATTTTGATGGAGGATGATCAGAAACCAGTCGTCCAACCTCAAAGAAGACTGAATCCAGCTATGAAAGAAGTCGTTCGCAAGGAGGTTGTTAAACTTTTAGATGCGGCGTTGATTTACCCAATATCCGACAATTCGTGGGTGAGCCAGTTCATGTGGTACCAAAGAAGGGAGGGACAACTGTGATAAAAAATGAGAAAAATGAGTTGATCCCCACCCGTACTGTTACAGGTTGGAGAGTTTGCATAGATTATAGAAGACTGAACACTGCAACAAGGAAGGACCATTTTCCCTTACCTTTTATTGATCAGATGTTGGAACGATTGACAGGTCATGAATTCTATTGTTTTCTGGATGGGTACTCAGGGTACAACCAAATTGCTGTGGCACCTGAGGATCAAGAAAAAACAACGTTCACATGCCCGTATGGAATCTTTGCTTATAGAAGAATGCCATTTGGTTTATGCAACGCACCTGCGACATTTCAGAGGTGCATGACATCCATATTTTCCGATATGCTTGAGAAGCATATGGAGGTGTTTATGGATGATTTTTCGGTTTTTGGATCTTCTTTCGAAAATTGTTTGTATAATCTGTCACTTGTGCTGGAAAGATGTCAACAAACCAATCTAATCCTGAATTGGGAAAAGTGTCACTTCATGGTGAGAGAAGGGATAGTACTAGGTCATAAAATTTCCCATAAAGGAATAGAAGTTGACAAGGCATAAGTGGAAGTGATCTCCAATCTCCCTCATCCCGTGAATGAGAAAGGTATACGGAATTTCTTGGGACATGCAGGATTCTATCGTATGTTCATCATAGATTTCTCTAAGATCGCAAAACCTTTGACTAGCCTGCTTGAGAAGGATACTCCGTTTCTATTTGACAAAAAGTGCAACGAAGCCTTCGACACTCTGAAAAATAAATTGGTGTCTGCTCCTATAGTGATCTCGCCTGACTGGTCTCTACCCTTTGAGATAATGTGCGATGCGAGCGACATAGCAGTAGGGGCAGTCTTGGGGCAAAGAAAAGACAAACTCCTCCACATCATCTACTATGCTAGCCATGTGTTGAATCCAGCCCAGATGAATTATGCAACCACAAAGAAGGAGTTACTGGTTGTGGTTTATGCCTTTGACAAATTTCGGCAATACTTGTTGGGAACAAAGGTAATTGTTTATACTGGCCATGCTGCTTTGAAATATCTTTTTTCTAAACAGGACTCGAAGCCAAGGCTGCTCAGATGGATCTTGCTGTTGCAAGAATTTGACCTTGAAATTCGATACAAAAAGGGGTGTGAAAACACCGTTGCTGACCACCTATCTCGAATGTCCCCGATTGAAGAGACGGAAGAAGAACATTCCATAAAGGACGAGTTTATAGATGAAAGAATCCTCGCGGTGGTGGGTGTTCCTTGGTTTGCTGACTACGCAAACTACCTGGTGGGTGGTATAATTCCTGACGACTTTGATTATAACAAAAAGAAAAAGTTTCTTCATGATTGCAGGTTCTATTTGTGGGACGAACCATTCTTGTATAAGACAGGGGTAAACGGACTGATTCGTCGATGTGTCCCTGAGGAAGAACAAAATGAAGTCTTAAAGGCATGTCATGACTCAGATTATGGGGGACACTTTAGTGGAGACAGGACAGCCGCAAAAGTCCTCCAATCAGGGTTGTACTAGCCTATGTTGTTTAAGGATGCCCAAGTCATTGTGAAGGAATGTAACAGGTGCCAACGGACAGGGAATATTTCTAGGAGGAATCAGATGCCTCAAAAGGGCATGCTTGAAGTGGAATTATTTGATGTTTGGGGGATAGACTTTATGGGGCCATTTCCACCCTCATTTGGAAAAAATTATATTCTGGTGGCTGTGGACTATGTCTCCAAATGGGTGGAAGCCATTGCCCTCCCTTCTAATGATGCGAGAGTGGTGGTAAACTTTCTCAAACAAAACATCTTCTCAAGGGTTGGTGTGCCTAGAGCACTTATCAGTGATGAAGGAACACATTTCTTGAATAAGCTCATGGAGAACTTATTGAAGAAATATAATGTGAAGCACAAGATTGCCACACCATATCATCCCCAAACGAGTGGGCAAGTTGAAGTGTCTAATCGGCAAATTAAACATATTTTGGAAAAGACAGTGAGTGCTTCAAGAAAAGATTGGGCGATCAAATTAGATGATGCTTTATGGGCGTACCGAACCGCTTTCAAAACCCCAATTGGCATGTCTCCGTATCAACTGATTTATGGTAAGGCGTGTCATCTTCCTCTGGAATTAGAGCACAAAGCCTTTTGGGCATCCGAGTTCTTAAATTGTGATCTTGCAAAAACCGGTGAATCCCGAATTCTTCAACTTCATGAGTTAGAAGAATTTCGTATCAGGCATATGAGAATGCAAAGATGTATAAGGAGCAAACACGGAAGTGGCATGATCAGAGAATCCTCAAGAAATATTTCTGGGAAGGACAACTGGTATTGTTGTTCAATTCGAGGCTCAAGTTGTTTCCTGGGAAATTGAAATCAAGGTGGTCCGGGCCATTTGTCGTGCATAAGGTATCTCCCCACGGAGCAATAGAGATTAAGAACCAAAACAATGGGGATATATTCAAGGTGAATAGCCAGAGGCTGAACCCCTATTACATAGGCCAAGAGTCTGGATTGATTGACCATGTGCGCCTCGCCTAATGAGGTGGACAACCGTCGAGCCATGCGACGTTAAACGAAGTGCTTCGTGGGAGACAACCCACGTGTTTGATCGTTAACTTATTTTTTTTTCTTTTTCTTTTCTGTGTGTGTGTGGAATGTTGTTGCAGGAAAGGAGTAGGACTTGGAGAGTATAGTCATAATCACCTCTCAGCGAAAGGAGACCATACCTATGAAGCATAGCAAACTTCAAAAATTGAGGAAAACAGGTCATCCACACGGCCACCCGTGTGGTGACACACGGCCCGTGTTATGCTGGCAAGAGGGAATACTGGGCATCCACACGGCCACCTGTGTTGTGACACACGGCCGTGTTAATTAAAACAGTGGATTAACACGGGCGCCCGTGTGCAGGAACACGACCGTGTTGTTCTTAACGGGTTGATTTTTGAAATTTTGTGATTTTGGGCAATTTTAATGTTGGGACCCACTTAATATTAAATCTCTTCCCCACCACTTATTCTCTCTTTTTCTGATTTTTTGAAAGCTTCTCTCTCCCTCTTCCTCCATTGTTAACCTAGCCTCCACCCTTTAAGCTTCACTTTTCTCATAGCTCCACTCACTTTTACCTCATCTCACCTTCACAAAAATCGTTCCTCTCGCCGTCCTCTACACAGTGACGGTGGCAGTTTTCACTAATTTGTTCTTTGGATTTTGAATTTTTTTTTCAGGTACCATTATGCCCCCAAAGCGTATAAGCAAGGAGAAGGATGTAGCCACATCTTCTCGGCCGAAGCAACGGGCTAGACGCTCTCCGAATCCTCACGGCATTTTGTTTGAACAACCGAATCATCAAGAGAGGTATGTGATTCTCGCTAAACGTAAGCTCATTCCGACACGATATATGTGTGATGCCACACTGGATGAGTTAGGTTTAAAGGAAGAGGTGCACCGCATGTTTCACAACATCGGTATGTTAGAATTCATGCAATTCGAAGCACCAACCTTCGCTCGTATCACACTTGAATTCTTAAGTACGGTTGAGTTTAAGATGAGGAGAAGGTGGACAGGTTCAGAGATGGAATTTTATGGTCAAATTACTTTCCGATTGTTCGATGAAGATCACGAGTTATCTATTGAGGAACTGGGGAGTATTCTGAGACTCCCGGTATCTGGACCCGGAACCCCTCCAGAACCTTTTTCAGCAATTGATTTCTGGAGGGCGATTACAGGTAAAACTGGCTATAACCCTAGCTCGGGAAAAGCTTCTGGGATTCATAACCCTTGCTTCAGATATGCACAAAAAGGGTTAGCCTACACCTTGTTCGGACGGGGTGATAGTACCGGGGTCGCTGCTAAGAGAGAGTTGTTTTTTCTTCATTGCATGGCCCACAATGAGCTAATCAATGCAGCTGCTTTCGTCGCTAATCATTTGAAGCAAGTTGGCCACGCAACTACCGGTGATATTTTTGTGGGTGGTATGATCACACATATTGCGGGCCACTTTGGGTATGATCAACTCTTGCTGGAAGAAACTGCAGTGGTGGGAAAGACTAAGATCGACATGCACACTCTAGTCAATCAGCAAATGATTGCCATCATGCCGACTCATTACTCTCTGGTGATTCACAATGTGGAAGTGCTCGCACTACCAACACCTGGTTCCATTAGCATTGCAAATGTTGCTAACTGGTTGTATACAGGTTCAGCCCCATCTGTAGGGGACGATGCTCATTTTGACCATGACCTTTCAGGTGAGGAAATGGAAGAAGATGAGAGGCCAGCTACCCATGGTATGCCACCCCCACATGATTCGAGCCTACATGGTGAAGGATCCTCTTTTATGTCTCAGGACCAGTGGGGTTGGCTCCAATCTGAGATGGGAACTCTCCGCACCGAGCAAACCAGACAAGGTGCAGAATTAGACAGACAGGGTGTGGAACTGTTCCGACAAGGGACAATCATGGATGACATGCAAGCCATGATGCAACGTCTGATGTTGCATTTCCCACACGATCCTCCGCCTCCTCCACAACAGTGATCACTGTAAGTCCCCTTCATTTTTGAATTTAAACATTGAGGTCAATGTTTAGTTCAAGTGTGGGGGGGTTTTCTCTTTTCATGTTTTAATTCTCTTTCAATTTGTTTTGTTTTTGTTATGTTATCGTTATATTAGTGTGTTTGTTTGTTTTGTTTGTTTTCTTTTCTTTTGGGACTTACTGTGTGTACAGAGGGATGAGAAACGGTTGGACGATCCCGGGATCAATGGTAGTGGATGAATGACACCCCTCAAACTTAGGCTGATAAGGCACCCCGGAAGTTGATGCAACCTTGAGAAAATAAAGTCGGATACAATTTAGGGACACCGGACCAAGAGAGCGGTATGGAAAAACCAAGTGAGAAAAGAACCACATAACACGAGGAGGCTTCAGAGCTTGCAAAGCTAACCAACATGGTGAGATCACAAAATGCCAAACACTGAATATCAGCATGAGAGTTCAGCCAGGTATGACTCTATCACTCTGATTTTGCGTATGTCCTTTTGACACGTCACAACATGACAACACACACTGAGGCAAGTTGTTTGTTTAGCCAGGGCCTTTCTAGCCATCCTTATCTGTATGTTTCCCTTCGTGAACCCCGTTGAGCCATAGCCTTTTGTTCATCATAAACCCATGTTAACCACTAATCATTCATTCCTTCCATCACTCGGCATGATTGTTGTGAGTGCAAGATGTGCATAAAGCTAAGTTTGGGGTAGTAATCTAGAAAGATAGGGCAAGTGCATAATAAGAGATCATACAAAAAGAAAAGAATTGTGTATGTCCAAAAAGAAAAAAAAAGAAAAAAAAAGAAAAAAAAAGAGAAAAAAAAGAGAAAAAAATGCACTTGCCGAGACTTAAGACTCTAACACCTATAAAATGCTCGAAAAATTTGAGTAGAAAAAGAGTCAAAAGAGTGAAATTAACCCCCAGAGTATACGTGATGAACGAGAAAAAGAGAAAGAAAAATCACACAACATGACTGCCGAGTTCAAAACCCTTGTTATCCATTTTTTTTGTTTATCCCACCGTACCCAAGCCCCGTTACAACCCAAAAAGACCTCGTAAAGTGTGTGGAATCTGCTGTTGTCGTGACATTAGAATGTATTCAAATTTAAGAGTTTGGTATTGCATACTGTGCTGTGAGTGTACACCCCTAACCATGAGAGATGTTGTGAGTGTGTGAAAAGCTTGCAGGTAACGAGGCTTCTGATGTGGAAATGTGGCAAACTGCTTGAGTCGGAGAGACCTGAAACTCGATTGGAAATGAATAACACAAACTATGAAAGACTAGGTTGCATTGTGGAAAATGAATTCGTGGGTGACCTTTGTTTGGACTCAATACATCACTTGAGGACAAGCAATGAGACAAGTTTGGGGTTGTGATCGGTCACCATTTCCATTGAATTCCCACCGTTAATCCGACATATTTTCATCACTTTGGTAAGATTTATGTTTGTTTATAGTTGCTTCCGAGTCATTTATCATGTTTTGTTGGTTTGGTATCGCATTGCATTTGATTACAAGTTTATGTCAAAAAGATCTCTTTTACGCGTCGTTTGGTAGTGTTATTGTTACAGGCCATTGCACAGGTTTAAAAGCATTAATAGTGAAGTTATGAATACTCAGAAAGGAAAAAATATGAAGAGACAGCAGGTCAACACGGGCACCCGTGTGCTACAACACTGCCCGTGTTGTTGGTCAGGAAAAGCAAAATGGGAGAAGAAAAACAGAGATCAACACGGGCACCCGTGTGGTGACACACGACCGTGTTGTTTAAAACATTGCATTAACATGGGCACCCGTGTGGAGGAACACGGCCCGTGTTGTTGCCTATGTAGCTTGATTTGAAGATGGCCATTTTGGAGAGCACACACGGGCACCCGTGTGTACACACACGGCCCGTGTTGTTGGGCGCGGCTTGGAAACCTAAACTTTTACTTTGTGAACCTATTCTGCTTTTTAAGGGTAGTTTGGACCTTTTTCTTGGATGAGATTCATCTGAAGCTATTAGAAGGCTTGGAAGGGAAAGGAGAAAACACTTTTTGACGGACAAAAGAAAACACGGCATTGAGAAGATAGCTACCACGGAGGATTCGAAGACGGCGAGATTCAAGGGTTCCGACCATTGAAGATCCAAATCTCCTAGTTCTTTGTAATGTCTAATTTTCATACTATGATTTCGTTTCCTACTATGAGAGGCTAAACCCCCTATGTTAGGGGGGTGGTCCTGATTTGATCGTATGTTATGAATTTGAACAAATGATTTCCTTATTACTATGTTACTTATTTCAATTCAATTTTGTGATGTTATTATGCATTGTATCGGACAAATACAAATTGATCTATGACTATCAATAACAGGATTGTGATTGTTAGGGTTTTCACACAATTAGGTTTATGATTGCATCATCTAGGACTAGTAACTTTTGTAAACCACTGCAAACCTTGATATTGTTTACGATTAAAACCAATGATTAATTGAATGAACATTTGAGTAAGAATTGGTAGTTTAATAGTTTCTTCCTTACGGACTTAAGGAAGAACATTCTGAGGTTAGGTAATTGAATGTGTCATATGTATTAAGGAAATCTAGACTGAATTCATAACTGGTTAAATCAACCACCTCCCCTAGTATGCTTTAACTTAATCAATTACATTTTTACTGTCTTTTGTGTTTATTACTGAAATTTCTAAAACAACCAAACCATTATATTTTTGTTCTGATAGAATCCAAGTGAAATAAGTATTTCCTACGCAATCCCTGAGATCGATACTTGGAAATAAAACTCCTTATTACTCCATTGAAGGTAATTTGCAGAAATTTTAAACTTTTCGATTCTCCTTGATTCTTGCTCAATTCCATTGATTCTTGAGTTGTCTGAAGTCCTACCAATGTAGGCAAGGAATTTGAGTTGCTTTGAGGTCAAATCGAAGCAACTCAGATCATGAACCTCATTTTTCAATTCCACACATCTCTCAATATAGTTGGAATTGGATGAATTGGAGGTGATATTCGTGCTAAGTGATGTTTTCTCTTTAAAATCATGTCCCTGTTTGGAATTTTGGTGATGGTTCATGTTGACCAGTCCAGTGAAGCTCACCGGAGAAGACAACCGGAGCTCTGGCTCCGGTGATGATGTGTCTTGAGTCTGAGCCATGGGATCCAACTTCCACGTTTTAATCTTAGTCGTGCATTGTGATTACTCATGTTACAACGCGTTTGACTAGGACATTGGTGGAACGCGTGTTCTGGATCATCAGATCTTCCACCTCAATTAATGAGGGAGATATGATGGTCCACATATTTTTGGATTTTCTGAATTTCATTTTAATTCCATTTTCTTCAATAATTCATAATAAATTTAATATTGATCCAAAAAATATGGGACTTTCACCAAAAAATTTCAAATATTTCTCTCTTTCATATTCTGAATTAAAATTATTTTTTGGATCATTATTAATATTTTTCATGAATTAATTGATTTTTCATTTGTTTTTAATTGTTTAAAAATATTTTTAAATGTCCAAGAATTATGAATTTTTTTCTCCAAGGTTCTTTGACATTGTTTGACCTATGATAAATCTCATGGCCATTTATTTGGTGTTTTGATAAGATTTTAGGATTTGGACAAAACATATTTGAATTTAATGCATTATTTTACTATTTTTAATTGAATAAATGTCATTTTAATTGTGTTGACCATTTAGATTGACTTATTTGAGTTTCTCATTTGTTGTTGGGCCTTGGTCAAGGTTGATTTGACTTTGTCAAGTTAATATTATTGGATTTAGGGGATTGATGGAATGTACATTCCATCTCCCAAAACGAATGAATCATATTAATTTGGTAAAAGTCCTCCTTTGACCAATTTTTGATCTCATTCATCCCTTTCCCTCTTCATCTAATTCCCTTTCTTCATTCATTCATTTTCAATTGGCCAATGACATCTCAAAGTCCTAATGCTAGTTGATTGAAAGATTAACATGAGTATGGATGAGATTAGGCCACACCTTTGCATATTTTTGTGTGTGGTATGTTTAAATGAGCATAGTTCATAATACTATGTCTCTAACATGCATTAACACCAAAAGTTTATTGCTCGACCTCAAATAGTTGTGACTTCTATATAAGTCCAATTACGATTTCTTAACATAGCGCTAAGTTTGTGACCCAAAAGGCATAAGCATTCTAGTTAGTGAGATTGTAAGTCTTCCCTCTTCCATGGTATTGTGTGGAAACTTGGCCTTCTTTCCTTGCTTTGGAAGATGTTTTGGTTCAAGGATCCATGCTTGTGGCAAGTGGGTTGAGTGTTCTCCAAAGAATGTCTTAACAAAACAAAATAAAACTAACTACTAACTTACTAACTATTAACTTTTACTTTCAAGCTTTTACTTTTAATGCAAATTATTTTTAGTATTCTATTATCATTTATCGTTATACATATCATTTTAATTGTTTATGTTAATGTAATATTCACTTTGTCCACTTGGACCATATTGTGTGATGTTATTTTGTTTGTGTATACCTTGTTTTCTTGTTTGGTCTTTGGCCATTAATGTACATAATAATAACAAAAACCCTAAAAGACTTTTTGAGTGGACTATTGGTTTGATCTTGCCCAATTGGACTTAGAGTTTAGGCAACATTCCTTTGCTAGTGGACTTGGCCAATGCCAATTTGTTGAAGAACCAAGAACTTGCAGTTTGATTTCATCTGATTCATCTTTGAAGATCTCTCCAGTTTCATCTGTAAAACTGATCATTGTTAAGTTGTTATGTTGAACCTGTGACTTGTGGAATTCATCTGCTACATGGGCTATTTTGAAGAAGATCATTGAAGTGGATAAATCTTGGATGAGGCCATATTTATTTGATGCCTTTTGTAACACCCTTCTAAAATACCCCAAAATTAATTAAAATAATAAACATATAATCAGAGTAATAGTGCACCAAGGGTGTCACACAAACATTCCACCATTTAAACAATATAACCATCATGCTCTTTTATTTAATTTAAATATAAAGTATTTGCACAATTACGCAGCGGATAGAGATCAACTCAATCATGCAAAACATGTAACATCACATGTAATTTAGTTCAACAACAACAACAATAGTCAAAGTTTTCCCGCCCGATGTTACATCTATCAGAGCATGACCCACTAGGGAGACTACACTAGACTCCAAGCATTTGCTTCTACTCAACTCATTTCTCGTTACCTGAAAAATAGTTGTAAGGGTGAGTTCCTCAATCAATATAATAAGCATTATAAAACAACATGTAATGCCAAGTAATTAACACATCAATCACCCTAATTGCAATACACATTCAGTAATAGCTCATTGGCTTAAACATCATACTCACATCAATATACAATACCAGTATAATCTCAAATCATACTTAACAACAACACAACACACGTATAATATTGGAACACATCCATTCATATTATACGCCATACATATTTTTATGCAATGAGACTCTACACATGCGGTACCGACTATTCTTGAACATATAGTTCAAGCTCACCGATCCCTCCAGATACGGCTACTAAGCTCACTAGTCCCACTCATTTGAGACCTAGTGACTCACTCACTAATTCCTCACCATGGGAATTAGCTACAGCCCCGAAGGCTAGACTATGCACACTAATCATCTAGTATGCAAACATCAACAACAAACCCACAATGGTTCACTCACTAATTCCTCACTATGGGAATTAGCTACAGCCCCGAAGGCTATGCCATGCATGCTAATCATCTAGCAATGCAACATCAACAGCAATTCAAGAATAAACATATGCTCACACTCTGAGCCATACAACAGTCCATTCACACATACATGCATAATATATACATTCACAGCATCATGTACATCATTATACATCATCAATCTTTCATCACATAAGCATGTCAGATTATGCCAAACAACAACCACAATATTAGTACATTTCAATATTGCATATGCTGCTCAAAACAGCGGGAATTTATCCCTATTACACCATAGGCAACATAGGCCAACCCTCAATTAGGTACACCACGTTTAAAAACAATAATTTTTCACTCTGCAACAGTGTTAACCGGTTAACGCCCTGGGTTAACCGGTTAACGCAGGCAAAACTCACTTTCTGGCAAAACGCAACAGTGTTAACCGGTTAACGCCCTGGGTTAACCGGTTAACGCAGGCAAAAACTCAATATTTCCACATCTCAATACAGTGTTAACCGGTTAACACCCTGGGTTAACCGGTTAACGCAGACCAAACAACAATTCCTGCGCTAACACACGGCAGAATGCAGAATTCCGCCGTTGGAGGACTTCCGGACCTCCGATTCCGATTCCGTAAAAAGCTATACGATCGGGAAATCATTACTCACACAAATACCGGTTTAATTTCAACTTTCAGCACAGTTCATCCAACAACATTTCAACATTTAAAATTCCCAATTAGGGTCAAATTAACGGCTTATCACTACCCATGACATATTATCCCAAAATACCCATTAATCGACGATAAACCCCCCTTACCTGAGTTAATCGACGAATCTTTAAGCTCCAAACTCTTCTCTCTTCAACCTTCAGCCCTTGCTCTGTCTCTTTGCCCTTTCCTCTTTCACGATCGTTTCTCTGTTTTTCACGTGAAATGTTTTTACTCCCAATGGGACTTTTTCCTTAATTCCATCTTATATATATTTTCCAAATAATAATTATTATTCCAAAATAATAATAATTCAAAAAAATAATAATAATAATAAAATTTCCAATTATTTAATTAAATTAATAATTAAATTATTAACTCAATTCAAATAATTGTTTTATTATTATCGGGGTGTTACACCTTTGCTCTTCAAGATTGCTATAATTGTGCATTTGTGTGTTTCTTGATTCTAAAAAGTCCAAGGGAATTCTGGGTTTCTATTGACATACTTGTCTATTGGATTGCTCCCATTTGGTCAGATCTTTTCAACTTTAAACTTTTAAATTCTTATGTATAAGGTAGTCTCTTCATCTTCTCCCCATTTCTTTAATTTCAAAATCTCTCCATCCATTTTCAAAACCTTATTTGTGTGAACTACTTTTGTTCTAAACTTTGACCATTTTTAAAAAAAAAGATAGAAACTTTGGCCTTATGCCATTGCATTTTCAAAGTTACTTTCTTAAATCAAACTTGTAAATAAACCTAATCATACTTGACTTAAAACTTTAAAAAAAACCAAAAAGAACTAACTCATTCAAACCATTTTAGGCCTTTGTGCCTTTCAAACTTAAATTTTGTTAAAATCAACACATTTATTTTGAAATTTCTAGCACGAACTACGAGGTTTTGATCCCTCATTTTTATGTTGGTACGTAGGCACAAGACCGAAGGTCTTGTCAAACACAAAAATCTAATTAATGAATTCTTTTCTCATCCCCCCATTCTATTTGTTTGTAAACATCACTTTGTACAAAATACTTATGCACACAAAAATGGGCTCCCTAGGAGTATCTAGGACACTTTGGGTGCTAACACCTTCCCTCTGTGTAACCAACCCCCTTACCTGTGGTCTCTGACTTTTATTAGTTTTTATTTGAAAACTTCTTACTATTTGGGTTTTGTTAGTACTTTTTTCCCCTTTCCCTTGGAAACAATAAAAGCGTGGTGGCGACTCTTGTTAATTGATCTCTATCTTGTCAATAGCTTGATGATCATGAATTTCCCGCTACAGGTGTGGCCTAATCCCATCCATACTCATGTTAATTTTTCAATCAACTAGCTTTAGGACTTTGAGATATCATAGGCCAAATGAGATGAATGCATAAAGAAGGGGAATGAGATGAAGAGGGAGGGGGAATAGATGAAATCTCAAATTGATCAAAGGAGGACTTTAACCAAATGAATATCATTCATTCATTTTGGAAGATGGAATGTACATTCCATCAATCCCCTAAATCCAATGATGTTAATTTGACAAAGTCAAATCAACCTTGACCAAGGCCCAACAACAAGAGTCAAACACCAACAAGTCATCACAATTGGTCAACAAAAATTATTTTGCATTTATTCCAATTAAAAATACTAAAATAATACATTTAAATTAAATATGGTTTGTCAAATTCCTAAAACCTCATCAAAAGACCAAATAAATGGCAATGAGATTTATCATAGGTCAAACAAGGTCAAAGGACCTTGGAGAATTTTTTTCAGCATTTTAAAAGACTTAAAAGTACTTTTAAACAATTAAAAACAAATGAAAAATAAATTAAATCATGAAAAATATTAATAATGATCCAAAAAATAATTTTAATTCAGAATATGAAAGAGGAAAATATTTGAAAATATTTGGTGAAACTCTCATTTTTTTTTGGATCAATATTAAAATTAATATGAATTAATGAAAATTAAAGGAATAAAAATTAAAATCAGAAAATCAAAAAAACGTGGACCACTTGATCTGCCTCATTAATTGAGGTGGAAGATCAAGTGGTGAGAAACGCGCGTTCCATGGTACGCGCTAGTTAGCGCGCCACACACTTGATCATTACAAGCATCATCCTTGATTAAAACAACTTGAATCAATCTAATGGCTCTGGACCATGCCACATCATTGCCGGAGCAAAGCGTCGGTCGTCTTCTCAGGCGACCCTGGCCGGACTGGTCCATTCACCACCACATCATAAATGAAAAAGGAGGACATGATCTGAAAGGAAAAATGGTGTAGATCACGAATATCACCTCAATTTTAACTAACTCCTCACATATAGAAAGATATGAGGAGTTGAATTTTGAGGTATGTCAACTGAGTTGCTTAGATTTGACCTCTAAGCAACTCAATCTTCTTGCCTACATTGGTAGGACTTCAGACAACCAAAGAATCAAGAGAATTGAGCAAGATTGAGATAGAATCGAAGATATGAAATTTTCTGGAAAATACCTTCAATATAGGTCTGGATTGAACTGCTCTTGCCTTGGTTCGTGCTTGATCTCACTCAGAATGCTTGCAGAAGTAGAATGAAATGCACAAAAGGTCTAGGATCCCTGGAGTTTTGAATCTCAAAACAGTGAGATTCAAACTCAATTTCAAGATGAAATTCTCAGGATTATCCTCTCAAATGGAAGGGTTATGGGTTTAGGATCAAAGTTGGCGCGAATGTGTCTTGAATTCTGATGCTAGAGGTCTCTATTTATAGCTATAGCTCATGATATTTGCACCTTCCAAATCACTTTCCAAAATTGGCAATTGATGATGCATGGGTGCATGGGCGTGTACATGCCCATGAGATCATTGCTTTAGGTCCACAAATGAGTGTAAGAGAGTCTGAAATCAATTTGGATTGCAAGGAAAGTGTGTGTGAAGATTTGAATTTTGATCTTTTCCGAATGGTGATAACATGTTCATGCCATGCGCAGCTCTAGCAATTCTTGTTCAAAATGGATGAACTTGGACTTTTTTAGAAATGTTAAATCAAGAGGAACAACTTTCATGTTCAACACTTTTCCAATTGAAGCTTTATCATGATGAATTTTGAGGTGGAAGTTTGGAAATTTCAACATGTTGAAATTTTTTCTAAGTGTCAAGTCATATATCTTAATATTCCACCTTGCTTAACTTTTTATGTGAGCTTCAAATGAGAAAAATGTCTTCATCAAAGTTGTATCTCTTTCAAAGACCTTAAAAATAGTCACCAATTGCATGTCACTTGTATTTGAAATGATAGATTTATGCATTTTTGAAGTTTGGAAAAATCACTTGTTCAATGGTATAGGTCAAAAGTGACCTATAATGTAGCCTCATGTCAAATGCTCATAAAAGTTGAATTAGCGCTCACTCCAAACATAAAAGTTGAAGTAGACGTCTTGAATTTTAGTTTTAAACTTGGAAGTATTTCATCTCATAAAAAATGAGCAAGTTATGGCCTTGGGAAGTTGACCTTCAAATTAGGGTTTGGACAAAATGACCAATAATGTTTCAACCTAGAAAATGATTTTCCAAGCAAAACTAGCTCTAGGTATCAATATGAAAGTTGTTTTAAATGTCGTTTAGAATAACGTTTATCTTGGAATCATTTTCATATGGTGAAAATTGTAGGAGATAGAGTCTATGAAGACCCAGTTTTGATCGAATGAATTCATCTGGCCAACCACCATCAACCAATTTGCTAACCTTCAATTCTCTTGACTTTCTAGGCTCATGGTAGATCATATATGCATAAGATGATTAATTTTAAAGTGTCCCTTGAGAAATTTGATCAATTGGTGAGATAGCTTGTTGGAGAAGTTACTCAAGATACCCAGTCAAACTAGGGTTTCCAAGGCAAATCACCCTCAAACTCTTGAAGAAAACTTGATTAATATAACATGTAGAGATCAATGGGACTCATATATGATGCTCATAACCATTCCTGGATCAATTCATGGTTGTGTTCTTTATCATGAGGGTATCAAACCCTATATATTAACTTGATAGATCAATGGAGATCATGCCCTACCTACAAAAGAGTTAGGCAAATGCAAAGGCGTATTTTGGTATTTTGGTTAGTAAAATGATAATATACAAGTATGATACAATCCCAAAGTACTTGGTGATCTCTCCCAAAACAAACCCAATGAAAGAGGGGCGAGAAGGATGCCAAGGTATGATCCCAAAGCTAATGCTTATGATGAAATTGCATGAGGGATCTTAGAGTCAAAATTACGGTCTTACAGCTGCCCCTATTTAAGGGCATTCTAACTGAGGAGGCGAAGGTTAAAATCTTCATGTCGACTCAGTAGGATGGGCTTAAATAACAACATATAGAAACAAATTTTGGTCCCTAAGAGACCTCATGATGCATATGATATGAATGTAAAAGTAAATTCTTTATGGGGAAATATTGCCACAAAGGAAAAGAAATCAGAGATACCGAAGGTCCGCAGGAGTATAATGCATTCCGTAAGGAAAACTCATTGGGGAGACAGAGACTCTGGGGGATAAAGGGTTATGCGCAGGCCAGGAGACGACTCAAAACTACTGGGGAACTCGAGGGATTCCATGCAAACATGGAAAAGACTCAGTCGGGGAGCTAACAACATCTGTAGGGGATACGAGTAAGTAAGAATAAAACTGAAATACTTGAATCATGCAGGGAAAAACAATTTCACTAAGGAAATGCGCACTCAACTCAACTGAGGAGAAATGAAATTCAACACAGGAGAAGCAGAAATCTATTATCTACTACCTGTTACTGGGTAAGGAGATAATAAAGATCTGATAGAGAGAACATCAGTCACCGATTAGGATGATCATATCAAGGATGACTCACTGGGAAATAACAGAAAGGAATATTCATTACCGATTACGGGGTAAGAACAACCTTGCTGGGGAAAACTGCCGAAAATAGGATTTACAACTACCAGTTACTGGGCAGAAGAGCAAGGGTGAGAGTATCCATCATCGGTTAGGATGAACATATCAAGGATAAACTCAACAGGGAAGAAAATTCGTCATCGGTTAGGATGAAAATATCAAGGATAGACTTGCCCGGGGTTGTCAAGGAGGATACCCGTCATCGGTTAAGATAAACATATCAAGGATAAACTAACTGAACAAAAAGTAGGAATTACATCTATCGAACGCTGGATAGAATAATGTCAAAGAGAAAATCCGTCACCAGTTAAGATGAACATATCAAGGATAGACTTTGCGAGGAGATAAAATAGGAATTACATCTATCAGTTACTGGATAGAATACCAAGAGAGAGAATCCGTCACTAATTAAAGTGGACATATCAAGGATCAACTCTGCGGAGGGAACAAAAGCAGGATTTACAACTATCGGTTACTGGGTAGAAGACCGCAAAGAGAAGGAAACCCGTCATCGGTTAGAATGAACATATCAAGGATTAACTCTCTGGGAAACAAGAATATGGATTACAACTACCTTTTTACTGGGTAGAATACCAAAAAGAGAATATCCGTCAGCGGTTAGGATGAACATATCAAGGATAGACTCAAGCAGGGGAGGGAAAGATATCTGTCACCGGTTAGGGTGATCATATCAAGGATATACTTCCTGGGGAATCAGATCCACTGGGGACTCTACTGCTGGGACATTTTTGTCGGGTATTGAGCAAGAAGTAACAAACTGCAAACTAAGAAGAATATTACCAATTACTAGGCAATAGACTCTTAGGGAATTCAAAGTACCTATCTAGGTAGGAGCTAGAAAGAAACAGTCAATCAAGACTCAACCCAATGAGGACATAACCCAAGGGGAGTGGTTCCATCCAGATAACTTACTGGGGAGGAAACTGAAGTAATAATCATCCACAAGGAAAGAAACTCAGTGGGGAAGAGGAGAAAGGTTAAAGTCTTTCTGCCTAAGGGGCTGACTCTCTACAATTGAGGGATGACAGACACCGAAATTTGTGTGGGGGATAAAGTACCGCCATACAGGGAATGAGAATTTCAAACAAGAAATTTAAACAGATATGTGAATTTGAAATTATGAAATTATATGAATGTGTATATATATATATATATATATATATATATGTAGATGTTTGATTGGCTGCATTGTATGGTAAAACACTAGCTGGATTCTAATGCCTTGACTGATGTCATGACATGCTGTGAAGGTGTTTGTGTGACTGCATTGTAGGTTAGAATATCTAGCTGTACTCTGATGTCTTGACTGATGTCATGACACACTTGAGTAGTTTACTGCAGGATTAGCTAATACAGGATTCATTGAATGTCAAACTGGATGTTATGACATTCATCCCTGTCAGCAGATACTGAGGAATAGAACAGTTGGTGTTCTGTTAGAACTCAGTATTTATTTTCAGTCTAGTGATCAAGGAAATACCAGATCTGGCATAAGGCCTACTGTCTGAATGTCAAACTGGATGTTATGACATTCATCATTGACAGCATATACTGAACAATAGACAGAGTGGTGTTTTGCTACACTTCAGTATGTTTATCAGTCTGTTCTTCAAGAGGATAACAGAACTGACTTAAGGCTAAATGTGTAAATGTCAAATTGGATGCTTTGAAATTTATTAATGTAAGCTGTTACTGTAGAATGGACAGATTGGTCCTGTACAGTTCAGCGAATTTGTACAGTCTGTTTTCAGGAAAAACAGACTTAGCATATGGACCTTGATGTCAAGCTGAATGTTGTGACATTCATTCCTGACAGCATATGCTATATTGTAGGTTGTTTAGTTTTTCTGTTTCAGCATTTTTCTCAGGCTAAAATCCAGGAAACCAACAACCAAGCTACAATTAAGGAACCTAACAAATAGCCTATTTGTTAGCACAATAATATGTGGAAATTAGTTAGAATCCTATGTGGCATTATTTGTGGAGGTCTTGAGATATTTTAGGAACTAAATATGGAGATATTTTAGGAACTAAGAGATTGAAGACCTTGATTGTAGCAGAAACTTTCTGCTGGTTTTGTAACAGCAAAGAACAAGTTTGCTGCGATTTCTGAAGGCCCAAATCCAGTTGGGTGATTAGGTTATAAATAGCTTATTGTAACCTAGTTTTTGTAAGCCTCTAAGAATGAATTTTTAGGGGTGTGTGTGAGGTAAACCTCCCAATATGTGGGAAGGTTACCATGTGTTTCTCAGTGTTCAAAGCTGAGAGTGTTTGTAACTTAAAGCTTGTAGGCAAGAGTGATTATGTGCTTGAACGAAGCTGTGAAGCAAGTTCAAGTTGTTTTAACATTACATTGTATTTGTAGTGATAGGAATGGAAACTGGAGGTTTCTATCTAGGAGTTCCTAGGTATAGATTGCATTGGGTAGGGATTAAGTGAGGAGTTGTAAACGGGGGAGTTTAACTCTGAATTAATACTGCTGATAGTGTATCTTCTTCCTGGCTTGGTATGCCCCCAAACGTAGGTGAGTTGCACCGAACTGGGTTAACAATTGCTTGTGTTTTTACCTTCTGCACACTATATTTTGTCTGTTATAACTCAGTCTGGTTTTAGTCTGTTTATGAAGGGAATAACAGATATGACACATAACCTGCAGTCTGAATGTAAAACAGAATGTTATGACATTCACCATTGACTGCTGATATTGATGGACTGGTTGGTCTGTTACAGTTCACTCATCTGTAATGTTAGGACAGGTGATGTTCAAACCAATGTTGAGACATCATGCTGATAACTGGGCATGATAAATAAATATAAGGGCTATGTTTGATCTCTACTGTGTGTTTGCACTAGATGGACAGAACTAGGTGTTCCTCCATTCTAGGGTGATATAGAAGCAGATGTCGTGACATATGTGAACCTGTGCATATTAGTACAGGGTTTAATAACTGTCTTGCAGTATTAGTTACAATGTTGGATCAGATGTCATGACTTGGAGTAGAACATCTGAAATCTGACTACACCAGAATTTCAAATGGTATCAGAGCAGGCATCCTGTTCTGTTTCTGGATGAGATCCATGGGTGATACTTTCTGGTATCTTGCAAGGAGTTATGTTAGTACTGATGGTGGAACCGTTGGAAGGTTCTGTGATTCCCCTGAATGGTCCCTTGAAGTAGGTGGATGGACTGTTCATGACTGGAATGGTGTGTACCTGTCTCTGGAGGTTGGCAATTGGCCTTTGTGTGGGACAGTTGTGCCAGTATTGAATCACATTCAAACTTGGTATGGTCTTGGAGGCTGATCTGGTGAAGTGTGTGTTCATAGGTTGAGTGGTATTATGATTTCCGCTGCATAATACCTGGCAAAACTCAAACTCTGATGTAGTTTCCCCTCATATGGATGAAAGGCTGTTGCATTCAAGATTTCATCATAATCTACTGAAGATGTCAAAGATACTTGAGTATCCTCAAGTCCACTCATCATGACGTTCTCACTTCAGGATGATAAGAATCACCTAATCACTGATTCTTTTACTCTCTTGGGTAGTGTATATGAAGACCTTGAAGTCCTTCAAGGAGGGTTTGTTCCAAGGAGGTGGAACTAATGTTCTATGGGATGTTAGAACATGTTGTTCAACAAGTATGCAGCTACTAGTTGAAGAACAGATGTTGTTTAGGTGTCAAACAAAGGGATACTTTTGTTTGGAACCTACTCCTGACCTGGAAGAGGAGACATCTGTGTGAGCTAAGTTGACGAGGGTAGGGTCAACTATGTGTATGCTCAAGAAGGTCACTTTTAGAAGTCTGATCTCTAGAAGTGGAGCTGGTTGAGATATGACATTGTGCAATCCCTGCTGTGTGCCTTATACCTGTAGACTGATCAGGGTTGGATAGTTGTTCCCTGAAGTACTATGGTGTACTGGAAGACAAGTCCCTTGGATGATAGAAGTCAATAATGGGGTAACCTGACTGCTATTCCATTTAAGAGGATTGGGACCATGAATCTTGTTATTCAAACACCACGATCAGAAGTGGCAGTTCTTTCAAGGAGTGAGAATATGAAGATTCAGAAGTTGGTTGAGGTAGTATGCTCTGGCAATGCATATCTAGTATTGACTGGTGTTGTTTTTGTTCACTAGTACGTATGGTCAGCTGAAGTCTGATTGGTGTGATTGGAGTATGTATAGGTATAACTCATAGAGTTAGGTGCCACTGGTAGGGATGGTGTATGTCTGTACAATGCATGGATATTGGTGTGGAGTGTCCATGATTGTTAATTTGAGGGGGAGTTTGGCTAACCTCCTCACGTTTGGTCGGCCTAGGGTCTGGTTGGCTGTTGACCTGTGTCACATGGGTTCTGGCTGTTGTGTGACACATTTGCAAGGAAGAATTCATCTCTCTCATTCCTAAGGGTGAATTTAATCTGAGAAGATTTTCAAAACTGTTGAAGTGCTTGCAAGCAGAAGATGTGACACTAGAAGAGTAGTTTCAAAGTAGTCTTATGGTGGAAGTATCTGAAAGGAATATTGGGAAAGGATTTAAGATCAATGTCAACTTGTGCCAAGTACAAGTATTTAATTGATTATCCTTGGAGCTCAAGATAACTGATGTTCTTAAAGATGTTGGAACATCTCTTCTTCAAGACCCTGTGCAAAATCACAGGAAGGATAGTACATTGGTTTATGATCTATCTCTTTGGTGGCAGCAAAAGCTTATGATCTCTGAAAAGGTTTCCTGGCAAGAAACATGTTCAGCCTTGGTGTGTACAAGAAGAAGAAGACATCATAGTCTTGATGGTGGTTACTTGGATCAGTTTATCTCTGATCTAAGTAAGGAAGTGCATTGGCTAATGCGCACTGTGAAGTTAAGAACAAGTGGCAGCACTCTTAACATCATGGAAACAACCTTGCTTTAGGAAGTGGAATCCTTGGTATAGCTGAAGGGTTAGTTTCTAACTGGTCCTTCTGAAGACTCATGCATCAGAGTGTCTGATGTCTTTGGAAAAGAAGCAGGAATTCATCAAGGTGTGAGCTTGGATGACTTAACTGCAAACTTGCAGGATGGAGGTTGTTTACTCAAACTTGGTTCCACAATCAAGTCTATGAGAACATTGAACTCTTGTTCTGTGAAGGGAGGAAGTTCTTTCAAGTGGCAGAAGAAGGAGCTGAATTCAACAGCTAGATGTCAAAACACAATGTTGTGACATTTGGTTCAACATCAGATTCTTAGTTGGTGAAGTGGCACATCAACTTGAGATAGAAGGGTCTACAGGGTTGTAGATTGGATACTTCAAAAAGGTCGTCCTCGTTGCAGTTCTGTGGAGTTGCTGGATAGAAAGGATGTTACATGTTCATGTCTTAGAAAATCTAAGTTTTGTTCAACATGTAGCTTGAAGTTCAAGTCTCACTTGGAAGGTCAGAATATCTTTGGGAGAGGTCTGATAGACGTGGAGAGGTCAAAGAATGGCATTTGACTTTTTCATATGAGGATTCATGAAGGAGGTAATCAACCAGTGGCATTTGGTCTATCTCAGAAGTGAGTTCGAAGAATCAAGATAATCCACATATGGGAGCTGATTATTCTTGAGGAAAGTCTGAGACAAATTACTTTTGAGCAGAAAAGTAGTAAGTTGAAGACAAAAGGAGGTGTTTTCTATTCATCTCTTGGAGCTTGTGGTAGGAGCTCTGAGCTATCTATGGAAGATTATCTCTCGTAATGGGATGAGAATGTATATGTCCCAATTTATGTCTGTGTTCTTTTGGATCAAGCTGGTGACTCAGTGATATCTGAAGATTATCAGATGGTGTTCCTTGTCATGTTGTGAAGGATGTCCTAACTAATGTTAGAATATTTTGAAGTGGTTTCCTGTTCTGGTTAGAAGAGAGATTGACACAGAGTGTGGATGTGTTCAGCCAAGAGGGTTGAACAGAGGGTGTGCTCTTGAAGACATGAAGATGAGTCTTATGTTTTGCATTCATCAAGTGGTTTGGGTTCTATTTGAATCAGGAAGTATGTGAAGGTCCAACTTTGGGGTGTTGGATATGTTCATGTGTGATCTCCAAGTTTCAAGAGGAGAGTTGGTTGTTTATGACAGGGGGAGTTCTGTCTTTGTGCTGCAAGTAATCATCAAGCTTGTGGTCTATGTGTTCTCAGATAACAAGGTATGACACCTGATATACCTGCTGTGAAGACAGTGTGTGACTACTTGATCAAAGTTGTGAAGCAAGATCAAGAGGGGGTATTCTTGATTGAAACTGTGAAGTAAAATCAAGATTGTGTATCTGTCACTTGTGTGTAATTCTGTTTATGTTGGTCTGTAATTTAAAGTGGTGCTTTGGCAACATTTTTGACAAAAAGGGGGAGTAACACCTGTGATGCCCCAGGACAACAGAGTGTTTTGCTAAA
The DNA here is from genome assembly GCF_024323335.1 of Lathyrus oleraceus. NCBI lineage: Eukaryota > Viridiplantae > Streptophyta > Magnoliopsida > Fabales > Fabaceae > Lathyrus > Lathyrus oleraceus. The sequence goes on along the minus strand of NC_066583.1, from coordinate 13,583,369 downwards.
CAGATATTGAAGATCCTCCAAGCCAGAGGTAGTGCTGCAGCTGAGGTTCCACTTCTATGAGTGTGAGTTATGTGTGCTGCAATTAGAAGTTTTTATTTAACTTCTGTATGTGTGCTGTTATGTGAAGTTTTTATTTAACTTCCATCTGTGTGAGTGTGCTGTTACTCTGAGTGAATTAGCTAGGTTAATTTCCTGCTAGATGTGTGTTTTCCGCTGCTATGGACTCTGTTGTGAAGCCAAAGTGTTTTAGCAAAAAATTTGCCAAAGGGGGAGTTTGTAGATGTTTGATTTGCATTGTATGGTAAAACACTTGCTGGATTCTAATGCCTTGACTGATGTCATGACATGCTGTGAAGGTGTTTGTGTGGCTGCATTGTAGGTTAGAATATCTAGCTGTACTCTGATGTCTTGACTGATGTCATGACACACTTGAGTAGTTTACTGCAGGATTAGCTAATACAGGATTCATTGAATGTCAAACTGGATGTTATGACATTCATCCCTGTCAGCAGATACTGAGGAATAGAACAGTTGGTGTTCTGTTAGAACTCAATATTTATTTTCAGTCTAGTGATCAAGGAAATACCAGATCTGGCATAAGGCCTACTGTCTGAATGTCAAACTGGATGTTATGACATTCATCATTGACAGCATATACTGAACAATAGACAGAGTGGTGTTTTGCTACACTTCAGTATGTTTATCAGTCTGTTCTTCAAGAGGATAACAGAACTGACTTAAGGCTAAATGTGTAAATGTCAAATTGGATGCTTTGACATTTATTAATGTAAGCTGTTACTGTAGAATGGACAGATTGGTCCTGTACAGTTCAGCAAATTTGTACAGTCTGTTTTCAGGAAAAACAGACTTAGCATATGGACCTTGATGTCAAGCTGAATGTTGTGACATTCATTCCTGACAGCATATGCTATATTGTAGGTTGTTTAGTTTTTCTGTTTCAGCATTTTTCTCAGGCTAAAATCCAGGAAACCAACAACCAAGCTACAATTAAGGAACCTAACAAATAGCCTATTTGTTAGCACACTAATATGTGGAAATTAGTTAGAATCCTATGTGGCATTATTTGTGGAGGTCTTGAGATATTTTAGGAACTAAATATGGAGATATTTTAGGAACTAAGAGATTGAAGACCTTGATTGTAGCAGAAACTTTCTGCTGGTTTTGTAACAGCAAAGAACAAGTTTGCTGCAATTTCTGAAGGCCCAAATCCAGTTGGGTGATTAGGTTATAAATAGCTTATTGTAACCTAGTTTTTGTAAGCCTCTAAGAATGAATTTTTAGGGGTGTGTGTGAGGTAAACCTCCCAATATGTGGGAAGGTTACCATGTGTTTCTCAGTGTTCAGAGCTGAGAGTGTTTGTAACTCAAAGCCTGTAGGCAAGAGTGATTATGTGCTTGAACGAAGCTGTGAAGCAAGTTCAAGTTGTTTTAACATTACATTGTATTTGTAGTGATAGGAATGGAAACTGGAGGTTTCTATCTAGGAGTTCCTAGGTATAGATTGCATTGGGTAGGGATTAAGTGAGGAGTTGTAAACGGGGGAGTTTAACTCTGAATTAATACTGCTGATAGTGGATCTTCTTCCTGGCTTGGTATGCCCCCAGACGTAGGTGAGTTGCACCGAACTGGGTTAACAATTGCTTGTGTTTTTACCTTCTGCACACTATATTTTGTCTGTTATAACTCAGTCTGGTTTTAGTCTGTTTATGAAGGGAATAACAGATATGACACATAGCCTGCAGTCTGAATGTAAAACAGAATGTTATGACATTCACCATTGACTGCTATTATTGATGGACTGGTTGGTCTGTTACAGTTCACTCATCTGTAATGTTAGGACAGGTGATGTTCAAACCAATGTTGAGATATCATGCTGATAACTGGGCAGGATAAATAAACATAAGGGCTATGTTTGATCTCTACTGTGTGTTTGCACTAGATGGACAGAACTAGGTGTTCCTCCATTCTAGGGTGATATAGAAGCAGATGTCGTGACATCTGTGAACGTGTGCATATTAGTACAGGGTTTAATAACTGTCTTGCAATATTAGTTACAATGTTGGATCAGATGTCATGACTTGGAGTAGAACATCTGAAATCTGACTACACCAGAATTTCAATATATATATATATATATATATATATATATATATATATATATATATATATATATGATGATTATGCTGACAAAGACCATCACAAAGGATACAAAGGTGTCGCAAAGAAATTGAATCATCGGTACAATCCTCGGTCAATCCACAAAAAATATGGAGACAACTGCCAGAGAACAGAGAGATCAACAATCCAAAAAGGCTCAACCATAACTGGGGAAGAAGGAGATCTGCTGAGGAAAGAGAAATATCACCAAACCTGTGGGGAATTTTAGGTCAACACCATAAGAATGGGAGACAACCCTACAGGGAAATAAACTACTCAGGAACCAGGAGGAAACTCTGATTGGGGAGCAAGTCAACTAGAGATTGGCGGGGAAACCAATGTGATCTACTGGGGAGATCAACCATTTCTGCTGAAGGAAACCAAACTCCACTAGGGAAAGCAGAAACTCTATCGAGGGAGACAAGTCGCAGGGTACCTGAATCAACCAACTCAGCTAAGAAAAAGGAACAAAACTCTACTGGGGAATCAAAACTCCGCCAAGGAACTGAATCAACACAATTGTCTAGGGATACCCGAAGGGTTAACTGCTTGGGGAACCTTTGATGTTTCGCACTCAAGGACTTGTTATCCATCAGAATGCTATTGATATTTCTTTCAATTGCTTTGAAAAATTCTTTCTTTTTATATGGTTTAAGAAAAAGAGTTTTAAAAATTTTAAATTTTCAAAAAATGATCATAATAAAATATAAACTATTGGCTGAAATAAATAAGAGTAGAAACAATTGGATAAAAGCTCAACTTTATTTGATAGAATGGTAGTCTATAAATGACAAGACTCCATAGACTTTTACAAAGCTGAAAATGTTAATTTACATGGAAAAGGGTTACATTAAATACAAATGATCCTTACTCCTTCTACCAACTCTTGATATCCGTTGTGCTCTTGACCACTGCCGGGGTGATGAATTGATGTCATCCCTTGTGCTCAATCAAGTTTTCAAAACACTAAAGATCAACAGAATGCAGTGACTTGCCATAATCCCTAATTTTTGCATAAGTTTCCCCAGGGCGGGGTACTCAACTTATCGGGAATTTTTCTTCTATTTTATGTCTCTAATTTTTACCTGGATCTCCCTTTCGGGTTTCCAATCCACCGAGACGCTCATTCTTGCCTAAGCCGCCCTTTCGGGTTTTCAACTTAGTGAGTCATTATTTTCTTTTTTAGGAGAAGTATTTCTTGACTGTATCTGCGTTCACAGGACGAGTGAACTCTTCACCATCCATAGTTGTAAGTATCAATGCGCCGCCTGAATAGGCACTCTTAACAACATATGGGCCTTCATTATTAGGAGTCCACTTCCCTCTAGAATCTGGTTTAAACAATAAAATATTCTTGAGCACAAGGTCACCTTCTCTGAACACACGAGGTCTGACCTTCTTATCAAAAGCTTTCTTCATCCTTTGCTGATATAACTGACCATGACACATGGCAGTTAATCTTTTCTCTTCAATCAAATTCAACTGGTCAAACATGGTCTGACACCATTCAGCTTCAGTCAACTTGGCTTCCATAAGCACACGCAATGAAGGAATCTCAACCTCTACGGGGAGCACTGCTTCCATACCATATACAAGAGAAAAAGGGGTTACCCCTGTTGAAGTGCGGATGGATGTAGGAAACCCATGCAGAGCAAATGGGAGCACCTCATGCCAATCCTTGTATGTGACAACCATCTTCTGAATGATCTTATTGATGTTCTTGTTCGCAGCTTCAACAACCCCATTCATCTTGGGTCTGTAGGGAGAAGAATTATGATGTGCAATCTTGAAGTCTTTACAAAGAGCTTCCACCATATTATTATTCAAGTTCGATCCATTATCAATAATGATCATTCTTGGCACACCATAACGGCATATAATCTGATTTTTGATAAACCTCACCATAATTTGCTTGGTCACATTTGCATATGATGCCGCTTCAACCCATTTTGTGAAATAGTCAATTGCCACCAAAATGAAACGATGTCCATTTGAAGCTTTGGGTTCAATCATCCCAATCATATCAATTCCCCACATGGAGAAGGGCCATGGGGAAGAGATAACATTCAATAGTGTCGGAGGAACATGAATCTTATCATCATAAATTTGACACTTGTGGCACTTCTTCACAAATTTGCAACAGTCAGATTCCATTGTCAGCCAATAGTAACCTGCTCGCAGCATCTTCTTCGTCATAGCATGTCAATTGGAATGAGTACCAAAGGAACCTTCATGCACTTCAGTCATCAATAAGTCTGCTTCATGTCTATTCATGCATCTGAGCAAAACCATGTCGAAGTTTCTCTTGTATAGTATATCACCATTCAAGTAGAAATTGTCGGCTAATCTTCTCAAAGTCTTCTTATCTTTCAAAGATGCCCCAGGCGGGTAAATCTGACTTTGGAGGAAACTTTTGATGTCATAATACCATGGCCTCTCGTCTTTAATCTCTTCAACAGCAAACACATGAGCTGGCCTATCAAGACGCATCACAGACAAATTGGGAACTTCATTCCAATACTTCACTAGAATCATTGATGCCAACGTTGCAAGAGCATCTGCCATCCGGTTTTCATCTTGAGGGATATGATGAAACTCAACTTTTGTAAAGAAAGTGGAAATCCTCCTCGCATAATCTCTATATGGTATTAAACCGGGTTGATTTTTCTCCCATTCTCCTTTGATTTGATTCACAACCAGAGCCGAATCACCGAAGACATCCAAATACTTGATTATGAGATTCATGGCCTCTTCAAGCCCCATAATGCAAGCTTCATATTCTACCATATTGTTTGTACACTTGAAAATCAATCTAGCTGTAAATGGTAGATGCGTGCCTTGAGGAGTAATAATCATTGCCCCAATGCCATTTCCATATTGATTAACAACTCCATCAAATACCATGCCCCAACGGGAACCAGGTTCTGGCCATTCTTCAAGCAATGGTTCATCACAATCTTTCATTTTCAAGTACAAAATCTCTTCATCAGGAAAGTCATACTGTACTGTCTGATAATCTTCAATCGGTTGGTGAGCCAAATGGTCAGCCAAAATACTACCTTTAATTGCTTTCTGAGATTGGTGTTCAATATCATACTCTGATAACAACATCTGCCAACGGGAAATCTCTCCAGTTAAAGCAGGCTTCTCAAATATATACTTGATCGGATCCATTTTGGATATCAACCAAGTGGTATGATTCAACATATACTGACGCAGACGCTTAGCAGCCCAAGCCAATGCGTAACAAGTCTTCTCAAGCATAGAATACCGAGTCTCATAGTCGGTGAACTTCTTACTGAGGTAGTAGATTGCAAATTCTTTCTTTCCAGTCTCATCTTGATGACCAAGAACACAACCCATACTATCTTCGATGATAGTCAAATACATGATCAACGGTCTTCCTTCAACAAGTGGAGACAAAATCAGAAGCTCAAGTAAATATTCTTTGATATTGTCAAAAGCTTTCTGGAAATCTTCGATCCAATCACAAGACTGATCTTTCTGAAGAAGCTTGAATATAGGCGCACATGTGGTAGTCATGTGGGAAATGAATCTGGAAATATAATTCAAGCGGCCGAGAAAACCTCTTACTTGCTTCTCAGTTTTGGGCGCCGACATCTCTTGTATTGCTTTGACCTTGACAGGATCAACTTCAATACCCTTCTCGCTGACAATAAGTCCAACAACTTACCAGAACGAACACCAAAAGTGCACTTATTGGATTTCAAGCGGAGTTTATATTTCCTCAAACGCTGGAATAACTTCAACAAATGCTCAACATGTTCCTCTTCATCAATAGATTTAGCAATCATGTCATCGACATATACTTCAATCTCTTTATGCATCATATCATGAAAAAGAGTAGTCATTGCTCTCTGGTAAGTCGCACCGGCATTCTTTAGACCAAAAGGCATCACTCTATAACAAAATGTTCCCCAATGTGAAATGAATATGGTCTTCTCCATATCTTTGGGTGCCATCTTGATCTGATTATATCCGGAAAATCCATCCATAAACGAAAAGACTTTGAATTTAGCCGTATTGTCTACCAACAGATCAATGTGTCGTAAAGGGAAATCATCCTTCGGACTGGCTTTATTCAAATCTCTATAATCAACATACATGTGGACCTTTACATCTTTCTTCGGCACATGCACAATATTGGCCACCCATTGCGGATACTCTGCGGTTACAAGGAAACCGCCGTCAATCTGCTTCTGCACTTTCTCTTTGATCTTCACAACCATATCAGGATGCGTTCTTCTCAACTTCTGCTTGACTGGCGGGCATTCTGGCTTCAACGGTAATCTATGCTCCACAATCTCAGAATCCAACCCAGGAATGTCTTGTTAGGACCAAGCAAACACATCTGAATACTCTCGAAGAAGATCAATCAACCCCTTCTTGACTCCTGGACACAATCGAGACCCAATTTTGACTTCCTTCACATCATCCTCGGAACCCAAATTGACTAACTCGACTTTTTCTTTGAACGGCTGAATGGTCTTTTCATCTTGCTCAAGAAGACGAGATAATTCATCACTCACTTCTACACCACTTTCCTTATCGGCCTCAAACACAGGGAATTCAAAATTTGGAGAAGGAGAAGGATCATTGTATTCAATGGGGTTAGGAACCAACCTGCATAATGATTTGATATTTTGATTTTGGAGAAGTGAATTTGTGACCAAATATTATACAGATGGACAATTATATTTTTTATTTATGTTTTTTGTGATTACCATTTTCATAATAAAGCAAAAAGTAAAAACGAACATCATATATGTGGATGAATAGAATTAATTTTATTGATTATCAATTTTGAAAATGCCCAAACAACGTTCACTTCTCCCTTAGGCATAGGAGAAGGATTTTAAAACATATAAAAGCAATTACTTAGATCGATGCAAAATAACAGGAATATCAACAGCAATCCAATTGTTCCAAGCCTTTCCATGCGTCACAAAAATGGTGCAGTCTTCCTGTTCATCATCCTCTAGCACAACAGCTAAGTGTTGTTCATTGCCATGAATGAACCCTCCGCTACGGAAGCTAAGTTGCATATCTTCGGACCTTGCAGTTGATGAACCTTTCTGGAACCCCAAACCGGTTTTGCCTTTATTGTCGGAGACCTCTACCATGCGCCCCCACTGATCAACATTGCCTTCTTACACAATCTTCTGAGCATCTTTCAATAAGGACATAGGTGCCCCAACTCTCTTTTCAGCAGCAATAGATAAGGCCTGGAACGAAGTTCCAACCTCATCCTCAACTTCAACGTAAGAGAAAGATGACAAGTGGCTAACCAACAATGCTTTATCTCTACCAACAATCACTAGCTTGCCATTCTTCACAAATTTGAGCTTCTGGTGCAAAGTTGAAGTAACAACTCATGCCTCATGGATCTATGGCCTTCCCAACAAGAAACTGTAGGCCGGGTGGAAATCCATTACTTGAAAAGTAATTTGAAAATCACTCGGACCTATCTTAACGGGAAGGTCCACTTCACCAATAACTGTCTTGCGCGAACCGTCAAAGGCTTTGACGATTACCCCACTATACCTCATGGGCGCTCCTTGGTAAGATAACTTTGACAAAGTTGACTTGGGAAGCACATTTAGTGACGAAGCGGTGTCAACAAGTACATTTGACAAAGCATCCTCTTTGCAATTTATCGAGATGTGCAAAGCCAAATTATGATTCCTTCCCTTCTCAGGGAGTTCTTCATCACAGAAGCTAAGATTATTGCAAGAAGTTATGTTAGCTACAATATGATTGAATTGACCCACTGTCACATCATGTTCTAGAACTCCCTGCAGTGCTTCTCTGTGCGCTTCGGAATTCATGAGCAGAGACATCACTGAGATCTTTGAGGGGGTTTGGAGCAATTGCTCCACCATATTGAACTCGCTTCTTTTAATTAACCCAAGTACCTCATCATCATCATTGGGTTTCAAGTTGCTGGATTCACCAGACTTATCTTTTGAATAGCCAATTGGATTTTCAACAGGCATTTCCACTTTCTTACTGACAACTGCTTCTTCTTTATCCTTTGGGAACACCGGCCCAAACACTCGACCACTGCGGGTCACCTTAGTAACATCAACAATGCTTACTACTGAACTAGTCATAGGTAACGGGACCTCTTGACCATCCTTCATCATTGTAGCATTATACTGATATGGCACAACTTTATCAGATGAATACGGGACTGGGCCTGCTAACCGTATTACCAACAGCGACACTGATCTTTGACTATTGCTGTTACTGGAGTCATACTGAATCACCAACTTCTCGGGCTGCTTGAAAACAAGCACTATGACATTAACATCGTCATCTACATGAAGGGATTGAACAATTTGGATCATGCCTTCATCTATCAGTCGTTGGATGTCCCTTTTCACAACTTTGCAACCCCTCAGGTTAACACTACAAACAGCACAACCATTATGGTCGTGCTCACGCTCACTTACCAAACAAACATCCTTATGCATCTGCACTAAGGACCTCCTGATAAAACGCACATCAAAAACATTAAATTTCCCAGGACAACCATCCACCATATTCACAGAAGAGTTCCCATGAGCGGGCAACGGGTTTTATTTTACATTCGACGCACGATCCTCGAAGGACACCATACCACTCTTCATCAATTTCTGAACCTCATACTTGAGCGGATAACAGTTCTCAATATCATGTCTGGGTGCTCCTTGATGAAAAGCACAACAAAGCTCAGGTTTATACCACCAAGGAAGTGGTTCTGGAATCTGTGGCGGGTTTCTTGGTTGAATCAGGTTCTTGAGAACCAAGGATGGATAGAGCTTTGCGTAAGACATAGGAATCGGGTCGAAAGAGACCTTCTTCCTCTCAAAGTTTTGTTGATGATGATTGTTGTTGGTATTGTTGTTGTTGTAGGTGTTCGTTCGTTGTTGCGGTTGTTGTTGTTAACATTGTTGTTGTTGTTGAACTGGTGTTGTTTGTTGATTAGAAAATACCAGGATAACGGAAGATACTTGCTGATGATGATGTTGACGGGATGGTGGATTCCTTTTGATATGAGGCCTCCTTTTCCTCCCACTGCTTATTACATTCGTCTCACTGTCTTTCTTCTTACCGAAATTGCTACCATACCTCTTACTTGTTGATGCCTCATCTCTTGACAAACGTCCCTCTCGGACTCCTTCCTCAAGCCTCATCCCCATGTTTACCATTTCGGTAAAGTCACCGAGTTCATAGTAAAATAATATCAGAGTTTTCAAGAAGATCTTTGTCATTTCTTTTTCCTCCAAAGGAGGAGTGATCTGGGCAGCCAACTCCCTCCATCGCTGCGCATACTCTTTGAATGTATCTTTGTCCTTCTGAGACATAGACCTCAGCTGGTCTCTATCTGGCACCATATCCACATTATACTTATACTGCTTGACAAAAGCTTCCCCCAAGTCATTGAAAGTGCGAATGCTAGTGTCGCATCTCAAAAAATGCGATTCCTCGCGATGGTCGCGGAAAATTTTTACGTTCGAACAGAGTCGCCACCGAACTTTATTTATCCCAATTAAGGAATAGGAAAATATCGATAAAACTTTTAGGAAATGTAATAATGGTCGCCGCAACCATATTCGGGTTAAGGAGTTGATTACGCAAGGAGAAGGTATTGAAGGAGAATTGCCATCCAAGGCGCAGCGGAATTTAAAAATTTCTCCATTTAGTGATCCTTACGAATGGGCATGATCAGTGATAGAATCGTTACCTCTTGTGGCGATTCAAACCTTTGGTGCAGATCTCTGATAATGATCAAAACCTTTGATACAGATCCACGGGGCGATCACGAACGTTGAACGATGACAACATCTCTACTCAGTCCACACGAACGGATTCCTTCAATCGCAGTGCTAGCTGTTATGAATTAAGGCTTTGAGTGAGAGAAAGAGGGAAACAAAATTCCAAGTCTTTACTTGAATTTCAGTCTGAGTGGAGTGGAGTGACAATGCTTCTACCCAAGGGGTTCTATTTATAGAACCACTTGTGTGGGCTTCAAGCTAAAAAGCCCACTTAAGTGTATTTTGGCCCATATCTTATAATATGCCCAAAATCACTTAAGTATTTGGTACCTTACCATATTTCGTCTCCCACTTAAGTGCACCGTACCTTACGGTGTTCCTTAGTTACTCTATCTCTCATCAATCCGTCCTTTGTGTGTGACCCTATAGGTTTTCGCGACGTTGGCAATTATATTAAATCACGTATTTAACATAATAAACAGTGAGCGGTATCTAGCAACACATCACTGCTACCCAAGTCACGAAAATGTCATGTGATCTGACAAAACCTCTTGTGATAATAATTATGTGTATAATTACCCCTTTGCCCTTATGTCTATATTGAACATAAGGTATAGACCGTGTCACCCTTGTCCAGTTCAATATTGGGCCCATAGACATTTATCCTGTTACGCAGGATTGGCATTCCATCTAGGACACTCATGTCCCTCAGCATGCTTCATGGAGTACCCATCAACTGTCTTTATGGTTATCCAGTTACGGACAACGTTGGATCAGCAATAAAGCACTCGACTCTACATCTAGGATCCATAGTGGTTTCAGGTCGAAGAGTGGTATACACTATTATCACCATCAGAATAACTTATGACACTTTGCATAACTTTCTATATAGTATTCTCATAGCGGGTCAATCCGGTATAAATATTACTCCTAATATTCATGCCTATGTTTAAGACTTGATAACTCTTTATCCATGATCCATGAGATGTGATCATCAGTCTACAAACATAATAGTCTTAATGCTTTAATGTAATCCCACTTCACATTAAAGCTCGACTACGGATACTTTAAGAACAGTGTCCTTATGTTTAATGTGTTCTCATGATTAAGTCACACTTAATACATTAAACAGACTATCTATTCCAGGGACTTTATTAATCAACCATAATAAAGAAAACGCCTTTAAATAATTCGATACAAGTACCAAAAGTATTGGCCTCTAGGGCTTACACCAACAGGTATTAGCATCCCTCACGTCCGTTGTACTCAACGGGAACCTTTTTGTTCAATTTTGCAATTTGAGTGCTAATTTATGTTTGTTTGTCATCTTCGGGTTATAAATATATTAAAAATAGAAGTTGATAGGAACCTCAGAAAGGAAAAAGGGGAGGTTTTTTATTAGTGTGCTCGCCAAGATCTTGCAATCTCGTGCCTACGTATCCTTATAGTGCAATAAGGAAGTCAGAGCATTCGTAGTTCGGGGAACTACGGTTGGTTGGTGTTTTTTAATGAACAACTGTTTAGATCTCGTTCTAAAGGATAAATGTTGGCTTGTCTCCTCTCGGTGGAGGCTTAAGCATTGGTTTGTTATGCGCATTAGAAAGGATTAAATTGTGTTCTCTTGAAAAGAGTTTTGGTCACACGGGGGTGACAAGTTGAATCAATACGTTGAATGTTTTGATTGATTGGTTTGGATCGTACGAAGGCGAGGACAAATAGATTTGATGTGTTAAGACATTTTGGTTGGATGACGATTACTCGAATAGTTGAGTAAGACAACTCGTATCCTAACAGTCGGGAAAGGGAATAGAAGACTCTAAACCGCTTCCTTTTTTATCCTTAATTATAAAAAGGATATGTTAATAGTTAAAGTGTTTTGAAAGGATAACGAATACTCGAATAATCGAGTGAGACAACTCGTATCCTAATAATCGAGAAAGGGAATAGAAGACTCTAGACCGCTTTCTGCTTCATTTGAGTAATTATGAAAATAAGGTTGTGGATGGTTGATGTATTTTTAAAATAAACGACAAGTACTCGAATGGCTGAGTAAGACAACTCATATCCAAGCATTTGAGAAGAGGAATTGAAGACTCAAGACCATCTCCCTTTCCATATAGTTTATTATGAAATGATATGATTAATTTATTAATTTATGGAAAAATGACAATTGTTTGACTGACCGAGTAAGAAGACTCATATTCAAACAATTGAGGAGAGAAGTTAAAAACTCAAAGTCATCTCCCTTTTTACTTTGTTATTATGAAAATAATTTGATTTAATCTTGGTTTGGAAGTTTGTAGAGAAACGACAATTATTTTACTTACCAAGTAAGAGAACTTGTATTCAAATAATCGAGGAGAAAAAATTGAAAACTCAAAGTCATCTCCCTTTTCATTTCTTATTGTTGTAAGAATGTTTTGATTTGCTTAAGTGGATTTAGAAATGATTTGAATATTGTGGTTGAAGCTTTAATCGGATGACAAGAATTCAAGTAATATGGCGTGCGCCAATCATTAGAATACTTGAGAAATAATGAAGCGAACGCTTCCTATATCTTTTTCATCCCAAGTTTAGTTAAGAAAAAGATTTAACCGCTTTGAGTAAGCGAAAAAGAAAATCGATGTTGATCAAGTGTTTATAATTAATTAAGAAAGCATGTGATTTTGCAATTGATCTTGAAAAAAAAATTTAAAATCTGACAATCAAAATTACTCCAAAAAAAAAAAGGAAATCTAAAAAATTATTTAAGTCCCTAATTACCACTAACACTAATTCTTTGTTGAAGTTTATACAAAAGTATAAATGCTTGTTTAATTACTAGTCAATAGTGATAGCTTAAAGAAACATCTTATATGACATGTTCAAAAACCATTTTCAACTCATATATATATATATATATATATATATATATATATATATATATATATATATATATATATATATATATATATATATATATATATATATATATATATATATATATATATATAAACGTTTTGGGATAACATGTGAGAATAGCATAAAACTTATGAAAACAATGTGTCTTAACTATGTAATACCATACAATTGGATTGTGTAAGAAATAGCATAATTCATCATGTCGACAAACAACAACCTTTCTAATTTGGCGATCAAGTATGGGAATGGAACCATTACTAGCATCATGAAGTGATTTAAAAAGAATTCGAAAATGATTCGTTTTAACATCATATTATTTTCTTTTTCCACAAAACAATAATCATAAATAAACTCTATTTCTAAAAACAAAGCTCGAACTTAACATTATTTTTCTTTTTTTTATAAAACAATAAAGGAAATTTAAAATAAATGTGAAGTGATAAAGAAAAAGGGGTGGAACGATGGTGCAGGAGGGTGTGAGTCAAAGGTGTTTGTCATGTTGGCCGAAAAGAAAACTCACGGCACTGTCATTCCTTGCAGTTTTAAATCAAAGGGAATTGAATTAGTGAGCACCAGCATAACCATGACATTAATTGTGACCACATAACTCTGAATGAACAACAACATTTGCCATAACAATATATATAAAATAGAATGAAAACAACATTACGACATTAACACGAATCGAAAGCGAAAACGATGTTATATCATTAACACAAATCGAAATCGAAAGCAACATTACCAACCAAGCCAAAAAACAGAATGTTACCAAAATGGAGAAGTGTGGTAGTCGTTGGGAACTTGCTGAGCTTGTTTTCGCGGTGTTGTTATCAACACTTTCGTTGTTTACTTTTCTCGATCTGTTTTGTTTACACCTCTTACTTTACGACTGTGAATCATTGTGGCGCTAGGTGGTTGTGTGGATGTTTGATGAGGAAGAACGGCGGAGACAATAAGAGTGTTGAGCTTGGTTGCCGGCACGTTGTTGTTGTGGTTGTCGACGTGAGCGAAGAAGATCGAAGATGGTAGTATGAGTGGTTCTTGAGATCCGGAGGTGTTTTTATGAAAGAGGCGGAAGATTCATTGGATTTGCGAAATCAAAAATGGGGGAAGGTTGGATTTGGAAAGGATGAACCACGGTGGAGTGTATGGTGGTGCGGTGTGACCGTCACGGTGGTGTTCACCGGTGATGTGGTCGTGGCTTCCGGCGACGGGGTGTTTGTGAGGCGGAAATGGTTTGTGGCTATGGATGGTGGAGTGAGGTGATGCCGACAATTTAATGGTGGACGGCGCGATTGATGATTGAAGAAGAAAGAGGTCACGGTGTTGGTGAGTTTGGGTCGTTGTTAGGTGGTAGTGGAGTGAAGGAAGATTTTATGAAGTTACAATGGAGAAAGTTATGTAATGTGAGTGTGTATGTGCCTCCACAATGAAAACTCTTTTATTTTTTCTTTCAAAGCTCTGAGCTTCTTCTCTTTCTTGTTGCAGCAGAGAGAGGGATGTGAGGGATATCTTTTGTGTTTTTTGTCCGTTAAAGTCTTTATGTTGGAGTTTGAGAGAGTTTTCCTTTTTCTTCGTTCTTACCGTTCGCGTGTCTAAAAGAAGAAGATATATTTTCCATTTTCTTTATTAATTATGCAATTAATTTAAATGCTATTTTTTAATTGAATGATAAAAATGGACACAGATTGCTAATGAGGAGCATTGATCAATTTGAATTGATGGCCTGGATCAAATCAAAGAAACACACTAAGAAGCACATACTATTTTAAATAGATTAAAATGCATATAATGTCTTTTTTATATGATTTAATTGTGTTGATTCTAAGTGTTGGCAGCAATTTTGGTAAAACAAAGAGTGTTCACAAGATGTCATGTGTGATGTCTTAACATGAGATATCCTATGTACCTGCTGGAGTTGAAGAACATATGCAAGCAGGATTGTTTCAGAATGCCACTTACAATGCTAAGGCTTCTGATATTGGATGTACCTGCTGGAGCTAAATTGGAAGACATATGCTGCAAGATTGTTTCAGTTGACATACTCATTGTCATGGTAACTGATATGGTTGTACCTGCTATAAAAGGAAACTGGATTATGCAGGATTTTTCCAGATGTCAGACCCGATGTCATGACATCTTGTACACAGAACATTCAGTATGAATGTCTGGTGTTTTGTGATTGCACAATTGGTGGCAATCATTGGTTGATTGAATATATGGCTAGCTGGCGCATTCTATCAGGGATATCAACCAGATCTGTTTATTTTCCAAGGAGATCTTTACAGCTGATATGAAAAGATTTGATTGGAAAATATATTTAGGGTTTTCAAGCTGTCCAATGTTTCTATAAAAAGGGACTTAGAAAACCTGATTGAACACACAACCAAGACTGAGCTAAATTTAGAGAGAGAGCTAGGGTTTGTGTCTGTAGGTCATTCACGTCATCCATAGATGATTGAATTGGACTGATTTGTCTTCTTGATCAAAGCTTTGAAGCAAGATCAAGAGTGTGTCTTCTTGATTGAAACTGTGAAGTAAAATCAAGAATATTGTAATTGAAAAGTATTTTCTTTTCACAAGGGATTGTTGTTTAAGATCACGGGTTTGTGATTGTAAGGGAAGTGAGTGGGTTCTCATATCTAAGAGTGCTTAGGTAGAAATTGCACGGGTAGAGATTAGGTGAGAAAGACTGTAACTTGGTGAAGTGTAAGGATAGTCTTTGAACTAATTCTATTATAGTGAATTTCCTTCTTGGCTTGGTAGCCCCCAGACGTAGGTGAGTTGCACCGAACTGGGTTAACAATTGCTTGTGTGATTTGATTTTCAATTCTGTTTAATTATCCATTGTGCATTAACAGATATTAGTGTCGTGACATTACCTTCGACATCTTATATTTGATACCAGAATTTCAATTGGTATCAGAGCAGGCATCCTGCTCTGGCTCTGGGTGAGATCTAGGGAGAATACTTTATGGTACAATGGAGAGGGATGGAGGATCTATTCATAGGCCACCAATTTTGGATGGTTCTAACTATGACTATTGGAAACCTAGAATGGTAGCGTTTCTGAAATCCCTTGACAATAAGGCTTGGAAAGTTGTGCTAACAGGTTGGGTGCATCCTGTCGTTACTAAAGAAGGAGAAGTCACCACTGAGAAAAAGCCTGAAGAACAATGTTCCAAAGAGGAGGATGATCTTTCTCTTGGAAACTCTAAAGCTCTGAATGCCATCTTCAATGGAGTGGACAAGAATATTTTCAGGCTGATAAATAACTGTGAAATAGCCAAAGAGGCTTGGGACATTCTCATGACCACTCATGAAGGCACATCTAGAGTAAAGATGTCTAGACTTCAGCTGCTCACCTCCAAGTTTGAAAACTTAAGAATGAAAGAAGATGAAAATATTCATGAATTTTACATGAGCATTCTTGAAATTGCCAATGCCTCTAGAGCCTCTGGCGAGAAGATGTCAGATGAAAAACTGGTAAGAAAGATATTAAGATCACTCCCCAAGAGATTTGCTATGAAAGTCACAGCCATAGAAGAATCTCAAGACATCTCAAATATGAGAGTGGATGAGCTGATTGGGTCCCTCCAAACATTTGAGATGGGAATATGTGATGGAGCTGAAAAAAAGGCCAAGAGCATATCATTTGTGTCAAACACCGAAGAGGAAGATGAGGTAGGTGGTCACGACATTGATGAAGACCTGGCAAATGAGATAGCAATGCTGGGAAGACAGTTCAACAGACTAATGAAAAAGGTAGATGTCAGAGCTAAGGGCAATGTCAAAAACATCACATCCGACATCAATAAATCCAACAGCTTTGGTAAGACCACAAAGTCTGAAGAAAAGCCCAAAGAAGTTCAGTGCTATGAGTGTAATGGGTATGGTCATATTAAAACTGAATGTGGGACCTACCTCAGGAAACAAAAGAGGAGTCTTGTAGCCTCTTGGTCTGATGGAAGTGAAACTGAAGAAGCTACAAGTCATGTAAATGCTTTGACAGGAAGATGGGGGTCCGAGGAAGAGTCAATTGATGATGAAAGATCCTTTGAAGAGCTGGACACTACCTACAAAGAGTGGTGCCACAGAAGGGCAGGAGTGTGCAGACAAGTTAAAAGACAGGAGGAAGTGATAGCTCAGCTAAAAAGTGAGAAGAAAGAGTATATGGAAACCATCTCAAAATTGGAAACTGAGGCTGTATTCTTGAATTCCAAACTAGATGAGATGACTAAGTATGTAAAAATGCTTAACAATGGATCTGCCACCCTAGACAAGATTCTCTAGACTGGGCAAATAACTGGAAACAAATCTGGCATTGGATTCAAGGGTGAGTGCAGTTGTAAATCAAAATCCAAACCTAAGAGCAGCCATGGTAGAAGCAAATCTGAGATGTCACATCAGATGTCACAACAGCAGAAAGGGAACCATCAAAGATGAAAATGCCAATATTATGGAAAATTTGGCCACCTGAAGCCCTTCTGTTATAAGCTATATGGCTATCCTGGTGATGTTCAGTCTCAATACCAATCTAGGTTCAAACATCACAAGACTGTCAGCAGAAAGCAATGGGCTCTTAAGACAAAGGTCACAAGTCTAATAGCCCACACTTCCCTCAGAGTCTCAGCCAAAGAAGATTGGTATTTTGACAGTGGTTGCTCCAGACATATGACTGGGAACAAAAACCTGTTGACTGAACTTCATCCTCATGCCATGAGTTATGTTACTTTTGGTGATGGTGAAAAAGGGGAAATCAAGGGAATGGGTAGGCTGGATTGCCCTGGAGTTCCTGACCTTGATGATGTTCTACTTGTTAAGGGATTAACTGCTAATCTCATAAGCATCAGTCAACTATGTGATCAAGGTCTGAATGTTAACTTCACAAAAACTGAATGTCTGATTACTAACAAAGAAAATAAAGTAATCATGAAGGGAGTTAGGTCCAAAGACAACTGCTACATGTGGAGCTCTCAAGAAACTAGATACTCTTCAATGTGTACCTTAGCCAAAGAAGAAGAAGTGAAGATATGGCATCAAAGATTGGGCCATCTGCACCTGAAAGGTATGAAGAGAATCATATCAGTAGAAGCAGTTAGAGGGATTCCCAACTTAAAGATTGATGAGGGAAAAATTTGTGGGGAATGTCAGATTGGAAAACAGACAAGGATGTCACACCAGAAGCTCAGACATGACACAACTACCAAAGTCCTGGAACTACTTCATATGGACTTAATGGGACCCATGCAGGTAGAAAGCCTTGGTGGTAAGAAATATGCATATGTGGTGGTGGATGATTTCTCTAGATACACCTGGATCAATTTTATAAGAGAAAAATCTGATGTGTTTGAAGTCTTTAAGGAGCTGCGCCTGAAGCTTCAAAGGGAAAAAGAAAGTTTTGTTATCAAAATTAGAAGTGATCATGGAAAGGAGTTTGAGAATAGCAAATTTGCTGAATTTTGTTCTTCAGAAGGAATTCATCATGAGTTCTCATCCCCCATCACTCCCCAGCAAAATGGTGTGGTGGAAAGGAAAAATAGGACTCTGCAAGAATCAGCCAGAGCTATGATTCATGCTAAGAAGTTACCCTATCATTTTTGGGCTGAAGCCATGAACACAACCTGCTATGTTCACAACAGAGTGACATTAAAGAAAGGGACTCCCACAACTCTCTATGAAGTCTGGAAAGGAAGAAAACCTACAGTAAAATACTTCCATGTATTTGGTAGCAAATGCTATATCTTAGCTGATCGTGAGCAAAGAAGGAAGATGGATCCCAAAAGTGATGAAGGAATATTTTTGGGCTATTCAACAAACAACAGAGCCTACAGGGTCTTCAATTCCAGAACTAATGTG
The DNA here is from genome assembly GCF_024323335.1 of Lathyrus oleraceus. NCBI lineage: Eukaryota > Viridiplantae > Streptophyta > Magnoliopsida > Fabales > Fabaceae > Lathyrus > Lathyrus oleraceus. Next base: position 13,564,651 of record NC_066583.1, on the reverse strand, counting down.
TTGATGGAAGCCATTAATGTAGTGGTTGATGATCAACAGACTGATGTCACAGACGATGTCGAAACATCTCTGAATGATTCTCCAGCTGACTCCTCAGACAAGAATAAGGAAGAAGAACCACCTCAAGCTGAACCTGAAGATGACAAAATCAACAAGGGACCCTCTATCAGAATTCAGAAGGATCATCCCAAAAACCTTATCATAGGAGACCCAGATAAAGGAGTCACTACTAGATCAAGAGAAGTAATCTCACATGGCTGCTTTGTGTCAAAGATTGAACCTAGAAATATCAAGGAAGCCTTGACTGATGAGTTCTGGATCAATGCCATGCAAGAAGAGTTAGGTCAATTCAAAAGGAATGAAGTATGGGAATTGGTTCCTAGACCTGAAGGAGTAAATGTCATAGGTACAAAGTGGGTATACAAGAATAAATCTGATGAACAAGGGGTTGTTACTAAAAACAAAGCTAGATTGGTAGCTCAAGGATATACTCAAGTTGAAGGAGTTGACTTTGATGAAACTTTCGCTCCTGTAGCTCGCCTTGAGTCCATTAGATTACTGCTTGGAGTGGCATGTATTCTAAAATTCAAACTGTTTCAGATGGATGTAAAAAGTGCCTTTCTAAATGGCTACCTAAATGAAGAAGTATATGTTGAACAACCTAAAGGCTTCACTGATCCAAACCTTCCAAAACATGTGTACAGATTGAAGAAAGCCCTCTATGGGTTAAAACAAGCTCCCAGGGCTTGGTATGAGAGGCTCACAGTGTTCCTCACTGACAATGGATACAGGAAAGGAGGAATTGAGAAAACTCTGTTTGTGAAGAATGAAGGAGGGAAGCTCATGGTGGCATAAATATATGTAGATGACATAATATTCGGTGGAATGTCAGAGCAGATGGTTGAACATTTTGTTAGACAAATGCAATCTAAGTTTGAGATGAGCCTTGTTGGAGAACTGACTTACTTTCTTGGGCTACAAGTCAAACAGATGGAAGACTCTATCTTTTTATCTCAAAGCAAGTATGCCAAGAACATTGTGAAGAAGTTCGGCATGGAGAATCCAAGCCATAAAAGAACTCCTGCTCCTACACATGTAAAAATCTCCAAAGATGAAAATGGTGTCAGTGTAGATCAAAGTCTATACATAAGCATGATAGGCAGTCTGCTATATCTCACAGCAAGCAGACCTGACATTGCATTTGCTGTTGGTGTGTGTGCTAGATAACAAGCTGAACCAAAAGTCAGTCACATAAACCAAGTAAAGAGAATACTGAAATATGTCAATGGCACCAGTGACTATGTGATGCTATATACTCATGGATCTGGATCTATGTTGACTGGATACTTTGATGCAGACTGGGCTGGAAGTGCTGATGATAGGAAGAGCACATCAGGAGGATGCTTCTTCTTAGGGAACAATATGATTTCATGGTTCAGTAAGAAACAAAACTGTGTATCTCTATCCACTGTTGAAGCTGAGTACATAGCAGCGGGAAGTAGTTGTTCTCAACTGGTCTGGATGAAACAAATATTGTCTAAATACAATGTCACACAAGAAGTCATGACACTATACTGTGATAACCTGAGTGCTATAAATATTTCCAAGAATCCTATACAGCACAGCAGGACTAAGCACATAGATATCAGGCATCACTTCATCAGAGAACTTGTGGAAGAAAAGATCATAGCACTGGAGCATGTTCCTACAGAGAGGCAATTAGCTGACATATTCACAAAAGCCTTGGATGCTAATCAATTTGAATGTTTAAGAGGAAAATTGGGGATCTGTGTGTATGAGAATCTATAGCAATCAAAGGAGTCTGGGGATAGTTCTCACAAAAAGAGTATGGAGTTTTGTGAGGTATGGTATAGCGAGAGATGTGATTGGTGTAAAGTTTGTATGAGATTTATTTACCTTTGGTCAATTTTGACTAAAAAGGGGGAGAAGTATATGGAGCTGGGTGAAGCTGGGTACTGGCTGAGATGGATGAACAGAAGTACAACCATTATTGGAAGAAGTGCACAGGTGTTAAAACAGAATGTCTCTGTTGGTCTGTTAGTCGATGTCAAAAAGGATGTCTGATATGGTGCACAGGTGTTGATGTTGTAGCAGATGTCAGTATGACATTCTGGCTGGTACAGGTGCTGGAGTTACAGTAGCTGTTATTTGATGAATGCACAGATTTAGGGGGAGAAGAAGTACCCTGGTGTATTGTGCATTTGTGTGTCTTACTAGTTGCATCCATAACTAGTAATTCTGTTGATTGTTGCACAGATTAAGGGGGAGGAGAAGTACCCTTGTGCTTGTGTGTATTACTAGTAGCCATAGCTAGTAATTGTTTTTGCTTCTGCTGCTGATTAAACTACTGGTATGTGGTTTAACTGCTGATAGTTTGCCTTGTGAACAAAAAGGACAGATATATGTTTTAGCCAAAATTTGCCAAAGGGGGAGTTTGTTGATTCTAAGTGTTGGCAACAATTTTGGTAAAACAAAGAGTGTTCACAAGATGTCATGTGTGATGTCTTAACATGAGATATCCTATGTACCTGATGGAGTTGAAGAACATATGCAAGCAGGATTGTTTCAGAATGCCACTTACAATGCTAAGGCTTCTGATATTGGATGTACCTGCTGGAGCTAAATTGGAAGACATATGCTGCAGGATTGTTTCAGTTGACATACTCATTGTCATGGTAATTGATATGGCTGTACCTGCTATAAAAGGAAACTGGATTATGCAGGATTTTTCCCGATGTCATGACATCTTGTACACAGAACATTCAGTATGAATGTCTGGTGTTTTGTGATTGCACAATTGGTGGCAATCATTGGTTGATTGAAGATATGGGTAGCTGGCGCATTCTATCAGGGATATCAACCAGATCTGTTTATTTTCCAAGGAGATCTTTACAGCTGATATGAAAAGATTTGATTGGAAAATATATTTAGGGTTTTCAAGTTGTCCAATGTGTCTATAAAAAGGGACTTAGAAAACCTGATTGAACACACAACCAAGACTGAGCGAAATTTAGAGAGAGAGCTAGGGTTTGTGTCTGTAGGTCATTCAAGTCATCCATAGATGATTGAATTGGACTGATTTGTCTTCTTGATCAAAGCTTTGAAGCAAGATCAAGAGTGTGTCTTCTTGATTGAAACTGTGAAGTAAAATCAAGAATATTGTAATTGAAAAGTATTTTCTTTTCACAAGGGATTGTTGTTTAAGATCACGGGTTTGTGATTGTAAGGGAAGTGAGTGGGTTCTCATATCTAAGAGTGCTTAGGTAGAAATTGCACGGGTAGAGATTAGGTGAGAAAGACTGTAACTTGGTGAAGTGTACGGATAGTCTTTGAACTAATTCTATTATAGTGAATTTCCTTCCTGGCTTGGTAGCCCCCAGACGTAGGTGAGTTGCACCGAACTGGGTTAACAATTGCTTGTGTGATTTGATTTTCAATTCTGTTTAATTATCCATTGTGCATTAACAGATATTAGTGTCGTGACATTACCTTCGACATCTTATATTTGATACCAGAATTTCAAATTGATTTAGAACAATTTAAACCAATTTAATCAAATAAAATTCTCAACTTCTAAAATGAGTATGATAAAAACAAAACAAAGACATGGAAAATTCTATTTATTTAATCTGAATATTTTGGCGAAAGAATAAAATTAAAATGACTAAAAATGAATAAAAGTCGGGCGAAAATTTGCTCGAAAAATTAAATCGGATACATTAAAATGATCAGTGCGAAATATACTTATTGAAAAAATATTGCGTTTCTTCAAATTTTGTAATAAGTTTGCACCTGTTAAAAGGATCAGACGGGTCAAAACGTAACTGAAATAGATGCTGAAATAGTCTTGACTGTTTGTCCGTACTTGAGGAAAGATTCAACCGATTCGTCTGTATTTTCAATAAATTTATCCTGACTGATATTTAAGGTATTATTAATGATAAAATGCATGTTATGTTGTACATGTGATCTAAACTGAAAATTTAAATCGAATTTATGAAAATTTAAAATGCCTGGACAAAATTGGGGTATGACAGCTGCCCCTATTTAATTACCTTGAACCAGAAGGTGTGAATGACAGCAGTCTTCGTACATTCCTGGTGGAAGATAATTAAATACAAAATACCCGAATTTTGTCCTTTGAATTGCAAGGAAAAAATGCAGAAAGAAAATGCAGTGAGAAATACAGTAAGAAAAGTCATTTAGAAGGTAAAATGAAACAGTCAAGACTCTTTGGGAATCATCAGAACAGAATCTTGAATGCCAAGATCGAGATATTCCACTAATGGAAAGATACCTCAACTGAACCCAAGACTTTCCAAAAAAATTAACATAACACTGTCTTGAACACAATATTCTCTGGGGATCAACTGAGCAGTTTCTTACATGATATAATCGAGATATTCCAACAAGGGAATGATACCTCAATCGCATCTAAGATTCTTCGAGGATACTAGAGCAGTATCTTGAAAACAAATGAGATTCTTCAAATGAATGATGCAGTATCTCAAACATACAAATGAGATTCTTCAGATAAATGAAGCAGTATCTCAAACAGATAAACGAGATTCTTCAGATAAATGAAGCAGTATCTCAAACAGATAAATGAGATTCTTCAGATAAATGAAGCAGTATCTCAAACAGACAAATGAGATTCTCTGTATCGAGTTGAAGCAACATCTTATATGATAGAATTAAGATGTTCCAGTAAGGGAAAGATGCCTTAATTGAATCTAAGACTCTCCGAGGATATTAGAGCAGTATCTCTAAAGAAAATCTGAAATGAGACTCTTCATATTGATGAAGCAATATCTCAAATAGTAAAAATGAGATTCTTTGTATCGAGTCGAAACAACATCTTATATGATAGAATTAAGATATTCCAGCAAGGGAAAGATACCTTAATCGAGTCTAAGACTCTTCGAGGATACTTAGAGCAGTATCTCTAAAAAAATCTGAAATGAGACTCTTCATATTGATGAAGCAGCATCTCCAAACAGTAAAAGTGAGATTCTCTGTATCAGGTCGAAGCAGCATCTTATATGATAGAATTAAGATGTTCCAGCAAGGGAAAAATACCTTAATTGAATCTAAGACTCTCTGAGGATATTAGAGCAGTATATCTAAAGAAAATCTGAAATGAGACTCTTCATATTGATGAAACAGTATCTCAAATAGTAAAAATGAGATTCTCTGTATCGAGTCGAAACAACATCTTATCTGATAGAATTAAGATATTGCAGCAAGGGAAAGATACCTTAATCGAATCTAAGACTCTTCTATAAGAACAAAATTAGTTCTACAATATAATTCCAGGATTTTGATGATAACAATGGAAGAAACAAAAAATGGCACCCTAACGAAAATTCTCTAAGTGTGCAGGACTCTGAACAACAACAAAGGAATCTGATCGTTTTATAAGATACAAACGTTGATCAGATACAAAGTACTAGAAGATCAGAAGCATCTGAAGAAGAAGTGCGCGCTAGAAGTTCTGATTCTGAGTAAAACAAGACAGTAGAAAGAACCAGAAGCTCTAAACATCCACTGGACTTAGTTTTGATGATCTAGAAGACCAGTACTCTTAGAAGCTCTGATGTAACCTCAACGCAATCTCCTTCTGACACAGAAACTCCGAGATAACAAAGACTCTAATGAAGATTCTCCAAATCCAGATAGAGTAACAGAAAGAATTTCTTCAAATGGAAAGGAAGTATTTTTAGAAAGAAGTTATTCAGGGAGACAAATTTGTTATGGCAAGAAACACAGAAGTAATGACATTGAATGCTCATCAAAGGCCAATATTTTGTCATCACTCCAACGGTCCTTTCACCACTATATAAAGGACAGCCTACCTCATTGAGAGATACACAACAACACACAGAAAATTCTTTACATTCTCTCTTAAAGCTTTTCACGAGCTACTGCTCATACGTGAAAAGACTTTCTTGATTATTTTTCTGTAATATTCGCTTACTCTTAGAAGCACTCTCTATTACATATTTATTTTTGCTACATTGCTTTTGTTCCTCAAGTGACTCTGCGTAGTCTGTATACTTGGGAGGACTAAGAGATCACTCTCTTACACGTTTGGTTGTATTAATCTTTCAAGATTAGTGGATTAAGTCCTTTTTGAAGGCAAAATCACCTTGGCCGGGTGGACTGGAGTAGCTTTGTGTTATAAGCGAACCAGTATAAAATTCTGTGTGTTCTTACTTTTGAAAAAGCTTTTATTTTCTAAAACAATTCAAATCCCCCTTTATTGTTTTTCTCACCTTCAGTTGGTATCAGAGCTTTGGCTCTGTTATTGATTTTCTAATCAAACACTTAACAGTGTAGAGAGATCCAGAACGAGAAAAACTATGGCCAACACCAATGAAAGAGACAGTTACAACGCTAAGCCTCCAGTCTTTGATGGAGAGAAATTCGATTATTGGAAAGATAGAATTGAAAGTTTCTTTATGGGTTATGATGCTGATCTCTGGGACATTGTCACAGTTGGATACAAACCTCCTGTAACAGATGCTGGAGTTGCCGTTCCCAGAAGTAAAATGACAAATGATCAGAAGCGCGAATTCAAGAATCATCACAAAGCCGGAACGATACTTCTCAATGCCATATCCTACAATGAGTATGAAAAAATCACCAACAGGGAAACAGCTAAAGATATACTCGACTCCCTGAGGATGATTCATGAAGGAAACTCTCAGGTCAAAGAAACAAAGGCTCTGGCTCTAATCCAGAAATATGAAGCCTTCAAAATGGAGGATGATGAAGCTGTAGAGGTAATGTTTTCTAGATTCCAAACTCTTATTGCAGGTCTCAAAGTGCTAGACAAAGGATACACAACTGCAGACCATGTCAAAAAGATAGTCAGAAGCTGGCCAAAGAAGTGGAGACCCATGGTCACTGCCTTAAAGCTATCTAAGGATCTGAACAACATCAGCCTTGAAGAGCTTGTCAGTTCACTCAGAAGTCATGAGATAGAACTGGAGGAAGATGAGCCTCAGAAGAAGATCAAGTCTGTAGCATTAAAGTACAGATCTGAAAGGCGCAAGTCTGACAGAAACAAAGCCTTCCAGGCCGAAACAAAAGACGCTGATGACTCTGAATAGGAAGATTCTGACGATGAGGAATAATTATCCCTTCTGACCAGAAGAGTAAAACAACTCTGGAGAAAGAGGAATAATAACTTTAGGAGACCAAGACCCAGAGGGGACCGATCAGAATCAACCTCAAAAGGTAAATCTAATAAAGATGTTACTTGTTATGAATGTAAAGAAACAGGTCACTACAGAAACGAATGTTCCAAGTTAAAGAAAGACAGTTCCAGAAAAGAGAACTTCAAGAAAAATTCCCTCAAAACCAAAAAGGGACTGATGGCTACCTAGGATGACAGCGAATCTGACTCATGAGAATCAGACTTTGATGAACAGGCAAATGTGGCACTCATGGCTACCACATCCAAGAACACTTCAGATGAAGAATCTGAATCAGAAGAGGTATTTTCTGAACTCTCTCGATCTGACCTAGAATCATGTATGTCTGAAACTCTAAGCTCATATCAGAAACTCAAACAAAAATTTAAAGCTATAAAAGGTGTTCTTGAAGAAACATTAGAAGAATGTGGCAAACTTGAGATAACAATTTTAGAACTAAAAGATGAAAATAGAACTTTGACATTAGAAAGAGATGCAACAAAGAAAAATTGCTCAAAACTTGAAGAAGCGTTATCTCAAGCTCCACAAACTTCAAACACAATAATTTATAAATATGAAAAATCTTTTCAAAAGTTTCTGAAAAATGGGATAGGGAGGAGCATAATGGCATCCATGATTTATGGAGTCAGTTAGAACAATAAAAGAGGAATTGGGTATGATCCTAGTGAAGATAAAACTTCTACTAATGACCAACATAAATCTCCATTTTCACTATACATATACATAAGCACAACAATTTAATAATGCTAGAAAACCCAAAGTGTTAAGAAACTTTGGGAAAACTAATCACAAAGGACCCAAAAGACTCTGGGTACCAAAGGATAAGATTGTTTGTGTTGCAGATATCTTATGCAGCAGAGTTAAAACACCAATCATGGTACCTGGACTCTGGATGCTCGTGACACATGACGGGAAGAAAGTCTATGTTCCAAAGCCTGGAACTTAAAGATGCTGGTTTCGTAGGCTTCGGAGGAGATCAGAAAGGAAGGATCAGAGGCTCCGTAACTATTGGTAATGGTACTCTTCCCTCTATATCTGATGTGTTATATGTAGAAGGATTAATGCATAATCTGTTATCAATAAGTTAATTAAGTGATAACAGATATGATGTAATCTTTAATAAAAAAACATGTAAAGCCATAAATCAAAATAATCGTTCTGTCCTATTCACTGGCAAGAGGAAAAACAATATTTATAAAATAAATCTTTCTGATTTAAAAGAACAAAATGTGAAATGTCTGATGTCTGTTCATGAAGAGCAATGGGTATGGCATAGACGCTTGGGCCACATTAGCATGAGAAAATTATGTCAGCCAAATAAACTCGAGTTAGTCAGAGGTCTACCTAAGCTGAAGTTTTCTTCAGATGCTCTATGTGAAGCATGTCAGAAAGAAGTATTGTTTCTACCTCTAAGCCTCTGGAACTTCTTCACATTGATTTATTTGGTCCTGTGAAAACAGCATCAGTAAATGGAAAGAAGTATGGACTAGTCATTGTTGATGATTTCAGTCGCTAGACATGGGTAAAATTCTTAAAGCACAAGAGTGAGTCTCACTCTGTATTCATTAGCTTTTATTCCAAAGTGCAAAACGAATTTGACTCTAAAATCATCAATGTCAGAAGTGATCATGGTGTGGAATTTGAAAATAATTTTTTTTAGGAATTATTTGACTCTAATGGAATATCCCATGATTTCTCCTGCCCTAGAACTCCACAACAAAATGGAGTTGTAGAGAGGAGGAATAGGACACTCTAAGAGATGGCCAGAACCATGATCAATGAAACAAATGTGGCTAAGCACTTTTGGGCTGAAGCTGTAAATACAACATGTTACATTCAGAATAGAATCTCCATAAGACCTATTCTGGAGAAGACTCCCTATGAACTGTGTAAAGGAAGAAAACCAAACATTTCTTATTTTCATCCTTTTGGATGTTCCTGTTTTATTTTAAATACTAAAGAACATCTGAACAAGTTTGATTCCAAAGTACAAAAAGGTATTATGTTAGGATACTCAGAACGCTCTAAAGGCTACAGAGTATACAATACAGAAACCAAAACTGCGAAAGAATCAATTCATGTCAGATTTGATGATAAGCTTGACCCTGAAAAGTCAAAGCTAGTTGAGAAACTTGCAGATCTGGAGATCACTCATGCAGGTTCTGATGAGAAGATTAAAGCTCCGGAAGCAACTGCCATTCAAACTTCAGAAGGAACTAAATCCCCAGCAATCCCAAAGAAAGCTAAAAGTCGCCTCAACATATCTGAAGAGTTGATTCTGGGAAATAAGGACGAACCTATCCGAACTAGGTCTACCTTCAAGACTCCTGAAGAAACTCCTCTGGGACTAGTATCTCTGATCGAGCCTACTTCCTGTGATGAGGCACTTCAAGATAGCGATTGGGTTCTAGCCATGCAAGAAGAGATAGATCAATTCACAAAGAACGACGTCTGGGATCTTGTTCCTAAGCCCAGAGGCACTCACATTATTGGAACCAGAGGGGTGTTCAGAAACAAGCTGAATGAGAAAGGAGAAGTTGTCAGAAACAAAGCTCGACTGGTGGCTCAAGGTTACAATCAACAAGAAGGCATTGACTACAATGAAACCTTTGCCCCAGTCGCCAGGTTAGAATCTATTCGCTTACTTGTATCATTCGCTATAAATCATTCTATCAAATTGTATCAAATGGATGTCAAGAGCGCATTCCTTAATGGTTATATATCAGAAGAAGTGTATGTCGACCAACCTCTAGGCTTTGAAAACTCAAATTGTCCAGAACATGTTTTTAAACTTAAGAAATCTTTATATGGACTTAATTAAGCTCCCAGAGCTTGGTATGAAAGATTAAGTAATTTTCTTCTGGAACATGACTTTATCAGAGGGAAAGTTGACTCCACACTCTTCTGTAAAAACATTAATAATGATCTCATAATATGCCAGATATACGTTGATGACATCATTTTTGGTTCAGCTAACGCCTCTATATGTCAAGAATTCTCTGACCTAATGCAGGCAGAATTTGAAATGAGCTTAATGCAAGAACTAAAAATCTTTCTAGGAATTCAAATCAATCAAACTTCAGAAGTCACATACGTTCATCAAAGTAAATACATAAAAGACATTCTGAAGAAATTTGAAATGGATGAATGCAAACCTGCAAAGGCACCTATGCATCCAACCTTCATTCTTGAAAAAGAAGAAGTCAGTCAAAAGGTTTGTCAGAAGCTCTATCGTGGTATGATAGGCTCCCTTCTCTATCTGACTGCTACTCGTCCTGATACTCTATTTAGTGTTTGTCTCTGTGCCAAATTCCAATTTGATCCTAGAGAATCTCATTTAACAAAAGTTAAGAGAATTCTCAGATATCTGAAAGGAACTCCTAACCTGGGCCTGATGTATGAGAAAACATCAGAGTATAGACTATCTGGTTTTTGTGATGCAGATTACGCAGGAGACAGAATGGAACAAAAAAGTACATATGGAAATTGTTAGCTCTTGGGAAAGAATCTGATATCCTGGGCCAGCAAAAGACAATCAACCATAGCCTTGTCTACTGCAGAAGCGGAATACATCTCAGTATCTCTGTGCACTACTCAGATGCTCTGGATGAAGAATCAATTAGAGGATCTGCAAATCTTTGAGAGTAACATCCCTATCTTCTGTGATAATACTGCTGCCATTTGTTTAAGCAAGAATCCTATTTTACACTCCAGAGCTAAGCACATAGAAATAAAACATCATTTTATTAGAGACTATGTTCAGAAAGGGGTAGTAACATTGAAATTCATTGATACAGATCATCAATGGGCTGACATCTTTACTAAACCCTTAGCAGAAGATAGATTCCTCTTCATCTTAAAGAATCTGAACATTCAAAATTTCCCTGAATAAAATGTGCCTCTGAGTTTGTAAAATAAGATTCTGATGTAAACATAATGGATTCTGCCTCTGACTCTGATACTCCTACCAAGTTAGAAGTCATCTGAGTTAGAAATCTCCAGGAATCAATCCCTTGGTATTCCTGAAGATCAGATAAAGAAAACACGTGGAGTACCTTGCGTTTGACCTTGGAACTTCTAGACAGCTGTCTAGCAGTAATCAAGGAACAGTCTCTTGAGATCTCCTCGAGCAGTGTACTGACTGTTGGGATTAGACATCATTAATGAGCTGTAATAATTTTCCCTCTAAACGTGCTGACTTGGTTTTTGTGCTAAACACTGCTTTGTGTGTCGTTTTGCATGCGCCCTAATTTGGGTATTTAAACACCTCAATTCACACATTGCACACTTTTCACTCTCACGCACTCTTAAACCTCTGCAAGCTCATCTCTCTCAAGGCATTCCTGCAGAATTCTTCAATCTTCATCTCAGCTATCAACAACATTCATGGATGCTCAACAACAATTTGTCTACAACTTCTCTCAACAAATGGATTCAAACGAACAAGCTCCAAGTTCAAGCAACCCAAACCCAGCGGTTACTGGTGTAGTCACAACTCCCATCTATAAAGAGCCTCACATTCTTGATCATGAGCCTCACATCAATCTTGCAACGCCATTTGAGAAACTGGAAGTGTTATGTGAATCCTTGGTGGATTTTCACAACATGCGCAGAAATGGCATTGACCTCACTAAAGAACTCAAGAACCAAGGTTGGGAAAATTACTTCAAACGTCTTTATGGGTCAGTTTACACAAACTTAGTGAAGGAATTCTGGAGATTCGCTGATGCTGATGATCACTACATCGTCTCCTATGTTTTGGGAGTCAAAATGGTGATAAATAAGAAGTCCATTGTTGCTCTTCTTAGCATGGAGAAAGATGGAGGCAGAAGGATCTACAACATTAATCCTAGGGCAAAATACATGTCCCATGAGATTAACCCAACCATCTTCAAGAAAAACGCTGAAGGAAACCACTCAAAGAACAAAGAGCTACATCAAAACCTCCGAGTCTGGCTGAAGATCATCCTGGGCACCATCCATCATCGCCCAACTTCAAATTCTTCAGATTACATCAACACAGACCAGAAGTGCATCTTGTACTGCATCCAAAAGGGTCTGAAGCTCTGCCTTCTAGCACTCCTCTTCAAGTACCTCAGAGATTCTGTACGAGATACAAGAAACAACATGAAGCCCAGAAACTACATTCCTCTGGGAAGGCTAATCTCTGACGTTCTGATCGAAAGCCGTCTCATGGACCATCTGATAACGTTCAGACTCATGGAGGACGTGATGATTGACACTGGAAGAGCTCTCAACGCCAAAAATCTAAAGAGCATGGGGATTTTGGATCAAGTCAAGTTCAAACCTACTATGGACACCTCCTGGGAAGCTCTCAAAGATCAAAGGAAGATCCCACATGGACTTTATCTGTTCTCAAAGATCGACCCTCCAGAGGTAATCCTTTATTACTTAGGTGATCTGAGGAAACAAGGAGTGGATATCTCAGACTTCAACATAAGCCAGCTGCCAGCTGAGCCTCCGAACTTCATGAAGCGTCCACGAGGACCATCTGAGAAGGCGAAGCAAGCTAAGAAGGTAAGACTGGGAGAATCCTCCGGATCAAGACCTCTAGCACCTCTGCCTGGACCTTTTGGTAAGTCCATTTCTCTTGCTCCCTCTATACAAACACATACTATTTCTTCTTCCATCCCTCAACCCACACCTATCTATACAAACTCAGAAACCCCTCCCTCAACCACCAGAACATCTCATCAACCATCCCAAAAATTTAACCTTGCCACCAAAACCTTACCTATTTCTGACGCAGAAATGCTGAATGAAACCACTTCACCATCTTCATCCTCTTCTCCAGAATCACCCCCTTACTACAACATTTCCTCAGACGCAGAACATTCTGACCCCTCTATAGCGGTGTATTCGTCGCTATATGATTTATTGATTAAACCATAAGCAAAGCATACAATGAATTCGAGTCGCCACCGCACTTTTATTTATCCAAAGGACTGGTTAAAAAGCGAACAAAAGCCTAAGAAGTTTTACGCGTAGAAAACTAATTAAAAGATCAGAGAGTCTGGGTAAGGGGTAAATTACGCAATGGGAAGGTGTTCGGCACCCACAACGTCCTAGGTACTCCTAGGGAGCCCTTTTCACACTTGTTGTATAAAATTGTTATCTCTTATGAAATATTTATTGTGCAAACATGATTGGGATGATGAGAAAAGAATATACAATTTTTATTGTTTTTGTGTTCGAACGGATGAACCCGTTGCCTACGTACCTTCCATCAAAGGTAAGGATCAAAACGCCGTAGTTCGGCTAAAAGATTTCCAAAAGTTAGTGGATTCAATTTTAAACACAAGCCCTAAGGTCTTACGTTATCCACGGGAGAAAACTCAACCTTATACAAACAACAAGTCCACCATGTGAGAAAAGCTTCAACTTGCTAGTGAGGGGTTAACCCTATAATAAGCAAGGAAGGCTTACAATTCAATCAACTAAGGACAAATAGGTGAGATTGACATCAACCAACTAGGATAAATCAAACCTATGGCTAGTGTATGAAAACTTAACAAGAATGGACAAAGCCACAAAACATTTGAATGGGTGAAATTAATTGATTATGATTATTCACAAAAGGAGGGTCAAAGTGTGATTAAGATTGATTCAAAAGAAGTATTATGAAATGGAGTTTGAAAAAGTCAAGGACTTGGAGTCCAGGTTTTTAATTTAAAAGCATGAAGATGTTTGCACAATATTTATCTCAAGTTTTGAAAGCAATGTGTGAAAAGGTTTAGGACAAAATGGGATGAATGGATGAAGATGGAGTGTAAAACTTCTTAGAAGGTTCACCTCTTGAAATCATATAGAAGATGATTCAAGTGTGTCCTTTGGAATAGGCAATAAGCAATAACAAACAAGCAAAGGAAGAAAGTCAACAAAAGCGGATACCGGATGCCAATCACTGGACTTATACCAATCTCCTAAAACAGAACTGGATATCAGAGGCCACTCTATGGACTTATACCAATCTCCTCAACAAAGAAATAAAAAGTGGATACCGGATGCCAATCTATCTGGACTTATACCAATCTCCAACAGAAAACAAAGCAAACACTTGGATGTCAGATGCCAATCTATCTGGGCTTACTCTAACCTCTAACATATGATCATAGTAAAGCAAATGCCAAATTACACGGACTTACAATTGCATCCTCACATAAAACAAACAAATGCATCAAGCAAAGAGATGATGAGTGGCCAATGAAATGGTCTTATACTCACTTCCATATCATAGGAACAATGGCCAATGAATGGTCTTACAATTGTCCTCAATGGGCAAACAACAAAGATATGTCACAAAGACAAATGAAATGATCATGCACTAATGAGCAATTAATGATGATAAATGCATAAATCATACAAGCAAACATGTGCATATGAAGTAAGCAATCAATCAAATCAAAGGCATTCAGCACACACTATAACCAAGCAATAAGGCTCATACAAAAGGGTTAGGCATTGAAGCCAACTGGTATAGGGTTAATGGTGCTCTTAACCTTGACATTGAGAGCCAAGGTGAAGCAGATGAAAGGATATGAGGGGTGTGCCTCATGCTCTTATCCCTGGCCAGGGAGAGCTTTGAATATCAGAAGGTGTGGGAGTTTAGAAAGTAGGAACTCTCTCCACAAGTTAGACTCGATAGATCTTGGGTTTTTACTCACTATGCATCAACATAAGTAGTGTGAGCAAGGTGAGTGACTCACAGAATAGTAGGAGATAGGTTACATATCTCTTGGATTCTACCAATTGCCTTATTTAAAGGACTTTTCCTGCTTGGGACAAAAGTAAACAAGCACAAACATCGCCTCTTAAGGAGGACTTCAGACAGTTGCCTGGCCAAGTAACAGGCCAGGTCTTCCAGACTACATGGAGTAAGGAAATTATACCTCAATGAAAATTGCTTATCAAGCAAAGCAAAGCAAAGTTCACAAGGAACTAATAGCAACTAAAGTACCTGAAATCAGTCAAGCACAATTAGTATACCAGACACAAAGTTAAAACAAAACAGCATAAGCCAACAGACAATACAGTCAAGCATATGTGCAAAGCAACAAGCTCATAACAAGTGATCTAGGCAACCTACAAAACAAACAAGTTAGTTCATGATAAACAATCAAACTCATTCAACTTGTATTGATCTCTTTGAAGCATTTGTTGCTTAACCTTAAAAACCAAGCTTAAACATGAGTGACAAGACCACTAGGACAAGCCTAGGGTCAAAAGGAGATAAAAAGTTTAAAACAGCAAGGGACAAGTGCCCAAAGTCAAGACAAATCAATCAAGAAGCAAACCTAAGTGGTTTCACATTCATATCATTCATCATTATCATTTCACAAACAAATTAGGTCAAGGCATGTCATATAGAACCTCAAAGAAGTCAACAGAATGATTCAACTCAAATCCAATAACAAACATTTCAATAAATCCTCAAATAATTCATGATCAAACATAATCCATAACACGATAAGCATACCAAATTTCAGCTCATTTGGATCAAGGGAAGTAGGTCAATGAAAATCAGAAAGTCAAAGCAAGTTCAAGCATACTCAAACAAAGCATCAAAACATGCACCAACTTCAGTAAATCATAAAACAGTGACACCACATGATAAATGAATGGGACTAAAACCATGACAAACTTTAAGATGACTACAATTCACATGTCAAATTTCAAGTCCATCCAATTAAGCATTAGAATTTCACAAATCAAAAGAAATCATGTATCACAAAAAGTCAACAAATGACCAAACAGGGGAGAAAATTCCAATCAAATAGGAAATGCCATCAATAGTTCCAGAAAAATTCACATGTAAACTATACATCCACAAGTATGTTCATGCAAAAATCCAGACCAATTTGAGTTCAATAAGCATGGTAATTAAAATCATGAAGTTGGACATGAATGGTGTGACACAAATTGTCACACCCCTATTCAAAAAATCATATCTCAATAACCAGCAATGATAAATTCACAAACTCTACACCAAAATCACCACGATCATGTCTAGTTTAAGCACAAAATATTTGGGGAGCATTGGATAATGTATCATCATTTCACAATCAATTTGGCAAGACATACATAAAATGGACAACATGAACAAACCCTAGCACATTTTAAAATCCACACATGCAAAAAATCTGGACAATTATCATAAAAAACTAGAGATCAAGAGGAGCAATCCACAAAAAATCCCTTCAAAATTGGATAAAAATTGAAGCACTTATGATTTTTCTAAGTTGGTCATGTAAAATGAAATAAAAATTGAAAATGAAGATGATTTAATTAATTAAATAATCCGGCCGTGGCAAAATGGTAATATGTTGGTCCCTTAAGTGAAACTCTGCGTTTCACTTAAGGAGGTGGCAAGCGATGATTCGTGCATGGCGATACAACAGTGAGCAAACATGCAAAACGCGATTTCAGCAACCAAAACACGTTTCTGGGTTTTCAGCATTAGGGTTTATGCGCTACAGTGATACATTCATCTTGTTCATCAATCGGGTTTTCCAGCCAAAAGCAAATCGCAACCAAAATCAGAAAGCAACATATCAATGCATTCATCTCATCATGTATATTAACAAACCAACAACCATTAACACCAAATCATGGTGAAATGAAAGAATCGAGCAAAACATCATTCACATATGAAACTTCATGTCAACATAACTTTCAAAATACTCAACCATTTTCCACGATTCAAGTTTCAGTATAACCAGCAAGGCAAGATCTATCCAAAGCACAACATGATTTTGAGAAATAAGAGAGTCGAAAACTTACTTGATTTGGAGTGCAGTGATGAAATGATGGTTGTTTGGCCGTGTATGCTCGAAACAGATGCACAATAATGCTCCAGGAGGTGAATCGAAGAAGGGTTCTAGCTCAGTTGTCTCAATTCCAGCTCAAACATCCAACTGCCATGTGAGATGCTTGTAAGTAACAATCACGATTCTTGCTCTACAGTGATGAGATGATGTTTGCTACAGCTCCAAAAATGTTGGTGGGTGATGAAGCAATCAACAGGGCACGAGTTCTTTTGAGAATTTTCAGAAAAATTTCCAAGTGAAGAAAATGAGAACTTGAGAGAAAATGGAGTTTTTGGTCTGTTTTGGCAAAGTGTGGCTAGGGTTTCTCTACCAGAAATGTGGAATATATATTCTGTTTAGTGTTGCTTAATCTTGGTTAGTGCAAATGATAATGGAATTAGCTTAAAATGAAGTGTTTTGGTCATTTTACTAAAAACCAACCAAAAATGCATGGGGTGTATGTTAGTGCACGAAATTGGGGTTTAAACAACCTCCAAATATGATTTTTAGTCAAGTTCAATTGGTAGAAAGTGTAGCAAATGGCTATTTTGAAAGTCAACTTTTTTACCTTTCCTTTTTTAATTCAAGTCAACTAAAAAATGCCATTTTGATTGGTTGATTTTTGGTGAATTGTGGTGAAGGATTTGGATAGAGCACATCAAATATGACTTGTAGCAAAAAACCTCACTCAATTTGGCCAAATGGTTTGGAAGATATGCCACTTTGAAGTTCAAAAATATTTGAGAATGATTTGATCATAACTTGCCAACCACACATGAGAAATGAGTGTTCTTGGACTTTTTGGAAATGGGAGAACAAGATCTTCAACTTTCATGTTGGACAAAAATTCATTTGAAGCTTGTCTGATGAAGTAATTTTGAGGAGAAGAACTTTCTATTTTTGGCAAATTCCAATTACAGGTCAACTTTCTATTTTTTGAAATTTCTTGTCTGACCTCAAATTCTTCACTGTGGATGCTTGACATGTTATATGAGGCTCATATGGACATGAATGAGACCTCTCAAACCAATTCCCACCATCAAATCACTGATTAAATGCACAGTTGACCACAGTTGACTTTGGTTGACTTTGCTAGGGTTTTGCTTGACTGAACCATGTTCTGATGAATTCCAAGCCCCTACCACTTGATATCTTGATTCAAAATGATATCACAACCCATATGAACTCTTGATGAATGATCATGGTGCCCAAATTCTTCAAGAATGGCCACCAATCTATCTCAATGACTGACTTTGACTGATTTGACCTAATTGGCTTCATCTGCAAGTAACATGGTTAGATGACAATATTTTTGTACTTTTGGTCAATAGACAGATGAAAAGCAATGATATACAAATGCAAAACATGCTTGGTGATCAAGAACCACACTCACAAGATAACCCACCCACTAGGAGGGAAGCAAAAGTGCACAAAGATCCTTGAGGCAATGATATGATATGATATGATGCCATGAGGGATCTTAGGGCCAAAATTGGGGTCTTACAGATTCCCCTATTTAAGGTCATTCTAGTCGGAGAAGTGAAGTTTAGAAATCTTCATCTCGACGCGGTAGAATGGGCTTAAATAACAGTAATGAGACAAATTTTGGTCCCTAAGAGACCTCATGATGCAAATGTATGCATGCAAAAGACACAAACTCTGTGAGGAATATGGTTCACACAGAAGAAAAGACGATCCATCGGAGTAATACACTCGCTAGGAACAGAGACTGTAACAAAACTCTTATTGGGGATAGTAAAAGAAAAAGAATGCGTGAGCAGGACACGACTTCAAGTTGGGGAAAAACAAAACTGACACAGCGTGAACAAGACACGACTCTGATTAGGGAATGACAGAAATCAGACTGGAGACCTCACTGGGGAGTGAAGGACTCACACTGGGGAAAAGAATATTCCAAGGGAAAAACATCCATTGTAGAGACACAAGCTGACTCCTGGGAAGAAGCAATAGGAAACCCCACTGAGGAAGCACCAAAGAATGAGATGTTACCGGTATAAGGGTAACAAACTCGGGAAGAATGAATATCTAAGACCAGTATAAGGGTGAGAGATATCAATCAACCAAACATCTGAGAAAGACCTAAAAAAAGGTACATAAACTCAGGAAAATCTGACTCCACAGGGGACCGAGGTCATAAAAGGGAGCAGAAAGGAAGGAACACCAGGGATACCGAGGTATATAATAAGTGACCGACCAAAGCGTGAATTGGTATATATGCCAAAACACTCATCATCCGAAAGGAGGGCTTGAAAAAGCAAATCGACTTACAGGATGGACATTCGAATCCACAACGGGAAAAACGAACCTTACTCAACTGGGGACACAAACCCAAAGAGTGCATGAGATATAATATCCATTACCGGCAGACCGTGGATAAGAATACTCGCATGAGATATATTATCTATTACCGTCAGAACGTAGATAATAAACTCGCATGGTAAGAAACACCAGAGATACCGAAGCATATAATAGGTGATCTACCGAAAACGTGAATTGGTATATATGCCAAAACACTCATCATCCGAAACGCAAACTGGTTAGAGGATGGATATTCGATTCTACAAAGAATACGAATCTTGCTCAGCTGGGAAAAATCAACAAAGGATTCCAACTAAAGAGCGCATGAGGCATACTATTCATTACCGGCAGACCGTGAATAATATACTCGAAAGGAGAAGACACCAGAGATACCGAAGTATATAATAGGTGACTAACCAAAAAGAGAGACAATCGATACCAAGCATCCGGGTAAACGAAAGACAACTCAAAGGGATAAATTGCAAGCATCCGGCAATTATCCAACAATAAAGGATATTCGATTCCACAAAGGGAAATAACGAAACTTACTCGACCAGGGAAACACAAAAGGCTTCGACTGAAGAGTGCATGAGATATATTATTCATTACCGGCAGACCGTGAATAACAAACTCGCATGGAAGATTATCCACAACCGGTTACTGGGTTAATAAAGGATAAATCAACCGAAAAGAAAGGTATCGGGATACCAAACTAGGTATATAATGATGACCAATCAAAAGGAGCAACAGACATTACCAACAAGAGGGTAAATGAAAGGCGATCTGCTGAGGATTCACTGGTGAGAATCAATGATCCGGGGATGAATCGCATAAACAACAATTATCCACAACGACAAGCTGGGGATATATTGATGACAATCAACTATCCGGGGAACGCAATCACTGACAAACGGTGAAGGGACCCGCTGAGGGATAAATTGCAAGCATCCGGCAATTATCCAACTGTACCACAAGGCACAAACTCCGCTGGGGAGAAACATCAACACTTGGGATTTACAACTACCGAATACGGGGTAGAAGACCACAGACTCAACTGGGGATAGAAATCACCACAGGGAGACACCAACTCTGTTAGGGATAAAACCACAACAACAGAAATCCACTTACAATCAGGACGAACCACAAAGGTTACCTCTGTTAGGGAAAAAGAGATAGGACTTACAACTACCGAATACGGGGTAATAGCCATACTCTGGTGGGGATAACCATGAATTAGGGTTTACATCTACCGAATACTGGGTAGAAGACCAACAACTTTGCGTGGGGATAGAACAAATCACAAATCCGCACGGGAAACCAAGATAGGGCTTATAACAAACCACAAACTCTGTTGGAGAGTAGGAAAAATAGGATTTACGACTACCGACTACTGGGTAGAACACCAAAACTCTTGCCGCGGAATAAAGGTATATAACCACCAATTCCATCAAAAGGCAAAGAAAATAGGACTTGCAACTACCGGTATAAGGGTAGAGGCCCGAAAAACTCCGCTGGGGAACAACCCACTGGGAAGCACAAGACAGTTTGACAAATAGCCAATCCGGGAATAATCCGAAAGGACAGACTGAATCAAAAGACGTCCTAATGAGGATGTAACTCAAATAGGAAAATCCATCCCAATATATATGTTGGGAGGAAACGGAAGAAACCGTCATCCACGAGGAACTATCTCAGTGGGGAACTGCAGAAGGACAGATAACAGACACTTTCTGCTTATGGGGTTGACTCTATATGGAGAGATTTAATACCCGACATTTGCTAGGGGAGATCTAATGGGGATCTGCACCACCATAGCAAGGAACAATCAACAAAAGATATATGGCGAGAAATGCAACATGAATATCTGAATGTTTATGAATATGCATGAATATGCGTGATTTATGTTTGATGAATGCTGACAAAACAGACATATCTAACACAAACAGGTCCAGGAATCAAACGCCCGGTACTATACTTCCAGGGGAGAAACCAACTGGAACGTCAATCTGCGGAGATCTACATGCTATAAAGCATAGATCTGCGGGTACTGCTGGAGAAGCAGAGGATCAGAGATATCAGGAAACACCAAATCTCTGAGTGATGGATCAGCAAACAACCCAACCAGGGTACAGAAAGTCACAACGGGCAAAACAGCCACCAAGACGAATCTGTTGGGGAACAAGAGAAAATCTCGAAGATCCACAGGGGATCTCAGCATCAACTGAGAAACAAAGATCTTTGTAACTCCAAACAACTCCGGGGAACAACCCACTGAAGGAGAAAAACATCATCCAAGTAGAATCCAACTGCATAAGCAACTTTACTGGGGAAAACTGCTGCTGGAGCAAACTGAGTCTTCAACAACACTCTGCTTGCAACTATGCTGGGGAACAACCCCATCACAAGATCTGGAGAAAGAAGATACAACCAAACCAGGAATATGAACCAAATGTCTTACCTGTTGGAAATCATGCCACCCTTGGGAGAGCACTGAAATATTCTTGAGTATCCTTTCAACATTGTGAATATTCACTTTGTTTAAGAACAACAAATTTTTGAAAAATCTGATTTGTTTTAAAAAACAATGATATTTTATCAATTAAAACATGCAAAACATTTGTTGAATTGAAACAAATAAGAGTGCGAATAATTGGATAAAAGCTCAAATTCGTTTGACGGAATGGTAGCCTGCAAATGGCAAGACTCCATGGATCTGTACAAATTTGAAATCAGTGATATATATTGGAAGAGGGCTACATTGAACATAATGATCCTTTCTCTACCAATTTGATTCTTGATGTATTCGAAGCTTCAGTTTGACGACGAATCAAGAATCCTCTGACGAAATGACGGCTGTGGAACAGAAAGTCTTGTCAGGATGCAGTTACTTGCCAAATTCCTAATTTTTGCCTAGATTGCCCCAAAGTGAGGTACTCAATCTAGCGGGATGCAAATATTCTCTTTTTTTTTCAAGTCTCTAATTTTTGCCTGGATTACCCTTGCGGGTTCTCCACCGAGATGCTCATTTTTGCCTAAGCCGCCCTTTCGGGTTTTCAACTTAGCGAGCTATTCTGTTTTTTTTTTCATTTGCATATACTTTTTTTTTCTAGGCAAAGTATTTCTTGACTGCATCTGAATTCACAGGACGAGTGAAATCCTCCCCATCCATTGTTGTAAGCATCAAAGCTCCGCCTGAAAAGGCTCTCCTAACAACATATGGACCCTCGTAGTTTGGAGTCCACTTGCCCCTGGAATCGGGCGCGAAAGACAAGACTTTCTTGAGCACAAGGTCACCTTCTCGGAACACACGAGGCTTGACCTTCTTATCGAATGCTTTCTTCATTCTCTGCTGATATAACTGACCATGACACATGGCAGTTAACCGCTTCTCTTCAATCAAATTCAATTGGTCATAACGACTCTGCATCCATTCAGCATCAGTCAACTTGGCTTCCATCAAGACTCTCATTGATGGGATCTCCACCTCTACTGGGAGAACAGCTTCCATGCCGTAAACAAGAGAGAAAGGGGTTGCCCCTGTTGAAGTGCGTACAGACGTACAATATCCATGCAAAGCAAATGGCAGCATCTCATGCCAATCTTTGTACGTGACAGTCATCTTCTGGATAATCTTCTTGATATTCTTATTAGCAGCTTCAACAACCCCATTCATCTTAGGTCTGTAGGGAGAGGAATTATGGTGTGCAATCTTGAATTCAGCGCACAACTCATCCATCATCTTATTATTCAGATTAGATCCATTATCAGTAATGATCCTCTCTGGCACACCATAACGGTAAATCAGCTGATTCTTGATAAACTTCACAACCACCTGCCTGGTTACATTCGCGTACGAAGCGGCTTCAACCCATTTGGTGAAGTAATCAATTGCTACGAGAATAAACCGGTGTCCGTTGGACGCTTTCGGCTCAATCATGCCGATCATGTCGATTCCCCACATAGAGAAAGGCCATGGTGATGAAATCACATTCAGAAGTGTCGGAGGAATATGAATCTTATCCGCATAAATTTGACACTTGTGACATTTCTTCACATACTTGCAACAGTCAGACTCCATTGTTAGCCAATAGTAGCCTGCTCTCAACATCTTCTTGGCCATAGCATGTCCATTGGAATGAGTACCAAATGAACCCTCATGGACCTCAGTCATCAATAGGTTTGCTTCGTGTCTATCCACGCATCTGAGCAAAACCATATCAAAATTTCTCTTATACGGCACTTCACCACTGAGGTAGAAACTGCCTGACAACCTTCTCAAAGTTTTCCTATCTTTCACAGATGCCCCAGGCGGGTAGACCTGGTTCTGGAGGAAATTCTTGATATCAAAATACCAAGGCTTGTCATCTTTCACTTCTTCAATTGCAAATATGTGAGATGGTCTGTCCAAGCGCATCACAGTAATATTGGGGACATCATTCCACCATCTGACTACAATCATGGAAGCAAGCGTAGCAAGAGCATCTGCCATCCGATTATCCTCTCGAGGAATGTGATAAAATTCAACTTCTGTGAAGAATGTTGAAATTCTCCTTGCGTAATCTCTGTATGGGATGAGACCAGGTTGATTCGTCTCCCATTCTCCCTTGATTTGATTGACAACCAGGGACGAATCACCATAGACATCAAGATACTTGACTCTCAAATCAATGCATTCTTCAAGTCCCATAATACAGGCTTCATACTCCGCCATATTATTCGTGCATTTGAAAGTTAGCCTTGCTGTAAACGGAATGTGTGAACCTTGAGGAGTAATGATCACTGCCCCAATTCCATTTCCATATTGATTAACAGCGCCATCAAACACCATCGTCCATCTAGAACCAGGTTCCGGACCTTCATCAAGTGTTGGCTCATCGCAATCTTTCATCTTCAAATACAGAATTTCTTCATCAGGGAAGTCATACTGAACAGACTGATGATCTTCGATCGGCTGGTGCGCTAAATGGTCAACCAAGATACTACCTTTGATAGCTTTCTGAGCTCGATACTCAATATCATACTCAGACAACAACATCTGCCAACGGGCAATCCTCCCAGTTAAAGCAGGCTTCTCGAAGATATACTTAATCGGATCCATTCTGGATATCAACCAAGTCTTATGATTTATCATGTACTGGCGCAAACGCTTAGCAGCCCAAGCCAAAGCACAACACGTCTTCTCAAGCGTAGAGTACCGAGACTCACAATCAGTAAACTTCTTACTGAGGTAGTATATAGCAAATTCCTTCTTCCCCGATTCATCTTGTTGACCGAGTACACAACCCATCGAGTCTTCAAGAACTGTCAAATACATGATCAGAGGTCTTCCTTCCACAGGCGGAGACAATATCGGAGGTTCAGACAGATATTCTTTGATACTATCGAAAGCTTTCTGGCAATCCTCGGTCCAATCATGAGACTGATCTTTCTGGAGGAGCTTGAATATCGGCGCACATGTGGCAGTCATGTGGGATATAAATCTGGAAATGTAATTCAAGCGGCCAAGAAAACCTCGGACTTGCTTCTCAGTTTTGGGTGTAGGCATCTCTTGTATTGCTTTGACCTTTGCAAGATCAACCTCAATACCTCTTTCACTTACCACAAAACCCAACAATTTGCCAGAACGGACTCCAAATGTACATTTGTTCGGATTCAGGCGAAGTTTAAACTTCCTCAAACGCTGAAAAAGCTTCAACAAATGCTCAATATGCTCCAATTCCGTTCGGGACTTAGCAATCATATCATCAACATAGACCTCTATCTCCTTGTGCATCATATCATGAAACAAGGTAGTCATAGCTCGTTGATACGTGGCTCCGGCGTTCTTCAAACCGAAGGGCATCACTCGATAACAGAATGTTCCCCAAGGTGTGATGAATGTTGTCTTCTCCATATCCTCTGGTGCCATCTTGATTTGATTATATCCGGAAAATCCGTCCATAAACGAAAAGACTTTGAATTTAGCTGTATTGTCTACCAACATGTCGATGTGTGGTAGAGGAAAATCATCTTTTGGGCTAGCATTATTCAAATCTCTATAATCAACGCACATACGGACTTTTCCATCCTTCTTAGGAACAGGCACAATATTGGCCACCCACTGAGGATATGTAGAAGTCACCAGAAACCCCGCATCAATTTGCTTCTGAACTTCCTCTTTGATCTTCACTGCCATATCTGGATGAGTTCTTCTGAGCTTCTGCTTCACAGGCACGCACTCAGGCTTCAAAGGCAGGAAATGTTGCACAATATCTGTATCTAAACCCGGCATGTCCTCATAGGACCAAGCAAAGATATCTGAATATTCTCGTAGCAAGCTGATCAAATCTTCCTTGACAGACCCTTCAAGGAGTGCCCCAATCTTCACCAGGCGAACACAATCTTCACACCCCAAGTTGACTGTTTCCAAGTCTTCGAGATGCGGCTGAATGATCTTCTCTTCGTGCTCAAGGAGACGGGTAATCTCATCAGGAATCCCCTCAACGTCATCTTCCTCTGCCTCAAATACAGGGAATTCAAAATTGGGAGATGGCGTTGGATCATTATGTTCAATGGGTTATAGGATCAACCTGCATAATGATTTTGGTTAATGAAAAACTTTAGAATTTAAACAAGCAAACCATTATGCAGATGAAAAAGATTGCTTTTATTTTTGTTTTTTATGGGTTTTTTGTGATCACTGATTTCATGCAAAAAGCAAAAAGAGTGAAAACAAAGGAAAAAACAAATGTTAAACAATGCATTAATTGAATGAAAACATCATTGTATATATGCTTTGCCAACAATGTCATCACTTCTCCTTTTGGCATGGGAGAAGGGTTTTAAACAAAGTGAACAATTACTCTGATCTATGGATGACTGTAGGAACATCTACAGCGACCCAATTGTGGCAGACACCACCAGGAATAACGAAGTTGTTCACATCTTCTGCATCCTCTTCCAAGATAGCATCAGCTTCCTCTTCAGGTTGATCATCATGGATGAATCCTCCACTTGTGAACAAACCTTGCTCATTACATGCCCCAGAACAGTAGCCAATGCCAGCCCGGGATCTATTGTCTTCAAGTTCAATCACCTTCCCTAATCCAGCAACTGCACCACATTCAATGGCCAGCTTCGCATCACGGTAGGAAGTGAATGAAGGAGATTTCTTCTCGATTGGTTCATCAATAGATAAAGCTTGGAATGGCGTTCCAACTTCATCCTCAGCGTCAATGTACGAGAAAGAAGACAGATGGCTAACCAGGAGAGCCTTTTCTCCCCCTACTACAACCAGTTTCTTGTTTTTCACGAATTTCAGCTTCTGGTGTAGGGTGGATGTCACGGCGCCAGCCTCGTGAATCCATGGTCTGCCCAAGAGACAGCTATAAGATGGGTGGATATCCATTACCTGGAAGGTAACCTGGAAGTCACTTGGTCCAATTTTGATTGGGAGATCAACTTCCCCAATCACGGTCTTACGCGACCCATCGAATGCTTTCACAACAACCCCACTCTGCCTCATAGGAGGACCTTGATATGACAATCTGGAGAGTGTGGTCTTTGGCAATACATTTAGAGAAGATCCAGTGTCCACCAACACATTGGACATTGCATCAGATTTGCAATTCATGGAGATATGTAAAGCCATGTTGTGGTCTCTTCCCTCCTCAGGGAGATCAGCGTCACAAAAGCTCAAAGTGTTGCAAACGGTGATGTTTGCAACAATACTATCAAATTGCTCAATGGTGACGTCGTGATCAACATACGCTAGATCCAAGACTTTCTGCAGAGCCTCCCTATGGGGTTCTGAATTCAGCAGCAGAGAAAGAATGGAAATCTTGGATGGCGTTTGTAGAAGCTGGTCTACAACGTTGTACTCACTCTTTCTGATGAGCCTCAGCATCTCATTAGATTCTTCATCTACAATGCCAATCGGGCCAACTGAAGAAGTAGGAGTTTTTTGTACAGAGGAGGATGGTTTGGCAACATCACGTGCCTGATTCTGAACATTCACAGCGGTCCCAACCGGACGCTCAGCGGAATCAGAAGCAACAGCCTTAGGAGGCACAGAAAACACACGACCACTTCGGGTCAACCCACTTACGTCAGCGACGTTGGTCACAGAAGTTGAAGGCAAAGGCACTTCTACCCCATCTTGCACAGCGACAGGATTGTATCTGAATGGTACGGCTTTATCAGATGAATAGGGCACAGGGCCTGCAGGTTTGATGACCAAAGAAGGGGAAGCCTTCGGCTTGCTGCTATCATAGCGGATAACAACATGCTCGGGCAGCTTGAACACTGGAGATATAACATTAATCTCAGGCTCGTCTTTATCAACATTGCGATTCTGCAGAATCTCAATGGTACCCTCATTCAACAGCTTTTGAAGTTCTCTTCGCACTTGATCGCAACCCAAGCGGTTAACCGAGCAGACACGGCACTTGTCGTGGTTATGCTCCAAGTAGTTGTACTGACACAGCAAACGGTGTAATTCAACCAACGACTGCCTAATGTGGCTTACATATCTGACCTTGTACTTCCCAAGGCATTCCTGAACCATATTAACAGACTTCCCATGCGCAGGCAATGGGTTCTTGGTGACGTTCGGACCTGAATCTTCAAAACTCAAGATTCCACATCTCATAAGGTCTTAAACCTTAGTCTTGAGTGGGTAGCAATTCTCGATGTTATGGCCCGGAGCACCGGAATGGTAAACACAATGTTGATCTAGCTTGTACCACCATTGTGGGTTTGCAGGAATGGCAGGGGGATCCCTGGGAGAAACCAATTTCCTTTCCAACAAGGAAGGATAAAGCTCTGCATATGTCATAGGAATTGGATCGAAGCTGATCTTCTTCCTATCATAATTTACGTTAGCTTGATTGGTTGTACTGCCACGAGGCTGGTAAGCCTGTTGCTGTGGACGAGGTTGTTGCTGATACTGAGGCTGCTGATATTGTTGCTGATGCTGATATTGCTGATGTTGTTGAGCATTGTCTTTGAAGACAGGTGCTATATGAGCCACCTGGTGCTGATGACTGGCACGGCGTGCAGGCTTCCTCTGAACAGAGGGTCTTCTATGCTTGGGATGGGATTGCACAGCATGTGCTTCCCCATCCTTCCTCTTAAACGCTCCATATCGTTTAGAGGAAGAGCTCTCATCCTTCGCCAATCGTCTTTCACGGACACCTTCTTCGAGACGCATCCCCATGTTCACCATTTCGGTGAAATCAGAGGGAGCGCTTGCTACCATCCGCTCATAATAGAATGAGCCAAGAGTCTTCAAGAAGATCTTGGTCATTTCCTTCTCCTCAAGCGGTGGAGTGATTTGAGCTGCCAGCTCTCGCCATCTCTGGGCGTACTCTTTGAACGTTTCCTTGTCCTTCTGCGACATGGACCTGAGTTGATCTCGGTCAGGCGCCATATCGACGTTGTACTTATATTGCTTGACGAAAGCTTCGCCAAGGTCATTGAAGGATCTGATGTTGGCACTGTCCAAGCTCATGTACCATCTGAGCGCGGCACCGGACAGACTGTCTTGGAAATAATGAATCAGAAGTTGATCATTATCAGTCTGGATGGACATCTTCCTGGCGTACATGACTAGGTGAGCGAGTGGACAGGTGTTCCCTTTATACTTTTCAAAGTCAGGTACTTTGAATTTGGTTGGTATCTTCACACCGGGAACTAGGCACAACTCGGCAGCAGACTTGCCGAATAAATCTTTGCCTCGAAGAGTCTTCAATTCCTTTCTCAGCTCAAGGAACTGGTCGTTCATGGCGTCCATCTTTTCATAAACGTCCGGGCCCTCAGACGGCTCGGAGTGATAGATGGTGTCGTCTACCCTTGGCATGGTATGCACGACAGGAGGAGCGGGAACAGGGACCGGACTAGATGCCGGCATGTGAGCGAAAGTTGGCGCAGGCCGATCAGGCATAAAACCTGGAGGCATCCCCCACGGGAATCCGACTGGCATAGCATTGGGCACCGGAGCACTGGCTGGCACAGTCGAAGTGGAGACCTCTGAAATAACCGTCCTCTGGGGAGGAGTTGCAGGAGGTGGAGAAGGTTGATTTTGAGCAGCGAGGAGTTGCTCCATCAAAGCGCCAAGTCTGGCGACCTCTTCTTTCAATTCTTTGTTCTCTTGTTCTAGTTGCTCCATCACTCTTGCAGAATTGACTCGCGTATAATACCCGTGAGTCAGCTTGTCTTCAAAATAAATGAAGAAAAGAGTTAGGACAAGAAGACCAGAAACAAAGGGTACCTGCTTATGCAAAAATGATGCATGAAATGCTTGTGCAGATGCTTTGTTTATTTTCAAGGAACCCTGAGGGTATTATTTGCAATATTTTGAATAGTTAAAGCATTTTAATTTCTCATGGAAAATATTTCATTCAATATATAGAGACAAAGAAGTACAACATTTTTGATTATTACAAAGAGAAAAGGGAAATAAACATCCTATGGATCCCTATAAGCTCGGGATGCTGGAAGACGAGAAGTACACAACTTCTTGATCTCTCTCTCATAGGCCGCTTCCATATCTTCTTTCTCCTTTGCAAGTCGATCATACCTCCTTTTCCAGAATTTGGAAGACTGAGGAAGCAGAGAGGTCCAAGTGTCTTTCGGGTTGTCGATCACTCGGTGCTCGAGGAACTCAATCATAACGTCCTTCTCCTTAAGCTGCTGAAGCAATTCTTCTCTTTCACGGATCCAAGCACGTGAAAGGTCTTCTTCTCTCAACTCCTCTACACGTTGGGTAGGGAGGGTTGAAGGCCCAGCCACATCCAACGGTGTAGGTCTCGGATGATCATATGGCATTAAGTACACGACAACTCTCTGTCTGACCCAAGAGGTGTATGGCTCCGAAGCAATGCAGTTCTTTGGACCCAACTCATTCCTACTCTTCTTGTGAATACTGCGCCAAGCACGGACAAATCTGGCTTTCAGGCCTTGGGGATCTTTACCCTCCTGGAAGAACACACCTTCTAATAGAATGTTATGAGGTTTATCCTTCAGGGGGAACCCAAGCTGACGTCGTGCGAGAATAGGATTGTAGCTGATCCCACCACATGTGCCAAGAAGAGGCACATTAGGGAATTCACCACAATAGTCAATGATCTGGACGGTATCATACACACGATCATACCAAGTGATATCATCATTGGTGAGATACATAAGTCTCTGAGACCACCGTAGACATCCCTTGTTCTCCTTGAAAGCAACTGTCTGCGGCAAGTGCGAAATAAACCACTTGTACAGCAGAGGTAGACAGCAGACAATAACTCCTCCACCCTTTGCGTTCCTCAGATGCAAAGAGACATAGGCATCGCCCAACAAAGTCGGGACGGGATTAAGAACTGAGAAGATCCTAATAGCGTTCATGTCCACGAACTTGTCGAAGTTGGGAAACAACACCAATCCATAGATGAGCAGCACAAACAAAGCCTCAAAGGCATCCTCACTCATGGCTTTCCCATAAAAGGTAGCTTGAGAAATGAGGAACTCGGAAGGAAAACCCTGAATTCCGCCTTTGGTAGTCAGATTAGCCCTAATAAGATCTTCATCTATGTGCAACAAACTGGCAATCTCTCGAGCAGTCGGAATACTCTCTAGGCCACTAAACGGCACTTGATCTAGAATCGGAATCCCAATGAGATGAGAATACTCCTCCAAGGTTGGCAACAGCTGGAAGTCCGGAAAAGAGAAGCAGTGATACAGCGGATCATAAAACTGAGCCAGAGTACTCATCAACCCTTCGTCAACCTGAGTAGTCAGCAGAGGTAGGAGCTTCCCATAGCGAGCTTTGAAACCCAAGGGATCTAATACATAAGATGTCAGATTCCTTAACTCTTTTACATCGGGCTGTTTAAAGCTGTACTTCTTCGTATGCCTTTTTGGTCTTTCCATGTCTGAAAATTTTGCAAATAAACCCTTTTAAGTTCCTTGAAAATTTTCTTCTTCTGATGACATGAAGTGCAGATGAATGCATGAATGCATGAATGCAACAATGACACTCAAGGATCAAGCAAGTCACACCAAACAAAGGTCATGGGAAAGCTCATTGTATCCCTAATATCAATCATCCATTTTGGTGGATTTAGGTTTTCACCTTATCGACACCCAAGTTCCATTGATATTAACGGTACATGAACCGGCTCGAACATCCTTAATATCAACCATCCTTTTTGGGGGATTTAGGTTTTGTACCTGATCAACGCCCAGGTTCCATTGATATTAAGGTCGTCTGAACGACTCAACCACGAATCACGGGTTTGTTGAGAGTCACGAGCATGGAGTCTCGGTTAAGAACCACCCAAAGGGAGTGTACTAGGGTTTAAACCTGCCAGACATGTTCTACCAGAGGTTCCCATAATCATCGTTCCATCTTTCGAATATTATCGGAGGAACGAATACTCGTATTCCAAAAATATTCTCAAGAGAAACTCTTATGAGTGTAGTTCGCGTAACAATCGTATCAGAACTTACATCTAAACGACCTCCGCACTACGTTCCTAAAAATAGGCCAAGATGGGCTTGGTAAACTACGATCCTTGGCTTCTGCGGCACATGATTGAAAGAATAATGCCTAACCACAAATAACTTGTGTGACATTATTAATCCAACATGATCTCCACCAAGTGAATGGACTCGCAAGTCAACTGGCTAAGGAATACTCCACACCAGTCAACAAGGCTATGCCATTCTCCTATCCTAGAGTGCACTCGAGTTCGGGTATAGAACTCATCTCACAGATCACCAAAGCAAACAACAATTGTATATCAAGCAATTCAATCATTACAATCAATACAGTCATCCCAAATGGTACAAAAATATGTCATATAACAAATAACAATATATCACACAACAAGGGTGAAAAGTAGGCAATACAACCAAGGATTTGTTCCCCAGCAGAGTCGCCACTTTTCTGTAGCGGTGTATTCGTCGCTATATGATTTATTGATTAAACCATAAGCAAAGCATACAATGAATTTGAGTCGCCACCGCACTTTTATTTATCCAAAGGACTGGCTAAAAAGCGAACAAAAGCCTAAGAAGTTTTACGCGTAGAAAACTAATTAAAAGATCAGAGAGTCTGGGTAAGGGGTAAATTACGCAATGGGAAGGTGTTAGGCACCCACAACGTCCTAGGTACTCCTAGGGAGCCCTTTTCACACTTGTTGTATAAAATTGTTATCTGTTATAAAATATTTATTGTGCAAACATGATTGGGATGATGAGAAAAGAATATACAATTTTTATTGTTTTTGTGTTCGAACGGATGAACCCGTTGCCTACGTACCTTCCATCAAAGGTAAGGATCAAAACACCGTAGTTCGGCTAAAAGATTTCCAAAAGTTAGTGGATTCAATTTTAAACACAAGCCCTAAGGTCTTACGTTATCCACGGGAGAAAACTCAACCTTATACAAACAACAAGTCCACCATGTGAGAAAAGCTTCAACTTGCTAGTGAGGGGTTAACCCTATAATAAGCAAGGAAGGCTTACAATTCAATCAACTAAGGACAAATAGGTGAGATTGACATCAACCAACTAGGATAAATCAAACCTATGGCTAGTGTATGAAAACTTAACAAGAATGGACAAAGCCACAAAACATTTGAATGGGTGAAATTAATTGATTATGATTATTCACAAAAGGAGGATCAAAGTGTGATTAAGATTGATTCAAAAGAAGTATTATGAAATGGAGTTTGAAAAAGTCAAGGACTTGGGGTCCAGGTTTTTAATTTAAAAGCATGAAGATGTTTGCACAATATTTATCTCAAGTTTTGAAAGCAATGTGTGAAAAGGTTTAGGACAAAATGGGATGAATGGATGAAGATGGAGTGTAAAACTTCTTAGAAGGTTCACCTCTTGAAATCATATAGAAGATGATTCAAGTGTGTCCTTTGGAATAGGCAATAAGCAATAGCAAACAAGCAAAGGAAGAAAGTCAACAAAAGCGGATACCGGATGCCAATCACTGGACTTATACCAATCTCCTAAAACAGAACTGGATATCAGAGGCCACTCTATGGACTTATACCAATCTCCTCAACAAAGAAATAAAAAGTGGATACCGGATGCCAATCTATCTGGACTTATACCAATCTCCAACAGAAAACAAAGCAAACACTTGGATGTCAGATGCCAATCTATCTGGGCTTACTCTAACCTCCAACATATGATCATAGGAAAGAAAATGCCAAATTACACGGACTTACAATTGCATCCTCACATAAAACAAACAAATGCATCAAGCAAAGAGATGATGAGTGGCCAATGAAATGGTCTTATACTCACTTCCATATCATAGGAACAATGGCCAATGAATGGTCTTACAATTGTCCTCAATGGGCAAACAACAAAGATATGTCACAAAGACAAATGAAATGGTCATGCACTAATGAGCAATTAATGATGATAAATGCATAAATCATACAAGCAAACATGTGCATATGAAGTAAGCAATCAATCAAATCAAAGGCATTCAGCACACACTATAACCAAGCAATAAGGCTCATACAAAAGGGTTAGGCATTGAAGCCAAATGGTATAGGGTTAATGGTGCTCTTAACCTTGACATTGAGAGCCAAGGTGAAGCAGATGAAAGGATATGAGGGGTGTGCCTCATGCTCTTATCCCTGGTCAGGGAGAGCTTTGAATATCAAAAGGTGTGGGAGTTCAGAAAGTAGGAACTCTCTCCACAAGTTAGACTCGATAGATCTTGGGTTTTTACTCACTATGCATCAACATAAGTAGTGTGAGCAAGGTGAGTGACTCACAGAATAGTAGGAGATAGGTTACATATCTCTTGGATTCTACCAATTGCCTTATTTAAAGGACTTTTCCTGCTTGGGACAAAAGTAAACAAGCACAAACATCGCCTCTTAAGGAGGACTTCAGACAGTTGCCTGGCCAAGTAACAGGCCAGGTCTTCCAGACTACATGGAGTAAGGAAATTATACCTCAATGCAAATTGCTTATCAAGCAAAGCAAAGCAAAGTTCACAAGGAACTAATAGCAACTGAAGTACCTGAAATCAGTCAAGCACAATTAGTATACCAGACACAAAGTTAAAACAAAACAGCATAAGCCAACAGACAATACAGTCAAGCATATGTGCAAAGCAACAAGCTCATAACAAGTGAGCTAGGCAACCTACAAAACAAACAAGTTAGTTCATGATAAACAATCAAACTCATTCAACTTGTATTGATCTCTTTGAAGCATTTGTTGCTTAACCTGAAAAACCAAGCTTAAACATGAGTGACAAGACCACTAGGACAAGCCTAGGGTCAAAAGGAGATAAAAAGTTTAAAACAGCAAGGGACAAGTGCCCAAAGTCAAGACAAATCAATCAAGAAGCAAACCTAAGTGGTTTCACATTCATATCATTCATCATTATCATTTCACAAACAAATTAGGTCAAGGCATGTCATATAGAACCTCAAAGAAGTCAACAGAATGATTCAACTCAAATCCAATCACAAACATTTCAATAAATCCTCAAATAATTCATGATCAAACATCATCCATAACACGATAAGCATACCAAATTTCAGCTCATTTGGATCAAGGGAAGTAGGTCAATGAAAATCAGAAAGTCAAAGCAAGTTCAAGCATACTCAAACAAAGCATCAAAACATGCACCAAATTTAATAAATCATAAAACAGTGACACCACATGATAAATGAATGGGACTAAAACCATGACAAACTTTAAGATGTCTACAATTCACATGTCAAATTTCAAGTCCATCCAATTAAGCATTAGAATTTCACAAATCAAAAGAAATCATGTATCACAAAAAGTCAACAAATGACCAAACAGGGGAGAAAATTCCAATCAAATAGGAAATGCCATCAATAGTTCCAGAAAAATTCACATGTAAACTATACATCCACAAGTATGTTCATGCAAAAATCCAGACCAATTTGAGTTCAATAAGCATGGTAATTAAAATCATGAAGTTGGACATGAATGGTGTGACACAAATTGTCACACCCCTATTCAAAAAATCATATCTCAATAACCAGCAATGATAAATTCACAAACTCTACACCAAAATCACCATGATCATGTCTAGTTTAAGCACAAAAAATTTGGGGAGCATTGGATAATGTATCATCCTTTCACAATCAATTTGGCAAGACATACATAAAATGGACAACATGAACAAACCCTAGCACATTTTAAAATCCACACATGCAAAAAATCTGCACAAATTATCATAAAAAACTAGAGATCAAGAGGAGCAATCCACAAAAAATCCCATCAAAATTGGATAAAAATTGAAGCACTTATGATTTTTCTAAGTTGGTCATGTAAAATGAAATAAAAATTGAAAATGAAGATGATTTAATTAATTAAATAATCCGGCCGTGGCAAAATGGTAATATGTTGGTCCCTTAAGTGAAACTCTGCGTTTCACTTAAGGAGGTGGCAAGCGATGATTCGTGCATGGCGATACAACAGTGAGCAAACATGTAAAACGCGATTTCAGCAACCAAAACACGTTTCTGGGTTTTCAGCATTAGGGTTTATGCGCTACAGTGATACATTCATCTTGTTCATCAATCGGGTTTTCCAGCCAAAAGCAAATCGCAACCAAAATCAGAAAGCAA
Organism: Lathyrus oleraceus; assembly: GCF_024323335.1. Lineage (NCBI taxonomy): Eukaryota > Viridiplantae > Streptophyta > Magnoliopsida > Fabales > Fabaceae > Lathyrus > Lathyrus oleraceus. The sequence continues at coordinate 13,528,648 of NC_066583.1, read as the reverse complement.
CATATCAATGCATTCATCTCATCATGTATATTAACAAACCAACAACCATTAACACCAAATCATGCTGAAATGAAAGAATCGAGCAAAACATCATTCACATATGAAACTTCATGTCAACATAACTTTCAAAATACTCAACCATTTTCCACGATTCAAGTTTCAGTATAACCAGCAAGGCAAGATCTATCCAAAGCACAACATGATTTTGAGAAATAAAAGAGTCGAAAACTTACTTGATTTGGAGTGCAGTGATGAAATGATGGTTGTTTGGCCGTGTATGCTCGAAACAGATGCACAATAATGCTCCAGGAGGTGAATGGAAGAAGGGTTCTAGCTCAGTTGTCTCAATTCCAGCTCAAACATCCAACTGCCATGTGAGATGCTTGTAAGTAACAGTCACGATTCTTGCTCTACAGTGATGAGATGATGTTTGCTACAGCTCCAAAAATGTTGGTGGGTGATGAAGCAATCAACAAGGCACGAGTTCTTTTGAGAATTTTCAGAAAAATTTCCAAGTGAAGAAAATGAGAACTTGAGAGAAAATGGAGTTTTTGGTCTATTTTGGCAAAGTGTGGCTAGGGTTTCTCTACCAGAAATGTGGAATATATATTCTGTTTAGTGTTGCTTAATCTTGGTTAGTACAAATGATAATGGAATTAGCTTAAAATGAAGTGTTTTGGTCATTTTACTAAAAACCAACCAAAAATGCATGGGGTGTATGTTAGTGCACGAAATTGGGGTTTAAACAACCTCCAAATATGATTTTTAGTCAAGTTCAATTGGTAGAAAGTGTAGCAAATGGCTATTTTGAAAGTCAACTTTTTTACCTTTCCTTTTTTAATTCAAGTCAACTAAAAAATGCCATTTTGATTGGTTGATTTTTGATGAATTGTGGTGAAGGATTTGGATAGAGCACATCAAATATGACTTGTAGCAAAAAAACCTCACTCAATTTGGCCAAATGGTTTGGAAGATATGCCACTTTGAAGTTCAAAAATTTTTGAGAATGATTTGATGATAACTTGCCAACCACACATGAGAAATGAGTGTTCTTGGACTTTTTGGAAATGGGAGAACAAGATCTTCAACTTTCATGTTGGACAAAAATTCATTTGAAGCTTGTATGATGAAGTAATTTTGAGGAGAAGAACTTTCTATTTTTGGCAAATTCCAATTACAGGTCAACTTTCTATTTTTGGAAATTTCTTGTCTGACCTCAAATTCTTCACTGTGGATGCTTGACATGTTATATGAGGCTTATATGGACATGAATGAGACCTCTCAAACCAATTCCCACCATCAAATCACTGATTAAATGCACAGTTGACCACAGTTGACTTTGGTTGACTTTGCTAGGGTTTTGCTTGACTGAACCATGTTCTGATGAATTCCAAGCCCCTACCACTTGATATCTTGATTCAAAATGATGTCACAACCCATATGAACTCTTGATGAATGATCATGGTGCCCAAATTATTCAAGAATGGCCACCAATCTATCTCAATGACTGACTTTGACTGATTTGAGCTAATTGGCTTCATCTGCAAGTAACATGGTTAGATGACAATATTTTTGTACTTTTGGTCAATAGACAGATGAAAAGCAATGATATACAAATGCAAAACATGCTTGGTGATCAAGAACCACACTCACAAGATAACCCACCCACTAGGAGGGAAGCAAAAGTGCACAAAGATCCTTGAGGCAATGATATGATATGATATGATGCCATGAGGGATCTTAGGGCCAAAATTGGGGTCTTACACCCTCATCTCCCACTCTAGCCCAACGCCAAACTCAAACTCTGGCCACACAACAGCCACCACAAACCACACCTGAACCAGAAGTCACTTCACCACCTGTAGCACCTCAAATTTGCACCTCCCATTTTGTATATACATTTTCAAGTTTAGGTCATTAACATTGCATTGTCCATTGCATAGTTCATCAAGTCATCAGTCAAGACTAGTTAGTAGATTCAGTTGTGCAAGCAAGCAAGTGCATTTTCTATGGAATCAAAGCCCTAGGGTTGGTTCAATGTGTTCATGTGTCCCAAGGATCATCTTGAAGTGTTTTGGCCAAGCATTGGATGCTCAGAGATCATCAGTCAAGATACAATTCATCTGAAACCCTAGAAAGTCAACAAAAGTCAACTGTCAGTTCAACCATGGATTTGAAGGTGGGAGATGGTTAGAGATGCCTCATTCATGTGTAAACAAGTCTCATTTGACATTTCAAACATCAACATTGAAGAATTTGAGGTCAGATCAAAACTTTCCAAAAATAGTAAGTGACCTGTAATTTGAAATTGCCAAAAATGGAAAGGTTTTCTCCTCAAGATTACATCATCAAGAAAGCTTCAAAGGAATTTTTGTCCAACATGAAAGTTGAATATCTTTCTCTCTCATTTCCAAAAAGTCCAAGATCATGAATTTCTCATGTGTGGTTGAAGAGATATGGATCAATCATGGCCAAGGGTGACATGAACTTCAAACATGCATAACTTTCAAACCATATGTCCAAATTAAGTGGTTCTTTTTGCAATGTTCATGTTTTAACCTCTACTATCAAAACCATATATCACATGCCATGCATTCTCATCATATAATCATTTGGAATTTCACTTGAATTTTGGAGGGAAATTTTCAAGTTTGAAAATGAAGCATTGTTTGATCATTCTAACACTTGCATTAGCTCCAAAATGGTTTTTTAAGTGAACTTGAACCCTAACACGTGCACTGTTCACCCATATTTCTCATGCATAAGGTGAAGTGGTAATTTTGCACTTACACTCTCATTTCCCTAATCCAATTACCAAATGCTTAAACATGTTTAGCAGCATGATTAGGAGGGAGTATAAAGGACAAAGCATAACTGTTTTTGCATAATGACAATCACAATTCAGATCTAGATCCAAGTTTCACAAATTTTTCTCTCACTTTTTTCTCTCAATTTCTTCACATAGCATCCATTTCTCTTGATCCATTCATCATCTGGAAGAGTTATTGAGTAGATTTGAAGCAAGAATCAAGAGAATCCATGCAGTTTTGCTCATGCTCGAAGCTTGCATACATCAATGGTGAAATCTGGTTTTGAAGGATTCGTGCACATCCGAACCTCAATTCTTCATCCATTCAAACATACAAGCATTGTAGAAGAAGCCTGGAGCATTGCAAAGCCTTGGATCAAGCAATTCCAGTTCTGTTGCTTCAAGAGGTTCCAAATCGACCTCTTTAATTCTTGAAATTATTATGTGATTGTTGTAGATCTTGCATTGCTGAGTAAACTGAGCTTTATTTCATGAAATTCCATGGAGAATTGAATTAGTTATAGTGATTTAAAGTTTGATGTGTGATCATTCATTTGCTCGATTCTATGAATATATGTTGATTCATGCTATATCCATGCTGGATTCGTGATGAGTGATGGAAGATGAACATGTTGATATGCTTGTTTTTAAAATCTGAGAAAAATGTTCTTGATGATGCACTGTGCATGATGAACTTGATGAAGATGATGAAATATTGTCCAGAAACGTGTTTGATCCGTTAGAACTCTTTTGCCGCGCCTGCATGTGTTTATGGAACGCTGGCTTTTGATTCGTTGTATGGAGCGCGCATGAAAGCGCCTGATTGGCTAGCCTTGCCAGCGCATAAATGAAACGGCTGCGTTTCATGCATCCAGGCGCGCTCATTTTGAAAAGCGCTTCAGTTCGATACCGGCTGGTGGCAATTGTTCAAATGCTCCTTTGGTTTTTCATTTCCCTCCATGCCATGTTCATACCTACTTCACATCATTTTTTATTTTTTCTTTCACTTTCAAAATTCACAAATGATTAAATAGTGATCCAAAAATTGTGTGGTTTTTTGCATTAGGTCACATTTTTTGTCGAGTATTTTATGGACATTTTTCCCTAAATTGTGCCTGGCTGGATTTTGTTTTGCCCTAGGGTTTGTGTGCACATGTCCATCTTGTACCTTGCCTTGATCATACATTTGTGAAATGCTCAATTTTAATCCAATGCTCATGAAATTTTGCATGCTTAAACTAGACTCTTGGCTGGACATTTTGGTGTGATTTATGATCATGTGAATGTAGGTGTGACAATGTGTGTCACACCTTTGCTTGTCCAACTTGATTAATTTGTTTGCCATGCCAAATGAATTCCAAATGCTTTGAACTTCAATTGCTTGTGAAATGCTTGTGGTTTATCCTATGGATGTGAAACTTTGCACACTCTTTCTAGACATGTTAAAGATTGTTTTGGCTTTAATTTGAGGTTTTTATCATGATTCATCTCTGTTTTATGCTTGTGCTAAGTTGATGTGCCAAGTTGTGCCACATAGGTGCTTGATTGTGCTTACCTTGCCTTATGCAATTTGATTACCATGCCTAATCATGTCCAATTGCCCTAATTTTGTGTGTGTTAATCATGTTGTATGTTCTGTTTACTCATGAATTTTATTGAGATTAATTGAATCATTTTTGAATTAATGTGCATTTGTTCATTCTGATGTCACAATGTGTTTTCAATTTGCATACCTTGCCATGTTTGGTTCATGAAATGAATGTGATGAATGATAATGAGATGAGACCTTTTGGATTGTTTTCTTAATTGATTGAGGTTGATTCATGTTAAATTTCATGTTCTGTTTTGAATTTTTTCTCCCTCTTTGACCCTAGGCCTTGACCTAGTGGTTTGTGACTCACAGTTGAGCTTTTATTTCAGGTTAAGAAGCACATTGCTATGAGGGGATTGATTCACTCTCTTGAGTTGATTAAATGGTTGATGTTGACTAACCTTGAGTGGTTTTGTAGGCTTTGAGACCAAGTGGCTTAATAGCATGTGCCTTGCTCATTGTTGCATTGCTTGTTTGACTGTGCACTATTGACTGTTGACTATTGGTTGTCTGTTTGACTTTTTGAATTGTATACTGATTGAGTTAGATTTTTTCAGGTACATAAGTTGCTTAAGTTCTTTTTGAACTTGATTTTGCTTTGCTTGGTTGCTTAACCATTTGAGGTATAACTCACTGACTTCATGTAGTCTAGAAGACCTGTCCTGTTACTTGGGCAGTCACCTGTCTGAAGCCCTCCTTAAGAGGCAATGCTTGTGTTTGTTTATCATTGTGCCAAGCAGGAAAAGACCTCTATGAGGCAATTGGCATATACAAGAGATGTGTAATCCATCTCCTGCTATTCAGTGTGTCATCCACTTTGCTCACACCTTGTGTTGATGCATTGTGGATATTAACCCAAGATCCTTGTTGTGTCAGTCATATGTGGAGAAGAGTTCCAACTTTCTGAACTCCCACACTTTCATTTGTCTGAAGCTCTCCCAGGCCAAGGATAAGAGCTGTGAGGTCTTACCCTCACTTCCCATTTCATCTGCTTCACCCTAACTCTCAATGTTAGGGTTAAGAGCTAACTACACCCGATTCCAGTTGGCTTGTGTTTCACAGCCTAGCCTTGTGTGAGCCTTTCTGATTGCATATAGTGCGTGTTAACTGTGTGTATGCTTGCTTTTGTATTTGCTTGTGCTGTTTAGGATAGCTTGCTCCCTGTGCAAGTTAGATAGAAACTTCAACCTAGGACCATGGTGAATTTACATGATAACTATTAGGCTCGAGTTAGTCTCCCTTCTAGTTTGTCATTTCCCAGTCTCTGGTTAGGTTAGAAGTTCTTTCCCTGCGTAGGGGAACTACGTCGCCCTGATCCTCATACCAGATGAGGTACGTAGGCAGGAGATGAGCTGATCTCTCCGGGCGCCCTTTTTCTTTTTCAACCCCATTGTGTGTGTTAGGAGTCTGACGTAAGTCCAGCGATTGGCAGTTGGTTTCCAGTGTGTGTTTGTTGGTTCAGAGTCTGATGTAAGTCCAACGATTGGCATTCGGTTTCCATGTTTGCTTATTTTGTGTGGAGTCTGACGTAAGCCCAGCGATTGGCAGCCGGTTTCCTGTGTGGTTTTGTTTGGCGTGCGTTAGCCGAACTACGAGTGCTCTGATTCTTCTCCAGTTAAAGAAGATACGTATGCATAGGATGCGACATCCTAGCGAGCACGTTTCCCCCCATCCCGAACTACGTCGACTCTGATGTCTGTGCCTGACAGACTACGTAGGCCCAGGATGTGACATCCTGCCGAGTTAGTTTCTTTTGTCTTTCTGTGTCTCCTTTCAGCCTGTGTATGCAGTTTTTGATCAGTTTTTAGCAACCTTTATCCTTCCTTTTGTGTGTGGATCCCGTCGAGTACGACGGATGCGTAGGGGTGCTAATACCTTCCCTTCGCATAACCGACTCCCGATCCCATCTCTCTTTGGTCACGAGACCATGTCTTTTCCAAGTTTACTTCGAGTGTTTCCTTTCCCTCTTTTGGGATAAATAACGCACGGTGGCGGCTCTGTTGTTTTGTCTTCCCGCCGGTTTTTTCGCGTAATGCGACACCACCCACAGAACAACCAAACCCAACAACATCTGACCCTGAACCTTCTGAACCAAACAACTCTGACTCACACCCACCAAATACATCCGCTGAACCACAAACTCCCACTCTCAACCTAAGCCCTCCCTCTTCTCCACCACCACCCTCTGAACCAGAAAACACCCTGCCAACCCAAGAGGAAGCAATAATGTTGTTTGCAGGAGCTTTAGTTGACAAGGTCAAGTCTCTGACCATCAACTCTGGCATCAGTGATGATCCTTCAGCTATAAGGACACACTGGAATAGAGTTATTGGTTAGATGACCGCTGAAGCCTTCAAGCTGAAGAGCCTCTCTGAGCAAGTCTGAATCGACTTCATCAGAGACCCTGAGCTAAGACTCCAGGAGCGTCTAGCCAGAGAAGCTGAGGAGAGAGCCCTCAAGGAAGCAGAAGAGAAAGCCAGACAAGAGGAAATGCAACAGATCAAGGAACTGAAGCCAAAGCTCTAGCTGAGGCTGCTGCTGCTGAAGCTGAAGCTAAAGCCGCTGCTGAAGCTGAAGCTCGTCGTGCTGAAGAATCTGCCAACAGGGTAGAACCGGATGCTCTGACTCAGGGGGAGTCTTCCACCTTTGTCCCTCTGGTTCTCAAGACACTTGAAGATCTTCAGAAGGAGCAGAAAGAAGTCCGAGCCAGATTGGATCAACAGGATTCAGTCAATGTCAACATTCAGAATCTGCTAACCCAGCTGCTCCAGAGGATGCCTCCACCTCAAAACCCTTAGGCACCTAGGACTTTTTTTTTCTTTCTCTTACTTGTTGATTTGCTTGGTGCTTTCTATTGTGTTTCTTCTCGCTTTCTGCTGTTTATGTTTCTAACATCTTTGAATATATATATATATATATATATATATATATATATATATATATATATTTGTCTTTCTTTCATTTATCTAAGTCTTTTTGATTCTGACAAAAAGGGGGAGAACTAAAAACAGCTCTGATGAAAACATATCCAAATCCTTTCAGTACTCTGCAAACATTGTTAAATAAATTGGTTCTAATCCTTTTGACTTAGAAATTTGCAGAAGAGTATCTAGAAACATCATATCATGGAAGCTCCGGTAAGAACTTCTGAACTCCCAGACTTATCTCAAGGGGAGCTCACTACTATCTGATCTAAAAAATTCTTATCTATAAATGTTTCATCTCTTAATTAAGATTGTTTTGTCATCATCAAAAAAGGGGAGATTGTAAGAACAAAATTAGTTCTACAATATAATTCCAGGATTTTGATGATAACAAAGGATGAAACCAAAAATGGCACCCTAACAAAAATTCCCTAAGTGTGCAGGACTCTGAACAGCAACAAAGGAGTCTGATCGTTTTATCAGATACAAACGTTGATCAGATACAAAGTACTAGAAGATCAGAAGCATCTGAAGAAGAAGTGCGCGCTAGAAGTTCTGATTCTGAGCAAAACAAGATAGTAGAAAGAACCAGAAGCTCTAAACATCAACTGAACTTAGTTCTGATGATCTAGAAGACCAGTACTCTTAGAAGCTCTGATGTAACCTCAACGCAATCTCCTTCTGACACAGAAACTCCGAGATAACAAAGACTCTGATGAAGATTCTCCAAATCCAGATAGAGTAACGGAAAGAATTTCTTCAAATGGAAAGGAAGTATTTTTAGAAAGAAGTTATTCAGGGATACAAATTGGTTATGGCAAGAAACACAAAAGTAATGACATTGAATGCTCACCAAAGGCCAATATTATGTCATCACTCCAACGGTCCTTTCACCACTATATAAAGGACAACCTACCTCATTGAGAGATACACAACAACGTACATAAAATTCTTTACATTCTCTCTTAAAGCTTTTCACGAACTGCTGCTCATACGTGAAAACAGTTGCTTGATTATTTTGCTGTAATATTCGCTTAATATTAGAAGCACTCTCTATTACATATTTATTTTTGCTACATTGCTTTTGTTCCTCAAGTGACTCTGCGTAGTCTGTATACTTGGGAGGACTAAGAGATCACTCTCTTACACGTTTGGTTGTATTAATCTTTCAAGATTAGTGGATTAAGTCCTCTTTGAAGGCAAAATCACCTTGGGCGGGTGGACTGGAGTAGCTTTGTGTTATAAGCGAACCAGTATAAAATTCTGTGTGTTCTTACTTTTGAAAAAGCTTTTATTTTCTAAAACAATTCAAACCCCCCTTTCTTGTTTTTCTCACCTTCATCTTCGAGGATACTTAGAGCAGTATCTCTAAAAAAATCTGAAATGAGACTCTTCATATTGATGAAGCAGCATCTCCAAACAGTAAAAGTGAGATTCTCTGTATCGGGTCGAAGCAGCATCTTATATGATAGAATTAAGATGTTCCAGCAAGGGAAAAATACCTTAATTGAATCTAAGACTCTCCGATGATATTAGAGCAGTATCTCTAAAGAAAATCTGAAATGAGACTCTTCATATTGATGAAGCAGTATCTCAAATAGTAAAAATGAGATTCTCTGTATCGAGTCGAAACAACATCTTATCTGATAGAATTAAGATATTCCAGCAAGGGAAAGATACCTTAATCGAATCTAAGACTCTTCGAGGATACTTAGAGTAGTATCTCTAAAAAAATCTGAAATGAGACTCTTCATATTGATGAAGCAGCATCCCCAAACAGTAAAAGTGAGATTCTCTGTATCGGGTCAAAGCAGCATCTTATATGATAGAATTAAGATGTTCCAGCAAGGGAAAAATACCTTAATTGAATCTAAGACTCTCCGATGATATTAGAGCAGTATCTCTAAAGAAAATCTGAAATGAGACTCTTCATATTGATGAAGCAGTATCTCAAATAGTAAAAATGAGATTCTCTGTATCGAGTCGAAACAACATCTTATCTGATAGAATTAAGATATTCCAGCAAGGGAAAGATACCTTAATCGAATCTAAGACTCTTCGAGGATACTTAGAGTAGTATCTCTAAAAAAATCTGAAATGAGACTCTTCATATTGATGAAGCAGCATCCCCAAACAGTAAAAGTGAGATTCTCTGTATCGGGTCGAAGCAGCATCTTATATGATGGAATTAAGATGTTCCAGCAAGGGAAAAATACCTTAATTGAATCTAAGACTCTCCGAGGATACTTAGAGCAGTATCTAAAAAAATATCTGAAATGAGACTCTTCATATTGATGAAGCAGTATCTCAAACAAATAAATGAGATTCTTCGGATAAATGAAGCAGTATCTCAAATGTTCGTCTGTTTGGGGAATTTTTTAAGAAAAGACTCCTTTCGAGGGAGACATACTGGAAATGTTCTGCAAGGGAAAATCTCATAAGAGAATTTTTAGGGTAACCTCTGTTTGGGGGGCAATGATAGCAGAGAAAATGTCGGGAATATCATTATTAATCATATAGTTGAAAAGAATGGCTTACTGGAGAAATGGTTCCACGAGAACATGCAGGGTAATAAATCCATTGAAATAAATGATGAAAGTCTGGGATACATATGCATGACCCTAGATCCTGATATTTAGGTGTGATTTTTGTGTGATGCTCCATTTTGGATGGAAGCATCATGCGTGGGAGGATACATGAGATGTATGTAGTATGCAATTGCTGGGGGTATTTAGGATGTGTATGTAGGAATGCGAATGATTTTTATTTTGTAGAAATTCCCATTTTGTGGGAGTGTTATGCATGAGTATGTTGATGATCGATATGACTGTGTTTTTTTGAATTTTCTGTTTGGCAGGAAATTATGCATGAAATGATGCATGTCGGAATGCAACTGGGTAATTGGATGTTTTTGTAGAGTTTTATTCTTGACTGCCAATGAGGTTGGACTTTATATGGGAACTACCAGATGAGGACATAACTTGAAGGATATGTTACTATCGCATCTTGAAAAACATGATTCCTCGCGATGGTCGCAGAAAAAATTATGTTCGAACAGAGTCGCCACCGAACTTTATTTATCCCAATGAAGGGATAGGAAAATATCGATAAAACCTTTAGGAAATGGAATAATGGTCGTCGCAACCATAGTCGGGTTCGGGAGTGGATTACGTAAGGGGAAGGTATTAGCACCCCTTACGTCCGTTGTACTCAACGGGAACCTCTTAGTTCTAATTTGCATTTTGTGTGTTAATTTATGTTTTCTTGTTATCTTTGGGTTATAAGATTATTAAAAATAAAAAAAGGATGAGAATCTCATAAAGGGAAAGGGGAGGTTTTTTATTAGTGTGCTCGCGAAGATACAACAATCTCTTGCCTACGTATCCTTATGGTAATAAGGAAATCTGAGCATTCGTAGTTCGGGAAACTACGGTTGGTTGGTGTCTTTTAGTGAACAGCTGTTTAGATCGCGTTCTAAAGGCTAAACGCAGGCTTGTCTACTCTCGGCGGAGGCTTAAGCACTAGTTTGTTGTGCGCATTAGAAAGGATTAACAGTGTTCTTTCTGAAAAGATTTTTGATCACACGAGGGTGACAAGTTGGATTAATATGTTTGAAGTTTTGTTAGATTGATTTTGATCGTACGAGGGCGAGAAAAGATAGATTTAATGTGTTGAAATATTTTTGGTTGGATGACGATTACTTGGATAGTCGAGTAAGACAACTCGTATCCTAATAGTCGGGAAAAGGAATAGAAGACTCTAGACCGCTTTCTTTTTCATCCTTAATTATAGAAAGGATTTGAGAATAATTAAAGTGTTTCGAACGGATGACGAATACTCAGATAATTGAGTAAGACAACTCGTATCCAAATAATCGGGAAGAGGAATAGAAAACTCTAGACCGCTTTCTGTTTCATCCGAATATTTATGAAAATAAGGTTGTATAAGGTTGACGTATTTTAGCCTGAACGACAAATACTTGAACGATTGAGTAAAACAACTCATATCCAAGCATTTGAGGAGAGGAATTGAAGGCTCAAGACCATCTCCCTTTTCGTATAGTTTTGATTGAGAATGATTTGACCAAGTTATATCTTTGTGGAAAAATGCCAATTGTTCGACTGACCGAGTAAGAGAACTCGTATTCGTCCAATTGCGGACTGAAGTTGAAAACTCAAAGTTAACTCCTTTTTCATTCAACTTATTGTAAAAAAATGTTTTAATTTAATCGGGGTATTTCAATTGAGTTTAAGAGAAAATACTCGATGTTGGATCGAGGTTTTAGATTTGTGTTTTGAATGAAGTGAATTTTGTTAGTGTATTGCTCTTCTACTCGAGAAAAATCGAATAGATCTCATTGTAAGAAAGCCCAAGAGTAAGCTATGTGAGGTTGATGGCAATGCTTTAAAAGTGATCGACTTACAAGGGTGTTTTGAATTGATTTGGAAAAGGCGCACTCGATATTGACCGAGGTTTGTATTTACATGTGCAAATGAATTGAATTATGAAAATGGTCTCGAAATGAGATTTGCTTATGAATTTTAGCTTATGCAACGTGAATGCAAAATAACCAACAAGAAAATAAAGAGTCTCATTGTAAGGTAGCCCAAGAGAAAGCCTTTTGTGTGCAAAAGTGACCTAAGCTAAACAAAGGATAATGGTCTTGCAAACATGTTCCCCTAAGGTGGTGCCATGATGCCATTCTTACAATATGCATGTAAGTTACAGATGAAAATCCAAGTGTTTACAAAATATCACAAAGAGTAAAGGAAGACTTCCAAGCAAAGGTCCTAAGATGAAATCCTCTAAGTCCAAGTTGATTAAGAGTGGAGTGAATCTTTTTGGTCTTTATCATTTATCCTGTTTTTGTTATTTTTAATGTATGATGAAAATAAAATAAATAACAAGTAAATAAACATGCATGATGAGTTTGTACAATGATGATGATAATAATGAGTACTTGAATGTAAATTACAAGGTAATGACATAAAAGTAAATCACAAGATAAAGAATGGTAATATCACAATAATAATGGTTAGTGAATGTAAATGAACAATAAAATAAATTGCAAGGAAGTAAAGTGCAATAATGTAAATGTTAGAAGTTAGTAGTTAATGGTTAGTAACAATAAAATAAATTGCAAGGAATTAAAGTGCAATAATATAAATGTTAGTAATTAGTAGTTAGTAGAATAACAATAAGCAAATGGAATAGCAAGTTAATATAGAGAATATGGTTTCATTTGTGCATCAAATGACTCAAATATGGGTGAAATAGAGGCAATCTATCAATGCCTCAAAGTATCATGAATTATCTATTGATCAACCATTAATAGGTTTGAAACATTGAAGATTTAATCAACTCTAAACAACCATGGCCATGATCTAATAGAATTCATCAACCAAATAAATATGAAAATAAGTCAACAATAAATATTAAGTGATAACAAGAAACACTGTAAAGGAAATGGTTTCATCTATGTATCAAATGACCCAAACATGGTTGAAATAGAGGCAACCTATCAATGCCTCAAAGTATCATGAAGGATCTATTGATCAATCATTAATAGGTTTGAAACATTGAAGGTTTTATCAACTCTAAACAACCATAGTCATGATCTAATAGATCTCATCAACCAAATAAATGTAAATGATAACAAGAAACAAAGTTTGATTGAAAATGGTGGATAAAAAGTAATAAGAGCAAGAAAATCCCCAAAAGGGTGTAAACCCAACAAAAAACACTTGTCTCAAAGTTGACTCAAATATCTCTCAAAATACAACCCAAGAGTAAAAATCCATTTTTTAAACCCAAAACAAAACCAAAAATATCAAGGTGTTTGGAGTCCAAAATATTACCAAGAGTGTGGTGTCAAAACTAGATTGTTGTTGTATTTGGGTTTGAGAATGAAGCAAAAAGCTTGGAAGAGGGTGGCTATGGTTGTTGTTGTAGGAAAATGGAAAAGAAGGAAGGTGTATGTTTATATGGTAATGGTGAATGATTATGTAAGTGAAGGTTAGAAGTTTGCTACTGTTGTTGTTGTGTGGAAATGGTGTATTTTTACATGGTGGTTGGGTTTTTCAAAGAAGAAAAGAGGGTTTGAGTGAGTTATGGTTTAGGTTTAAAAGAGGGAGCTTGAAGGTGAGTTGGGCAGAGGTTTTGTGGCTTTCAAGCTTGAAAAATGAGTGAGGATAGTGCTCTATTTATAGGGGAAGCAAAGGGGTTGAAGTGGGTGAACCAAAGGGTCCTCTGGGTAAAAAAAAGAGTCATTTCTGCTATCTGCGCAGGTGTAATCGGTTACCCTGATTAGGGTAACCAGTTACACAGTCCCAAAATGGCCAAAAAATCAACTTTTCGTCTGGGTAATCGGTTACCCTGATTAGGGTAACTAGTTACCCAGTTTTTTTTTTTTTTTTTGAAATAATGAATGTATGCATGTGCAGTAGGGTCATGGATCAGATGAAAATTATATCGAGGTAGAGACAAAATTGGGGTATGACAGCTGCCCCTATTTATCTACCTTGAACCAGAAAGTACGAATGACAACAGTCTTCGTACATTCATGGTGGAAGATAATTAAATACTTAAAAGACCCGAATTTTGTCCTTTGAAATGTAAGGAAGAAATGCAGAAACAAAATGCAGTGAGAAATATAGTAAGAAAAGGTTATCGAGAGTTAAAATAAAACAATCAAGACTCTCTGGGAATTATCGGAACAACATCTTGGATGCCATGATCGAGATATTCCAACAATAGAACAATACCTTAATGGTATCTAAGACTTTTGAAAATTAGCAGAACATTGTCTTGAACAGAAAACATGATATTCTCTGGGGATAAAATGGAGCAGTTTCTTACATGATATCATCAAGATATTCCAACAAGGAAATGATACCTCAATCGTATCTAAGATTCTCCGAGGATTCTAGAGCAGTATCTTGAAAACAGATGAGATTCTTCAAATGAATGAAGCAGTATCTCAAACAGACAAATGAAATTCTTCGGATAAATGAAGCAGTATCTCAAATAGATAAGTGAGATTCTTCAAATAAATGAAGCAGTATCTCAGACAGTAAAAATGAGATTCTCTATATCGAGTCGAAACAACATCTTATATGATAGAATTAAGATATTCTGAACAAGGGAAGGATACCTTAATTGAATCTAAGACTCTCCGAGGATATTAGAGCAGTATCTCTAAAAACTCTAAAATGAGACTCTTCATATTGATGAAGCAGTATCTAAAACAGTAAAAATGAGATTCTCTGTATCGAGTCGAAGCAACATCTTATATGATAGAATTAAGATATTCCGAACAAGGGAATGATACCTTAGTTGAATCTAAGACTCTCCAAGGATACTTAGAGCAGTATCTCTAAAAAATCTGAAATGAGACTCTTCATATTGATGAAGCAGTATCTCAAATAGTAAAAATGAGATTCTCTGTATCGAGTCGAAGCAGCATCTTATACGATAGAATTAAGATATTCCAAACAAGGTAATGATACCTTAATTGAATCTAAGACACTCCGAGGATACTTAGAGCAGTATCTCTAAAAAATCTGAAATGAGACTCTTCATATTGATGAAGCAGTATCTCAAACAGTAAAAATGAGATTCTCTGTATCGAGTCGAAGCAACATCTTATATGATAGAATTAACATATTCCGAACAAGGGAATGATACCTTAATTGAATCTAAGACTCTCCGAGGATATTAGAGCAGTATCTCTAAAAGAATCTGAAATGAGACTCTTCATATTGATGAAGCAGCATCTCAAATAGTAAAAATGAGATTCTCTGTATCGAGTCGAAGCAACATCTTATATGATAGAATTAAGATATTTCGAACAAGGGAATGATACCTTAATTGAATCTAAAACTCTCTGAGGATACTTAGAGCAGTATCTCTAAAAAATCAAATGAGATTCTTCAAATTGATGAAGCAGTATCTCAAACAGAGAAATGAGATTCTTCAGATAAATGAAGCAGTATCTCGAATATTCGTCTATTTGGGGAATTTTAAGAAAAGACTTGTTTTGAGGGAGATCTATTGGAAATGCTCTGCAGGGGAAAAAGCTCATAAGAGACTTTTTAGGGTAACCTCTACTTGGGGAGCGATGATTGTAAAGAAAATTGCTGGGAATATCATTATTAATCGTAAAATCAAAAAAATGATTTACTGAGATATAATCCCACGAGCATATGCAAGGTAATAACTTCATTTGGAATGAGGAATGTCCAAGACATACATGAAGGACCTTGGATCCTGACATTTTATATTTGATTTTTGTATGGTATCCCACTTTAGGTGGGATTTCCATGCATGGGATGATGCATGGGATGTATGCAAATATACAATTTGCTGGGGATATTTGGCTGTGCATGTAGTAATGCGAATGACTTTTTTTTATTATGTTGAACTTCCCATTTTATGGGAGTGTTATGCATGAGTGTGCTGATGATTGATATGATCGTGTTTTTTTTTAATTTTTCTGTTCGGTAGGAAAACCATGTGTGGATGATTCGTGTGATGCATGTGGGAATGCAACTGGGTAATTGGATGTTTTTGTAGGGTTTAATTCTTGATTGCCAATGAGGTTGGACTTTAAATGGGAACTGCCAAATGAGAACTGGCGAAGGAGATTGAACTTCCAGATGAGGACAACACTCAAAGGATATGTTACCAAACGCGAACTGGTGAAACTAATTGAAATGTCAGACGGGACTGAATTTGTTTTTGTTTGTCAGACAGGAACTGATTTTTAAAGTAGGCTACCAGACGAGAACTGGTGAAAATAATTGACTACCAGACGAGAACTGGTATCGAAATAGGTGAACTACCAGGCGAGAACTGGTATTAAGAGATAATTTACCAGACGAGAACTGGTATTAAGAGATAATTTAACAGACGAGAACTGGTATTTGGCAAATGATTTGTCGTACAAGAACTGATTTTTGATATAGTTTACCAGACGGGAACTGGAGTTTGGAATAAGTTGCCAGACGAGAACTGGACTTTGAAAGAAATTGCCAGACGGGAACTGGGCTTTGAAATAAATTGCCAGACGGGAACTGGTTTTTTTTTTTGAAAAAGGTTTGCCAGACGGGAACTGGGCTTTTGAAATAAGTTGCCAAACGGGAACTGGGCTTTTGAAATAAGTTGCCAGACGGGAACTGGACTTTGAAATAAATTGCCAGACAGGAACTGGGCTTTTAAAATAAGTTGCCAGACGGGAACTGGACTTTGAAATAAATTGCTAGACGAAAACTGGACTTTGAAATGGCCAAGCGACGTTGGGCTTTGGTGTCAGATTTTGTGTTTCAAGGCTTTTTGATGCCATGTTCATGTTATGGGGTTAGACCCGATGAGTTTTATGATATGCATGGTTTTATTTTAGAGCAAAGTGACATGACTAATGCATGAGGATGCTTTATGCAATGATTTGAAGGCTTTCAAAATGCCCATGCGTGGGTATTGGAAGAGAAGGTTCTTTGCAGAAAGGCTTCTGTCTGCCAGATGGTTGTTTTATGGGATGATATCATGATTCCCCGACACTCATCTTAAACTCTGCATTTGCTGACTTACGAAAAATCTTTTTCTTGAACTGCTTGAAACATGGAGAGGACTCGCTCCTGTATGGCTCGTCTTGCGCCAATGTGATGGGTCAATGCAAAATGTTTACCTCGAAAGGATTTTGAAAGAAATTGTACCATAATTTGGAGATGGATTGCCCCAGAATTTTGATCCATGAAAGGATTTATCCTTGGTTAACCGAATCTTGGAGTGGTTGACTTTTCTGTGCTTTTGAGGTAGCTTGCCCCGGTATGAGCGTTGAAGCGACTTAACTCACCCTAACTGAATATTGAAGGGGTCTTCCCCTGGCCAACATAAACTCTAGGTGATCTTCCCTAGTTAATAGAATTCTAAGATGATTTACTCTGGATCAAATGATTCTTGAAATGACTTGTCCCTGATTAACAGATGTTGGAGACTGTTTAGGACTGACCAATTCTTGGAGTAATTTTCCTATGATCAACTTGATGTTTTGGGTGGCATGCACCTGATTCGTGGGTTATGAGGCAGTCTTGATTTTGATAAATGGTCAAGCTTCTCTGATTGCTCTTTGTTTAAATTTCCCTGACGTCAAGTACTGACTTGCAGTTAAAATTGTTTATTCAAAAATGGTAATTTTAATGCGATATTCATGCAAGTTTTGAAAAAGAATCATTTATTGGAATGGTGTGATAGTGTGTGACGAGTGGACCATGAGTCCAAATGTAATGCTGATTTAGCAATTTAAAGTGTGAAAGACACAGCGAGAATAATGACATTGATGTTTAATATTAGCAAATCTTTAGGAGTCAGTTTACGCAACTTTGTTGCAATATGCTTTCGGAAATAACCCTACCTCAATTAGGTCTTTTGAGGGTTGTAACGTGGCTTGGTTCATGGTTATTAAAACAAAAGGATATAAGGCTCGAAGTTTATTTTAACCCACCCCTTCTTCATGATGATCTCCAATTCTACGTTCAATTAATTCGACACACACTTACTCTTACGAGATTTCAACAGTGTAAGATCTTTTTGAAATGACAGTCACTTTATTTTGCTCTTCATGGATGTTGGTGACCCTTCGATCCTTGATATGGTGGCCACTGATTCTTGTTTTGTTTTGTTGAGGACTTTCATTGTCTCTTTTGATTCTTGTTTTGATCCCTAACTTTTGCATGGACCGCTTGTTGAAGCTTTAATCCATCAGGATTGCCCTAGTTTTTTGCCTAAGTCGTATCTTTGGGTGTTCGACTTAGCGAGCTTTTTTCATTTTATTTTTTAGAATTGTGACTGCCAAGTCATTGGTCATTCGAAGAACCATCAACATAACCTTTGGGTTTTGCATGGTTCCTTCTATGCTTCGGGATGTGTGCGAAGAACATCATGTGGTTGATCCACAAACGGGATGCTTCATCTTGTAATTTGAATGTGTAGTTAGATTAACTGAACACTACCCTGCCCCATGGTTAATGTAAGGTTTTTTAGATCCAAAAGAAACTCCTACTTCTAGGCTCGAAGTGGTTGACTAGGGATTAACTCCTTATCTCTCCAGTGTTTGGGAATTTGAAACAATGTCTGTACATCATCAGCAGGATTTTATCCGAAAGCATATAGTCAGCAATTATGGGTATCTTTGTTTTTGTCATCCTCCCTCAAATCTTTGCTAAAACAAAAGTTATGATAAAGAAAAGTGAATGGGAGAAACACTGATGTGTTTTTTTGTTTTTGATATAAGAGAAGAAAAATGAGCGAATGCGAGATGATTAATTGAAAACATGCATCATTACTTCATCAATATTACCATTAAAAACAAACAATGTTTAAACACAAGCATCTTTTAACAACAAAGAAACTACAAATGCCAAAATAGAAACAAATGAGTCCAACGATTGTCAGTGTTGAGGATGTCTTCTTGTCTGAACTACTGGCATTAGGAGATACTCTATGAAATCTTTGAACTCATTCTGACGAGAGGTTTACATGCACCAACAGGATTCCTTCTGAAAAGGATATGTACCTTTTATCGATCAATTGTTGCACTTTAGCCTTGAAAGCATTGCAGTCTTCAGTTGAATGCCCAATTGTTCCGACATGATATCCACATTGCACATCAGGATCATATCCAGGTGGGTAGAGGTTGGGTAGGACCATTTACTTGAGATGGAATAACATTCTCTATGATTGTAGTCTGCTGAATGTTGTCCTCCCTCTTTTCTAAAGCTATCATAGCCTCCACAAGTTGGTCTACCTGGTTTTTCATCGAGCCAACATCTCCTCTTAATGCAATGTGATTTTGCTCCAATGGATCCATGGTTTTTCAAGAGCTACTTTAAGTCTGATATAAGTGTCGGGAAATCAACTGTAGGTGATGGACGAAGGGTGGATGGGTTTTTTGTATATATATATTTTTTTGGAAAATGATATGAAATTTATGATGATGAATGCAAATGTAATGATATGTGTATGAATGTAGTGACATGTTTAGGATCACAGGTTCAAGGTGTTCTTAGATGGATCAGAATAACGGGTAAATGACAGGTATCTCTGATTAATGGAACCCATGGGTAGGCTCTACAGTTGGTTGGTTCCCAGAGTCATGGATATTTCTTGAGGATGTCACTGCCATGACGAAGACTCGTCGGACAATAATATCCTTAAGATGATCTCGTCTAGGTGAGGTCTTTGTATTTTCCCAACAAGGAAAACTCCATGGGGACTCTACTACACAACTCTCGAGTCCAGGGTTCTAACAAGGTTCTCAGAGTCATAGATCGAGGTTGGAAATATTACTGCAAGGTAATAATACGTCCAAGGGATCTCATCTGATTAGGGCTTTCATATTAACTCAAAAAGTCTGGGACTTTTCAGGTAGATACTACATAACCGCCGGATATAGTGGGTTAAAAGGTCCCTAGAGTCATTGATCCAACTTGAGAATACTATCGTCGTGACGAAAACTCGTCGGGAAATAATATCTCAAGAGAATCTCCTCTAGGCGGGGTCTTCGTATCTTCCCAACAAGGAAGACTCCTTGTGGGCGTCCACTATGGAACCACCAACTTAATCTTATGGTTTTTCTCAGACTCGGGTGGAGAGTCTATCTCATAAAACATCACCAACCAGGGAACCCCAAACAAGACATAGCCAATAAATCATAAAACAATAATTATGACAGAATAATAATAATAGAATAAAAATAACAAACAAACAAACAAACAAGATTAACGCATAATACAGAAACTGAACTAAGTTAGGCTTCACTCTCTTTTTCTCGGAGCTAGTCCCCTGCAGAGTCTCCATCTGTCGCATCTTGAAAAAAACGATTCCTCGCGATGGTCGCGGAAAAAAATATGTTCGAACAGAGTCGCCACCGAACTTTATTTATCCCAATGAAGGGATAGGAAAATATCGATAAAACCTTTAGGAAATGGAATAATGGTCGTCGCAACCATATTCGGGTTCGGGAGTGGATTACATAAGGGAAAGGTATTAGCACCGCTTACGTCCGTTGTACTCAACGGGAACCTCTTAGTTCTAATTTGCATTTCGTGTTTTAATTTATGTTTGCTTGTTATCTTTGGGTTATAAGATTATTAAAAATAGAAGTGGATGAGAACCTCATAAAGGGAAAGGGGAGGTTTTTTATTAGTGTGCTCGCGAAGATACAACAATCTCTTGCCTACGTATCCTTATGGTAATAAGGAAATCAGAGCATTCGTAGTTCGGGAAACTACAGTTGGTTGGTGTCTTTTAGTGAACAGCTGTTTAGATCGTGTTCTAAAGGCTAAACGTTGGCTTGTCTACTCTCGGCGGAGGCTTAAACACTAGTTTATTGTGCACATTAGAAAGGATTAACAATGTTCTTTCTGAAAAGAGTTTTGATCACACGAGGGTGACATGTTGGATTAATATGTTTGACATTTTGTTTGATTGATTTTGATCGCACGAGGGCGAGAAAAGATAGATTTGATGTGTTGAGATATTTTTGGTTGGATGACGATTACTCGGATAGTCGAGTAAGATAACTCGTATCCTAACAGTCGGGAAAAGGAATAGAAGACTCTAGACCGCTTTCTTTTTCATCCTTAATTATAGAAAGGATTTGATAATAATTAAAGTGTTTCAAACGGATGACGAATACTCGGATAATCGAGTAAGACAACTCGTATCCTAATAATCGGGAAGAGGAATAGAAGACTCTAGACCGCTTTCTGTTTCATCCGAATATTTATGAAAATAAGGTTGTATAAGGTTGACGTATTTTTGCCTGAATGACAAATACTTGAACGATCGAGTAAAACAACTCATATCCAAGCATTTGAGGAGAGGAATTGAAGGCTCAAGGCCATCTCCATTTTCGTATAGTTTTGATTGAGAATGATTTGACCAAGTTATATCTTTGTGGAAAAATGCCAATTGTTCGACTGACCGAGTAAGAGAACTCGTATTCGTCCAATTGAGGACTGAAGTTGAAAACTCAAAGTCAACTCCTTTTTCATTCAACTTATTGCAAAAAAATGTTTTGATTTAATCGAGGTATTTAAATTGAGTTTGAGAGAAAATACTCAACGTTGGATCGAGGTTTTAGATTTGTATTTTGAATGAAGTGAATTTATTTAGTGTATTGCTCTTCTACTCGATAAAAATCGAATAGGTCTCATTGTAAGAAAGCCCAAGAGTAAGCTATGTGAGGTTGATGGCAATGCTTTAAAAGCGATCAACTTACAAGGGTGTTTTGAATTGATTTGGAAAAGGCGCACTCGAAATTGTCCGAGGTTTGTATTTACATGTGCGTATGAACTGAATTATGAAAATGGTCTCGAAATGAGATTTGCTTATGAATTTTAGCTTATGCAACGTAAATGAAAAATAACCAACAAGAAAATAAAGAGTCTCATTTTAAGGTAGTGTTAGTATCTTAAGATTGGCATTAATTTTGTAAAACAAATAATGTAATCACCTCTGTTGTTTTAATATCTTGGGTTGAAGAAGTTCAACATCTGGACCAACATGTCATGTAAGATGTCACGACATCGGGAATGTGACATCTCACATGTGTATAAAACTGAATCAGTTAATTCTGGTTTGGTTTGTGATTAATTAGGAGATCTGGTGAATATCCTAACTCCTATGTGAAGATCTTGAAGATTCAATCAGAAGATTTGGTGAATATATTTGGTGAAAATACAGTTTCCAAATATGGAGATCTTTTAGGATATAAAAGATTGAAGACCTTGATTGTAGCAGAAGAATTTTGCCAGCTCTGTAACAGCAAAGGAAAGATTTGCTGCGATTTCTGAAGACCCAAATCCAGTTGGGTAGTTAGGTTATAAATAGCAGTTTGTAACCTAGGTTTTGTAAGCCTCAAACAATGTAAAAATTAGGGGTATGTGTGAGGTAAACCTCCCAACCTGTGGGAAGGTTACCAAGTGTTTCTCAGTGCTTGAAAGCATGAGATTATTTGTAACTCAAAGCCTGTAGGCAAGAGTTGTTATGTTCTTGAACAAAGCTATGAAGCATGTTCAAGTTGTCTAAGCATTACATGGTATTTGTAATGATAGGAATGGAAACTGGAGGTTTCTATCTAGGAGTGCCTAGGTATAGATTGCATTGGGTAGGGATTAAGTGAAGAGTTGTAAACGGGGGAGTTTAACTCTGAATTAATACCGCTAATAGTGGATCTTCTTCCTGGCTTGGTATGCCCCCAGAGTAGGTAATGTTGTACCGAACTGGGTTAACAATTACTGGTGTTTTTACCTTCTGCGCACTTTATTTTGTCTGTTATAACTCAGTCTGTTTCTAGTCTTTTTATGAAGAGAATAACAGACTTGACACATAGCCTGCAGTCTGATTGCAAAACAGAATGTTATGACATTCATTATTGACTGCTATTACTAATAGACTGGTTGGTCTGTTACAGTTCATCTTTCTGTAATGTTGGAATAGGTGATGTTCAAATCAATGTTGAGACATCATGCTGATAACTGGGCAGGGTCAATAAACATAAGTGCTATATTTGATCTCTCTTGTGTCTTTGCACTAGATGGATAAAAACTGGATGTTCTTCTTTCCATGGTGGTATATTAGCAGATGTCTTGACATCTGTGACTGAGTGTGTATGAGTACTGGGTTTTAATGCTTATAATTGTCTTGGTGTATTAGTAACAATGTTGGATCAGATGGCATGACTTTGTGTAGAACATCTGAACTCTGACTATACCAGAATTTCAGGTAGCCCAAGAGAAAGCCTTTTGTGTGCAAAAGTGACCTAAGCTAAACAAAGGATAATGGTCTTTCAAACATGTACCCCTAAGGTGGTGCCATGATGCCATTCTTACGATATGCATGTAAGTTACGGATCAAAATCCAAGTGTTTACAAAATATCACAAAGAGTAAAGGAAGACTTCCAAGCAAAGGTCCTAAGATGAAATCCTCTAAGTCCAAGTTGATTAAGAGTGGAGTGAATGTTTTTGGTCTTTATCATTTTATCATGTTTTTGTTATTTTTCATGTATGATGACAATAAAATAAATAACAAGTAAATAAACATGCATGATGAGTTTGTAAAATGATGATGATAATGAGTACTTGAATGTAAATTACAAGGTAATGACATAAAAGTAAATAACAAGATAAAGAGTGGTAATATCACAATAATAATGGTTAGTGAATGTAAATGAACAATAAAATAAATTGCAAGGAAGTAAAGTGCAATAATGTAAATGTTAGAAGTTAATTGTTAATGGTTAGTAACAATAAAATAAATTGCAAGGAATTAAAGTGCAATAATATAAATGTTAGTAATTAGTAGTTAGTAGAATAACAATAAGAAAATGGATTAGCAAGTTAATATAGAGAATATGGTTTCATCTATGCATCAAATGACTCAAATATGGGTGAAATAGAGGCAATATATCAATGCCTCAAAGTATCATGAATGATCTATTGATCAATCATTAATAGGTTTTAAACATTGAAGATTTAATCAACTCTAAACAACCATGGCCATGATCTAATAGAACTCATCAACCAAATAGATATGAAAATAAGTCAAAAATAAATATTAAATGATAACAAGAAACAATGTAAAGGAAATGGTTTCATCTATGTATCAAATGACCCAAACATGGTTGAAATAGAGGCAACCTATCAATACTCAAAGTATCATGAAGGATCTATTGATCAATCATTAATAGGTTTGAAACATTGAAGGTTTTATCAACTCTAAACAACCATAGTCATGATCTAATAGATCTCATCAACCAAATAAATGTAAATGATAACAAGAAACAAAGTTTGATTGATAATGGTGGATAAAAAGTAATAAGAGCAAAAAAATCCCCAAAAGGGTGTAAACCCAACAAAAAACACTTGTCTCAAAGTTGACTCAAATATCTCTCAAAATACAACCCAAGAGTAAAAATCCATTTTTTAAACACAAAACAAAACCAAAAATATCAAGGAGTTTGAGTCCAAAATATTACCAAGAGTGTGGTGTCAAAACTAGATTGTTGTTGTGTTTGGGTTTGAGAATGAAGCAAAAAGCTTGGAAGAGGGTGGATATGGTTGTTGTGGTAGGAAACTGGAAAAGAAGGAAGGTGTATGTTTATATGGTGATGGTGAATGATTATGTTAGTGAAGGTTAGAAGTTTGCTACTGTTGTTGTTGTGTGGAAATGGTGTATTTTTACATGGTGGTTGGGTTGTTCAAAGAAGAAAAGAGGGTTTGAGTTAGTTAGGGTTTAGGTTGAAAAGAGGGAGCTTGAAGGTGATTTGGACAGAGGTTTTGTGGCTTTCAAGCTTGAAAAATGGGTGAGGATACTGCTCTATTTATAGGGGAAGCAAAGGGGTTGAAGTGGGTGAACCAAAGGGTCCTCTTGGTAAAAAAAAAAGTCATTTCTGTTGTCTGCACAAGTGTAATTGGTTACCCTGATTAGGGTAACCGGTTACACAATCCCAAAATGGCTAAAAAATCAGTTTTTGGTCTGGGTAATCGGTTACCCTGATTAAGGTAACCGGTTACCCAGTTTTTTTTTTATAAGTTTTTTTTTTGAAATAATGAATGTATGTATGTGCAGTAGGGTCATGGATCAGATGAAAATTGTATCGGGGTAGGGACAAAATTGGGGTATGACAGTTACCAAACGAGAACTGGGGAAAATAATTAAAATGTTAGACAAGACTAAATTTGTTTTTGTCTGTCAGACGGGAACTGACTTTTACAACAGGCTACCAGACGGGAACTGGTTACGAAAAATAGACTACTAGGCGGGAAGTGGTATCGAAATAGGTGACCTACCAGGCGAGAACTGGTATTAAGAGATAGTTTACCAGACGAGAACTGGTGTTTGGTTAATAATTTTTCCTACAAGAACTGACTTTTGAAATAGCTTGCCAGACGGGAACTGGACTTTGGAATAAGTTGCCATATGAGAACTGAATATTGACATAAATTGCCAGACGAGAACTGGACTTTGAAATGAATTTCCAAACGGGAACTGGGTTTTGCAATGAATTTCAGGACGGGAACAGGGCTTTGGTGTCATATTTTGTGTTTCAAGGCTTTTCAATATCAGGTTCGATGTTATGGGATTAGGCCCGATAAAAGTTATGATATGCATGGTTTTATCTTAGAGCAAAGTGACATGACTAATGCATGATGGTGATTTTTGTAATGATTTGCAGGTTTTCAAAATGCCCCTGCGTGGGTATTGGAAGGGAAGGTTCTTTGAAACAAGGCTTCTTATCTATCGAAAGGTTATTGGATGGGTGGTAGCATGATTCCCCGACACTCATCCTGAACTCTGTAGTTGATGATGTGCGAAAAAGGTCTTACTTGAACTGCTTGAAAACATGGAGAGGACTCGCTCCTGTATGGCTTATCTTGCCCCAATGTGATAGGTCTAGGAAAAATGTTTACCTCGAAAGGATTTTGAAAGCAATTGTACCATAATTTGGAGATGGATTGCCCCAGAATTTTGATCCATGAAAGGATTTATCCATGGTTAACCGACTCTTGGAGCGATTGACTTTTTTGTGCTCTTGAGGTAGCTTGCCTCGGTATGAGCGTTGAAGCGATTTAACTCACCCTAACTGAACATTGAAGGGGTCTACCCCTGGCCCGCAGAACCTATAGGTGATCTGCCCCTAGTTAATAGAGTCTTGAGATGATTTTCTCTAGATCAACTTGTAGCGGGGTATTCGTTACCTTTAGATTTATTGACTAAATCAAAAGTAAGCATACAATTCGAGTCGCCACCACACTTCTACTTATCCAAAGAAAAGGTTAGAAAGCGAACAAAAACCAAGTAAGAAGTTTTATCAAATCAAAAACTAATAAAAATGTCAGAGATCTGGGTAAGGGGGTTGGTTATGCAATGGAAAGGTTTTAAGCACCAAAAACATCCTTAGTACTCTAAGGGAGCCCTTTTTGAAAATGTTGTATGGTAGGTAGGTATTTGTGAAAATATTTGTGCAAACATGATTGGGGAGATGGGAAAAGAATATACAAATTATTTACAATTTTGTTGTTTGAATGGATAAACCCATTGCCTACGTACCATCACAAAGGTAGGATCAAAACCTCGTAGTTCGGGGTAAAAATCTCAAAAGAAATTGGTGAATTGATTTGGACAAAAGCCTTAAGGTCTTTTGTTATCAAAGGGAGAAAACTCAACCTAAACCAACAATCCACCATGTGAGGAGAGCTTCAACATACTAGTGAGGGATCCACCTTATGATAAGTATGGAAGACTTATAGTCCAATCACTAAGGATAAGGTGAGGTTTACATCAACCACTATGATAACTCAAACCTATGGCTAATGTTTATGAAAAAGGTTTTAACAAAGGTGGTCATTGTAACCACAAAAACAAACTTGAGTGAGTTATATTTACCAATTAGAAGTATTCACAAAATGAAGTCAATGTTGACTTAAGATTCAATTGAAAATAAGTATTAATGAAAAGAGTTTGAAAAATCAAATGCATAATGCCTAGGTTTCTAGTTTTGAAAACAATGTCGATGTTTGCACAAAATGAGTTTGGCTTGGGTTAGAATGGAGAGAAGAAGAGAAGGGCTAGTCCTAAACATGCAAAATGAGAGAAGAGATAAAACCCTTGGAGTTCCTTTCTTGATATCATAAAGATGATTCAAGATCCTCCTTTCCTTTGGACTTAGCAAGCAATAAGCAATTAACTCAAGCAGTCAAGCAAATATTCAATCAAGCTTCTAGGATCTCCATTTGGCTTGTCTTTCTCTTAACTTGGATGTTCATGACAATGTTCCTTCTAACTATCTCAAGTTTTGAATCCCTATCACACAAGAACAAACAATCAAAAAATTCACAATGCAATAAGAGGAATGGACAAAGAGAGTTTAGATTAGGGGTCCTTTCAAGTCAACTTCAAGATTAAGCATTCTAAAGGCACGAGGCCTAGTTGCTCTTCAACAATTTTAGCATTCTAAAGGCATGAGGCCTAGTTGGTCTTGAACTCCATTAATCATAGGTATGGTCCAAAATCTAAGTCCTTTCTCCTTTTTGCATTGGGTTCACACAAACAAAACAAAACAAGCACAAGGCAAAAATATATTTACACAATAATGTGCTCAAGTGAGCAAAAGGAAAATGGCATAAACATAAACATGAGCTCAAGTGAGCAAAGGGAAAAGGCAATATGAATAAATGAGCAAGAAATTAAATTGCATTAAAGTAAATTGCAAGAGTTAAATGCTTGAATTAAAAGTTAGTAATTAGTAGTTAGTGTTAGTATGCCATAAGGCAATTTAGCGCTATGTTAAGCAATCGTAAGTGGACTAATGTAGTAGTCACACCTATCTGAGGCTGGTCAATAAAACTATAGGCAAATAAACACAAGTTAGAGATCATGATTGTAGCGGGGTATTCGTTACCATTAGAGATATTGGCTAAATCCAAGGTAAATCATACAAGTCGAGTCGCCACCACACTTCTATTTATCCAAAGGATAGGTTAGAAAGCGAACAAAAACCTAATAGTTTTAACAAAAACTAGTAAAAGAGAACAGAGATCTGGGTAAGGGGGTTGGTTATGTAATGGGAAGGTGTTAGGCACCCAAAACATCCTAGGTACTCCTAGGGAGCCCTTTTCATACTTGTTGCAAGGTTGTTATTTTTGTGAAAAAATGGTTTGTGCAAACATGATTGAAGAGATGAGAAGAGAATATACAAGTTTATTTACATTTTGTGTTTGGATGGATAAACCCATTGCCTACGTACCATCTTATAAAAAGATTAGGATCAAAACCTCGTAGTTCGGGATAAAAATCTCAAAATGAGTTGGTGAATTGATTGATCCAAAAGCCTTAAGGTCTTTTGTTATCAAAGGGAGAAAACTCAACCAAACCACAAATCCACCATGTGAGGATAGCTTCAACATGCTAATGAGGGGTTAACCCTATAATAAGCATGGAAGGCTCATTGTCCATCACTAAGGATATAGGTGAGTATTACATCTACCACAAGGATAACTCAAACCTAATAGCTAAAGGTTATGAAAGATTTTGATTAAGAAAGTGGCCGTTGGAACCAGAAAAGACATTTGAATGGGTTATATTTACCAATTAGAAGTATATACAAAATAGTTAAAGTTGACTTAAAGATTCAATTTAAAATAAGTGTTATGAAAAGAAAGTTTGAAAATCAAAAGCATAAGGCTTAGGTTTCTAATGTTTGAAAACAATGGTTAAATGTTTGCACAAAAAGTTTTGGCTTGGGTTAGAGTGGAGAGAAGAAGAAGAATGGCTAAGTCCTAAGTAAAGCAAAAAGAGAAAGGATAAAGAAACAAAAACCACAATGGAGTTCCTCTCTTGAGATCATATTGATGATCCAAGTAGCTCCCAACCTTTGGAATAGGCAATCACAAAAAGCATAAGCAATCATCAAACAAGCCTCTTAAGAGATCCTCAATGTATCTTGTGTCTTTCACTTTGGATGAGCATGGCAATGGCCCTTCAATTAAGCTCAAGTTGGAACTCCTAGCACAAGAAAGCACACATCAAAAGGTTCTATAACACAATCAAAGAATGGACAAGAGGGAGTTTAGAGATTTGGTCCTTCTAATCCATCTTCATTATTAAGATCCTTTTACTCCAATTTTTGCATATGGAAGGTCCTAGAATCTAAGTCCAATTCTCCATTCATTGCATAGGGAAAGTCCTTCAAACTAAGTCCACTTATGTGCATTTGGTTCACAACAATCAAAACAAAACACAAGCATAATAATATATACAATTATGTGCTCAAGTGAGCAAAAGGCAAATGGCATTAACATAAACATGTGCTCAAGTGAGCAAAGAGAAAAAGCAAATGGATAATATATGCAAGAATAGTAAATTGTATAAAAGTAAATAGCAAAAAGGTAAATGTTAATTGTCAATAGTTAGTGTTAGTAGTTAGTGTGCCATAAGGCAAATTTAGCGCTATGTTAAGCAATCGTAATTGGACTTATGTAGAAGTCACAACTATCTGAGGCCGGTCAATAATAATGTAGGCAACACCACAAGTTAGAAGTCTTGATTAGTGAACCAAGTTCCAACAACTTTCCATGTCAAAAGAAAAAGAGAATTGATCTTGTATTGGTTTAAGCCTTTTGCATGATTTAGAAAAAAACCTATCCTTAATGCAAAGCCATTCACTTGATCAATTGATCAAGATGAATTAGATTTGGATCAAGGAAGATTAAGTCTCCCTAATCAATGCTAACTTATCAACCTTCAACTCATTGATCAAAAAGAAAATAAGAAGAAGAAGAAGGAGATGGAGAATGGATAATGAAAATGGAAAGATCAAAATGCATAAAGTGACATAAGATGTACCAATCCATATGTATTGACCAAATGACATTGAAAGTCAAAGTCAAACAATGATAAATCAGAAATGAGATGAAGATTGGAAATCAAACAATAATCAAAATATTTTTGGCATTTTTAATATTAAAATAAACTTGAATTAAAAATAAAAGAAAGGTCAAACTTCAAAATCACTTCAAATAAACCTTGAAAGGTCCAAGTGATTTATCCCAAGTTCAACAAGGTCAAACAAAGTTTGACAAAAAATTTCAACATTTTTAAAAGTCAGAAACTATTTTTAATCAATTAAAAATGAATAAAAATAACCTAATTGAACTAAAATCTCAAATAAATCTCAAATCAATTTAAAAATTGATGAGACTATTTTTCATAGACCCATCATTATTCAAATAGGTTAGGAAAATATTTTTGTATTTTTTGAATATCAAAAACTATTTAAAATGAATTAAAAACAACCAGAAAAGAGAAAATTCATAAAAAATATCAAATGATGAAATAAAAAATATTAAAAATCAGAAATAGAAACTAGAATTTATTTGGAGACTAATGCAATTGGTCCCATAATTTTTGGATTAAAAATGAGAGAGATATTGATTTTTGAAATAAAAAGGAATTAAAGAAATTAAATCAAAAAATAAGAAATTAGGAAAAACGAGGAGCGTTAGACCTGAGCTCATTAATTGAGCTGGCAGATCATACACTCCAGAGGCGCGCTCCCACCATACGCCTTGGTCAACTGAACCACACGCAGCATTAACACAAGTCATAAGAAACAAAGGCCAGGATTAGATCTGGACAACTCAATCCAATGGCTCAGATTCAAACTGGAGAGAGACGGCCACCAGAACCACCTTCTTCTCCGGTGAGCATGCGTTTTCCGGCCAAAATTGCAGAGATTCAAAAGGCAACCAAAGTGCACGATCCTTACACCAAAATGGAGTTGGGGTGATGTACATCAACCCTGTAACCTTGAATCACACTCAAGATCCCTATAGGTTGAGAAATCTGAGGTGGAAGATTCAGGTATGAAAAATGCAGATCAAAGAAAAACGAAATTGAAGCTACCACTAGCTTGCCTCTCAAGTGAGGACTTCAGAAAACACTTTGGCCAGGCAAATAGATCAATATATGATGAGTTTCGAAGAAAATACCAGCTGGTGAATAAACTTGAATTCTGGAGATTTAAGCTCGATTCCTTACTTGCTTTGCCAAAACAGAAGATCAGTGAACTAAATGATGGAGGTCTAGAAGCTTTAGTCCAAAGATTCAACCAAATGTAGTTATTTTTGGATCTGAAAAATTTGAAGAAAATGAAATTGCTTCTTTGGTGAGAGGCTGGGTTTTGATTTCTGCAACAATTCAGGTTGAATCAGGTGTGTATTTTGAATGGAATAAGGTCTCTATTTATAGAAGAAATGGCAAGGAGAATGTGATCAAAGCCGTGTGCATGAATTTGGACAATCCTTGCATGGGCTTGCATGATCATGCATAAGGCCCAAAACCAAAGCCAAAATGCAATCTGAAATCAAACCAAGGTGAAATGGACGTGTAATTTGAATGGAAAATGCTTGTGCATGGAATTTTGAAGTGTTATGCATAATTGAACCAAAATCTTTTCCTCTTCGAAAATACCACTTGCCAAGTCCAAGCATGATCATGTGATTAATGGTTGGAAAGGTTTTGATGTAAGGAACAATTGTTATGTTGGGCAAAAAACCAATTGAAGTGTGGAAATTTATGAAATTTGAGTTTAAAGTGCAAGGTGTATAACATGTCAAAGCAAGGTTTCTAAATTTGGCCAATTTTCAAGCCCTTCTGTTTTGACGATGCAAGCCTCAAATGAAAAAACCTCCAACATAAAAGTTGTAGATCATTTCAAAACAATCAAAATGGACTTAAATTTTGCATAATTTGGATTTTTGATGAAAGAGTTATGGGCACTTGAAGTTGGACTTTTTTGCCTTTTAATGCATTTGACCCAAAAGGACCTATAATGTCTTGCATTATCACATGTATTTCCTTTGAGATTTTGAAATTTTGTCCAAAATAACATTTAAAGTAGACATCTTAAGCTTTCCAATTCATTTGATCCCACATCAAACTCATAAAAAATGAATGAGTTATGTCCTTGGGAAGTTGACCCAAAATTAGGGTTTCAGTCAAAATGACCTATAATGTATTGTTCATATTGTCCTTAAGAACATTTTTTCTTTTGGAACCATCTCCATTTGACCAACACATAAAAAGTTAGGTCTCAGTGCACTTCAAAATAGTCAGATGAATTGACTAATCAACTTCTCAAGTCCATGACTCATACCTTGATGAATTGATGATTGAGGACACTAAAATAAGTTCAAATATGCATGAAATGGTAAATTAAAGAACTTCCCTTGATTGTATTTGATCATGGGCTGAGGTTGCTTCAGGAGCAAGGCATTGTGGTGCACAGATGAATTAGGGTTTCTTGAAGAACAAGACCTCAAACCCTTTGACTTGATTTGATCAAAATGATGAATTGAGATGCTAGGGGGGGCATACTTGATGGATGGGAGCTTTGGGAACCATTACCATGCTTGCTATCATCTCCTCTTGACCTTACCATTGCATAAGTGATCTCCTTGAAGCTCTTGACCTTGTGATTGCTCAAGCTACAAACAAAAGATGTTAGTGACGTATTTTTGTGCTTTTGGTTAGTAAACAAAATAAGAAAAGCAATGATATACAATTCAAGCATGCTTGGTGATCTCAAACCACTCTCAAGAAGTCCCACCCAAAGGCAAAGGGAACCAAGATGCTAAGGATCCTTGAGGCAATGCAAATGCAATGTTATGATGCCATGAGAGATCTTAGGGACAAAATTGGGGTCTTACAATGACTAGTAAGCCAAGCTCCTACAACTTGCCATGCCAAAAGAAAAGAAGAATGACCTTGTATGGATTTTAAGTTTTTTGCTTGACCAAGAAGCAACCTATCTTAGACACAAAGCAATTCACTTGATCTTTGATCAAGTTGAATTTGATTTGAATCAAAGAAGGTTAAGCCTCTCATATGTCAAGGCTAACCACAAATCATTAACTCATTGGTCAAAAGAAAAAGATGAAGAAAGGAGATGAAGATAGAATGTATAAAAATGAAATTCAAATGACATAACCAAAACATAATGGTCAAATATGAATGAAATCATCATCAACCAATGGTAAACAAAAGTGAAATGAAGATTAGAATTAAAGAAAGGTCAAACATATTTTTGGTATTTTTTGGAATTAAAATAATACATAAAATAAAATGAACAAAATGAGGTCAAACTTCAAATCTAATTCAAATCAACTTGGATAAGTCCAATTGGATCATCATAAGTCTAACATCGCCAAACTAGGTTTGACAAATTTTCTCGACATTTTTTGAAAAGAGAAACTATTTTTAAACAATTAAAAATGGAGAAAAATAACAATATGAACTAAAATCTCAAATAAATCTCAAATCAATTAAGAAATTGATGAGAATATTTTTGGCATTTTTGAATATCAAAAGGTATTTTTGGCATTTTTGAGTATCAAAAGGTATTTTTGAATATCAAAAGGTATTTAAAATGAATTAAAAACAATCAAAAACAAAATAATTCACAAAAAATATTAAATGGAATCACAAAAATAATTAAAAATCATATTATGAAAATAGAATTTAAGAGAATTTTTTTGCAATTGGTCCTATATTTTTGTGATTCCAAATAAAGAAGTTATGAACTTTTGAAAATAAAAAGAATTAAAGAAAATAAAATAGAAATTAATAAAAGCTGGAAAATCCACAGGAGTTTGATCAGGATTCATTAATTGACGTGGCTAATCCAAGGGCCAAGAGACGCGTGCGCATGGTGTTTCCCAGTCAACAACATAACACATTAAATTAAAAAAGGTAAACATGACGCGTGGCCATGATTAGATCATGTGAGCCAGATCCAAGGGACACAAGGCAAGCCAC
Source organism: Lathyrus oleraceus (assembly GCF_024323335.1). Taxonomy (NCBI): domain Eukaryota; kingdom Viridiplantae; phylum Streptophyta; class Magnoliopsida; order Fabales; family Fabaceae; genus Lathyrus; species Lathyrus oleraceus. The sequence continues at coordinate 13,494,944 of NC_066583.1, read as the reverse complement.
GTGTGGACGGTGGTGAAAACCACCGTCTTCTCCGGTGAGAAGACAAAATCCGGCCACCAGTTGCAGGTTTTGCAACTTTAACCAAACCACACGATCCTTATACCAAATTAAAGCTGGGGTGATGTACATCACCCCTGTAACCTTGGATTGTGCTCTAGATCTCTATGGAAGGAGAAATCAGAGATGGAAAATCTAGGTACTTGATCTGAAGTTCAACAATTCACAAAATTAAACCCACCAATGGCTTGCCTCTCACATGAGGACTTCAGAAAACCAAACCAACATAAGCAATGCACAATATATAGTGAGATTCGAAGCAAAACAGTTATGGTGTAAACCTTTGAACTGCAGCTTTGATGAGCACGATCCAACCATTCTCTTGCTTGCAGCTTGATCTTGATGTATGATATGAGAGCTAGGCTTAGGAATTAGTATTGAAATTCAACTGATGTTGTTGAAAATCAAACTTGAAAAAGAGAAATGAAAAATCAAATTCCTTTGGTGTGAGGTTGGGAAATGAATTCAGCAGGGTTTCAGGCGCCTTCAGGTTACCAATCAATGAAGCAAGCATGTTTATTTATAGCTGAAAGTGAAAGGCAAGGGAATGGAACTCGTGTGCATGTGAATGGGGTCCTCCATGCATGGGCCTGTGCAGGCGCATGTGAGGCCCAAAATTAAATGGTTTTGCATGCTGAACTCAATTGAAGTAAGTTTGGACGTGCAGATTGAATGGCATTGGCTTGTGCATCAAGATTCCACATGAAATGCATAAATGGTCACATATATTCATCTCTTCGAAAATCCCATTTGGAAAATCCAAACATAGGCATGTGAGTAATGGGTGGAAAGGTCTTGACATAAGGAACAAAAGATATGTTGAAAAAATATCCATTTGGAGTTTGGAAAATTGTGAAAACTGGCCATGAAGTTTGATGTACAAAACATGTATTTGAAAATTTTGCCAAAAAGGACCAATTTCAAGCCCTTCTGTTTCAATGATTCAAGTCTCAAATGGAAAAACCTCAAACATAAAAGTTGTAGATATTTTCAAGAAAATCAATTTGGACTTTAATTTTGCATCATTTGGATTTTTGATGAGAAAGTTATGGGCAATAGAAGTTGGACTTTTTCAAGATTCAATGGCTTTGGTCCAAAGTGACCTATAATGTTTTGTATTATGACACGTGTTTCTTTTAGGATTATGAAATTTTGTCCAACATAACATTTGAAGTAGACATCTCAAACTTTCCAATTCACTTTGTCGCACCTCAAAATCATAAAAAATGAAGGAGTTAGGTCCTTGGGAAGTTGACCCAAAATTAGGGTTTCAGTCAAAATGACCTATAATGTTTTGAAATGAATGACGACCTTCCATGTTTCAAATATATTTTTGATGAACATGAAAGTTGTTCATAAGGTTCTTAAGAACATTTGTTCTCTTGGGGTCATCTTCATTTCACAAACACATCAAAAGTTAGGTCTCAGTGGATTTCAAAATAGTCAGATGATTTGACTAATCAACTTCTCAAGTCCAAACTTCAAATCTTGATGAATGAATGATTTAGGACACTCACATAGGCTCATATATGCATAAAATAATGAATGAAAGAACTTCCCTTGATTTAATTTTATCACAGGTTGAGGTTGCTTCATGAGCAAGGCACAGTCAATGCACAGTTGAATTAGGGTTTCCTTGGGAAACAATCCTCAAGCCCTTCGGTTTATCTTGATCAAAATGACAAATTGAGATGATTGGGAGTCATATATGATGATTGAGAGCTTTAGGAACCATTTTCATGCTTGCTTTCATCTTCATCTGGCCATTTCATTGAGCATAGGGGCCTCCTAGGAGCCTTGGATCACATGACTGCTTAAGCTTCAAAACAAAACAAGTTAGTGACATATTTTTGTGCTTTTGGTTAGTAAACAAAATAAGAAAAGCAATGAATGTTAAAATCTTTGTCTCGATGAGGTATAATGGGCTTAAATAGTAACAAAGAGACGAATTTTGGTCCTTAAGAGACCTCATGATGCAAATGTATGTATGCAAAAATTTATGCTCTGTGGGGATATATGTCCACAAAGGAAAAAGAAATCAGGAGAAACTGAGAATCCCAAGGAGTAATACACTCACTAGGGAGACAGAGACTCTGAGGGGATAAAGGGGAAATGCGTGAGCAGGTCACGACTTAAAACTTGCTGGGAGACCTGAAGGGATTCCATGAAAATCAATCAATGGAAAGACTCGAGCTGACGCAAAGATGCATGTATTAGGGAATATGCCAATACAACAAAACTATCCACGAAGGATACTTCAGATATAATCCGGACTCAGGTGAGGATTTCCACAAAGGACTCAGCTGAGGAAACAACAAATGAGGTACTACCAGTTACTAGGTAATAAACCCAAAGAGACATGTGATCAAAACACCGGTATAAGGGTGAGAGAACAACAAGCTTAGGGAGAAAGAATATTTAAGACCGGTATAAGGGTGAGAGATATCAATTGTCCAAACATCTGAGGAAGACCTAAAAAGGTATATCTCAACTCAGAAAAATCTGACTCCACAGCGGACAAAAAGTCATAATAGGGAGCAGAAGGAGGGAACACCAGGGATACCGGTTACTGGCATATAATAGGTGACCAACCAGGCGTGAATTGGGGAATATTTCCAAGAAACTCATCATCCGAAAGGAGGGATGAAAAAGCAAACTCGATTTACAGGATGAGCATTCGATTCCATAAGGAAATACGAATCTTACTCAACTGGGGAAGAAAAAGACTTCGACTGAAGAGCGCATGAGATATATTATCTATTATCGTCAGAACGTAGATAACATACTCGCATGGAAGATTATCCATAACCGGTTACTGGGTTAATAAAGGATAAATCAACCGAAAAGAAAGGACATCGGGATACCGACTATAGGGTATAAAATGATGACCAATCCAAAGGAGAAACGATCATTACCAAACAAGGGTAAATGAAAGATAACTCGCGGGGGATACATCGACAAAAACAATGATCCGAGAGATATATCACCGATTACTGGGTGGTATACTCAAAAAATGAAGGAATATCAATACCGAATATTGGATAAAGATAACCAACAAAGAGGAGATTACATCTACCAGTTACTGGGTAGAAAACTAAAGGTGAGAGTACCCGTCGTCGGTTAGGACGAACAAATATCAGGGATTACTCTGCAAGGGGACAAAACGGGGTTTACAACTACCGGTTACTGGGTAGAAAACCACAAAAATAGGACTTATAACTACCGGTTACTGGGTAGAAAGCCAGGAAAGTATCCGCTGGGGAGAGAATGAACAATTACTGTTTACTGAGTAATTGATCACCTGGACCACAGGGAACTGCAGGGGAAATAACAAGAAAGGAGTCAATCTAGGTACAAACTAGAGAGACACAATGAAACAAGACTCAACCCAATGAGGATATAACTCAGGGGAGTAATTCCATCCCAATACATATTCAGGGAGGAAACTGAAACAAATAATCATCCACGAGGACAAAACTCAGTGGGGAATAATGAAGGAAAGATAGACAATTTCTGCCTATGGAGCTGACTTTATATGGAGAGATCAGACACAAACGTCTGCTTAGGGAAGAACATTTCACCAATAGCAGGAGATAACAAGCAAAGATATATGGCAAAGAATGCAGCATGAATATCTGAATGCTAGAATTATGCATGTATATGCGTGGTCTATGTATGATTAATGCTGACAAACAGACATATCTAACACAAACAGGTCCTAGGATCAATGGACAAACGTCCGGTATAACATCTCAAAAAGAGGAAAGCCAGGCCCACAGGAGAAAATCCAATCTTGTGGGGAGTAGCAAATACCAGGAAACACCAATCACCACTGAGGATCAAACAGAGTCGCTGTTGGGGACAAAGACCACTGCTAGGGGAAATAAGCAGGGTCGCTGGGGATCAGAGACCACTGTTGGGGATCTGCCAAAGGCCACAACTACCAAATGCCAGGGTTCCTCCAACAAATCTCGGGAACATGCAGAGATGTGGATAAGATCAGTCATAGAAGAAACTCTACAGGGGATCTTATCAGGCTATAATATGAAATTCTGTGGGGGAACAACCACCAAACAGAGGCACATTAATCAAACATTCACTTCTAACCGCCGAAGGAACATCTCTGCTACGGAGAAAAAGAAGAAAATCACTCCGCTGGGGAAGGAAACAACATATCCTCCTCGAAGTTCCAACGTCAAACTAGGATCAGGTAAAGTCTCAGCTGGGGAAGGAAACAACACATCCTCCTCGAAGTTCCAACGTCAAACTAGGATCAGGTAAAGTCTTAGTTGGGGAAGCTACAGAGCCATCCCCAGGGATTGCTGTTGAATAGACAAAAGATCCGACATATAGGAAACTCTATCGGGGAGCTCAATACAGATAAGATCCATCATAGAAGAACTCTATTGGAGAATCTATCAGGGAATGATATGAAACTCTATGGGGAGAAACCACCAAACAGTAGTTCCAATAATCAACAAATTTCCTCATATCTGCTGGAGAAACATCTCTGCTAGGAGGAGAGAGAACCACTGCTCCACTAGGGAAGGAAATAAACATATTCAATACCAGCTCTGCTAGGAGGAAACTATCCAAGAAGGAGGAAAAACAAATATCAGGCTCTGATCAGGCAACTCCATTGGGGAAAGTCTGCTGGCGATCACACTGGAGATAATCTGCTGGCGAACCAACCGGGGAAAGTCTACTGGCGAACCAACCTACTGAGGATGAGTGGTAAGCAAACTACTGGGAAGAAACTGCAAGCCAACCTGCTGAGAATTTCCACTCATGCTAAGAATTCCTGCTCATTCTGCAGGAGATTTCCATTCACTGAGGGAAAGACCAACTTCCTCAAAAAATAAGCAGCATACCAATTTTTATCAATCTATAAGGGATTTTAGATCAGTCCGTACAAGGGATGACAACCATATATTTTGATAAAACACAGATGCTAGACTCAGACTCTATGGGGATGTGAGGATGGAGATACATACATCTCCAAAAGATCAAGGCCAAAACTCCAGATTCCTGGGGACTTGATGATGTATTACCTTCTCTGCGCTTGCTGAGGAGACAACCTGAAAGATGATGAAGAGGAAACAAATATGATAGGAATATGAACAAATGTCTTACCCTTTTGGAGATCGTACTATCCTTGGGAGAGCACTGAAGACATTCCAATTATCCTTTCAGTCATTGTGAATGTTCACTTTGTTTAAAAATAGTTTATAAAAAACTTTATTTATTTAAAACAATGATATTTATCAATTAAAACATGCAAACATTTGTTAAACATAAACAAATAAGAGTGCAAAGAATTGGATAAAGGCTCAAACTTATTTGATGGAATGGTAGTCTGCGAATGGCGAGACTCCATGGATCTTTACAAAATTTGAAATTGGTGATATATATTGGAAAAAGGGCTACATTGAACATAATGACCATTTCTCCACCAACTCTGAATCCAATGTATTCGAAGCTTCAGTTGACGATGACTGAGAATCTTTAACAGATGACTGTTATAGAACAAAGTCTTGTCAGGATGCAGTTACTTGCCAAATCCCTAATTTTTGCCTAGATTGCCCCAAGGTGAGGTACTCAATCTAGCGGGATATATATTCATCATTTTTTCATGCCTCTAAGTTTTGCCTGGATCGCCCTTTCGGGTTTTCAATCCACCGAGACGCTCATTTTTGCCTAAGTCGCCCTTTCAGGTTTTCAACTTAGCGAGCTATTCTGTTTTTATTTTAGGCGAAGTATTTCTTGACTGCATCTGAATTCATAGGACGAGTGAAATCCTCCCCTTCCATAGTTGTAAGTATCAAAGCACCGCCTGAAAAGGCTCTCTTAACAACATATGGACCTTCATAGTTTGGAGTCCACTTGCCCTTGGAATCGGGCGCGAAAGACAAGACTTTCTTGAGCACGAGGTCACCTTCTCTGAATACACGAGGCTTGACCTTCTTATCAAAGGCTTTCTTCATCCTTTGTTAATATAACTGACCATGGCACATGGCAGTCAATCTCTTCTCTTCAATCAAATTCAGTTGGTTATAATGACTCTGAAACCATTCAGCCTCAGCCAACTTGGCTTCCATCAAGACTCTCATTGATGGGATCTCAACCTCCACGGGGAGCACAACCTCCATGCCATATACAAGGGAGAAAGGGGTTGCCCCTGTTAAAGTGAGGACAAATGTACGATAACCATGCAAAGCAAATGGCAGCATCTCATGCCAATCTTTGTACGTAACAACCATCTTCTGGATAATCTTCTTGATATTCTTGTTAGCAGCTTCAACATCCCCATTCATCTTGGGTCTATAGGGAGAAGAGTTATGATGTGCAATCTTGAACTCGCTACACAACTCTTTCATCATTTTATTGTTCAAGTTAGATCCATTATCAGTAATGATCTTGTCTGGCACACCATAGCGGCATATGAGTTGATTCTTGATAAACTTCACAACTACCTGCCTGGTCATATTTGCATATGATGCCGCTTCATCCCACTTGGTGAAGTAATCAATTGCTACGAGAATAAAATGGTGACCGTTCGATGCCTTAGGCTATATCATGCCAATCATGTTAATTCCCCACATAGAGAAAGGCCATGGTGATGAAATAACATTTAGAAGTGTCAGGGAATGTGAATCTTATCCGCATAAATCTGACACTTATGACATTTCTTCACATATTTGCAGCAGTCAGACTCCATTGTCAGCCAATTGTAGCCTGCTCTCAACATCTTCTTTTCCATGGCATGTCCAATGGAATGAGTACCAAATGAACCCTCATGGACTTTAGTCATCAACAGGTCTTCTTCGTGTCTATCGACGCATCTGAGCAGAACCATGTCAAAATTCCTCTTATAAAGCACATCGCCATTAATGTAGAAACTGCCAGATTATCTCCTCAAAGTCTTCTTATCTTTAACAGACGCCCCAGGCGGGTAATCTGACTCTGAAGAAAGAACTTGATGTCATAATACCATGGCTTATCATCTTTCACTTCTTCAACTGCAAATACATGAGCTGGTCTATCCAAGCCGATCACAGTAATATTGGGGACTTCATTCCAGAATTTCACCATAATCATTGAAGCAAGCGTAGCAAGAGCATCTGCCATCCGATTCTCATCTCGAGGAATATGATGGAAGGCAAACTCAGTAAAGAACGTTGAAATCCTCCTCGTGTAACAACCCAATTTTAGTAATTAATTCTTATATTATTATTATTATATTTTATTTAATTATTTGGAGTGTTAAGTAATTAATTGGTTGTGAGGTAGTATAATAATTGATTATATTAATTAATTTGGTGTGTTAATTAATTATTTAGTTGATATGAGATATAATTAAATAATTGAATTAATTAACTTGGTGTGCATATTAAGTGGTTTAATTATTTGAATTAAATAGAGATATTTAAATATTAGGTTTTATTGGGCCTAGTAATTAAATTAAATGGATATAATGATTTAAGCTCAAATAGGATACTAATATAAATAGTAAGACGTGAGGAGAGTGAGAATTAGGATTCATTTGATCATTGAAGGAAATAGAGAAAGAGGAGAGGAAAAATAAAGAGAAGAGTTAGGGTTTCATCAAATTGAAAAGGTAAAGGGGGAATCCTTATTATTATGGGTTAGTATGATCGGGTCAATGGATAGATGTATGTTTAGGTTAAAATCCCTAATTTGCATGATTTTAGGATTGTTAGGTTTTGATGATTATGCTTGATTGTGATGATTGATTGTGTTAAAACTGCAAATTAACGTTATATAATTGGAGTATGGTGTGAGTTATAATTTTCTGAACGTTTGGCTTTTTACGGAATTAAAATCGGAGGTCCGGAAGTCCTCCAACGATGAAAACCGCGGAAAATTTTGCATGCTGTCCGTCACACTCGCGGCCTGTTTTTATGTTTTATTGTCGAAATCGTTTTGGTCATAACTTTTCATCCGTAAGTCCAAATCGAGTGCCGTTTGAAGCGTTGGATAGCTGAAACAGAGGGCTATAACTTTGTTTCAGGAATAAAATAGTTTTGGAGATTATTTCATTAACGTTCTGGGGGTTGAAGAAGATGAAAATTATGTTGGAAAATTTAATAAACAATAACTTTTAGTAATGCCTTCGTGCATAGTTTTGATCATAACTTTTAACTCGTAAGTCCGATTTTGGTGGCGTTTGAAGAGTTAGAAAGCTAATGCTCATACCTAACACATGGTATTGATTGTTAATATGTTTTAATAATATTCCCATGCATACTGTATTGATAAATATATTGGGTTATACGTTTGGTTGATGAATCGTTGCATTGTTGTAATATGATTGCGTGATAATTATGTTGTTATGTCGATGATGTTAAGATGTTGATGAGTTGTTGTTATTTGTTGATATTATTCATGTGGTAACATGAATTGGTTATTGCATGATGAATGGTGTGATGCATAATTATGAATGATATATTGTTATGAATGTGTATATGTGCGATTGGTGGATTGTGAATGATATATTGTTATGAATGTGTATATGTAATTGTGGATGATATGTTGTTATGAATGTGTATATGTACCATTGGTGGATAATTCATAGAGTTGAGTTATGGGGATATGTGGAATGTTAAGATGGTAGAGATGATCTTAATTGCATATGTGTTGGTATGTGTGCATTCATTCATAGCATGGTCGACTTCATTGTGGAAGTGGTGAAACTGTGGGTTCACATGAGCACTCATTGATCCTTAATTGGAAATAGGTGAGGTAGATTTAGCACTCATTGATCCTAATCGGAAACAGGTGAGGTAGATGTAGCACTCGTTGATCCTGAATTGGAAATAAGCGAGGTAGATGAGCACTCGTTGATCCTTAATGGAAATAGGCGAGGTAGTAGATGGTACCACATGCATAGAGTCACATGTCTTGCATTGAGTTACATTAGAGTCATGTGATAGTTGGATGTTTGCATGGTTGTGATTGTGATGTGTGTATGAGATATGGTAATTGAATTTGGTGATGTTTGGATACTTAACTTGGTGAAATATGTGATTATGTGATAATTGTGATTATGTGTATATTTGAGAATATTGCATTGAATTTTAGTATTAACTTCTTGAGTGTTAATGTATGTTTGAAACATGTAAAATAAATGTTGGTTAATATTATTGACCTGATTATCCAAGGTGTGATGAATTATGTTAATTGTTGATTTAATCATTATGCCTTATTATGCTATTTCATAATGATTTGAATTCTCACCCTTTCTGTTTGAATGTTACCTTTACATGGGTATCGTGCAGATACTCTAGAGTAGTATCACTGAAGTAAGAGGACGGTAGCTCGCTCGAGATTAGCTAGAGAGTTTCCGTATTTTAGTTTGACGATTAGGTAATGAGTCAATGCTCTGGTCATGTAACACTGGGTAGATTGGTAGTATCGAACTCATATCTCATTGGAGATGCAGTATGTTATTACTTGAGTTATGTTATCTTGAGATGATTGTTGAGAGATGATCATGGTATGGGACATGGTTCATTTTATGAAATACATGAGTATTCTTTATTTTCCGCTGCGAACGCATATGCTTGAATATTCATGATAATTGAGATGTGTTATTTTAAATGACCAGGTGTATTGTTGGTTTTTGAAAGCTTTTAGTTTTTGAAAACGTTGATGTGACGCCCTTTTGTTTATACGCGTGCTTATTTACTATGATTATATGCTAAATATTTTCGGGTAGAAAAAGGGGTGTTACACCTCGCATGGGATGAGGCCAGGCTGATTCGTCTTCCATTCACCCTTAATCTGATTAACAACAAGGGCTGAATCACTATAAACATCAAGATGCTTGATTCTAAGATCAATACACTCTTCTAAACCCATAATACAAGCCTCATACTCCGCCATGTTATTCGTGCATTTGAAAGTTAACCTTGCTGTAAAAGGAAAATGTGTGCCCTGAGGAGTAATAATCACTGTCCCAATACCATTTCCATATTGATTAACAGCGCCATCGAACACCATGCCCCATCGGGAACCAGGTTCTGGTATTTCATCGAGCGTAGGCTCATCGCAATCTTTCATCTTCAAATACAAAATCTCCTCATCAGGGAAGTCGTACTAAACTGACTGATAATCCTCAATTGGTTGATTTGCCAAGTGGTCAGCCAAGATACTACCCTTAATAGCTTTCTGAGCTCGATACTCAATATCATACTCAGACAACAACATCTGCCAACGGGAAATCCTCCCAGTTAAAGCAGGCTTCTCAAAGATATACTTGATTGGATCCATTTTGGATATCAACCAAGTCGTATGATTCAACATATACTGGCGTAAGCGCTTAGCAGCCCAAGCCAAAGCACATCATATCTTCTCAAGCATTGAGTATCGAGACTCACAATCAGTGAACTTCTTACTCAGATAGTATATATCATACTCTTTCTTCCCTGATTCATCTTGGTGACCCAATACACAACCCATAGTGTCCTCAAAAACTGTCAAGTACATAATCAAGGGTCTCCCTTCAACAGGCGGAGACAGAATCAAAGGCTTGGACAGATACTCTTTGATACTGTCAAAGGCTATCTGGCAATCCTCGGTCCGATCATGACGCTGATCTTTTCGGAGGAGCTTGAATATAGGCGCACATGTGGCAGTCATATGGGATATAAATCTGGAAATATAATTCAAGCGGCCAAGAAAACCTCGGACTTGCGTCTTAGTTTTGGACGCAGACATCTCTTGTATTGCTTTGACCTTGGTAGGATCAACTTCAATACCTCTTTCACTGACAGTAAAGCCCAATAACTTGCCGGAACGGACTCCAAATGTGCACTTGTTCGGATTCAGGCGGAGTTTGTACTTCCTCAAACGCTGAAAAAGCTTCAACAAGTGCTCAACATGTTCAACTTCCGTTCTCGACTTCGCAATCATATCATCAACATACACCTCAATCTCCTTGTGCATCATATCATGAAACAAGGTAGTCATAGCTCGTTGATACGTGGCTCCTGCGTTCTTAAAACCGAAGGGCATCACTCGATAACAGAATGTTCCCCAAGGTATGATGAATGTTGTCTTCTCCATATCCTCGGGTGCCATTTTAATCTGGTTATAACCGGAAAATCCATCCATAAATGAGAAGAAATTGAATTTAGCTGTATTATCTACCAACATATCAATGTGTGGTAGAGGAAAATCATCTTTCGGACTAGCTTTATTCAAGTCTCTATAGTCCACACACATTCAGACTTTTCCATCTTTCTTAGGCACGGGCACAATATTGGCCACCCATTGAGGATATGTAGAAGTCACCAGAAACCCCGCATCAATTTGCTTCTGAACTTCTTCTTTAATCTTCACTGCCATATCAGGATGAGTTCTTCTGAGCTTCTGCTTCACAGGCACGTACTCATGCTTCAAAGGCAGGAAATGTTGCATGATATCAATATCCAGACCAGGCATGTCTTCATACGACCAGGAGAAGACGTCGACATATTCTCGTAGCAACTAAATCAATCCCTTCTTAACAGACTCTTCCAGGAGTGCCCCAATCTTCACTTCACGAATGCAGTCCTCAGACCCCAAGTTGACTGTTTCCAGATTCTCAAGATGCGGCTGAATGATCTTCTCTTCGTGCTCAAGCAGACGGGTAATCTCATCAGGAATCTCTTCAACATCATCTTCTTCGGCCTCAAATACAAGGAACTCAAACTTGGGAGATGGTGTTGGATCATTATGTTCAATGGGTTTGATTAACCTGCATAATGATTTTGGATATAAAAGAGATTTTAGAATTCAAACAAGGCAAATTATTATGTAGATGAAAAGATTGATTTTATTCTCTTTTTAGGTTTTTTAGTGATCACCAATTTCATGCCAAAAGCAAAAAGGAAAAATAATTTGGAAAAACCACATTTAACATGTAATTATTGAATGAATATCATTGTATTAATGTGCCAACAATGTCATCACTTCTCCTTTTGGCATGGGAGAAGGGTTTTTAAACAAAAGTGAACACATTACATGGACTTATGGACAACTGTTGGAACATCAACAGCGACCCAACTATTGCAGACTCCTCCAGGGATGACAAAGTTGCCAGAATCTTCCTCTGCATCATCTTCCACTATAGCAGCAGCCTCTTGGTCTTCGACCGTGTAGATGAAGCCTCCACTCTAGAACAAACCGCGCTCGTTGAAAGTGCCTGAAGAGTACCCTATGCCAGCCCAGGATTTATTGCCTTCCAGCTTAATCATTTGTCCTAAACTAGTAGTTGTGCCATGCTCAATGGCCAACTTCGCATCATTGTAGGACACAAATGAAGAAGCTCCTTTCCTTAAAGGCTCAGCAATAGATAAGGCCTGGAACGGAGTCCCAACCTCATCCTTAGCATCTATATAGGAAAAGGAAGACAAATGGCTTACCAAGAGAGCCTTCTCTCCCCCTACCACCACCAACTTCTTATTCTTGACGAATTTTAATTTCTGGTGTAGGGTGGATGTCACGGCGCCTGCCTCGTGAATCCATGGTCTTCCAAACAAGCAGCTATATGATGGGTGGATATCCATGACCTGGAAAGTGATATGGAAATCACTAGGTCCTATCTTGATTGGGAGCTCAACTTCACCAATCACAGTTTTCCTCGATCCATCAAAAGCCTTCACTACCACTCCACTCTGCCTCATGGGAGGCCCATGATATGAAAGTTTGGCCAAAGTGGATTTTGGCAACATATTTAACGATGATCCTGTGTCTACCAGCGCATTAGATAAGGCGTCATCATTGCAATTCATTAAAATGTGTAAAGCCAAATTGTGGTCTTTTCCCTCTTCGGGAAGATCAACATCACAAAAGCTCAAATTGTTACAAGCAATTATGTTTGCAACAATGCTATCAAACTGTTCAATTGTGACATCGTGATCTACGTATGCCACGTCCAACACCCTCTGCAAAGCTTCACGGTGTGGCTCATAATTCATCAGCAAAGATAGGACAGATATCTTTGATGGAGTTTGAAGCAGGTGATCAACAACATTATACTCACTCCTCTTGATGAGCCTCAGCATTTCATCACAGTCCTCTTTCAACATGCCATGCTGGCCAACAGGGACAAGAGCTTTAGCAACAACAACAGGTTTATCAACAACAAGTGTCGAATTCGGAGAAGAAGAAGAAGTCCTCACATGACTGGCAGAATTATCAACAGCAGCTCATCTCAACACGTCTTCATGGGTTTTCGGAGGCGCCGAGAATACATGACCACTACGGGTCACACCACTGACGTCTGATATGTTTACAACAAAAGTGGAGAGTAACGGCACCTCCTTCCCATCTTCCAATGCAACTGCGTTATATCTGTAGGGAGCAACTCTATCTGAAGAGTACGGGACAGGGCCCGCTGGCTTGATAATAAGAGATGGAGAAACCTTCTTCTTGCTGCCATCATATCTGACAACAATAGGTTCGGGAATTCTGAAAACAAGTGATATAACATTTACTTCATCTTCATCACGATTCTGAAGTATCTCAATCACACCCTAATCCAACATCTCTTGGATGTCCTTCCTGACTTGGCGATATCCCCTCTCGTTGACAGTGCACACACGGCAGCTGTCATGGTCATGCTCGTAGTGATTGTATCCCCATAACAGTCTATGCATCTCGACCAACGATTGCCTGATATGACTGACATACAGGACTTTGTACTTACCAGGGCAACTCTGAACCATATTAACAGCAGATTTCCCATGCTCGGGCAATGGGTTCTTCTTGACATTCGGACCTACGTCCTCGAAAAACAAGATCCCACTTCTAATAAGGTCTTGAACCTTGGTCTTCAAGTAATAACACTTCTCCAAATCATGTCTGGGAGCACCAGAATGATAAACACAGTGAAGCTCAGGCTTGTACCACCACTAAGGGTTGGCCGGTACAGCAGGTGAGTGTCGCAACTGGTGCGAAAAAAACAACCGGCGAGGAAAAAGAAACAGAAGAGTCGCCACTGTTCGTTATTTATCCCAAAGGAGGGAAAGGAAACGATCGAAGAAAACCTGAAGAGAAGGAAAAGACAAGGTCTCGCAACCAAATCTAGGGTCCGGGAGTCGATTATGCGAAGGGAAGGTATTAGCACCCCTACGCATCTGAAGTACTCTACGGGATCCACTCTTGTTGTTCTAGTCTAAAGGGTGTTGGTATATCTAAAGTACTATTTACTAAAAGAAAGTCAAAAGAAAATGACTCGCAAGGATATCTCATCCACTGCCTACGTATCTCATCTGAGTATGAGAATCAGAGTCTTCGTAGCTCGGCTACCTATGGGTTAAAGAGAAGTGTGCTCGATAAGACATCGTGTCTTATGCCTACGTATCTCATATGGAATGAGAATCAGAGCAAAACGTAGTTCAGCTAACTACGGGAACAAGGGTCTCGATTGCAACTAGGGCAAGAGAAAGGGAATGTCTCGATCGCAACGAGGGCGAGAGAAAAGAATCGCAACAAGGGAGAAAGCAAACGAGGATTAGTGGTTAGTCGTCAGTCAAAAACTCGGCAAGAGATCGTATCTCGTGCCTACGTATCTCATCTGAACATGAGAATCAGAGTTGTCGTAGTTCGGCTAACTAGGGGTTAAGGATTGCCATCTGAACATGGACGTACAAAAGAGGACACCAGCTGTGTCAAAGGAAAGTGGGCAATGTGTTCACGTCCTAGCAGTAGGTGTCACAGCTTGCTGAATCGAGTCTTAGGCAGTTACCTCTTTGCAATAGAACGGATTGACATGCCACGAGATCAGAGATGCACGAAAAGTCTAAAAGTAGGGAAGCTCTGCCCTAGAATTGTCATGCAATGTGGACCTATGTGTTAGGATTTAAGAGGGGAACATCTACCTAATGTTAGCATGCAAAGAATAAGGGAATTCTACCTATGTTATCATACAAAGGGTTCTACCTAGTGGGTGCTACCTAAACGGAACAAGAATCGACGGATGGAGCAAGGAGAGGAGCCACGGATAAGGGTAGATGGCGATGCCAAAAGCAATCAACTTACAAGGTAGATGGCGATGCCTGAAGCAATCGACTTACAAGAGAAATGGCGATGCATGAAGCAATCGACTTACAAAGGGATGGATGAATACGTGTTGGTTCTGTTAAGTTTTGAAAATGATTACTCGACGTTGGATCGAGCTTTTGATCTTGTTTTGAAATGATTATCGGATGTTCGTTTTAATTCTTGTATTAACAAATGAATAAAGAAATGAAAGAATAAACATTATACACTTCATGGGAGAGGGGTACATTTGTTATGAATGGGGATTGTTCATGGCAATCAAACAATAAGAATATATGCCTCATACATCATACAAGTAGGCAACAGTTATCAATCAAATCAGATAATTAAACAAGTGTGTAATCCAATCAAAGAATCAAACAATGAAATAAAGGTGAATTAAACAATGCATGAGAAGTATAAACATGTTAAACAATCAAGCAATATTAAGCATGGATGGAAGGAACAAGTATAACAAATGACAGATGAATCAGACAGATAAACAGATGCACAAAAGGTTCACTGCATAATTTAATCGGGAAATGAGGTAAGGACCAAATAAAATCAAGATGAAAAGGCCTCTAATACATGGCATATGAGATGGACAAGGGAGGATCAAAATATCTCTTCAATTAACATAAGCAATCCCTAAGTCAAACATCGATCATAAAGAAGTCAACTGAAAATTCAAGTCAACTTAAAAAATATGAAATAAATAGCAAATTAATCAATAAAATTATGAAAAATTAAACTAAATGAGGTAGGGTCAGGACATCATCATCCTCCAAAAAGATTTTAAAAATAATGAAAATTGGTTATTGAATTAATTGAAACAAAACAAAGGTCAAACCAAAAGTCAACCAACAAGACTAGGTTAGAAATAACTCAAGAATAAATAGTAAATTAATCAAGAAAATTATGAAAAATTAAACTAAATAAGGTGGGGCCAGGACATCATAATCCCCCAAAAGGATTTTAAAAATAATGAAAATTGGTACATAAATTAATTAAAATAAAACAGAAGTCAAATTAAAAGTCAACCAACCAAACTAGGTCAAAAATAAATCCAAAATAAATTGAAAATGTGAAATAAAATTCCAAGAAAAGGTCAGGTTTACCATGAGACAGTGGTCAACCGTCATCCCAAAAATCAAAAGCTAAAAATAATTTTAAGTCATGAAACTAACATCAATAGTAAACTGTATGCTAAAATGGACCACTTGGAATAAATAATTAAAATAAAATACTAATACTAAATAAATACGAAAATAAAAATTAAATAAAATTAAATAAGACATTAAGAAAAGTGAAAAATATTTTTGGGTAATTTTATGGACAAAGAAAATATTTTAAATAATTAAAATTAAAACAGAAAGTTAGATGTGAATTAAAAAAAGAAAATAAAAGTGGACATGTTGGTGATGGGCCCGGTGTGGGGGTGTGAGGAGCGAAACGTGGAAGGCCCAGTCCAAATAATTTAAATCCAGCATGTGCCAAGCTTTAAATAACATTTTATAAAATAAATCATGTGACCTCATGTCAATTGGTCAAGGTCATTTTAAGTGACTAAAGACAAAATAGAGATGGACAGTCAGGATTAAAACAAAGCACACGATCCAGTGGTCCTTACAGTGACACATCATCATCTTCTCCATGCAACAAGAAACCCTAACCATGCATGCTAAAAACGCAGCCCATGCAATGGATTTTTCAAAACTTCCACTCAAGATTACAAACACTATAGTGCACCAAATGCCACGAAATAAAAACCAAAATTCAAGTATGAAATATATAGATCATCATGGTGACTTGTTTTAGTAAAAATAATGGCTTAATCATGGAGAAAAGTTGACCACAAGAGGTCAACATGGACATGGTTAGGGCGAAAAAATTCAGCAACAACAATCAATATCACAAGCATATAATTGGCCTTGGCAAAACAGTAATGATAATAATGATGAGCATGGTAATGATGATGATGATGATGAATCATGGAATATAACCATACATGGCCATGGAAGAGAGAGCAAGATGATTACCTAGTGGATGTTTGATGAAACAGATCTCTAATGCTCTACCTTGCCTTGCTCGAAATTTCACCAATGCCTCCTTAGGGTTAGGGTTTCAGCCTTTTAAATAGGGTGGATGAGGTGTTCTCATGGGCTTTTTAATAAGTGATTTATCCATAATCCAAAATAATGCCAAGTGATGTGTGAAATGTTGTTATTTTGGGCCAAACTTAAGTGATTAAATATCCAAAGCATGGCCACATGAGGAAAAAACGTGTGCTGATTTTATGCATGGCTTGGCAAGTAAGAAAACAATCCAAGATGGTGACTTTATGGCCATGTAACTTGATGCTCAAGTCACCAATTGGAGAAATAATACAAACAGTAGCAAGATATCATGGAGCTTAGCAACTTTCATGTTGAGCACAAGTTGAAATGATGAATGGAAGAAGGTGAAAAATGGGCCTCAAGTTCAGGTTTCATCATGCAGAACTGGCTGGGCCAGTTTGGCCTAAAATCTGCCTAGAAAGTCATGTCATGGTGCCCACTTTAGGTGAATGTATCTCTCAAACCATGGATCCAAATGAGATGATTCCAAAAGGATGTGAAAGAGGACATGACAAGGTACAATTGTTGTGAAGAAAGTATTTTCAAATGATGCCTTGAAGTGCAAGAAAACTGGCCAAGAAGTCTTGACAAACTTTGAAGATTTTGGACTTAGAAATTTTTCTAAGTGTCCTAAAAATATGTCTCACTTTGACTAAGCATAACTTTCTCAATCTTAATCCAAATGGAGCAAATTTTATATATATAGAAAGCTTGGAACAAGATGAACAACTTTCATGTTGGAGAAAGTTTCAAATGGAGCTTTTATCTTAATGGAAAATGGGCTTAAAGTGAGTGCAACAATCATGAAAACTTGCCCTAAATGGAAAGTCAACCATTTCCAAATTAGGTAACTTCTCCAATTCCTGATTAAATGATGAATCCATGATCCAAGCTTGATCAAATTTTACATGTAGGCTTCCCTGGGCATGAATTTTGAGATTCCACTCTCAAAATGTCAGGAGTTGTCTTTTCTGGCCCCACAGTTGACTTTTCCCAAACTGTTTGATTGCCAATTTCAATGATCAATTGAAGTACTTTTGGCTCAAATAAAAAGCTGATTTTAGTTATGTAGACCCTTATGGACATATGGAGGGCCATGGAAAAGAGTTTCACCCAAAGAATCAGAAATAAACTGATTTTATACCAAACCCTAGTTTTAGAGCAAAACTGATCAGGAACTGATTGCACTACTTGCCAATGGATCTTTCTGAGATAATTATGAATCTTCCTAGACCAAGATGCATCTCCAATTATAACATGGATGAGCCCCTCTACTTCCAACCAAACATTGCATGTTGCAGGTAGCCATGAAACCCTAATTTCCTGATTAAATCCAGATGAACACTCTGATAGCTCTGAATCCTTCACTGATGAACTGAGGAACATAATGGGACACCTGGAGTCCCCTGAGAACCTTAAGACTTGTATACTTAGAGAATGAAGTCCAATTATCAATCTTGATTTGTGTGGGCTGCATCTGTTAAGGAGTGATCAATCAAAACCTGATTTCCCAGTCACTAATGCAGTATGCAATGAGTATGACCTAGTATGATGCTAATGAAATGCAAAACATAATCCCATGCTCCCAGGGAAAAACTGTAGGGTGAATTTTGGGGTATTACAGTGGGTCACATGGAGTGATCAGCTTTCGGTCTATCAACGAAGGATAGAGCTCAGCATAGGTCATTGGAATGGGATCAAAAGTGACCCTCTTCCTATCATAGCTAATGCTAATATTGTTGTTGTTTCGAGGCTGGTAGGCCTGCTGTTGCGAACGATGCTGTTGTTGTTGATATTGTTGATGTTGCTATTGTTGATGCTGATAATGTTGATTTTCCCTGAAGGCAGGCGCTATATGAGCCACCTGGTGCTGGTTACTGGCAGGGCGCACAGTCTTCCTCTTTACAAAGGGTCTTCATTTAGGATGGGAAGATACATCATGTGCCTCTCCCTCTTTCTTCTTCGCAAAAGCCCTATAACACTTTGCAGAAGAGCCTTCATCTCTGGTCAGGCGTCCTTCCCTGACTCCTTCCTCTAGTCTCATCCCCATGTTCACCATTTCGGTGAAGTCTGAGGGAGCACTAGCTATCATCCTCTCGTAGTAAAATGAACTCAAGGTCTTCAGAAAGATCTTGGTCATTTCCTTCTCTTCGAGTGGGGGCACAATCTGTGCAGCCAATTCACGCCACCTCTGGGCATACTCCTTCTGGGACATAGCCCTCATTTGGTCCCTATCGGGAGCCATATCAACGTTGTACTTGTACTTCTTGACGAAAGCTTCACCAAGGTCGTTGAAGGAGTGGATGTTCTCACTGTCCAGACCCATATACCATCTGAGTGCGGCACCGGATAGGCTGTCCTGGAAATAATGGATGAGTAGTTGATCGTTGTCGGTTTGAGTTGACATCTTGCGTGCGTACATCATGAGATGGCTGAGAGGGAAAGTGTTTCCCTTGTATTTTTTAAAGTCAAGCACTTTGAATTTGATGGGAATCTTGACATTTGGCACGAGGCCCAACTCAACAACAGATTTACCAAAGAGGTGTTTCCCTCTTAGAGTCTTTAGTTCCTTGCGCAGCTCAAGGAATTGGTCATTCATAGCATCCATTTTCTCATAGACATCTGGGCCCTCAGACGACTCAGAATGATAAATGGTGTCATCGACTCTCGGTAACATGTGCACAATGGGAGGTGGCACGGCAAGGACCGGGCTAGATGCCGGAAAAGAAGCAAAGGTTGGAGCGAGCCCCTCTGGCACAAAGTTAGCGGCCATCCCCAAGGGAAACCCGGCTGGCATAGCAGACAGAGCGAAATGAGCAGTGGCGGCAGGCACGGTTGAGGAAGCTACCTCTGAGATGACCGTCCTCTGGGGAGGAGTTGCAGGCGTTGGAGAAGACTGACTTTGGGCGGCCAGGAATGACTCCATCAGGGTAGTCAACCTAGCCACTTCCTCCTTAAGTTCTCTGTTCTCCTGTTCAAGGTGATCCATTAGCTTTGAAGAATTGGCCCTGGTGTTATACCGGTGCGTCAGCTTGTCTTCAAAATAAATGAAGAACACAGAGTTAGACCACTGATCAAGAAGCCCTAAACAAAACCTGCTTATGCATATGATGCATGCAATGATTGTCCATATGATTTATTTTTATTATCAGAGGAACTTTTTATAGATCTATTTACAAATATTTGGAAATATTAATCTTTTAGACATATAATGGAATAATCATATCAATAATATCTGGAAAAAATTTTACACCAAAGAAGTATAGTCTTGGTAATCAAATACAATACAAGAGAGAAGGAAAATGAACATCCTATGGAACCCTAGAAACAATCGTCCAAAGCTCTTGAGACCGGAAGATAAGCTGCACGAAGCCTCTTCACCTCTCTCTCATAGGTTGCCTCCATATCTGCCTTCTCTTTGGCGAGTCGATCATACTTTCTCTTCCAAAACCTGGATGACTGAGGAAGAAGAGAAGTAACCACATCATCAGGCTCGTCGATAACCTGATGCTCCAGAAAATCTATCAAAGCATCCTTATCTCTGAGTTGTTGAAGTAGCTTCTCTCGCTCACGGACCCAAGCACGCGAACGGTCTTCATCTCTCAACTCCTCTACTCCTTGGTCAGGGAAGGTTGAAGGCCTAACCATAACCATATGTGTAGGTCTTATATAGTCATAGGGCATGCGGTATTCAGAAGCTCTCTTCCTCACCCACGAGGTATAGGGTTCCAAAGCAATACAATTCTTCGGACCAAGCTCTTTCCTTCCCTTCATATGAATCTTGCGCCAAGCGCGGACCATTCTGCCCTTCATGTTTTGGGGATCTTTACCCTCTTGAAAGAACACACATTCTAATAAAATGTTATTAGGTTTATCCTTTAAGGGGAACCTAAGCTGACGGCGAGCCATAATAGAGTTGTAGTTAATCCCACCACATGTACCAAGAAGAGGCACATTGGAGAATTCACCACAAGAGTCAATAATCTGCACACCATCATACACACGGTTATACCAAAAGATATCATCATTAGTGAGAGACATGAGTCTCGTGGACCACCGTAGACATCCCTTGTTCTCCTTGAAGGCGAGCATCTGTGGCAAGTGCAAAATAAGCCACTTGTACAATATAGGCAAACATCACACAATGGTACCACCACCCTTTGCATTCCTCATATGCAAAGAGAAATAAGTGTCACCCGACAAAGTAGGAACGGGATTAAGAGTAGAGAAAATCCTAATAGCGTTCACATCCACAAAATTGTCGATGTTGGGGAATAACACTAGCCCATAGATGAGAAGTACAAATATGGCTTCAAAGGCATCCTCACTCATGGGCTTCCCAAACAAAGTAGCTTGGGCGATAAGGAAATCAGATGGGAGACCTTGAGTTCCACCTTTGGTAGTCATATGAGCACCAATAACAGATATATCTATATGCAACAGATCAACAATCTCTTGGGAAGAAGAAACTCTCTCTAAGCCACTGAACAACAACTGATCTAAGATAGGTATACCCACAAGATAGGCATACTCCTCAAGCGTGGGCAAAAGCTGGAAATCCGGAAAACTGAAGCAACGGTACAGAGGATCATAGAACTGCACCAACACACTTATCAGACCTTCATCTACCTGATTAGAAAGAATAGATAAAAGCTTCCCATGGCGTGCTTTGAACTCCAAGGAATCTAATACATAGGATGTCAAACTCCTTAACTCTTTCAAGTCGGGTTATCCGAAACTGTACTTCTTCGTATTCCTTCTTTGCTTATCCATGCCTGAAAATTTGCAAATAGACCTCTTAAGTTCCTTAAAAATTTTCATTGTTGATGATATGGATGTGAATGAATGCATGAATGTATGGATGCAGCAATCACACTCAAGGATCAAGCAAGTCACACCACACAAAGGTCACGTGATGGATCAAGTCATCCTTAATATCAATCATCCATTTTGGTGGATTATGGTTTACACCTTATCAACACCTAAGTTCCATTGATATTAAGGATATACGAGAACGGATCAACCGCGAATCAAGGGTTTGTTGCAAGTCACGAGCATGGAGTCTCGGTTAAGAACCACCCAAAGGGAATATACTATGGTTAAACCTGACAATCATGTTCTACAAGAGGTTCCCATAGTCATCATCTCATCTTTCGTATATTATCGAATAAACGACTACTCGTATTCCAAAAATATTCTCAAGAGAGACTCTTGTGAGTGTAGTATCGTGTAACAATCGTATCAAATCTTACACTTGGACGACCTTCGCACTACATCCTAAAATAGGCCAAGATGGGCTAGGTAATCTAAGGTCCTTGGCTTCTAAGGTATATATTGGAAAGAGTAATGCCTAACCACGACTACTCGTGTGACATTATTGATCCCAATAAAACCTCCACCATACGAATTGGCTTGCAAGTCAACTTGCTAAGGAATAACTCCACACAAGTCAACAAGACTATGCCATTCTCCTATCATAAGTGCACTCGAGTTCGGGTATAGAACTCATCTTACAAGAGACCATCAAGCACACAAGCAATTGATATATATCAAGCAATTCATACATTACAAACAATACAGTCATCCCAAATTTTCACAAAAATATGTCACAAATAAATATAAACATACAATACAACAAAGGTAAAAAGTAGGCAAAACCCACTAAAAGATTCTTTCCCCAGCAGAGTCGCCACTTTTCTGTAGCGGGGTATTCGTTACCTTTAGATTTATTGACTAAATCAAAAGTAAGCATACAATTCGAGTCGCAACCGCACTTCTATTTATCCAAAGGGACAGTTAGAAAACGAACAAAAACCAAGTAAGAAGTTTTATCAAATCAAAAACTAATACAAATGTCAGAGATCTGGGTAAGGGGTCTGGTTATGTAATGGGAAGGTTTTAAGCACCCAAAACATCCTTAGTACTCCAAGGGAGCCCTTTTTGCAAATGTTGTATGGTAGGTTGGTATTTGTGAAAATATTTGTGCAAACATGATTGGGGAGATGAGAAAAGAATATACAAATCATTTACAATTTTGTTGTTTGAATGGATAAACCCATTGCCTACGTACCATCACAAAGGTAGGATCAAAACCTCGTAGTTCGGGGTAAAAATCTCAAAAGAAATTGGTGAATTGATTTGGACAAAAGCCTTAAGGTCTTTTGTTATCAAAGGGAGAAAAGTCAACCTAAACCAACAATCCACGATGTAAGAGAGCTTCAACATACTAGCGAGGGATCCACCCTATAATAAGTATGTAAGACTTATAATCCAATCACTAAGGATAAGGTGAGGTTTACATCAACCACTATGATAACTCAAACCTATGGCTAATGTTTATGAAAAAGGTTTTAACAAAGGTGGTCATTGGAACCACAAAAACAAACTTGAGTGAGTTATATTTACCAATTAGAAGTATTCGCAAAATGAAGTCAAAGTTGACTTAAGATTCAATTCAAAATAAGTCTTAATGAAAAGAGTTTGAAAAATCAAAGGCATAATGCCTAGGTTTCTAGTTTTGAAAACAATGTCGATGTTTGTACAAAATGAGTTTGGCTTGGGTTAGAATGGAGAGAAGAAGAGAAGGGCTAATCCTAAACATGGAAAGATGAGAAAAGAGATAAAACCCCTGGAGTTCCTTTCTTGAGATCATAAAGATAATTCAAGATGCTCCATTCCTTTGGACTTAGCAAGCAATAAGCAATTAACTCAAGCAGTCAAGCAAATATTCAATCAAGCTCTTAGGATCTCCATTTGGCTTGTCTTTCTCTTAACTTGGATGTTCATGACAATGGTCCGTCTAACAATCTCATGTTTGGAATCCCTATCACACAAGAACAAACAATCAAAAAGTTCACAATGCAATAAGAGGAAGGGACAAAGAGAGTTTAGATTAGGGGTCCTTTCAAGTCAACTTCAAGATTAAGCATTCTAAAGGCATGAGGCCTAGTTGCTCTTCAACAATTTTAGCATTCTAAAGGCATGAGGCCTAGTTGGACTTGAACTCCATTAAGCATAGGTAAGGTCCTAAATCTAAGTCCTTTCTCCTTTTTGCTTTGGGTTCACACAAACAAAACAAAACAAGCACAAGGCAAAAATATATTTACACAATAATGTGCTCAAGTGAGCAAAAGGCAAATGGCATAAACATAAACATGAGCTCAAGTGAGCAAAGGGAAAAGGCAATATGAATAAATGAGCAAGAAATTAAATTGCATTAAAGTAAATTGCAAAAATTAAATGCTTGAATTAAAAGTTAGTAATTAGTAGTTAGTGTTAGTGTGCCATAAGGAAATTTAGCGCTATGTTAAGCAATCGTAAGTGGACTAATGTAGTAGTCACACCTATCTGAGGCCGGTCAATAAAACTATAGGCAAATAAACACAAGTTAGAGATCATGACTAGTAAGCCAAGCTCCTATAACTTGCTATGCCAAAAGAAAAGAAGAATGACCTTGTATGGATTTTAAGTTTTTTGCTTGACCAAGTGTAAGACCCTAATTTTGACCCTAAGATCCCTCATGGCATCATATTATTGCATTTTGCATCTTGCCTCAAGGATCATAGCATCTTGGCTCCTTGCCCTTGGATTGGGACTTGTGTGAGTTGGTTTGAGACCACCAAGCATGCTTGAATTGTATATTATTGCTTTTCTTATTTTGTTTACTAACCAAAAGCACAAAAGTATGTCATTAACTTGTTTTGTTTTGAAGCTTGAGCAATCATGTGATCCAAGGCTCCTAGGAGGCCCCTATGCTCAATAGAATGGCCAGATGAAGTTGAAAGCAAGCATGACAATGGTTCACAAAGCTCTCAATCATCATTTATGCCTCTCAAGTATCTCAATTTGTCAATTTGATCAAAGCAAACCAAAAGGCTTGAGGATTGTTTCCCAAGGAAACCCTAATTCAGCTGTGCATTGACTGTGCCTTGCTCATGAAGCAACCTTAACATATGATCAAATACAATCAAGGGAAGTTCTTTAACTCATCATTTTATTCATATAGGAGCTTATGTGAGTGTCCTCAATCATTAATTCATCAAGATTTGAAGTTTGGACTTGAGAAATTGATCAGTCAATTCATCTGACTATTTTGAAATCCACTGAGACCTAACGTTTGATGTGTTTGTCAAATGAAGATGACCCCAAGAGAAAAACTGTTTTTAAGAACCATATGAACAACTTTAATGTTCATCAAAATTTCATTTGAAACTTGGAAGGTCATCATTCATTTCAAAACATTATAGGTTATTTTGACTGAAACCCTAATTTTGGGTAAACTTCCCAAGGATCTAAATCCTTCATTTTTTTTATGATTTTGAGGTGGGACCAAATTAATTGGAATGTTTAAGATGTCTAATTAAATTGTTATGTTTGACAAAATTTCATAATCCTAAAAGAAACACATGTGATAATACAAAACATTATAGGTCACTTTGGACCAAAGTCATTGAAATGTGAAAAAGTCCAACTTCAAGTGCCCATAAATTTCTCATAAAAAATCCAAATGATGCAAACTTTAAGTCTAAATTGATTTTCTTGAAAATATATACAACATTGATTTTGAAGGTTTTGTCATTTGCAGGCTTGAATCATTGAAACAGAAGGGCTTGAAGTTGGTCCACTTTGGCAAAATTCTCATACACATGTTTTGCACCTTGAACTTCATGATCAATTTTCAATATTTTCCTAACACCAAATGGATTTTTGTTCAACATAACATTTGTTCCTCGTGTCAAGTCCCTTTCCAACCATTACCCATATGGCTATGTTTCAATTTGGCAAATGGTATTTTCGAAGAGGAGAAGTTTTAGGTCCAATTATGCATAATGTGTTCAATCTTTCTGCACAAGCTAATACCATGAAATTTGCACGTCCAAATCATCTCACTTGCATCTCAGCTTGCATTTGCCATTGCATTTGGGCCTCCCATGCGCCTGTACAGGCCCATGCATGGAGGACCCAACTTCACATGCACATGAGTTTTCTCCTTACTTGCATCAGCCTTGCCTATAAATAGAAGTTTCATTCCACTTCAAAATCCAACGTAAAGGCGCCTGAAGTTCTGCACAAGTGAAATCCTAACCTTCATTAAAAGGAATTCTGAGTTTTCTTTTTCAATTTTCAAGTATAATTTTCAACTTCATTGGTTGATCTTTGAACTTCAATTCTTGAACCTTGCTTCCTTGCTATCTCAAGATTAAACTGCATCAAAGAATTGGAGTAGATCAGGCATTGTAAAGCTGCTCTTCAAAGGTTGTTGTTCAAACTGTTTTCATTCGAAACTACTTGGATATTGATCATTTCTTGCATTGCTTGGGACCTCTGAAGTCCTAATGTGAGAGGCAATTGATTTGTGCATTTAATTTCATGAATTGAGCAAGTTTAGTTTGAACACCATAAATTTCCATCTCATATTTCTCTCCCTATGGAGATCTTGAGTGGAAACCAAGGGTACAGGGGTGATGTACATCACCCTAGCTTTCTAAAGATGTATAGATCGTGTATTTTGGTGAAAGTTTTGAAACCTGCAAATTTTGGCCGGAACTGTGAGTCTTGCCGGAGAAGACGGTGGTTTCCACCATCGTCCCCATGTGGACGAGTTCATGGCCATTGGATCTGTTGCCTCTAATCTAATCTGGACGCTTGGTTGTTATGACTTTCATTTAACCTATGTGCTTCGCTGTTAACTATGGTCTACCATGTGCGCGCGTCTCCCAGCCTTGTGATCAGCCACGTCAATTAATGAGTGTTGATCCAAGCGCTGTGGATTTTTGTAATTTTTTAATTTCTGATTTAATTTCCTTTTATTTCATTTTTATTTCAAAAATTCATAACTTCTTCATTTTTAATCATAAAAATATGGGACCAATTGAAATATTTCCCATTTAAATTCTAGTTTCTAAAAATGATTTTTAATATTTTTTATGATTCCATTTAATATTTTTTGTGAATTTTCTCTTTTCTGGTTATTTTTAATTCATTTAAAATACTTTCCAATATTCAAAAATGCCAAAAATATTTTCTTAACATCTTTGAATGATGATGAATCTATGAAAAATATTCTCATCAATTTCTTAATTGATTTGAGATTTATTTGAGATTTTAGTTCAATTATGTTATTTTTCTTCATTTTTAATTGTTTCAAATTAGTTTCTATTTTCAAAAAATGATGAAATTTTTTGTCAAACCTTGTTTGACCATGTTGAACTTATGATGATCAAATTGGACTTTTCCAAGTTGATTTGAATTGGATTTGAAGTTTGACCTTTATTTGTTTATTTTAATTCAAGTATTATTTTAATTCCAAAAAATACCAAAAATATTTTTATTGTTCTTGACTCCTAAGTTTCATCTCACTTCTGTTTACCATTGATTGATGTTGATTCCATTCATATTTGGTCAATGTGTTGGTTATGTCATTTGAATTTCAATTATCTACATTCGATTTCTTCTTCTCCTTCTTCTTTTTTTCTTTTTGACCAATGAGTTAAAGATTGGTGGTTAGCCTTGACATATGAGGGGCTTAACCTTCCTTGATTCAAATCAAATTCATCTTGATCAAAGATCAAGTGAATTTCTTTGCATTAAGGATAGGTTACTTCTTGGACAAGCAAAAAACCTAAATCAATACAAGGTCATTCTTCTTTTCTTTTGGCATGGCAAGTTGTAGGAGCTTGGCTTACTAGTCATGGTCTCTAACTTGTGTTTGTTGCCTATAGTTTTATTGACCGGCATCAGATAGGCGTGACTACTACATTAGTCCACTTACGATTGCTTAACATAGCATTAAATTGCCTTATGGCACACTAACACTAACTACTAATCACTAACTTTTAATTCAAGCATTTAATTCTTGCAATTTACTTTAATGCAATTTACTTTCTTGCTCATTTATTCATTTGTCTTTGCCCTTTGCAAACTTGAGCTCATGTTTATGCTTATGCAATTTTCCCTTTTGCTCACTTGAGCACATTATTGTGTATATGTTTTATTTTGTTTGTGTGAACCCAATGCAAATGGAGAAAGGACTTAGATTTAGGACCTTACCTATGCTAATGGAGTTTCAAGATCAACTAGGCCTCATGCCTTTAGAATTCTAAAAATGTTGAAGAGCAACTAGGCCTCATGCCTTTAGAATGCTTAAAATCTTGAAGATAACATTGAAAGGACCCTAATTTTAAACTCACTCTTGTCCATTCTTTTATTGCATTGTGGAAATTTTTTATTTGTGTGTTCTTGTGTGCTAGGGATCCCAAACTTGAGCCAATTAGAATAACCATTTTCATGGACATCCAAGATAAGAGACACAAAAGCCAATTGGAAGATTCCTAGGAGCTTGATTGAATATTAGCTTGATTGCTTGAGTTATTGGCTTATTGCTTGCTAAGTCCAAAGGAAAGGAGTAACTTGGGTCATCTTTATGATCTCAAGAAGGGAACTCCAAGTGGTTTTATTTCTCTTCCCTCATCTTTGCATGTTTAGGACCTAGCCCTTCTCTTCTTCTCTCCACTCTAACCCAAAGCAAACTTTTGTGCAAACATTAACATTGTTTTCAAAATTAGAAACCTAGGAACTATACCTTTGATTTTTCAAACTCTTTTCATAGCACTTATTTTGAATTGAATCTTAAGTCAACTTTGACTTTATTTTGTGAATACTTTTCATTTATAAATACAACTCACTCAATTGTTTTATGGTTCCAATAATCATTTGTGTTAAAGCTTTTCATAAACATTAGCTATTAGGTTTGAGTTATCCTAGAGGTTGATATAATACTCACCTGTATCCTTAGTGGACTATAAGTCCTCCATGCTTATTATAGGTTTAACCCCTCACTAGCATGTTGAAGCTCTCCTCACATTGTGGATTTGTGGTTTTAGGTTGAGTTTTCTCCCTTTGATAACAAAAGACCTTAAGGCTTTCGACCAATCAATTCACCAACTTCTTTTGAGAATTTTACCCCGAACTACGAGGTTTTGATCCTACCTTTTTAAGACGGTACGTAGGAAATAGGTTTATCCATTCAAACACAAAATTGTAAATAACTTGTACATTCTTTTCTTATCTCCCCAATCATGTTTGCACAAATATTGTTTCACAAATACCAACCTACCTTACAACATTTGTAAAAAGGGCTCCCTTAGAGTACTAAGGATGTTTTGGGTGCTTAAAACCTTCCCATTGCATAACCAACCCCCTTACCCAGACCTCTGACATTTTTATTAGTTTTTGATTTGATAAAACTTCTCGGTTTTTGTTCGCTTTCTAACCTTTCCTTTGGATAAATAGAAGTACGGTGGCGACTCGAATTGTATGATTTACTTTTGATTTAGTCAACAAATCTAAAGGTAACGAATACCTCGTTACACCAAGAAGCAACCTATCTTGGACACAATGCAATTCACTTGATATTTGATCAAGTTGAATTTGATTTGGATCAAAGAAGGTTAAGCCTCTCATATGTCAAGGCTAACCACAAATCATTAACTCATTGGTCAAAAGAAAAAGATGAAGAAAGGAGATGAAGATAGAATGTACAAAAATGAAATTCAAATGACATAACCAAAACATAATGGTCAAATATGAATGGAATCATCATCAACCAATGGTAAACAGAAGTGAAATGAAGATTAGAAGTCAAGAAAGGTCAAACATATTTTTGGTATTTTTTGGAATTAAAATAATACATAAAATAAAATGAACAAAATGAGGTCAAACTTCAAATCCAATTCAAATCAACTTGGATAAGTCCAATTGGATCATCATAAGTCTAACATAGTCAAACTAGGTTTGACAAACTTTCTCAACATTTTTTGAAAACAGAAACTATTTTTAAACAAATAAAAATGGAGAAAAATAACATATATGAACTAAAATCTCAAATAAATCTCAAATCAATTAATAAATTGATGAGAATATTTTTCATAGACTTATCATCATTCATACATGTTAATAAAATATTTTTGGCATTTTTGAATATAAAAAGGTATTTAAAATGAATTAAAAACAATCAAAAACAAAATAATTCACAAAAAATATTAAATGGAATCACAAAAATAAATAAAAATCATATTATGAAACTAGAATTTAAGAGAAAATTTTTGCAATTGGTTCCATATTTTTGTGATTCCAAATAAAGAAGTTATGAATTTTTGAAAATAAAAAGAATTAAAGAAAATAAAATAGAAATTAATAAAAGTTGGAAAATCCACAGGCGTCTGATCAGGATTCATTAATTGACGTGGCTAATCCAAGGGCCAAGAGACGTGCGCGCATGGTGTTTCCCAGTCAACATCATAACACATTGAATTAAAAAAGGTAAACATAATGCGTGGCCATGATTAGATCCTATAAGCCAAATCCAAGGGACACAAGGCAAGCCACATGTGGACGGTGGTGGAAACCACCGTCTTCTCTGGTGAGAAGACAAAATCCGGCCACCAGTTGCAGGTTTTGCAACTTTAACCAAACCACACGATCCTTATACCAAATTAAAGCTGGGGTGATGTACATCACCCCTATAACCTTGGATTGTGCTCTAGATCTCTATGGAAGGAGAAATCAGAGATGGAAAATCCAGGTACTTGATCTGAAGTTCAACAATTCACAAAATTAAAGCCACCAATGGCTTGCCTCTCACATGAGGACTTCAGAAAACGAAACCAACACAAGCAATGCACAATATATAGTCAGATTCGAAGAAAAACAATTATGGTGTAAACCTTTGAAGTGCAACTTTGATGAGAACGATCCAACCAATCTCTTGCTTGCAGCTTGATCTTGATGTATGATATGAGAGCTAGGCTTAAGAATTAGTATTGAAATTCAACTGATGTTGTTGAAAATCAAACTTGAAAAAGAGAAATGAAAATTCAAATTCCTTTGGTGTGAGGTTGGGAAATGAATTCAGCAGGGTTTCAGGCGCCTTCAGGTTACCAATCAATGAAGCAAGCATGTTTATTTATAGCTGAAAGTGCAAGGCAAGGGAATGGAACTCGTGTGCATGTGAATTGGGTCCTCCATGCATGGGTCTGTACAGTCGCATGTGAGGCCCAAAATCAAATGTTTTTGCTTGCTGAACTCAATTGAAGTAAGTTTGGACGTGCAGATTGAATGGCATTGGCTTGTGCATCAAGATTCAACATGAAATGCATAAATGGTCACAAATATTCATCTCTTCGAAATTCCCATTTGGAAAATCCAAATATAGGCATGTGAGTAATGGTTGGAAAGTTATTAACATAAGGAACAAAATCTATGTTGAAAAAAAATCCATTTGGAGTTTAGAAAATTGTGAAAACTGGCCATGAAGTTTGATGTACAAAACATGTATTCGAAAATTTTGTCAAAAAGGACCAGCTTCAAGCCCTTCTGTTTCAATGATGTAAGCCTCAAATGGAAAAACCTGAATTATAAAAGTTGTAGATAATTTCAAGAAAATTAATTTGGACTTAACTTTTGCATCATTTGGATTTTTTATGAGAAAGTTATGGGAAATTGATGTTGGACTTTTTCAAGATTCAATGGCTTCGGTCCAAAGTCACCTATAATGTTTTGTATTATCACATGTGTTTCTTTTAGGATTATAAAATTTTGTCCAACATAACATTTTAAGTAGACATATCAAAATTTCCAATGCACATGGTCTCACCTAAAAATCATAAAAAATGAAGGAGTTAGGTCCTTGGGAAGTTGACCTAAAATTAGGGTTTCAGTCAAAATGACCTATAATGTTTTGAAATGCATGATAACCTTACAAGTTTCAAATGGATATTTGATGAAAATGAAAGTTGTTCATAAGGTTCTTAAGAATATATTTTCTCTTGGGGTCATCTCCATTTGATAAACACATCAAAATTTAGGTCTCCGTGGATTTCAAAATAGTCAGATGATTTGATTGATCAACTTCTCAAGTCCAAACTTCAAATCTTGATGAATGAATGATTGAGGACACTCACATAGGCTCATATATGCATAAAATAATTAATTAAAGAACTTCCCTTGATTGAATTTGATCATAGGTTGAGGTTGTTTCATGAGCAAGGCACAGTCAATGCACAGTTGAATTAGGGTTTCCTTGGGAAACAATCCTCAAGCCCTTTGGTTTATCTTGATCGAAATGACAAATTGAGATACTTGGGAGGCATATATGATGATTTAGAGATTTTTGAACCATTATCATGCTTGCTTTCATCTTCATCTGGCCATTTCATTGAGCATAGGGGCCTCCTAGGAGCCTTGGATCACATGACTGCTTAAGCTTCAAAACAAAACAAGTTAGTGACATATTTTTGTGCTTTTGGTTAGTAAACAAAATAAGAAAAGAAATAATATACAATTAAAGCATGCTTGGTGGTCTCAAACCAACTCTCACAAATCCCAAACCTAGGGTAAAGGGGCCAAGATGCTATGATCCTTGAGGCAAATGCAAAGAGCAATGATATGATGCCATGAGGGATCTTAGGGTCAAAATTAGGGTCTGAAACAACTGATTCTTGAAATGATTTGCACATTTATTAACAAATGTTAGGGGACTGTTTCAAGCTGACCAATTCTTGGAGTAATCTTTCTATGACCAACTGATGTTTAGGTGGCATGTCTCAGATTCATAGGTTGCGAGGTAGTCTTGATTCGGGTCAGCATCAACGAATGTCCAAGTTCCTCTGATTGTTCCTTATTGTTGGAATTTCCCTGACGTCAAGTACTGACTTGCAGTTAAAATTGTTTGTTCAGAAATGGTAATTTTAATGTGATACTCATGCAAGTTTTGAAAAGAATTTATTTGAATGATGTAATAATGTGTGACGAGTGGACCATGAGTCCAAATGTAATGCTGATTTAGCAATTTAAAGTGTGAAAGACACAGTGAGAGTAATGACATCGATGTTGAAGGTTAGCAAATCTTTAGGAGTCAGTTTACGCAACCTTGCTGTAGTATGCTTTCGAAATAAACCCTACTTCAATTAGGTCTTTTAAGGGTTGTAACGTGGCTTGGTTCATGGTTATTGAAACAAAGGATGTAAGGCTCAAATTTTGTTTTAATCCACCCATTCTTCTCGATGATCTCCAATCCTATGCTAAGTTAATTCAACATACATGTTCGTCTTTTTTGAAGGTGTAAGGATAAAGATGATGATTCAAGGTCTCTTGAAATGGCAATCACCTTATTTTGCTCTTCATGGATATTGGTGACCCTTTGATTCTTGATATGGTGGTCACTAAATCTTGTTTTTATTTTGTTGAGGGTTTTCCTGACCTCCTTTGATTTTTGTTTTAATCCCTAACCTTTGCATGGACCGCTTTTTGAAGCTTCAGTCCATCGGGATTGCCCCAGTTTTGCCTAAGTCTCCTTTTGGGGTACCGACTTAGCGGGATTTTTTATTGATTCCCTTTTTTAGAATGTGACTGCCAAGTCATTGGTCATTGAAGAACAACCGTCATAACTTTTGATTTTTCAAGGTTCCTTCGCCACTTTAGGATGTGTGCGAAGAATGGCATGTAGTTGATCCACCTACTGGATATTTCATCTTGTAATTTGAATGCATAATTAGATTAACTGAACACTACCCTGCCCCGGGTTAAACATAAGGGTTTGTATATCCGAAAGAAACACCTACTTCTAAGCTCGAAGTGTTTGACTAGGGATTAACTCCTTATCTCTCCAGTGTTTGGGAATTTGAAACAATGCATGTATATCATCAGCAAGATTTTATTCGAAAGCATATAGTCAGCAATTATGGGTATCTTGTTTTTGTCATCCTCCCTCAAATCTTTTCTAAAACAAAATTTATGATAAAGAAAAGTGAATGGGAGAAATACTGATGTATTTTTTGTTTTTGACATAAGAGAAGAAAAATGAGCGAATGCGAGATAATTAATTCAAAACATGCATCATTACCTCATCAATATTACCATTAAAAACAACAATGTTTAAACACCAGCAACTTTTAACAACAAAGAAACTAAAAATGAAAAAATAGAAACAAATCAGTCCAACGATTGCTAGTGTTGAGGATGTCTTCTTGTCTGAACTACTAGCATTAGGAGATAGTCTATGAAATCTTTGAACTCATTCTGACGAGAGGTTAACGTGCACCAATAGGCTTCCTTCTGAAAAGGATATGTACCTTTTGTCGATCAATTGTTGCACTTTAGCCTTGAAAGCATTGCAGTCTTCAATTGAATGCCCTATTGTTCCGGCATGATATCCACATTGCACATCAGGATCATATCTAGGTGGGTATGGTTCTGACAATGGCCTGAGAGACTTGGGCTCCACCAGCGAGCTTTGAATCAGATATGGTAGAAGTTGACTGTATGACATAGGAATTGGTTCGAGAGGAGCATTCCTTCTTTCCAGATTGTTTCGAGGCCTATGCTGGTTCAGATGCGGATTCTGATATCCTTGACCATGAGGTCTTTGATTTGTATAAGGAATAGTCTATGGTTGCTTGAATGGTGCTCTAGGCCTTTCCAGTTTCCTATAAGGATAACATGGTGTTAGAAATGGCGATTGCTGAGAAGGTGAAGAACCATAAGGTCTGGCTGGTGCATCGTGAGAATACCCAACATCTGCCATGACTGCATTTATTTCATTATCCTCTTCCTTTTGGGAATCGCTGAGGGATTCTGTCTCGCTAGCTATGTTGCTCGAGGCACCTTAGATTCTTCCACTTTTTAGGGCGCTCTCGACGTGTTCTCCAATTGTCACTAAGTGAGCGATGTCTGATGTTGCGCTACTAATCATCCTTTCGAAGTAAGGGCTTTGTAAGGCATCCCTGAATAATCCCATCAATTCTTTGTCTAAGAGTGGTGGTTCAATGCGAGCCGCTAACTCTCTCAATCTTTGGGCATACCCCCTGAAGGATTCGCTATTTTCTTTAGATAAGGCCCTCAACTACATGCGATTGGGAGCTATGTCCAAATTATATTTGTATTGCTTCAAGAAGCCGTTAGCTAGGTCAACCATGATTGAATGTGACTTCTTTCTAACTTCATGTACCAACTCAACGATGCCCCGATCAAACTGTCCTGAAAACAGTGAATCATTAGCTTATCATCGTGGGGATGAGAGGTCATTTTTCAACGAAACATCACCAAATGGTGCTTTGGACAACCATCCCCTTTGTACTTCTCAAATTCCGGAACTTTGAATTTTAGGGGTATAACCAAGTCAGGTACCAAACACATTCCTAAGGCATTCAGTTCAACCGTATCTTGCCTTTCTATGGCCTTTAGTCTTTTCTCTAGAACGCAACATCTTTTAGCAATCTCATCATCTTGTGGTTGTTCAGCATTAACCATTAGGCTTGTTCCATGGGAATCTGACACGGAGAATGCAAAACTGTGATACTCAACAGCATCATGACGTGAGGAATTTTCAATAACATGACGTTCTTGTACAGTAGAGTTATCAACTGGGGTTTGCACAAGCTGAGGTTGGGTAAGACCATTTACTGTAGCTAGCATAACATTCTCAATAACTGCAGTCTGTTGAATGTTGTCTTCCTTCTTTGCTAAAACTATCATAGCTTCCACAAGTTGGTCTAGCTGATTTTTCATCGAGTCCACATCTCCTCTCAATGCAATATGACTTTGCTCCAATGGATCCATAATCTTTCAAGAGTTACTTCAAGTCTGATTTGAGCGTCGAGAAATCAACTGCAGGTTATGGATGAAGGATGGA
Organism: Lathyrus oleraceus; assembly: GCF_024323335.1. Lineage (NCBI taxonomy): Eukaryota > Viridiplantae > Streptophyta > Magnoliopsida > Fabales > Fabaceae > Lathyrus > Lathyrus oleraceus. The sequence goes on along the minus strand of NC_066583.1, from coordinate 13,459,034 downwards.
TGAGTTTTTTTTTGTATTTATTTTTTTGGGTGAAAAATGATATGAAATGTATGATGATAAATGTAAATGCAATGATATGTGTATGAATGTAGTGACATGTTTAGGATCACAGGTTCAAAGTGTTCTCAAACGGATCAGAATAACGGGTAAATGACGGGTATCTCTGATTAATGTAACCCCAGGGGTAGGCTCTACAGTTGGTAGGTTCCCAGAGTCATGGATATTTCTTGAGGACGTCATTGTCGTGATGAAGACTCGTCGGACAATAATATCCTTAAGAAGATCTCGTCTAAGTGAGGTCTTCGTACTATCCCAACAAGGAAGGTTCCATGGGGATTCTACTACACAACTCTCGAGTCCAGGGTTCTAACAAGGTTCTCAGAGTCATGGATCGAGGTTGGAAACATTATAGTAAGATAGTAATACATCCAAGGGATCTCATCTGATTGGGGCTTCCATATTAACCCAACAAGTCTGAAACTTCGTAGGTTAATACTACATAACCGCCAAATAGAGTGGGTTAAAAGGTCCCTAGAGTCATTGATCCAACTTGAGAATACTATCGTCGTGACGAAAACTCGTCGGGCAATAATATCTCAAGAGAATCTCCTCTAGGCGGGGTCTTCGTATCTTCCCAACAAGGAAGACTCCTTGTGGGCGCCCACTACGCAACCACCAACTTAATCTTATGGTTTTTCTCAGACTCGGGTGGAGAGCCTATCTCACAAAGTATCACCAACCAGAGAACCCCAATAATACATAGCCAATAAAACACCAGATAATAATTATGACAGAATAATAATAACAGAATAAATAACAAACAAATAAACAAGATTAACACACAATACATCAACTGAACAAAATTAGGCTTCACTCTCTTTTGATTAGAGCTTTTCCCCAGCAGAGTTGCCATCTGTCGCATCTCGAAAAATGCGATTCCTCACGATGGTCGTGGAAAATTTTTACGTTCGAACAGAGTCGCCACCGAACTTTATTTATCCCAATGAAGGAATAGGAAAATATCGATAAAACCTTTAGGAAATGGAATAATGGTCGTCGCAACCATATTCGGGTTTAGGAGTTGATTACGCAAGGGGAAGGTATTAGCACCCTTCACGTCCGTTGTAGTCAACGGGAACCTTTTAGTTCAATTTTGCGATTTGAGTGTTAATTTATGTTTGTTTGTTATCTTCGGGTTATAAATATATTAAAAATAGAAATTGATGGGAACCTCAGAAAAGGAAAATGGGAGGTTTTTTATTAGTGTGCTCGCCAAGATCTCGCAATCTCGTGCCTACGTATCCTTATAGTACAATAAGGAAGTCAGAGCATTCGTAGTTCGGGGAACTACGGTTGGTTGGTGTTTTTTAATGAACAATTGTTTAGATCTCGTTCTAAAGGATAACGTTGGCTTGTCTACTCTCGGCGGAGGCTTAAGCATTGGTTTATTATGCGTATTAGAAAGGATTAAATGGTGTTCTCTTGAAAAGAGTTTTGGTCACACGGGGGTGACAAGTTGAATCAATACTTTGGATGTTTTGATTGATTGGTTTGGATCGTACGAAGGCGAGGACAGATAGATTTGATGTGTTAAGACATTTTGGTTGGATGACGATTACTCGGATATTGAGTAAGACAACTTGTATCCTAATAGTCGAAAAAGGGAATAGAAGACTCTAAACCACTTCCTTTTTCATCCTTAATTATAAAAAGGATTTGATAATAGTTAAAGTGTTTTGAAAGGATGACGAATACTCGGATAATCGAGTGAGACAACTCGTATCCTAATAATCGAGAAAGGGAATAGAAGACTCTAGACCGTTTTCTGTTTCATTTGAGTAATTATGAAAATAAGGTTGTGTATGGTTGATGTATTTTTAGAATAAACGATAAGTACTCGAATGGTTGAGTAAGACAACTCATATCCAAGCATTTGAGAAGAGGAATTGAAGACTCAAGACCATCTCCCTTTCCATATAGTTTATTATGAAATGATATGATTAATTTATTAATTTGTGGAAAAATGACAATTGTTTGACTGACCGAGTAAGAAGACTCGTATTCAAACAATTGAGGAGAGAAGTTGAAAACTCAAAGTCATCTCCCTTTTTACTTTGTTATTATGAAAATAATTTGATTTAATCTTGGTTTGGAAGTTTGTAGAGAAACGACAATTATTTGACTTACCAAGTAAGAGAACTTATATTCAAATAATCGAGGAGAAAAAATTGTCGAGCTTGTTTTCGCGGTGTTGTTATCAACACTTTCGTTGTTTACTTTTCTCGGCCTGTTTTGTTTACACCTCTTACTTTATGACTGTGAATCGTTGTGGAGGTAGGTGGTTGTGTGGACATTTGATGAGGAAGAACGGCGGAGACGATAAGAGTGTTGAGCTTGGTTGTCGGCACATTGTTGTTGTGGTTGTCCACGTGAGCAAAGGAGATCGAAGATGGTAGTATGAGTGGTTCGTGAGATTCGGCGGTGTTTTTATGAAAGAGGCGGAAGATTCATTTGATTTGCGAAATCAAAAATGGGGGAAGGTTGGATTTGGAAAGGATGAACCACGACGGAGTGTATGGTGGTGCGGTGTGACTGTCACGGTGGTGTTTGCCGGTGATGTGGTCGTGGCTTCCGGCGACGGGTTGTTTGTGAGGCGGAAATGGTGTGTGGCTGTGGATGGTGGAGTGAGGTGATGCCGACAATTTAATGGTGGACGGTGCGATTGATGATTGAAGAAGAAAGAGGTCACGGTGTTGGTGAGTTTGGGTCGTTGTTAGGTGGTAGTGGAGTGAAGGAAGATTTTATGAAGTTATAGTGGAGAGAGTTATGTAATGTGAGTGTGTATGTGCCTCCACAATGAAAACTCTTTTATTTTTTCTTTCAAAGCTTTGAGCTTCTTCTCTTTCTTGTTGCAGCAGAGAGAGGGACGTGAGGGATATCTTTTGTGTTTTTTGTCCGTTAGAGTCTTTATTATTTTTATTTTTGTCCTTTTTGGCTCAGAGAGAGACGTTGGAGTGTGAGAGAGTTTTCCTTTTTCTCCTTTCTTACCGTTGGCGTGTCCAAAAGAAGAAGAGATATTTTCCATTTTCTTTATTAATTATGCAATTAATTTAAATGCTATTTTTTGATTGGATGATAAAAATGGACACGGATTGCTAATGAGGAGCATTGATCAATTTGAATTGATGGCCTGGATCAAATTAAAGAAACACACCAAGAAGCACATACTATTTTAAATAGATTAAAATGCATATAATGTCTTTTTTTATATGATTTAATTGATTTAGAACAATTTAAACCAATTGAATCAAATAAAATTCTCAACTTCTAAAATTAGTATGATAAAAACAAAACAAGGACATGGAAAATTTTATTCATTTAATCCGAATATTTTGGCGAAAGAATAAAATTAAAATGACTAAAAATGAATAAAAGTCGGGTGATAATTTGCTCGAAAAATTAAATCGGATACATTAAAATGATCTGTGCGAAATATACTTATTGAAAAAATACAGCGTTTCTTCAAATTTTGAAATAAGTTTACATCGGTTAAAAGGCTCAGGCGGGTCAAAATGTAACTGAAATAGCTGCTGAAAAATACAACGAGCACACTAGGTTAAACTACATGAACCGTAGATTAATAATACTGGCGTCTGCAATTTTAATTTCGAAACTTTTTATCCGCTGATTTTGTCCGTACTTGAGGAAAGATTCAACCGATTCGTCTGTATTTTCAATAAATTTATCCGGACTGATATTTCAGGTATTATTAATGATAAAATGCATGTTATGCTGTACATGTGATGTAAACTGAAAATTTAAATCGAATTTATGAAAAATTAAAATGCCCGGACAAAATTGGGGTATGACAGCTAGCACTGTCCAATCCCATGTACCAACGAAGTGCAGCGCCGGTGAGACTATCTTGGAAGTAGTGAATAAGCAATTGATCATTGTCGGTATGAGTAGACATCTTGCGAGCATACATCACAAGATGACTGAGCAGACAAGAGTTCCTCTTATACTTTTCAAAGTCAGGCACTTTGAACTTCACCGGGATCTTGACGTTGGGCACCAAACACAACTCGGCAACACTCTTCCCAAACAGATCTTTACCTCTCAGCGTCTTCAATTCCTTGTGCAACTCAAGAAACTGATCTTTCATTTCATCCATTTTCTCATAGACATCCAGACCCTGAGACAGCTCGGAGTGATAAATGGTGTCCTCTAAGCGAGGCAAGGTGTGCACAACGGGAGGTGGTACGGACATGACCGGGCTAGATGCCGGCATGGAAGAAAAGGTAGGCACAAATCCTTCGGGCACAAAGTTGGACGGTATTCCCCACGGGAATCCGGCAGGCATAGTTGGCGCGAAATGGGCGGCAGCAGTAGGCATTGTAGAGGTAACCACCTCTAAAATAACAGTCCTCGCAGGAGGAGTTGCAGGCGTTGGAGAAGATTGACTCTGAGCAGAAAGAAATGACTCCATCATGGCAATCAGGCGGGAGATCTCGTCCTTCAGCTCTCTGTTCTCTTGCTCTAGGTGCTCCATGATTCTCAGATGATTAGCTTGGGTATTGTACCGGTGAGTCAACTTGGCTAAAGCACAGAAGAAATACCAATCATACATCTGGCGAAAACCTGCTTATGCAAATGATGCATGAGATGAAATGCTTGATTGTTTTTATTCTCAAGGAACTTACTATATCATTTGCGAATATATCTATTTAAATGGTAATTGCAACAATTTGATATGACCGAAAATCTCTTTTTATTTATATAAATTGGAAGGATTACACTGAGTACAATTTCAGAAACCAAATGAAAAATACAAGAGAAAAGGAGACTAGTCATCCTAAGGATCCCTAACAACAATGTCAAAAGATCTGGCTGTAGGTGTGTACTTCCATCGAATGCAACGGATCTCGGTCTCAAAAGAAGCCTTCATCTGAGTCTTCTCGAGGACAAGTTGGTCAATAATCTTCTTCCAAGCAATAGAAGGCTGAGGCATGCTAGAAGATGAAACCTATGGCTCTCTCTATCTCTTCGACACTCGGTCTTCAAGTAGTTCAATAAGTGCATCTTTGTCCTTAGACTCCAACTGCAACTTTTCATGCATCTTGCTCAAAGCACGGAAACACTCTTCCCACATATCCTTCTCTTGCTTCATCTTGATGAGCGCGTCTTCCAACTCCTAAACATCTTGGTTAGGGAGAGTTAATGGCTCAACCACAACCATAGACATAGTTCTTTCACAAGGATAAGACATCTTCAACTCCAAATCTCTCTTCTTCACCCAAAGAGTGTAAGCTTCCAAAGCTACACAATTGCGCAGACCAAGCTCGAATCTTCCTTTCCTATGCACATTATGCCAAGCATGCATAATCTTCTACTTCAAATGTTGGAGATTTTTCCCTCTTGATAGAAAAGACCTTCTAACAAAGTGTTATTAGGTTTGTCTCTCAAGGGGAACCCAAGTTGACGACGAGCCAAAGCAGGGTTGTAGTTAATTGCTCCTTGTGTACCATTGAGAGGCACATTAGATAATTCACCACAACTATCAATAATCTCCAAACTTCTTAAATATGGATCATACCAAACTATATCATCATTAGTGAGAGACATAAGTCTCTGAGACCACCTTAGACATTATTTGTTCTCCATAAAAGCAGGTGCCTGAGTCAAGTGGGAAATAAACCACTTGTACAGAAGAGGAATGCAACAGACGATAGTTCCACCACCCTTAGAATTCCTTAGATGCAAAGAGAAATACATATCACCCAACAAAGTAGGCACATGATTCCCAATCAAGAAAATTCTGATGGCGTTAACATCCACAAAACCATCAATGTTAGGGAACAAAGCTAATCCATAAATGAGCAACACAAAGATAGCTTCAAAAGCGTCCATACTACCGGCTTGAGCAAAAGCAGTAGCTTCCTTGATGAGGAAATCAAACGGCAACCCAAATAACCCTCCTTTTTTCACCCAATGAGCCTTTATCTCAGAATTTTTCAAGTGAAGAGCTTCAGCAATAAGATTAGATCGGGGAATCTCCTCTAATCCACTAAAAGGCACTCTACTAGAAACATGTATCCCCAAAAGATGAGAATATTCCTCCAAGGTAGGCACAAGCTAAAAATCTAGGAAAGTGAAACAACGGTAGAGAGGATCATAGAATTGCACCAATACACTCAAGATTCCTTCAACCACATCAGCACACAAGATGGACAAAAGCTTCCCATGACGTTGTTTGAAGTCCAAGGGATATAATATAAAAGATGCTAGCTTCCTTAACTCTTTCAAGTCGGGACATCTGAAACTGTACTTCTTAGTCTTCCTTCGTCCACAATCCATGGTCTGAAAATATTTGCAAATACTACCTCAGTTCCTTGAAATTTTCGTGTGATGAATGTTATGATGCGCATGAATGCATGAATGCAACAATCACAAATAAGGGATGACACATAAGGCAAACAAAGGTCAAGGGATGAATCAAGTCATTGTCAAGATCAATCATCCATTTTGGTGGATTATGGTTTACACCTTATCGACACCCAAGTTCCATTGATATTGACAAGAATTGATTGGATCAACCAAGAATCAAGGGTTTGTTGCAAGTCACGAGCATGAAGTCTGGGTAAGAACCATCCCAAAGGAGTGAACTAAGGATAAAAACATGTAGATCATGTTCTAAAAAGTTCCCAGAGTCTTAATTCCATCTATTGGATATTACAGGTTAAGATGACTGACTCATCGACCCATAATATTCTCAAGAGAAACTCGTCTGAGTGTCGTATCCCGTAACAACTGTTATCAAGTCGACACTTGAACAGTTTCCGCACTACGTCCTAAATAGGCCTATAGGGGGTAAATGTTTCCGCACTCAAGTTTGGGTTAGAACTTATCTCACCACTCAGAGATCACCAAGCACAACAAGCAGATCATATCACACATACATATATACAAACATCATATATATACAAATATATACACACAAAAAGTAGGCTAAACCCACTGGAGACTACTCCCCAGCAGAGTCGCTACTTAATTTCTGTAGTGGTAAATTCATGATCATCGAGCTATGGATAAGCTAGAGATCAAATAACAAGAGTTGCCACCGTGCTTATATTGTTTCCAAGGGAAAAGGGAAAAGGTACGAACAAAACCTGAAAGTAAGAAGTTTTCAAATCAAAACTAATAAAATGTCAGAGATTACAGGTAAGGGGGGGTTTGGGAGTCGATTATGCGAAGGGAAGGTATTAGTACCCCTACGCATCCGTAGTACTCTACGGGATCCACTTTTGTAGTTCTTGTCTAAAAGGTGTGGGTTTATCTAATGTGTTATTTACTAAAAAAAGAGGTCAAAAGAAAATGACTCGCTTGGATGTCGCATCCACTACATACGTATCTCATATGAATATGAGAATCAGAGTCTTCGTAGCTCGACTACTTAGGGGTTAAGGGGAATTGCGCTCGCTAAGACATCACGTCTTATGCCTACGTATCTCATTTGGAATGAGAATCAGAGCAAGCCGTAGTTCGGCTAACTACGGGGTTATGGATTGGGTTTTGGACGAACGACGTTACTACGTAATCTACCGGATGCTCGACCTTTGGAGACTTACTCGCCTGTAGTAGAAGGAGTTAACGTGTTCTTAGGAGAAGAAAAATCAATGAGTTGGTAGGGTTATGGATGCTCATGCTAAAAGGCAGTCCTTGACGAAGGAACCTGTAAAAAAAAACACAAAAAAACATTGCCTCCTATCGAGGTCTTCCAGCTAGGAAAGCAGTAAAATGCGGGAAAAATGTAAAAGTACCACACGGATAAAGATCCGAAGTAACAGCAATTAGAGGAATGGGAAACCCAGGGATCCTTCCAAGCTAAACACCATCAAAGAAAATGAGTCAGTACAGGTAATCGGAATGAAACCTCCAGGTGGTATCCCACAAATAAAGTGGAACACTGGGCAAACCATCTCTGCAAGAGTCATATGAGCCCTCACAAAACAAAACTCAATAAACAGGTTAGAGAAAAAAAAATAGGGAAACCAAGAGTTGCCCCCAAATCAAAATGTAACCACATGAATCATGCCCTTTCAATTCACAAAAGCTCACAAAAAGCAACCAAGGGTAGGAGACATAAACCTCTTGTCAAACACATGCATCAAAAGAGTATCAAATTCACCCATAATACCTCATACATTTAGAGCATTCAAATTAAAGACATAAAAATGATGGATATAGGGCAAACCTGATTGGAGAGCTTGATTGAAATTGAGTTGCACCCGTGAGGTTTACAAAACCATCTTTAGGGTTTATGTGAGGCAGAGGTGATTCTGTGCAGTTGAGTTCCCTTCAGGGTTTAGAGGCTGCTCTGAGTTCTCTGTCAGGTTTCTCTCCCTAGGTTTTGTCCAGGATTTTGTTCCAAGGAAACCTCAGAGTATTTTGCTTCTCTCCTTTTTCTGTCTCCCCTTTGTTTCAATGAAACTCTAGTATTTATAGCCTAATATTGGTAGCGTAGTGGGCTTTTGAGAGAGGTCTAAGTCTGAGATTTTTTTTTTATATTTTATTTATTTATTTATTTAATTATTTTATTTATTTTTTTCATTTTTTTTTCTAAAAAAAATAAAATAAAGCTTCTTGGATCTGATTCTGATGGACATGATGAAATGCAATATGAAATGTTAAATGACCTAAAAATGAATGCATGAATGAGGAGGGCAACTTTTAGGGTGTTACAGCTGCCCCTATTCAATCATCAGCTAACCCGAGCAGGATGAAAGCGAACAGCTTATCAGACAAACAGGGTGAGCTGTGATAAAATACCAAAGACAGACCGAAACTTTGCACTCCGAGAATACCACAAAAATGTTGAAATACACCGCGCTGTTTATTTCTCTTCCGATCCTCTGGCTGAATCTGAATCAGTCTTCTGACTTAATCTGAAGTTTCGATCCTCTGGATGAATCTATACTCAATTTAGTCCTCTGGTTGGATGTTAATTTTGATCCTCGGGCTGGATACGGTTTCAATCTTCTGGCTAGATCTTCTTCGATCTTCTAGCTAGATCATCTTCGATCTTCTGGCTAGATCTGAATTGTTTCGATTCTCTGGCTGAATCTATTTATTTTGATTCTCTGGCTGAATCTACTTCGATCTTCTGGATAGATCTGAATTATTTTGATTCTCTGGCTGAATCTATTTCCGGTCTTCGGGCTAGACCTGACATCGATCTTCTGGCTAGATCTTTTTCGATCTTCTGGCTAGATCTGAATTGTTTCGATTCTCTGGCAGGATCTATTTCGATCTTCTGGCTAGATCTGAATTGTTTCGATTCTCTGGCTGAATCTATTTCCGGTCTTCGGGCTAGACCTGACTTCGATCTTCTGGCTAGATCTTCTTTGTTTCGATTCTCTGGCTGAATCTAGTTTCTTTGATTCTCTGGTTGAATCTACTTCGATCTTCTGGCTAGATCTTGATTGATTTGATGATAAATTCCTATCATCAGGATCTCTTATCTGGGGCATGCGCTGGTTGACCCTCTTTCGAAATCTACAGTCTTCATGTTAGATATGCGGTTTCGAGAATATCCCACTTTTGGACTTCGTACATATTCTTCAGGCTAGAACATGTTATAACGACTCTTCGATTAGACTTTGTTTTTTTAATGCGATCTGCGGGCTGGATCCTCTTGTAGGTTGATTTTCTGTTGAGCTGTCAATTTATTCCTCCAGCTGGCTTGCTGGGGAAATAACGCTCGTAGTCGACTCTCTGGCTGAATCTTCGAAATGACCCTCAGGTTGGATCTCTGGAAAACGATTCTCAGGCTTAATCTTCGAAATGACCCTCATGCTGGGTCACACACACACTTGATCCTCTGGCCGAATCTCATGACTTTGGTTGTAAAGTAATTTTTCAGTCTGCTTTGAAGAACCTGTTTATCAGCTAATGTGTATGTTTGATATGCATGCAAATGCAAATGCAAATGTTATGCATGGTGCAAAAGAAAAAAGAAATCTGCTTGGGGAAGCAACTTTGGCAGGGAGCGGATCGCTGTATCAATCCTTGAATGCTCTGTGGGGAACGATCCGTCTGCTGGGACCGGGGAGCCACCGAAAATAAATCGGCCTTTTTTGAAAAGTTCACCTTGCTGGGGAAGTATCAACTACGGAAACTTTGTTTGGCGAGGCTCTGCGAGGAGAGTCTGTGAGGAAAGCACTTCCTAGGGAAATGTCGTAGGAATCGACCTTTGTTGGGGATATGAACTTGCTAATCGTCCTCAGGCTGGGGATTAAAACAAATCTGTTAAAAATAATCTGTTGGGGACGAGATGAACACTGGGAACACCACCCTCTTGTCTGTTGGGTATGCGACTACTCCGCTGTTACTGGGAAGATACAGTCTGACACTGTCGACTCCGTTGGGGATATACAATCTGGATACTGTCAACTCTACTGGGGAACCTGCTCTGCAGAGGAGAGGCTTTGTCAACCGCTTGGGGGTGCGGATTCATGACTTGGCATCCGGTTCCTGTGACCTGTAACCAAAAAATTCACATATGCCCCGGGGAATTACTCGGTTTGAATTCACCGTCCGGGATTAAGCACATTCAAAGCAATTTTGACTGTTTTCCTACGCAAGTCATCTGTAAAAGCCACCATTACATTCAGATGCAATATGTTTCCTCAAGAATTCAGACATCTTTTGCAAACAAACTGATAAATGAAAAGTAAAGAGGCTTTTTAACTGAATTATTCGACTTTTGTTGGTTGAAAAATTTGTGCCAGGAATAGGCGAGTACATCAGGAAGCTGATCCCTGGAAAGAGGCGATCGCTATAAATTGAACAAGAGAAACTATCCTAATGGCAATGTGGAAACGGGGTCCCACCGAGTTTCGACTCTGCTATGGCTCGTATGTCCTCAAGACGCTCTGCTCATCTTGCTTTCTGAAGTGGATGATTAGTCGATATTTTACCTTCGAAGATTACCGGATTGAATGAAACGGTGATATAACACGGATGAACTCAGATCGCAGTTATTCGCTTATTCCCTAACTTTTGCGTGGACCGCCCTTTTGGGTTTTCAATCCACCGGGATACCCTTTTTTGCCTGAGCCGCCCTTTCGGGTTTTCGACTCACCGGGTGTACATTTTTTGATTTTTATATCCCTAATTTTTGCTCGAACCTCTTCATTCTCTTTTTTTGGTTCGTCGGGATGCCCCTTTTTTGCATGGACTATTCTTTTTACTGTCCAGCGGGTCTATTTTATGCGAAGTATTTTTTAACTGCGTCTGAGTTGACAGGGGACAGGAAGTCTTCGCCATCCATGGTTGTTACCATCAGAGCTCCGCCAGAGAAAACGCTTTTAACCACGTATGGACCCTCGTTGTTCGGTGTGAATTTGCCCCTGTGATCTGTGTTGGGAGGAAGAATTCTTTTGAGTACCAATTCACCGACTCGATACTCCCGAGGGTGCACTTTCTGATCAAACGCTCTCTTCGTCCGTCTCTGATATAGCTGGCCATGGCATATAGCTGCTAGTCTCTTTTCTTCAACTAGGCTTAGCTGATTGTATCGAGAACGGACTCATTCTGCTTCGTCCGGCTTCATTGTTGGTGCAGGGAAAAGTTATTCTGGCACAAAATGGCATATAAACCCCCTCCGGTGTGATCAACACTGCACCAACTCCGCGACCATTGACGTTGACCGCCCCATCAAACATCATAATCCATTTGGATTCAGGGTCAGGCCCCTCCTCCGGGAGTGGTTCCTCGCAATCTTTCGATTTGAGAAACATGATGTCCTCATCAGGAAAGTCGAACCTCATAGGTTGGTAATCATCAATCGGTTGCGCGGGAAGATAGTCTGACAAGACACTTCCTTTGATGGCTTTTTGTGAAGTGTATTGGATGTCATACTCTGTCAGCATCATTTGCCACCTAGCAACTCTGCTGGCTTTTCAAAAATATACTTGACTTGATCCATCTTTGATATCAATAGAGTCGTGTGAGTCAACATAAACTGTCTTAGTCGGCGAGCAGCCCATGCCAAAGCGCGGCAAGTTTTCTCGAGCAGTGAGTATCTTTGTTCACAGTCAGTAAACTTTTTGCTAAGTTAGTATATTGCATGCTCTTTTCGACCTGACTCGTCATGCTGACCGAGCACACAACCCATTGACCTTTCTAACACAGTCAAGTATATGATCAACGGTCTTTTCCTCTCGGCCTGTAGACTGGCCCCAATCTTGATCTCTTTCTTGTCGTCTTCGGTACTAATGTTGATGGTCTCAACCACCTCCTGATAAGGTGTAATAGCTCGGTCCTCCTGTTTCAACAACCTGGCTAACTCCTCAGGCAATTCACAATCTTCCTCAGCCCCTTCATCGGCTTGATAGATAGGATTGTCGAAGTCATACTTGGCCATAGCAGTGTCGTTAGCAGTGAGATCTGGGTGATCAGTTTTACGAGGTGTTTTTTGGAAAGAAAAACGAAAAAGAAACATGAAAAAGAAACATTGCTGTTTTTGTAAAAGTAAAAATAATTGAAAGAAAGAGAACACAAAATTGTTTGCAAAAGCTATCCTTTATTGATGATGAAAATAATTGTGAAATGTAACTAAATGGATGGCCCTACAGATGAGTCATTACACCTTGGTCAAAGTGTAAGACTTTATTATGCATGTAGAGTAAACCGGACGACTTTTTCAGACCAATTGTTGAGCTTTTCTCCTGGGACACACGGGCAAATCCAGCTATCTAAGTCACAGTCGCTGTCAGCCTTGTCTTCATCTGCAGCATTGACGGTGTGGGGAGAAACCAAACCCCCGCTGGAGAAAGTACCGGCTTCATTCTTCTGAGACCCCGGAGTATACCCCAATCCAAACTTGTCTTCTTTTATGATTGGCTCCACAAATTTGCCCCATCCTTGGGCATTACCAGCCTTAACCACTTCAACAACTTGCTTGTATGAAGAGATAGAAGTCCCGACCTTCTCAGACTCAGGTGAAACGACAGCTTCGGGCACGACCTCACTGATGTTTATAGTTTCGAACCCCTGACACAACATCTCATACATCTCGCCATCCATCTCCACATACTTAAACGTAGACAGGTGGCTAACAGATATATCCTCTTCACCACAGACAGTGACGATCTGACCTTCTAGTCCATATTTGAGCTTCTGGTGGAGAGTAGAAGTAACAGCACCGGCAGCGTGAATCCAGGGCCGACCTAGCAAACAGCTATAGGCAGGGTGGATATCCATCACATAAAAGGTACTCTTGAATACCTGCGGTCCAATCTTAACTGGCAACTCAACTTCGCCACAAACAGCTCGCTTAGAGCCATCAAAAGCCCTTACAACTAAATTACTCGGCCTCAGGGTGGCGTCATCGCAATCCAACTTCGTTAAGGCTTTCTTTGGGAGAACATTCAGAGAAGAACCTGTATCAACCAAAACATGGGAAAGCACCGTCCCTTTGCATTCCATTATGATATGCAAGGCTTTGTTGTGATTCCTGCCCTCAGATGTTAGGTCATAATCGGTGAAACCTAGCGCATGGCTAGTGTGTACATTCGAAACTACCGACTCCAGCTGGTCAACAGTTATCTCTGGGGGAACATAAGCCATATTCAGTACTTTCAACAAGGCTGCTCTGTGTGCCTCAGAGCACATCAATAGTGAGAGAACGGAGATCTTTGAGGGTGTCTGATTTAGCTGGTTGACTACCTTGTAGTCACTTTTCTTGATAATCCTCATAAACTCATCCACTTCCTTCTCGAATGCGGTCTTAGGAGGATCTTCCTCGGTAGTAACCTCTTCGGTGGATACCCATTTTCCTTTAGCCTTGGCAGCTGGCTCAGCTTCAGCATTCATGCGCAATGTTGATGGTGCAAATTGGCGTCCACTGCGAGTGAAGCCACCAATTCCTCCAACATTGTCTACAGCGGAGCTACCAATGTCAATGTCTTCTTCGTTAACTTTCTTCCCCTGGCAGTAGATATCATCCCCATAGTGCCACGGGATAGCACTGTCTTTCTCATACGGAACAGGTCATGGTACCGTGATGGTGACCGGACCAATCAAAGTCGGTTGAGGGTTGTCAGAGTAAATTGGTGCTGGACTTTCTAGGAAATATATTGTTATCGGAGCGGGTCTCTCGGGAACATAAATTTCTTCAGAAGTGAAATAAAACGTTACTGTCGACACATCATTCTTCACTGGACGAGTCTGATCGAACTGAAGACAACCTTCATCTATCAGTTGCTGAATACCCCTTCTCAAACTATCACATCCGTTCTCGGCGTCTTGACAATTTCTGCACTCTTCCCCACATCCCGGGAAAATTCGTCCTTTCAAGAGTCAGTCTTTGACCACCGATAGCGAAGTCTTCACTTTAGTCACATCAAAAACCAAATTCAAAGTTTCCCCACTATCAACAACATTAATCCTCTGCCCGCCGTGAGCTGGCATCGGGTTTTGGATAACATTAGGCACCGGATAAAAATTGATAGCCTGGGCATCTCTCAAATCTTGTACCTTTAGCTATAGAGCCTTGCAATTATCTGTAGTATGGCCAGGTGCGTTGGAGTGAAAAGCACATCTGGCATTGACATCATAACCTCTAGGCAGATTGTTGGGATCGACCGGTGGGGCCAGAGTTCTCAACGTAACCAGATTCATGTCAATCAGCTTGGGAAGTAATACAGAATAAGGCATTGGGATTGGCTGAATGACCCGGTCCGCCTGCCTTGGACGTTGTTGATAGGGTCTCTGCTGACCCGGATTACCTCCTTGTTGTTGATTGTTGTACCTGGGTTGCTGTTGTGGATGATACTGCGGCTGTTGTTGCTGTTGAGGAGCAGGTGTAGGAATAGTGACTGCGGCCACTTGATCTTGATAATAATTAGGGCGTCCTCTGCCCCTGCCTCTGCCGGCATACACAATGCTTGTCTCACCTTCTCTTCTTCGCTGACCGTTACCAGCAAACGGTTTCTTGGGAACGGATGAGTTGGAAGCACTGTTGTCTTGAATTCGGCCCATCTTCAACAGACTCTCGATCCTTTCTCCAGCAATCACTATCTCTACAAAGCTGATTGACGGGAAAGCAGCCAATCTCTCGATATAATTGCCTTGAAGAGTGTTCATGAACATGTCCGCCATCTCCCTTTCAGACATAGGGGGTTGGACGGATGCAACAATCTGTCTCCAACGCTGAGCGTATTCTCTAAAGGTTTCCTTGGCAGTCTGAGACATTCCTTGCAACAAGGTCCGATTTGGAGCCATGTCCAAGTTGTATTGATATTGCTTGACAAAAGCCTCTGCCAAGTCTTTCCAGCTCTTGATGGTAGTACGAGACAAATGAGAATACCATTCACGAGAAGCTCCAGTTAAACTGTCTTCAAAATAGTACATCCACAGCTTTTCATCTTCAGTGTGAGCTCCTAACCTTCCCAGATAAGATTGGAGATGAGTGCGTGGGCAAGAAGCCCCGTTGTATTTCTCAAAAGTAGGGGGTTTGAACTTGTGAGGGATCCTTACTCCCTAAACCAGACCAAGATTGGTGACATCAAAACCTAAGGAATTTTGAGACTCCAAAGATTTGAGCTTTTCAGCAAGCTCATCCATATGGCGAGTGGTCTCGAGGGCCTCGTCGTGCAAAGAAAATTGATCATACTGACAATCTTCAGTAACGGGGCGCCCGTTAGTCCGAATCCCTTGATTCACATTGTACCTTCCGCCAATACCATTCCCAACATTTCCCGTGTTGCCAACATTACCCGGGTTTCCATCAGCATTTGCGTTACCATGGTTACTAGTGTTCCCCTCAGCACTTGGTATTTCCACCTCTGGATCGGGCCTCGGTTGCTCAACCAATTCCCTCAGCTTTTCTTGGCCTTCTGCCATACCAGTCATCAATGTCATGAACTGATCCATCCTTTCACGCATATCAGCCAGTTCTTTCTGTATCTGGTCCATTGCTAGTCGTGGACGGTTTTCCTTTGTCGGGTACATGTGAACTCGCTTGGGACCAATAACTGCCCGCAATAGGGAACAAACATTAGACACTGCGGTGACACCTGCAAAACAAACAAGGGTTAGTATGCATGGTATGCGATGCACTGCTTATTCGATTTTAAGGCCCCCCCTTAAAAAGGGAATACCCTGCAAATGAATAAGCATGAACATCTGTCAGGTTGCACTGCCTGGAGAGAAATTAAGAGGATCAAGCAAAGCACACCAAACAAAGGTCATGGGATGGATCATGTTATCCTTAATATCAACCATCCATTTTTGGTGGATTATGGTTTACACCTTATCAACACCCAAGTTTTTTTGATATTAAGGATACCTGAACGGATCAATCATGAATCAAGGGTTTGTTGCAAGTCACGAGCATGGAGTTTAGGTTAAGAACCACCCAAAGGGAGTGTACTAAGGTTTAAACCTGCCAAACATGTTCTACAAAAGGTTCCCATAGTCATAATCCCATCTTTCGGATATTATCGGAGGAACGACTACTCGTATTCCAAAAACATTCTCAAGAGACTCTTATGAGTGTAGTATCGCGTAACAATCGTATCAAATCTTACACTTGAACGACTTTCGCACTACATCCTACGGATAGGCCAAGATGGGTTTGGTAAACTAAGGTCCTTGGCTTCTAAGGTCTATATTGGAAAAAGTAATGTCTAACCACAACTTACTTGTGTGACATTATTGATCTCAACATGACCTCCACCAAGTGAATGGGCTTGCAAGTCAACTTGCTAAGGAATAACTCCACACAAGTTAACAATACTATGCCATTCTCCTATCCTAAGTGCACTCAAGTTCGGGTATAAAACTCATCTCACAAACAGAACCAGGAGATACGGCAGTCATATGTACACAATGCAATAAAGCAAGTAAATGCTGAAAGATAAATAACTGTACAAAAGAATAAACACCCAATAAACAAACAACCTACAAAAGCTAGGAGGGACTCGCTTAGGGAAACCGGGTCCCCAGCAGAGTAGCCAGCTGTCGCAACCTGAAAAATGGAATGCGAAAAAAAACAACCGGCGAAGAAAGACAGGAGAGTCATCACCGTGCGTTATTTATCTCAAAGGAAGGAAAGGAAACGCTCGAAGTAAACCTGGAAAAAGGAAAGGACAAGACAGGGTCTCGCAACCAAATCTTGGGTTCGGGAGTCGATTATGCGAAGGGAAGGTATTAGCACCCCTACGCATCCGTAGTACTCTACGGGATCCATTTTTGTAGTTCTTGTCTAAAGGGTGTGGGTTTATCTAATGTGTTATTTACTAAAAAAAGAGGTCAAAAGAAAATGACTCGCACGAATGTCGCATCCACTGCATATGTATCTCATCTGAATATGAGAATCAAAGTCTTCGTAGCTCGGCTACCTAGGGGTTAAGGGGAATTGTGCTCGCTAAGACATCGCGTCTTATGCCTACGTATCTCATCTGGAATGAGAATCAGAGCAAGCCGTAGTTCGGCTAACTACGGGGTTATGGATTGGGTTTTGGACGAACGACGTTACTACGCAATCTACCGGATGCTCGACCTTTGGAGACTTACTCGCTTGTAGTAGAAGGAGTTAACGTGTTCTTAGGAGAAGAAAAATCAATGAGTTGGTATGGTTAGGGATGTTCATGCAAAAAGGCAGTCCTTGACGAAGGAACCTGTAAAAAAAAACACACAAAAACATTGTCTCCTATCGAGGTCTTCCAGCTAGGAAAGCAGTAAAATTCGGGAAAAATGTAAAATTACCACGCGGATAAAGATCCGAAGTAACAGCAATTAGAGGAATGGGAAACCCAGGGATCCTTCCAAGCTAAACACCATCAAAGAAAATGAGTCAGTACAGGTAATCGGAATGAAACCTCCAGGTGGTATCCCACAAATAAAGTGGAACACTGGGCAAACCATCTCTGCAAGAGTCATATGAGCCCTCACAAAACAAAACTCAACAAACAGGTTAGAGAAACAAAATAGGGAAACCAAGAGTTGCCCCCAAATCAAAATGTAACCACATGAATCATGCCCTTTCAATTCACAAAAGCTCACAAAAAGCAACCAAGGGTAGGAGGCATAAACCTCTTGTCAAACACATGCATCAAAAGAGTATCAAATTCACCCATAATACCTTATACATTTAGAGCATTCAAATTAAAGACATAAAGATGATGGATATAGGGCAAACCTGATTGGAGAGCTTGATTGAAATTGAGTTGCACCCGTGAGGTTTACAAAACAATCTTTAGGGTTTATGTGAGGCAGAGGTGATTCTGTGCAGTTGAGTTCCCTTCAGGGTTTGGAGGCTGCTCTGAGTTCTCTGTCAGGTTTCTCTCCCTAGGTTTTGTCCAGGGTTTTGTTCCAAGGAAACCTCAGAGTATTTTGCTTCTCTCCTTTTTCTGTCTCCCCTTTGTTTCAATGAAGCTCTAGTATTTATAGCCTAATATTGGTAGCTTAGTGGGCTTTTGAGAGAGGTCCAAGTCTGAGATTTTTTTTATTATATTTTATTTATTTATTTATTTATTTATTTAATTAATTTTTTTTCTTGTTTTTTTTTCTAAAAAAAATAAAATAAAGCTTCTTGGATCTGATTCTGATTGACATGATGAAATGCAATATGAAATGTTAAATGACCTAAAAATGAATGCATGAATGAGGAGGGCAAATTTTAGGGTGTTACAGGTTGGTTATACAGAGGGAAGGTGTTAGCACCCAAAGTGTCCTAGGTACTCCTAGGGAGCCCTTTTTGTGTGCATATGTATTTGGTACAAAGTGATGTTTACAAACAAATAAAATGGGGGGATGAGAAAAGAATTCATTAATTATATTTTTGTGTTTGGCAAGACCTTTGGTCTTGTGCCTACGTACCAACATAAAAATGAGGGATCAAAACCTCTTAGTTCGTGATACAAATTTCAAAGTGGATGCATTGTTTTTAACAAAAATTAAGTTGAAAGGCACAAAGGGCTAAAAATGGTTTGAATGAGTTAGTTCTTTTTGGTTTTTGAAAGTTTAAGTCAAGTATAGTTAAGTTTATTTACAAGTTTGATTTAGAAAAGAAATTTGAAAATGCGATGGCATAAGGCCAAAGTTTCTATCTTTTTGCAAGATGGTCAAAGTTTTAGAACAAAATAAGTTCAATCAAAGAAGATTTTGAAAAAGGGAGGGAGAGATTTTGAAATTAAACAAATGGGGAGAAGATGAAGGGACTAATCCTATGCACAAAATTAAAAGTTGAGAGTTGAAAAGATCTGACCAAATGGGTAGCAATTCAATAGACAAGAATGTCAATCGAAACCCAGAATTCCATTGGACTTTTAGAATCAAGCAACACACAAATGCACAATTATATTATCTTGAAGAGAAAAGGCATCAAATAAAGATAGCCACATCCAAGCTTATCCATTCCATGATCTTCTTCAAGGTAGCCCATGTAATAGATGAATTCCACAAGTCACAGGTTCAAAATAACAACTTCACAATAATCATGTTGCAGATGAACTCAGAGAGATCTTGAATGATGTATCACATGAAGTTTCAAATTGCAAGCACTTGGTTTCTCAACAAGTTGGCATTGGCCAAGTCCTTTAGCATAGGAATTTTGCCTAAGTTCTAAGTCCATTTGTCCAAGATCCAACTAATAGTCCGCACAATTTTTTTTTAGAGTTTTTGTTGTTATTATGTACATTAATGGTCAAAGACCACACAAACAAGCAAAGTATATACAAACAAATAATATCACACAATATGGTCCAAGTGGATAAAGTGAAAATTGCATTAACATAAACAATTAGAATGACATGAGCAATGGCAAATGTATAAAAGCTAGAATTAAATGACATTAAAGTAAATGGTTTGAAATTAAAAGTTAGTAGTTATTAGGTTAGAAGTTAGTATTGTTTTGTTTTTGCTTTTCATTTTTAGACATTCTTTGGGGAACACTCAACCCATTTATCACAAGCATGGATCCTTGAAACAAGACATCTTCTAAAGGAAGGAAAAAAAGGCCAAGTTTCCACACAATACCATGAAAGACGGGAGACTTACAATCTCACTAACTAGAATTTTATGCCTTTTATGTCACAAATTTAGTGCTATGTTAAGCAATCGTAATTGGACTTATGTAGAAGTCACAACTATTTGAGGTCGGGCAATAGAATTTTGGTGTTAATGCATGTTAGAGACATAGTATTATGAACTATGCTCATGAAACATACCACACACAAAAAGAATATACAAAAGGTGTGGCCTAATCCCATCCATACTCATGTTAATTTTTCAATCAACTAGCTTTAGGACTTTGAGATATCATAGGCCAAATGAGATGAATGCATAAAAAAGGGGAATAAGATGAAGAGGGAGGGGAATAAATGAAATCTCAAATTGATCAAAGGTTGACTTTTACCAAATTAATATCATTCATTCATTCTGGGAGATGGAATGTACATTCCATCAATCCCCTAAATCCAATGATATTAATTTGACAAAGTCAAATCAACCTTGACCAAGGCCCAACAACAAGAGTCAAACACCAACAAGTCATCACAATTGGTCAACAAAAATTATTTGGCATTTATTCCAATTAAAAATACTAAAATAATACATTTAAAGTAAATATGGTTTTCCAAATTCCTAAAACCTTATCAAAACACCAAATAAATGGCCATGATATTTATCATAGGTCAAACAAGGTCAAAAGACCTTGGAGAAAAAATTTCAGAATTTTAAAAGACTTAAAAGTATTTTTAAACAATTAAAAATCAATTAAATTATGAAAAATATTAATAATGATCCAAAAAATAATTTTAATTCAGAATATGAAAGAGGAAAATATTTTAAAAGTTTTGGTGAAACTCTCATATTTTTTGGATCAATATTAAAATTATTATGAATTAATGAAAATTAAAGGAATAAAAATTAAAATCAAAAAATCAAAAAAACGTGGAACACTTGATCTGCCTCATTAATTGAGGTGGCATATCAAGTGGTGAGAAACGCGCGTTCCATGGGAGACGCTAGTCAGCGCGCCACACACTTGGTCATTACAAGAAACGTTCCTGATTAAAACAATTTGAATCAATCTAATGGCTCTGGATCATGCCACATCATTGTCGGAGCAAAGCGTCGGTCGTCTTCTCAGGCGACCTTGGTCAGACTGGTCCATTCATCACCACATCATAAATGAAAAAGGAGGACATGATCTGAAAGTAAAAATGGTGTAGATCACGAATATCACCTTAATTTTAACTAACTCCTCACAAATAGAAAGATATGAGGAGTTAAATTTTGAGGTATGTCAACTGAGTTGCTTCAATTTGACCTCTAAGTAACTCAATCTTCTTGCCTACATTGGTAGGACTTCAGACAACCAAAGAATCAAGAGAATTGAGCAAGATTGAAAGAGAACAAAGAGATGAAATTTTATGGAAAATACCTTCAATGTAGGTCTGGATTCAACTGCTCTTGCTTTGGCTCGCGCTTGATCTCACTTAGAATGCTTGCAGAGTAGAATGAAATGCACAAAAGGTCTTGGATCCCTGGAGTTTTGAATCTCAGAACAGTGAGATTCAAACTCAATTCCAAGATGGAATTCTCAGGATTATCCTCTCAAATGGAAGGGTTATGGGTTTAGGATCAAAGCTAGCGCAAATGTATCTTGAATTCTGATGCTAGATGTCTATATTTATAGCTTTAACTCATGATATTTGCACCTTCCAAATCACTTTCCAAAATTGGCAATTGATGATGCATGGGTGCATGGGCGTGTACAGGCCCATGAGATCATTGCTTTAGGTCCACAAATAAGTGTAACAGAGTATGAAATCAATTTGGATTGCAAGGCAAGTGTGTGTGAAGATTTGAGTTTTGATCTTTGCCAAATGATGGTAACATGTTCATGCCCTGCGCATCCCTAGCAATTCTTGTCCAAAATGGATGAACTTGGACTTTTTAGAAAGGTTAGATCAAGAGGAACAACTTTCATGTTCAACATGTTTCCAATTGAAGCTTCTATCATGACTAATTTTGAGGTGGAAGTTTGGAAATTTCAACATGTTGAAATTTTTTCTAAGTGTCAAGTCATATATCTCAATATTCCACCTTGCTTAACTTTTTATGTGAGCTTCAAATGAGAAAAATGTCATCATAAAAGTTGTAGCTATTTTAAAGACCTTAAAAATGGCCACCAATTTAATGTCATTTGGATTTGAAATGATAGAGTTGTGCATTTTTGAAGTTTGAAAAAATCACTTGTTCAATGGTATAGGTCAAAAGTGACCTATAATGTAGCCTCATATCACATGCTCATAAAAGTTGAATTAGATCTCACTCCAAACATCAAAGTTTAATTAGACATCTTGAATTTGATTGTGCAACTTGAAAATATTTCATCTCATAAAAATTGAGCAAGTTATGGCCTTGGGAAGTTGACTTTCAAATTAGGGTTTGGACAAAATGACCTATAATGTTTCAACATAGAAAATGATTTTCCAAGCAAAACTAGCTCTAGGTATAAATATGAAAGTTGTTTGGAATGTCATTTAGAGTAACGTTTCTCTTGGAATAATTTTCATATGGTGAAAATGGTAGGAGATAGGGTCTAGGGAGACCCAGTTTTGATTAGATGAATTCATCTGACCAACCACCATCAACCAATTTACTAACCTTTAATTCTCTTGACTTTCTAGGCTCATGGTAGATCATATATGCATAAGATGATGAATTTTGAAGTGTCCCTTTAGAAATTTGATCAATTGGTGAGATATCTTGTTGGAGAAGTTACTCAAGATACCCAGTCAAACTAGGGTTTCCAAGGCAAATCACCCTTAAACTCTTGAAGAAAACTTGATCAATATAACATGTAGAGATCAATTGGACTCATATATGATGCTTATAACCATTCTTGGATCAAATCATGGTTGCGCTCTTTGTTAGAGGGTCTCAAACCCTAAATATTAACTTGATAGATCAATGGACATCATGCCCTACCTACAAAAGAGTTAGGCAAATGCAAAGGCATATTTTTGGTATTTTGGTTAGTAAAATGATAATACAAAAGTATGGTACAATCACAAAGTACTTGGTAATCTCTCCCAAAACAAACCCAATGAAAGAGGGGCAAGGAGGATGCCAAGGTATGATCCCAATGCTAACGCTTATGATGAAATTGCATGAGGGATCTAAGGGTCAAAATTGGGGTCTTACAACGGTTTTTGGTGAAGTTCACCTTCCAGTTAAGATAGGTCCGAGTGATTTTCAAATTACTTTTCAAGTAATGGATATCTACCCGGCCTACAGTTGCTTGTTGGTAAGGCCATGGATCCATGAGGCAGGAGCTGTTACCTCCATATTGCACTAGAAACTCAAATTTGTGAAGAATGGAAAGCTTGTGATTGTTGGAGGAGAGAATGCGTTGTTGGTTAGCCACCTATCATCTTTCTCTTATGTGGAAGCTGAGGATGAGGTTGGAACTCCATTCCAGGCCTTATCTATTGCTGCTAAAAAGAGAGTTGGGGCACCTATGTCCTCGTGGAAATATGCTAAGAAGATTGTGGAAGAAGGCAATGTTGATCAGTGGGGGCGCATGGTAGAGGTCTCCGACAATAAAGGCAGAACCGGTTTGGGGTTCCAGAAAGGTTAATGAACTGCAAGGTCTGAAGATATGCAACTTAGCTTCCGTAGCGGAGGGTTCATTCATGGCAATGAACAACACTTAGTTGTTGTGCTAGAGGATGACAAAGAGGAAGTTTGCACCAATTTTGTGACGCGTGGAAAGGCTTGCAACAATTGGGCTGCTGTTGATATTCCTGTTATTTTGCATCGATCTAAGTAATTGCTTTTATATGTTTTTAATATCCTTCTCTTATGCCTAAGGGAGAAGTGAACATTGTTTGGGCATTTTCAAATTGACCATTAATAAAATTAATCATATTCATCCACATCTATGATGTTTTGTTTTTACTTTTTGCTTTATTATGAAAATAGTAATCACAAAAAACATAAATAAATAATATAATTATCCATCTGTATAATATTTGGTCACAAATCCACTCTCTAAAATGAAAATATCAAATCATTATGCAGGTTGGTTCCTAACCCCATTGAATACAATGATCCTTCTCCTTCTCCAAAATTTAAATTCCCTGTGTTTGAGGCCGAGGAGGAAAGTGATGTAGAAGTGAGTGATGAATTATCTCGTCTTCTTGAGCAAGATGAAAAGACCATTCAGCCGTTCGAAGAGCAGATTGAGCTTGTCAACTTGGGTTCCGAGGATGATGTGAAGGAAGTCAATATTAGGTCTTGCCTATGTTCATATGTCAAGAAGGGGTCGATTGATCTTCTTCGAGAGTATTCAGATGTGTTTGCTTGGTCCTATCAAGACATGTCTGGTTTGGATTCTGAGATTATGGAGCATAGATTGTCGTTGAAGCCAGAATGCCCGCCATTCAAGCAAAAGTTGATATGAACGCATCCTGATATGGCTGTGAAGATCACAGAGGAAGTAGAGAAGCAGATTGACGTTGGTTTCCTTGTGATCAATGAGTATCCGTAATGGGTGGCCAATATTGTGTCTGTGCCGAAGAAAGATGGAAAAGTCGGCATGTGTGTTGATTATAGAGATTTGAATAAAGCCAGTCCGAAAGATGATTTCCCTCTGCCATACATTGATATGTTGGTAGACAATAGTGTTAAATTCAAAGTCTTTTCGTTTATGGATGGATTTTCCGGATATAATCAGATCAAGATGGCACCCAAAGATTTGGAGAAGACCACATTCATTATACCTTAGGGAACATTCTGTTATAGAGTGATGCCTTTCGGTCTAAAGAATGCTGGTGCAACTTACCAAAGAGCAATGACTACTCTTTTTCATGATATGATGCATAAAGAGATTTAAGTTTATGTCGATGACATGATTGCTAAATCAATTGATGAAGAGGAACATGTTGAGCATTTGTTGAAGCTATTCCAGTGTTTGAGGAAATATAAACTCCACTTGAATCCCAATAACTGTACTTTTGGTGTTCGTTCTGGTAAGTTGTTGGGCTTTATTGTCAGCGAGAAGGGTATTGAAGTTTATCCTGCCAAGGTCAAAGCAATACAAGAGATGCCTGCGCCCAAAATTGAGAAGCAAGTTAGAGGCTTTCTCGGTCGCTTGAATTATATTTCCAGATTCATTTCCCACATGACTGCCACATGTGCATCTATATTCAAGCTTCTTTGAAAAGATCAGTCTTGTGATTGGACTGAAGACTGCCAGAAAGCTTTTGATAGTATCAAAGAATATCTGCTTGAACCTTTGATTTTGTCTCCACCTATTGAAGGAAAACTGTTGATCATGTATTTGATTGTGCTTGAAGATAGTATGGGGTTGTATCCTTGGTCAGCAAGATGAGACTCGAAAGAAAGAATTTGCAATCTACTACCTTAGAAAGAAGTTCACCGACTGTGAGACTCGATATTCTATGCTTGAGAAAACTTATTGCGTATTGGCTTGGGCTGCTAAGCGTCTGCGTCAATATATGTTAAATCATAACACTTGGTTGATATCCAAAATGGATCCGATCAAGTATATATTTGAGAATCCTGCTTTAACTGGGAGAATTGCCCGTTGGGAGATGTTGTGATCAGAGTATGATATCGAATACAGATCTCAGAAAGCGATCAAAGGTAGTATCTTGCCTGACCATTTGGCTTACCAACCAATTGAAGATTACCGGTCAGTGCAGTATGATTTTCCCGATGAAGAAATATTATACTTGAAAATGAAAGATTGTGATGAACCATTGCTTGAAGAAGGGCCATAACCTGGTTCCTGTTGGGGCATGGTATTTGATGGAGTTGTTAATCAATATGGAAATGGAATTGGGGCAGTGATTATTACTCCTCAAGGCATGCATCAGCCATTTACAGCTAGATTGAATTTCAAGTGTACAAACAATATGGCAGAATATGAAGCTTGCATTATGGGGCTTGAAGAGGCCATGAATCTCAGAATCAAGTATTTAGATGTCTTTGGATATTCAGCTTTGGTTGTAAATCATATCAAAGGTGAATGGGAGACGAATCAACCCGGTTTAATACCATATAGAGATTATGCGAGGAGGATTTCAACTTTCTTTACAAAGGTTAAGTTTCATCATATCCCTCGAGATGAGAACCGGATGGCAGATGCTCTTGCAACATTGGCATCAATGATTATGGTAAAGTATTGGAATGAAGTTCCCAATTTGTCTGTGATGCGTCTTGATAGGCCAGCTCATATGTTTGCTGTTGAAGAGATCAAAGATGAGAAGCCGTGTTATTATGACATCAAATGTTTCCTCCAAAGTCAGATTTACCCGCCTGGGGCATCTTTGAAAGATAAGAAGACTTTGAGAAGATTAGCCGGCAATTCCACGTGAATGGTGATATATTGTACAAGAGAAACTTTGACATGGTTTTGCTCAGATGCATGGATAGACACGAAGCAAACTTGTTGATGACCGAAGTGCATGAAGGTTCCTTTGGTACTCATTCCAATGGACATGCAATGGCGAAGAAGATGTTGCGAACATGTTACTATTGGCTGACAATGGAATCTGACTGTTGCAAATTTTTGAAGTGTTACAAGTGTCAAATTTATGCTGATAAGATTCATGTTCCTCCGACACTTTTGAATGTTATTTCTTCCCCATGGCCCTTCTCCATGTGGGGATTTGATATGATTGGGATGATTGAGCCTAAAGCTTCGAATGGACATCGTTTCATTTTGGCGGCAATTGACTACTTCACAAAATGGGTTGAAGCGACATGTATGCGAATGTGACCAAGCAAGTTGTTGTAAGGTTTATCAAGAATCAGATCATATGCCGTTATGGTGTGCCAAGTAATATCATTACTAATAATGGATCAAACTTGAATAACAATATGGTGGAAGCTCTTTGCAAAGACTTCAATATTGCACATCATAACTCCTCTCCCTATATACCTAAGATGAATGGGGCTGTTGAAGCTGCGAATAAGAACATTAAGAAGATTATTCAGAAGATGGTTGTAACATACAAAGAATGGCATGAGATGCTCCCATTTGCTTTGCATGGGTATCGTACATTCGTCCGCACTTCAACAGGGGGAACCCCTTTCTCTCTTGTATATGGTATAGAAGTTGTGCTCTCGGTAGAGGTTGACATTCCTTCATTGCGTATGCTCATGGAAGCCAAGTTGACTGAGGCTGAGTGGTGTCAGACCAGGTTTGACTAGTTGAATTTGATCGAAGAGAAGAGATTGATTGCCATGTGTTATGGTCAGTTATATCAGCAGAGGATGAAGAAATCTTTTGATAAGAAGGTCAAACCTCGTGTGTTCAGGGAAGGTGACCTTCTGCTCAAGAAGATCTTGTCGTTCAAACCAAATTATGAAGGCCCATATGTTGTTAAGAGAGCCTTTTCAGGTGGTGCTCTGATTCTTACAACTATGGATGGTGAAGAGTTCACTCGTCCTGTAAACGCAGATGCAGTCAAGAAATACTTCTCCTAAAAAGAAAAGAACAGCTCGCTAAGTTGAAAACCCGAAAGGGCGGCTTAGGCAAAAAAAGAGTGTCTCGGTGGATTGAAAACCCGAAAGGGCGATCCAGGCAAAAATTAGAGACATAAAAACAGAAAGAATTTCCCGATAAGTTGAGTACCCCACCTTGGGGAAACCTATGCAAAAATTAGGGATTATGGCAAGTAACTGCAGTCTACTAATCGTCCAGCTTTGGAGAGACTTTGTTGAGCACAAGGGTTGACGTCGTTTCATCATCCTGGCAGCGGTCAAGAGCACAGTGGATATCAAGAGTTGGTAGAAGGACTAAGGATCATTTGTATTCAATGTAATCCTTTTCCATGTAAATTACCATTTTCAACTCTGTAAAAATCTATGGAGTCTTGTCATTTATAGACTACCATCCCATTAAATAAAGTTGAGCTTTTGTCCAATTATTTCTACTCTT
The DNA here is from genome assembly GCF_024323335.1 of Lathyrus oleraceus. Taxonomy (NCBI): domain Eukaryota; kingdom Viridiplantae; phylum Streptophyta; class Magnoliopsida; order Fabales; family Fabaceae; genus Lathyrus; species Lathyrus oleraceus. The sequence continues at coordinate 13,431,043 of NC_066583.1, read as the reverse complement.
ATTTACTTCAGCCAATAGTTTAAATTTTATTATGACCATTTTTGAAATTTAAAACTTTTAATCAAAATCATTTTTCTCTTAAAAACATATAAAAACAAGAAATTTTCAAAGCAAATTAAAAAGGAAGTATCAACAACACTTCAAAGAGCAGTAAGTCCTTAAGTGATAAGCATTAGAGGTTCCCCAAGCAGTTAACCCTTCAGGTATCCCTAGTTGTTTGTGTTGATTCGATTCCTCTGCAAAGTGTTTGTTCCCTAGCGGAGTTCCGATTCTTTTCCCCAGCTAAGTTGGTTGAGTCAGTACCTTGCGGCGTGTTATTTCCCTGGCAGTGTTTTTGTACTCCCCAACAGGGTTGATCTTTAGCAGAGTAAGATGTTTTCTCCAGTAGATCGCATTGGTTTCCCCATCAGTCTCCATCTGACTCGCTCCCAGTCAGGGTTTCTTCCTGATTTCTAAGCAGCTGTTTTGTGTTTATCTTCTGTACGGTTGTCTCCCATTTGATATGGTATTGACCTAAAATTCCCTGCAGACTCGATAACTTCACCTCTCCTCAGCAGATCTCCTCCCTCAGCTAGGTTTGAGCCTTTGGTTTGTTGATCTCTCTATTCTCCAGCAATTGTCTCCCTCTTTTTGGGGATTGACCGAGGATTGTACTGATGATTCGATTTCTTTGCGACACCTTTGTATCCTTTGTGATCGTTTTGTTAGCATAATCATCATATATATACATATACATATACATATACATTCATATAATTACATAATTTCATATTTGCATCATCATATCCAATTAACTTGTTAATTTGAGATTCTCATTCTCTATTATGGCGGTACTTTATCCCCATACAATTTTGGTGTCTGTCCTCTCTCAATTGTAGAGCGTCATCCCCTTAGGCAGAAAGACTTTAACCTTTCTCCTCTTCCCCACTGAGTTGTTCCTCGTGGATGATTATTACTTTCATTTCCTTTCAAGTTGTTTATCTGGATAGAATCACTCCCCTTGAGTTATCTCCTCATTGGGTTGAGTCTTGATTGACTGTTTCTATCTAGCTTTTACCTAGATAGATGCTTCGAGTCTCCTAAGAGTTTATTACCCAATAATTGGTAATATTCTTCTTAGTTTGCAGTTTGTTACTTCTTGCCCAATACCCGACAAAAGTACCCCCGTTTTTCTCCTCGGTAGAGTCCCCAGTGGATCTGATTCCCCATAAAGTATATCCTTGATATGTTCACCCTAACCGGTGACAGATATCTTTCTCTCCCCTGCCTGAGTTTATCCTTGATATGTTCATCCTAACTGATGACAGATACTCTCACCATTGGTATTCTACCCAGTAAAAAGGTAGTTGTAATCCCTATTCTTGTTCCCCAGAGAGTTAATCCTTGATATGTTCATCCTAGGTTTCCTTCTCTTTGCAGTTTTCTACCCAGTAACCGGTAGTTGTAAATCCTGCTTTTGTCCCCTTCACAGAGATTATCCTTGATATGTTCATCTTAACTGGTGACGGATTTTCTCTTTGTTGGTATTCTATCTAGTAACTGATAGATGAAATTCCTATTTTCTTCCCTGTCAGAGTCTATCTTTGATATGTTCATCTTAACCGGTGACGTATTTTCTCTTTGTTGGTCTTCTATCCAGCATTCGATAGATGTAATTCCTACTTTTTATTCAGTTGGTTTATCCTTGATATGTTCATCTTAACGGATGACAGGTATCCTCCTTGACATTTCCATGGAAAGTCTATCCTTGATATGTTCATCTTAACCGATGACGAATTTTCTTCCCTATTGAGTTTATCCTTGATATGTTCATCCTAACCGATGACAGATACTCTCATCCTTTGGTCTTCTACCCAGTAACCGGTAGTTGTAAATCCTATTTTCTGCAGTTTTCCCCAGCAAGGCTATTCTTACCCAGTAACCGGTAATGAATACTCCCTTTTGTTGGTGCCCAACGAGTCATCCTTGATATGTTCATCCTAACCGATGACGAATGTTCTCTCTGTCAGATCTTTATTATCTCCTTACCCAGTAACATGTAGTAGATAATAGATTTCTGCTCCTCCTGTATGGAAGTTTATTTCTTCCCCAGTTGAGTCGAGTGCGCATTTCCTTAGTGAAATCGCTTTTCCTGCATAATTCAAGTACTTCAGTTTTATCCTTACTTACTTGTATCCCCTGCAAATGTTGTTGTTTCCCCGGCTGAGTCTTTCCATGTTTGTATGGAATTCCTCGAGTCCCCCGGTAGTTTTAAGACGTAGCCTGGGCTACGCATAACTCATTCTTCCCCCCAGAGTCTCTGTCTTCCCAGTTAGTTTTCCTTACGAAATACATGATACTTTTGTGGCCTTTCGGTCTCTCTGATTTTTTTTCCTTTGTGGCAATATTTCCCCACAGAGCATTAACTTTTACATTCATATCATATGCATCATGAGGTCTCTTAGGGACCAAAGTTTATTTCTATATGTTGTTATTTAAGCCCATTCTACTGAGTCGACATGAATAGTTTAACCTTCGCCTCCTCAGTTAGAATGTCCTTAAATAGGGGTAGCTGTAAGACCCCAATTTTGAACCTAAGATCCCTCACGCAATTTCATCATAAGCATTAGCATTGGGATCATACCTTGGCATCCTCCTTACCCCTATTTCATTGGGTTTATTTTGGGAGAGATCACCAAACACTATGTGATTGTATCATACTTGTATATTATCATTTTACTAACCAAAATACCAAAATATGTCTTTGTATTTTCCTAACTCTTTTGTAGGTAAGGCATGATCTCCATTGATCTATATCTAGGGTTTGAGACCCTCATGACAAAGAGCACAACCATGAATTGATCCAAGAATGGTTATGAGCATCATATGTGAGTTCCATTGATTCCTTCATGTTATATTTATCAAGTTTTCTTCATGAGTTTGAGGGTGATTTGCCTTGGAAACCCTAGTTTGATTGGGTATCTTGAGTAACTTCTCCAACAAGCTATCTCACCAATTGATCAAATTTCTCAAAGGACGCTTCAAACTTCATCATCTTATGAATATATGATCTACCATGAGCCAAGAAAGTCCAAATAATTGGAGGTTAGCAAGTTGGTTGATGGTGGTTAGCCAGATGAATTCATCTAATCAAAACTGGGTCTCCCTAGACCCTATATCCTACAATTTTCACCATATGAAAATTCTTCCAAGAGAAAAGTTACTCTAAATGACATTCCAAACAACTTTCATGTTGAGACCTATATCTAGGTTTGCATGGAAAGTCACTTTCTAAGTTGAAACATTATAGGTCATTTTGTCTAAACCCTAATTTGAAAGTCTACTTCCCAAGGCCATAACTTGCTTAATTTTTATGATATGAAATATTTCCAAGTTGCAAACTCAAATTCAATATGTCTACTTCAACTTCCATGTTTGGAGTTAAAGCAAATTCAACTTTTATGAGCATGTGATATGAGGTTACATTATAGGTCATTTTTGACCTATACCATTAAACAAATGATTTTTCCAAACTTCAAAAATGCATAACTTTATCATTCAAAATCCAAATGACATGAAATTTGTGACCATTTTGAATCTCTTTGAAAGAGCTATAACTTTGATGAAGACACTTTTCTCATTTGAAGCTCACATAAATAGTTAAGCAAGGTGGAATATTGAGATATATGGCTTGACACTTAGAAAAAATTTCAACATGTTGAAATTTCCAAACTTCCACCTCAAAATTCTCCATGTTCCAAGATCCAAACGAAAAAATGTTGAACATCAAACTTGTGATCTAACCTTTCCAAGAAGTCCAATTTCATCCATTTTGGACAAGATTTGAGTGGGTTGTGTATGGCTTGAACATTGCATCATCATTTGGCAAAAATCAAACTTCAAGCTTCCATGTACAATTGCCTAGCACTCCAATTTGATTTCAGACTTGTTCACACTCAATTATGGATCAAATGGAATGATCTCATGGGCCTGTACACGCCCATGCACACATGCATCACTCGTTGCCAATTTTGGAAACTCAATTGTAAGGTGCAAATATCATGTGATTCAGCTATAAATAGAGCACCATATGCTCAGAATTAAGGACTCCTTCGCGCCAACTTTGATCCCAAACACCAAACCCTTCCATTTGAGAGGATAATCCTGAGAATTTCCTTTGGAAATTGAGTTTGAATCTCACTGTTTTGATTTTCAAAACTCCAGGGATCCAGGACCTTTTGTGCATTCTAATCTACTTCTGTAAGCATCCTGAACAAGATCAAGCATGAGCCAAAGCAAGAACAAGTGAATCCAGACCTGCATTGAAGGTATTTTCCAGAAAATTTCATCTCTTCGATTATCTCTCAATTATATTCAATTCTCTTGGATATTTGATTGTCTAAAGTCCTACCAATGTAGGCAAGAAGATTGAGTTGCTTAGAGGTCAAATCGAAGTAACTCAGTTGACACACCTCAAAATTCAACTCCTCATATCTTTTTATATATTTGGAGTTAGTTGAAATTGAGGTCAGATTCATGCTTTACGCCATTTTTTCTTTCAGATCATGTCCTCCTTTTTCATTTTCTTGATGGTGCTTAGTGAACTAGACCGGCCTTTGGACTCCGGGGATGCACTGGAAGTGTTCAGAGACATTGATCTGTTTTAAATTGTTTTAATCTCACGTGTTGGTTCTGATTACCATCCATGTGGTGCATTGACTTAAGTCCACGATGGAAAGCGCGCTGAGGACCACTTGATCTGCCACCTTAATTAATGAGGAAGATCAAGTGGTCCACGTTTTTTTGCTATTTTCTGATTTTCTTTTATTCCTTTTGTTTTCATTAATTCATATTAATTTTAATATTGATCCAAAAAAAATGAGAGTTTCACCAAAAAAATTCAAATAATTTCCCCTTTCATATTCTGAATTAAAATTATTGTTTGGATAATTATTAATAACTTTCATGATTTAATTGATTTTGTGTTTATTTTTAATTGCTTAAAGATACTTTTAAGTCTTTAAAAATTCTGAAATTTTTTCTCCAAGGTCCTTTGACCTTGTTTGACCTATGATCAATCTCATGGCCATTTATTTGGTGTTTTGATGAGGTTTTAGGAATTTGACAAACCATATTTAATTTAGATGGCTTATTTTAGTATTTTTTAATTTGAATAAATGTCAAATAATTTTGTTGACCAATTGTGATGACTTGTTTATGGTTGACTCTTGTTGTTGGGCCTTGGTCAAGGTTGATTTGACTTTGTCAAATTAATATCATTGGATTTAGGGGATTGATGGAATGTATATTCCATCTCCCAAAATGAATGGATAATATTAATTTGGTAAAAGTCCTCCTTTGACCAATTTGAGTTTTGATCCATTCCCTTCCCTCTGCATCTCATTCCCCTTCTTTATGCATCCATCTCATTTGGTCTATGATATCTCAAAGTCTTAAAGCTAGTTGATTGAAAAATTAACATGATGAGTATGGATGAGATTAGGCCACCTCTTTCGTATATCTCTTTTTATGTGTGGTATGTTTCATGATCATAGTCCATTATACTATGTCTCAAACATGCATTAACACCAAAATTCTATTGCCCGACCTCAAATAGTTGTGACTTCTACATAAGTCCAATTACGATTGCTTAACATAATGCTAAATTTGTGACACAAAAGTCATAGCATTCTAGTTAGTGAGATTGTAAGCCTCCCCTCTTTCATGGTATTGTATGGAAACTTGGCCTTTTTTCCTTCCTTTGGAAGATGTCTTGGCTCAAGGAACCATGCTTGTGATAAGTGGGTTGAGTGTTCTCCAAAGAATGTCTTAAATTAAAAAGCAAAAGCAAAACAATACTAACTTCTAACTCATTAACAACTAACTTTTAATTTCAAGCCATTTACTTTAATGTCATTTAATTCTAGCCTTTATTCATTTACCATTATTCATGTCATTCTAATTGTTTTGTTAATGCAATTTTCACTTTGTCCACTTGGACCATATTGTGTGATATATCTTGTTTGGGTATACTTTGCTTGTTTGTATGGTCTTTGACCATTAATGTACATAATAACAACAAAAACCCTAAAACACTTTTGTGTGGACTGTTGGCTTGACCTTGGACAAATGGACTTAGAACTTGTAGTGGGGTATTCGTTACCTTTAGATTTATTGACTAAATCAAAAGTAAATCATACAATTCGAGTCTCCACCGCACTTCTATTTATCCAAAGGAAAGGTTAGAAAGCGAACAAAAACCGATAAGTTTTATCAAATCAAAAACTAATAAAAATGTCAGATATCTGGGTAAGGGGGTTGGTTATGCAATGGGAAGGTTTTAAGCGCCCAAAACATCCTTAGTACTCTAAGGGAGCCCTTTTTACAAATGTTGTATGGTAGGTTGGTATATGTGAAAAATATTTGTGCAAACATGATTGGGGAGATGAGAAGAGAATATACAAATTATTTACAATTTTTGTGTTTGAATGGATAAACCCATTGCCTACGTACCATCTTAAAAAAGTAGGATCAAAACCTCGTAGTTCGGGGTAAAAAATCTCAAAATATATTGGTGAATTGATTGGTCAAAAGCCTTAAGGTCTTTTGTTATCAAAGGGAGAAAACTCAACTTAAAACCACAAATCCACCATGTGAGGAGAGCTTCAACATATTAGTGAGGGATCCACCCTATAATAAGTATGGAAGACTTAAAGTCCAATCACTAAGGATACAGGTGAGTATTTATCAACCTCTATGATAACTCAAACCTAATAGTTAATGTTTATGAAAAGCTTTGGCAAAAGTGGCCATTGGAACCACAAAAAACAATTGAGTGAGTTGTATTTACAAATGAAAAGTATTCACAAAATAAAGTCCAAGTTGACTTAAGATTCAATTCAAAATAAGTGTTATAAAAATAGTTTGAAAAAAATAAAAGGCATAGTGCCTAGGTTTCTAATTTTAAAAGCAATGTTAATGTTTGCACAAAAAAAGTTTGGCTTGGGTTAGAGTGGAGAGAAGAAGAGAAGGGCTAGGTCCTAAACATGCAAATATGAGGGAAGAGAAATAAAACCACTTGGAGTCCCCTTCTTGAGATCATAAAGATGATTCAAGTTTCTTCATTCCTTTGGACTTAGCAAGTAATAAGCAATTTACTCAAGCAATCAAGCAAGTATCAATCAAGCTCCTAGGAATCTTCCAATTGGCTTTTATCTCTCTTGTCTTGGATGTCCATGACAATGGTTCTTCTAATTGGCTAATGTTTAGGATCCCTATCACACAAGAACACATAAATCAAAAAGTTCCACAATGCAATAAAAAGAATGGACAAGAGTGAGTTTAGAATTAAGGTCCTTTCAATTCATCTTTCAAGATTAAGCATTCTAAAGGCATGAGGCCTAGTTTCTCTTCAACATGTTTAGCATTCTAAAGACATGAGGCCTAGTTGCTCTTGAAACTCCATTTAGCATAGGTAAGGTCCTAAATCTAAGTCCTTCCTCCGTTTTGCATTGGATTCACACAAACAAAACAAAACAAGCACAAGGCAATAGTATATACACAATAATGTGCTCAAGTGAGCAAAAGGCAAATTGCATTAACATAAACATGAGCTCAAGTGGGCAAAGGGGAAAGAAAAATGAATTAATGAGCAAGAAATTAAATTGAATTAAAGTAAATTTCAAGAATTAAATGCTTGAATTAAAAGTTAGTGATTAGTAATTAGTGTTAGTGTGCCATAAGGCAATTTAGCGCTATGTTAAGCAATCGTAAGTGGACTAATGTAGTAGTCACACCTATTTGAGACCGGTCAATAAAACTATAGGCAACAAACACAAGTTAGATACCATGACTAGTAATCCAAGCTCCTACAACTTGCCATGCCAAAAGAAAAGAAGAACGATCTTGTATGGATTTAGGTTTTTTGCTTGACCAAGAAGCAACCTATCTCTAATGCAAAGCAATTCACTTGATCTTTGATCAAGATGAATTTGATTTGGATCAAAGAAGTTTAAGCCCCTCATATGTCAAGGCTAACCACCAATCATTAACTCATTGATCAAAAAGAAAAAAAAAGAAGAAGAAATGAAATGTACATAATTGAAATTTAAATGACATAAGTAAAACACATTGATTAAACATGAATGGAATCAACATCAATCAACGGTAAACAAAAGTGAGATGAAGCTTAGAAGTCAAGAAACATTAAAAATATTTTTGGTAATTTTTGGAATTAAAATAATACTTGAAATAAAATGAACAAATAAAGGTCAAACTTCAAATCCAATTCAAATCAACTTTGAAAAGTCCAATTGGATCATCACAAGTATAACATGGCCAAACAAGGTTTGACAATTTTTTTTATCATTTTTTGAAAACAGAACCTAATTTTTAACAATTAAAAATGAAGCAAAATAACATAATTTAATTAAAATATCAAATAAATCTCAAATCAATTAAGAAATTGATGAGAATATTTTTCATAGATTCATCATCATCCAAAGATGTTAAGAAAATATTTTTGGCATTTTCGAATATTGAAAAGTATTTTTAATGAATTAAAAAAAACCAAAAAATAAATAATTCACAAAAAATATTAGATGGAATCACAAAAATAATTAAAAATCATTTTTAGAAACTAGAATTCAAGAGAAATTTTTTTCAATTGGTCCCATATTTTTGTGATTCCAAATAAAGAAGTTATGAATTTTTAAAAATAATTGGAATAAAAGAAAATTAAACAGAAATTAAAAAATAGCAAAAATCTACAGCGCTTGGATCTTGGTTCATTAATTGACGTGGCACATCTGGTGGTTGAGAAGCGCGTGCTCATGGAACACTTAAGTCAACAGCGAAGTACAAAGCATTAAATGAAGTCAGTCAAACCAAAAGCCAAGATTAGATATGAGGCAATGGAACTCATCCACGTGGGGACGGTGGTGGAAACATCCATCTTCTCCGGTGAACCTCACTGTTCCGGCCAGAGTTGCAGGTTTCACAACCTCAACCAAAATTCACGATCCATACATCATTCGAAAGCTGGGGTGATGTACATCACCCCTGTACCCTTAGTTTCCACTCAAGATCCCTATAGAGAGAGAAATCTGAGATGGAAAAATGTGGTGTTCAAACTGAACTTACTCAATTCACAAAATTAAAAGCACAAACCAATTGCCTCTCACATGAGGACTTCAGAGGTACCAACCAATACAAGAAATGCTCAATATCCAAACAGATTCGAATGAAAATAGTTTGAATAGAAACCTTTGAAGTGCAACTTTTCAATGCTTGATCCACTCCAATTCTTCAATGCAGCTTGCTCTTGAAGTAACAAGGAAGCTAGGCTAAGGAATTATAAGTCAGAGATCAACCAATGAAGTTGAAATCTGAGCTTGAAAAATTGAGAGAAAAATCAAAATTCCTTTGAGTGAGGGTTAGGGATTCAAATGTGCAGAATTTTAGGCGCCTTTAGGTTACCAAATGAAGTGAAATGAAGCTTCTATTTATAGCAAGGGATGATGCAATGCATGAAATATCTATGTGCGCATGAGCTTGGATCCTACATGCATGGGCCTGTACAGGCGCATGTGAGGCCCAAACTCAAATGGTTTTGCATGCTGATGATGAAACAAATGAATTTGGACGTGCAAATGGCAAGGCAATGTAGTGTGCAAGAAGATTTCACATGTTATGCATAATTGAAACCAAAACTTCTCCTCTTCGAAGTTACCCTTTGCGAAATTGAAACATAGGCATGTGGGTAATGGTTGGAAAGGTCTTGACATAAGGAACAAATGTTATGTTGAACAAAAATACATTTGGAATTGGGAAAATATTGAAAATTGGCCGTGAAGTTCAATGTACAAAACATGTATATGAGAATTTTGCCAAAATGGACCAACTTCTAGCCCTTCTGTTTCAATGATGAAAGCTCCAAATGACAAAACCTTAAACATAAACGTTGTATATATTTTCAAGAAAATTAATTTGGACTTAAATGTTGAATCATTTGGATTTTTGATGAGAAAGTTATGGGCACTTGAAGTTGGACTTTTTCACATTTCAATGACTTTGGTCCAAAGTGACCTATAATGTTTTGTATTATCACATGTGTTTCTTTTTGGATTATGAAATTTTGTAAAAAATAACAATTGAATTATACATCTTAAAATTTCCAATTCATTTGGTCCCACCTAAAAATCAAAAAATATGAGTGAGTTAGGTCTTTGGGAAGTTGACCCAAAATTAGGGTTTCAGTCAAAATGACCTATAATGTTTTGAAATGAATGATGACCTTCCAAGTTTAAAATGGATTTTTTATGAACATGAAAGTTGTTCATATGGTTCTTAAGAACAATTTTTATCTTGGGGTCATATTCATTTGACAAACACATCAAAAGTTAGGTCTCAGTGGATTTCAAAATAGTTAGACGAATTGACTGATCAACTTCTCAAGCTCAAACTTCAAATCTTAATGAATGGATGATTGAGGACACTCACATAAGCTCATATATGCATAAAATTATGAATGAAAGAACTTCCCTTGATTTAATATGATCATAGGTTGAGGTTTCTTCATGAGCAAGGCACAATCAATGCACAGTTGAATTAGGGTTTCCTTGGGAAACAATCCTCAAGCGCTTTTGGTTTATCTTGATCAAAATTGACAAATTGAGGTACTTGGGAGGCATATATGATGATTGATAGCTTTGTGAACCATTGTCATGCTTGCTTTCACTTTCATCTGGCCATATCAATGAGTATAGGGGCCTCCTAGGAGCCTTGGATCACATGACTGCTTGAGCTTCAAAACAAAGTTAGTGACATATTTTTATGCTTTTGGTTAGTAAACAAAATGAGTAAAGAAATAATATACAATTCAAGAATTCTTGGTGGTCTCAAACCAACTCACACAAGTCCCAACCCAAGGGTTAAGGGGCCAAGATGCTATGATCCTTGAGGCAAATGCAATGAGCAATGATATGATGCCATGAGGGATCTTAGGGTCAAAAATAAGGGTCTTACAGAACTTAGGCAACATTTCTATTCTCAAGCACTTGGCTAATGCCAAATTATTAAGAAACCAAGTGCTTGCAATTTGGAACTTCATCTGATACATCATTCAAGATCCGTCTGAGTTCATCTGCAACATGATCATTGTGACGCTGTTATTTTGAACCTGTGACATATGGAATTTATCTGTTACATGGGATAATTTTGAAGAAGATCATGGAGTGGCTAAGCTTGGATGTGGCTATCTTTATTTGATGCCTTTGCTCTTTAAGATAATATAATTGTGCCTTTGTGTGTTGCTTGATTCTAAATGTCCAAGGGAATTCTGGGTTTCTATTGGCATTCTTGTCTATTGGATTGCTACCCATTTGGTCAGATCTTTTAAACTCTCAACTTTTAATTTTGTGCATACGATTAGTCTCTTCATCTTCTCCCCATTTCTTTAATTTCAAAATTTCTCCCTCCCTTTTCAAATTCTTCTTTGACTGAACTTATTTTGTTCTAAACTTTGACCATTTTGCAAAAAGATAGAAACTTTGGCCTTATGCCGTTGTATTTTCAAACTTTTTTTCTTAAATCAAATTTGTAAATAAACTTAACTATACTTGACTTAAACTTTCAGAAAAAACCAAAAAGAACTAACTCATTCAAACCATTTTAGGTATTTGTGCCTTTCAAACTTAATTTTATTAAAAGCAATGCATCCACTTTGAAATTTGTATCACAAACTACGAGGTTTTGATCCCTCATTTTTATGTTGGTACGTAGGGATAAGTCCGAAGGGCTTGTCAAACACAAAAATATAATTAATGAATTCTTTTCTCATCCCCCCATTCTATTTGTTTGTAACATCATTTTTGTACCAAATACATATGCACACAAAAAGGGCTCCCTAGGAGTACCTAGAACACTTTGAATGCTAACACCTTCCCTCTGTGTAACCAACCCCCTTACCTGTAATCTCTGACATTTTATTAGTTTTGATTTGAAAACTTCTTACTTTTGGGTTTTGTTCGTAATTTTTCCCTTTTCCCTTGGAAACAATAAAAGCGCGGTGGTGACTCTTGTTATTTGATCTCTAGTTTATCCATAGCTTGATGGTCACGAATTTACCGCTAAAAACACTGAGATTTTTGTAGGGGGTTTGGAGCAGCTGCTCCACAACATTGAACTCACTTCTCTCGATCAAACAAAGTACCTCATCATCATCGTTAACTTTTAAATTGCTGGATTCACCAGACTTACCCTTTGAAGCACCAACTGGATCTACAACAGGCACTTCCACCTTTATTCCAACAATTGATTCTTCTTTATCCTTTGGGAACTACGGCCCAAACACTCGACCACTGTGGGTCACCTTGGTAACATCAGCAATTCTCACTAGAAAGATAGTCGTAGGCAACGGGACCTCTTGACCACCTTCTATCATTGTAGCATTATACTGATACGGCACAACTTTATCAGATGAATACGGGACTGGGCCCGCTAACCATATAACCAACGATGATACTGATCTATTATTGACATTCTTATTGTTGCTATTGTCGTACTGGATTACCAATCTCTCTAGCTGCTTGAAAATGGGCACTATGACATTCACATCATATTCTATATGACGGGATTGAACAATTTAAATCATGCCTTCATCCATCAGTTGTTGGATGTCCCTTTTCACAACTTCGCAACCCCTTGAATTAATACTGCAAACAACACAACCATCGTGGTCATTCTCACAATTACTCACCATACAAATGTTCTTATGCATTTAGACCAAGGATCTTCGGATAAAACGCACATCAAAAACCTTAAATTCGCCAGGACAACCATCCACCATATTCACAGAAGAGTTCCCATGGGCGGGTAATGGATTTGCTTTCATGTTTGGTGCACGGTCCTCAAAGGAGACCATTCCACTCTTCATTAGCGTTTTAACCTCATACTTGAGCGAATAGCAGTTCTCTATATCATGTCCGGGTGCTCCTTGATGAAAAGCACAACGGAGCTCAGGCTTGTACCACCATGGAAGTGGTTCTGGAATTGTGGCGGGTTTCTTGGTTGAAGTAGGTTCTTGAGAACCAAAGATGGATACAATTCTGCATAAGACATAGGAATCGGGTCGAAAGAGACCTTCTTCCTCTCAAAGTTTTGTTGATGATGATTGTTGTTGGTATTGTTGTTGTTGTAGGTGTTTGTTCATTGTTGCGGTTGTTGTTGTTGACGTTGTTGTTGTTGAATTAGTGTTGATTGATTATTATAGAAAACTGGAATGATTGAAGATATATGATGGTGATGTTGACGGGTTGGTTGATTTCTTCTGATCTGAGGCCTCCTATGCCTCCCACTAAAATTGTATTGGCTTCACTGTCCTTTTCTTCCTAAAATTGTTGCCATACCTCTTACTTGACGATGCTTCTTCTTTCGATAAACGTCCTTGTCGGACTCCTTCCTCAAGCCTCATCCCCATGTTTACCATTTTGGTAAAGTCACTGGGGGTACTAGCAATCATCCGTTCATAATTAAATGAACTCAGAATTTTCAGAAAGATCTTTGTCATCTCTTTTTCCTCCAAGGGAGGAGTGATCTGGGCAGCCAATTCACTCCATCTTTGCGCATCAACTGTTGATTCACTACTTCCAAGACAGTCCGACCGGTGTTGCGCTCAGATGGTATATGGGGTTGGACATTGCAAGCATACTCTTTAAATGTCTCATTATCTCTCTGAGACATAGACCTCAGCTGGTCTCTATCAGGCGCCATATCCATGTTATACTTATATTGCTTGACAAAATCCTCTCCCAAGTCGTTGAGGGTGTGAATGCTTGCAATGTCCAACCCCATATACCATCTGAGCGCAACACCGGTCGGACTGTCTTGGAAGTAGTGAATCAACAGTTGATCATTGTCAGTCTGAGTAGACATCTTGAGAGCATACATCACTAGATGACTAAGCGGACATGTGTTCCCTTTAAACTTTTCAAAGTCAGGCACTTTGAACTTCACCGGGATCTTGACGTAGGGCACTAAACACAACTCAGCAACACTCTTTCCAAACAAGTCCTTACCCCTTAGCGCCTTTAATTCCTTACGCAGCTCAAGAAACTGATCCTTCATTTTATCCATTTTCTCATAAACATCTGGACCCTCAGACGACTCAGAGTGATAAATGGTGTCCTCTATATGAGGTAAAGTGTGCACAACGGGAGGTGGCACAGACATGACCGGGCTAGATGCCGGGATGGAAGCAAAAGTAGGCGCAAAGCCTTCAGGCATAAAGTTGGGCGGCATTCCCCACGTGAATTCGGCAGGCATAGTAGGTGCGAAATGGGCGGTAGCAGCAGGCATGGTAGAGGTAGCCACCTCTGAAATAATTGTCCTCTGAGGAGGAGGAGTTGCAGGCGTTGAAGAAGCTTGGCTCTGAGCAGCCAACACTGACTCCATCATGGCAGTCCGTCGGGCAATCTCGTCCTTCAGTTCTCTGTTCTCTTGCTCTAGATGCTCCATAGTTTTGAGATGATTGGCGCGGGTGTTGTACCGATGAGTCAGCTTAGCTAAAGCATAGAAGAAACACCGATGAGACATCTGGCGAAAGAGAAACCTGCTTATGCAAATGATGCATGAAATACAATGCTTGTTTATTTATTTTTGTTTTCATGGAACTTACCATATCATTTGCAAATATATATATATATATATATATATATATATATATATATATATATATATATATATATATATATATATATAGCGGTGTATTCGTCACCATCGGAAATATTATTTAGATCCGACGTAAATCATACAAGATAGAGCCGCCACCGCACTTCTATTTATCCAAAGGAATGGCTAGAAAGCGAACAAAAGCCTAAGAAGTTTTGCAAAGAAAACTAATAAAAGGTCAGAGATCTGGGTAAGGGGGTAATTATGTTGTGGAAGGTGTTAGGCACCCACAACATCCTAGGTACTCCTAGGGAACCTCTTTTCACAACTTGTTGTAAAATTATTTGTTTATGAAATATTTTTGTGCAAACATGAGGGAAGAGGTGAGAAAAGAATGTACAAGTTTATTATTTTTGTGTTTGGATGGATGAACCCATTGCCTACGTACCTTTCATGAAAGATAAGGATCAAAATGCCGTAGTTCGGCTAAAAGATTTCCAAAAAGTGAGTGGGTTGATTTTAAACAAAAGCCTTAAGGTCTTTCATTATCAAAGGGAGAAC
This sequence comes from Lathyrus oleraceus, assembly GCF_024323335.1. Taxonomy (NCBI): domain Eukaryota; kingdom Viridiplantae; phylum Streptophyta; class Magnoliopsida; order Fabales; family Fabaceae; genus Lathyrus; species Lathyrus oleraceus. The sequence goes on along the minus strand of NC_066583.1, from coordinate 13,415,836 downwards.
ACTCGACCTGAGTCAACAATCCACCATGTGAGAATAGCTTTGACATACTAGAGGGGTTAACCCTGTTATCAGTATGGAAGACTTACGATTCGATCACTAAGGATGAGGTGAGATTTACATCAACCACTAAGATAATTCAGATCTATGGCTAATGCATGAAACCTGTGATTAAGAAGTGGACAAGGGCCACAAAAGCAATTGAGTGGGTTGAATTAACCAATTAACATTATTCACAAAAAGAGTCAAAGTATGAATTAGAGTTCATTTGGAAGAAGTATTGTGAAAGTGAAGTTTGAAAATCAAAGGCATAAGACCTAGGTTTCTAGTTTTGAAAACAAGTGAGAATGTTTGCACAAAAGTTTTCGGGTTTTGGGTTAAGGTGAAAAAGTATGGATCAAGGTTAAGCACAAAAGGGTTAAGGGACAAAGCCACAAATAGGAGTTGCTTTCTCAAGATCATAGAAATGATCCAAGGAAGTTCCTTTGGAATTAGGCAACACAAGGCAAAAGCAAATAAGCAATGGTCTCAATAAGAGAGCAACAAAAACTGGAAATGGAATGCCAATAAATGGTCTTACATCCAACTCCATAAAGCAACATGGGAAACAGATAGCCAATCAATGGTCTTACATCTAACTCCACAGAAGAAACAAACACAGGAAACAGATAGCCAATCAATGGTCTTACATCTGACTCCACAAAACAAAACAATATAGGAAATGGAGTTCCAATCAATGGTCTTATATCCAGCTCCCCAAAAGGAACAGGAAACAGATAGCCAATCAATGGTCTTACATCTGACTCCTCAAACAAAGCAAATAACAAATGCAAAAGCAATATGCAAAAATAATATGCAAACAATATGCAAAAGCAAACACAATCAATCACAGCAATCAATTAGCACACTCTATACACAAGCAAGAGGCTCAATCAAAGTTGGGCTTTAGTCAAGGGGTCATATCAACCTTGACAAACAAGCCAATACTGTTATGGGTGTTGAGACTCTTAACCACTGACATTGACCGTCAGGGTGAGCAGATGAAATGGGAAATGAGGATTAGACCTCATAGCTCTTAACCCTGGCCGGGGTGAGCTTGAATCAAAGAAGGTGTGGGGGTCCAGAATGAGGGACCCTATTCCACATGACTGACTCGATATACAATGATCTTAGGTGTTTACTCAAATGCATCAGCACGTAGTGCGAGCATATGAAATACTCAACTGAATAGCAGGGGATTGATTGCAAATCCCTTCTATCTGCCAATTGCCTATTCACTTAGGAGGACTTGAAATACATGGCACAAATATAAACAATCACAGACGTTGCCTCTTAAGGAGGACTTCAGCCAAATGCCTGCCAAACAGAAACGACAGGGCTTCTAGACTACATGGAGTTAGAGAAATTACCTAAGTGGTATGCCAACCACAAGCAAAGCAAAGCTCAAATAATGAGCTAAAGCGGCTAAAGTACCTGTACAAAAGGCTAGTCAATTAGTAACCCAGACAGATAAACAGAAAACAAACAAAACCAATCAACAGTGTTACACCAAACAAAGTACAAAGTGCAAGCAACTCAAATTGTTTCATCATTCAAATGACCTACAAAAAAGCAAGGTTAGTTAACCAAGGTAACTTGCATCTCAAGTAATGAGATCACATCAATCATTAGAGCTAATTGCTTGAACCTGAAATGCAAAGCTCAAAAGGTGAGTACAAACCACTAGTGCAAAGACTAGGGTCAAAGGCAAAGCAAAAAGTCAAAACAGCAACCAATATTCAACATGAATCACATTTAATCAAGTAAGAACATGTCCTAAAAAGGACCAAGTCTAAAGCATCAAGCAAAGTCATCACATGAGCAAGATATGGCAAAGGAAATTACAAAGCACACAATTGGTCATCAAGAATCAAAATTCCATATTAAAACAGAAATGAATCAAACAATCATGAAAATTTTTATGTGCACACAACATGTCAAACACAAGCATCGTGCAAAAAATTGTAAACAGAAAAGCTCAATTGACATGGAAATGAAAATGAACAAGTATGACATCAAATTGTGTGACACACATTGTCACACCATACATTCATGTACCTAAAACAGAGATGAAAAATGCTAAAAATGCACAACCAAGCCTCAAAAATCATGCAACATGTTGGGAATCAGCATACCAAATTTCAAATCAATTGGCCAATGTATGAGCATTTCACAATAGAATTGGTACAACATGTCACCTTTGCAGACATGTTCAAATAAGCAAACACCTTTTAAATTCCAGAAATGATAAAATCATGAAATCACAACCACAAAATAATAAACATCCATATGAACATGTAGCAAAAAATTGGAAGTGATTTGGACTCATTTTCTATTTGTTATGATTTTTGCAAGTTGGAGAAAATATTGAAATAAAATGAAGAACAAAACATGATAAATTGGAGGGAAATGGAAAAATGTGAATTAAATTTGAAAAGGTGCTACCAGAGAGAATCGAACCACGTTCATGTAAAAATAGAAGCGCTGAAACAAATAAATTCCAAAATTGGCACCGCTGGGAATCGAAGGAGGTAATGCGCTAGGATTTGAAACGCAACCGTTTCATTAAATGAGTTGGCATGCCAACTCAGAGTCAAGGAAACACGTGGAACGGTCAAAGAAGCGAGGTCCAATAGTTGTGACAACAGGCATAGGCGTGGCAGATGACAAGGCAATAAACCCTAGCGCGAACCAGAGCCATAAGTCACTATTCACACGCGGAGGTTGACGATGGTTTCCACCGTCTTCCTCGTTGAGACGGCGGTGAAGCTACAGTGTCACTCATGATTTTTTTTGCAGAATTCAGCAAAAATTATATCAATGGAAAGCTTATTCAACAAGGAGCACGGATCGAGCATTATTTAGGCCTAATTCTTCATGAATTGAGAGAATCGAATGAAAACATTATCATGCATCAAACTTTAAATGAACATATCTCATGCAATTCTTATCCGTTTTCAATGAATTTTATATCAGTGTAATCAACATGAAAAGATCTACCTAAACATGTGCATCAAATGGAGAATTAAGAGGATCGAATTCCACACCTCTTGAAGAGCAGAACAATGAAACAGTGGATTTGAGTGTTCAAACGATCCAGATCCAATCCTGAGATGATGACTTGAAGTTTGATGCAATAATTGAGGCTTGGCACGACCTAGATCTAGCTCAAATGGCAGTTTCCATCTTCATGTTCTTGAGCTTGGAATGCTTGATTCTGGCTCGAATTCTTCAATCAAGAGTTTGATCTGCACTCAATGATGATCAGAGAACACGAATATCCAATAAAATTCAGGTGCTATGTGGAAAAATTTGAAGTTTCAATTGAGAGCAAAAAAGGAGGGAAAGAAAAATTTGAGATCTAGAATGTGATTCTGATCAAAATTCTGTTAGGATTAAGGCTTTATATGACATGTTAATCACTCTGAAAAATTAATTAAGTAATGGTTAATGGAAGATTAGTGAGAATGAGGTGCATGGCAAAATTAGAAAAAGCACCCTTGCATGGTGAATGAGCACGTGAACAGTGCTATATGGAGGTGTAGGATCACTTAAAATCATCTCATAAGCATAATGGCAATGGTATTTTGTTCATATGATGCACCAATTTTGAATTTGGTATTTTCCCTCCAAAATGAACATGCATGGGCAAATGATAATATGATGAAATTTCATGCAATTTCATGATGGATTTGGAAATTATAGGTCATGACAAGCATTATGCAAAAAGAGGCACTCAATTTGGAGCTTTAGAGCAAAAGTTATGGCTTGTTGAAGTTTCATGTACACATTGCAATCATTTGGCCATATCTCCTCAACCATTCATCAGATGCTCATGATCTTGGACTTTTTGGAAATGGGAGAGAAAGATCTTCAACTTTCATGTTGGACAAAAATTCATTTGAAGCTTTTTCGATGTTGGAAAGTTAAGTTGAATTTGGTCCAAAAACTTGCCATTTTTGGAAACTTGAAATTATAGGTCACTTTCCATTTTGGAAAACTTTTGATTTGACTTCAAAATCTTCAACATTTATGTTTGACATGATGAATAGGCCTTGTTTGAACATGAATGAGGATGTCAAGATCAATTCCCACACCCAAAGCCTTCAGTTGACTTTCAGTTGACTTGCATTGGTCCTTAGATGACCTGAAAATATTCTGATGAACTTGGGCCTTTGCCATTTGATGAATTGGCTTCAAAATGCACTTCTAGCTCATATAAGCTCAAGATAATGACATGTGGTCCTCATATCAAGAAAATACCATCACTTCCTGTACAAAGGAAAACCTTGAATTGCCTAGCTTGTGGCTGCTTAGACTACAAAACAAATGTTAGATGACATATTTTTGGTGCTTTTGGTTAGTGATTAAACAAGAAAAGCAATGATATACAATGCAAGCAATGCTTGGTGATCCAAAACCACTCACAAGGATATCCCACCCACAAGGAAGGAAGCAAGGTGTCCAATGATCCTTGAGGCTATGTAATGCAATGATATGATGCCATGAGGGATCTTAGGGACAAAATTGGGGTCTTACAGATTCCCCTATTTAAGATCATTCTAGCCGGAGAAGTGAAGGTTAAAATCTCCGTCTCGACGCGGTAGAATGGGCTTAAATAACAACAATGAGACAAATTTTGGTCCTTGAGAGACCTCATGATGCAAATGTATGAATGCAAACAGGTTCACAGAGAAGAAAAGAAAATCAGAAGAAATTTGAAAGTCCACAAGAATGATGCACTTCCTAATGAAACAGAGACTCTGGCGGGACTCTTATGGGGATAAGAAAAAGAAAAGAATGCGTGAGTAGGACACGACTTGAAACTGAAGACTTTACTGGAGAGTAAAGGACTGACACTGGGGAAAAGAGTTCCAAAGGGAAACACATCCGATGGAAAGACTCAGGCTGACTCAAAGATGCGTGTGCTGGAAAATACGCCAACACAGCAAGACTATCCACAAAGGATACTTCGGATGAAAATCCGGACTCAGACTGGGGAAAGAGCTGACAAGACAACTCTACCGGGAAAATGCATGTATTGGAGTGTTATGCCAATACAGCAAAAACGAATCACAACAACAACTCCGCTGGGGAAATCTAACAAAGACTCTCTAGGGGAAGCAAAAGGATGAGATGTCACCGGTTAGTGAGTAACAAACTCGGGAAGAATGAATATCTAAGACCTGTGTACGGGTGAGAGATATCAATCGACCAAATCATCTGAGGAAGACCTGAAAAAGGTATATTTCGACTCAGGAAAATCTGACTCCGCAGGGGACCAAGGTCATAATAGGGAGCAGACAGGAAGGAACACCAAGGATATCGGGTTGTAGGCATATAACAGGTGACCGACCAAAGCGTGAATTGGTGTGTGTTCCAAAACACTCATCATCCTGAAGAAAGTTGGAAAAGCAGACTTGTTTATAGGATGGACATTCGATTCTGTAAAGAATGCGAATCTTACTTAGTTGGGGAAACAAATAAAGGATTCAACCAAAGAGTGCATGAGATATACTATCTATAGCCATCAAAACGTAGATAATATACTCGCATGGAAGATTATCCATAACCGGGTTGTAGGTTGTTAAAGGATAGATCAACCGAAATCGTGAATTGGTTTGTGTTCCAAAACACTCATCATCCTGAAGAAAGCTAGAAAAGCAGACTTGTTTGTAGGATGGACATTCGATTCCACAAGGAATACGAATCTTACTCAACCGGGAAGAACGAGACTTCAACTGAAGAGCGCATGATATATATTATCTATAGCCGTCAAAACATAGATAATATACTCGCATGGGAGATTATCCATAACCGGGTTGTAGATTGTTAAAGGATAAATCAACCGAAAAAGAGAAACAATCGTTACCAGCAACAAAAGGGTAGACGAGAGATGACTCACTGGGGATAAATTGCAAGCAAGGAAATCACCAGAACAAATGGGGTAAAATATTCGATTCCGCAAAGGGACAACGAATCTTACTCGACTGGGGAAACACGAAAGGCTTCGACCGAAGAGCGCATGAGATATATTATCTATAGTCATCAAAACGTAGATAATATACTCACATGGAAGATTATCCATAACCGGGTTGTAGATTGTTAAAGGATAAATCAACCGAAAAGAAAGGCATCAGGATACCAAACTAGGTATGATAATGATGACCAATCAAAAGGGACAACAAACATTACCGGCAAACGGTGAATGAAAGAGGACCCGTTGAGGATAAAATTGCATATTCGGAGCAAATACCCACAAGGAAGGGGAAGACCCGCTGAGGATAAAATTGCTTAATCAAAGCAAATATCCAAAAGGGGAAAGGAATATCAATACCGAAAACTGGGTAATGATAACCGCAAATAGGGGATTACATCTACCGGATAGTAGGCAGAAAACCACGGAAGAGTAACCGTCATCGGTTGGGATGAGCAAACAAAGTTAACTCTGCAAGGAGAGAAAATAGGGTTTACAACTACCGAGATGCTGGGTAGAAGACCGAAGATTCTGCTGAGGAACTGAGCGAGAAAAATAGGATTTACAACCACCGGTTAGTAGGTAGAAGACCACAAAATCCGCCATCAACCAAAATGAACCACAAAGGTTACCTCTGCTAGGGGATAAAAGTAGGATTTATAACTACCGGTTAGTAGGCAGTAAACCACACAGATAGGACTTACGACTACCGGTTAGTAGGTAGAAAGCCACGAGTTCCGCTGAGGATAAGATGAATGAGTGTCGGTTAGTAAGCAACTATTCATTTACCACAGGGAAGCACAAGAGACAGCCACAAAGAAGCCAATTTAGGAACGATCCAAAAAGGCAAACTAAATCAAGACTCATCATAATGAGGAAAGAACTCAAGAGGGAAAACCCATCCCATTATGTGTGTCGGGAGGGAACAGAAACAACCGTCATCCACGAGGATATAACTCAGTGGGGAAATGCAGAAGGAAAGACAGACACTTTCTGCTTAAGGGGCTGACTCTATATTGAGAGATTAGACACCCGACATCTGCTTGGGGAGATCTACTAGAGAGATCTATATCACCTATCAGCAGGAGACAATAAACAAAAAGATATATGGCAAAAAATGCAACATGAATATCTGAACGTTGAAAGTATGCATGAATATGCTTGATTTATGTTTGATGAATGCTGACAAAACAGACATATCTAACACAAATAGGTCCAGGAATCAAACGCCCGGTACTACATCTCGAAAGAGAAAGCCAGGATCACCGGAGAACATCCAATCTGTCGGGATCAAAGACAACAAGGATCATCTGCAAGGATGGATCATCAGTCTCAGCTGGGAAAGAGGAACTCGCTGCACAGGCGAAAACTACCACGAAAGCAACTCCAAGCAAACTCACTGGGGAAGACCCATCTGAAGGAGAAAAGATCACACAAATAGATCCTGCCACACAAGCAACTCTACTGGGGGATCGGAGATATCAGGAAATCACCAAATCTCTGCAGGGGAGGAAGGCCTCAAGAGGTTTCCGAAGGGATCGTCAGTCACAATCGGAGAAAAGAGTTCAATGCACAGGCAGAAATTCCACAACAGCAACTCACGCTAGGGATCAGAGATGCCAGGAAGCAACCGGATCTCTGATGGTGATAGATTGCATAGATGAAGTTCATCATACCAACAACTCCGCTGGCGATCTATCTGAAGAAATAACGGGATACTGGGATGTCAATCCACCAACTACCGAATCTTCCAAAGAAAAGCACCCATGTTGGGGAGAGAATAATGCTGGAGAGGAAAGTTGAAGTCTTCAACAAATACTCTGCTTGGGACTGACCCAAAAAAGTGTTCAAATAGCACTCTATTGAGGATATAAACCACAATAGGGCTAATAGAGCCTTGGAGGAGGAGTGTTGTACTATCGGGGAAATGAAGTTTGAACAACTTCAACCCACACTGCACTGAGCAACCTCGCTGAGGAGAAACCATAAAAGGTTCTACAGGAAAAAGATACAGTTATCCCGAGATATGAACAAATGTCTTACCCTGTTGGAAATCATACCACCCTTGGGAGAGCATTGGGAATCTCCTGAGTATCCTTGATCATCGTGAATGTTCACTTTGTTTAAAAACTGTTTGTGAAAAATTTGTTTATTTTGAAAACAATGATATTTTTATCAATTAAAAAACATGCAAAACATTTGTTGAGTTGAAACAAATAAGAGTGCAAATAATTGGATAAAAGATCAAATTTATTTGATGGAATGGTAGTCTGCAAATGGCAAGACTCCATAGATCTGTACAAGTTTGAAATTGGTGATATATATTGGAAAGGGCAACATTGAACATAATGACCATTTCTCCACCAATTCCGAATTCGATGTATTCGAAGCTTCGGTTGACGATGAATCAAGAATTTCTGGCGGATGACAGATGTAGAACACAGTCTTGTCAAGATGCAGTTACTTGCCAAATCCCTAATTTTTGCCTAGATTGCCCCAAGGTGAGGTACTCAATCTAGCGGGATGCAAATATACTTTTTTTTCATGTCTCTAACTTTTGCCTGGATCGCTCTTTCGGGTTTTCAATCCACCGAGACGCTCATTTTTGCCTAAGCCGCCCTTTCGGGTTTTCAACTTAGCGAGCTATTCTGTTTTTGTTTTAGGAGAAGTATTTCTTAACTGCATCTGAATTCACAGGACGAGTGAAATCCTCCCCATCCATAGTTGTAAGCATCAAAGCACCACCTGAAAAGGCTCGCTTGACAACATATGGACCTTCATAGTTTGGAGTCCACTTGCCCCTGGAATCGGGCGCGAAAGACAAGACTTTCTTGAGCACGAGGTCACCTTCTCGGGACACACGAGGCTTGACCTTCTTATCGAATGCCTTCTTCATTCTCTGCTGATATAACTGACCATGGCACATGGCAGTCAATCTCTTCTCTTCGATCAAATTCAGTTGGTCATAACGACTCTAAATCCATTCAGCATCAGTCAACTTGGCTTCCATCAAGACTCGCATTGATGGGATCTCCACCTCTACTGGGAGAACAGCCTCCATGCCGTAAACAAGAGAGAAAGGGGTTGCCCCTGTTGAAGTGCGGACAGATGTATGATATCCATGTAAAGCAAATGGCAGCATCTCGTGCCAATCTTTGTACGTGACTGTCATCTTCTGGATAATCTTCTTGATATTCTTATTAGCAGCTTCAACAGCCCCATTCATCTTGGGTCTGTAAGGAGAGGAATTATGGTGTGCAATCTTGAACTCAGCGCACAGCTCTTCCATCATTTTATTGTTCAAGTTAGATCCATTATCAGTAATGATCTTATCAGGCACACCATAACGGCAAATGAGCTGATTTTTGATAAACTTCACGACCACCTGCCTGGTCACATTAGCATACGAAGCGGCTTCAACCCATTTGGTGAAGTAGTCAATTGCTACGAGAATAAACCTGTGCCCGTTGGACGCTTTCGGTTCAATCATGCCGATCATGTCAATTCCCCACATAGAGAAAGGCCATGGTGATGAAATCACATTCAGAAGTGTCGGAGGAATATGAATCTTGTCCGCATAAATCTGACACTTGTGGCATTTCTTCACGTATTTGCAGCAGTCAGACTCCGTTGTCAGCCAATAGTAGCCTGCTCTCAACATCTTTCTAGCCATGTCATGTCCATTGGAATGAGTTCCAAATGAACCCTCATGGACCTCAGTCATTAACAGGTCTGCTTCGTGTCTATCCACGCATCTGAGCAGAACCATGTCAAAATTTCTCTTGTAAAGCACTTCACCGCTGAGGTAGAAACTTCCTGACAACCTTCTCAGAGTTTTCCTGTCTTTCAAAGATGCCCCAGGCGGGTAGACCTGGTTCTGGAGGAAACACTTGATGTCATAATACAAAGGTTTATCATCATTCACTTCTTCAACTGCAAACACGTGAGCTGGTCTATCCAAGCGCATCACGGTGATATTGGGAACTTCATTCCAATACTTGACCACAATCATTGAAGCAAGCGTAGCAAGAGCATCTGCCATTCGATTATCCTCTCGAGGAATATGATGAAAGTCAACTTCAGTAAAGAACATTGAAATCCTCCTCGCATCATCTCTGTACGGAATGAGACCAGGTTGATTCGTTTCCCATTCACCCTTGATCTGATTGACAACCAGGGCCGAATCACCATACACATCAAGATGTTTGATCCTGAGGTCAATGCATTCTTCTAATCCCATAATGCAGGCTTCGTACTCAGCCATATTATTCGTGCATTTGAAAGTTAGCCTTGCTGTAAAAGGAATATGTGTGCCCTGAGGAGTAATGATTACTGCCCCAATTCCATTTCCGTACTGATTTACAGCGCCATCGAATACCATACTCCATTAGGAACCAGGCTCTAGCCCTTCATCGAGTGTAGGTTCGTCACAATCTTTCATCTTCAAATACAGAATTTCCTCGTCTGGGAAGTCGTACTGAACTGACTGATGATCCTCAATCGGCTGATGTGCCAAGTGGTCAGCCAAGATACTACCTTTGATAGCTTTCTGAGCTCGATACTTGATATCATACTCAGACAACAACATCTGCCAACGGGCAATCCTCCCGGTTAAAGCAGGCTTCTCAAATATATACTTGATTGGATCTATTCTGGATATCAACCAAGTTGTATGATTTATCATGTACTGGCGTAAGCGCTTAGCGGACCAAGCCAAAGCACAACACATCTTCTCAAGCATAGAGTATCGAGACTCACAATCGGTGAACTTTTTACTCAGGTAGTAGATAGCAGATTCTTTCTTTCCCGATTCGTCTTGCTGACCGAGTACACAACCCATCGAGTCTTCAAGAACAGTCAGATATATGATCAAAGGTCTTCCCTCTACAGGCGGAGACAAGATCGGAGGTTCAGACAGATACTCTTTGATACTGTCGAAAGCTTTCTGGAAATCCTCGGTCCAATCATGGGACTGATCTTTCCGGAGGAGCTTGAATATCGGCGCACATGTGGCAGTCATGTGGGATATAAATCTGGAAATATAGTTCAAGCGGCCAAGAAAACCTCGGACTTGCTTCTCAGGTTTGGGCGCAGGCATCTCTTGTATTGCTTTGACCTTTGCAGGATCAACCTCAATACCTCTCTCGCTGACAATAAAGCCCAATAACTTGCCAGAACGGACTCCAAATGTACATTTGTTGGGATTCAGATGAAGCTTGAACTTCCTCAAACGCGGAAAAAGCTTCAACAAATGCTCAAGATGTTCAACTTCCGTTCTTGACTTAGCAATCATATCATCGACATAGACCTCAATCTCCTTGTGCATCATATCATGGAACAAGATAGTCATAGCTCGTTGATACGTGGCTCCGGCGTTCTTCAAATCGAAGGGCATCACTCGATAACAGAATGTTCCCCAAGGTGTGATGAATGTTGTCTTCTCCATATCCTCGGGTGCCATTTTGATTTGATTATATCCGGAAAATCCGTCCATAAACGAAAAGACTTTGAATTTAGCTGTATTGTCTACCAACATGTCAATGTGTGGTAGAGGGAAATCATCTTTCGAACTAGATTTATTCAAATCACGGTAATCCACACACATTCGAACTTTTCCGTCTTTCTTAGGCACGGGCACAATATTGGCCACCCATTGAGGTTATGTGGAAGTCACCAGAAACCCCGCATTAATTTGCTTCTGAACTTCCTCTTTGATCTTCACTGCCATATCTGGATGAGTTCTTCTGAGCTTCTGCTTCACTGGCACGCACTCAGGCTTCAGAGGCAAGAAATGTTGCACAATATCTGTATCTAGACCCGGCATGTCTTCGTACGACCAAGCGAAGATATCGGAATATTCTCGTAGCAAACTGATCAACCCCTTCTTGACAGACTCTTCAAGGAGCGCCCCAATCTTCACCATTCGAACACAATCTTCAGCCCCCAAGTTGACTGTTTCCAGATTCTCGATATGCGGCTGAATGATTTTCTCTTCGTGCTCAAGAAGACGGGTAATCTCATCAGGGGAATCTCTTCAACATCATCTTCCTCTGCTTCGAATACAGGGAATTCAAAATTAGGAGATGGCGTTGGATCATTATGTTCAATGGGTTTAAGAATCAACCTGCATAATGATTTTGATATAAAAGCTTTTTAGAAATCAAACAAGGCAATCATTATGCAAATGAAAAGATTGCTTTTATTCTTATTTTTCAAGGTTTTTTGTGATCACCAATTTCATGCAAAAAGCGAAAAGGGAAAACAAATGGAAAAATAAACATTTAACATGAATTTATTGAATGAAATATCATTGTATTAAATGTTGCCAACAATGTCATCACTTCTCCTTTTGGCATGGGAGAAGGGTTTTTAAACAAAGCAAACATATTACGCTGACTTATGAATGACCGTAGGAATATCCACAGCGACCCAATTGTTACAGATCCCGCCAGGGATAACAAAGTTGTCAGTATCCTCTGCATCTTCTTCCAGAACAGCAGCAGCTTCCTCGCTCTGACCGGCGTGGATGAAACCTCCACTCTTGAACAGCCCTTCTTTGTTGAAGACCCCAGAAGAATAGCCAATGCCAACCCGGGACTTATTATCTTCAAGCTCGATCATTTTTCCTAGACCAGCAACTGCACCACATTCAATGGCCAGTTTCGCATCTCGATAGGAAGCAAATGAAGGAGTTCTCTTCTCAACAGGCTCGACTATGGACAAAGCTTGGAAAGGAGTTCCAACTTCATCCTCAGCGTCTATGTATGAGAAGGAAGACAAGTGGCTAACCAGGAGAGCCTTTTCTCCCCCTACCACGACCAGTTTCTTGTTCTTAACGAATTTCAGCTTCTGGTGTAGGGTGGATGTCACGGCGCCAGCCTCGTGAATCCATGGTCTACCAAGGAGACAACTATAAGATGGGTGGATATCCATAACCTGAAAGGTGATCTGGAAATCACTTGGTCCAATCTTGATTGGGAGATCAACTTCCCCAATCACAGTCTTACGTGACCCATCAAAAGCTTTCACAACAACTCCACTCTGCCTCATGGGAGGCCCTTGAAAAGACAATTTTGCGAGAGTGGATTTCGGCAACACATTCAGGGATGACCCAGTATCCACCAGCACGTTGGACATGGCGTCGTCTTTGCAACTCATGGAAATGTGTAATGCCAGGTTGTGGTTGTCGCATTACGCGAAAAACCGGCGGGAAAACGAAACAACAGAGCCGCCACCGTGCATTATTTATCCCAAATGAGGGAAAGGAAACGCTCGAAGTAAACCTGGAAAAGACATGGTCTCGCGACCATAGAAAGATGGGATCGGGAGTCGGTTATGCGAAGGGAAGGTATTAGCACCCCTACGCATCCATCGTACTCAATGGGATCCACGCACAAAAGAATAGAAGAAAGGTTGCTAAAGACTGCTCAAACACTGCACAAGGCTGAAAACAAACACAGAAAGACGGAAGAAACGGGACTCAGCAGGATATCGTATCCTGGGCCTACGTAGTCTGTCAAGCACAGACATCAGAGTCGACGTAGTTCGGGACAGGGGAAACGTGCTCGCTAGGATGTCGCATCCTATGCATACGTATCTTCTCTGACCAGAGAAGAATCAGAGCACTCGTAGCTCGGCTAACGCACGCCAAACAAAACCAACACAGGAAACCGACTGCCAATCGCTGGACTTAAGTCAGACTCCGAACCAACAAACACACACACAGGAAACCAACTGCCAATCGTTGGACTTACGTCAGACTCCAACAAGCAAACAAGACACAGGAAACCGACTGCCAATCGCTGGACTTACGTCAGACTCCAAACACACACAAAGGGTTGAAAAAGACAAAGGGCGCCCTGAGAGATCAACTCATCTCCTGCCTACGTACCTCGTCTGGTATGAGGATCAGGGCAACGTAGTTCCCCTAAACAGGGAAAGAACTTCTATCCTAACCAGAGACTGGGAAATGACAAACTAGAAGGGAGCCTGACTCGAGCCTAATAGTTATCATGTAATCCACAATGGTCCTAGGTTGAGGTTTCTATCCTAACTTGCACAGGAAGCAAGCTATCCTAAGCAGCACAATCAAACAAACAAGCACAATAAAGCAAGCACACACACTATATGCAAACAATTGGGCCCATACAAGGTTAGGCTGCAGAAACAAGCCAACTGGAATGGGGTGTTTTTAGCTCTTAACCCTAACATTGAGAGTTAGGGTGAAGCAGATGAAATGGGAAGTGAGGATAAGACCTCACAGCTCTGATCCCTGGCCTGGGGGAGCTTGAGACAAATAGAAAGTGTGGGAGTTCAGAATGTAGGAACTCTTCTCCACATGACTGACACAACAAGATCTTGGGTTCTTATGCACAATGCATTAACATATGGTGTGAGCAAAGTGAATGAAACAACTGAATAGTAGGGGATGGATTGCACATCCCTTTTATCTGCCAATTGCCTCTTAAGAGGTCTTTACCTGCTTGGCACAAAAATTAAATAGACACAAGCATTGCCTCTTAAGGAGGGCGTAAGACAGGTGCCTACCAATAACAGTAGGTCTTCCAGACTACATGAAGATCAAGAAATTATACCTCAGTGGTATGCAAACCACAAGCAAGCAAAGCAAAGTTCAAATGAACTTAAAGCAACTTAGGTACCTCTTGAAGAACAGCAAGTTGAAATCGCATGCTACAAGGCTCAGCAGTGGTCCAAAGCTCTTCTACAATGATTGTTGAGATGATTGATGGAGAGATTGAAGCTCAAACAAGCACGAATCCAGTAGAATTTGAAATTTCCATTAATGCTTCAAGCTTCATGTATGGTCAAAACTAGCACGAATTCTTCCAAATTCACGTTCAAATCTCCTCAGAAACACTTCATGATCATGATTCCAACAAGAGAAATGGTCTTTGTGTGAGAAAATTGGAAGTTCTTGGTGAGAGAAAATTTTTGAAAAAATCTCTAGATCTATATCTGAAAAGCTTGTTAATGGCATATGCAGTTGTGATTATCATTATATATCCCTTGTTAATGATTCTGAAAGTGAGCTTAAGCTAAAACTAAATGAGATTAGCAAGTTACAAGGTGTATGCACAAATTGTGTTTTCACCTCATGCATGAAATGCATGCGTGAACAGTGCATTATGCTGACCCAAATCCACTTAAAAAAGGCCCATGCACACTTTGGAATTGCTATTTCATGCATATGGTCAACCAAAATGATTTTAGCAATTTTCCTTCAAAAAAACTTCATGAATGAGCATATGATCATGCAAAGGAATTTCATGCCATGTAATGAGATATTTGGAAAGTGCATGTCATGAGGAACAAAATGCAAAAAGAACCACCAAAATTGGAGCCTTGGTTCAAAAGATATGGCCATTTGAATTTTTAAGCACACTTTGTCATGATTTGATCATAACTCCTTAACCATTCATTAGAAATTCATGATCTTGTACTTTTTGGAAATGGGAGAGAAAGATATTCAACTTTCATGTTGGAAAAAATTTCATTTGAAGCTTATTTGATGTTGGAAAGTTGAGTTGAAGTTGGTCCAAAAACTTGCAATTTTTGGAAACTTGAAAATTACAGGTCATTTTCCATTTTTGGAAACTTTTGATCTGGCTTCAAATCCTTCAAGATAGATGTTTGAAATGTCAAATGAGACTTGTTTGAACATGAATGAGTTATCTCTAATCACTTCCCACCTCCAAATCCATAGTTGACTTTGTAGTTGACTTTTATGGGCCTCAGATGACTTGGTCATGCACTGTGGACTTTGAACCTTCAACACTTGGCCAAGTTGCTCCAAAATGATCCTTGGGTCATGTAAGCTCATTGGAACCACCATAGGGCTTTCATCTCATGGAAAATGCTCTTGCTCTCTTGCACAGTTGAATCTCCTGACCAGTTTTGACTGATGATATGCAGTGGTCTATGCAATATGAATGCAATGTTAATGACCTAAAAATGAAATGAATGTACAAATGGGAGGTGCAAATTTGAGGTGCTACAGCCGCCCCTATTCAATCAACTGGGAACCTGAACGGATGAGAGCAACGGCTGTCAGACCTTCAAGGTAAACAGGGATTGAATACCATAGAACCGGAAAATTTGCACTCTGCAGGGGATAAAGCAAAGGAAAGCAAGGCCATTTACCGATGGCGGATGCACAATAAAATACCTCAGGAAAGCGAGGCCACTTACCGATGGCGGCTTTACTTGAAACTTGATATTTACCGATATCAACGTCAGCGAGGCCATTTACCGATGGCGGTTGGGAAACGACATCCAAAGGAAGCAGGACCATTTACTGATGGTGGCCTCAACTGGGAATCTGATATTAGAAGGAAGCAAGACCATTTACCGATGGTGGCTTCAAAACAACTCTTGATATTTACCGATATCAACGTCAGCGAGGCTATTTACCGATGGCTGCTGGAAAACAGATGTCACATAAAGCGAGGCCATTTACCGATGGCGGCTGAACTGGGCATTCGATATTTACCGATATCAACGTCAGCGAGGCCATTTACCGATGGCGGCTTGGGAATAGTCGACTTGATATACAACTAATATCAAGGAACACGGTACCATTTACCGATGGCAAACTCCAACTAAGGAGGAAAAAGATATTTTCAACTGGAAACAGACAAAACGCTTACCAACGACTCTACTGGGGATTTGATAGAGAAATACTTCACAACCAGGCATTTACCGATGACTGGGAAAAACTCGATGTTTACCGACTTCGAAAGATGATGTTTACCGACATCAAAAAAGGATGACCAGACATTTATCGATGACTGGAAAAAATATATCCAACCAGACATTTAACGATGACTGGGATGAGACTTGATGTTTGCCGACATCGAAAGATGATGTTTAGAAATAAAACAAGACCAGACATTTACCGATGACTGGGATGAGACTCGATGTTTACCGACATCGAAAGATGATGTTTAGAAATGAAACAAGACCAGACATTTATCGATGACTAGGACAAGACTCAATGTTTACCGACATCGAAAGATGATGTTTACCGACACCGAAAAAAATAACACACACGGGTGTTGATGCGACACTAACCGGTATCACAATTATGACATCTTCATTTGTCAAGATAGAGCAGACACCTGCCAGGGACTACGCTGGGGGAGTCAATCAAACTTTCCTTTCACGGAAGAGTGAGGAAATAAACCTCTCTATGGGATATCAATCCTGAATGTTGTCAGGAGCAACTGTTGCAAATGCGCCATTCAGGTGTTGAAATACGATCTGCCTCTGCTGGGGATACGATCCAATCTGGTGTAACATATGTATGCATATGTTTGAGTTTTTATGGCGTAATGCTCCATATTGAATGGAAATGCTACGCAATTTGAAGATGCAAATGATGATTACTACATGCAAAATGCAAATGGAGGAGAACTCCTGCTGGGAAAGCACACGACCGCTTCCGAGCGAACAACTCTGATTTGATCTTCCAACTCTGTGGGGAAACGCACTGCTGCTGGGGAATAGATAACCCTCGCTGGGGATGACTTCTACTGAACCCGATCCACTTGGGGATTCCGCTGAGGAAATAAACAAACGATTCCTACCTCTGCTGGGGAAATAACACCGCAGACTTCCGCTGGGGAAACTGTCAACTCAACTCTGATGGGGATTACAGCACTTCAAACCTGGCTGCTGAGGAACTATCCATGGATACCTCCGCTGGGGAACAAAAATATTCCGGCTCGCTGGGGAACTACCAGTCCTCAGACCTGCTGGGGAAATACTCTTCACGACCCTACTGGGGATTTGCAATCAACTTCAGGCCTGCCTGCGGAGGCAACCCTGATCTTTTCTTCGCTGGGGATACAAACCCTGAACCTGCCTGGGAAACACTTCATCTCACACTACTGGACAGTGTTGAAATTCCTTTTGAACAAACTGTGAATCACCTGCTTTAGCCAGCAATCAAAGGATAGTGATCTGCAAAACAGCAAGACATACATGCCCCAGGGGATTGTACAGATAAAATACACTCAAGTGTAATCAACATTCAAAATGATTTTCAAATGTTTATCTTTCTGTACGTTATTGTCTAGCCTTCATGTTTTTATATGCAATGTTTATCAAAAATTCGGACGTTTTTTGCAAACAAAACAGTAAAATAAAAATGAAAGAGCAATTTATCTGAATAACGACTTTTATTGATTGAAAATGGGCCTATAAAGGCAAATACATCGGGAAGCAATTCCTAGGAAGAGGTAATGGCGTACAAAAGGAAAATAAACTATCCTAATGGCAATGTGAACACGGCATCCACTATTTCCCAATTTTGTTATGACTCACAGATCATCAATTTCTCCTCAAATTCCTTGCTTTCTGAGACGAATGACTGGACCGATCATATCCTTCGAGACGGTAGACACTGAAGCGTGATGAAGTACAGATAACTCAGATTGTAGTCTTCGCTTTAATCTCTCTTTTGCCTGGATCTCCTTTTCGGGTTTTCAATCCACCGGGACACCCATTTTTTCCTAAGCCGCCCTTGCGGGTTTTCGACTTACCGGGTGTACATATTTTTCATTCTTTATCCCTAACTTTTGCCCGAACCTTTTTCTCTTTTTTCTTGGTTCGCCGGGATGCCCCTTTTTTGCCTGGACTTTTTTATTCTTTTTGTCCAGCGGGTCAATTTATGCGAAGTATTTTTTGACTACATCTGAGTTAACAGGGGATGGAAAATCTTCACCATCCATAGTTGTAAGCATCAAGGCTCCACCGGAGAAAACCTTCTTAACAACATATGGACCTTCGTAATTCGGAGTCCACTTGCCCCTGTCATCTGTACCGGGAGGAAGGATCCTCTTCAAAACCAAATCACCAGTATGATAGCTTCGAGGATGCACTTTCTGATCAAAGGCCTTCTTCATCCTTCTCTGATACAACTGCCCATGGCACACAGCCGCTAACCGCCTCTCTTCGATAAGGCTCAACTCATTAAACCTTGTTCGAATCCACTCGGCTTCGTCTAGCTTGACGTCCAGCAAGACTCTCAGAGAAGGAATCTCCACTTCAATAGGTAGGACTGCTTCCATACCATACACAAGGGAGTAAGGGGTTGCCCCGGTCGACGTACGTACTGAGGTACGGTACCCATGCAAAGCGAAAGGCAGCATCTCATGCCAATCCTTGTACATCACGACCATCTTCTGCACAATCTTCTTGATATTTTTGTTTGCCACCTCTACAGCACCATTCATCTTCGGTCTGTAAGGAGAAGAATTGTGATGTTCAATCTTGAAATCTTTACAAAGCTCTTTCATCATCTTGTTATTGAGATTCGAACCATTGTCAGTAATGATTCTCTCAGGAACCCCATAACGACAGATAATTTCCTTCTTGATGAATCGGGAAACCACTTGCTTTGTAACATTGGCATAGGAAGCTGCTTCCACCCACTTGGTGAAGTAATCAATCGCAACCAGGATGAAGCGATGTCCATTAGAAGCAGTAGGCTCAATCTTCCCAATCATATCAATGCCCCACATCGCGAACGGCCAAGGCGAATTCATGACATTCAGAGGGCTTGGTGGTACATGCACCTTATCAGCATAAATATGGCATTTATGGCACTTCCGAGCGTACTTGAAACAATCGGATTCCATAGTCATCCAATAATAACCGGCTCTCAACAACTTCTTGGACATTGCATGACCACCAGCATGGGTACCAAAAGATCCTTCATGCACTTCTTGCATCAACATGTCTGCTTCGTGTCTATCCATGCATCTGAGCAGAACCATGTCAAAATTCCTCTTGTACAACACATCATCCTGATTCAAATAAAAGCTTCCAGCTAGCCTTCTCAGGGTTTTCTTGTCATTCTTTGACGCTCCTTCAGGATACTCCTAACTCTTGAGGAAATTCTTGATATCATAGTACCACGGCTTCTTATCAACAACAGACTCGGCTGCAAACACATACGCAGGCCTCTCGAGTCGATTCACCGCAACATGTGGCACATGATTCCACCAGTGAACTTTGATCATAGAAGACAAAGTAGCCAAGGCATCAGCCATCTGATTTTCATCCCGGGGGACATGATACAACTTCACCTTTTTGAAGAAAGTCAGGATCCTTCTGGTATAATCTCTATAAGGAATCAGATGCGGCTCATTGGTATTCCAATCTCCATTGACCTGGTTAATCACTAGAGCGGAATCTCCATAAATGTCCAGTGTTTTGATCCTTAAATCGATGGCTTCTTCGATCCCCATGATACAAGCCTCATACTCAGCTTCGTTGTTGGTTACGTCAAAAGTCAATCTGGCAGCAAAAGGTATATGAGCCCCTTTAAGATTAATAAGCACTGCCCCAACACCGTTGCCATTCATATTCACCGCCCCATCAAACATCAATGTCCACTTGTCATCAGGATCCGGTCCTTCCTCGACAAGAGGCTCTTCACAATCTTTCATCTTAAGATACATGATGTCTTCATCAGGGAATTCAAACATCATCGGCTGATAATCATCAATAGGTTGCTCGGCAAGGTAGTCTGACAGAATACTACCTTTGATGGCCTTCTGTGACGTATACTGGATATCATACTCTGTTAAGATCATCTGCCAACGAGCAACACGCCCGGTGAGAGCCAGCTTCTCAAAGATGTACTTCACTTGATCCATCTTAGAAATCAATAAGGTAGTATGGTTCAACATATACTGCCTCAGTCGGCGAGCAGCCCAGGCCAAAGCACAGCAAGTTTTCTCAAGCTGTGAATATTTTATTTCACATTCGGTAAACTTTTTGCTAAGGTAGTATATGGCATGCTCTTTTTGACCAGACTCGCCATGCTTTCCCAATACACACCCCATCGAGTTCTCAGTCACTGACAGGTACATTATCAGAGGTCTCCCAGGAACTAAAGGTATAAGGATTGGAGGTTTCTGTAAATACTCTTTTATCTTATCAAAAGCTTTTTGACAGTCATCATTCCACCTGATTGCTTGATTTTTCCTTAGCAATTTGAATATCGGTTCACACGTGGCAGTTAGGTGAGATACAAACCGTGCAATGTAGTTCAGTCTCCCTAAAAACCCACGAACCTGCTTTTCAGTTTTCGGTTCAGGCATTTCTTGAATAGCTTTTAGTTTCGCTGGATCAACCTCAATCCCTTTCTCACTGACAATGAAGCCTAACAACTTCCCGGATCTCACCCCAAACGTACACTTGTTCGGATTCAACCTCAGTTTGAATTTTCTCAGCCTTTCAAACAACTTCTGCAAATTCACCAGGTGCTCCTCTTCTGTCTGCGACTTTGCAATCATATCATCCACGTACACTTCAATTTCTTTGTGCATCATGTCATGAAAGAGAGTCTTCATAGCCCTCTGATAGGTAGCACCGGCATTCTTCAGCCCAAACGACATCACCTTATAGCAGAACTTGCCCCAAGGTGTAATGAATGTCGTCTTTTCCATGTCTTCTGGCGCCATCTTGATCTGATTATAGCCAGAGAAACCGTCCATGAAAGAGAAAACCGAGGATTGAGCAGTATTATCAACCAATACATCAATGTGAGGTAATGGGAAGTCATCTTTCGGACTGGCTCTGTTTAAATCCCGGTAATCGACACACATTCTGACTTTGTCGTCCTTCTTCGGCACGGGAACGATGTTGGCCACCCACAGGGGATAAGTAGTAACTGACAAAAAACCTGCATCCAACTGCTTCTGAACCTCTTCCTTGATCTTGACAGCCATATCAGGACTAGTTATGCGAAGCTTCTGCTTGACTGAAGGACAATCTTCTCTGAGAGGTAACCTATGCACCACAATATCCGTATCCAACCCAGGCATATCTTGATACGACCAGGCGAATATTTCCACATATTCTCTCAGCATTTCAATCAGCCTTCTCTTAACATCTTCCTTCAAAGCGGCCCCGATCTTGGTCTCTTTTCTGGCGTCCTCAGTACCCAGGTTAATAATCTCCAACTCCTCCTGATGAGGTTGGATGACCCTTTCCTCCTGCTTCAATAATCTGACCAGTTCTTTCGGGAGTTCACAATCTTCCTCACTCTCCTCTTCAGCTTGGTAGATGGGATTATTGAAATCATACTGAGCCATAACAGAACTGTTTATAGTGGAGTCCGTAAGATCGATTCTGCATGTTTAATGCTTTATTTTAGAAAAAGAGTTCAAGAAAGTCACAAAAACAAAAAACATTGCCATTTTATTGTTTTGAAAAATGAAAAACAAAACAGAAAGACAGGGATCACAAAATTGTTTGCAAAACGTCCTTTATTAATGATATCATTGAAAAACATGATGAGGCCCTACAATGAACCACTACGCCTTGGGCAGAACGTAAGGTTTTGTGCAAAATGAAAAACAAAAGAAAATTACTCTGTTTGAAGAGTAACTTGGACCACTTCTTCTGCTGTCCAGTTGTTGATCGACTCCCCTGGAGCGCACGGGCGAACCCAGTTGTTCAGATCACAATCACTGTCTCCGTCTTCACTACTGGCTGCAAAGACATCACCATGATTCATCAGCCCAGCGCTGGTGAAGGTACTCGGCCCTTTCTGGTCACCCTGCTCTGCTTGCAGGGGTTGATAACCAATACCGAACTTGTCTTCTTTGACGGGCAAGTCCACCATCTTGCCCCAGCCTTCTGCTTTGCCTGAGTTGACAACCTCCACCGCCTGCTTGTATGATGCAATTGAGGCACTTGGCTTCTTCTGCTCAGCGAAAGCCACCTTCTCAATAGCAACGGTCTCGAACGCTTGGCATATCATGGATCTCGCCATCCACCTCCACATATTTGAAAGAGGATAGATGACTCACCAGAATTTCCTCCTCATCGCACACAGTTACAATCTGACCGTTCCAAACATACTTCAGCTTCTGATGGAGAGTTGACGAAACTGCCCCAGCCCCATGTATCCAGGGACGCCCCAAAAGACAACTATATGCTGGTTGGATATCCATCACATAGAAGACAATACTAAACACCTCCGGGCCAATCTTCACAGGCAATGTGACTTCACCAAAAACAGACCGTTTAGATCCATCAAAAGCACGAACAATAAGATCACTGGGAGTGAGGACAACCCCTTCAACATCTATCTTGCTCAAAGTCTTCTTGGGCAACACATTCAAAGACGAGCCAGTATCCACCAACACATGTGACAATACTGCGCCTTTGCATTCCATGGTGATATGCAGAGCTTTGTTATGGTTACGACCTTCAGGCGTCAGATCCAAGTCAGTGAACCCTAAACCATGCCTCGTACTGACATTGGCAATCACACCCTCCAACTGGTTGACCGAGATCTCTTGAGGCACGTAAGCCAGATTCAACATCTTCAGCAAGGCGTTACGGTGTGCCTCAGAGCACAACAACAGGGACAGAATAGAGATTTTGGACGGAGTTTGATTAAGCTGATCTACAATCTTGTAGTCACTCTTCTTAATAATCTTCATAAACTCCTCCACATCTTTCTCAAAAGACCCCTCGGGCGCTTCTTTCTATACAGGTTCTTCTTCAACCACAGCCTGCTTATCCTTTGCTTTGGCAAGAGCCTCAGCATTGTTGTCTCTCAAAGGCTGCGGTGCAAACAGACGACCACTCCTTGTAAAACCTCTTGGTCCCCCTACATTATCCACAACTGGACCCACAGTCACAGGAGCTCTACTCAGCAAACCAATAGTCACTGGAGACTGATTAACTGGTCGGATCTGACTTTCTGACTTTCTGTTGTTGCGGTAAGCATTATCATACTTCCACGGCACAGCCCTACTGTTCTCAACAGCCCTTCTACCCGAAGCAACAATAGCAGTGGGAGCACTGACAGTTACTGGAGCAGAAATTGTAACAGGAGTACCAACGGTTGTAGAAGCACTAACAATTCTCTGACCACGTCCCTCAGATGGTTTGAAATAAATGGTGACAGTTGACACCACCCCACGATCTTTCACGGCCCTAGCAAACTGCAAACAACCCTCATCAATCAAACCCTGGATGCCATTCTTCAACTGCATACAACCATTCTCTGAATCAGCACAGTCTGAACAACCCTTATCACAGCCCGGGAATACTCCCCCATTCAACAGACGCTCTTTCACAACCAGCAATGGTGTCTGAATCTCATCAACATCAACCACCAAGTCCACAGCTTCTTCACCTTCCACACTATTCACCCTGGGACCACCATGTTGAGGCATAGGGTTGTTCACAACATTCGGAACAGGAGCAAAATTGATTGTTTTGGCGTCAATCAGGTCCTGGACCTTATGATGAAAAGCCCGACAGTTCTCAATATGGTGCCCCGGTGCACCGGAATGGAAGTCACAACGAACGTTGGCATCATACCCAGCAGGTATCTTCGTCACCGGACCCATAGTGCGTAGCTCAACAAATCCCAACCTGAGCAATTCGGGCAGCAACTCAGCATATGTCATAGGTAACAGGTCGAATCAACGATCCGGCATTCTCTGTCTCGGCTGAAACGGACGTTGCTGTTGTTGTTGTTGTGGTGGTGGTGGTTATCCTCTCTGTTGTTGCTGTGGTCGTGGTTGAGGTGCTGGGATGGTCACAGCAGCAACCTGGCGATAATGTCCGCTATTCATATTTCTTCTGTGTTGCACAACATTTGTCTCTCCTTCTCTTCTGCGGGGTGCCCCGGCAAATGGCTTTTTTGAAGATGAAGAACCAGCATCCTGAATCTTTCCGGCTTTAATGAGACTCTCTGTCCTTTCTCCATAAATCACCACATCAGAGAAAATTCCGAACGGGCAACTTCCCATCCGGTCCATAAATACTCCTTGCAAAGTCCCAATAAACATATCGGTCAACTCCTTCTCCAGCATCGGAGGTTGCACCCTTGCAGCTAATTCCCGCCATCTCTGGGCGTACTCCTTGAAACTTTCTCCTGATTTCTGACACAAGCTCTGTAACTGAGTTCGGCTCGGCGCCATGTCCATATTATGCTTGTACTGCCTCAAGAAGGCTTCACCCAGATCTCTCCAACTTCTGATGGACTCCCTCTTCAGCTCCATGTACCAGTCTAAGGACGCTCTAGACAAGCTGTCCTGGAAGAAGTATATCCACATCTTCTCGTCGTCAGTATATGCTGAGATCTTCCTGTAGTAAGCCTGCACATGGGTGCGAGGACAAGAGGTACCGTTGTATTTATCAAAAGATGGCGCCTTGAACTTATACGGGATTCTCAGCCCTTCAACCAACCCATATTTGTAACATCAAACCCCAAAGAGTTCTGACACTCCATGGCTCTGATCTTCTCAGCTAGGGCATCAACCCTCCTATCCCTTTCGTCAGTTCTTCCCACAACTTCATCATCCTCACTGAGGAGAGTAAACATATCCTCCTACCTATCAACCAATGGAGCAGGATTACGGACTGGAGCACGAGTCACTCTGGCATTAGCTGTCTCTGGAGCAATAGGTTGACCGTTGATTCTGATACCCCTCAACTCATCACCCACAGCATAGTTGTTGATGGGAACAGCAGCAGTAGCAGGGTCATTGATTGGGCCTCCCTCTAGCAAAGCATGATTGACCGGTGGAATTGCAGCTTCTTGTCTCTGGACTAGGGCTCGAAGTTCTTCCTGACCTTGCGCAACCCCTTGCATCATATGCATGAACTGGGCCATGTTAGCCCTCATCTCTACCAACTCATCTTGCACTTGATCCATATTCCTCTGTTGATTCAACCTCGTAGAGTAGCGGTGCGGACGTTGATCAGCAATCCTGCCTGAACCAGGAACCAGAATGAGAAGTCTTGTTCAAGAACACCTGTAATGCAAGAATGATATGGGTATGATGCTAATGATGTGTATGATGCACATGATATGTTCATTTCTCAGGCATTCAAAAGCCTAATTCATCTTTCAAAAGATGGCAACCTGCAACAATGAACAACACAGAAGCAGACTATACAGGATAAAAAGCACAAGGTGAAACATCAACAACCTCATCTATAGATGTGAGCACAAGGATCATACAACAATATTCAAGCAAAGATCCAAATGATAAGAGTACAAGGAATCCCATCCAACAACCCTGGAGGTGATTCCCAAAATAAACAATAAGATAAACTACGGAAGTCGTCCTCCAGGAATGAGAGTCTTCAGATACTGGCACTGGTCTATCAACAAGTTGCATTCCGGAACACTCAGGCAGATGAGTGATCTTCTCCTTCAATTGTCTTCTGAGCTCTACAACTTCTCCTCCAAGCTGGTTCTCTGATGCACTCCTCAGGTCTACCTCCTTCTTCAATTGGATGTCTTTGTCTTTAAGCTGCCTTTCCAAGTCTCGTATCTTCTTTTGATAATTGGC
Source organism: Lathyrus oleraceus (assembly GCF_024323335.1). Lineage (NCBI taxonomy): Eukaryota > Viridiplantae > Streptophyta > Magnoliopsida > Fabales > Fabaceae > Lathyrus > Lathyrus oleraceus. The sequence continues at coordinate 13,389,463 of NC_066583.1, read as the reverse complement.
TTCCGCTCTTTGCAACCTCAAGCGCTCACGGTGTTCTCCATCCAACATTGCTTCTATCTCCTTATAAGACCTCTTCTTGCTTCTCAATCTGCTAGCATCTTCACCTTGCACTCCTTTGAGCTTGTGAGCCAAGTTCAACTTATCAGCTTTGGCTTTGTAAAGCTCCATCTGGATCTCTTGTTCCTTCTCCTTCAACCGACGATTCTCCATCAAGGCTTGCTTGTAGTGCTCAGCGGGCACACTCTCAGCAAGGATCAAAGGTGATTGCTCTTGCAATGACTCCATCCTATCATAGGGTAAAAACAAAGTCTCAACTCTCTTCTTAACCCAATCAATGTAATCAGGCATAGCAATGGCAAACTTCTTCCCTAGCACAGCTCCATCCTTGACACCAATAGTGTTCCAGGCTCTTCCTACTTGCTCTAATCTAGCCGGGTCACTCCGCTTCTCAAAATACACACTTTCAGCTATCTCAGCATCTAGTGGTCTTCCATTCATCACAAACCCCAAATGGCGAAGAGAAAGAACCGGGTTGTAATTGATGCAACCCTTAGTCCCTATGAGTGGCACATTACGAAACTCTCCACAACTCATGATAACATTACGCACATCCATCCGGTAAGATTGCCACCTGATATCATAGGATGTAAGAGACATAATCCTCTGAGTCCACTTACGAGTGCTCTGAGCATCCACAAAAGGTCCACTGGTTGGCAACAAGGACAAGAACCATCTGAGTAGCAACGGGAGACAGCACCTGATAGCTACACCCTTACCATGCCTGCTATGGATAGCATAATAAGTGTCAGCTAACAAGGTAGGAACCGGATTTCCTCTGATGAAGATAGTAATTGCTGCAAGATCCACGAAATTAGGCATGCTAGGAAACAACACAACTCCATAGATCATGATAGCTAACTGAGCATTGAAAGCTTCCCAATTCCCCTTCTTCGCTTCTTCCTTAGCCATGCTCACCAAGTACTTCAAAGACAAACCCACAACCTCACCACTTGGTCTCCAATTATCACTCACCTCCTTGATACTCAAATATAGAGATCTGGCAACAACCCTGAAATCCACCTCCTTTGGAACATCCAAGAAAGGCACCTGGTACTTGATCGGGACATTCATCAGAATGGAATACTCTTCAAGAGTGGGTGCTAACTGATAATCCTGGAAAGTGAAGCAACGGAGCTCTGGATCATAAAACTGTAGGAGAGTCTGCAACGGCACTGGATCTACCACCATTTTCAACAGTGTCAACAAGTCCCCATACTGATCAACAAACACCTTCTGATTACCGCCGGTCACAAGATTGCTCAGCTCTATCAAAGATGTCAATGGCTCACGGTGAAAACTGTAGGTGCGGGTCTTCCTCTTCGACCCTGGAATAGTTGCCATCTCTCACAGTGAACAGACTCCTGAATGAACCTGAGAAATGATATGCATGAGGAGATTAGCTTTTTTTCTCTTTTTTTTATTGCATTATTTTTTCGAAAATAAACATGCTATGATGCAAATGATGCAAACACGACTGGTTGGTTGTGTATCACGGAGCACAGGTTCAAAGCTTCGGCTTGAATTCGGAACCACAAAGTCATCTGGAACCCCAAAGTCATCTGAGACCCATATATCTCTGAACCAAGTCACCAACAGGAGCCAAGAGTCACCAACAAATCAATTCACCAACTGATCAATAGTCACCAACTGTACCTGTAATGATTCAATCCCTCCCCACTCACGGGTGTCATCTAGGCCAGGGTAAGGTCAAGAGAAACGCAGGATAAATAAGCCTTTCATAGAATATCATCATGTACACACCAGATGTATGTAACGATAATACCCCATCAGAGTCTGAACTGCTTGTGATATCATGTTCCGCTAAGTGGCGCAATACCACCCGCTTCCCATGAATCACTTTATTCCTAGGTATCCTAGAGATCACTCATAGCCTGGGTATTGGGCCTTTTACCTCTTGTAACTCCCACCCCACAAAGAGACAGACACACAGCAGCACAATGAAAGCATGATGAATGCAAACATAAATGCAAACATCAACAAATAAATGCAATAAATGAAACAGTAAAAGCAACCAAACCCTATCCTACAGAGCACTAGGAGTGACTCGCTTAGGGAAGATGGACCAGCAAGAGGTCAACTTCTCTTATCCCTAGCAGAGTCGCCAACTGTCGCATTACACGAAAAACCGGCGGGAAAACGAAACAACAGAGCCGCCACCGTGCGTTATTTATCCCAAAGGAGGGAAAGGAAACGCTCGAAGTAAACCTGGAAAAGACATGGTCTCGCGACCAGAGAAAGATGGGATCGGGAGTCGGTTATGCGAAGGGAAGGTATTAGCACCCCTACGCATCCATCGTACTCGATGGGATCCACGCACAAAAGAATAGAAGAAAGGTTGCTAAAGACTGCTCAAACACTGCACAAGGCTGAAAACAAACACAGAAAGACGAAAGAAACGGGACTCGGCAGGATATCGTATCCTGGGCATACGTAGTCTGTTAAGCAAAGACATCAGAGTCGACGTAGTTCGGGACAGGGGAAACGTGCTCGCTAGGATGTCGCATCCTATGCATACGTATCTTCTCTGACCAGAGAAGAATCAGAGCACTCGTAGCTCGGCTAACGCACGCCAAACAAAACCAACACAGGAAACCGACTGCCAATCGCTGGACTTAAGTCAGACTCCGAACCAACAAACACACACACAGGAAACCAACTGCCAATCGCTGGACTTACGTCAGACTCTAACAAGCAAACAAGACACAGGAAACCGACTGCCAATCGCTGGACTTACGTCAGACTCCAAACACTAACAAAGGGTTGAAAAAGACAAAGGGCGCCCTGAGAGATCAACTCATCTCCTGCCTACGTACCTCATCTGGTATGAGGATCAGGGCAACGTAGTTCCCCTAAACAGGGAAAGAACTTCTATCCTAACCAGAGACTGGGAAATGACAAACTAGAAGGGAGCCTGACTCGAGCCTAATAGTTATCATGTAATCCACAATGGTCCTAGGTTGAGGTTTCTATCCTAACTTGCACAGGAAGCAAGCTATCCTAAGCAGCACAATCAAATAAACAAGCATAATAAAGCAAGCACACACACTATATACAAACAATTGGGCCCATACAAGGTTAGGCTACAAAAACAAGCCAACTGGAATGGGGTGTTTTTAGCTCTTAACCCTAGCATTGAGAGTTAGGGTGAAGCAGATGAAATGGGAAGTGAGGATAAGACCTCACAGCTCTGATCCCTGGCCTGGGAGAGCTTGACTCAAATAGAAAGTGTGGGAGTTCAGAATGTAGGAACTCTTCTCCACATGACTGACACAACAAGATCTTGGGTTCTTATTCACAATGCATCACCATATGGTGTGAGCAAAGTGAATGACACAACTGAATAGCAGGGGATGGATTGCACATCCCTTTCATCTGCCAATTTCCTCTTAAGAGGTCTTTACCTGCTTGGCACAAAAATTAAACAAACACAAGCATTGCCTCTTAAGGAGGGCTTCAGACAAGTGCCTACCAATAACAGTAGGTCTTCCAGACTACATGAAGATCAGGAAATTATACCTCAGTGGTATGCAAACCACAAGCAAGCAAAGCAAAGTTCAAATGAACTTAAAGCAACTTAGGTTCCTCTTGAAGAACAGCAAGTTGAAATCGCGTGCTACAAGGCTCAGCAGTGGTCCAAAGCTCTTCTACAATGATTGTTGAGATGATTGATGGAGAGATTGAAGCTCAAACAAGCACGAATCCAGTAGAATTTGAAATTTCCATTAATGCTTCAAGCTTCATGTATGGTCAAAACTAGCACGAATTCTTCCAAATTCACGTTCAAATCTCCTCAGAAACACTTCATGATCATGATTCCAACAAGATAAATGGTCTTTGTGTGAGAAAATTGGAAGTTCTTGGTGAGAGAAAATTTTTGAAAAAATCTCTAGATCTAGATCTGAAAAGCTTGTTAATGGCAAATGCAGTTGTGATTATCATTATATATCCCTTGTTAATGATTATGAAAGTGAGCCTAAGCTAAAACTAAATGAGATTAGCAAGTTACAAGGTGTATGCACAAATTGTGTTTTCACCTCATGCATGAAATGCATACGTGAACAGTGCATTATGCTGACCCAAATCCACTTAAAAAAGGCCCATGCACACTTTGGAATTGCTATTTCATGCATATGATCAACGAAAATGATTTTAGCAATTTTCCTTCAAAAAAACTTCATGAATGAGCATATGATCATGCAAAGGAATTTCATGCCATGTAATGAGATATTTGGAAAGTGCATGTCATGAGGAACAAAATGCAAAAAGAACCACCAAAATTGGAGCCTTGGTTCAAAAGATATGGCCATTTGAATTTTTAAGCACACTTTGTCATGATTTGATCATAACTCCTTAACCATTCATTAGAAATTCATGATCTTGGGCTTTTTGGAAATGGGAGAGAAAGATCTTCAACTTTCATGTTGGACAAAATTTCATTTGAAGCTTATTTGATGTTGGAAAGTTGAGTTGAAGTTGGTCCAAAAACTTGCTATTTTTGGAAACTTGAAAATTACAGGTCATTTTCCATTTTTGGAAACTTTTGATCTGGCTTCAAATCCTTCAAGATAGATGTTTGAAATGTCAAATGAGACTTGTTTGAACATGAATGAGTTATCTCTAATCACTTCCCACCTCCAAATCCACAGTTGACTTTGCAGTTGACTTTTATGGGCCTCAGATGACTTGGTCATGCACTGTGGACTTTGAACCTTCAACACTTGGCCAAGTTGCTCCAAATTGATCCTTGGGTCATGTAAGCTCATTGGAACCACCATAGGGATTTCATCTCATGGAAAATGCTCTTGCTCTCTTGCACAGTTGAATCTCCTGACCAGTTTTGACTGATGATATGCAGTGGTCTATGCAATATGAATGCAATGTTAATGACCTAAAAATGAAATGAATGTACAAATGGGAGGTGCAAATTTGAGGTGCTACAGTGGTCTCTTCCCTCCTCAGGGAGATCAGAGTCACAGAAACTCAAATTGTTCTATAGTGACATCGTGATCGACATAAGCTACATCCAAGACCTTCTGCAGAGCCTCTCTATGCGGTTCTGAATTCAGAAGCAACGATAACACGGAGATCTTGGATGGTGTTTGTAGAATCTGATCTACAACATTGTAATCACTCTTCTTGATGAGCCTCAGCATCTCATCACAGTCTTCATTCACAATGCCACTAGGGCCAACAGAAGAAGTAAGAGTCTTTTGTACAGAGGAGGGTTTAGCAACAGGTGCCGGATTCGGAGGATTCACTACATTCCCAACCGGACGCTCAACAGAGTCAGCAACAGCCTGAGGCTTCGGGGGTGCAGAAAACACACGACCGCTATGGGTCAACCCACTCACATCAGCAATGTTCACAACAGATGATGAAGGCAAGGGCACTTCTTTCCCATCTTCAACAGCAACAGCACTGTATCGGAATGGGATTGCCTTGGCAGAAGAATAAGGCACAGGACCTGCAGGCTTGATAATCAGGGAAGGAGAAACCTTCTGCTTGCTACCATCATATCGAATGACAACAGGCTCAGGGATCCTAAACACAGGAGAAATCACATTAACCTCTGGTTCGTCTTCATCAACATTTCTGTTTTGAAGAATCTCAATGGTCCCATCATCTAGCAATTCCTGAAGATCTTTACGCACTTGGCGACAACCCAATCTGTTAACAGAGCAGATACGACATTTGTCATGGTCGTGCTCCAGATGACTGTAATCACATAGCAGACGGTGCAACTCAACAAGCGACTGTCGGATATGGCTAACATATTTGACCTTGTATTTTCCAGGGCAGCCCTGGACCATGTTAACTGACTTCCCATGCTCGGGCAATGGGTTCTTCTTAACATTAGGACCTGCGTCCTCAAAGCTCAGAATACCGCATCTCATAAGGTCTTGAACCTTAGTCTTCAGCTGAAAGCAGTTCTCTACATCATGACCCGGAGCACTCAAATGATAGACACAGTACAAATCAGGCTTATACCACCACTGAGGGTTGACCGGTATAGCTGGCGGGTCTCTCGGAGTAATCAGTTTCCGCTCTATCAAAGAGGGATATAGCTCTGCATATGATACAGGAATAGGATCAAAAGTGATCTTCTTCCTTTCATAACTCGTACTAGCTGGATTACTGTTGCGAGGCTGGTAAGCCTGCTGTTGAGGACGATGTTGTTGTTGATACTGTTGAGACGGTTGTTGATTGTTGTGTTGCTGATGATGATATTGCTGGTTGTCTCTGAAGACAGGTGCTATGTGAGCCACCTGGTGCTGGTTGCTGGCTGAACGCGCAGGCTTCCTCCTCACGGAGGGTCTTCTGGGTTTAACATGGGATTGCACGGCATGTGCCTCTCCATCTTTCTTCTTCGCAAACGCCCCATATCGCTTGTTAGAAGAGCCTTCATCTTTGGTCAGACGTCCTTCACGGAGGCCTTCCTCTAGACGCATCCCCATGTTCACCATCTCGGTGAAGTCAGAAGGAGCGCTAGCAATCATCCGCTCGTAATAAAATGAACTCAAGGTCTTCAGGAAGATCTTGGTCATTTCCTTCTCTTCCAACGGAGGCATAATCTGAGCTGCCAACTCTCGCCACCTCTGGGCGTACTCTTTGAATGTCTCTTTGTCCTTCTGGGACATGGCTCTGAGCTGATCCCGATCGGGAGCCATATCCACATTGTATTTGTATTGTTTGACAAAGGCTTCGCCAAGATCATTGAAGGAATGGATGTTTGCACTGTCCAAACTCATATACCAACGCAGTGCAGCACCGGACAGACTGTCCTGGAAATAATGAATGAGCAGCTGATCATTATCCGTTTGAGTAGACATTTTCCTGGCATACATAACCAGGTGGCTGAGAGGGCAGGTGTTCCCCTTATACTTCTCAAAGTCTGGGACCTTGAACTTTACAGGTATTTTCACACCGGGAACTAAACAGAGCTCGGCAGCAGATTTGCCAAAGAGGTCCTTTCCTCGAAGATTCTTCAATTCCTTGCGGAGTTCAAGAAATTGGTCATTCATTGCATACATCTTCTCATGAAAATCTGGGCCCTCAGACGACTCAGAATGGTAGATGGTGTCGTCTACCCTAAGAGTGGTATGCACGACAGGAGGAGGAATAGCAAGGACCGGGCTAGATGCCGACATGGAAGCGAAAGTTGGAGTAGGAATATCAGGCATAAAGCCAGGAGGCATCCGCCACGGAAACCCGGACGGCATGGCTGTTGGCACGAAATGGGCACTGGCAGCTGGCACTATAGAGGAAACAATCTCAGAAACGACTGTCCTCTGGGGAGGAGTTGCAGGTTTTGGAGACGACTGATTCTGAGCAGCCAGGAAAGACTCCATCAAAGCGCTCAGTCTGGCGACTTCCTCTTTAAGCTCACGGTTTTCTTGCTCGAGATGATCCATCAATCTAGAAGAGTTGGCTCTGGTGTAGTACCGATGAGTCAGCTTGACTTCAAAATAAATGAAGAGCACAGAGTCAGATCACAAGACCAGGAGACCGGAACAAAACCTGCTTATGCAAATGATGCATGCAATGCTCGTGCATATGATTTGTTTTTATTTTCGAAGGAACTTTAGGGTATTATTTGCAAATTTTAAATATTAAGCATTTGATCGCATATGGAAAATATCTCATCAAATATATTTGAGAAAAGAAGTACAGCATTGTTAATCATTACAAGAGAAAAGGAAAATAAACATCCTATGGATCCCTAGAAGCCCGGGATGCCGGAAGATAAGCTGCACGAAGCCTCTTAACCTCTCTCTCATATGCTGCTTCCATATCCGCTTTCTCTTTGGCGAGTCTATCCTACCTCCTTTTCTAGAACTTGGAAGACTGAGGAAGTAGAGAAGTCCTTGCATCGTCAGGATCATCAATCACCTGATGCTCGAGGAACTCGATCATAACGTCCTTCTCCTTAAGCTGTTGAAGCAACTCTTCTCTTTCACGGATCCATGCACGTGAAAGGTCTTCGTCTCTCAACTCCTCTACGCCTTGGTTAGGGAGGGTTGAAGGCCCAGCCACAACCAAAGGTGTAGGTCTCGGATAATCATAAGGCATGAGATACTCAGATGCTCTCTTCCATACCCAAGTAGTATACGGCTCCAAAGCTATGCAATTCTTCGGACCCAACTCACTTCTACCCTTCTTGTGAATCTTGCGCCAAGCGCGAACCATCCTTGCTTTCAAGCCTTGGGGATCTTTACCCTCCTGAAAGAACACACCTTCTAACAGAATGTTATTAGGTTTATCCTTTAGGGGGAACCCAAGCTGACGTCGTGCTAACACAGGGTTGTAGCTAATCCCACCACATGTACCAAGAAGAGGCACATTGGAGAATTCACCACAAGAGTCAATAATCTGCACTCCATCATACACGCGATCATACCAAGAGATATCGTCATTAGTGAGAGACATAAGTCTCGTGGACCACCGTAGACATCCCTTATTCTCCTTGAAGGCAACCGTCTGAGGTAAGTGAGAAATAAACCACTTATACAACAGAGGCAAACAACACACAATAGCGCCACCACCCTTTGCATTCCTCAGGTGCAAAGAGACATAGGTATCACCCAATAGAGTCGGAACGGGATTAAGAACAGAGAAGATCCTAATAGCGTTCACATCCACAAATTTGTCGATGTTGGGGAACAATACCAATCCATAGATGAGAAGCACGAATATGGCCTCAAAGGCATCCTCACTCATGGCCTTCCCATAAACGGTAGCTTGAGCGATGAGGAACTCGGAAGGAAGACCCTGAATTCCACCTTTGGTAGTCATTGTAAGACCCCAATTTTGGCCCTAAGATCCCTCATGGCCCACATCATATCATATCATGGCCTCAAGGATCATTGCATGCCTTAGCTTCCCTCCTAGTGGGTAGATTGCCTTGTGGGTTGATTCTTGATCACCAAGCATGCCTTGCATTTGTATATCTTTGCCTTTCATATGTTTATTAACCAAAAAGTACAAAAATTTTATCATCTAACCATGTTACTTGCAGCTGAAGCAATCATCAGCCAATTAGGTCAAAATCAGTCAAAGTCAGGTATTGCAGTGGATGGTGGCCATTCTTGCAGAATTTGGGCACCATGATCAATAATCAAGAGTTCATATGACTTATGACATCATTTAGAGTCAAGTTCTCAAGGAATTAGGGTTTGGAATTCATCAGAAGTGGTTCAATCATGCAAAACCCTAGAAAAGTCAAACTTGGTCAACTGTGGATTTAATCAGTGATTTGGTGATGGGATTTGGTCTGAGAGGTCTCATTCATGCCCATATAAGCTTTATATATCATGTCAAGCATCCACAGTGAAGAAAATAAAGTCAAATCAGAAATTTCCCAAAATAGAAAGTGGACCTGTAATTTTAACTGCCAAAAATGGAAACTTCTTGATCTTAAACTTACATCATGATACAAGCTTCAAATGAATTTTTGCCAAACATGAAAGTTGAAGATCTTGTTCTCCCATTTCCAAAAAGTCCAAGAACACTCAATTCCCATGTATGGTTGGCAAGTTATGACCAATTCAATTTCAAAAATTTGTGAACTTCAAAAGGGCATATCTCTCAAACCGTTTGGCCAATTTTGGTGGGGTTTTTTCCTACAAGTCCTATTTAATCCCCTCTTTCCAAAAATTCATTTATCATTCACCAAAACCTTACCATGCAAAATGCCATTTTTGGACTTGCCTTAATTAATTTCAAGTAAGGTTGATTTTTGACTTTTCCAAATAACCAATTTTACTCACTTTGGCCAATTGGAACTTGTTGGAAATGATATTTGAAACTTGCTTGAGGCCCAAAATCGTGCAGACCACACCTCCATATGCATTGTTGTTCAAAAATTAGCAATTTGGCAAAACCTCTTCATTTGTGATAAACATGATTAGCATTTGTTAAGCCAACACTAAACAGATGTATATAACATATTTTCTGTCCATTTTCCAACCCTAGAGAGAAGCTGCAGCCTGATATCAAACAGAAAACTCTCTCCTCTCAAAAACACTCTCCTTGCATTTGAGAATTTTTCTGCCAAAATTTCCAAAGCACTCGAGCCACCTTCATTGTTTCATCATCTGGACATCATTTAGAAGCCATTTGGAGCATCAAACCCCAACTGCACAGCCATTTTCGAGCTCTGTTTCTTCAAGACACTTCCATGGCAGATTTCGTTTTGGACCATTTCAAGCATTGCCAAGCTAGAACTTTCCAACCATTCTTCTTTTAGAAGCTTCATGTACAACTGTTTCGAGGATTTGCAAGCAAACAACACTCAAATCATCACTGAGCTTCAATCTTGGTCAGTTTTCGAATCTCTTGTTTTTTTTAAATCGTGATATGCTTTAGTTAGATCTCTTCATGCTAGTCATTTTGAACTTCGAATCATAGAAAATGGTTGTGTATTCTGATAGTTATGTTGACATGAAGCTGCACATATGAATTTGTTTTTGCTTAGTTCATCTTGGTTAACATGTTTTGATGAATTTGGATGCTGGATTATGAATATGCCTTGCCTGATGATTCGAATGCCATGTTTAACTTCCATTTCTGGGTACATTTGTTTTTCGCGATTGGTTGATGATGAAGAACAAGTTGATACTGTTACTGTACACAAACCCTAAAATTCATTTTTTCCAGAAAATCCCTGTTCACGTGTATTGCTGCTTGCTACACTGTTCCATTCCATAACAACCAATCAGGACATTTCCTTTTGGTGTGCTGTGCGCTGCGTTTTGATAAGTGATGCGCATATTTACCAGATTGCCATCGGTCAACTTGTTGACTCACTAAACCATGACCATTTTGTTCATTTGTTCCAATTTGTTACCTCAACTTACAAAATTCATAACTCGTGCATTTCAAATCCAAAATTCATGAAATTTTTTTCATCATATTCACATGAATGTCTATTATTTTATCATGATTTTTGCTGATTTTTTGAATGGTTGGATTTTTAATAGCATTAGGGTTCTTGACATGTATGCACATTTTGTACCTTTTGCCAATTCTTTTGTGAAATTGTGATGATGTATCCAATGACCCTGAATTTTTTTGTGCTCAATCTACACTCATTCATGTTTGTTTTGATGTAGAATTTTTGAATTTATCATGTTTGGTTGTTGAGATATGAATTTTTGAAGTAGGGTGTGACAATTTGTGTCACACCATTGATATGCAATTTCATGATTTTTGTTGACATGCTTCCGGACCTCCAATTGATGTGAAATTTTGAATGATCCTTCTCTTATATGTATAGTTTATGTGTGAATTTTCTTGGATTTAATTATGCCATTTCCTATTTGTTTGAAGTTTTTCTTCCCTGCCTAGTCAAATGTTGACTTGTGTGATACATGTTGCCATTTCATTTGTGAAATTCTCATACTTTATTGGATGATCATGAAATTTTACATGTGCATACTAGACATCCTAAGATTTGCCATGGTGTTGATCCCATTCATTTATCATTTGTTATCACTGAGTTATGATTTTTTGAAGTTGATACATGTTTGGTTGACTTCTTTGAGCATGCTTAAACTTGTTTTGACTTTCTGATTTTCATTGACTATCTTCCCATGATCCAATTGAGCTGAAATTTTATATGCATGTCATGTTATGGATTATGGTTGATCATGATTTATTTGCTGATTTTTGGAATTGATTATGATTGGTTTTGAGCTAAGTCTTGCTGTTGACTTCTATGAGCTTTCATTTGCCATGCTTTGACTTCCTTTGCTTATGAAATCATGATGATGAATGATATGGATGTGGGACCAATTGAGTTTGCTTCTTGATTGTTTAAACTTGATTTTGGTTGGATATCCCTTGCTGTTTTGACTTTTTCATCCTCTTTTGACCCTAGGCTTGTCCTAGTGGTCCTGTTGCTTATGTTTGAGTTCATGTTTTCAGGTTAAGCAACAATGCTCCAAAGAGATCATACAAATTTGATTAAGCTTAATTGTTCATCATGTGCTAACCTCTTGGTTTTGTACCTTTAGTTGCTTAGTTCTTTGAACTTGCTTTGCTTTGCTTTTTAGCAATTTGCTTTGAGGTATAATTCCTTTTTCTTCATGTAGTCTGGAAGACCTGGCCTGTTACTTGGCCAGGCAACTGTCTGAAGTCCTCCTTAAGAGGCAATGCTTGTGTGTGTTTATATTTGTCCCAAGCAGGAAAAGTCCTTTAAATAAGGCAATTGGTAGATCAAAGAGATAAGCAACCTATCTCCTACTATTCTGTGAGTCTTCTCCTTGCTCCCATTACATGGTTGTAGCATTGGGATCCAAACCCAAGATCAATCGAGTCTAATATGTGGAGAGAGTTCCTACTTTCTGAACTCCCACACCTTCTGATATTCAAAAGCTCTCCCTGATCAGGGATAAGAGCAATGAGGCACACCCCTCATATCCTTTCATCTGCTTCACCTTAGCCCCTCAATGGCAAGGTTAAGAGCACCATTGCCCCTATTCCAGTTGGCTTCAATGCCTAACCCTTTTGTATGAGCCTCATTGTGTGGTTATAGTGTGTGCTGATTGCTTTCACTGAATGATTGTTGCTTCATATGCACATGTTTGCTTGTATGCTCTATGCATTTATCATCATTAATTGCTCATTATTGCATGATCATCTCATTTGTCTTTACGACTTATCATTGTTGTTTACCCATTGAGGACAATTGTAAGACCATCCATTGGCTATTGTTCCTATGATATGGAAGTGAGTTGTAAGACCATTTCATTGGCCACTCATCTCTTTGTTTGATGCTTATTTCTTTGTATGTGAGGATGCAATTGTAAGTCCCTGTGATGTGGCATTTGTATTCCTAGGACCATACTGTGAAAGTTAGAGTAAGCCCAGATAGATTGGCATCTGACATCCATGTTTTGCTTTTGTTTGTTTATGTGAGGATGCAATTATAAGTCCCTGTAAGTTGGCATTTGCTCTCCTGTGATCATAATTTGGTTTGTTTGATTGTATGTGAGGTTGCAATTATAAGTCCCTGTAAGTTGGCATTTGCTTTCCTGTGATCATATTGTTGCTTTTGTTCTTGTATGTGAGGATCCATTGTAAGTCCCTGTAATGTGGCATGGGTATTCCTATGAGCATACGTGCAGTTAACCTAAGTCCAGATAGATTGGCAGTTAACTTTCCATATTTCATCTTCGTTTTCTTCTGAGGAGATTAGTGTAAGTCCATTGAGTGGCATCTGATATCCAGTTCTGTTTTAGGAGATTGGTATAAGACCAGTGATTGGCATCCGGTATCCGCTTTTTGGATTTCATCTTTGTTTGTTTGTTATTATCCACTGCTCATTCCAAAGGACACACTTGAATCATCTTCTATATGATTTCAAGAAGTGAACCTTCTAAGAAGTTTTACAATCCATCTTCATCCATTCATCCTCATTATGTCCTAAACCTTTTCACACATTGATTTCAAGCTTGACATAGATATTGTGCAAACATCTTCATGTTTTCAAATTAAAAAAACTGGACCCCAAGTCCTTGACTTTTTCAAAAACTCCATTTCATAATACTTCTTTGAATTAATCTTAATCATACTTTGACCCTACTTTCACAATCACAATCAATTAACTTCACTCATTCAATTGTTTTGGCTTTGTCCATTGTTAATCTTTTCATGCATTAGCCATAGGTTTCAATTATCATTGTGGTTGATGTAAACCTCACCCTATCCTTAGTGAGTCGACAGTAAGACTTCCGTACTGAAAACAGGGCTAACCCCTCTAGTACGTCGAAGCTATCCTCGCATGGTGGATGTTGTTCCTTGGTCGAGTTTTCTCCCATTAATAATGAAGAGCCTCAGTGCTATTGTTTAAAATTGAATCCACCAACTTTTGGAAATCTTTTAGCCGAACTACGGCGTTTTGATCCTTACCTTTGATGGAAGGTACGTAGGCAGCGGGTTCATCCGTTCAAACCCAATAAAAAATTATATATTCTTTTCTCATCATCCCAATCATGTTTGCACAATATTTATGTCATAACAAATAACAATTTTATACAACAAGTGTGAAAAGGGCTCCCTAGGAGTACCTAGGACGTGATGGGTGCCTAACACCTTCCCATTGCGTAATTTACCCCTTACCCAGACTCTCTGATCTTTTTATTAGTTTTCTACGTGTAAAACTTCTTAGGCTTTTGTTCGCTTTTTAGCCAATCCTTTGGATAAATAAAAGTGCGGTGGCGACTCGAAATTTCATTGTATGCCTTGCTTATGATTTAATCGATAAATCATATAGCGACGAATACACCGCTACAGAAAAGTGGCGACTCTGCTGGGGAAGATCATCCTTGGTGGTATTGCCTACTTTTCACCCTTGTTGTGTGATATATTGTTATTTGTTATGTGACATATTTTTGTACAATTTGGGATCACTGTATTGATTGTAATGTTTGAATTGCTTGATATACAATTGATGTTTGCTTTGGTGATCTGTGAGATGAGTTCTATACCCGAACTCGAGTGCACTCTAGGATAGGAGAATGGCATAGTCTCGTTGACTGGTGTGGAGTATTCCTTAGCCAGTTGACTTGCGAGTCCATTCACTTGGTGGAGGTCATGTTGAACTAATAATGTCACACAAGTTATTTGTGGTTAGGCATTATTCTTTCAATCATGTTCCGCAGAAGCCAAGGGCCTTAGTTTACCAAACCCATCTTGGCCTATTTTTAGGACCGTAGTGCGGAGGTCGTTCAGATGTAAGTTCTGATGCGATTGTTACGCGATACTACACTCATAAGAGTTTCTCTTGAGAATATTCTTGGAATACGAGTATTCGTTCCTCCGATAATATTCGAAAGATGGAACGATGATTATGGGAACCTATGGTAGAACATGTCTGGCAGGTTTAAACCCTAGTACACTCCCTTTGGGTGGTCCTTAACCGAGACTCCATGCTCGTGACTCTCAACAAACCCGTGATTTGTGGTTGAGTCGTTCAAACATTGTTAATATCAATGGATCCCGGATCAGGTGTAAAACCTAAAATCCATCAAAGCGGCTGGTTGATATTAAGGATGTTTGAACCGGTTCATGTACCGTTAATATCAATGGAACTTGGGTGTCGATAAGGTGAAAACCTAAATCCACCAAAATGGATGATTGATATTAGGGATACATAGAGCTTTCCCACGACCTTTGTTTGGTGTGCCTTGCTTGATCCTTGAGTGTGATTGTTGCATTCATGCATTCACGCATTCATCCGCATCCATATCATCAGCAAAGAGAAAATTTTCAAGGAACTTAAAGGGTTATTTGCAAAATTTTCAGACATGGAAAGACCGAAAAGGCATACAAAGAAGTACAGCTTTAAGCAGCCCGATGTAAAAGAGTTAAGGAATCTGACATCGTATGTATTAGATCCCTTGGGTTTCAAGGCTCGCTATGGGAAGCTTCTACCTCTGCTCACCACTCAGGTTGATGAAGGATTGATGAGTACCTTGGCTCAGTTCTACGATCCGTTGCATCATTGCTTCTTATTTCCGGACTTCCAGTTGTTGCCGACTTTGGAAGAATACTCTCACCTCATTGGGATTCCGATTCTGGATCAAGTACCGTTCAGTGGCCTAGAGAGTATTCCATCTGCTCGAGAGATTGCAAATCTGTTGCATATAGATGAAGATCTGATTAGAGCTAATTTGACTACCAAAGGCGGAATTCAGGGTTTTCCTTCCGAGTTCCTCATTGCCCAAGCTACCTTTTATGGGAAGGCCATGAGTGAGGATGCCTTTGAGGCTCTATTTGTGCTGCTCATCTATGGATTAGTGCTATTTCCCAACTTCGACAAGTTCGTGGACATGAACGCCATTAGGATCTTCTCAGTTCTTAATCCAGTTCCGACTTTGTTGGGCGATACATATGTCTCCTTGCACCTGAGGAATATGAAGAATGGAGGAGTTATTGTCTGCTGTTTACCCCTGCTGTACAAGTGGTTTATTTCGCACTTGCCGCAGACAGTTGCTTTCAAGGAGAACAAGGGATGTCTACGGTGGTCTCAGAGACTCATGTCTCTCACCAATGATGATATCACCTGGTATGATCGCGTGTATGATACCGTCCAGATCATCGATTATTGTGGTGAATTCCCTAATGTGCCTCTTCTTGGTACATGTGGTGGGATCACCTACAATCCAATTCTTGCACGTCGTCAGCTTGGGTTCCCCCTGAAGGATAAACCTAATAACATTCTGTTAGAAGGTGTGTTTTTCCAGGAGGGTAAAGATCCCCAAGGCCTGAAAGCTAGATTTGTCCGTGCTTGGCGCAGTATTCACAAGAAGAGTAGGAATGAGTTGGGTCCGAAGAACTGCATTGCTTTGGAGCCATACACCTCTTGGGTCAGACAGAGAGCTGCCACCTACCTGATGCCGTATGATCATCCAAGACCTACACTGTTGGATGTGGCTGGGCCTTCAACCCTCCCTACCCAACGTGTAGAGGAGTTGAGAGAAGAAGACCTTTCGCGTGCTTGGATCCGTGAGAGGGAGGAATTGCTGCAGCAGCTCAAGGAGAAGGATGCTATGATTGAATTTCTCGAGCACCGAGTGATCGACGATCCGAACGACACTTGGACTTCTCTGCTTCCTCAGTCATCCAAATTCTGGAAAAGGAAGTATGATCGACTTGCAAAAGAGAAAGCTGATATGGATGCTGCCTATGAGAGAGAGATTAAGAAGTTGTGCACTTCTCGTCTTCCAGCATCCCGAGCTAATAGGGATCCATAGGATGTCATTTACCTTTTCTCTTTGTAATGAATTCAAAAATGCTGTATTTCTTTGTTTTGATATATTAAATGAAATATTTTCCATGAGCAATTAAAATGTTTAAATATTCAAAATATTGCAAATAATACCCTAAGGGTTCCTTGAAAACAAAGCATTTGCACAAGCATTTCATGCATCATTCTTGCATAAGCAGGTACCCTTTTTTCTGGTCTTCTGTTCCTAACCTTTTGTTCTTCATTTATTTTGAAGACAAGCTGACTCACCGGTATTATACGCGGGTCAATTCAGCAAGGGTCATGGAGCAATTGGAACAAGAGAACAGAGAATTGAAGGAAGAGGTCGCCAGACTTGGCGCTTTGATGGAGCAACTCCTTGCTGCTCAGAACCAGCCTGCTCAACAGCCAGCAATGCCTGTTCAGAGGACAGTCATTTCAGAAGTCTCTACTTCAACGGTGCCAGTCAGTGCCCATCAGCCTAATGCCATGCCTCCCGGTTTTCCTTGGGGGATGCCTCCAGGCTTCATGCCTGATCTGCCAGCTCCAACATTTGTTCAAATGCCGGCATCTAGCCCGGTCCCCGTTCCCGCTCCTCCTATCGTGCATACCATGCCTAGGGTAGACGACACCATCTATCACTCTGAGGCATCTGAGGGCTCAGATGTTCATGAGAAGATGGACGCAATGAACGATCAATTCCTTGAGCTGAGAAAGGAATTGAGGACTCTTCGAGGCAAAGATCTCTTCGGCAAGTCTGCAGCCGAATTGTGCCTAGTTCCCGGTGTCAAGATACCGATCAAATTCAAGGTCCCAGACTTTGAAAAATATAAGGGGAACACCTGTCCGCTTGCTCACCTGGTCATGTACGCCAGGAAGATGTCAACACAGACTGATAATGATCAACTCCTGATTCATTATTTCCAAGATAGTCTGTCTGGTGCTGCGCTCAGATGGTACATGAGCCTGGACAGTGTCAACATCCGATCTTTCAATGACCTTGGCGAAGCTTTCGCCAAGCAATATAAGTACAACGTCGATATGGCGCCTGACCGAGATCAACTCAGGTCCATGTCACAGAAAGATAAGGAATCGTTCAAGGAGTACGCCCAGAGATGGCGAGAGCTGGCAGCTCAAATAACTCCACCGCTGGAAGAGAAGGAAATGACCAAGATCTTTCTGAAGACTCTTGGCTCATTTTATTATGAGCGGATGGTAGCAAGCGCTCCCTCTGATTTCACCGAGATGGTGAATATGGGGATGCGTCTTGAAGAAGGTGTCCGTGAAGGACGGTTGGCCAAAGATGATGGTTCTTCCTCTAAACGATATGGAGCGTTTAAGAGGAAAGAAGGTGAAACGCATGCCGTGCAATCTCAGCCGAAACATAGAAGACCCTCTGTTCAGAGGAAGCCTGCACGTCATACCAGTCATCAGCACCAGGTGGCTCACGTAGCACCTGTTTTCAAGGACAATACTCCTCAACATCAGCAATATCAACATCAACAGTATCAGCATCAGCAACAATATCAACAATCGTTGTACCATCAGCAACAATCTCGTCCACAGCAACAGGCCTACCAGCCTCGTGGTAGTACGAGTAATCAAGCGAACATGGGTTATGAAAGGAAGAAGATCAGTTTTGATCCGATTCCTATGTCCTACGCAAAATTATATCCCTCTCTAATAGAGTGGAAGTTGGTTTCTCCGAGAGATCCTCCGGCTATACCGGTCAACCCTCAGTGGTGGTATAAGCCTGATCTGCACTGTGTCTATCACTCTGGTGCTCCGGGCCATGACATAGAAAATTGCTTCCAGCTGAAGACTAAGGTGCAAGACCTTATGAGAAGTGGAATTCTGAGTTTTTAGGACTCAAGCCCGAACGTCACCAAGAACCCATTGCCGCCGCATGGGAAATCTGTGAACATGATTCAGGAGTGCCTTGGGAAATACAAGGTTAAGTATGTCAGCCACATCAGGCAGTCGTTGGTTGATTTACATAAGATGTTGTGTCAGTACAGCTATTTGGAGCATAACCACGACAAGTGCCGCGTTTGTTCGGTTAATCGCTTGGGTTGCGACCAAGTACGTCGTGAACTTCAGAAGATGTTGAATGAGGGTACCATTGAGATTCTCCAGAATCGCAATGTTGATATAGTTGAGCCTGAGGTGAATGTCATATCACCAGTGTTCAAGCTGCCTGAGCCAGTTGTTATTCGCTACAATAGCAACAAGCAGAAGGCTTCCCCTTCTCTGATTATTAAACCAGTCGGCCCTGTGCCTTATTCATCAGACCGAGCTGTGCCATTCCGGTATAATCCTGTTGCTGTTCAAGATGGGGTCGAAGTTCCTTTACCTTCCACTTCCGTAACCACTGTTGCTGACGTCAGTGGGTTGACCCGAAGTGGTCGTGTATTTTCTGCACCTGCCAAGGCTGTTGCTTCTGATACTGTTGAGCGCCCCGTGGGGACCGCTGTGAATGTTCAGAATCCGGCACTTGATGTTGCCAAACCCTCCTCATCTGTACAAAAGACTCCTGTTTCTTCGGGTGGCCCGAGTGGCATTGTTGATGAAGAATCTGATGAGATGCTGAGGCTCATCAGAAAGAGTGAGTATAATATTGTAGACCAGCTTCTACACACGCCCTCCAAGATTTCTATTCTTTCTCTGCTGCTGAATTCAGAACCCCATAGGGAGTCTCTGCAGAAAGTCTTGGACTTGGCGTATGTTGATCACGACGTCACCTTGGAGCAGTTTGATAGTATTGTTGCAAACATCACCGCTTGCAACACTTTGAGCTTTTGTGACGCTGATCTCCCTGAGGAGGGAAGAGACCACAACATGGCCTTACATATCTCAATGAATTGCAAATCTGATGCAATGTCCAATGTGCTGGTAGACACTGGATCTTCTTTAAATGTATTGCCGAAATCCACACTCTCTCGATTGTCATATCAAGGTCCTCCTATGAGGCAGAGTGGGGTTGTTGTGAAAGCATTTGATGGGTCGCGCAAGACCGTGATTGGGGAAGTTGATCTCCCTATCAAAATTGGACCAAGTGATTTCCAAGTCACCTTTCAGGTAATGGATATCCACCCATCATATAGCTGTCTCTTAGGCAGACCATGGATTCACGAGGCGGGCGCCGTGACATCCACCCTACACCAGAAGCTGAAATTTGTCAAAAACAAGAAATTGGTTGTAGTAGGGGGAGAAAAGGCTCTCCTGGTTAGCCATCTGTCTTCTTTCTCGTACATTGACGCAGAGGATGAAGTTGGAACCCAGTTCCAGGCTTTATCTATTGATGAACCAATCGAGAATAAGTCTCCTTCATTCACTTCCTACCGAGATGCGAAGCTGGCCATTGAATGTGGTGCAGTTGCTGGATTAGGGAAAGTGCTTGAACTTGAAGACAACAGATCCCGGGCTGGCATTGGCTATGGTTCTGGGGCATGTAATGAGCAAGGTTTGTTCACAAGTGGAGGATTCATCCATGCTGATCAACCTGAAGAAGAGGAAGTTGCTGCTATCATTGAAGAAGATGCAGAAGACTTGAACAATTTTGTTATTCCTGGTGGTGTCTGCCACAATTGGGTCGCTGTGGATGTTCCTACAGTTATCCATAGATCAGAGTAAATTGTTCACTTTGTTTAAAACCCTTCTCCCATGCCAAAAGGAGAAGTGATGACATTGTTGGCAAAGCATATATACAATGATGTTTTCATTCAATTTTCGCATTGTTAAACATTTGTTTTTCCTTTGTTTTCACTTTTTGCTTTTCTGCATGAAATCAGTGATCACAAAAAACCATAAAAAAACAAGAATAAAAACAAACATTTTTCATCTGCATAATGATTTGCTTGTTTAAATTCTAAAGTTTTTTCCTTAACCAAAATCATTATGCAGGTTGATCCTAAAACCCATTGAACATAATGATCCAACGCCATCTCCCAATTTTGAATTCCCTGTATTTGAGGCAGAGGAAGATGACGTTGAAGAGATTCCTGATGAGATCACCCGTCTCCTTGAGCACGAAGAGAAGATCATTCAGCCGCATCTCGAAGACTTGGAAACAGTCAACTTAGGGTCTGAGGATTGTGTTCGTCTGGTGAAGATTGGGGCACTTCTTGAAGGGTCCGTCAAGGAAGATTTGATCAGCTTGCTACGAGAATATTCAGATATCTTTGCTTGGTCCTATGAAGATATGTCGGGTTTAGATACAGATATTGTGCAACATTTCCTGCCTTTGAAGCCTGAGTGCGTGCCTGTGAAGCAGAAGCTCAGAAGAACTCATCCAGACATGGCAGTGAAGATCAAAGAGGAAGTTCAGAAGCAAATTGATGCGGGGTTTCTGGTGACTTCTACATATCCTCAATGGGTGGCCAATATTGTGCCTGTTCCTAAGAAGGACGGAAAAGTCCGCATGTGCGTTGATTATAGAGATTTGAATAAGGCTAGCCCGAAAGACGATTTTCCTCTACCACACATTGACATGTTGGTAGACAATACAGCTAAATTCAAAGTCTTTTCCTTTATGGACGGATTTTCCGGATATAATCAAATCAAGATGGCACCAGAGGATATGGAGAAGACAACATTCATCACACCTTGGGGAACATTCTGTTATCGAGTGATGCTCTTCGGTTTGAAGAACGCCGGAGCCACGTATCAACGAGCTATGACTACCTTGTTTCATGACATGATGCACAAGGAGATAGAAGTCTATGTTGATGATATGATTGCTAAGTCCCGAACGGAAGTTGAGCATATTGAGCATTTGTTGAAGCTTTTTCAGCGTTTGAGGAAGTTCAAACTTCGCCTGAATCCGAACAAATGTACATTTGGAGTCCGTTCCGGCAAGTTGTTGGGTTTTGTGGTAAGTGAAAGAGGTATTGAGGTTGATCCTGCAAAGGTCAAAGCAATACAAGAGATGCCCGCACCCAAAACTGAGAAGCAAGTTCGAGGTTTTCTTGGCCGCTTGAATTACATTTCCAGATTTATATCCCACATGACTTCCACATGTGCGCCGATATTCAAGCTCCTCCGGAAAGATCAGTCTCATGATTGGACCGAGGATTGCCAGAAAGCTTTCGACAGTATCAAAGATTATCTGTCCGAACCTCCGATTTTGTCTCCGCCTGTGGAAGGAAGACCTCTGATCATGTACTTAACAGTTCTTGAAGACTCGATGGGTTGTGTACTCGGTCAACAAGATGAATCAGGGAAGAAGGAGTCTGCTATATACTACCTCAGTAAGAAGTTTACTGATTGTGAGTCTCGGTACTCTATGCTTGAGAAGACGTGCTGTGCTTTGGCTTGGGCTGCTAAGCGTTTGCGCCAGTACATGATAAATCATACAACTTGGTTGATATCCAGAATGGATCCAATTAAGTATATCTTCGAGAAACCTGCTTTAACTGGGAGGATTGCCCGTTGGCAGATGCTGTTGTCCGAGTATGATATTGAGTATCGAGCTCAAAAAGCTATCAAAGGTAGTATCTTGGCTGACCACTTAGCGCACCAGCCGATTGAAGATCATCAGTCTGTTCAGTATGACTTCCCGGACGAGGAAATTCTGTATTTGAAGATGAAAGATTGCGATGAGCCTACACTTGATGAAGGTCCAGAACCTGGTTCCAGATGGACGATGGTGTTTGATGGCGCTGTTAATCAATATGGAAATGGAATTGGGGCAGTGATCATTACTCCTCAAGGTTCACACATTCCGTTTACAGCAAGGCTAACTTTCAAATGCACGAACAATATGGCGGAGTACGAAGCCTGTATTATGGGACTTGAAGAATGCATTGATTTAAGGATCAAGTATCTTGATGTCTATGGTGATTCGGCCTTGGTTGTCAATCAGATCAAGGGTGAATGGGAGACGAATCAGCCAGGTCTCATACCATACAGAGATTATGCAAGGAGAATTTCAACTTTCTTCACAGAAGTTGAATTTTATCACATCCCTCGAGAGGATAATCGGATGGCAGATGCCCTTGCTACGCTTGCTTCCATGATAGTAGTCAGATGGTGGAATGATGTTCCCAATATTACTGTGATGCGCTTGGACAGACCCGCTCACATATTTGCAATCGAAGAAGTGAAAGATGACAAGCCTTGGTATTTCGATATCAAGAATTTCCTCCAGAACCAGGTCTACCCGCCTGGGGCATCTGTGAAAGATAGGAAAACTTTAAGAAGGTTGTCAGGCAGTTTCTACCTCAGTGGAGAAGTGCTGTACAAGAGAAATTTTGATATGGTTTTGCTCAGATGCGTGGATAGACACGAAGCAAACCTATTGATGACTGAGGTCCATGAGGGTTCATTTGGTACTCATTCCAATGGACATGCCATGGCTAAGAAGATGTTGAGAGCAGGCTACTATTGGCTGACAATGGAGTCTGACTGTTGCAAGTATGTGAAGAAATGTCACAAGTGTCAAATTTATGCGGATAAGATTCATATTCCTCCGACACTACTGAATGTGATTTCATCACCATGGCCTTTCTCTATGTGGGGAATTGACATGATTGGCATGATTGAGCCGAAAGCGTCCAACGGACATCGGTTTATTCTCGTAGCAATTGATTACTTCACCAAATGGGTTGAAGTCGCGTCGTACGCGAATGTAACCAGGCAGGTGGTTGTGAAGTTTATTAAGAACCAGCTGATTTGCCGTTATGGTGTGCCAGAGAGGATCATTACTGATAATGGATCCAATCTGAACAACAAGATGATGGATGAGTTGTGCGCTGAATTCAAAATTGCACACCATAATTCCTCTCCCTACAGACCTAAGATGAATGGGGCTGTTGAAGCTGCCAATAAGAATATCAAGAGAATTATCCAGAAGATGACTGTCACGTACAAAGATTGGCATGAGATGCTGCCATTTGCTTTGCATGGATATCGTACGTCTGTACGCACTTCAACAGGGGCAACCCCTTTCTCTCTTGTTTATGGCATGGAAGCCGTTCTCCCAGTAGAGGTGGAGATCCCATCAATGCGAGTCTTGATGGAAGCCAAGTTGACTGATGCTGAATGGATTCAGAGTCGTTATGACCAGTTGAATTTGATTGAAGAGAAGCGTTTAACTGCCATGTGTCATGGTCAGTTATATCAGCAGAGAATGAAGAAAGCATTCGATAAGAAGGTCAAGCCTCGTGTGTTCCGAGAAGGAGACCTCGTGCTCAAGAAAGTTTTGTCTTTCGCGCCCGATTCCAGGGGCAAGTGGACTCCAAACTACGAGGGTCCATATGTTGTTAAGAGAGCCTTTTCAGGCGGTGCTTTGATGCTTACAACAATGGATGGGGAGGATTTCACTCGTCCTGTGAATTCAGATGCAGTCAAGAGATACTTTGCCTAAAAAAAAAAGAGTATATGCAAATGAAAAAGAAGAAGAAAAAAAAACAGAATGGCTCGCTAAGTTGAAAACCCGAAAGGGCGGCTTAGGCAAAAATGAGCGTCTCGGTGGAGAACCCGCAAGGGTAATTCAGGCAAAAATTAGAGACTTGAAAAAAAAAGAGAGAATATTTGCATCCCGCTAGATTGAGTACCTCACCCTGGGGCAATCTAGGCAAAAATTAGGGATTTGGCAAGTAACTGCATCCTGACAAGACTTTCTAGTTCATCAGTCGTCATTTCGTCAGAAGATTCTCGATTCGTCGTCAACCGAAGCTTCGGATACATCGAGATTCAAATTGGTAGAGAAAGGATCATTATGTTCAATGTAGCCCTCTTCCAATATATATCACTGATTTCAAATTTGTACAGATCTATGGAGTCTTGCCATTTGCAGGCTACCATTCCATCAAATCAATTTGAGCTTTTTATCCAATTATTTGCACTCTTATTTGTTTCAATTCAACAAATGTTTTGCATGTTTTAAATTGATAAAATGTCATTGTTTTAAACAAATCAAATTTTTCAAAATTGTTGTTTTAAACAAAGTGAACATTCACAAGATTGAAAGGATACTCAAGAATATCTCAGTGCTCTCCCGAGGGTGGCATGATTCCCAACAGGTAAGGCATTTGTTCATATTCCTGGTTTGGTGGTATCTTCTTTCTTCAGATCTTTGTTGGGGTTGTTCCTCAAACAAAGTTGTTGGTGGGGTTGTTCCCCAGTATAGTCGCAAGCAGAGTGTTGTTGAGGACTTCGTTTTCTCCAGCAGCAGTTTTCCCCAGCATGGGTGTTTTCTTGTGAAGTTTCGGCGGTTGATGGTTTGTCATCTTGGTGCCCCGTCACTTTCTCCAGTGGGTCTCCTACCCCAGACTTTATTTGTCTCCTCAGCGCAGTCATGAGTAGAGCTGTTATTGATATCCCCATCGGATTTGCGAGCAGAGTTGTTGTCACTCTTCCCAGTGCAGTTGCCAGCAGAATTGTCTGTTTCCTCAGCACGATCGCTTTCTTTTTAAAGACTCGGTAAGTCAGCGGTTTGATACCCGGTACTTTACCTTTTCCCTGGCGAAGTCGTCTGCGGAATTGTTGCTATCTCTCCATCAGAGTTTTTCTCTTCAGCAGAGCAGGATTTATTTTCCTACTCAGTAGTTGATTTGGGTTGACATCCCGATATTTTTCATCCATCTTTTCCTCAGCATAGTCTGCAGAGTGTTTGCTGTGGCAGTTTTTCCTGTTGAATACTCCTTCAATCCCCAGTATGGTCGGATGATGGCTTTGGCCTCCAGTGAACGGATTGATTTCCTGACTGTTTGGGATCCCCAGTATAGTGGCTTATATTGCAGAATCTACCTGTTGTGATCAGTTTGCTATGTATGTTCTCCCCAAGTAGAGTGGTTTGTTGCAGAATCTACTTATGTGATCTGTCTTCCCTCAGTGGGTTGTTCCCCAAGAGAGTAGCCGACAGTTTTCTCCAGTAGAGTTGCTTATGCAGTTAGATTCTATTTGGATGATATCATTCTTCCCCAGTGGGTTGTTCCCCAGTGGAGTTATGTGGATTTGCTTCTACAGCAGTTCGTGCTTGTGCTTACGCACCTTTTGTTTCTCAGTTGACACTGGGATCCCCTGCAGATATCTTGGGTTTTCTCTTGTTCCCCTACAGATTTGTCTTGGTGGCTGTTTTGCCCGTTGTGACTTTCTGTACCCTGATTGGGTTGTTTCCTGATATCTCTGATCCGCTGCTTCTTCAGCAGTACCCGCAGATCTTTGCTTCTCAACATATAGATCTCCGCAGATTGGCTCTCCAGCTGGTTGATCCCCTGGAAGTATAATACCGGGCGTTTGATTCCTGAACCTGTTTGTGTTAGAATTGTCTGTTTTGTCAGCATTCATCAAACATGAATCACGCATATTCATGCATATTCATAAACATTCAGATATTCATGTTGCATTTCTTGCCATATATCCTTTGTTTGTTGTTCCCTGCTTTTGGGTGATACAGATCTCTTTACAGATCTTCCCCAAGCAGATGTCGGGTGTTTAAAATCTCTCCATATAGAGTCAGCCCATAAGCAGAAATGTTTGTCTTTCTTTCTGCAGTTCCCCACTGAGATATATCCTCGTGGATGACGGTTTCTTCCGTTTCCTCCCAACACATATATTGGGATGGATTTTCCTATTTGAGTTACATCCTCATTAGGACGTGTCTTGATTCAGTCTGTCTTTTCGGATTATTCCCGAATTGGCTATTTGTCACAATGTCTTGTGCTTCCCAGTGGGTTGCTCCCCAGCGGAATTTTCGGGCCTCTACCCTCATACCGGTAGTTATAAGTCCTATATATATATTTCCCCTGGCTTTCTTAACAGAATTTGTGGTTATACACCTTTTATTCTCCAGCCAGAGTTTTGGTTTTCTACCTACAAACCGGTAGTTGTAAATCCTATTTTCCTGCTCTCCAGCAGTTTGTGGTTTGTTAAACCCTATTTTGGTTTCCCGTGCGGATTTGTGACTTGTTCTATCCCCACGTGGAGTTTTTGGTCTTCTACCCCGTATTCGGTAGATGTAAACCCTAATTTTGTGGTCACCTCCACCCTTTTGGCCCTCTGCCTACAAACCAGCAGTCGTAAGTCCTATCTTTGCGGTTTTTCTACCTACAAACCGGTAGTCATAAACCCCGTTTTCTCCACTTGCAGAGTTAACTTTGTTGTTCATCCCAACCGATGACAATTTCTCTTGTGGTTATCTTCATCTAGTTTTTGATGTTGATTTTCCTTTGCTTGGATAAGTTGCTCAGATCAGCACTTATATCCCTAGCAAGTCTTTTGTGGATAATTGCCGTATGCTAGCAATTTTATCCCCAGCGGGTCCTTTCACCTTGTGTCAGTGATTGTGTTCCCCGGATCATTGATTTTCATCAATGCATCCTCAGCAGATCGCCTTTCATTTACCCTCTTGTTGGTAATGTCTGTCGCTCCCTTGGATTGGTCATCATTATATACCTAGTTTGGTATCCCGATGCCTTTCTTTTCGGTTGATTTATCCTTTATTAACCCAGTAACCGGTTGTGGATAATCTTCCATGCGAGTATATTATCCACGGTCTGCCAGTAATGGATATTATATCTCATGCACTCTTTGGGTTTGTGTCCCCAGTTGAGTAAGATTCGTTTTCCCGTTGTGGATTCGAATGTCCATCCTATAAACAAGTTTGTTTTCGCTCTCTTCAGGATGATGAGTGTTTTGGAAGTGAAATCCAATTCACGTTTCGGTAGATCACCTATTATATACCCAGTAACCGGTATCTCTGGTGTTTCTTACCATGCGAGTTTATTATCTACGTTCTGACGGTAATAGATAATATATCTCATGCGAGTATTCTTATCCACGGTCTGCCGGTAATGGATATTATATCTCATGCACTCTTTGGGTTTGTGTCCCCAGCTGAGTAAGATTTGCATTCTTTACAGAATCAAATATCCATCCTATAAACAAGTTTGCTTTCGCTCTCTTCAGGATGATGAGTGTTTTGGAACACACACCAATTTACGTCTTTGGTCGGTCACCTGTTACATACCTACAACCCGGTATCTTTGGTGTTCCTTCCTGAGTTTGTTCCCCTTATACCCGGTAACATCTCATTCTTTGGTGCTTCCTCAGTGAATTTTCCTGCTTCTCCCCAGGAGTCAGCTTGTGTCCCTCCAATGGATGTTTTTCCATTGGAATTTTCTTTTCCCCAGTGTGAGCCCTTCACTCCCCAGTGAGTTTTCCAGTCTATTTTTTCTGTTTTTCTCTAATCAGAGTCGTGTCTTGTTCACGCTGTGTCAGTTTATCCCCAACTAGAGTCTTGTCAGAGTCTCTGTTCCTGGTGAGTGTATTACTCCGATGGATCGTCTTTTCTTCTGTGTGAATCATATTCCCCACAGAATTTGTGTCTTTTGCATGCATACATTTGCATCATGAGGTCTCTTAGGGACCAAAATTTGTCTCATTACTGTTATTTAAGCCCATTCTACCGCGTCGAGATGAAGATTTCTAAACTTCACTTCTCCGGCTAGAATGACCTTAAATAGGGGCATCTGTAAGACCCCAATTTTGGCCCTAAGATCCCTCATGGCCCACATCATATCATATCATGGCCTCAAGGATCATTGCATGCCTTAGCTTCCCTCCTAGTGGGTAGATTGCCTTGTGGGTTGATTCTTGATCACCAAGCATGCCTTGCATTTGTATATCTTTGCCTTTCATATGTTTATTAACCAAAAAGTACAAAAATTTTGTCATCTAACCATGTTACTTGCAGCTGAAGCAATCATCAGCCAATTAGGTCAAAATCAGTCAAAGTCAGGTATTGCAGTGGATGGTGGCCATTCTTGCAGAATTTGGGCACCATGATCAATAATCAAGAGTTCATATGACTTATGACATCATTTGGACTCAAGTTCTCAAGGAATTAGGGTTTGGAATTCATCAGAAGTGGTTCAATCATGCAAAACCCTAGAAAAGTCAAACTTGGTCAACTGTGGATTTAATCAGTGATTTGGTGATGGGATTTGGTCTGAGAGGTCTCATTCATGCCCATATAAGCTTTATATATCATGTCAAGCATCCACAGTGAAGAAAATAAAGTCAAATCAGAAATTTCCCAAAATAGAAAGTGGACCTGTAATTTTAACTGCCAAAAATGGAAACTTCTTGATCTTAAACTTACATCATGACACAAGCTTCAAATGAATTTTTTCCAAACATGAAAGTTGAAGATCTTGTTCTCCCATTTCCAAAAAGTCCAAGAACACTCAATTCCCATGTATGGTTGGCAAGTTATGACCAATTCAATTTCAAAAATTTGTGAACTTCAAAAGGGCATATCTCTCAAACCATTTGGCCAATTTTGGTGGGGTTTTTTCCTACAAGTCCTATTTAATCCCCTCTTTCCAAAAATTCATTTATCATTCACCAAAACCTTACCATGCAAAATGCCATTTTTGGACTTGCCATAATTAATTTCAAGTAAGGTTGATTTTTGACTTTTCCAAATAACCAATTTTACTCACTTTGGCCAATTGGGACTTGTTGGAAATGATATTTGAAACTTGCTTGAGGCCCAAAATCGTGCAGACCACACCTCCATATGCATTGTTGTTCAAAAAGTAGCAATTTGGCAAAACCTCTTCATTTGTGATAAACATGATTAGCATTTGTTAAGCCAACACTAAACAGATGTATATAACATATTTTCTGTCCATTTTCCAACCCTAGAGAGAAGCTGCAGCCTGATATCAAACAGAAAACTCTCTCCTCTCAAAAACACTCTCCTTGCATTTGAGAATTTTTCTGCCAAAATTTCCAAAGCACTCGAGCCACCTTCATTGTTTCATCATCTGGACATCATTTAGAAGCCATTTGGAGCATCAAACCCTAACTGCACAGCCATTTTCGAGCTCTGTTTCTTCAAGACACTTCCATGGCAGATTTCGTTTTGGACCATTTCAAGCATTGCCAAGCTAGAACTTTCCAACCATTCTTCTTTTAGAAGCTTCATGTACAACTGTTTCGAGGATTTGCAAGCAAACAACACTCAAATCATCACTGAGCTTCAATCTTGGTCAGTTTTCGAATCTCTTGTTTTTTTTAAATCGTGATATGCTTTAGTTAGATCTCTTCATGCTAGTCATTTTGAACTTCGAATCATAGAAAATGGTTGTGTATTCTGATAGTTATGTTGACATGAAGCTGCACATATGAATTTGTTTTTGCTTAGTTCATCTTGGTTAACATGTTTTGATGAATTTGGATGCTGGATTATGAATATGCCTTGCCTGATGATTCGAATGCCATGTTTAACTTCCATTTCTGGGTACATTTGTTTTTCGCGATTGGTTGATGATGAAGAACAAGTTGATACTGTTACTGTACACAAACCCTAAAATTCATTTTTTCCAGAAAATCCCTGTTCACGTGTATTGCTGCTTGCTACACTGTTCCATTCCATAACAACCAATCAGGACATTTCCTTTTGGTGTGCTGTGCGCTGCGTTTTGATAAGTGATGCGCATATTTACCAGATTGCCATCGGTCAACTTGTTGACTCACTAAACCATGACCATTTTGTTCATTTGTTCCAATTTGTTACCTCAACTTACAAAATTCATAACTCGTGCATTTCAAATCCAAAATTCATGAAATTTTTTTCATCATATTCACATGAATGTCTATTATTTTATCATGATTTTTGCTGATTTTTTGAATGGCTGGATTTTTAATAGCATTAGGGTTCTTGACATGTATGCACATTTTGTACCTTTTGCCAATTCTTTTGTGAAATTGTGATGATGTATCCAATGATCCTGAATTATTTTGTGCTCAATATACACTCATTCATGTTTGTTTTGATGTAGAATTTTTGAATTTATCATGTTTGGTTGTTGAGATATGAATTTTTGAAGTAGGGTGTGACAATTTGTGTCACACCATTGATATGCAATTTCATGATTTTTGTTGACATGCTTCCTGACCTCCAATTGATGTGAAATTTTGCATGATCCTTCTCTTATATGTCTAGTTTATGTGTGAATTTTCTTGGATTTAATTATGCCATTTCCTATTTGTTTGAAGTTTTTCTTCCCTGCCTAGTCAAATGTTGACTTGTGTGATACATGTTGCCATTTCATTTGTGAAATTCTCATACTTTATTGGATGATCATGAAATTTTACATGTGCATACTAGACATCCTAAGCTTTGCCATGGTGTTGATCCCATTCATTTATCATTTGTTATCACTGAGTTATGATTTTTTGAAGTTGATACATGTTTGGTTGACTTCTTTGAGCATGCTTAAACTTGTTTTGACTTTCTGATTTTCATTGACTATCTTCCCATGATCCAATTGAGCTGAAATTTTATATGCATGTCATGTTATGGATTATGGTTGATCATGATTTATTTGCTGATTTTTGGAATTGATTATGATTGGTTTTGAGCTAAGTCTTGCTGTTGACTTCTATGAGCTTTCATTTGCCATGCTTTGACTTCCTTTGCTTATGAAATCATGATGATGAATGATATGGATGTGGGACCAATTGAGTTTGCTTCTTGATTGTTTAAACTTGATTTTGGTTGGATATCCCTTGCTGTTTTGACTTTTTCATCCTCTTTTGACCCTAGGCTTGTCCTAGTGGTCCTGTTGCTTATGTTTGAGTTCATGTTTTCAGGTTAAGCAACAATGCTCCAAAGAGATCATACAAATTTGATTAAGCTTAATTGTTCATCATGTGCTAACCTCTTGGTTTTGTACCTTTAGTTGCTTAGTTCTTTGAACTTGCTTTGCTTTGCTTTTTAGCAATTTGCTTTGAGGTATAATTCCTTTTTCTTCATGTAGTCTGGAAGACCTGGCCTGTTACTTGGCCAGGAAACTGTCTGAAGTCCTCCTTAAGAGGCAATGCTTGTGTGTGTTTATATTTGTCCCAAGCAGGAAAAGTCCTTTAAATAAGGCAATTGGTAGATCAAAGAGATAAGCAACCTATCTCCTACTATTCTGTGAGTCTTCTCCTTGCTCCCATCACATGGTTGTAGCATTGGGATCCAAACCCAAGATCAATCGAGTCTAATATGTGGAGAGAGTTCCTACTTTCTGAACTCCCACACCTTCTGATATTCAAAAGCTCTCCCTGATCAGGGATAAGAGCAATGAGGCACACCCCTCATATCCTTTCATCTGCTTCACCTTAGCCCCTCAATGGCAAGGTTAAGAGCACCATTGCCCCTATTCCAGTTGGCTTCAATGCCTAACCCTTTTGTATGAGCCTCATTGTGTGGTTATAGTGTGTGCTGATTGCTTTCACTGAATGATTGTTGCTTCATATGCACATGTTTGCTTGTATGCTCTATGCATTTATCATCATTAATTGCTCATTATTGCATGATCATCTCATTTGTCTTTACGACTTATCATTGTTGTTTACCCATTGAGGACAATTGTAAGACCATCCATTGGCTATTGTTCCTATGATATGGAAGTGAGTTGTAAGACCATTTCATTGGCCACTCATCTCTTTGTTTGATGCTTATTTCTTTGTATGTGAGGATGCAATTGTAAGTCCCTGTGATGTGGCATTTGTATTCCTAGGACCATACTGTGAAAGTTAGAGTAAGCCCAGATAGATTGGCATCTGACATCCATGTTTTGCTTTTGTTTGTTTATGTGAGGATGCAATTATAAGTCCCTGTAAGTTGGCATTTGCTCTCCTGTGATCATAATTTGGTTTGTTTGATTGTATGTGAGGTTGCAATTATAAGTCCCTGTAAGTTGGCATTTGCTTTCCTGTGATCATATTGTTGCTTTTGTTCTTGTATGTGAGGATCCATTGTAAGTCCCTGTAATGTGGCATGGGTATTCCTATGAGCATACGTGCAGTTAACCTAAGTCCAGATAGATTGGCAGTTAACTTTCCATATTTCATCTTCGTTTTCTTCTGAGGAGATTAGTGTAAGTCCATTGAGTGGCATCTGATATCCAGTTCTGTTTTAGGAGATTGGTATAAGACCAGTGATTGGCATCCGGTATCCGCTTTTTGGATTTCATCTTTGTTTGTTTGTTATTATCCATTGCTCATTCCAAAGGACACACTTGAATCATCTTCTATATGATTTCAAGAAGTGAACCTTCTAAGAAGTTTTACAATCCATCTTCATCCATTCATCCTCATTATGTCCTAAACCTTTTCACACATTGATTTCAAGCTTGACATAGATATTGTGCAAACATCTTCATGTTTTCAAATTAAAAAACTGGACCCCAAGTCCTTGACTTTTTCAAAAACTCCATTTCATAATACTTCTTTGAATTAATCTTAATCATACTTTGACCCTACTTTCACAATCACAATCAATTAACTTCACTCATTCAATTGTTTTGGCTTTGTCCATTGTTAATCTTTTCATGCATTAGCCATAGGTTTCAATTATCATTGTGGTTGATGTAAACCTCACCCTATCCTTAGTGAGTCGACAGTAAGACTTCCGTACTGAAAACAGGGCTAACCCCTCTAGTACGTCGAAGCTATCCTCGCATGGTGGATGTTGTTCCTTGGTCGAGTTTTTCCCATTAATAATGAAGAGCCTCAGTGCTATTGTTTAAAATTGAATCCACCAACTTTTGGAAATCTTTTAGCCGAACTACGGCGTTTTGATCCTTACCTTTGATGGAAGGTACGTAGGCAGCGGGTTCATCCGTTCAAACCCAATAAAAAATTGTATATTCTTTTCTCATCATCCCAATCATGTTTGCACAATATTTATGTCATAACAAATAACAATTTTATACAACAAGTGTGAAAAGGGCTCCCTAGGAGTACCTAGGACGTGATGGGTGCCTAACACCTTCCCATTGCGTAATTTACCCCTTACCCAGACTCTCTGATCTTTTTATTAGTTTTCTACGTGTAAAACTTCTTAGGCTTTTGTTCGCTTTTTAGCCAATCCTTTGGATAAATAAAAGTGCGGTGGCGACTCGAAATTTCATTGTATGCCTTGCTTATGATTTAATCGATAAATCATATAGCGACGAATACACCGCTACAGTCATATGAGCTTTAACCAAGGATTCATCTATGTGCAACATGTCAGCTATCTCTTGAGAAGTAGGAATACTCTCCAAGCCACTTAACGGCGACTGGTCCAGAATAGGAATACCCACAAGATGAGCATACTCCTCAAGGGTAGGCAATAGCTGAAAGTCTGGAAAAGAGAAACAGTGATACAGAGGATCATAGAACTGCACAAAAGTACCCATCAACCCTTCGTCAACCTGAGTAGTCAAAAGAGGCAGAAGCTTCCCATAACGAGCTTTGAAACCCAAGGGATCTAATACATAGGATGTCAGATTCCTTAATTCTTTCAAATCGGGTTGTCTGAAGCTGTACTTCTTGGTATGCCTTTTTTGTCTTTCCATATCTGAAAATTTTGCAAATAAACCCCTTAAGTTTCTTGAAAATTTTCTTTTTCTGATGATATGGATGCAGATGAATGCATGAATGCAACAATCACACTCAAGGATCAAGCAAAGCACACCAGACAAAGGTCATGGGATGGTTCATATTATCCCTAATATCAATCATCCATTTTGGTGGATTATGGTTTTCACCTTATCGACACCCAAGTTCCATTGATATTAACGATATATGAACGGTTCAACCATCCTTAATATCAATCATCCATTTTGGCGGATTATGGTTTACACCTTATCAACACCCAAGTTCCATTGATATTAAGGAGATGTGAACGGATCAACCATGAATCACGGGTTTGTTGTGAGTCACGAGCATGGAGTCTCGGTTAAGAACCACCCAAAGGGAGTGTACTAGGGTTTAAACCTGCCGAACATGTTCTATCAGAGGTTCCCATAGTCATCATCCCATCTTTCGAATATTATCGGAGGAACGAATACTCGTATTCCAAAAATATTCTCAAGAGAGACTCTTATGAGTGTAGTATCGCGTAACAATCGCATCAAATCTGACATTTGAATGACTTCCGCACTACGTCCTAAAAATAGGCCAAGATGGGCTTGGTAAACTAAGGTCCTTGGCTTCTAAGGCACATATTGAAAGAATAATGCCTAACCACAAATGACTTATGTGACATCATTAATCCAACATGACCTCCACCAAGTGAATGGACTCGCAAGTCAACTTGCTAAGGAATAACTCCACACAAGTCGACGAGACTATGCCATTCTCCTATCCTAAGGTGCACTCGAGTTCGGGTATAGAACTCATCTCACAGAGATCACCAAGCAAGCAATTGATATATCAAGCAATTCAAACATTACAATCAATACAGTAATCCCAAATTGCACCAAAAATATGTCATAAACAAGTATAACAACAGTTGTGAAAAGTAGGCAAACCCACCAGGAAGATTCGTCCCCAGCAGAGTCGCCACTTTTCTGTAGCGGTGTATTCGTCACCATCGAAAATATTAATTAGATCCGAGGTAAATCATACAAGATAGAGTCGCCACCGCACTTCTATTTATCCAAAGGAATGGCTAGAAAGCGAACAAAAGCCTAAGAAGTTTTGCAAAGAAAACTAATAAAAGGTCAGAGATCTGGGTAAGGGGGTAATTATGTTGTGGGAAGGTGTTAGGCACCCACAACATCCTAGGTACTCCTAGGGAACCTCTTTCCACAACTTGTTGTAAAATTATTTGTTTATGAAATATTTTTGTGCAAACATGAGGGAAGAGGTGAGAAAAGAATGTACAAGTTTATTATTTTTGTGTTTGGATGGATGAACCCATTGCCTACGTACCTTTCATGAAAGATAAGGATCAAAACGCCGTAGTTCGGCTAAAAGATTTCCAAAAAGTGAGTGGATTGATTTTAAACAAAAGCCTTAAGGTCTTTCATTATCAAAGGGAGAACACTCGACCCGAGTCAACAATCCACCATGTGAGAATAGCTTTGACATACTAGAGGGGTTAACCCTGTTATCAGTATGGAAGACTTACGATTCGATCACTAAGGATGAGGTGAGATTTACATCAACCACTAAGATAATTCAGATCTATGGCTAATACATGAAAACTGTGATTAAGAAGTGGACAAGGGCCACAAAAGCAATTGAGTGGGTTGAATTAACCAATTAACATTATTCACAAAAAGAGTCAAAGTATGAATTAGAGTTCATTTGGAAGAAGTATTGTGAAAGTGAAGTTTGAAAATCAAAGGCATAAGACCTAGGTTTCTAGTTTTGAAAACAAGTGAGAATGTTTGCACAAAAGTTTTCTGGTTTTGGGTTAAGGTGAAAATGTATGGATCAAGGTTAAGCACAAAAGGGTTAAGGGACAAAGCCACAAATAGGAGTTGCTTTCTCAAGATCATAGAAATGATCCAAGGAAGTTCCTTTGGAATTAGGCAACACAAGGCAAAAGCAAATAAGCAATGGTCTCAATAAGAGAGCAACAAAAACTGGAAATGGAATGCCAATAAATGGTCTTACATCCAACTCCACAAAGCAACATGGGAAACAGATAGCCAATCAATGGTCTTACATCTAACTCCACAGAAGAAACAAACACAGGAAACAGATAGCCAATCAATGGTCTTACATCTGACTCCACAAAACAAAACAATATAGGAAATGGAGTGCCAATCAATGGTCTTATATCCAGCTCCCCAAAAGGAACAGGAAACAGATAGCCAATCAATGGTCTTACATCTGACTCCTCAAACAAAGCAAATAACAAATGCAAAAGCAATATGCAAAAACAATATGCAAACAATATGCAAAAGCAAACACAATCAATCACATCAATCAATTAGCACACTCTATACACAAGCAAGAGGCTCAATCAAAGTTGGGCTTTAGTCAAGGGGTCATATCAACCTTGACAAACAAGCCAATACTGTTATGGGTGTTGAGACTCTTAACCACTGACATTGACCGTCAGGGTGAGCAGATGAAATGGGAAATGAGGATTAGACCTCATAGCTCTTAATCCTGCCGGGGTGAGCTTGAATCAAAGAAGGTGTGGGGGTCCAGAATGAGGGACCCTATTCCACATGACTGACTCGATATACAATGATCTTGGGTGTTTACTCAAATGCATCAGCACGTAGTGCGAGCATATGAAAGACTCAACTGAATAGCAGGGAATTGATTGCAAATCCCTTCTATCTGCCAATTGCCTCTTCACTTAGGAGGACTTGAAATACATGGCACAAATATAAACAATCACAGACATTGCCTCTTAAGGAGGACTTCAGCCAAATGCCTGCCAAACATAAACGACAGGGCTTCCAGACTACATGGAGTTATAGAAATTACCTAAGTGGTATGCCAACCACAAGCAAAGCAAAGCTCAAATAATGAGCTAAAGCGGCTAAAGTACCTGTACAAAAGGCTAGTCAATTAGTAACCCAGACAGATAAACAGAAAACAAACAATCAACAGTGTTACACCAAACAAAGTACAAAGTGCAAGCAACTCAAATTGTTTCATCATTCAAATGACCTACAAAACATCAAGGTTAGTTAACCAAGGTAAATTGCATCTCAAGTAATGAGATCACATCAATCATTAGAGCTAATTGCTTGAACCTGAAATGCAAAGCTCAAAAGGTGAGTACAAACCACTAGTGCAAAGACTAGGGTCAAAGGCAAAGCAAAAAGTCAAAACAGCAACCAATATTCAACATGAATCACATTTAATCAAGTAAGAACATGTCCTAAAAAGGACCAAGTCTAAAGCATCAAGCAAAGTCATCACATGAGCAAGATATGGCAAAGGAAATTACAAAGCACACAATTGGTCATCAAGAATGAAAATTCCATATTAAAATAGAAATGAATCAAACAATCATGAAAATTTTTATGTGCACACAACATGTCAAACACAAGCATCATGCAAAAAATTGTAAACATAAAAGCTCAATTGACATGGAAATGAAAATGAACAAGTATGACATCAAATTGTGTGACACACATTGTCACACCATACATTCATGTACCTAAAACAGAGATGAAAAATGCTAAAAATGCACAACCAAGCCTCAAAAATCATGTAACATGTTGGGAATCAGCATACCAAATTTCAAATCAATTGGCCAATGTATGAGCATTTCACAATAGAATTGGTACAACATGTCACATTTGCATACATGTTCAAATAAGCAAACACCTTTTAAATTCCAGAAATGATAAAATCATGAAATCATAACCACAAAATAATAGACATCCATATGAACATGTAGCAAAAAATTGGAAGTGATTTGGATTCATTTTCTATTTGTTATGATTTTTGCAAGTTGGAGAAAATATTGAAATAAAATGAAGAACAAAACATGATAAATTAGAGGGAAATGGAAAAATGTGAATTAAATTTGAAAAAGTGCTACCAGAGAGAATCGAACCATGTTCATGTAAAAATAGAAGCGCTGAAACAAATAAATTCCAAAATTGGCACCGCTGGGAATCGAAGGAGGTAACGCGCTAGGATTTGAAACGCAGCCGTTTCATTAAATGAGTTGGCATGCCAACTCAGAGTCAAGGAAACACGTGGAACGGTCAAAGAAGCGAGGTCCAATAGTTTTGACAACAGACATAGGCGTGGCAGATGACAAGCAATAAACCCTAGCGCGAACCAGAGCCATAAGTCACTATTCACACGCGGAGGTTGACGGTGGTTTCCACCGTCTTCCTCGTTGAGACGGCGGTGAAGCTACAGTGTCACTCATGATTTTTTTTGCAGAATTCAGCAAAAATTATATCAATGGAAAGCTTATTCAACAAGGAGCACGGATCGAGCATTATTTAGGCCTAATTCTTCATGAATTGAGAGAATCGAATGAAAACATTATCATGCATCAAACTTTAAATGAACATATCTCATGCAATTCTTATCCGTTTTCAATGAATTTTATATCAGTGTAATCAGCATGAAAAGATCTACCTAAACATGTGCATAAAATGGAGAATTAAGAGGATCGAATTCCACACCTCTTGAAGAGCAGAACGATGAAACAGTGGATTGGAGTGTTCAAACGATCCAGATCCAATCCTGAGATGATGACTTGGAGTTTGATGCAATAATTGAGGCTTGGCACGACCTAGATCTAGCTCAAATGGCAGTTTCCATCTTCATGTTCTTGAGCTTGGTGTGCTTGATTCTGGCTCGAATTCTTCAATCAAGAGCTTGATCTACACTCAATGATGATCAGAGAACACGAATATCCAATAAAATTCAGGTGCTATGTGGAAAAATTTGAAGTTTCAATTGAGAGCAAAAAAGGAGGGAAAGAAAAATTTGAGATCTAGAATGTGATTCTTATCAAAATTCTGTTAGGATTAAGGCTTTATATGACATGTTAATCACTCTGAAAAATTAATTAAGCAATGGTTAATGGAAGATTAGTGAGAATGAGGTGCATGGCAAAATTAGCAAAAGCACCCTTGCATGGTGAATGAGCACGTGAACAGTGCTATATGGAGGTGTAGGATCACTTAAAATCATCTCATAAGCATAATGGCAATGGTATTTTGTTCATATAATGCACCAATTTTGAATTTGGTATTTTCCCTCCAAAATGAACATGCATGGGCAAATGATCATATGATGAAATTTCATGCAATGTCATGATGGATTTGGAAATTATAGGTCATGACAAGCATTATGCAAAAAGAGGCACTCAATTTGGAGCTTTAGTGCAAAAGTTATGGCTTGTTGAAGTTTCATGTACACATTGCAATCATTTGGCCGTATCTCCTCAACCATTCATCAGATGCTCATGATCTTAGACTTTTTGGAAATGGGAGAGAAAGATATTCAACTTTCATATTGGACAAAAATTCATTTGAAGCTTTTTTGATGTTGGAAAGTTAAGTTGAATTTGGTCCAAAAACTTGCCATTTTTGGAAACTTGAAATTATATGTCACTTTTCATTTTGGGAAACTTTTTATTTGACTTCAAAATCTTCAACATTGATGTTCGACATGATGAATAGGCCTTGTTTGAACATGAATAGGCCTTGTTTGAACATGAACATGAATAGGCCTTGCATTGGTCCTTAGATGACCTGAAAATATTCTGATGAACATGGGCCTTTGCCATTTGATGAATTGGCTTCAAAATGAACTTCTAGCTCATATAAGCTCAAGATAATTACATGTGGTCCTCATATCAAGAAAATACCATCACTTCCTGTACAAAGGAAAACCTTGAATTGCCTGGCTTATGGCTGCTTAGACTACAAAACAAATGTTAGATGACATATTTTTGGTGCTTTTGGTTAGTGATTAAACAAGAAAAGCAATGATATACAATGCAAGCAATGCTTGGTGATCCAAAACCACTCACAAGGATATCCCACCCACAAGGAAGGAAGGAAGGTGTCAAATGATCCTTGAGGCTATATAATGCAATGATATGATGCCATGAGGGATCTTAGGGACAAAATTGGGGTCTTACAATATATATATATATATATATATATATATATATATATATATATATATATATATATATATATATATATATATATATATCACAAATTGCAATAATTTTTATATGACCAAAAATCTCTTTTTATTTATATAATTGGAATGATTACACTGAGTACAATTTCAGAAACCAAATGAAAGTACAAGAGAAAAAGGAGACTAGTCATCCTAAGGATCCCTAACAACAATGTCAAAAGATCTGGCTGAAGGCGCGTGCTTCCTTCGAATGCGACAGGTCTCGGTCTCAAAAGAAGCCTTCATCTGAGTCTTCTCGAGGACAAGCTGATCAATAATCTTCTTCCAAGCAACGGAAGGCTGAGGCAGGCTAGAAGATGAAACCTCTGACTCTCTCTGTCTCTTTGTCACTCGGTCTTCAACTAACTCAATAAGTGCATCTTTGTCCTTAGACTCCAACTGCAACTCTTCATGCTTCTTGCTCAAATCACGAAAGCCCTCTTCCCACATATCCTTCTCTTGCTTCATCTTGACGAGTGCGTCTTCCAACTCCTCTACATCTTAGTTAGGGAGAGTTAATGGCTCAACCACAACCATAGACATAGGTCTTTCACAAGGATAGGGCATCTTTAACTCCAAAGCTCTCTTCTTCACCCAAAGAGTGTAAGCTTCCAAAGTTACACAATTTCACGGACCAAGCTCGGATCTTCCCTTCCTATGCACATTATGCCAAGCATGCACAATCTTCTGCTACAAATGTTAGGGATCATTACCCTCTTGATAGAAAAGACCTTCTAACAAAGTATTATTAGGTTTGTTTCTTAAGGGGAACCCAAATTGATGACGAGCCAAAGCAGGGTTGTAGTTAATTCCTTGTGTACCAATGAGAGGCGCATTAGAGAATTCACCACAACTATCAATAATATCCAAACTACCCAAAGAAGGATCATACCAAACTATATCATCATTAGTGAGAGACATAAGTCTTTGAGACCACCGTAGACATTGTTTGTTCTCCACAAAGGCAGATGTCTGAGGCAAGTGCAAAATAAACCACTTGTACAGAAGAGGAATGTAACAGACGATAGTTCCACCATCCTTAGAATTCCTTAGATGCAAAGAGAAATACATATCACCCAACAAAGTAGGCACATGATTCCCAATCAAGAAAAGTCTAATGGCATTAACATCAACAAAACCGTCAATGTTAGGGAACAAAGTTAATCCATAAATGAGTAACACAAAGATAGCTTCAAAAGCGTCCACACTACCGGCTTGAGCAAAAGCAGTAGCTTCCTTTATGAGGAAATCAGATGGCAACCCAAATAATCCTCCTTTCTTCACCCAATGAGCCTCTATCTCATACATCTTCAAGTGAAGAGCTTCAGCAATAAGATTAGATCGGGGAATCTCCTCCAATCCACTAAAAGGTACTCTACTAGAAACAGGTATCCCCAAAAGTTGAGAATACTCCTCCAAGGTAGGCACAAGCTAAAAATCTGGGAAAGTGAAACAGCGATAGAGAGGATCATAGAACTGCACCAATACACTCAAAAGTCCTATAACCACATTGGCAGACAAGATGGACAGAAGCTTCCCATGGCATTGTTTGAAGTCCAAGGGATCTAATACAAAAGATGCTAGCTTCCTTAACTCTTTCAAGTTGGGACATCTGAAACTGTACTTGTTAGTGTTCCTTCGTCCATAATCCATGGTCTGAAAATATTTACAAATAGTACCTCAGTTCCTTGAAATTTTCGTGTGATGAATGTTATGATGCGCATGAATGCATGAATGCAACAATCACAAATAACGGATCACACACACGGAAAACAAACAAAGATCAAGGGATGAATCAAGTCATTGTCAAGATCAATCATCCATTTTGGTGGATTATGGTTTACACCTTATCAACACCCAAGTTCCATTGATATTGACAAGACTTGATTGGATCAACCAAGAATCAAGGGTTTGTTGTAAGTCACGAGCATGAAGTCTGGGTAAGAACCATCCAAAAGGAGTGAACTAAGGATAAAAACTTGTAGATCATTCTCTAAAAAGTTCCCAGAGTCTTAATTCCATCTATCAGATATTACAGGTTAAGATGACTGACTCATCGACCCATAATATTCTCAAGAGAAACTCGTATGAGTGTAGTATCGCGTAACAATTGTTATCAAGCCTACACTTGAACAATCTCTGCACTACGTCCTAAATAGGCCAAGAGAGGTAAATGTTTTACGGTCCTCAGCTTCTCAGACCCAAATTAGAGATAGTAATGCCTAACCACAAATACTTGTGTGACATTTCCAAATCCAAAAGAGTCTCCACTGAGCAGATAGATCTCAATCCAACTTATTAAGGACCACTCCACACAAGTCAAACATGACTATACCATCCTCCTATCTTAATTGCACTCAAGTTCGGGTTAGACCTTATCTCACCACTCAGAGATCACCAAGCACGACAAGTAGATTATATCACACATACATATATACAAATATCACATATATACAAATATATACACACAAAAAGTAGGCTAAACCCACTAGAGACTACTCCCCAACAGAGTTGACACTTAATTTTTGTAGCGGTAAATTCATGATCATCAAGCTATGGATAAGCTAGACATCAAATAACAAAAGTCGCCACATCGCTTTTATTGTTTTCGAGGGAAAACGGAAAAAGTACGAAAAAAAACCCAAAAGTAAGAAGTTTTCAAATCAAAACTAATAAAATGTCAGAGATTATAGGTAAGGGGGTTGGTTACACAGAGGGAAGGTGTTAGCACCCAAAGTGTGTTAGGTACTCCTAGGGAGCCCTTTTTGTGTGCATATGTATTTGGTACAAAATGATGTTTACAAACAAATAGAATGGGGGGATGAGAAAAGAACTCATTAATTATATTTTTGTGTTTGACAAGACCTTCGGACTTGTGCCTACGTACCAACATAAAAATGAGGGATCAAAACCTCGTAGTTCGTGATACAAATTTCAAAGTGGATGCATTGCTTTTAACAAAAATTAAGTTTGAAAGGCACAAAGGACCAAAAATGGTTTGAATGAGTTAGTTCTTTTTTGGATTTTTTAAAGTTTAAGTCAAGTATAATTAAGTCTATTTACAAGTTTGATTAAGAAAAGGAAGTTTGAAAATTCAATGGCATAAGGCCAAAATTTCTATCTTTTTGCAAAGTGGTCAAAGTTTAGAACAAAACTAGTTCAAACAAAGAAATTT
The DNA here is from genome assembly GCF_024323335.1 of Lathyrus oleraceus. Lineage (NCBI taxonomy): Eukaryota > Viridiplantae > Streptophyta > Magnoliopsida > Fabales > Fabaceae > Lathyrus > Lathyrus oleraceus. Next base: position 13,346,048 of record NC_066583.1, on the reverse strand, counting down.
TTAAAAAAAGTGAGGGAGTGATTTTTGAAATTAAAGAAATGGGGGGAGATGAAGAGACTAATCTTATGCACAAAATTAAAAGTTAAGGGTTGAAAAGATCTGACCAATGGGTAGCAATCCAATAGACAAGAATGTCAATAGAAACCCAAATTCCCTTGGATATTTAGAATCAAGCAACACACAAATGCACAATTATATCAATCTTGAAGAGCGAGGCATCAAATAAAGATATCCACATCCAAGCTTAGCCACTCCATGATCTTCTTCAAGATAGCCCATGTAACAGATGAATTCACAAGTCATAGGTTAAAAATAACAGCTTCACAATGATCATGTTGCAGATGAACTCAAATGGATCTTCAATGATATATCAGATGAAGTTTCAAATCACAAGCAATTGGTTATGTCAAAGTTTGCATTGTCCAAGTCCTTTATCATAGGAATGTTGCCTAAATTCTAAGTCCATTTGTCCAAGATCAAGTCAACAGTCCACACAAAAGTTTTTTAGGATTTTTGTTGTTATTATGTACATTAATGGTAAAAGACCACAAAAAAAACAAAGTCTCCACAAAATGGAAAATATCACACAATATGGTCCAAGTGGACAAAGTGAAAATTGCATTAACATAAACAATTAGAATGGTATGAATAATGGCAAATGAATAAAGACTAAAATTAAATGACATTAAAGTAAATGGCTTGAAATTAATAGTTAGTTGTTAATGAGTTAGAAGTTAGTATTGTTTTGCTTTTGCTTTTTATTTTAAGACATTCTTTGGAGAACACTCAACCCACTTATCACAAGCATGGTTCCTTGAGCCAAGACATCTTCCAAGGGAAGGGAAAAAGGCCAAGTTTCCATACAATACCATGAAAGAGGGGAGGCTTACAATCTCACTAACTAGAATGCTATGCCTTTTGTGTCACAAATTTAGCGCTATGTTAAGCAATCGTAATTGGACTTACGTAGAAGTCACAACTATTTGAGGTCGGGCAATAGAATTTTGGTGTTAATGCATGTTTGAGACATAGTATAATGGACTATGCTCATGAAACATACCACACACAAAAAGAATGTGCAAAAGAGGTGGCTTAATCTCATCCACACTTATGTTGATTTTTCAATCAACTAGCCTTAGGACTTTGAGATATCATAGGCCAAATGATATGAATGCATAAAGAATGGGAATGAGATGAAGAAGGAGGGGAATGGATCAAAACTCAAATTGCTCAAAGGAGGACTTTTACCAAATTAATATCATCCATTCATTTTGGGAGATGGAATGTACATTCCATCAATCCCCTAAATTCAATGATATTAACTTGACAAAGTCAAATCAACCTTGACCAAGACCCAACAACAAGAGTCAAACTCAAATAAGTCATCACAATTGGTCAACACAATTAATTAGCATTTATTCAAATTAAAAAGACTAAAATAATGCATTTAAATTAAATATGGTTTGTCAAATTCCTAAAACCTCATCAAAACACCAAAGAAATGACCATGAGATTTATCATAGGTCAAACAAGGCTAAAGGACCTTGGAGAAAAAATTTAAGAATTTTTAAAGACTTAAAAGTATTTTTAAACAATTAAAAACAAACAAAAAATCAATTAAATTATGAAAAATATTAATAATGATCCAAAAAATAATTTTAATTCAAAATATGAAAGAGGAAATTATTTGAATTTTTTGGTGAAACTCTCATATTTTTTGGATCAATATTAAAATTAATATGAATTAATGAAAATAAAAGGAATAAAAGAAAAATCAGAAAATACTAAAAAACGTGAGCCACTTGATCTCCCTCATTAATTGAGGTGGCAGATCAAGTGGCCTGAAACGCGCGTTCCACCAAACGCACGAGTCAGCGCGTGCTGGGATGGTAATCACAATGCGCGCTCAGGATTAAAACAAATTGGATGGATCCTATGGCTGGGAGACGTGCCAACGCACCGCCGGAGCTGTAACTCCGGTCTTCTTCTCTGGTGGACCTCACCGGACTGGTCCACCCTCAACCATAACCAAAATAAAAAAGGAGGACATTATCTGAAAGAAAAAATGGCGTAGAGCACGAATCTGACCTCAATTTCAACTAACTCCAAATATATAAAAAGATATGAGGAGTTGAATTTTGAGGTGTGTTAAATGAGTTGCTTCGATTTGACCTCTAAGCAACTCAATCTTCTTGCCTACATTGGTAGGACTTCAGACAACCAAAGATCCAAGAGAATTGAAGAGAATTGAGTGAGAATCGAAGAGATGAAGTTTTCTGAAAGTTACCTTCAATGTTATGCAGAACTTGATGTTGCTTGCTTCAAACACGATCTGATCATACTTGAGAAGCTAGCAGGAAGTGATTGGAAAGGTTGTAAGGCTGTGGATCCTGAAGTTCTTGAATCTCTAACAGTTGAGATTCAAACTCAAATTTCAAATTGAAATTTCTCAGGTTTTCCTTTAGAATGAGAGGGTTTGAATTGGGGTCAAAACTGGCGCGCAAGGTCTGATTCAAATGAGCTCATAAGCCTTCTATTTATAGCCAAAGGGAATGATATTTGCACACTTCAAAATCAGTCCAAAATTGGCAATATGAATGGCACGAGTGCATGGGCATGTACAGGGCCATGTTGCAATGCATTAAGGTCCAAAATGATTCATGTTGAAGTCTGAATGAAGCTTGAATGGAAAGGCAATGTGACCTGAAGTTTGTACATTTGATTCTTTCCAATGATGTAGCCCTGTTAAAGCCATGCATAGACCTAGCAATCTTCATCCGAAATGCATGAACTTGGGTTCTTTGGAAAGCTTGGATCAAGGGGAACAAGTTTGAGGTTCAACACTTTTTTATTTGGAGCTTGGAACATGGAGAATTTTGAGGTGGAAGTTTGGAAATTTCAACATGTTACAAAATTTACTAAGTGTCAAGCTATATACTTCAATATTCCACCTTGCTTAACTTTTTATGTGAACTTCAAATGAGAAATGTGTATTCATAAAAAGTTGTATCTCTTTAAAAGACCTTCAAAATGGTAACTAATTTCATGTCATTTGGATTTATAATGATAGAGTTATGCATTTTTGAAGTTTGGAAAAATCACTTATTCAATGGTATAGGTCAAAAATGACCTATAATGTATCCCCATATCACATGCTCATAAAAGTTGAATTTGCTTCCACTCCAAACATAAAAGTTGAAGTAGACATCTTGAATTTGATTGTGAAACTTGGAAATCTTTCGTCTCATAAACATTGAGCAAGTTATGACCTTGGGAAGTTGACTTTCAAATTAGGGTTTAGACAAAATGACCTATAATGTTTTAACATAGAAGATGATTTTCCAAGAAAACATAGCTCTAGGTCTAAACATGAAAGTTGTTTGGAATGTCATTTAGAGTAACTTTTCTCTTGGAATCATTTTCATATGGTGAAAATTGTAGGAGATAGGGTCTAGGAAGACCCAGTTTTGATCAAATGAATTCATCTGGCCAACCACCATCAACCAACTTGCTAACCTTCAATTATATTGTCTTTTTAGGATCATGTTAGATCATATATGCATAAGATTGTGAATTTTGAAGTGTCCCTTGAGAAATTTGATCAATTGGTGAGATAGCTTGTTGGAGAAGTTACTCAAGATACCTAGTCATACTAGGGTTTCCAAGGCAAATCACTTTCAAACTCTTGAAGAACACTTGATCAATATATCATGTAGGAATCAATGGAACTCATATATGATGCTCATAACCATTCTTGGATCAATTCATGATTGTTCTCTTTGTCATTTGGGTCTCAAACCCTGGATATGAACTTGATAAATCAATGGGATCATGTCTTACCTACAAAAGAGTTAGGCAAATGCAAAGACATATTTTTGGTATTTTGGTTAGTAAAATGATAATATACAAGTATGATACAATCACATAGTGCTTGGTGATCTTTCCTAAAACAAACCCAATGAAAGAGGGGTAAGGAGGATGCCAAGGTATGATCCCAATGCTAATGCTTATGATGAAATTGCATGAGGGATCTTAGGGTCAAAATTGGGGTCTTACAGTTTTCTATCCAGTAACTGATAGATATAATTCCTCTTCTTCCCCCGGAGTCTAACCTTGATATGTTCATCCTAACCAGTGATAGATATTCTTTTTTTTGGTATTCTATTCAGCATTCGATAGATGTAATTCCTACTTTTTGTTCAGGCAGTTTATCCTTGATATGTTCATCTTAACTGATGATGGGTATCCTCCTCAACATCCTCAGGCAAGTCTCTCCTTGATATGTTCATCTTAACCGATGGCGAATTTTCTTTCCTCTGAGTCTATCCTTGATATGTTCACTCTAACCAGTGATGGATATTCCCTACTTTTGGTCTTCTGCCCAGTAGCCGGTAGTTGTAAAGCCTATTTTTAGCTTTTCCCCAACAAGTCTATTCTTACCTAGTAACCGGTAATGAATACACCTCCTGGTGTCCCTCAATGAGTCATCCTTGATATGTTTACCCTAACCGGTAATAAATGTCCTCCCTGTCAAATATTGTTATCTCTATACCCAGTAACTGGTAGTGGATAATATATCTCTGCTCCTCCTGTGTTAAAGGTATTTTTCTTCCCCAGTCGAGTTGAGTGCGTGCTCCATAGTGAAATCATTTTTCCTGCATGGTTCGAGTATTTCACCTTTGTTCTAGTCTACCCTTTTCCCCTGCAGACGTTCCTTTTGTCCCTCGGGCTGAGTCTTTCCACTTTTCATGGAATCCCTCATGTTCCCTAGTTATTTTAAGTCGTAGTCTGGCCTACACATAGCCATTTACTCCCCTCAGAGTCTTTGACTCCCCAGTGAGTTTTCCTTATGGAATGCATTACGCTCCTGCGGATCTTCAGTCTCTCTGAATTCTTTTCCTTTGTGGCAACATTTCCCCGCAAAGATTTCTTTTAACATTCATATCATATGCATAATGAGGTCTCTTAGGGACCAAAATTTGTTCCTATATGTTGTTATTTAAGCCCATTCTACTGAGTCAATACGAAGATTTTAACCTTCACCTTCTCAGTTAGAATGTCCTTAAATAGGGGAAGCTGTAAGACCCTAATTTTGACCCTAAGATCCCTCATGCTATCTCAAAAATGCATTAAGCATTATCCTCCTTACCCCTCACTCATTGGGTTTGCATTGGGAGAGATTACCAAGCACCATATGATTGTATCATACTTTGTATTTTATCATCTTTACTAACCAAAAAACCAAAAATATGTCTTTGCATTTGTTTACTTCTTTTGTAGGCAAGGCACATGATCACCTTTGATCCATCAAGCTCATATCTAGGGTTTAAGACCCTCATGACTAAGAGATCAATCAAGAATTGGTCTACAATGGCTTTAGACATCATATATGAGTCCCTATGATCTTTACATGCTAATTTGGTCAAGAAAGCATCAAGAGTTTGGAATTGGTTTGCCTTTGAAACCCTAGTTCATTTAAGTATCTTGTGTAACTTCTTCACCAAGCTTCTTCAACATTTGATCAAATAATTCAAGGGATACTTCAAATTTCATCATCTTATGCATATATGATCTCCAATGAGTCCCAAAAGTCAAGAGAATGGCAAGTTAGCAAGTTGGTTCATGGTGGTTGACCAGAGGATTTCATCTGATCAAAAATGGGGTCTCCTAGACCCTATCTCCTATAATTGTTATCATATGAAAGTGATTCCAATAGAAAAGTTACTCTAAATGACATTCTAAACAACTTTCATGTTGAGGTCTATAGCTAGTTTTACTTGGGAAGTCATTTTTTATGTTGAAAGATTATAGGTCATTTTGTCTAAACCCTAATTTGGAGGTCAACTTCCCAAGGCCATAACATGCTAAATTTTTATGATATGAAAGATTTCCAAGTTGCACAATCCATTGAATAATACCATTGAACAAGTGATTTTCTTCAACCTTTATGTTTGGAGGAAGAGCTAATTCAACTTTTATGAGCATGTGATATGAGGATACATTATAGGTCATTTTGGACCAATACCATTGAACAAGTGATTTTCCTCAACTTTAAAAATTCATAACTCATTCATTTCATATCCAAATGAGGTCAAATTTGTGACCATTTTGGAGGGCTTTGAAAGAGCTACAACATTTATAAATACACTTTTCTCATTTGAAGCTCACACCAAAAGTTAGCCAAGGTGGAATAAGTGAACATATGGCTTGACACTTAGAAATTTTTTTGATATGTTAAAATTTCCAAACTTCCACCTCAAAATTCACCATGATACAAGTTTCAAATGGAAAAGTGTTCAACATAAGAGTTGTTCCTCTTGATCCAACCTTTCCAAAAAGTTCAATTTCATCCATTTTGGACAAGATTTGGATGGTCTGCGCATGGCTTGAACATGGCATCATCATTTGGCAAAATCAAAACTTCAAACAGCTGTACACATATGCATTGCACTCCAAGTTGATTTCAGACTCATTCACACTTGATTATGGACCTAAAGAAGTGACTTCATGGGCATGTACACTCCCATGCAAGCATGCATCATCCATTGCCAAATTTGGAAGTTCAATTTAAAGGTGCAAATAACATGTGATTCAGCTATAAATAGAGGCCTTTAGGTTCAGAATGGAGGATCCCTTCGCACCAGCTTTGCTCCAAGATCCCAAACCCTTCCATTTGAGAGGATAATCCTGAGAATTTTCTTTGAAAATTGAGTTTGAATCTCACTGTATTGAGATTCAAAACTCCAGGGATCCATAGCCTTTGGTTGATTCTAGTCTACTTCTGCAAGCTTCCTGAGTAAGATCAAGCAAGAATCAAAGCAAAAGCAATCGAATTCTGAACTGCATTGAAGGTATTTTCTAGAATTTTTCATTTATTCGATTCTCACTCAATTCTCCATAATTCTCTTGGTTCTTTGGTTGTCTAAAGTCCTACCAATGTAGGCAAGAATATTGAGTTGCTTTGAGGTCAAATCGAAGCAACTCAGATCATACACCTCAAATTTCAATTCGATGTCTCTCTCAATATACTTGGAGTTAGGATAAATTGAGGTCATATTCGTGCTCAGTGCCATTTTTACTTCAAAATCATGTCCTTTTTTTTATTTTAGTGATGGTTATGATTGGACTAGTCCAGCGAGGCTCGCCTGAGAAGGTGACCGGAGGTTTGCTCCGGTGGTGAGTTGGCAAGGTCCAGAGCCACATGATCTATTCAAATTATTTTAATCACGAGCGTTGGTTTTGATTACCACTCTTGTGGCGCGCTGACTCAACTCCATCATGGAATGCGCGTTTCTGGCCACTTGATCTGCCACCTCAATTAATGAGGGAGATCAAGTGGTCCATGTTTTTTCGGATTATTTGATTTTCATTTTATTTGTGTTATTTTCATTAATTCATATTAATTTTAGTATTGATTCAAAAAATATGAGAGTTTCACAAAAAAAATTTAAATGAAATCCTCTTTCATTTTCTGAATTAAAATTATTTTTTGGATCATTATTAATATTTTTCATGATTTAATTGATTTTGTGAATATTTTTAATTGTTTAAAAATAGTTTTAAGTTTCCAAAAATGATGAAATTTTTTCTCCAAGATCCTTTGACCTTGTTTGACCTATGATAAATCTCATGACCATTTCTTTGGTGTTTTGATGAAGTTTTAGGAAATTTACCAATCATAATTTAATCTAATGCATATTTTAATTATTTGTAGTTGATTAAATGCCAAATAAATTGTGTAGAGCCATTTTAATTGACTTGTTGAGTTTGACTTGTGTTGTTGGGTCTTGATCAAGGTTGATTTGACTTTGTTGAGTTAAGATCATTGGACTTAGGGGATTGATGAAATGTACATTTCATCTCCCAAAATGAATGAATGATATTAATTTGATAAAAGTCCTCCTTTGACCAATTTGTGTTGATTCCATTTCCCCTCCTTCTTCATCTCATTCCCCTTCTTTATTCGTTTATGGCATGGACCTATGATATCTCAAATATCCTAATGCTAGTTAATTGCAAAATCAACATGAGTATGAATGAGATTAGATCCACCACTTTGCATATTCTTTTTGTATGTGGTATGTTTCATGAGCATAGTCCATTATACTATGTCTCTAACATGCATTAACACCAAAATTCTATTGCCCGACCTTAAATAGTTGTGACTTCTACATAAGTCCAATTATGATTGCTTAATATAGCGCTAAATTTGTGATACAAAAAGGCATAGTATTCTAGTAAGTGAGATTGTTAGTCTCCCCTCTTTCATGGTATTGTGTGAAAACTTGGCCTTTTTTTTCTTCCTTTGGAAGATGTCTTGGTTCAAGGATCCATGCTTGTGACAAGTGGGTTGAGTGTTCTCTAAAGAATGACTTAAACAAAAAATAAAACAAAGCAAAAGCAATACTAACTTCTAATCAACTAACAACTAACATTCAATTTCAAGTTATTTACTTTTATGCACTTTAAACTTTGAGCTTTTATTCATTTGCCATTATTCATACCACTCAAATTATTTATTTTAATGTCATTTTTACCTTGCCCACTTGGGTCATCTTTTGTGATTATTTTGTGTTTGTATATACTTGTTTATTTGTGTGGTCTTTTGACCTTAATGTACATAATAAGAACAAAAACCCTAAAAAACATGTTGTGTGGACTGTTGGTTTGATCTGAGACTATTGGACTTAGAATTTAGGCAACACTCCTTATGTAAAGGACTTGGCCAATGCCAATTTTCATGAAACCAATTGCTTGTGAAGTGAGCATTCATCTGATACAATATGGGAGATCCATTTGAGTTCATCTGCAACATGATCATATTTGAAGCTGTTACTTTGAACCTGTGTCTAATGCCATCTTTGAAGCCATATGATACATGGGGATTTGGAAGAAGATAATGGAGTTGCTAAGATTGGATGTAAATATCTTTATTTTATGTCTTACTCTTCATCTTGATATTTGTGTATTGATATTGCTTGATTCTAAAGTTCAAGGGAAATTTGGGTTTCTATATGACATTCTTGTCTATTGGATTGCAGCCCATTGGTCAGATCTTTTCAACTCTTAACTTTTAAATTTTTGCTTAGGATTAGTCTCTTGATCTCCTCCCACTTCTTTAGTTTCAAAATCTCTCCCTCCTTTTAAAATCTTCTTTGCTTGTGCTTTCTAAACCTTGACCATATTGCAAATTAGAAACTTTGGCCTTATGCCATTGCATTTTTAAACTCTTTTCTTAATCAAACTTGTAAATGAACCTAACCATACTTGACTTAAAATTTCAAAAGACAAAAAGAACTAATACTCATTTAAATCTTTTTAGGCCTTTTTTGACTTTGTTAAACTTAAACTTTTGTTAAAAGTAATACACTCACTTTAAAATTGTTACCACAAACTACGAGGTTTTGATCCTTCATTTTATGTCGGTACGTAGGCATAAGTCCGAAGGTCTTGTCAAACACAAAAATATAATTAATGAATTCTTTTCTCATCCCTCCATTCTATTTATTGCAAACATCATTTGTATAAAAACACATATGCACACAAAAAAGGGCTCCCTAGGAGTACCATGTTAACTGGAGGGTCAACTTGAAGAGGTGGACTTGGTGTCTTGACTACTGGAGGGGTGGGAGGATTGACAACATTGGCACGTTGGTTCATATCCTCTTCTATTTTTGCCATAGTTTCTTGGCCTCTCACGACTGCTTGGATAGTCTCCATCAATTTCCGCATCTGGGACCGTACATGGGATACTTCTTCTTGAAGTGCAGCTTGGTTTTCTTGAAGTTGTTCCATGACAACTTGTTGGCGTCCTCGTGTATCGTACCGGAAGTCAGCTTCAGATAGTGGTTTTGATCAGAAAAAAGGGTGGATGAATGAGTTTTTTTTATGTTTTTATGTTTATATTTTTATGTTTTGAAAGATGCAAATGATGCATGAGTGTTTTTATTTTTAGTTTTATGTTAAAGCAAAGCTCTTTTTAGTTATTCATGTTTATTCATTGCAAGAAATACTTGACGATTTACGTTCACAATCACAGATAAAGAAAAACACAATGGAGAAAATGACAAAGCTTTTTCGTTCATCATTTGAAGGAAAAATAGATTGCAATACAATCATCACTTCTTCAATCAATCCCTGATAATCCTAATTAGAGAGAGAAAATGATATAGTTGAGATTCAATTGTAAACATTGTTCCTTAATGTGTGATTAAATCAAAAAACCAATTTTATACCACTTTGAATTGTCTTTCTCTTCTCTCCTCTTTTTTTTTTACTTTGTAATTTGATTGTTAATCAAGAAACTAATCATACTCTATTTTCTGGACATCACTTTCACAATTTCGAGTTGAAATAAGTAAGAAGAATTCACAAAACTTAACCTCCTCTAAAGAAAGATTAATATTTCTTTATTGATTTGATACATTCGAGGACAATTTTGGTCTTTTCAACAAACTGCTACTCTTAGGAACCTTTCGTCCATGTGGAAGAGAAGAGTGATGTGGAGTTTACTATGAAAAGAAAGTAGATTTGTGGTGAATTCAACCTGAGCAAGCTAATGTTGCATGCATATTAGTGTATTTTTGAAATTAGTGCTATGTGATAAAAAAAATAGGAGAGAGATAAGACACTAGTATATGATGATAATTACAATTTTAATTTTCTAAGGTTGATGTTCAAATAACACCAATCTTACAATAAAACTGTTGCTAGATGTACATTAACATATATTTATACCGTGTATATGTTACGGTATTAAAATTTCAGTGTTTATATATCACTGCTCTTTGAAAAAGTATCTTAGTGAAAGTCATAAAATATCCATGTCATATCACATGTTCGTATCATGTTTCATAAATTTAATTTGCACTCCCCGCAATCACGTCACGCAGCTCCCCGACTCTCTGGGCACTGATTCAAAATCAAAATTTAATACGAGTGGCAGTTAAGTAAATATAGTCTCATCTAAGCCCAAAATGTAACAACTCTAGTAATAGTAATAGTAATAGCTTCCTTTCGCTTTTGAATTATCCGTTGGTGAAAGTTGAAACTTCGCTTTTCTCAATATTCTCCCTTCTCTTCTCTTCTCTTTTCCTTTCTCTTTCTCTTTCTCTTTCTCTTTCTCTTTTGCCTTTTCTTTCTTCTTTATTTCCTTGAAAATTTTCTCACATTTTCACTTCCATATCACCGGAGCTACCACTGTAATGGCAACTTCCGGCGCTTCCTTGCCGTTGCTAACTAACCGAACATCTATCGCCGGTCTCAAATTCTACGTCTTAGTCATCATTTTCCTCGCAATCGCAGTCTCGATTCTTCTCATCACCGTTCTCTGCATTCGCCGGAACCGAAGCTCAAAGAAGAGCCAAATGCAAGTGAAAGTGAAGCATAGCTCCGGCACAATTCCGCTCGTTTCTAAGGAGATCGTGGAGGTGATCAAGATCGGAAATGTTATTGATGATGATCCGAAGATGCAGAAGCAAGTGGAGTGCGAGATCGAAGAGAGTAGTAGTGTGTCGGTGGAGTCTCCGTCTCCATCTCCGGAGAACATAGGTTGGGGTCGGTGGTACACTTTGAAGGAATTGGAGAATGCGACCGGTAGATTTTCCGATGGGAACGTGATCGGAGAAGGAGGTTATGGAATTGTATACAGAGGAATTCTTCAAGACGGTTCTGTGGTTGCTGTGAAGAATCTTCTTAACAATAAGTATGTACTAAATCACATTTTCCATTTTCATTCTTCTACTTAATTTTAATTCTCTGTTAATTTTTTTAACGGTTAATTATGGAGTTAATAATTTCTTTACTTGTTAAATACTAGCGAAAACAGTTACTATAATAATAAGGTTGTTAGGAATAGTTCTTCTTCTTTTTTTATTTTTTTTTATTTTTTTTATTTTTTATTTATTTTTCCTTCTCTCTCTTTATATACTTTTACTTTTATTATATATATTTAGTAGTATATTTATTTTATTCATTATTTTTATGTCTAAACTTTTCCTTTAATGGTAGTATATTAATATTGTCTTACTCCCTAGAAAACTTTAGCCTAATTTTATTATCACACACTAAATTGATGTCGGTGACTATGGTATATTTAGCTCAGCTAAAAAATCATGATAATTCGTTTCGAATTAGAATTTGATCTAACTCTAACTCATGTACTATCTGATTAGACCTGACTCAATTTTATAAAATTTGCTATGCTATGAGTGTGTTGTGATTGGGACATAAGTTTGGTAATACTGTTTGGGGATCATATCCAAACAATTTGGGATATCTTATCAAAACAATTTATGTCATTTTTTATAAACTATTTCTTTAATGATTTATAAAAACAACTTATAACATTAAAAAAAACAATTTAGTTTAGCCTTTATTATAAAAATAGCTTAGGAAAATTTATTCATAAACACTTATTATATTAAACGCTTATTCTATTTTACCTGGAAATGTCAATAACTTTTTGATCTACAATATATTGAAAGTTTATTTATGTGCATATTGTTCTAATTGTAACAAAGGGGTCAAGCAGAGAAAGAGTTTAAGGTGGAGGTTGAAGCCATTGGAAAAGTGAGGCATAAGAATTTGGTAGGGCTAGTTGGATATTGTGCAGAAGGTGCTCAAAGGTAAATATAATGTTTAAATTATTGTATTTCTTTTGATTTAAGGTCTTTCAAATAAAGACAATTCTTACATATGTTGTCTAAAGCGATTTTGCTGACGATACAGGATGCTTGTTTATGAATATGTTGACAATGGAAATTTAGAGCAGTGGCTACATGGTGATGTAGGACCTATTAGCCCCTTGACATGGGATATAAGAATGAAGATTGCAGTTGGCACTGCAAAAGGGTATGTTTATCACCCATGTTATGAGTTCACAATACTTGTCCACTCATATATAGACTAATTTTTGTAACAATTTCATTCGAGTATCGGTTAACTTTTCTACATTATGAAACAGGCTAGCCTATTTGCACGAAGGCTTAGAACCCAAAGTTGTCCACAGAGACGTAAAATCCAGCAATATTCTTTTGGACAAAAAATGGAATGCAAGAGTATCAGATTTTGGACTTGCCAAGCTCTTAGGCTCTGGCAAAAGCTATGTTACAACCCGTGTAATGGGGACATTTGGGTTAGTTCGTTAGTTCTTTCTTAGACCTTAGTTATTTTGTAATGATCTCTTAACTAAATGATTCCTTCCCACAAACAACTTTACTGCAGATATGTTTCGCCCGAGTATGCAAGCACGGGAATGCTTAACGAGAGCAGTGATGTATATAGTTTTGGGATTCTACTCATGGAGCTAATTACAGGAAGAAGCCCCATTGATTATTCTAGACCACCTGCAGAGGTGAATCCATGATTTCTTTGTTACAGTATTCCATGATATTGTAACAAGTCTTATGCCTCTATTTGTTTCATGTGCTTCAGATGAACTTGGTTGATTGGTTTAAAGGAATGGTAGCAAGTCGTCGCGGTGATGAACTACTTGATCCTTTAATTGAGATTCAACCCTCTCCGAGGTCTTTGAAGCGTGCTTTACTTGTTTGTCTGCGTTGCATAGATTTGGATGCCAATAAGCGACCAAAGATGGGGCAAATTGTTCATATGCTCGAGGCAGATGATTTTCCTTTTCGTTCTGTAAGCCTTAAGTTTCATCCTCTTCATATTATAAGATAGCACATAAGATATGCACACATACATATAATTTTGAAACTAAATGCCATGTCCTAATGTCGGTAACTCAATGCCATGAATTTTTGCTGACTCCTAATCCTTGTTGATAGGATCTTCGAACTAGAGAGAAAGATTATGTTCCCTCTCAGGCAGACGAATCCAAAAAGGTTCTGTATCCAACAAGGCATGCGGAGCCCGTATATAAAGCAAGCTGGAGATGATTGTCTGTTGAAATGGTCATGGCAGCCGCGGATTCAGAATTACTTGTACTAGTGATGTTCAACTTGTTATGAAAAAAGTCAGAAGCCATTATTGTGCATATCTTATACCACTTAGTTATTTTTCTTTAGATCTTAACATAATTAGTTGTATTTCAGTATTATGTGAATAAACAAGCCTTGTAAATATGTAATATCTTTCACGATATATCAATTTTATCAGTCTTCATTAGATGATACTGCTGCAATATTGCTTATGTTATTTATTCAAAAAATTTATTGTTTCTACTTTATATTCGGGGCTCTCTTCTTTCTCACGCACTATTCCCTCAATTGTGTTGTAAAATATTGTTCTCCACAGCTTCATATCACAAACACAACAATTATGAATGATAATCGTGTGCAAAGTTGTGAACATAGATAAGTCTAGTGCGAAGACACATTGTTCTTAAGGAGTTGTTCGCCTAAGGCGCTCCTTTTAAACAATAGACAATGATATCAACTAGGATAGCTCGTTATTAAAATTGAAACTCAATTGAGTAAATAGAAACTAAAATGGTGTATATTATTTTTAGTCTAGTATGATGGAATTAAACTCAAGACTTTGACTAATTTCGAATCAATCTTGATGAGTAAGATTCAATCGCATCGATCAAATTTTTTCTTGTTCTTCATTCTTTACTCGAGTGAATCAACCAATCTTAATTGCAAGATTGTATCGCTGTACAATATGATGAAAAACAAGAAAAGAAGATTGAATTGAGAAGAAAAGAGTTAGGGTTTTTCGAGAAAAGGAAAAACATGATATTTTTGCAGAATTCCTCTCTGCTCACAAACTCTGATTCTTTATTCTTTTGCAATTGGAAAATTCAAGTATTTTTTACAATAATAGGGGTTACTCCTTATTTATAGAATTTGTTTGCTTGCTCCCGAAGTAAAGTCCAAAAATAAATAATTCTGTCAACATTATAAAATTAAGTTTAAAACCAAATCCATGTTGAGGCTAACTCCTCGACACTTCGACACTCACACAATTTCAACACACAACATTTCGACGATAACAGACTATATCGAAAATACAGATTTGACACGAAGAATTACAATTCAACACACAACCTAATTCAGTGTGTCTAAGCTATCTATATTCATCATAGACCTTAACTTCTTGAACACTTCGACCTTCACTCCTTTCGTCATGATATCTGCAATCGGATTCTCAGTTCTCTAGTGTTCCAACTTCAACTTCACTTCTGTCACTTGCTCTCAAAGATAATGGAACCTCATTTTGATGTGCTTGCTTCACCCATGCACTATCAGATTCTTCGCCAGATTGATAGCAGACATGCCGTCAATCTTCATGGTAATTGCTCTATGGTTCTTCCCTATAATCTCTTTGACTAGATTCACCATCCACGTTGTTTTACATGCACAAAGAGAATCAGCTAAGTATTCTTATTCACATGACGATAGTGCCATTATCGGTTTCTTTCTTGAACTTCAAGCAACTGGTGCACCACCTAACATAAACACATAGCCAAATGTGAATTTTCTATCCTCAACATCACTACACCAACTTGAGTCGGTGTAATCCACTAACTTGCATTCTTTTCCTTCATCAGCTGTAGGAAACAAAATCCCATAGTCGAGAGTTCCTTTCAAATAACTTAGTATCCTCTTCGTCGCTGCTGTGTGTGATACATTTGACTTCTGTATGGATCTGCTTACCATACCCACACTATATGCTAGATCAGGTCTTGTGTGAAAAAGGTATCGAAGTGATATAATAAGTCTTCTATACTGTGTTGGATCGACACCATCTTCATTTGTGTCTTTCGATAGTTGCATTCTAGGCTCAACTGAAGTCGAAGTTGGGTTGAAATCTTACATCTCAAATCTCTTGAGTATTTCGCCTATATATTTCCAAAGTCTGACATTTCAAACTCCTCACTAAGGTCATGTTTGAATCTCTAATCTCCTTCTTACAACTTCATGTTATCAAAAAGTCATTGACATAGAGACATAGTATAAGTAATTCATTATTTCTTCTTCTTACATATACTCCATGCTCAATTGTACACTTTGTAGCGGTAAATTCATGACCATCAAGCTATGGACAAACTTGACGTCAATAAAACCAGAGTCGCCACCACACTTTTATTATTTCCAAAGGAAAAGGAAAAAGTACGAACAAAACCCAAAGATAAGAAGTTTTCAAATCAAAACTAATAAAATTTCAGAGATTATAGGTAAGGGGGTTGGTTACGCAGAGGGAAGGTGTTAGCATCCAAAGTGTCCTAGGTACTCCTAGGGAGCCTTTTTTTGTGTGCAACTGTTTTTAGCTGAAAATGATGTTTGATAAAATATAGAGTGGAGGGATAAGAAGATAATTCATTGATTATATTTTTTTTTATTTGACAAGACCTTTGATCTTATGCCTACGTACTAACATAAAAATGAGGGATCAAAACCCCGTAGTTCGTGGTAAAAATATCAAAGAAGTTGGTGAATGGATTTTAACAAAGATTTTAAAAGAAAAGGGCATAAAATGGCCAAAAGACTTGAATGGAGTTGTTAGTTCTTTTTGTCTTTTTGAACTTGAAGTCAATATGATTAAGTTTATTCACAAGTTTCATTTAAGAAAAGTTTAAAAATTCAATGGCATAAGGCCAAAGTTTCTAATCATTAAAACATGTCTAAGTTTGAAATCACAAGAAAAGAATTTTTTTTAAAAGAGGGAGAGATTTTTGAAATTAAAGAAATGGGAGAAGATGAAGAGGCTACCCTAGACAAACATTTAAAAGTTAAGAGTTGAAAAGATCTAACCAATGAGATACAATCCACAAGATAAGAATGTCAGATAGAAAGTCATTTCCTTTGGACTTTTCAGTAGACAATAAGCATAAGCAATATCCAAGCAATTATATAAAAATCAATGCATCAAAAAAAGATTTCCATAATATCCAAGCAAGCACTCCAATAGCTAGCAGTCTTCAAATGTCTTCAAATGTATCAGATGAAATATTCCTTGGTAAACTCAGAAGCAATCATCAGACATCAATAATAATAATAATAGTATAAAAATTAAGCACAACGACAAAGTGACAGATGAATCAAGCGCACTCAAGGTCTTGCATCAGATGAAAGACATTGTCAAGGATGACTCGGTCTCAGATAGTGGCATTGGCCAAGTCCTTAAAGCATAGGGAAAGTTGCGTACTCCTAAGTCCAAAAGTTCATATCAAGTCCAACAGTCCACCAAGATGTTTTTTGTAGGGTTTTTGTTGTTATTAGGTGTTTTAAGGTGTTAAGTGTTGGTGTAAGCCCTAGAGGCCAATATTCTTGGTACTTGTATCGAATTATTTATTAATAATAAAAGGCTTCTTCTTTATTATGTTTGTTTAATAAAGTCCCTGGAATAGATAGTCCGTTTAATGTATCAAGTGTGACTTAATCATGAGAGCACATTAAACATGAGGACACTATTCTTAAAGTATCCGTAGTCGAGCTTTATTGTGAAGTGGGATAACACTAAAGCATGGAGACTATTATGTTTATAGACTGATGATCACATCTCATGAATCATGGATAAGGATTTATCAATTCTCAAACATAGGTATGAATATTAAGAGTAATATTTATACTGGATTGACCCACTATGAGAATACTATATAGAATGTTATGCAAAGTGTCATAAGTTATTCTCATTGTGATAATGGTGTATACCACTCTTCGACCTGAAACCACTATGGACCCTAGATGTAGAGTCGACTGCTTTATTGCTGATCTAACGTTGTCCGTAACTGGATAACCATAAAGACAGTTAATGGGTACTCCACAAAGCATGTTGAGGGACATGAGTGACCTAGATGGAATTTGCCCATTCTGCGTAACAGGATAAATGTCTATGGGCCCAATATTGAACTGGACAAGGATGACACGGTCTATGCCTTGTGTTCAATATAGACATAAGGGCAAAAGGGTAATTATACACATAATTATTATCACAGAAGGATTTGTCAGATCACATGATATTTTCGTGTCTTGGGTAGCAGTGATGTGTTGCTAGATACCGCTCACTGTTTATTATGTTAAATGTGTGATTTAATATAATTGCCAACGTCGCGAAAACCTACAGGGTCACACACAAAGGACTGATTGATGAGAGATAGAGTAACTAAGGAATACTGTAGGGTACGGTGCACTTAAATGGAATACGAAATATGGTAAGGTACCATACGCTTAAGTGATTTTGGGCATATTATAAGATATGGGCCAAAATACACTTAAGTGGGCTTTTAGCTTAAAGCCCACACAAGTGGTTCTATAAATAGAACCCTTGGGTAGAAGCATTGTCACTCTTGCATTTTCGTTTCTCTCTCTCTCTCTCTCTCACTCAAAGCCTTCATTCGTAGCAGCTAGCACTGAGATTGAAGGAATCCATTCGTGTGGACTAAGTAGAGGTGTTGTCATCGTTCAACGTTCGTGATTGCCACAAGAGGTAACGATTATATCACTGATCATGCCCATCCATAAGGATCATTAAAGGAGAAAATTTTAAATTCCGCTGCATTTTGGATCGCCATTCTCCTTCAGTGGTATCAGAGCCACTTACGAAACCATGAATCTGATAACTGTTTATTTTCTGTATTAATACGATTAATGACAGTATGAATCAAAGATTAAATTGAGATCGATCAAGTTATATATATTATATAAGTAATCCTGATGCAAAATACATTATATATGATATAGTGTTCTTGTTTCGTTCATTCAAACACTCAATGGTTGTTTTCCTTTGAGCGATCAATGATCGTTTGCTTCTTGATCCGACATTAGTATGGTGAAGCAATGACGTGTTGATCAATCATACTGAATCAACAATCGAGATGTGTTTGACGGTCTGAAATTGGTGCATCAGGGTTAGTGACGGCACAAGGGTTGTGTTGTCAGAGAGTTATGCGATTGGGGTTATGAATGCACAAGAGTTGTGCGTTCTAACAAATTTTCGTACAGTGTTAACCGGTTAACACATACGGTTAACCGGTTAACGCAAGACGGAATACTGTTTTCTAAAAGATTTTCAAACAGTGTTAACCGGTTAACGCATATGGTTAACCGGTTAACGCAAGACGGAATGCAACTTCCTAACAGTTTTCAACAGTGTTAACCAGTTAACGTATTTAGTTAACCGGTTAACGCAAAACAGAATACCAATTATGAACAGATTTTCAAACAGTGTTAACCGGTTAACGCATATGGTTAACCGGTTAATGCAAGGCAAAATTCACCCGTTCGGCTAACTCTGCATAATGTGATCGGTCGTCGAGATTTAATTTGGTTTTAATTGATTAAAAGAATTAAAATTGATAATAATAATAATGTGTTTATTATTGTCTTGTGGTGATCGGTTATGGCCTTAGTTTTCCTTTATTTTATTTTGGGTTTAAAATACGACCTGTGTGTCGTGCCTCTCTTTTAATCTCTCAATGTAACTTCTTTTCTCATCTCACTCCCTCGTATGTAAAACGAGTTTCTTTATGTAATGTAATGTTATGAAGAAAGCAAAGAAGTCAGTGCCAAAGGAGGACAACCTTGAAGATCTTGCTTGGAGAAGCTTAAACCGTTATTAGGTTAGCTTAGGTTCTCTCATTGGCTTGGGAGAACAATTGCGCTAGGGGCCATAACTGTTTCATTATATATGTATGTTGATGCATGTGAATGTATGTTGATGCATGTGAGAGACGATTTATATGATAAATAAGCCGGTGAGATCAGAATAATTGCAAATTCCCTCAAATTAAATATTAAGTTTATGCTTTCCAAGTTTTAACACTCATCAAGACTAGTATCGGATAATGTAGGTTTCACCTACGCGAGGTGCATGTTTTATATTAGTAAGGTGCGATGGGATAATTGTAATATCCAATTGTTAAAATAATGGGTCAAACTTAACTAAACAAATTATAATAAGATTATATATGTTTAGAAGCAAGAGTTGGAAATGATCCATGTGATGGATTAGAATAAGGAATTATTCACCCAACTAAAATATTCGAGAGTTGTATTAGATACAATTGGAAGGAGTTCCTACCTAAATAACCTAGTTTTGTGTAATCCGCCTACGCGGACTTAGAACGAAGTGAAATATGGATCTCGACCCACTAGAAAATCTTCCAACGGGATTTTCCGAATCAAATGATGAGGGTCATTTGTTTTGAGTAAAATAGTGGGAGCATATTTAATTAAAGGCCTAATTAAATATGTCAATGATACTTATATTTTCATTAATTCTTATGTAGATTACTATGACAACAAACACCTCTAACAACACCTTGCGATCAATCCTTGACAAAGAAAAATTGTTTGGGACAAATTTTCTGGATTGGCACCGAAACCTGAGGATTGTCCTCAAACATGATAAAAAGCTGTATGTCTTGGAGAAACCTGTTCCTGAAGAGGAACCTCCTAGTTCTGCACCTAAGGCAGAAAGAGATGCTTATAAGAAGCATGTCGATGATGCCAATGAAACTGCTTGTCTCATGCTAGCTACCATGAACTCAGAATTGCAAAAGCAACATGAGAACATGGCAGCATTCGATATGATCGAACGCCTGAAGATGCTTTATCAAGAGCAAGCAAGGCATGAGAGGTTTGAAGTTTCAAAAGCCCTTTTTCAAGGCAAGTTAGCTGAGGGAGCCCCTGTAGGTCCCCATGTGCTCAAGATGATTGGGTATGTGGAGAACCTTGAGAGATTAGGTTTTCCCCTCGGAAAGGAACTTGCGACTGATTTGATCTTGCAATCGTTGCCAGATAGATTCAGTCAATTTGTCCTAAATTTCAATATGAATGATATGGACAAATCTCTTCCTGAACTGCTCGCCATGTTAAGAACTGCTGAGCAAAATCTGAAGTCAAAAGGGAAGTCCATTCTGATGATCGGAAATGGAAAGAGACAGAACAAAAGGCCCACCAAGCAGGGTGATAAAGGGAAAGGCAAGGAAATTGCCAAACCCAAACCCACCGTTGCTGCTTTAAAGCCTATTGGAGGCATAGCAAAAGAAGGCACCTGCTTCCATTGCGGTAAGACCGGACACTGGAAGAGAAACTACCCAAAGTATCTGGAAGATAAGAAAAATGGAGTAGAGACTTCAACTTCAGGTATTTTTGTTATTGAAATTAATTTATCTACTTCTGCATCATGGGTATTAGATACTGGATGCGGTTCTCACAGTTGTACCAATGTGCAGGGACTAAAAAGGAGTAGAGATTTGGCAAAAGGTGAAGTCGACCTACGAGTTGGCAATGGAGCAAAGGTTGCTGCTTTAGCCGTAGGAACTTATGTATTGACTTTACCTAGTGGTTTAATAATTCAGTTAGAGAACTGTTATTATGTACCTGCAATTAGCAGGAATATTATTTCCGTTTCTTGTTTGGACAAGTTTGGTTTTTCAGTTATAATAAAGAACAATTGTTGCTCAATTTATTTGAATGATATATTCTATGCTACTGCACAAATGAACAATGGATTATATGTCCTTGATCTTGAAATGCCTATTTATAACATTAATACTAAAAGGATGAAACCTAATGAGTTAAATCCAACTTACCTTTGGCATTGTCGATTAGGCCACATAAATGAGAAACGCATTTCCAAACTCCATAAAGATGGACTCTTGGACTCTTTTGATTATGAATCATATGAGACATGCAGATCTTGTTTAATTGGAAAGATGACAAAGTCTCCATTCACAGGAAAAGGTGAAAGAGCTAATGATCTTTTGGCCCTCATACATACTGATGTATGTGGACCACTGAACATACCAGCCAGAGGAGGTTTTCAGTACTTCATCACATTTACTGATGATTTCAGTAGATATGGTTATATGTATTTAATGAAACACAAATCAGAGTCCTTTGAAAAATTCAAGGAATTCAAGAATGAAGTACAAAACCAACTAGGTAAGAATATTAAAACTCTTCGATCAGATCGAGGTGGTGAGTATTTAAGCCTAGAGTTTGATGACCATATGAAAGAGTGTGGGATCCTATCCCAACTTACTCCTCCTAGAACACCCCAATGGAATGGTGTATCTGAGAGAAGAAATCGAACCCTGTTAGACATGGTCCGATCCATGATGAGTCACGCCGATCTTCCAAACTCCTTTTGGGGACATGCACTATTGACAACAGCTTACACACTTAACCGTGTTCCATCCAAAAAGGGTGAGAAGACACCATATGAGATATGGAGTGGTAAGAAACCACATATGTCTTACATGAAGATTTGGGGTTGCGAAGTTTATGTGAAACGACAAATTTCAACTAAGCTTGAGCCCAAATCTGACAAATGCTTATTTGTGGGGTATCCTAAAGAAACAAGAGGGTATTACTTCTACATTCCTTCTGAGGGAAAAGTGTTTGTCGCTCGAATTGGAGTTTTCCTAGAAAAGGATTTTATTTCCAAAGGAATCAGTGGGAGGAAAGTAGAGCTTGAAGAAATTCAAGAATCACAAAGCATCGATACACCTATGGAGGAATTAGAGCAGGAAACACTAGTGGTTGTGGAAGAGCAACCTGCTCAAGTAGAACAAGACCAGCATAGGTCAAGCAGGATACGTCACCTACCTGAGAGATATGGATATCTCATAACAGATCAAGGTGATGTATTACTCATGGATCAAGATGAGCCTGTGACCTACCAAGAGGCCATAACTGGTCCCGAGTCTGAGAAGTGGCTAGAAGCCATGAAATCTGAAATGGATTCCATGTACATAAACCAAGTTTGGACCTTGGTAGAGCCTCCTGTAGGAGTCAACCCTATAGGATGCAAGTGGGTCTTCAAAAAGAAGACTAACATGGATGGTAAGGTACATACCTATAAGGCAAGACTGGTTGCAAAAGGATATAAACAAATTCATGGGGTTGACTATGATGAAACCTTTTCACCAGTTGCAATGCTTAAATCTGTTCGGATTTTACTTGCTATCGCTGCATATCATGATTATGAAATATGGAAGCTGGATGTCAAAACTGCTTTCCTTAATGGGAATCTTCTTGAGGATGTCTACATGACACAACCTGAAGGATTTGACATACCAGAAGAAGCCCAAAAGATATGTAAGTTACAAAGGTCAATCTATGGATTGAAGCAAGCTTCCAGAAGCTGGAATCTTCATTTTGATGAAACAGTAAAACAATATGGATTCATCAAGAACGAAGATGAGCCTTGTGTCTACAAGAAGGTTAGTGGGAGCATGATTGTGTTCCTGGTATTATATGTAGATGACATATTACTCATTGGAAACGATGTCCCTACCCTGCAACAAGTAAAGTCTTGGTTATGGAAATGCTTTTCTATGAAGGACCTAGGTGAAGCAGCCTATATATTAGGAATCTGAATCTATAGAGATAGATCACAAAAACTGCTTGGCCTAAGTCAGAGTACGTACATAGACAAAGTGCTGAGACGCTTTAACATGCATGATTCAAAGAAAGGATTCATACCTATGCAACATGGCCTGTGTCTATCAAAAACACAATCCCTTTCAACTAATGAAGAAAGGGATCGCATGAATAAGATTCCATATGCATATGCAATAGGATCTATCATGTATGCCATGTTATGTACTCGACCAGATGTCTCGTATGCTTTAAGTGCAACGAGTAGGTACCAATCTGATCCTGGTGATGCCCATTGGGTAGTTGTCAAGAATATCCTTAAGTACTTGAGAAGGACTAAGGACTCATTCTTGATATATGGAGGTCAGGAAGAGTTGGCTGTAATTGGATACACCGATGCCAGCTTCCAGACAGATAAGGGTGACTTTAGATCGTAATCTAGTTATGTGTTTTGCTTAAACGGTGGCGCTGTGAGCTGGAAAAGTTCAAAGCAAGATATAGTTGCTGATTCTACAATCGAGGCCGAGTATATTGCTGCCTCAAGTGCAACAAAGGAAGCTGTTTGGATCAAAAAGTTCATTAGTGAACTTGACATAGTTTCTAGCATTGTGGATCCCATTGGTCTCTATTGTGATAACAATGGTGCTATCGCACAAGCTAATGAGCCTAGATCTCACCAACGATCCAAACACATACTTAGGCGTTATCACCTCATTCGAGAGATAATAGATAGAGATGTGAAAATATGTAGAGTACCTACACTTGACAATATTGTTGACCCACTGGCAAAGCCTCTTGCGCAGCAGAAGCATGATAGCCATACTAGTTCTATGGGCATTAGGGGTATGCCTGATTGGCTCTAGTGCTAGTGGGAGATTGTTGGTGTAAGCCCTAGAGGCCAATACTTTTGGTACTTGTATCGAATTATTTATTAATAATAAAAGGCTTCTTCTTTATTATGTTTGTTTAATAAAGTCCCTGGAATCGATAATCCATTTAATGTATCAAGTGTGACTTAATCATGAGAGCACATTAAACATGAGGACACTATTCTTAAAGTATCCGTAGTAGAGCTTTATTGTGAAGTGGGATAACATTAAAGCATGGAGACTATTATGTTTATAGACTGATGATCACATCTCATGGATCATGGATAAGGAGTTATCAAATCTCAAACATAGGTATGAATATTAAGAGTAATATTTATATTGGATTGACCCGCTATGAGAATACTATATAGAATGTTATGCAAAGTGTCATAAGTTATTCTCATGGTGATGATGGTGTATACCACTCTTCGACCTGAAACCACTATGGACCCTAGATGTAGAGTCGAGTGCTTTATTGCTGATCCAACAGTGTCTGTAACTGGATAACCATAAAGACAGTTGATGGGTACTCCACAAAGCATGTTGAGGGACATGAGTGACCTAGATGGAATTTGCCCATCCTGCGTAACAGGATAAATGTCTATGGGCCTAATATTGAACTGGACAAGGATGACACGGTCTATGCCTTATGTTCAATATAGACATAAGGGCAAAAGGGCAATTATACACATAATTATTATCACAGAAGGATTTTTCAGATCACATGATATTTTCGTGTCTTGGGTAGCAGTGATGTGTTGCTAGATACCGCTCACTATTTATTATGTTAAATGCGTGATTTAATATAATTGCCAACGTCGCGAAAACCTACAGGGTCACACACAAAGGACGGATTGATGAGAGATAGAGTAACTAAGGAACACCGTAGGGTACGGTGCACTTAAATGGAATACGAAATATGGTAAGGTACTGTAGGTGTTTAATTGGCTGCATTATATGGTAAAACACTAGCTAGATTCTAATGTCTTGACTGATGTCATGACATGGTGTGTATGTGTGACTGCATTGTAGGTTAGAATATCTAACTGTACTCTGATGTCTTGACTGAAGTCATGACACACTTGAGTAGTTACTGCAGGATTAGCTAATACAGGATTTATTCTAACTGTACTCTGATGTCTTGACTGAAGTCATGACACACTTGAGTAGTTACTGCAGGATTAGCTAATACAGGATTTATTGAATGTCAAACTGGAGACTGTGACATTCATCCCTGTCAGCAGCTACTGAGGAATAGAACAGTTGGCGTTCTGTTAGAGCTCAGTATTCATTTGCAGTCTGGTTATCAAGGAAGAACCAGACCTGGCATAAGGCCTACTGTGTGAATGTCAAACTGGATGTTATGACATTCATCATGGACAGCATATACTGAATAATAGACAGAGTGGTGTTCTGCTACACTTCAGTATGTTTCTTAGTTTGTTCTTCAAGAGGATAACAGAACTAACTTGAGGCCAAATGTGTAAATGTCAAATTGGATACTTTGACATTTATTAATGTAAGCTGTTACTGTATCATGGTCTTTTTGGTCATGTACAGGTCAGCAAAATTGTACAGTCTGTTTTCTGGAAAAACAGACTCAGCATATGATCCTTGATGTCAAGCTGAATGTCGTGACATTCATTCCTGACAGCATATGCTATATTGTAGGTTGTTCAGTTTTCTGTTTCAGCTTTCTCTTAGGCTATTCTTCAGGAAGTCAACAGCTTAGAGAAAAACCAGGAAATCAACAACCAAGCTACATTTAATGAACCTAACAAATAGCTTATTTGTTAGTAACCTAGATATTGAATTTATGGGAACTCGCGTGACCTTAAATTTAGGAGAATACAAGTGCAAAAGCCCAGGTACTGCAATATAAAAGGAAGTCGTTCCTTCATTCAGTTTCGGGGATTTTGAGGCGTGAAGATTAAGTGTGTCCATCATACTTCACTGCTGTATTTTTGTGAGTCTTGTATTAGACATATCTTGTAAGCCAAGCCTTTATCACGTTGATGATTGCTTTGGCATAGGGTGTTCATTGAGTTGTAAGTGCTGTGTTGCTCAAAGCTTTTAAGCGTGAGTGTTGTGTATCTTGATTAAAGCTGTGAAGCACAATCAAGAGTTGTTTGAAGTGTGACTTCAAAGTTGTCTTTAATATTGATTAAAGGTAGTAATCACTGAGGTGATTGAGGGGGAGTGAGTAGGAACTCTGATCTTAGAGTAAGATTGAAATTGCATTGGGTAGGGATTAAGTGACGAGTTGTAAACGGGTGAGTTTAGCTTTGAATTAATACTACTGATAGTGGATTTCCTCCCTGGCTTGGTAGCCCCCAGATGTAGGTCATGTTGGACTGAATTGGGTAAACAATTACTTGTGTTATTTACTGCACTTACTGTTAAGTTCTGCATAATTCTTGTCTGTGCAGAATTGGATGTCATAACAACCCGTGTGACATCTAAAGTCTGATAACTAGAATTTCAATTGGCATCAGAGCAGGCACCCTGCCTGTGATTTTCTGGGTGAGATCTAGGGAAGTTACTTTCTAGTACCATGGACAAGGATATAGGACACTCAAATAGACCACCCATGTTGGATGGATCTAATTATGATGACTGGAAGCCTCGTATGATAGCCTTCTTAAGGTCTCTAGATAGAAAAGTCTGGAGAGCTGTCAACAAAGGATGGGAACATCCAATGAGGACAGGTGAAGATGGAGTCAGTGTGCAGATTTCTGAAGAAGAGTGGGACAAGGAGCAAGAGGCATTAGCTCTTGGAAATTCCAAGGCCTTGAATGCATTGTTCAATGGAATCAGTAAGAACATCTTCAGGCTGGTGCACCACTGTAAACTAGCTAAGGAAGTTTGGGATACCCTCAAGGTAACTCATGAAGGTACTTCCAAAGTGAAGATGTCCAAACTTCAGATGCTGACCACCAAGTTTGAAAATCTGAGGATGAAAGAGGGTGAGACTATTCATGACTTTCACATGAATATTCTTGAAATTGCAAACACCTCTGGTGGACTAGGTGAGAAAATGGCTGAAGAGAAACTTGTAAGAAAGATTCTCAGGTCCTTGCCTAAGAGATTTGCTATGAAGGTCACAGCCATAGAGGAGGCACAGGACATCTGCAATATGAAGGTGGATGAGCTCATTGGTTCTCTTCAAACCTTTGAAATGGGCTTGTGTGAGAATGCTGAAAAGAAGAACAAAAGCGTAGCTTTTGTATCTAATGCTGAAGAGGAGTCAGAAGCAGGATATACTGAAGGTGATGAAAGTATATCAGAAGCCTTAGCCATGCTTGGGAGACAGTTCAACAAGCTCATAAAGAAATTTGATCAACAGGGTAGACCTAATGTCAAGAACATCCCGTCTGACATAAGGAAAAGATCAACTTCTGAAGAAAAGTTCAACCAAGGCAAGGGAATCCAGTGCCATGGGTGTGAAGGATATGGTCATATTAAGGCTGGCTGCCCTACCTTCCTCATGAGGCAAAGGAAAGGGCTATCTGTCACCTAGTCAGAAGAAGACACTGAGAGTGAATCTGAAGGAGAATCTGCCAAACATGTCACTGCTCTGACCAGTGTCTGTACCTCAGAAGATAACTCAAGTGGAGATGAGCTCACCTTGGATGAACTTGCTGCCTCATATAAAGAACTATGTGTTAAAAGTGCAGAAGTGTGTATCCAAGGAGAAAAGCATAAGAAACTCATCAAAGAGCTAGAAGCTGAGAAACTAGAGCAGCTGAAAGTCATAGAGGGTCTGAAGGGTGAGATTTCTTTGTTGACCTCTAAGCTAGACCAAATGACCAAATCCATCAAAATGTTGAATAAGGGATCTGACACCTTGGAAGAGATCCTGAAGATAGGACAGAAGTCTGGAACCACTTCTGGTTTAGGCCTTGGGAAGAGATCATCAGCTGAACGCAAACGCCCAAAGGCTAAAGTTCAGAAATCCAAAGGGAAGTCACATCCAATGTCTCAACATCGAGGAACCAGAATGAGCAATCATCAGAAGAAGAAATTCAAGAGATGGAGATGTCATTACTGTGGTAGATTCGGTCACATAAAACCCTTCTGCTATAGGCTGCATGGTTACCCAAACCAGACCCCACAAGGTAGGCCTAAGAAGAAGGTGTCTACGCATAATGTCCCCATTAAGAAACAAACATGGGCGGCTAAGCAGACACCTCAGGTCAATCCTAAGCAGCAGGCACCTAAGCTTCACTTCTCTCCTGAGAATCAACAGTGTGTTGCTAACCTTGCTCACACATCTTCAAAGGGCACATATCAGACAAGACTGGTACCTTGATAGTGGCTGCTCAAGGCATATGACTGGGATGAGCAACCTAGTGGTGAATCTACATCCTCCTACCACCAAGTTTGTAACATATGGTGATGGAACTAAAAGAGAAGTCAAGGGTGTTGGTAAGCTGGACTGTCCTGAAGCTCCAAAATTGAGTGGTGTATTGTTAGTAAAAGGACTAACTGTGAACCTCATAAGCATAAGCCAGCTATGTGACCAAGGATGCAAGGTGGAATTTACCAAGGGAGGATGTGTGGTGTTGAATGGGTGCAATCAAGAAGTGATGAGAGGAGACAGATCCAGAGATAATTGCTATCTATGGAAATCTAAAGACTCTCTCAACTTTCCCAAGTGTCCTTTAGCCAAGGGAGATCAGGAAGGGAAGCTGGGACATGGAAGACTTGATCACCTTCAGGTACAAGGAATGAAGAAAAGCAGTTCCAAGAGAACTATGAGAAGAGTCTCATATCTGTCTTTAGATAAAAATACAGACTGTGGAAAATGTCTGATTGAAAGTAATGAGCCATTGGCACCTATTGGTCATCATACAAAGGATATGACAACAAGGGATAGACAGAGGTGTGTATTATTGTCGTCTGAAGAATCTTAACACCTAGCGTGTGGTAGTAGGTGGTCAACCCTAGTATGGAGGAACCTGATGCAGACAGAGTACAATGTCACCCGAAATGTCATGACATTGTACGCTGCTAAGTGTGACAATAGTAAGGGCAAAGAGGGAATGCGTACGTCTGAAAATTTATAGCAACTAATGAAGTTAGTTAGCTACTGTTTAGTAAGTCAAATTATTAAACAACAAATAGTGAGCTCTGAGTGGTCAAAATCTAATAGACCTTACTCTTGCATAAAGCGTTTCACATTCCGTCGCTTCAAACACCATTCGTGCAAACCCTCTTCCAAAGAAACGGTTCAACTTCCCTCTGAGATATTCAGCATGGCACACCAATCCGATACCACCTCCTTCACTACCGTGTCCGATTCTCACAGCACGGAGTTTGGCAACCCCAACCGGGAGGAAGTTAGTGTCAATGCTGCAACGTCGCCCCATGCAAGAAGACCAAAAGAAACGGTCTCCAGAATCTCCTCAGCTATCGCTCTGGACAACCCTTCCAAGGAAGGATCGAGGTATGTGCACAATGCCATTGCCTCTATGGTCACTAAGATTCTGTCCGGTGATCGGAATGTTCCTGGGGTTTCCGTTCCCTTGAACACTATCGTTCCCGATGATGTTGCATGTCGTGAAACCGCAATAGTGTTAAGGGAGAATGTGTCTGGATTACCTGAAGAGGGTCCTAAGAATGATAAACATGTAAGCAAGGTGAGAGGTGAGAAGGTAAGTGTCCCTCAAGATGTTGAGGCCAACCCTAGAGCTGACACAGTCAACCTGGAAGAGTTCTCTGATAATGAACTGTTGGCCTCAGTTATCCCTAGCATAGCCAAGAGGGTCAGGACTAGGAGAGGGAAAAAGACAGTGATGCAAAGGTCTCCATCCAAGGAAGTTGATGAGACAACTTCTCCCAAGCAAACAGTGACAGAAAGTGCACGCAAAAGGAAAGGTCATGGCCCTGCAAAATCTTGGAGCAAAGAGGTGCCCAAGAAACTGAAGACCAAGGCTGTTGTGGTGGAGTCTGACTCGGATGCTCCCTGTGATGTCACAACATCCCTGTCCAGGAAGAAGCCAACCTCTAGCAAGTTGGCTGCTAGCGTTCCAGAGGTGCCTATAGACAATGTATCCTTCCACTTTGCCTCTAGTGTGAACAGATGGAAGTATGTCTACCACAAGAGGCTGGCCTTGGAGAGGGAACTGGCTCAGAATGCCTTGGAGTGTAAGGAAATTGTGGATCTTATCAGAGAGGCAGGACTGATGAGAACTGTGACTCAACTACCCAAGTGCTATGAGACTCTGGTGAAGGAATTCATTGTCAATCTGTCTGAGGAGTGTGCTGATGGGAAGTCCAGAGAGTTTAGAAAGGTCTATGTGCGTGGCAAGTGTGTGACCTTTTCCCCCTCAGTAATCAATTTGTACTTGGGAAGAACAGATGAAGTGCAACCAGAGCTTGAAGTGACTGACAACAGAATCTGTGAAGTCATCACAGCAAAGCACGTCCGGAAATGGCCTCTCAAAGGGAAGCTGGTGGCCAGCCAACTCAGTGTGAAGTATGCCATGCTACACAAAGTTGGAGCAGCCAACTGGGTACCCACAAATCACAAGTCAACTGTGTCGGTGATGTTAGGAAAGTTCATCTATGCTGTTGGAACCAAGGCAAATGTGGACTATGGCACCTACATCTTTGATCAGACCATGAAACATGCTGGGAGTTTCAGTGTGAAGGGACCTATAGCCTTTCCGTCTCTCATATGTGGTATTGTGCTGAGTCAATTCCCACACATCCTAACAGACAATGACTTTGTGAAAAGAAGAGAAAGTCCATTGGCCTTCAGCTACAAACTGTTCCAGGGCAAGCATGTCCCTGACATTGTCATTACATCGGAAGAAGCATCCAAAACTGGCAACCAACCAGATAAAGCTGCTGTCATTGCTGTGCTCAGAGAGACTTGCAAAGAGCTGGAGGCTAGGAAGCTTGCTTTGGAAAAGCTGATCTTTCAATTGGAGATGTCTGCAGAGGATACAGATGGAGCTGCAAGGCAAAGCTCAGAGGGTGAGGAGGAGGCTAGTTCTGAGGAGGAGGCTGATGATGAGGCTGAGGAATAAATACTTGTCCTTTTTTTTGTGTTTTCTGTCATTTGTGTGTAATTCTGCTTACTATTTGTGGATCTGTAATTTAAAGTGTTGCTTTGGCAACATTTTTGACAAAAAGGGGGAGTGACAAGTGATACCCCAGGACAACAGAATTTTATTATTCTGTTAAAACAGGTTCATGACAGATTCAAATTTTCCTCTCCTGCAGCTGGTGTATGATGAAGTTTGTATTTAACTTATGTGTGTATGCTGTTGTGTGTGTGAAGTTTTTATTTAACTTCCCCCTACCCCCTGCAGCAGCTGATGTGTGCTGCTTTGTGAAGTTTTTATTTAATTTCCATGTATGTGAGTGTGCTGCCACTCTGAGTGTATTAGCTAGGTTTATTTCCTGCTAGATGTGTGATTCTGCTGCTATGAACTCTGTTGTGGGGATCGAAGTGTTTTAGCCAAAAATTTGCCAAAGGGGGAGTTTGTAGGTGTTTAATTGGCTGCATTATATGGTAAAACACTAGCTAGATTCTAATGTCTTGACTGATGTCATGACATGGTGTGTATGTGTGACTGCATTGTAGGTTAGAATATCTAACTGTACTCTGATGTCTTGACTGAAGTCATGACACACTTGAGTAGTTACTGCAGGATTAGCTAATACAGGATTTATTCTAACTGTACTCTGATGTCTTGACTGAAGTCATGACACACTTGAGTAGTTACTGCAGGATTAGCTAATACAGGATTTATTGAATGTCAAACTGGAGACTGTGACATTCATCCCTGTCAGCAGCTACTGAGGAATAGAACAGTTGGCGTTCTGTTAGAGCTCAGTATTCATTTGCAGTCTGGTTATCAAGGAAGAACCAGACCTGGCATAAGGCCTACTGTGTGAATGTCAAACTGGATGTTATGACATTCATCATGGACAGCATATACTGAATAATAGACAGAGTGGTGTTCTGCTACACTTCAATATGTTTCTTAGTTTGTTCTTCAAGAGGATAACAGAACTAACTTGAGGCCAAATGTGTAAATGTCAAATTGGATACTTTGACATTTATTAATGTAAGCTGTTATTGTATCATGGTCTTTTTGGTCATGTACAGGTCAGCAAAATTGTACAGTCTGTTTTCTGGAAAAATAGACTCATCATATGATCCTTGATGTCAAGCTGAATGTCGTGACATTCATTCCTGACAGCATATGCTATATTGTAGGTTGTTCAGTTTTCTGTTTCAGCTTTCTCTTAGGCTATTCTTCAGGAAGTCAACAGCTTAGAGAAAAACCAGGAAATCAACAACCAAGCTACATTTAATGAACCTAACAAATAGCCTATTTGTTAGTAACCTAGATATTGAATTTATGGGAACTCGCGTGACCTTAAATTCAGGAGAATACAAGTGCAAAAGCCCAGGTACTGCAATATAAAAGGAAGTCGTTCCTTCATTCAGTTTCGGGGATTTTGAGGCGTGAAGATTAAGTGTGTCCATCATACTTCACTGCTGTATTTTTGTGAGTCTTGTATTAGACATATCTTGTAAGCCAAGCCTTTATCACGTTGATGATTGCTTTGGCATAGGGTGTTCATTGAGTTGTAAGTGTTGTGTTGCTCAAAGCTTTTAAGCGTGAGTGCTGTGTATCTTGATTAAAGCTGTGAAGCACAATCAAGAGTTGTTTGAAGTGTGACTTCAAAGTTGTCTTTAATATTGATTAAAGGTAGTAATCACTGAGGTGATTGAGGGGGAGTGAGTAGGAACTCTGATCTTAGAGTAAGATTGAAATTGCATTGGGTAGGGATTAAGTGACGAGTTGTAAACGGGTGAGTTTAGCTTTGAATTAATACTACTGATAGTGGATTTCCTCCCTGGCTTGGTAGCCCCCAGATGTAGGTCATGTTGGACTGAACTGGGTAAACAATTACTTGTGTTATTTACTGCACTTACTGTTAAGTTTTGCATAATTCTTGTCTGTGCAGAATTGGATGTCATAACAACCCGTGTGACATCTAAAGTCTGATAACTAGAATTTCAGGTACCATACGCTTAAGTGATTTTGGGCATATTATAAGATATGGGCCAAAATACACTTAAGTGGGCTTTTAGCTTGAAGCCCACACAAGTGGTTATATAAATAGAACCCTTGGGTAGAAGCATTGTCACTCTTGCATTTTCGTTTCTCTCTCTCTCTCTCTCTCTCTCTCTCTCTCTCTCTCTCTCCCTCTCTCTCTCTCTCTCTCTCACTCACTCAAAGCCTTCATTCGTAGCAGCTAGCACTGAGATTGAAGGAATCCGTTCGTGTGGACTAAGTAGAGGCGTTGTCATCGTTCAACGTTCGTGATTGTCACAAGAGGTAACGATTCTATCACTGATCATGCCCATTCGTAAGGATCATTAAAGGAGAAAAATTTAAATTCCGCTGCATTTTGGATTGCCATTCTCCTTCATTAAGACCACGAACAAAAACAAAGACAGGCAAACAATATATACAACACAAGATATGGATCAAATGAGCAAAGTGAAAAGGACTTGAAACATAAACAAGTTGCACGAAATGTAAATTGCAATGAATGATAAAGGTAATGAAATTTAAAGTGCATCAAGTAAATGACTTGAAAGTAAAGCAACATTAATAAAAGTTTAATCAAATGTTAGTAAAGAGTTTTAATTGTTTAAGTCATTATTTGGAGAACACTCAACCATCCATTCACAAGTATGAATCCATGAACCAAGACATCATCCATGAGAAGGGCTCTAACTTGGATAAATCAACAAGTATGCCACTAGCTCTCATGAATGGAAAAAAGGTCAAGTTTTCACGCAATGCCATGAAGAATGGGAGACTTACAATCTCACTTACTAGAACGTTATGCCTTGCGGGACAAATTTAGCTCTATGTTAAGCAATCGTAATTGGACTTATGTAGAAGTCACAACTATCTTAGGTCGGGCAATAAAAATATAGGTGTTAATGCATGTTAGAGATTTGGTACAAAGAACCAAACTCCTAAAACATACCATACACTAAAAGAAATGGGAAATATCTATCTCAGTTAGGCTCATGTTGATTCATCTGACACAAGGTCGTTGATGAATCAACTAGCATTAGACATGAAGAGAATTCATTGGTCAAATGATGGATTGGGGGAGAATAGGGATGAGGATGAAGAGGAAAGGGGAAATAGAAACCCAAATTGATCATAGGAGGAGTTTCATCTGATCAATACTATTCATTTTGGGAGATGAAATGTACATTTCATAAATCCCCTAAATCCAATAGTATTGGTCAAACAAAAGTTTAATCAACCATGACCATGGTCAAACAGAAAGTCAAACATCACAATACCAAATAAATGGCTCAACATAATTTTTAATCGATTGTTCAAATAAAAATCAATTTTAAAATGAATTGAAATGCATTTTTAAATGGACAAAACCTCAAATCCCTTCAAGACACCAAATAAATGGCCAAGGGATTTATCCTAGGTCGAACAAGGTCAAAAGACCTTAGACAAAAAATTTCACAATTTTTGGAAAGTTAGAAGTATTTTAAAATATTTAAAAACAAGTCTAAAATCATTTAATTCATGAAAAATATCAAAATTAATCCAAAAAATGATTTTAATTCAAAATATGAAATACGAAAATATTAAAGATTTTTGGTGAAAGCCCCATTTTTTTGGATTAAAAATGAAATTTCTATGAATTAAATAAAATAGAAGGGTTAAACATAAAATCAGAAAATAAAATAAAATACAATAAAACAAGGCCCGTCAGATATCCCTCATTAATTGAGGTGACAGATTTGATGGACACGACGCGCGCTCCATCATGGTCTCTAGTCAACGCGTGCACACAGATGGTCATCTGAACCAAGGGACGAGATTAAAACGTTGGAGCAAGATCAGATGGATGGAGACATGCAAACACATCACCAGAGCTAGGACTCCGGTCATCTTCTCCGGTGGACCTCACTGGACTGGTCTACCACCAACCACTAAGAAAATGAAAAATGAACACACTATTTTAAAGGGAAAAAGGTCAGGAGCTCGAATCTGGCCTCAATTTTTCGTAATTCGAAGTATATTGAAAGATACGAGGATTTGAATTTTGAGAGCAATTCTTGATGCAATTCCAACTGGTTCTTCTTCCTCTTGCTTGCAGGACTTGAATGAAGTGAAAATGGATGTGAATCCACACTTGAGAGAATACCTTGAGAATTTATTTGAAATCGAGTTCTTGTTCACAAACAGAAGTTGAATCAAGAACTCGATTTCAAATAAATTCTCAACGTATTCTCTCAAGTGTGGCAATGTGCTTGCTTGGCAGAGCTTGGGAAAGGGGTCTTCTCAATCTGACGCAATGCACTTCATTATATAGGCAAAGGAGTTAATTTCTACACCATTCAAAATTTGAACCAAAAATAGTAAGTTCATATGCATGGGTGCACGAACATGCATTAGGCCTAAAATGATGATTTCGTTGAGTCCAAATTCGTTCACAAACCATGATGAGATCATATTATGAAGCCATGCAATGGTAAGTAGAAATTGAGTTCAAAAGTTGATAAAATAAGCCATGAGAAGAATCCATGCACAAGTCCCTCAATTCTTGTCCAAATAAAGTGATCTTGGACTCTTTAGAAAGGTGACATGAAGGGGAACAACTTTGATGTTGAAGAATTTTTCATTTGGAACTTGGATAATGATGAATTTGGAGATGGAAGTTGGAAAAATCAAACATGGTTGAAAATTTTCTAAGTACAAAGTCAAATGACCACTTCTTCCACCTCGAATAACTTTGACTATGAGCTTTAAATGAAAATGGTTTCTTCACCAAAGTTGTAGCTATATTATTCCTATTAAAATTTGGCACAAAGTTTACATCATTTGGATCTTGCTGATGGAGTTATGGATTTTAGAAGTTGAGGAAAATTTCTTGTTCAATGACGATGACCCAAAATGACCTATTATATTTCCTCTTGGTACATGCCTGTAGCGGTGTATTCATCACTTTATGATTTTATTGACTAAATCAAAAGCAAAGCATACAAAGATAGAGTCGCCACCGCACTTTTATTTATCCAAAGGAATGGCTAAAAAGCGAACAAAAGCCTAAGAAGTTTTACACAGAAAACTAATAAAAGGGGTACAGAGATCTGGGTAAGGGGATAATTATGCAAAGGGAAGGTGTTAGGCACCCAATGCATCCTAGGTACTCCTAGGGAACCCTTTTCACAAGTTGTTGTATCAGATGATTGTTTATGAAAATATTTATTGTGCAAACATTGATTGGGAGGATGAGAGAAGAATATACAAATTTTATTATTTTTGTGTTTGGATGGAAAGACCCATTCCCTACGTACCTTTACAGGATCAAAACCTCGTAGTTCGGCTAAAAGATTTCCAAAAAGAAAGTGGATTGATTTTAAACAAAAGCCCTAAGGTCTTTCATTATCCATGGGAGAAAACTCAACCTATACAACCACAAGTCCACCATGTGAGAACAACTTCAACTTGCTAGTGAGGGACCATGCCCTATAATAAGCAAGGAAGTCTTACAATTCAATCACTAAGGACAAAAAGGTGAGATTTACATCAACCTCTAAGATAATTGAGATCTATGGCTAATGTATGAAAACTTATCAAGAAGTGGACAAGGGCCACAAAAAGCAATTGAGTGAGTGAAATTACCATTTGGAATTATTCACAAAGATGAAGTCAAAGCTGACATTAGATTCAATTCAGAAGAAGTGTTGTGAAAATGAAGTTTGAAAATCAGAGGCTTAAGGCCTAGGTTTCTAGTTTTGAAAACAGATGAAAATGTTTGCACAAAGTTTTCTGGTTTAGGTTAACATGCAAATGGAGGTTGTAAGGAAACAAAGGTGGGGAATGAGGAGTAAAACTTCTTAGGAGTTCACCTCTTGAGATCATATGTAGATGATCCAAGTGATTCCTTTGGAATAGGCAATAAGCAAAGCAAACAAGCAAGGTTAAAAAGAAATAAAGATGGAAACAGATGGCCAATAAATGGTCTTATATCCAACTCCACAACAAGAAACAAAATAGGAAACAAGTTGCCAATCAATGGTCTTATACCTGACTCCACAAAATGATCACAGGAAACAGATAGCCAATCAATGGTCTTACATCTGACTTCTCACAAGACAAAAATAGGAAATGGAGTGCCAATCAATGGTCTTATGTCCACCTCCACAAAACAAAGATGGAAACCAGATGCCAATCAATGGACCTACACTAGCCTCTCAAAGCAAAGAAAACAAATGCAATAAGCAAGAGGAAACAAGTTGCCAATAAATGGTCTTACACTCGACTCCCAGGAAATGGAATGCCAATCAATGGTCTTAGTTCCAACTCCTACCAGATCACAGGAAACAAATGCCAATAGCTGGACTTACAATTGACTCCTCAATGGACAAAACAAGATGTCACAAAGTATGAACGATGATCATGAAATGATATACAATTAATGCTCAAAGATGAAAACAATTCACAGAGGCACACACGAACAATTATGCACAGATGGACAAATAAGCAAACAAACAGTCACTTATCAGACATTATACACAATCAATAGGCTCAAGCAAGGTTGGGCTTTAGTCAAGGGGTCATATCGACCTTGACAAACAAGCCAAATACTGGAATGGGTAGTCAGGCTCTTAACCTCTAACATTGAGAGTTAGGGTGAGCAGATGAAATGGAGATGAGGGTTATGCCTCATAGCTCTTAACTCGGGCCTGGGTGAGCTTGAATCAATAGAAGGTGTGGGAGTCCAAAATGAGGAACTCTATTCCACAACGACTGACTCTATATACAAGATTTTGGGTTTTTATTCAAATTGCATCAACACATGGTGTGAGCAAGATGAAAGACACAACTGAATAGCAGGGGATGGATTGCACATCCCTTCTATCTTCCAATTGCCTCTTAAGAGGACTTAACCTGATTGGTACAACATTAAACAAACAAAGACATGGCCTCTTAAGGAGGGCTTCAGACAGGTGCCTGCCAAAATAACATGACAGGTCTTCCAGACTACATGGAGAATAGGAATTTACCTAAGTGGTATGCCAACCATAAGCAAAGAAAATCAACTCAATCAATGAGTTAAAGCTACTAAAGTACCTCTTGAAGAGCAGCTTCTAGAAATGCACAATTCAAGACTCCAAACGATCCAAATGAACTCCTGAGATGTTATCTTGAAGCTTTATGCAGTAATTGAGGCTTGTAGTGGCTTAGATCCAGCTCAACAATCAACTTCCATCTTCACCTTCATGCACTTGCCATGCTTGATTTCCACACGAATTCAACAATCCAAAGCTTGATCTGCAGTAAATCCACACCAGAGAACAAGGATATGGAAGAATATAGCAATGTTATATGAAGAAAATTTGAATTATGATTAGGAGAAAATTTTGGAGGAAGAGAGAATTTGGATCTAGAAATGGTGAAAATCCCCAAATTCTGTTATGATTATGGTATTTATATGCTGTACTAATCATACTGAAAATGTTAATTAAACTTGGTTAATGGTGATTAGCAAAAATAAGGTGTTTTGCAAAATTGAAAAATTGGTGGTGCATGGAGTAATCCCACGTGAACAGTGCCAAATGAGAGCTTAAATTCATTTAAAAACTTCCCATGCACATGTTAGCAATGGTAAATTGTCCATATAATGCACCAATTTTGGATTTGCAAAATTCCCTCCAAAATGGGCATGAAATAGCAAATGATCATATGATGCAAAATTCAAGCAATGTGATGAATGATTTAGAAACTTCATGTCATGAGAAGAATTTGGCAAAAAGGAGCACTCAATTTGGAGTTATGAATAAAAAGTTATGGCCTTTTGAAGTTCCATGCACCCTTCGCAATGATTTAATCATATCTCCTCAACCATTCATCAGATGATCATGATCTGGGACTTTTTGGAAATGGGAGAGAGAGATCTTCAACTTTCATGTTAAACAAAAATTCATTTGAAGCTTCTTTGATGTTGGAAAGTTGAGTTGAAGTTGGTCCAAAAACTTTCCATTTTTGGAAAGTTGAAATTACAGGTCACTTTCCATTTTTGGAAACTTTTGTACTGACTTCAAATTCTTCAATGTAGATGTTTGAAATGATGAATAAGCATGATTTGGACATGAATGGGATGAAGAAACTCAATTTCTCAATTCAAAACCCACAGTTGACTTTTCAGTTGACTGGTATTGGTCCTTAGATGACTTGAAAATATTCTGATGAACTTGGGCCTTTGCCACTTGGGGAATTGGTTCCAAAATGAACCTCTAGCTCATATAAGCTCAAAATAATGATCACATGATCCATATCTCAATGAAAACCTCATTCTCTTGTACAAAGGATTCACTTGATTGCCTTGACCTGTTGACTGCTTAAGCTGCAAGTAACAAAGGTTAATGACATATTTTTGTACATTTTGGTTAGTGATTAAAAGAAAAGCAATGATATACAAATGCAAGCAATGCTTAGTGATCAAGAACCACTCTCAAGAAAGATCCCACCCACAGGGAAGGAAGCAAGGTGCCCAATGATCCTTGAAGCTATGCAATGTTATGATATGATGCCATGAGGGATCTTAGGGACAAAATTGAGGTCTTACAATGCCCTTTCAAGTTGAATTTTACATTTCTCAAAGAATAAAATTTGAATAAGAGATCTTGAATTTGATCATGCCTTCACATCATAAAAATTGAGTAATTAATGGTCCTTGGATGTTGACCTCCTAACTAGGGCACAAACAAAATGGCCTATAATCTTTCACCATAAACAATGATTTTACAAGAATAATTAGCTCTGAATGTCAACATGAAAGATGTTTGGAATGTCATAAAGAGTAACGTTTCTCTTGGAATACTTTTCATATGATAAATTTTTTAGGAGATAGGGTCTAGGTAACCACGATTTTGACCAGTTGACTTTCTCTGGTCATCCTGCTTGAACTAACTTGCAAACACGAAATTACTTTGATCTTTGGGGCTCATGGATAATTATATATACTTAATATGATGTATAATGAAGTATCCCTTGATATCTTTGACCAATTGATGAGGAGACTTGCTGAGGAAGTCCCACAAGATACCTAGATGAATTAGGGCTTCCAAGGAAATCAAGCTTCAAACTCTTGATGAATTCTTGATCAAAATGATAAAGAAAGAACATGAGGATCCATATATGATACTTAGAACCATTTTGAACCTTTCATTGATTGATCTCTTACATTGAGGGTCTCAAACCCTAGATATGAGATTGATGGGGGCACAAATGGACACACACACCTACAAAAGAAACAATACTACACATAGCCATATTTTTTTGTATTTTGGTTAGTAAACAAAGAAAAATAAAGTATGATACAACAAATGTTCTTGGTAATCTCTCCCAATGCAAACCCAATGAATGAGGGGTGAGGAGGGTTCCATGTTGTGATCCCAAAGCCAATGCAAATGATGAGATAGCATGAGGGATCTTAGGGTCAAAATTGAGGTCTTACAGTTGCCTCTATTTAAGGAAATTCTAGCTGAGGATGTGAAGGTTAAATTCTTCATATCAACTCAGTAGAATGGACTTAAATAACAACATCAAGAAACAAATTTTGGTCCCTAAGAGACCTCATGATGCATATGATATGAATGTTAAAATAATCTTTGCGGAGAATATATTGCCAAAAAGGAAAAGAATCCGGAGAGATCGAAAGTCTGCAGGAGCATAATGCATTCCATAAGGAAAACACACTGGTGAGACGGAGACTCTAGGGATAAAAGCTATGTGTAGCCAAACTATGACTTGAAAACTGCTAGAGACACGAGGGCATTTTCCATGAAAATAAATCAGTGGAAAGACTCGATTGGGGAAAAGGGAAATCTGCATGTATTGGGATAATACCACTACATCAAGAAACACTCGCTGGGGAAATGCGTATGTTAGGGTGAGACTGAAATACTCAAACATAAAAAAAGGGAATCCGATTTCTCACAGAAATACGAAACCAAACTCAACTTGGAAAGAAAAACTTCAACACATGATTAAAAGAGATATATTATCTATTGCCGACTACTAGGTAGGGAGATAATATATTCTGACAGAGGGACATCCGTTACCGGTTAAGGTAAACATATCAAGGATGACTCACTGAGGAAAAATGAGGAGTATTCATTACCGATTACTGGGTAAGAATGACCTACCGAGGAAAAGAAAACAAATAGGATTTACAACTACCTGTTACTGGGCAGAAGACCAAAGAGAGAGTATCTGTCACCGGTTAAAGTGAACATATCAAGGATAAACTCAAAGGGAAGAATATCTATCACCGGTTAAGATGAACATGTCAAGGATAGACTGTAGGGAAAAATAGGAATTACAACTATAAATTACTGGGTAAAATACCAAAGGAAGATAAAATTCATCACCGGTTAAAGTGAACATATCAAGGATAAACTCAGAGGGAAGAATAGGATTTATATCTGCCATTACTGGACAAAATACTACAAATAGGCATTACAACTAGCTTTTTACTGGGTAGAATACCGCAAGGAAGAGAAAATCCATCATCGATCAAAACAAACATATCAAGGATAGACTCTCTAGCGAAAGAAGGAATTACAACTACCTTTTTACTAGGTAGAATACCAAACAGGAAGCATATCCGACATCGGCTAAGATGAACATCAAGGATAAACTTGCTGGGGGAAACAGAAGAATGAATCCGCTGGAGAAAATCAAATAGGTTCATTACCTTTTTACCGGTTACTGGGTAAATTAACATAGGTAAAGTACTTAACACCAAGAAGAATATTACTAGTTACTGGGTAATAAACTCTCAGGGACCAAAAGATCTATCTAGGTAGGAACTAGAAAGAAACGACCAAACAAGACTCAAACCAATGAGGATATAACTCAAGGGGAGTGGTTCCATCCAGATAATAAACTGGGGAGGAAACTGAAATAATAATCATTCACGAGGAAATATCTCAGTGGGGAAGGAGAAATGATAAACGTTTTCTACATAAAGGGGCTGACACTCTACCATTGAGGGAGGACAGACATACCACATCTACATGGGGATATAATGTCACCAAAGTAGGGAATCAGAAGAAAGATCAATGCGATAAAAATGCACACTAAAATATTTGATGTTGTGTTTTATGCATGTGTATGCATGAGTATGTACATGATTATGCTGACGAATTAGCACAAAGGATACCAATAACGAGTTTTTGAATCATCACAACTAGATACTCGGCTAATCTCAACAAGATGGAAACACAAATTGGAGAACCTGCTTGGGATGAAAATAAATCACCAAGGATATAAATCCTACTCAAAGTAATACACTCAACTCTGGTTGGGAAAAGGCATGGAAAACATGCATCCCCTAGAAGACTGCGGACAAAGAAGGATCTGCTGAGGATCCTATCAGAGCAATAAGTCATCATAGCGGGGAATTTTAATTCAACACCATATCAAATGGGAGACAACCTTGCAGGGGACACTATCAATACTGATCAGAACCAAATACTATCTGAAGAAAGAAGTCTTCTATTAGAATATGGAAGTCCGTTGGGGTCTCAAGTCACAATAAGAGGTAAAAAATCTGAGTGAGGAGAACCATACGATCTACTGGGGATTCCGTCCAAAAAACATCTTTGTGGGGATTCACTAGGGATACAACAATCTTCCAGGATAAATCAAAGGCCTCACGAGGATACAAAGGTCAGCAAAAGTCATCAGACTCTTCTTGGAGATTGAGAAATAAACCAATTCCAAGCTACCAAAATATCAACCGGATCTACAGACTCACACAGGGGAGAAACTGCCATGGCTACGCAACATCCAAATAAAGGCTGGGGGAATTTGGAGACCAAATAAAGGTTCCAAGATAATCCAGGGTTCATTCACCAATAAATCGAGAAATGAAAAAATATGAAAGCCTCAACTGGGGAAAGATGAATTGCACAAGGGACAACATATCTGATACTGGAGATGAAAACCCACCAATCATGTTAGGGATGAACAACAAACTGTTATGGAGGTAAAGTCATCAAACCACTGCTAGGGGAAGACCAACAATACTTCACACATCAAGACTTACCGTCTTCGATATTGCTGTGGACGTTCCTTTTTTGAAATCGATTATTCTTAAAGTAAATGGCTTATTATTTTAATAAAAATGATTGTTCATTGATTTATTTATTTCAAAATTATCATCATAAAAAATTCAATTTTAAAACAGAAATAGATAAGAATAACAAATAATTGGATAAAAGCTTAACTTTATTTAATAGAATCGTAGTACGCAAATGGCGGGACTCCATGGATCTTTACAAATTTTAAAAATGGTAATTTACATGGAAAAGGGCTATATTATATACCATGACCACTACTCTCCCTACCAACTTCGGAATCCACTGTGTTCTTGTCTTCCACTGAGAATGATGACTTAGAACCAAATGCCTGAAGGTAGAGAAAAACAATAAAGGGGGTTTGAATTGTTTTTGAGAGAATAAAAATTTATGGAAATAATACACACGCAGAAACAAAGGAAATCAACACAAAATTTTATACTGGTTCGCTTGAAATTCAAAGCTACTCCAGTCCACCCGGCCAAGGTGATTTCGCCTTCAAAAAGGACTTAATCCACTAATCTTGAAAGATTACACGACCAATCGTCTAAGAGAATAAGGATCTCTTAGCCCTCTCAAGTTTACAGACTTCACAAGTCCATTGAGGAATTATCTTAGCAATATGATATGCTTACGGTAATGAATAGTGCTTCTAAAATAAGCAGAAATTACACAAGGTAAGAGCAAGAAATATTCCCATGTTAGAGCAGTAGATAGTGAGACAATGAATAATGAATAGTGGAAGTATTGTATTCGTATGTTTCTAGTGTCTTCTTTGGGTGGCGTTCCATCCTTTATATAGGAGTAGTGAGAAGACCGTTGAGTGATGTTAATGTCAGAATCTTGGCCATTGATGGATGATTAATGTCATTAATCTCCGTGTTCTTTCCAAATCAATATTTGGAGCGCCATAACATCCTTCTAAAAATAGCATCTTTCCATAAGCGAGTTTCTTCAAGGTTAAGCTTTCTGAATCAGAGGATCCTAAAGTCAGAGTCTTCATTAAGCGATTGCAACTTCAGAAGATGCTTATTGCTGACTATCTTTAGAGTTTCTCTTTACTTGATTTTATCAG
This sequence comes from Lathyrus oleraceus, assembly GCF_024323335.1. NCBI lineage: Eukaryota > Viridiplantae > Streptophyta > Magnoliopsida > Fabales > Fabaceae > Lathyrus > Lathyrus oleraceus. The sequence goes on along the minus strand of NC_066583.1, from coordinate 13,301,633 downwards.
AGCGTACTGTAAGACCCTAATTTTGACCCTAAGATCCCTCATGGCATTATATTCATTGCACATTGCATTTGCCTCAAGGATCATAGCATCTTGGCTCCTTAACCCTAGGGTGGGAACTTGTGTGAGTTGGTTTGAGACCACCAAGCCTGCTTGAATTGTATATTATTGCTTTTCTTATTTTGTTTACTAACCAAAAGCACAAAAATATGTCACTAACATTTTTTGTTTTATAGCTTGAGCAATCATAAGATCTGAAGCTCCTAGATGGTCCCTACTCTTTGATTTGGCCAGGTGAAGGTGAAAGCAAGCATGACAATGGTTCCCAAGGCTCTCAATCATCATATATTCCTCCCAAGTATCTTAATTTGTCAATTTGATCAAAGAAAACCAAAGGGCTTAAGGATTGTTTCCCAAGGAAACCCTAATTCATCTGTGCATCAACTGTGCCTTGCTCATGAAGCAACCTCAACCCATGATCAAATGAAATCAAGGGAAGTTCTTTAATTAATCATTTAATTCATATTTGATCTTATTTGAGTTTCCTAAATCATCAATTCATCAAGGTTTGAAGTTTGGACTTGAGAAGTTGATTAGTCAATTCATCTGACTATTTTGAAATCCACTGAGACCTAACTTTTAATGTGTTTGTCAAATGAATATGACCCCAAGAGAACAAATGTTATTATGAACCATATGAACAACTTTCATGTTCATAAAAAATTGATTTTAATCTTGGAAGGTCATCACCCATTTCAAAACATTATAGGTCATTTTGACTGAAACCCTAATTTTGGGTCAACTTCCCAAGGACCTAACTCACTCATTTTTCATGATTTTGATGTGGGATCAAATGAATTGGAAATTTTAAGATGTCTAATTCATTTGTTATGTTTAACAAAGTTTCATAATCCAAAAATAAATACATGTGATAATGCAAAACATTATAGGTCACTTTGGACCAAAGGCATTGAAATGTGAAAAAGTCCAACTTCAAGTGCCCATAACTTTCTCATCGAAAATCCAAATGATGCAAAATTTAAGTCCAAATTGATTGTCTTGAAAAGATATACAACTTTTATGTTGAAGGTTTTGTCATTTTATGCTATTATCAATGAAACATAAGGGATTGAAGTTGGTCCATTTTGGAAAATTTCACATGCACATGTTTTGCACCTTGAACTTTATGACCAATTTTCACTAATTTCCCAATTCCAAATGGAGTTTTATCCAACATAATAATTGATCCTCATGTCAAAACCTTTCAAACCATTACCCACAAGGCCATGTTTCATTTTGGTAAGAGGTATTTTCGAAGAGGGGAAAGTTTTGGTGCAATTATGGAAACCTTGTTCAAACTTGATGTTGTGAAGGATCGTGCTCCATAGATCTGCATTTTCAAGGTTGATGCTCAAACTTTTTTGAATCGAAACACACTGATTATAGCTCATTTCTTGTGTTTATTGGCTTGGCTGAAGTCCTCTCGTAAGAGGCAATTGAATAATGTTCTTAATTTTGTAAATCCACCAAGTTCAGATTAAACACCATGATTTTCTCTCTCTAATTTCTCTTCCTATGAGAGTCTAGAGGAGAAACCAATGGTACAGGGGTGATGTACATCACCCCAGCTTTCCAATGATATGAGGATCTCCTATTTTCATTGAGATTTGAACCTGCAACTTCCACCGGCGCTGGTAAGCTTGCCGGAGAAGACGGTGGTTTACACCACTGTCTCTTTGCCAGATTAAAGGTGAGCCGTGTGATCATGCTTCCAGATCTAATCAGGTCCATTGGATGTTATGACTCTTATTAATGCCTTGTGTTACTCAGTTGACTTGTACTCATGGTGAGCACGCGCATGTGGACCATTTGATGTGCCAGGTCAATTAATGAGATTGGATCTAACGCACCCGATTTTTTTTATTTTCTAATTTAATCCTTTTTATTTCTTTATTTAATTTTTATTTTAAAAAATCCTAACTCTTTCATTTTTTATCCAAAAAATATGGGACCAATTGCATTATTTCCCTTTTTAATTCTAGTTTTTGAAAATGATTTTTAATATTTTTTATTTTGTCATTTGATATTTTTTGTGAATTTTCTCTTTTCATGTTATTTTTAATTCATTTTAAATAGTTTCCAATATTCAAAAAATACAAAAATATTTTCTTAACCTCTTTGAATGATGATGAATCTATGAAAAATATTCTCATCAATTTATTAATTGATTTGAGATTTATTTGAGATTTTAATTCAATTAGGTTATTTTTTATTCATTTTTAATTGTTTAAAAATAGTTTCTGGTTTCTAAAAATGCTGAATATTTTTGTCAAACTTTGTTTGACCTTGTTGAACTTAGGATGATCCATTTGGACTTTTCAAAGTTGATTTGATATGGATTTGAAGTTTGACCTTTAATTATTTATTTTAATTCAAGTATTATTTTAATTTTCAAAAATACCAAAAATATTTTATTTGTTGAACTTAGGGGTTATCCCACAAATAAAGTGGGAAACCACGCAAGTTATCCCTGCAAAAGTCATGTGCCTTCACAAAAACCCAACAAAAGGGTTAGTGAAACAAGATAGGGTAACCAAGAGTTGCCCCCAAATCAAAATGTAACCACATGAATCATGCTCTTTCAATTCACAAAAAGCTCACAAAAAGCAACCAAGGGTAGGAGGCCTAAACCTCTTGTCAAACACATGCATCAAAAGGGTATCAAATCCACCTATAATACCTTATACATTTAGAGCATTCAAATTAAAGGCATAAAGATGATGGATATAGGGCAAACCTGATTGGAGAGCTTGATTAAAATTGAGTTGCACCCGTGAGGCAAAGGTGATTCTGTGCAGTTGAGTTCCCTTCAGGGTTTGGAGGCTGCTCTGAACTCTGTTAGCTCTTCTCTCACTATCTTTTTCCCCAGGGTTTTGTTCCAAGGAAACCTCAGAGTATTTTGCTTCTCTCCTTTTTTCTCAAGTGAAGCCTTGGTATTTATAGGCTGAATTTCATGGTTTTGTGGGCTCAAATGAGAGAGACCCAAGTCCAAAATTTTTTATTATATTTTATTTATTTTTTATTTATTTATTTTTTTGTAAAATTGTTTTTTTTTTTCATTTTTTTTCCATTTTTTTTTGTTTTTTTTTTGTTTTTTTTTTCGGATCTAATTCTGATTGACATGATGAAATGCAATATGAAATGCTAAATGAATGCATGAATGAGGAGGGCAAATTTTGGGGTGTTACACTAACTCACTCATTTTTCATGATTTTGAGGTGGGATCAAATGAATTGGAAAGTTTAAGATATCTACTTAATTTGTTATGTTGAACAAAGTTTCATAATCCAAAAATAAATACATGTGATAATGCAAAACATTATAGGTCACTTTGGACAAAAGACATTGAAATGTGAAAAAGTCCAACTTCAAGTGCCCATAACTTTCTCATCAAAACTCCAAATGATGCAAAATTTAAGTCCAAATTGATTGTCTTGAAAACATCTACAACTTTGATGTTTAAGGTTGTGTCATTTGAGGCTTTCATCACTGAAACAGAAGGGCTTGAAGTTGGTCAATTTTGGAAAATTTCACATGTACATGTTTTGCACCTTGAACTTTATGATGAATTTTCACTAATTTCCCAATTCCAAATGGAGTTTTGTCCAACATAACAATTGATCCTCATGTCAAAACCTTTCCAACCATTACCCACAAGGCCATGTTTCATTTTGGTAAGAGGTATTTTCGAAGAGGGGAAAGTTTTGGTGCAATTATGGAAACCTTGTTCAAACTTCATGCACACTCATTTGCAATCATATTTGCACGTCCATTTCAGATTAATATGACTTAAGCTTGCAGTTCCAATTGGATTTGGACCCTCCATGCGCCTGTACAGGCCCATGCATGGAGGCCCTCATCACTCATGTGAAGGATCATGCTCCATAGATCTTCATTTTCAAGGTTGATGCTCAAAATTTTTTCAATCAAAACACACTGATTATAGCTCATTTCTTGTGTTTATTGGCTTGGCTGAAGTCCTCTCGTAAGAGGCAATTGAATAGTGTTCTTAATTTTGTAAATCCACCAAGTTCAGATTGAAAACCATGATTTTCTCTCTCTGATTTCTCTTCCTATGAGAGTCTAGAGGAGAAATCAATGATACAGAGGTGATGTACATCACCCCAGCTTTCCAATGATATGAGGATCGCCTATTTTCATTGAGATTTTTGAACCTGCAACTTCCACCGGCGCTGGTAAGCTCGCCGGAGAAGACGGTGGTGTACACCACCGTCTCATTGCCAGATGAAATGTGAGCCATGTGATCATGCTTCTAGATCTAATCAGGTCCATTAGATGTTATGACTCTTATTAATGCCTTGTGTTACTCAGTTGACTTGGACTCATGATGAGCACGTGCATGTGGACCATTTGATGTGCCAGGTCAATTAATGAGATTGGATCTAACGCACCAGATTTGTTCTATTTTCTGATTTAATCCATTTTATTTCTTTATTTAATTTTTATTTCAAAAAATTATAACTCTTTCATTTTTTATCCAAAAAATATGGGACCAATTGCATTATTTCCCTTTTTAATTCTAGTTTCTAAAAATGATTTTTAATATTTTTTATTTTGTCATTTGATATTTTTTGTGAATTTTTTCTTTTCTGGTTATTTTTAATTCATTTTAAATAGTTTCCAATATCCAAAAAATATAAAAATATTTTCTTGACCTCTTTGAATGATGATGAATCTATTGAAAATATTCTCATTAATTTATTAATTGATTTGAGACTTATTTGAGATTTTAATTCAATTAGGTTATTTTTTATTCATTTTTAATTGTTTAAAAATAGTTTCTGGTTTCTAAAAATGCTGAAATTTTTTGTCAAACTTTGTTTGACCTTGTTGAACTTAGGATGATCCATTTGGACTTTTCAAAGTTGATTTGAAATGGATTTGAAGTTTGACCTTTAATTGTTTATTTTAATTCAAGTATTATTTTAATTTTCAAAAATACCAAAAATATTTTATTTGTTTCTTGACCTTTAAGTTTCATTTTGCTTCTGTTTACTATGGTTTGACCTTGATCCCATTCATCTTTGGTCAATGTACTTTGTTTACTTCATTTGAATTTCAATTCATGTATATTCTTATTCATCTTCTTCTTCATCTTTTTTCTTTTTGATCAATGAGTTAAATATTGGTGGTTAGCCTTGATATATGGGAGGTTTAACCTTCCTTGATTCAAATCTAATTCATCTTGATCAAAGATCAAGTGAATGGCTTTGAATTAAGGATAGGTTGCTTCTTGATCAAGCAAAAAACCTAAATCAATACAAGATCATTCTTCTTTTCTTTTGGCATGGCAAGTTGTAAGAGCTTGGCTTACTAGTCAAGGTCTCTAACTTGTGTTTGTTGCCTATATTTTTATTGACCGGCCTCAGATAGGTGTGACTACTACATTAGTCCACTTATGATTGCTTAACATAGCGCTAAATTGCCTTATGGCACACTAACACTAACTATTGACCATTAACTTTTAATTTAAGTCATTTAATTCTTTCAATTTACTTTTATGCAATTTAATATCTTGTACATTATTCATTTGCTTTTTCCCTTTGCTCACTTGAGCTCATGTGTATGTTAACGCAATTTGCCTTTTGCTCACTTGAGCACATAATTGTGGATATACTATTGTGCTTGTTTTGTTTTGATTGTTGTGAACCAAATGCAAATGGATAAAAAGACTTAGACTTTAGGACATTCCCTATGCAAAAAGGAGTCAAGGAGCAACTAGGCCTCATGCCTTTAGAATGCTATAAAAAGAGAAAAATGTCAAAGAGCAACTAGGCCTCATGCCTTTAGAATGCTTAACCTTGAAGAGGACTTTGAAAGGATCCTAATCTCTAAACTCACTCTTGTCCATTCTTTGTTTGCATTGTGGAACTTTTTGATGTGTGTGTTCTTGTGTTAGGGATCCTAAATTTGATCCAAGTAGAAGAACCATTGTCATGAGCATCCCAAGTGAGAGATACAAAAGCCATTGGAAGATTCCTAAGAGCTTGCCTGCTTGAATGATTGCTTGAGTTATTTTCTTATTTGCTTGCTTATTCCAAAGGAAAGAGATCAACTTGGATCATCACTATGATCTCAAGAAGGGAACTCCATTGTGGTTTTATTTCTCTTCCTTCATCTTTGTATGTTTAGGACTTAGCCATTCTTCTTCTTCCCTCAACTCTAACCCAAGCCAAAACTTTTGTACAAACATTAACATTTGTTTTCAAAATTAGAAACCTAAGCATTATGCTTTTGATTTTCCAAACTTCTTTTCATAACACTTATTTTGAATTGAATCCTTAAGTCAACTTTGACCATATTTTGTAAATACTTTTCATTGGTAAATACAACTCACTCAATTGTTTTTTTGTGGTTTCAATGGCCACTTTTGCCAAAGCTTTTCATAAACATTAGATATTAGGTTTGAGTTATCTTAGTGGATGATATAATACTCACCTATATCCTTAGTGATGTACCATAAGACTTCCATGCTTATTATAGGGTTAACCCCTCACTAGCATGTTGAAGCTCTTCTCACATGGTGGATTTTTGGTTTTAGGTTGAGTTTTCTCCCTTTGATAACAAAAGACCTTAAGGCTTTTGGACCAATCAATTCACCAACTTGTTTTGAGATTTTTACCCCGAACTATGAGGTTTTGATCCTACCTTTTTAAGATGGTACGTAGGCAATGGGTTTATCCATTCAAACACAAGAATTGTAAATAATTTGTACATTCTTCTCTCATCTCCCCAATAATGTTTGCACAAATAATTTTTCACAAATACCAACCTACCTTACAACAAATTGTGAAAAGGGATCCCTAGGAGTACCTAGGATGTTTTGGGTGCTTAAAACCTTCCCATTGCATAAACAACCCCCTTACCCCGATCTCTGACATTTTTATTAATTTTTGATTTGATAAAACTTCTCGGTTTTTGTTCGCTTTCTAACCTTTCCTTTGGATAAATAGAAGTACGGTGGTGACTTGAATTGTATGATTTACTTTTGATTTAGTCAATAAATCTAAAGGTAACGAATACCCCGCTACACGTACGTCTTCAGATTCTAGAGTCATTCTTCCACTTCAGAGTGTCTGACTTCTTCTGTTTAGCTTGCGCTTGCATTTGATCAGAGTCAGAGCTTCTGTTCGCGTGTCTTCTAAGTGGTATCATAGAGCTTGATTCTGTATCTGATGAAGTTTATATGACTGTTTTGATTAGAGTCCTGCATACTTAGAAATATTTTGTTAGGGTACCATTTTTGTTTCATCATTTGTTATTATCAAAATCTTAGAGATACATTGTAGAACTAAATTTTTTCTTACAATCTCCCCCTTTTTTATGATGACAAAACAAGTTAGAGTGATGATGAAACGGTAAATAATATCTCAGAATTAGATAAGAATAGGGGACCCCCCTGTGTTAAATCATCAGATTTATCAGAAGTTCTTACCAGACCTTCCTTGTATGGTAGTTGGTTTATACTTTAGTTGTTATCCTGCATAAATTTAGTTCTCATAAATCATTAAGATATTAATGTTTGCAGTGTATTAAGAGGTTTAGATATGTATTTTCATCAGAGTTGTTTTTAGTTCTCCCCCTTTTTGTCAGACTCAAAAAGACAGTATGACAAGGACCACATATTCATATATAAGAGAAAAACGGGTACAGATAGGCAGCAATGAAAGCATATATCAAAAAGCATAAGAAGAAAATCATCAGAGGAAAAACAACAAAAACAAAGATCCTAAGTGCCTAAGGGTTTGGAGGCGGAGGCATCCTTTGGAGCAGTTAAGTCAGCAGGTTCTGAATGTTGTTGTTGACGGAGTCCTGATGGTCCAACCTTGCTCTCACAACTTGTTGTTCCTTTTGTAGTTCCTCCAGAGTTTTCAAGACCAGAGGGGCGAAACCAGAGTTAGATTGCTCCCCCTGAGTCAGAGCATCAACACTGGCCTTTGCAGCTTCCTCTGCAGCAATGTGTGCTGCCTCTTCAGCTTCGACTTTTACTTTTGCCTCAGCCTCAGCAGCATCCGCAACAACACCCTTCTGTTCAACTTCTATGATTCGTTGCTCTTCTTCCAGGAGAGCTTTCTCTTCTGCTTCCTTCCTGGCCTTTTCCTTAGCCTCTCTGGCCAAGCGAGCCTGTGGCCTTATTCCAGCATCTCTGATAAAGTCGTTGCGGACTTGTTCAGAGAGGCCTTTCAGTTTGAAGGCTTTAGAGGTCATCCATCTGATCACTCTATTCTAGTGGATCCTCACTGCAAATGGATCATCACTGATGCCAGAGTTGACAGACAGAGACTTGATCTTCTCCACTAAAGACTCTGCAAATAAAGTTATTGCTTCTTCTAATATGGGGAAGGCAGTTTCTGGTTCAGGGATAGAGGATGGGGAGGATGGTGGATTTGGATTGGTGTCAGCGGGATTTTGAGTAGGAGTGATGATAGCTTCAGAGGTTGGTAGCGGGGGAATATCAGAGGGAGGTGGTGTTGTTTGTTCAAGTGGTGGACTAGGTTGATGTTCAGAGGGTGAAGGTGCTGGTTGTTCAGGAGGGGGTGTTTGTGGTTGTTCAGATGGTGGATTTGTTTGTTGTTCAGGGGGTGGTGTTTGAGGTTGATCAGATGGAGGTGGATTTTGTTGTTCAGGGGGTGGAGAGGTGACTTCTTGTTCAGGTTATGGTGGTTGTTGTGAGGCCAAAGCACATGCCTGAAGTTGAGCTAGAGTGGGGTTTGGGGGTCAGAGGGTTCGTTGTCAGATGAGAGAATGTAGTATGGTGGGGATGAGGGTGTGGAAGATGATGGTGAAGTGGTTTTGTTAATCATTTCTTCTTCAGAAACGGGTAGGGTAGTGGTTGTGAGATTAAATTTTAGAGATGGTGGGTTAGAGGGTCCGGTGGTGGAGGGTGGTGTTTCTGATGGGGTGTAGATGGGAGTGGTTTGGGGGAGAGAAGAAGCAATAGGCTTTAATTTAACATAGCGAGAGGGAGGTATAGACTTACTTGGAGAATCAGCTAGAGGGACTGGAGGTCTTGACCCAGAAGTTTCTTCCAACTTTTCCTTCTTTGCCTTCTTGGACTTCTCAGATGGCTCCCGTTGTCTCTTCATCAAATTTGGTGGATGCTCAGGTAGCTAGTCCACAGAGAACTCAGAAATATCCACCCCTTGGCTTGCAAGGTCTTTCAGATAGTGAGCCACCACTTTTGGAGGGTCAATATCAGAGAAGAGGTAGAGACCGTTGGGAATCTTCCTCTGATCCTTGAGTGCTTCCCAGGAAGTGTCTAGAGTTAGTTTAGCTCTGACTTTCTCAATCACCCCCATGCTCTTCAGATTTCGAGCATTCTGAGGTCTTCCAATGTCAACAGTGACATCCTCCATCAGATTGTGACGAATCAGGTGGCCCATCAACCCACTCTCGATCAGAACAACAAAGATGAGTCTTCCCAGATGAATGTAGGTTTCGGGCTTCATATTGTTTCTGGTATCTTTGACAGAATCTCTGAGATACTTGAAGAGCAGCGTTGGCAGATTCAGTTTCAGCCCTTTGTGGATGCAGTAAAGGATGCACTTCTGATCCGTCTTAATGTAGCTAGAAGAGTTTGATGCAGGGCGGTGATGGATAGTGCCCAGGATGATCTTCAGCCATACACGGAGATTCTGATGAAGTTCTTTATTCTTGGAGTGTTTGCCCTCAACGTTCTGTTGAAAGATGGTGGGGGCTATTTCCTAGGACAAGTACTTTTCCCTAGGATTGATGTTGTAGATTCTTCTTCCCCCCGTCTTTTCCATGATCAAAAGGGAGGCTATTGACTTCTCAGTGATGACTATTTTGACTCCCAGAATGTGAGAGACGATATAGTGATCATCTGAGTTTGCGAAGCGCCAGAACTCCTTTACCAGATAGGTGTACACATGACCGTAGAGTCTCTGAAAGTAGGTTTCCCACCCTTGCATTATTAACTCCTTAGTGAGTTCTATGCCATTTCGCTTCATATTGTCAAAATCTACCAGTGATTCACACAGTACCTCAAGCTTCTCAAATGGCGTGGCAAGATGAACGTGAGGTTCACGGTCAAGAATGTGTGGTTCTCTGTAGATTGAGGTTGAAACGACACCAGTAGTTGTAGTTGTTTGTTGAGTAGAAATGGGTGTTTGATCAGTTGATTCCATCTGCTGAGAGTAGTTATAGACGGATTGTTCTTGAGCATCCATGTAGAAATTGTTGAAATAGTTTGAAGTATGAAGAACTTTCTTGAAGAAGATGAAGAACTTGATGAAGATGATGAACTGAGAGAGAGAGGGGTTTGTGTAGGACGCGAGTGTAAAAGTGTGAGATTGTGATGAGCGAAAAGTATAAATACCCAAAGAGATGCATGCAAAACGACAGTGTTAGAGGCAGTTATGAAATTATGAAATTATGAAATTTATGATGCACATTATCCAAGTTTAGACGCTTAGGGGAGAAATGATTACAGCCCATGATGGAGGTCTAATCCTGAAATCAGCACACTTCTTGAGGAGATCTCAACGGTATGTCTCTTGATTTTTGCTAGACAGATGTCTAGAAGATCCAAAGTCAGACGCATGATACCCCACATGTTGATTTATCTGATCTTTAGGAATACCAAAAGATTGGATCCTGAGGATTTCTGGTTCAGATAACTCCTAACTGGTAGAAGTATCAGAGTCAGATCCAGACACCAGATGTTTATTTCAGAGTCTTATTTTGCTATTTCAGAGAAGCACATTTGGTTTATTCTGGGCAAATTTCAACTTTTAAGTTTTTCAGAATAAAAGAGAATCTGTCTTCAGCGAGAGGTTTAGTGAAAATATCATCCCATTGATGGTCTGTATCAATAAATTTTAATGATATTACCCCTTTCTGAACATAGTCTCTGATGAAATGATGTTTTATTTCTATGTGCTTATCTCTAGAATGCAAGATATGAGTCTTACTTAAACATATGGCAACAATATTATCACAGAAGATAAGAACATTACTCTTGAATATCAGAAGGTCTTCTAGTTGATTTTTCATCCAGAGCATCTGAGTAGTGCAGAGTGAAGCTGATATATATTCTGCTTCTGCAATAGACAGGGCGATGGTTGATTGTCTTTTGCTGGCCCACGATATGAGATTATTTCCCAAGAATTGACAGTTCCCAGATGTACTTTTATGTTCCATTTTATCCCCTGCATAATTTACATCGCAATAACCAGAGAGCTTATACTTTGATGTTTTCTCATACATCAGGCCAAGGTTAGGGGTTCCTTTCAGATACCTTAGGATTCTTTTAATAGCTGTTAAGTGAGATTCCCTACGATCTGATTGGAATCTAGAATAAAGACATACACTAAAAAGAATATCAAGGCGTGTAGCCGTCAGATAAAGAAGAGAGCCTATCATACCACGATAGAGCTTCTGACAAACCTTCTGACTAGTTTCTTCTTTTTCCAGAATGCAGGTTGGATGCATAGGTGTCTTAGCAGGTTTGCATTCTACCATTTCGAATTTCTTCAGAATGTCTTTTATGTACTTACTTTGATATACATAGGTAGCTTCTGAAGCTTGATTGATTTGAATTCCTAGAAAGAACTTTAGTTCTTGCATTAAGCTCATTTCGAATTCTGCCTGCATTAGCTCAGAGAATTCTTGACACACATAGGGGTTAGCTGAACCAAAAATAATGTCATTAACATATATCTGGCATATCATTAGATCATTTCTAATGTTTTTACAGAAGATTGTAGAGTCAACCTTTCCTCTGATAAAGTCATGTTCCAGGAGAAAGTTGCTTAGTCTTTCATACCAAGCTCTAGGAGCTTGTTTTAGACCATACAATGATTTTTTCAATTTAAAAACGTGTTCTGGACATTTAGAAATTTCAACACCTGAAGGTTGATTAACATACACTTCTTCTGATATATAACCATTAAGGAATGTGCTCTTGACATCCATCTGATATAATTTGATGGAATGATTTACACCAAAAGAAACAAGTAAGCAAATAGATTCTAACCTGGCGACTGGAGAAAAGATTTCATTGTAGTCAATGCCTTCTTGTTGAATGTAACCTTGTGCCACCAGTCGTGCTTTGTTTCTGACTACTTCTCCTTTTTCGTTCAGTTTGTTTCTGAATACCCATCTTGTTCCAATAATATGAGTTCCTTTAGGCTTTGGGACAAGATCCCAGACATCATTCTTTGAGAATTGATCCAGTTCTTCTTTCATTGCCAGGACCCAGTCTTTGTCTTGAAGTTCCTCATCACAGGAAGTAGGCTCGATCAGAGATACTAATCCTAGAGGAGTTTCTTCAGATACTTTGAATGTTGACCTGGTTCTGACCGGTTCATCCTTGTTTCCCAGAATCAAGTCTTCAGAGATGTTAGGGCGGTTTCTTGATCTTTTCTGGATAGTTGAAACTTCAGTTGCATATGGACTTTGTTTCTCAGTTTCTTCTGATGCTTTAGTCTTTTCGTCAGAGCCTGCAAAAGTTATCTCCAAATATACAAGTTTCTCAACTAGCTTTGACTTTTCAGGGTCAAGCTTATCATCAAATCTAACATGTATTGATTCTTCCACAATTTTGGTTTCTATGTTGTATACTCTGTAGCCTTTAGAGCGTTATGAGTATCCTAACATAATACCTTTTTGTGCTTTTGAATCAAACTTGTTCAGATGTTCTTTAGTATTAAGAATAAAACATGAGCATAAAAAAGGACGAAAATAAGAAATGTTGGGTTTTCTTCCCTTACACAGTTCATAAGGAGTCTTTTCCAGAATAGGTCTTATAGAGATTCTATTCTGAATATAACACGCTGTATTTACTGCTTCAGCCCAAAAGTGCTTAGCCACATTTGTTTTGTTGATCATGGTTCTGGCCATTTCTTGGAGTGTCCTATTCTTCCTTTCTATAACTCCATTTTCTTGTGAAGTTTTAGGGCAGGAGAAATCATGGGATATTCCATTAGAATCAAACAGTTCTTCAAAGAACTTATTTTCGAATTCGCCACCATGATCACTTCTGAGTCTGATTATTTTAGAGTCAAATTCGTTTTGCACTTTAGAACAGAAGTTAGTGAATATATAGTGAGACTCGCTCTTGTGCTTTAGGAATTTTACCCATGTCCAGCGACTAAAATCATCAACAATGACCAGTCCATACTTATTTCCATTGACTGACACTGTCTTAACAGGCCCAAAAAGATCAATGTGAAGAAGTTCCAGAGGCTTAGAGGTGGAAACAAAAAATTTATTTTTAAAGGATGTTTTATAAAATTTTCCTTTCTGACATGCCTCACACAGAGCTTTTGAAGAAAACTTCAGCTTAGGTAGACCTCTGACTAACTTGAGTTTATTTAGCTGAGATTTTTTTCTCATGCTAATGTGGCCCAAGCGTCTATGCCATACCCATTTCTCTTCGTGAACATACATCAAACATTTTACATTTTGATCTTATAGATCTGAAAGATTTATTTTGTAAATGTTGTTTTTCCTCTTGCCAATGAATAGAACTATTCCATTGTTCTGATTAATTGCTTTACATGTTTTTTGATTGAAGATTACATCATAACCGTTATCACTTAATTTGCTTATTGATAACATGTTATGCATTAATCCTTCTACGTAGAGAACATCAGATATAAAGGGAAGATTTCCATTACCATTAGTTCTAGAGCCTCTGATTCTTCCTTTCTAATTTCCTCTGAAACCTACGAAGCCAACATCTTTAAGTTCCAGGCTTTGGAACATATACTTTCTTCCTGTCATGTGTCGCGAGCATCTAGAGTCCAGGTAGCATGATTGGTGTTTTAACTCTACTGCATAAGATATCTGCAACATAAACAATCTTATCCTTTGGTACCTAGAATCTTTTGGGTCCTTTGTGATTAGTTTTCCCAGAGTTTCTTAAAACTATGGGTTTTCTAGCATTATCAAAACGTTGTGCTTGTGCATGTGTGTAGTGATAAGAAAAATAAGATTTTAGTTTGTCATCTGTGGAAGATTTATCTTCACTAGGATCATACCCTATTCCTCTTTTATTATTCTGACTGACTCCATAAATCATGGATGCCATTCTGCTTCTTTATATCCCATTTTTCATAAACTTTTGAAAAGATTTTTCATATTTATATATCATTGTGTTAGAAGTTTGTGGGTCTTGAGATAAAGCTTCTTCAAGTTTCAAACATTGTTTATTTGTGGAGTCTCTTTCTTTTGTCAGAGTTAGATTTTCATCTTTTAGTTCTGCAAACAAGAGAGGCATGTGTATAAATAACGTTAGTGCATAATCAGTGCCAAACATTAGTGCATACTATAAAATCAATATTAATGTGAGAACATTGCAAATGTGGGTGTAACAAAAGGATCAAAAATCAATGCCGCAACAATGCAAGACCTAGCATAACAACAGAATTAAGACCAATGCCATAATAATGCAAGATCATTGTGTCATTGAATTGGAATCACTACCACAACAGTGCAAGATCAGTGTAATGATGGAAATATCAACGAGCAAATCAAGGCAAGTATGCATGAAAATAATCAGCGCAACAATAATGATTAAGGCAACGATGAATTCAACAACCAATAGAGATATGCAGTCACATAGACGATCATGTATACAAGCATGTATAGAATGGTAACATGGCAGATAACAGGCTATACATCATCTCCAATATTGTGTCATGTCGGAATCACTTAATAAACAACAATTAGCAACAAGGCAAACATGGATAAGTGCAAAGGGTAGCATCTCGTGCCAGTCTTTATAAGTTTTCACCATCTTTTGCAAGATCTTCTTAATATTTTTGTTGGCAGCTTCAACGGCACCGTTCATCTTTGGATAATATGGAGAAGAGTTATGGTGGTCAATCTTGAAACTCTCACGTAATTATGTCATTGTCTTGTTGTTCATGTTTAAACCGTTGTCGGTGATGATCTTGCTTGGGATTCCATAGCGGGAGATAATCTCCTTCTTGATGAAGCGAGTG
Source organism: Lathyrus oleraceus (assembly GCF_024323335.1). NCBI lineage: Eukaryota > Viridiplantae > Streptophyta > Magnoliopsida > Fabales > Fabaceae > Lathyrus > Lathyrus oleraceus. The sequence continues at coordinate 13,286,583 of NC_066583.1, read as the reverse complement.
ACCACATGTCTCGTCACATTGGTGTATGAAGCAGCCTCCACCCATTTAGTAAAGTAATTGATGGCAACTTGGATGAAGTGATGACCATTGGAAGCCTTAGGCTCTATAGCACCAATCATGTCAATGCCCCACATTGAGAAGGGATAAGGTGATGTCAAAACATTCAGCAATGTTGGCGGTACATGCACTTTGTCAGCATAAATCTGACATTTATGACATTTCCTAGCATAGCTGAAACAATCGGACTCCATGGTCAACCAATAATAGCCAGCTTTCAAAATCTTCTTGGCCATGGCATGCCCATTAGCATGGGTTCCAAAGGATCCTTCATGAATCTCCTTGGTTAACATGTCTGATTCGTGTCTATCCACGCATCTAAGCAGAACCATGTCATGGTTTCTCTTATAAAGCACATCATTGCTCAAAAAGAATTTGGACGATAACCTCCTCAAAGTTTTCTTATCCAACAATGTAGCATCTTCTGGATACTCCTGACTTAGAAGATAGCGCTTGATGTCATGAAACCATGGTTTACCATCAGTTTCCTCTTCAATCAATTGACAGTAGGCCGACTAATCTCTTCTCTCTATTCGAATAAGTGGAGCTTCATTACGGAATCTGACTTGGTACATTGATGTTAATGTTGCCAAAGCGTCAGCCACTTGATTTTCTACTCTTGGGGTGTTGTAATACCCCAATTTTGACCCTAAGATCCCTCATGGCATCATAACATTGCATTTGCAATGCCTCAAGGATCATAAGCATCTTGGCTCCTTACCTTTGGGTGCAATCTTTTGAGATTTGGTTTGAGATCACCAAGCATGCTTGAATTGTATATTATTGCTTTTCTCATTTTATTTACTAACCAAAAGCACAAAAATATGTCACTAACATCTCTTGTTTGTAGCTTGAGCAGTCACAAGGTCTAAAGCTTCTAGGAGATCCTATGTGCATTGATATGGTCAAGAGAAGATGAAAGCAAGCATGACAATGGTTCCCAAAAGTTCTCATCCATCAAATATGCCTCCCAAGTGTCTCAATTCATCATTTTGATCAAAGCAAATCAAAGGGCTTGAGGCTTGTTTCCCAAGGAAACCCTAATTCATCTGTTCATCAACTGTGCCTTGCCCATGAAGCAACCTCAACCTTTGGTTAAATGCAATCAAGGGAAGTTCTTTAATTCAATATTTCATGCATATTTGAACTTATTTGAGTGTCCTCAATCATCAATTCATCAAGATATGAGGTGTGGACTTGAGAAGTTGATTAGTCAATTCATCTGACTATTTTGAAATACACTAAGACCTAACTTTTAATGTGTATGGAGATGACCCCAAAAGCAAAAATGTTCTTAAGAACCATATGAACAACTTTCATGGTCATCAAAAATTGATTTGAAGCTTGGAAGGTCATCATCCATTCCAAGACATTATAGGTCATTTTGACTGAAACCCTAATTTTGGGTCAACTTCCCATGGACATAACTCATTCATTTTTCATGATTTTAGGGTGGGATCAAATGAATTAGAAAGATTAAGATGTCTAATTCAAATGTTATGTTGAGAAAAGTTTCAAAATCTCAAAATAAATACATGTGATAATGCAAAACATTATAGGTGACTTTGGACCAAATGCATTGAAATGTGAAAAAGTCCAACTTCAAGTGCCCGTAACTTCTTCATCAAAAATCCAAATGATGCAAAATTTAAGTCCAAATTGATTTCCTTGAAAAGATCTACAACTTTTATGTTTAAGAGTTTGTCATTTGGAGCTTGCATCATAGAAACCGAAGGGCTTGAACTTTGGCCAATTTTGAAAATCTCACATGTACATGTTTTGCACCCCACACTTCATGACCACTTTTCATCAATTTCCAAGGCTCAAATGGAGTTTTGATCAACATAACAAATGATCCTTATTCAAAAAGCTTTCCAACCATTACTCATGAGGTGGTGTTTCTATTTTAGACATAGCATTTTCGAAGACTTGAACATAATGGTGCATTTTGGAAAATCATTAAAATTTGCATTGCATGAACCTTTGTTACATAAGTTGCACGTCCAATTTGCTTCCATCATGCATCAGTTGCCAAATCCAAGTGGAATTGGGCCCTCCATGCGCCTGTACAGGCCCATGCATGAAGGCCCTTTCCATTCATGCAAGTTTATGATCATGCATTTTCAGCTTGCCTTGCCTATAAATACAATGCATATGAGCTTCATTTAACGAACCTGAAGGCACCCCAAATGCCGCTGAACTGAAATCACAACCCACACCAAAGGAACTATCTCACTTTTCTCTCAATTTTCAGATCTGAATTTTGATTTCCTCGATTGAAATTCCATATCTAAAAGTTCCTAAACCTCTTCACCTTGATCCATAGAGTGAACTGTAAGCATTAGCATCAAGGAATTGTGACTCCAAGCTCTGCAAATCAGAGGTTTACCTCAACTGTTATTTTCTTCGAATCAGCTTGTATAGTGCTTATTTCTTGTTGTTGTTATGTGATATGAAGTCCTCTGTATAGAGGCAACAATATTGAGCTTTCAATTTTCAAAAATCATGAAGTTCATTTGAACACCACAGATCTTCCATCTCTGATTTCTCTCAATGTAGAAATCTAGAGTGGATTTGGTTGGTACAGGGGTGATGTACATCACCCTAGCTCTCGATTGATGCCTGGATCGTGTCTTTTGGTCAACATTTGATTCTCTACAAATTTGGACTTAGCCGGAGAAGACGGTGGCGCTGGCCACCGTCTGGTCTCCAGATTGGATCTGAGTCGTCCATCTCAGTTTCCAGATCTAATCCCATGCGTCCATTGTTATGACTTTATTATTGGCCTGGTGCCCTTCAGTTGACTCATGCACATGGTAGGCGCGCACTTCCTGACCTCATGATTTGCCAGCTCAATTAATGAGCTCAGATCAAACGGTCCATGCATTTTCCTTTTTCTAATTTCTGATTTTAATTTATTTAATTTCTTTTAATTCCATTTCTTTTTAAAACACTACGCAAAAAAATGGAATAGACAGCTCACCTTAGAGGGCGCTTTATTACAAAAGCGCACTCTAAAGTGAAGAGAAAAAATAAGGAGCGAACAACTGGAATAGACAGCGCACTTTAGAGGGCGCTTTTGTAACAAAGCGCCCTCTAAAGTGAAGCGAAAAAATAATGAGGAAATGGAGGGACACCAATAGAGGGCGCGTTTATGAAAGCGCCCTCTAAGGGTACCCTTAGAGGGCGCTTTTAAAAAAGCGCTCTCTAAGTCCATGTACATTTCCAGTTTATAAGGCGCTTTTGGAAACCCTTAGAGAGCGCTTTTAGAAGCGCCCTCTTAGGCCCCCTTTAGAGGGCGCTTTTTCTACACAAGCACCCTCTAAGGTCCCCTTTAGTAAACATTAAAATTATAACATATACTGCATGTCTCTTTATTTTCCCTCGCTATATGCTATTTCGTTTACGTAACTGGGTTTTCTCTCTACTGCGATTACTCTCTACTGCGATTACTCTCGTCCTCCATTCGTTCTCCCTCCCTCACCGTCGTCGTCGTCGTCGCCTTTTTCTGCTGCTGCGTTCACGTTCACTGAGTTATCTGCGTCAACCGTCGCTGTTCACTTTCTTCTCCATCGTTACCGTCACCTTGAAGGTATTTCTCTCAATAGTTTGTATTTTCAGGTGTTTGATTAGGGCATTTTCTAAACTGAGTTTTACATTTTGTGCATTATGTTGATTAATGTTGTTTAGGGCAAACGAGCACTATATGGTGTTCATGAGCACCTTGTTGAAAATCATTTTTTGTTATTTTTTTGTGTATGGTTTTGATCACTGAATGTTGTATGTTGTATGGTTATGTAAGGTTTTTTATTTCTGATTGAAAACTGATGTCATTTGGAGTGTGTTTGAGCTTGTGCTTGGAAGTTTGATGATTATGGATGCAAGTTTGTTCATGTTCCAAACACCATAAGTTTGCATTGGTCTTTTGTATGCAGTAGGTGTGTGTGAGTTTGTATTCAATAATGATGAAAAAAAGAGAGAGTTTAGATTGTTGTAACATGAGAGAAATTGAAGGTATATGAATGTGTTTTTTGTGTAGCTTCACGAATATGGTCATTGTTTTACTTGGGTCTTATTGAATCATTTCTATATTACAAATAAAATGGCTAGTAACCAAGACGATACCCATGACGCGAGTGGATCACGTAACAATGTTGAAAATGAAATCAAACGAGGATTGACTGTTATGAAGTCAATCATTCCTGCAAGAGACAAGGGTGAAAAATTTGAAGTACATTGGAGTGCTGAAGACCAACTAATTGAGCCTAACGGTTCAATGTTGGCAAGTTACATTGGTTTCCTTGTTCGACAACATATTCCGATTACATGTGATAATTGGAGAAGTCCGGAATTGAAGGTTGGCAAAGAAAAAATATGGTCCGAGATACAGGTACTTACCATATATTGTTATATGTTTTTTTTGTTGACTATTTGTTGACCATATATTGTTATAATATTACTTATAATAACACACTCCATGTGTATGTTTTTTAGAGATCCTTTCACATCGATGAAAGCCGGCAAAAATATTGTATTCAATTGGCCGGAAAAAGACTCCGAGGATTTCGATCCTTTTTGTCCAACAAATTTCTCAAGGATGAGGAAGGAAAATTTGTTGAAGCAGAACGGCCAATGAAGTATGCGGAGATTATTTCAGCCGAAGAATGGGATAACTTTGTCGCCAAACGAAGAAACGAAAAATTCCATGTAATGTCTATTAATTATGGTATTATACAATTGTTAAGTTACTTGGTTCTGATATGCCTTAAACTTTTTTATCCAGGAAGTAAGCGACAAAAATCGGAAAAGGGCATCAAAACCCGCGTATCCGTACAAAAAAGGGCGTACGGGATATGCATGGTTACAACAAAGAATTGTGAGTATATTCAAATGCTATGAGCTTATACATTGTCACAATATGTTATAATTGATGATCTTATAATCTGATTCAATGTGTAGCTAGCCGAGGAGAAAAGTGACGCAACATCTCTTCCGGAACACGTATTGTGGAAGGTTGCTCGGGTTGGGAAGGATGGGGCTGTCGTTGAAGCGGTTCAAAATGTTTATGACGAATGTGTAAGTATATATAACATTATTTCTTTAATTATATCGAAAATTTTGTTAGACATATAATTCATTTTTAATCTCCTCTAATAATATTTCAGGAGACTTTATCCTAAACCTTACCCGCAACCGAGGTCCAGGATTGCAGGAGCCTACTTAGTCGAGTACTAAATGTTCCTGAGTATTCCGGTCGTGTGAGGGGTAAGGGTTTTGGTGTGACTCCGTCGTCATTTTATAAAAAACCAAAAACAAAAAATCCTACCAACAAAGAGGTGATGGAGACCTTGGCGGAGTTAAGGGCACAAGTACTCGAACTTCAAAAGGAGAATGCAAGGTATAGAGAGGAAAGGCGCGGTTCCGAGGCAAAAGATACTAGTGACCGAGCTAGTATCAATTGTCAACCGAAATTTCCCGAGGTAATTATATATGTTATTATGAAATTAAAACAGCACTTTTTTACTTGACACATATACACGTTAACAATAACATATTTATTATTGGTTTAGGGCATTACACCTTGTCAGCTGTATCTATCGTCACCAACTTATCGCATAGTTGGCAAGGGAAAAGTGCACAACACTTCGGGTGAATTACTTCACCATAATCCCCTCCCGGTGGGATATATGAAAGTTTCGGTTGACCTTGTATTAGATACGGACGTGCTTCTACCATTACCTGACGTTGTTTCAGAGACAACGTTGATGCGAGATGCAGTCGGATCCTTTGTTGGATGGCCGTCAGATCTAATTTTCCCAGATGCCGAGGTATATATGTTCTAAATGATTATGAATATTTAGTATTCACATTTCAATTCAGCTACAATTATGATATTTAATCAATCCTTATTACATGGTAATGTTAGACTCCTACAAGACCCACACATAAAGCTGGTAAAGGGATTTCAAGACGCATCCAGTCGGTTGCATCTCAAAAAGAGGTACAAATATATATACCCATTGAATTATATACGCAACGATTCTGTTGCATCACAAAAAGTCATGATTTAATTTATATGAATTTTTAGGTTCCCGGTCGAATGTTGAAAAAAGCTGGTAAGGATATTCCAACGAAGTCCGGGACAAAAACAAATCCTAAATCTCAAAAAGAGGTACAAATATATATACCCATTGAATTATATACACAACGATTCTGTTGCATCACAAAAAGTCATGATTTAATTTATATGAATTTTTAGGTTCCCGGTCGAATGTTGAAAAAAGCTGGTAAGGATATTCCAACGAAGTCCGGGACAAAAACAAATCCTAAATCTCAAAAAGAGGTACAAATATATATACCCATTGAATTATATACACAACGATTCTGTTGCATCACAAAAAGTCATGATTTAATTTATATTTTTAGGTTCCCGGTCAAATGTTGGACAAAGCTAGTAAGGAAATTCCAACGACGTTCGGGACAAAATCTCAAATTATGATGAGTCTTGAGAAAATGGTGGAAGAGTCAGATATTATCCACGACACCATCCGTAGTGTAGATATGGATGAAAGTGTTTTCGGAATTGCTCATTCTGAATTAATTGCAAAGGAGGACATGCAACAACTTTTTGAACACGAAGAATTGGGCATCGCTGTCATTCATACATACATAAGGTACTCCGATCAATCTATTATTTACTTAGTTGAACAATTTATTTACACATTTCAATGAGTAGTCTAATGTTTATTATGTTTCTATTTAAGGTATATGTATGACACATTGATGCGGGGAACTGAATTGTGTAACCGATTCAATTTTATTGCTGCTTCCCGTATCAACACAACGTTTATAACGAAAAATCCAACATCCGTAATGAATGAACTAGTCGATAGATTCATGGTGGCCGGCGATAATACTACACCCAGTTTGTATTTTTTACCGTTTAATTCTGGCAACGGGTTAGATTTTCTTTCTAATAATTTCATTCTAATCTATGTATATCTTTTACGTAGAAAATTTTCATGCATCTAAATTTTTGTTTTATTTTACAGTGGTCACTGGGTGTTGGTTGCTATGGATCTTTCGAGACTAATGGTGTATTATCTCGATTCGTTACCGGGTAATTGGAGTAAATATCCGAGTATGAAGAAGACGGTTGACGCGTAAGTGAAATTCCCCTAAATATTCGTGTGTATTTGTATATTTAATTATGTCTGTCAGATTGATCTCAATATACGTTTTTATTTTGTTAGGGCAATACTAAAATTTAGATCGAAAAAGAATTATCGTAATAGGAAGGACATTACCTGGGTCAGAGTTCAGGTATATATTAAGTTTCTTATTTTTGCTTATAATAGTGTTTGTTTTTTTGCTTATAATAGTGTTTGTAAGAAATTAACTATATATATATATATATATATATATATATATATATATATATATATATATATATTATATATATATATATATATATATATATATATATATATATTGTTTGTTTTTCTGTGTAATGTCCTCAGCAAAACAATTCGATCGATTGCGGATTTTTTGTATTGAGATTTATGAGAGATATCATTGCGTTGAATCGTATAGACATCCCAAAAATGGTATGGAATAATAACTTAGGGTTTATTTTAATATTATCGGATATTTCATCTAATTTGTTACTAAATCATGAATATATTTTATTCTCTTAATTGTAGTATTTTGACGAATACAAATCTTACTCAAGAGCTCATTTGGATGAAATGAAGGATGAATTGTGTCAATTCATTATTGATCATAGAATCATATAGGTTGTAGTTGTTGTACATATATGTATGGAATGTTGTTGTACATGCATGAATATCAATATATTAATATTGTATATATGGAGGATTAATGTTGTATATAAATGGATTCATGTTGTATATATCAATGGATTAATGGTGTATAACATTGGATTAAAGGATGAAATCAATATGAATTTTACACTTTTGCAGCATGCGAACAGGTTCCCAATTAAATACCCACTGTTTTTCAAACAATTTTTTTTAAAATAACTAACACTTTAGAGGACGCTTTCTGTAGGAAGCGCCCTCTAAACACTTTACATTGACAACTTTAGAGGGCGCTTTGTCCAGAAAGCGCCCTCTAAGGTGGCCTTTAATGGACCACTCCAGAGGGCGCTTTTTTCTGAAAGCGCACTATAATGTGGCCCTTAAAGGGCCACTTTAGAGAGCGCTTTCTCCAGAAAAACAAAGCGCTGTTTTTACCTATGCCAGTGCCACTTTAGAGGACGCTTAAAAGCGCTGTTATAGGCCAAAATAAGCGTCCTCTTTTCCCTTATTTGGCGTAGTGAAAATTCATATCTCACTCATTATTGGCCCAAAAAATATGAGACCAATTTCATTTTTCTTCTTTTAATTTCTAGTTTCTAAAATGATTTTTAATATTTTTTATTTTATCATTTGATATGTTTTAGTAATTTTCTCTTTTCTGCTTATTTTTAATTCGTTTAAAATAGTTTTTGATATCCAAAAAATACAAAAATACTTTTTCATCCTCTTTGAATGATGATAGATCTATGAAAAATATTCTCATCAATTTTTTAATTGATTTGAGATTTATTTGAGATTTATTTGAGATTTTAATTCAATTAGGTTATTTTTATGCATTTTTAATTGATTTAAAATAGTTTCTGACTTCTAAAAATGCTGAAATTTTTTGTCAAACTTTGTTTGACTTTGTTGAGCTTGGGATGATTCACTTGGACTTTTCAAAGTTGATTTGAAGTGAGTTTGAAGTTTGACCTTTCTTTATTATTTTAATTCAAGTTTTATTTTAATATTGAAAAATACCAAAAATATTTTATTTGTTTCTTGACTTCTAATCTTCATTTTGCTTCTGTTTTCTATTATTTGACCTTGATCTTCTCTATCTTTGGTCAATGCTTGTTGGTTATCTTATTCCATTTCTATTAATGTACTTTAATTCTTCATCTTCTTCTTCTTCTTTTTCTTTTTTGATCAATGAGTTAAAGATTGGTGGTTAGCATTGATACATGGAGGTTTAATCTTCCTTGATTTAAATCTAATTCATTTTGATCATGGATCAAGTGAATGGCTTTGCATTAAGGATATGTTGCTTCCTAATCATGCAAAGAACCTAAATCAATACAAGATCATTTCTCATCTTCTTTTTGGCATGGAAAGTTGTAGGAGTTTGATTCACTAATCAAGATCTCTAACTTGTGTTATTGCCTACATTATTATTGGTCGGCCTCAGATAGTTGTGACTTCTACATAAGTCCAATAATGATTGCTTAACATAGCGCTAAATTGCCTTATGGCACACTAACTCTAACACTAACCATTAACCATTAACATTTAATTCATGCTCTTTACATTTATGCAAGTTACTATTCTTGTACATATTATTCATTTGCTTTTCCTTTTGCTCATTTGAGCACATGTTTATGTTAATGCAATTTGCCTTTTGCTCACTTGAGCATATAATTGTGTATATACTATTGTGCTTGTGTTTTGTTTTGATTGTTGTGGACCAAAATGCAAAAAAATGGACAAATGGACTTAGTTTCTAGGATATTCCCTATGCAAATTGGAGTGAAAATGCCTAATATTGAAGATGGATTAGAAGGACCAAATCTCTAAACTCACTCTTGTCCATTCTTGATGTTGTGTGCTTTTGTGCTAGAGAATCCTATTTGAGCCAAATGGAAGAACCATTGCCATGTTCATCCAAAGTGAAAGATACAAGAGCCATTGGGGATCTTCTAAGAGCTTGCTTGATTAATTTGATTGCTTGAGCTTACACTTATTTTGCTTGCATATTCCAAAGGATGGGAGCTACTTGGATCATCAATATGATCTCAAGAGAGGAACTCCATTTATGGTCTTGTTTCTTATCCTTCATCTCTTGTATGATTAGGACTTTAGCCATTCTTCTTCTTCCCTCCACTCAAACCCAAGCCAAAACTTTTTGTGCAAACATTTAACACTTCTTTTAGAAACCTAAGCATTATGCTTTTGATTTTCAAACTTTCTTTTCATAGCACTTATTTTGAATTGAATCTTTAAGTCAACTTTGACCATATTTTGTAAATACTTTTCATTGGTAAATATAACTCATTCAAATACTTTTGTGGTTTCAATGGCCACTTTCTTAATCAATTTTTTTTTCATAACCTTTAGCTATTAGGTTTGAGTTATCCTTGAGGTAGATGTAATACTCACCTATATCCTTAGTGATGGACAATGAGTCTTCCATGCTTATTATAGGGTTAACCCCTCACTAGCATGTTGAAGCTATCCTCACATGGTGGATTTGTGGTTTTAGGTTGAGTTTCCTCCCTTGGATAACAAAAGACCTTAAGGCTTTTGGACCAATCAATTCACCAACTTGTTTTTGAGATTTTTACCCCGAACTACGAGGTTTTGATCCTAATCTTTTTTAAGATGGTACGTAGGCAATGGGTTTATCCATCCAAACACAAATTGTAAATAACTTGTATATTCTTTTCTCATCTCTTCAATCATGTTTGCAGAAATAATTTTTCACAAAATACCAACCTTACAAATAGTGTGAAAAGGGCTCCTTAGGAGTACTTAGGATGTTTTGGGTGCTTAAAACCTTCCCATTGCATAACCAACCCCCTTACCCCGATCTCTGACATTTTTACTAGTTTTTGATTTGATAAAACTTTTAGGTTTTTGTTCGCTTTATAACCATTCCTTTGGATAAATAGAAGTGCGGTGGCGACTCGACTTGTATGGTTTACCTTGGATTTAGCCAATATCTCTAAGGCTAACGAATACCCCACTACAGAAAAGTGGCGACTCTGCTGGGGAAATTTGCCTAGTGGGTTTTGCCTACTTTTCATATTTGTTGTATTGTATTGTATATTATTTTGTGACATATTTTTTGCAATTTGGGATTACTGTATTATATGTAATGATTGAATTTCTTGAATATTAATTCCTTGTATGCTTGGTGATCTTTGTGAGATGAGTTCTATACCCGAACTCGAGTGCACTTAGGATAGGAGAATGGCAGAATCTTGTCAACTTGTGTGGAGTTATTCCTTAGCAAGTTGACTTGCAAGCCCGTTCACTTGGTGGAGGTCATGTTGGGATCAATAATGTCACAAGAGTAGTCGTGGTTAGGCATTACTCTTTCCAATATAGACCTTAGAAGCCAAGGACCATACTTTACCAAGCCCATCTTGGCCTATTTTTAGGATGTAGTGCAAAGGTCGTTCAAGTGTAAGATTTGATACGATTGTTACGCGATACTACACTCATAAGAGTCTCTCTTGAGAATATTTTTGGAATACGAGTAGTCGTTTATTCGATAATATCCGAAAGATGGGATGGTGACTATGGGAACCTCTTGTAGAACATGTTTGGCAGGTTTAAACCATAGTACACTCCCTTTGGGTGGTTCTTAACCGAGACTCCATGCTCGTGACTTGCAACAAACCCTTGATTCATGGTTGATATGTTCTTGTGTATCCTTAATATCAATGGAACTTGGGTGTTGATAAGGTGTAAACCATAATCCACCAAAATGGATGATTGGTATTAAGGATGACATGATCCATCCCACGACCTTTGTTTGGTGTGCTTTGCTTGATCCTTGAGTGTGATTGTTGCATTCATGCACCCATTTGCATCCATATCATCAATAATGAGAAAATTTTCAAGGAACTTAAGAGGTCTATTTACAAATTTTCAGACATGGAAAGACAAAGAAGGAATACGAAGAAGTACAGTTTCAGACAACCTGACTTGAAAGAGCTGAGGAATTTGACATCCTATGTAATAGATCCCTTGGGTTTCAAGGCTCGTTATGGGAAGCTTCTATCTATTCTGACTACTCAAGTGGACGAAGGATTGATGAGTGTATTGCTGCAGTTCTATGATCCCTTGTACCGTTGCTTTACATTTCTGGATTTTCAGCTCTTGCCCACGCTTGAGGAGTATGCCTGCCTTGTGGGTATACCTATCCTAGACCAGTTGTCGTTCAGTGGCTTAGAGAGTATTCCTACTTCTCAAGAGATAGCTGATATGTTGCATATTATAGCGGGGTATTCGTTACCATTAGAGATATTGACTAAATCCAAGGTAAATCATACAAGTCGAGTCGCCACCGCACTTCTATTTATCCAAAGGAATGGTTAGAAAGCGAACAAAAACCTAAAAGTTTTATCGAATCAAAAACTAGTAAAAATGTCAGATATTTGGGTAAGGGGGTTGGTTATGCAATGGGAAGGTATTAGGCACCCAAAGCATCCTAGGTACTCCTAGGGAGCCCTTTTCACATTTGTTGCAAAGGTCGTTGTTTTTGTGAAAATTATTTGTGCAAACATGATTGAAGGGATGAGAAAAGCGTGTATGTTTATCTAATGTACTACTTACTAAAAGACGGGTTAAAAGAAAATGACTCGCACGGACGTCGCATCCACTGCATACGTATCTCATATGAATATGAGAATCAGAGTCTTCGTAGCTCGGCTACCTATGGGTTAAAGAGGAGTGTGCTCGCTAAGACATCGCGTCCTATGCCTACGTATCTCATCTGGGATGAAAATCAGAGCAAAACATAGTTCGACCAACTACGGGTTAAGGGTTGGGTTTTGGGGTGAACGACGTTACTACGCAATCTACCGGATGCTCGACCTTTGGAGACTTATTCGCCTATAGTAGAAGGAGTAAACGTGTTCTTAGGAGAAGAAAAATCAATGAGTTTGGGGTTTTAGGGATGCTCATGCAAAAAGGCAGTCCTAGATGAAGGAACCGCGCTACCTTAAATGACATGCCATGAGAGGCTATACGAAACCTAAGAAATCGGTAACATGCGGGAAAAGTAAAGGGATCGAGAGATCTACCGTACGGATAAAGATCCGAAGTAACAGCAATTAGATAAATAAGAAACCCAAAGACTCTTCCAAGCTAAACACCATCAAAGAAAGCGAGTCAGTACAGGTAATCGGAATAGACCTCCAGGTGGTACCCCACAAATAAAGTGGAACACCAAGCAAGCTATCCCTGTAAGAGTATGTGAGCCCTCACAAAAACTCAACAAACAGGTTAGAGTAATATGACGGAATTAGGAGAAAATAATGTCATAACAAACACAAAACAGGTTAGAGCAAACAGGATAGGGTATTCAAGAGTTGCCCCCAAATCAAAATGTAACCACATGAATCATGCCATTAAAATTAACAAAAAGCTCACAAAAAGCAATCAAGGGTAGGAGGCCTAAACCTCTTGTCAAACACATGCATCAAAAGGGTATCAAATTCACCCATAATACCTCATACATTCAGAGCATTCAAATTAAAAGCATAAAGTAATGGGAATAAGGCAAACCTGACTGGAGAGATCGAATGAAATTGAATTGCCCTATTGGGTTTGCAAAGCACTCTTAGGGTTTATATGAGAGGGAATTGGTTCTTTGCCGATGAGTTCCCTTCAGTCTCTGGAGGTTGCTCTGAACTCTGTTAACTCTTCTCTCACTATCTTTTTCCTGCCATGGTAATAGGAGTAGAATTCCTTTTGTTTCACTGAAACTATGAATTTATAACCTGATTTTTGTGGACTTGTGGGCTCAAATGAGAGAGGCCCAAGTCCAAAATTTTATTTATTTATTTATTTATTTATTCATTTTTTTTTTCGTTTTTCGTTTTTCATTTTTTTTAAACACGTGGGCTTCGCCTAGCGAGCATGACAGTTCAAGAAAATCCTCTGAGCGTAGGTGATTCTAGTGGCTTTTCTTGGGACTCGCTAGGCGACCCATTCTGCTCGCCTAGCGAGCATGACAACTCATGAACAAACTTTTGCTCCTTCAAGATTAACGTTTTGACTGACGAATAGACCCCATTTGAACCTGTTGGAAGTATCTCAAGCCATTCCCTTGTGTTGACTGATCATCTAAATAGAACCCACAAAGTGTCTTGGATGATACTCAAGCTTCAAACAAAAGATGTTAGTGATACATTTTTGTGCTTTTGGTTAGTAAACAAAAGTAAGAGAAACAATGATGTATAATTCAAGCATGCTTGGTGATCTCAAACCAATCACAAGGAGTCCCACCCAAAGGCAAAGGGAACCAAGATGCTAAAGATCCTTGAGGCAATGCAAATGCAATGTTATGATGCCATAAGGGATCTTAGGGTCAAAATTGGGGTCTTACACATATAGATGAATCTCTGGTTGGTGCTCATATGACTACCAAAGGTGGAATTCAAGGTCTCCCTTCTGAGTTCCTCATTGCTCAAGCTACTATGTATGGAAAGGCCATGAGTGAGGACGCCTTTGAGGTCATATTTGTACTTCTCATCTATGGGCTAGTGTTATTCCCCAACATCGACAAGTTTGTGGATGTGAACGCTATTAAGATTTTCTCTACTCTTAATCCCGTTCCGACTCTGTTGGGTGACACTTACTTTTCTTTGCATATGAGGAATGCAAAGGGTGGTGGTACCATTGTGTGCTGTTTGCCTCTGCTGTACAAGTGGTTTATTTCGCACTTGCCATAGATGGTCGCCTTCAAGGAGAACAAAGGATGTCTACGGTGGTCCACGAGACTTATGTCTCTCACTAATGATGATATCTTTTGGTACAACCGTGTATATGATGGTGTGCAGATTATCGACTCTTGTGGTGAATTCTCCAATGTGCCTCTTCTTGGTACATGTGGTGGGATTAACTACAACCCTATTTTGGCACGTCGCCAGCTTGGGTTCCCCCTAAAGGATAAACCTAATAACATTCTGTTAGAGGGTGTGTTCTTTCAGGAGGGTAAAGATCCCAAAGGCTTGAAAGGTAGGATGGTCCGCACTTGGCGCAAGATCCATAGGAAGGGAAGAAAGGAGCTTGGTCCGAAGAACTGTATCGCTTTGGAACCCTATACCTCTTGGGTTAGGAGGAGAGCTTCCGAGTACCTCATGCCTTACGAGTATCCGAGACCTACACCTTTGGTTGTGGCTGGGCCTTCAACCCTCCCTGACCAAGGAGTAAAGGAGTTGAGAGACGAAGACTGTTTGCGTGCCTGGATTTGTGAACGAGAGGAGTTGCTTCAGCAAATCAGAACGAAAGATGCTTTGATAGAGTTCCTTGAGCACCAGGTTATTGATGAGCCTGATGATGCATTGACTTTTCTGCTTCCTCAGTCTTCCAAGTTCTGGAAGAGGAAGTATGATCGACTCGCCAAAGAGAAGGCAGATATGGAAGCAGCCTATATGTAGGTGTTTAATTGGCTGCATTATATGGTAAAACACTAGCTGGATTCTAATGTCTTGACTGATGTCATGACATGGTGTGTATGTGTGACTGCATTGTAGGTTAGAATATCTAACTGTACTCTGATGTCTTGACTGATGTCATGACACACTTGAGTAGTTACTGCAGGATTAGCTAATACAGGATTTATTGAATGTCAAACTGGATGTTGTGACATTCATCTCTGTCAGCAGATACTAAGGAATAGAACAACTGGTGTTCTGTTAGAACTTAGTATTTATTTCCAGTCTGGTTATCAAGGAAATACCAGACCTGACTGTAAGACCCCAATTTTGGCCCTAAGATCCCTCATGGCCCATATCATATCATATCATGGCCTCAAGGATCATTGCATGCCCTAGCTTCCCTCCTAGTGGGTAGGTTGCCTTGTGGGTTGTTTCTTGATCACCAAGCATACTTTGCATTTGTATATTCTTGCTTTTCATATGTTTATCATTCCAAAGTACAAAAATATTGTCAGTCTAACCTTGTTGCTTGCAGTTGAAGCAATCATCAGCAATTAGGTCAAAGACAGTCAACAGTCAGTCAAAGCAGTGGATGGTGGCCATTCTTGCAGAATTTGGGCACCATGATCAATAATCAAGAGTTCATATGACTTGGGACATCATTTGGAATCAAGGTCTCAAAGAATTAGGGTTTGGAATTCACCAGAAATGCTTCAATCATGCAAAACCCTAGAAAAGTCAACAGAAAGTCAAACTTGGTCAACTGTGGATTTAATCAGTGATTTGATGGATAGAATTGATTTGAAGGAGTTCATTCATGCTCACACAAGCCTCATATATCATGTCAAACCCCATCATGGAAGAATTTGAAGCAAAATCAGAAAATTCCCAAAATAGAAAGTGGACCTGTAATTTCAACTGCCAAAAATGGAAACTTCTTGATCTTAAACTTATATCATGATACAAGCTTCAAATGAATTTTTGCCCAACATGAAAGTTGAAGATCTTGTTCTCCCATTTTCAAAAAGTCCAAGAACACTCAAATCCCATGTATGGTTGTCAAGATATGATCTTTTCATTTTCACCATTTTTTGAACTTCAAATGGCCATATCTCATGATTCCTTTGACCAAATTTGGTGGGGTTTTTTCCTACAAACTCCATTTAATCCCCTCTTTCCAAAAATTCATTCATCATTCACCAAAACCTTGCCAATCAAAATGGCATTTTTGGACTTGTTTCATTTAAATTCAAGTTTGACCAAAAGTTGACTTTTCAAATTAAAGGTTTTCAGCACATTTGGCCAATTGGGAATTGTTTGGAAGGCTATTTGCAACATGTTCCAAGCCCAAATTCGTGCTCATGCTACTATCATACCACCATTTTGGCCAAAGGTGCAAAATTAGCAATATGGCTTCATTAAAGTAAAACAAACTTAGCACTTCATGAGCAGACATAAAACAGCAAATATAAGGGTCATTTGCAGCCTGTTTTGAAGCCCAAAATCGTGCAGACCATACACCTCCATATCCACTTGTGCAAAATTAACAAAAATGCAAATTGGCTCCATTAAGTTAACTTTGATTAGCACATGTTTAAGCAACCTTAAACAGTCATATAAAATCAACTTTTCTGCCATTTGGAAACCTAGAGACACAGCCTCCTATCACACAGAATTCCTCATTCTCTCATCTTGGCATTTTGCTCACTTTTCAAATTTCTGCTCAAATCTTCAAAACCCTCGAGCACTCTTGCTTCCATCATCACTTGGCCAACCTTTGGAAGCTTTTTGGACCATCAAACCTCAACTGTAGTGTAGCTTTTGTTCTGTTTTCTTCAAGAACCAACAATGGTGAATCGAGTTTTGGAAGCTTCCGGGCCTTGCTGAGCTAACCTACTCCAAGCATCCATCATTATACACCATAAGGAGGATCTGTTTCGAGCTGCATCACTAAAACAACACCTGATTCTCCATTTGCTTCAAATTTAAGTAAGTGCTCGACCTTCTTCATTTGCCAAATTATGAGTTGTTTTAGATAGGTCTTTTAATGCTCGTTCCATTGCAACTTGAATCGTTTGAAATGGTTAACTGTGCTAGGAGAAATCTGAGTTTAAAGATTGTTGGTCACTTTTGTTTTGCATGATTCCTTGTTGATTAGCTCGATTCAATGTTAATGCATGCTGGATTTATGTTGTATGTTGGTTGTTGATCACAATGGTGGGTTTAATTGTTGTTTCTGGGCGAATTTTTTTGGCTCGATTGTTGGAAGGGATGAAGCATACTGTAGCATTGCTGAAACCCTAATTTCCATGTTTGAATCCCAGCTTCACGTGTTACATGTGGTCGTTTACTGTGCATCTCCATAATAGCCAATGAGAACATTTTATTTCTTTGCCTGAAGCTGTGCGTTTTGATAAGTGAGGCGCCTTATTACCAAAATGCCACTGGTCAACCGTGTTTGACCATTATTCATGTTATGTGGTTCATGTTTGTTCCAAATGATCACTCATCTTCCAAAAATCATTTCTCGTGCATTTCACATCCAAATTTCATGAAATTTTTTTCATCATGATCACATGAATGTCTATTATTTTATCATGATTTTTATTGATTTTTTGGCTAGCTGGATTTTAATTGGCTTTAGGGTTCTTGTCATGTATGCACATTTGATACCTTTTGCCAAAAACCTTGTGAAATAATGATGATGCATCCAATGACCCTGAAATTTTTTGTGGTTAATCTACACTCATTCATGTTCATTTTGATGTAAAGTTTGTGCATTTATCATATGTGGTGTGTGAGATATGATTTTCTGAAGTAGGGTGTGACAATTTGTGTCACACCAATGTTATGCAAGTTCATGATTTTTGTTGACATGCTTCCTGGCCTTCAATTAATGTGAAATTTTGCATGAGCCATATCTTATGTGTCTAGTTTATGTGTGAATTTTTCCTGGATTTAATTGTGCCATTTCTTAATTGTTTGAGATTTTTCTTCCCTGCCTAGTCAATTGTTGACTTTGTGTGACACATCTTGCCATTTCATTTGGGAAATTCTCATACCTTATTGGATGATCATGAAACTTTACATGTGCATACTAGACGTCTTGAGCTTTGCACTGGTGTTGATCCCATCCATTTCTCATCTGTTTTCATTTAGTTATGATTTTTTGAAGTTGACCCATGTATGTTTAACCTCTTTGTGCATGCTTGAATGTGTGTTGACTTCCTGATTTTAATTGACCATCTTCCCATGATCCAATTGAGCTGAAAATTAATATGCATGCTATGTTATGGATTGTGATTGAGTATGAATTATTTCATAATTTTTGGAATTGATTATGTTTGCTTTTGAGCTTGGTCTTGCTGTTGACCTTTTGTGTGCTCCCTTTTGCCATGTTTTGACTTCTTTGGTCTATGAAATGACAATGATGCATGATATGAGTTTGAAACCAATTGTGCTTGCTTCTTAAATGTTTGAACTTGACTTTGGTTGACTTTCATTTTCTGTTTTGACTTTTATCATTTATTTTTGACCCTAGGCTTGCCCTAGTAGTCTCTTGGCTTATGTTGAGTTCATTTGTTTCAGGTTAAGCATTTGCCTCAAAGAAACCATTGCCAATTTGATTGAGCTTGATTATATATCATGTGCTAACCTTTGTTTTGTAGGTGTGACTCATGTGACTTGAGTCTTGTGCTTTGCACATTGGTCCCTCTGATTTAACTGTTGATTCATTTCCTTCTGATTTAAACTGTTGAACTGTTTACTGATTAGTTGGACTTTTTCAGGTACTCTTAGTTGCTTTACTTGCTTGCTTTGCTATTTAGCAATTTGCTTTTGAGGTATAATTACTTCTTCTTCATGTAGTCTGGAGACCCGGCTTGTTATTTGGCCGGGCAAACTGTCTGAAGTCCTCCTTAAGAGGCAATGCTTGTGTGTGTTTAAAATTGTCCCAAGCAGGAAAAGTCCTTCAAGTAAGGCAATTGGTAGATCAAAGGGATAAGTAGCCTATCCCCTACTACTCAGTGAGTCTTCTCATTGCTCCCATTACATGGTTGTAGCATTGAGATCAAAACCCAAGATCTATCGAGTCAATATGTGGAAAGAGCTCCATCTTTCTGAGCTCCCACACTTTCTTATATTTGATGCTCTCCCTGATTAGGGATAGAAGCAATGAGGCACACCCCTCATATCCTTTCATCTGCTTCACCTTAGCCTCTCAATGGCAAGGTTAAGAGCAACTCTTTGACCCTATTCCAGTTGGCCTCAGTGCCTAACCCTCTTGTGTGAGCCTCCTTGTTTGGCTATAGAGTGTGCTGTTTGTTATTCATTGATTGATTGATTGCTTCATATGCATATGTTTGCTTGTATGCTCCATGCATTTATCATTATCATTTATTGCTCATCAATGCATACTCATCTCATTTGTCCTTGTGACATTATCATTGTTGTTTACCCATTGAGGACAATTGTAAGACCATCCATTGGCCATTGCTCCTATGATATGGAAGTGAGTATAAGACCATCACCTTGGCCACTCATCTTATCTTTGCTTGATGCATTTGATTGTATGTGAGGAAGCAACTGTAAGTCCCTGCAAGTTGGCATTTGCTTTCCTATGATCACATGTTGCTTTGTTTGTTGTATGTGAGGATACAACTGTAAGTCCCTGCAAGTTGGCATTTGTACTCCTAGGACCATACTGTGGAGGTTAGAGTAAGCCCAGACAGATTGGCATCTGACATCCATGTTTTGCTTTTCTTTGTTTATGTGAGGATCCATTGTAAGTCCCTGTAATGTGGCATTGGTATTCCTATGAGCATATGTGCAGTTAATCTAAGTCCAGATAGATTGGCAGTTAACTTCCATTTCTCATCTTTGTTTTCTTTTGAGGAGATTAGTGTAAGTCCATTGAGTGGCTTCTGATATCCTGTTCTGTTTTAGGAGACTGGTGTAAATCCATCTATTGGTATCCGGTATCCACCCTTTTATTTCTTTGTTTGAGGAGATTAGTGTAAGACCATTGAGTGGCATCTGATATCCAGTTTTATTTTAGGAGATTGGTATAAGCCCAGTGATTGGCATCCGATATCCGCTTTCTTTCTTGTTTGTTTGTTTATCCATTGCCTATTCCAAAGGACACACTTGAATCATCCTCTATATGATCTCAAGAAGTGAACCTTCTAAGAAGTTTTACAATCCATCCTCATCCATTCATTCATTATGTCCTAAACCTTTTCACACTTTACTTTTCAAACTTGACATAAGTGTTGTGCAAACATCTTCATGCTTTTCTAACTAAAAACCTGGACCCAAGTCCTTGACTTTTTTTTTCAGACTCATTTCATAATACTTCTTTGAATTAATCTTAATCATACTTTGACTTCACTTTCATAATCACAATCAATTAACTTCACTCATTCACTTGTTTTGGCTCTGTCCATTGTTAATCTTTTCATGCATTAGCCATAGGTTTCAATTATCTTTGTGGTTGATGTAAATCTTGCCTATCCTTAGTGAGTCGACAGTAAGACTTCCGTACTGAAAACAGGGCTAACCCCTCTAGTACGTCGAAGCTATCCTCGCATGGTGGATGTTGGTTTTTGGTCGAGTGTTCTCCCATTGATAATGAAAAGCCTCAGTGCTATTGTTTAAAATTGAATCCACCAACTTTTGGAAATCTTTTAGCCGAACTACGGCGTTTTGATCCTTACCTTTGATGGAAGGTACGTAGGCAGCGGGTTCATTCGTTCAAACCCAATAACCCAATAAAAATTGTATATTCTTTTCTCATCATCCCAATCATGTTTGCACAATCTTTATGTCATAACAAATAACAATCTTTTATAACAAGTGTGAAAAGGGCTCCCTAGGAGCACCTAGGACGTAGTGGGTGCCTAACACCTTCCCATTGCGTAATTTACCCCTTACCCAGACTCTCTGATCTTTTTATTAGTTTTCTACGTGTAAAACTTCTTAGGCTTTTGTTCGCTTTTTAGCCAATCCTTTGGATAAATAAAAGTGCGGTGGCGACTCAAAAATTCATTGTATCTCTTGCTTATGGTTTAATCGATAGATCATATAACGACGAATACACCGCTACAGAAAAGTGGCGACTCTGCTGGGGAGATCTCACCAGAATCCTTGGTGGTATTGCCTACTTTTCACCCTTGTTGTGCAATATTGTTATTTGTTATATGACATATTTTTGTACGATTTGGGATAACTGTATTGATTGTAATGTGTGAATTGCTTGATATACAATTGCTGTTTGCTTTGGTGATCTGTGAGATGAGTTCTATACCCGAACTCGAGTGCACTCTAGGATAGGAGAATGGCATAGTCTTGTTGACTGGTGTGGAGTATTCCTTAGCCAGTTGACTTACGAGTCCATTCACTTGGTGGAGGTCATGTTGAACTAATAATGTCACACAAGTTATTTGTGGTTAGGCATTATTCTTTCAATCATGTTCCGCAGAAGCCAAGGACCTTAGTTTACCAAACCCATCTTGGCCTATTTTTAGGACCGTAGTGCGGAGGTCGTTCAGATGTCAGTTCTGATACGATTGTTACGCGATACTACACTCATAAGAGTTTCTCTTGAGAATATTCTTGGAATACGAGTATTCGTTCCTCCGATAATATTCGAAAGATGGAACGATGATTATGGGAACCTCTGATAGAACATGTCTGGCAGGTTTAAACCCTAGTACACTCCCTTTGGGTGGTTCTTAACCGAGACTCCATGCTCGTGACTCTCAACAAACCCGTGATTCGTGGTTGAGTCGTTCAAACATTGTTAATATCAATGGATCCCGGATCAGGGGTAAAACCTAAAATCCACCAAAGCGGCTGGTTGATATTAAGAATGTCTGAACCGGTTCATGTACTGTTAATATCAATGGAACTTGGGTGTCGATAAGGTGAAGACCTAAATCCACCAAAATGGATGATTGATATTAGGGATACATAGAGCTTTCCCACGACCTTTGTTTGGTGTGTATTGCTTGATCCTTGAGTGTGTTTGTTGCATTCATGCATTCACGCATTCATCTGCACTTCATGTCATCAGAAAAAAGAAAATTTTCAAGGAACTTAAAAGGTTATTTGCAAAATTTTCAGACATGGAAAAACCAAAAAGGCATACAAAGAAGTACAGCTTCAAACAGCCCGATGTAAAAGAGTTAAGGAATCTGACATCATATGTATTAGATCCCTTGGGTTTCAAAGCTCGCTATGGGAAGCTTCTGCCTCTGCTCACCACTCAGGTTGACGAAGGATTGATGAGTACTCTTGCTCAGTTCTACGATCCGTTGCATCATTGCTTCTTATTTCCGGACTTCCAGTTGTTGCCAACTTTGGAAGAATACTCTCATCTTATTGGGATTCCGATTCTGGATCAAGTGCCGTTCAGTGGCCTAGAGAGTATTCCATCTGCTCGAGAGATTGCTAGTTTGTTGCACATAGATGAAGATCTGATTAGAGCTAATCTGACTACCAAAGGCGGAATTCAGGGTTTTCCTTCCGAGTTCCTCATTGCCCAAGCTACCTTTTATGGGAAGGCCATGAGTGAGGATGCCTTTGAGGCTCTATTTGTGCTGCTCATCTATGGATTGGTGCTATTTCCCAACTTCGACAAGTTCGTGGACATGAACGCCATTAGGATCTTTTCAGTTCTTAATCCAGTTCCGACTTTGTTGGGCGATGCATATGTCTCCTTGCACCTGAGGAATATGAAGAATGGAGGAGTCGTTGTCTGCTGTCTACCCCTGCTGTACAAGTGGTTTATTTCGCACTTGCCGCAGACAGTCGCTTTCAAGGAGAACAAGGGATGTCTACGGTGGTCCCAGAGACTCATGTCTCTCACCAATGATGATATCACCTGGTATGATCGCGTGTACGATACCGTTCAGATCATCGATTATTGTGGTGAATTCCCTAATGTGCCTCTTCTTGGTACATGTGGTGGGATTACCTACAATCCTATTCTTGCACGTCGTCAGCTTGGGTTCCCCCTGAAGGATAAACCTAATAACATTCTGTTAGAAGGTGTGTTCTTCCAGGAGGGTAAAGATCCCCAAGGCCTGAAAGCCAGATTTGTCCGTGCATGGCGCAGTATCCACAAGAAGAGTGGGAATGAATTAGGTCCAAAGAACTGCATTGCTTTGGAGCCATACACCTCTTGGGTCAGACAGAGGGCTGCTACCTACCTGATGCCGTATGATCATCCGAGACCTACACTGTTGGATGTGGCTGGGCCTTCAACCCTCCCTACCCAACGTGTAGAGGAGTTGAGAGAAGAAGACCTTTCGCGTGCTTGGATCCGTGAAAGAGAGGAATTGCTGCAGCAGCTCAAGGAGAAAGATGCTATGATTGAATTTCTCGAGCACCGAGTGATCGACGATCCGAACGACACTTGGACTTCTCTGCTTCCTCAGTCATCCAAATTCTGGAAGAGGAGGTATGATCGACTTGCAAAAGAGAAAGCTGATATGGAGGATGCCTATGAGAGAGAGATCAAGAAGTTGTGCACTTCTCGTCTTCCAGCATCCCGAGCTTCTAGGGATCCATAGGATGTCATTTACCTTTTCTCTTTGTAATGAATCAAAAAATGCTGTATTTCTTTGTCTCAATATATTGAATGAAATATTTTCCATGAGCAATTAAAATGTTTAAATATTCAAAATATTGCAAACAATACCCTAAGGGTTCCTTGAAAACACAGCATTTGCACAAGCATTTCATGCATCATTCTTGCATAAACAGGTACCCTTTGTTTCTGGTCTTCTGGTTCTAACCTCTGTTCTTCATTTATTTTGAAGACAAGCTGACTCACTGGTATTATACAAGGGTCAACTCTGCCAGAATCATGGAACAGTTGGAGCAAGAGAACCGAGATCTAAGAGAAGAGGTCGCCAGACTTGGCGCTTTGATGGAGCAACTCCTTGCTGCTCAGAACCAGCCTGCTCAACAGCCAGCAACTCCTGATCAGAGGACGGTTATTTCAGAAGTGGCTACTTCAACGGTGCCAGTCAGTGCCCATCAGCCTAATGCCATGCCTCCCGGTTTTCCTTGGGGGATGCCTCCAGGCTTCATGCCTGATCTGCCAGCTCCAACATTTGTCCAAATGCCGACATCTAGCCCGGTCCCTGTTCCCGCTCCTCCTGTCGTGCATACCATGCCTAGGGTAGACGACACCATCTATCACTCTGAGGCATCTGAGGGCTCAGATGTTCATGAAAAGATGGACGCAATGAACGATCAATTCCTTGAGCTGAGAAAGGAATTGAGGACTCTCCGTGGCAAAGATCTCTTCGGCAAGTCTGCAGCCGAATTGTGCCTAGTTCCCGGTGTCAAGATACCAATCAAGTTCAAGGTCCCAGACTTTGAAAAATACAAGGGGAACACCTGTCCACTAGCTCACCTGGTCATGTACGCCAGGAAGATGTCAACACAAACTGATAATGATCAACTCTTGATTCATTATTTCCAGGACAGTTTGTCTGGTGCCGCGCTCAGGTGGTACATGAGCCTGGACAGTGTCAACATCCGATCTTTCAACGACCTTGGCGAAGCTTTCGTCAAGCAATACAAGTACAATGTTGATATGGCGCCTGACCGAGATCAACTCAGGTCCATGTCACAGAAAGATAAAGAGTCGTTCAAGGAGTACGCCCAGAGATGGCGTGAGCTGGCAGCTCAGATCACTCCACCGCTGGAAGAGAGGGAAATGACCAAGATCTTTCTGAAGACTCTTGGCTCATTTTATTATGAGCGAATGGTGGCAAGCGCTCCCTCTGATTTCACCGAGATGGTGAATATGGGGATGCGTCTTGAAGAAGGTGTCCGTGAAGGACGGTTGGCGAAAGATGATGGTTCTTCCTCTAAACGATATGGAGCGTTTAAGAGGAAAGAAGGCGAAGCGCATGCGGTGCAGTCTCAGCCAAAACATAGAAGACCCTCTGTTCAGAGGAAGCCTGCACGACATACCAGTCATCAGCACCAGGTGGCTCACGTAGCGCCTGTTTTCAAGGACAATACTCCTCAATGTCAGCAATATCAACCTCAACAGTATCAGCATCAGCAGCAATATCAACAACCGCAGTACCAACAACAACAATCTCGTCCACAGCAACAGGCTTACCAGCCTCGTGGGAGTACGAGTAATCAAGCAAACATGGGCTATGAAAGGAAGAAGATCAGTTTTGATCCGATTCCTATGTCGTATGCGGAGTTATATCCCTCTCTAATAGAGCGGAAGTTGGTTTCTCCGAGAGATCCTCCGGCTATACCTGCAAACCCTCAGTGGTGGTATAAGCCTGATCTGCATTGTGTCTATCACTCTGGCGCTCCGGGCCATGACATTGAAAATTGCCTCCAGCTGAAGACTAAGGTTCAAGACCTTATGAGAAGCGGAATTCTGAGTTTTGAAGACTCAAACCCGAACGTCACCAGGAACCCATTGCCTTCGCATGGGAAATTTGTGAACATGATTCAGGAAGACCTTGGGAAGTACAAGGTTAAGTACGTCAGCCACATCAGGCAGTCGTTGGTTGATTTACATAAGATGCTGTGTCAGTACAGCTATTTGGAGCATAACTGTAACACCCTTCTAAATACCCCAATTTATTATAATTAAAATAACAATATATATTCATCAGAGTAATTATGCCCCGAAGGGTGTCACACAATCATTTCACAACAATTATCAAAATATCCTGTCATGCTCATTTCTTTAATCAAATAAGATTCTTTGCATAAATCGCAGCGGAATAATTCAACATCAATGTAAAACATGTAACACAATACATGTCAATCATTCAACAACAGAAATCAAATAAATTAAAACATCCCTCCCCGATGTTACATCTATCAGAGCATGACCCATAAGAACTACTCTAGACTCCAAGCAATTGCTTCTACTCAACTCATTTCTCGTTACCTGAAAAATAGGTGTAAGGGTGAGTATCTCAATCAATATAATGAGCATTATAGAACAATATGTAATGCCAAGTAATTAACACATTAATTCACCCTAATCAGACTACGCATTCAGCAACAGCAATATTCGTTCAAACATCCTACTCGACAGTAGATTCTCAATCATATTCAACATCAACAATATAACACACAATACACATATAATACTGGAATACATCCATTCATATTATATGCCATACATTTATTATGCAATGAGACTCTATGCATGCGGTACCGACTATTTGTGAACATATAGTTCAACCTCACCGTCCAAATCCAGGCACGGCTACCAAGCTCACTAGTCCCACTCATTTGAGACATAGTGACTCACTCACTAATTCCTCACCATGGGAATTAGCTACCACCCCAAATGGGCCATGAAATGCACGCTAATCACCTCGCATGCAAACATCAACAACAACAATCAAAATAATTTACTCACTAATTCCTCACCATGGGAATTAGCTACCACCCCAAATGGGCCACAACATGCATGCTAATCACCTAGCAATGCAACATCAACAATAATCAAGAATAGACACAAGCTCACACTCTAAGCCATAATACAGTCTATTCACACATGTATACATTCACATCATCATGTATACCATCACACATTATCAACATAATTAATCACAAAAGCATATCATATCATGCCACAGAATCAAACACAGTATTAGCACACTCTACTAATACCTATACCACTCCAAACAACGGGAAATGATCCCTATCACATCATATCTCAGCTAAGTACATCACTCAGCCTCAACAACCAAAAACTGCACAACCACAGTTCAGGAAAATCCCAACTCTGCCCATACGCGTATTGCCCATGCCATACGCGTATTGCCCAAACCTGGCCAACTCAATACGCGTACTGCCCACTCTCATACGCGTATTGCGCATTTCCTCGCCCAACTCATACGCGTACCGCCTATTCCATACGCGTACGCTACGCGTAACAACTTCCCATTACGCGTACCAACAGAGACCAATTCACGTTTAAAATGTCATCTTTTTCTCCCATACGCGTAAGGCTTCCCCCCATACGCGTACCAACATCTCATACGCGTATTGCCTAGTGCCATACGCGTATGACCAGAAACCAGAACTCTCAGATCTGCAATGGCTTCCTTGCTACGAAGCCTCTCCGATCCGACCTTCCACAGTCCAATTTTCACACATAATTCCTTCCTATTGTCTAACACAAACAGATCCTATTCGATTCCACAAGGTCTAACATTTCTACACCTAATTCCTACGAATTCTTTTCTATTATCATTCAATTTCGTTCATCCAATATTTCACAAATTCATCATGCATCAATCAAATCAGAGGTACAACCAATGGTTATTACTACCCAGTACATATTATCATATAATACCCTTTAACCGATGATAAACCCCCCTTACCTGAGTTAATCCGGCAGCTTCCGAGCTCCAAGCTTCTCCTTCCTTCAACCTTCGTTCTCTGGCTTTTTCCCCTTTCTGCCTCTTTTCCCTTTTCACGTGAAAACCTTTTTCCAAAAATTGGGACTTTTTATTATTCCAACTTATATACTCCAATAATATTATTCCACTAAATAATTATCCCAATAATTATTATTCCAAAATAATAATAATAATAATAATAATAATTCAATTATTTAATTAAATCAATAAATATATTATTAACTTAATTTAAATAATTATTATATTATTATCGGGGTGTTACAACTCTCCCCCACTAAAAGAGTTTTCGTCCTCGAAAACATACCTCAAACGAACAACTCCGGATAAGACTCCTTCATTTGGCTCTCAAGTTCCCAAGTCACATTGCCACCTGCTGGTCCTCCCCAAGCTACCTTCACCAAGGCGATCTCTTTACCCCGCAACTGCTTCAACTCTCGATCCTCGATCCTCATAGGTGATGTTTCAACAGTCAGGTTATCTCTCACCTGTACATCATCTATTTGGACTACATGCGACGGATCATGAATGTACCTCCTCAACTGAGACACATGAAAAACCTCATGCAAATTTGCAAGCGACGGCGGTAAAGCGATACGATAGGCTACCTCTCCTATCCTCTCCAAAATCTGATAAGGACCAATAAAACGAGGTGTCAACTTCTTCGACTTCAAAGCTCGACCAACACCAGTTATCGGAGTAACACGAAGAAACACATGGTCTCCCTCTTGAAACTCAAGTGACTTCCTCCTCTTATCATGATAACTCTTCTGACGACTCTGAGCAATTCTCATCTTATCCTGAATCATCTTAATCTTTTCAGTAGTCTGTTGAACAATTTCCGGTCCAACCACAGCACTCTCGCCGGACTCATACCAACATAAAGGTGTCCGACATCTCCTACCATACAAAGCTTCAAACGGTGCCATACCAATGCTCGAATGAAAACTATTGTTGTAGGTAAACTCAACCAAAGGTAAATAACAATCCCAAGCACCTCCTTTTTCCAAAACACAAGCTCTCAAAAGATCCTCTAATGACTGAATCGTCCTCTCAGTCTGACCATCAGTCTGCGGATGATATGCAGAACTCAATCTCAGCTTAGTTCCCAAAGCCCTCTGCAAACCTTCCCAGAACTTCGATGTAAATCTAGGATCTCTGTCCGAAACAATACTAGACGGAATACCATGCAAACTTACAATCTTCTCAATATACAACTCGGCTAATCTCTCTAACGGATAATCCATTCTGATCGGAATGAAATGAGCCGACTTTGTCAATCTGTCAACAATCACCCAAATGGCTTCAAAATTCTTATTTGTCCTCGGCAAACCAGAAACAAAATCCATACTGATACTATCCCACTTCCACTCTGGAATAGCCAACGGTTGCATTAGCCCAGACGGCTTCTGATGCTCAATCTTCGACTTCTGACAAGTCAAACAAGAATAAACAAAACTCGCAATTTCTTTCTTCATCCTCGGCCACCAAAATAACTTTTTCAAATCATGGTACATCTTCGTAGCTCCAGGATGAATACTCAAGCCACTACGATGTCCTTCTTCAAGAATACTCTTCTTAAGCTCGGCAACATCCGGAATACACACCCGGTCACCAAATCTCAAAACATCATTCTCATCAACTCTGAATTCACCACCTTGACCTTGATTCACTAAAGTCAACTTATCAACCAAAAGCACATCGGATTTCTGACCCTCTCTAATCTCATCCAAAATACCACTCGTTAACTTCAACATTCCCAGTTTAACACTATTGTGAGTACTCTCACACACCAAACTCAAGTCTCTAAACTGCTCAATTAAATCCAATTCCTTAACCATTATCATAGACATATGCAATGATTTCCGACTCAATGCATCAGCCACCACGTTTGCTTTACCCGGATGGTAATTCAAACCAAAGTCATAATCCTTCAGAAATTCTAACCATCTCCTCTGTCTCATATTCAGCTCTTTCTGATCAAACAAATACTTCAAACTTTTATGGTCACTGAAAACTTCAAATCTTGATCCATACAAATAATGCCTCCACAACTTCAGAACAAATACCACAGCTGCCAACTCTAAATCATGTGTCGGATAGTTCCTCTCATGAACCCTTAGCTGTCTCGAAGCATAAGCTATAACCTGCTTATTCTGCATCAACACACCACCTAGACCCAACAATGAAGCATCACAATAAACCTCAAATAGTTCTGACGGACTCGGTAATATCAGGATAGGAGCAGTAGTCAACCTTCTCTTTAACTCTTGGAAACCTTCTTCACATTTTGAATCCCAAACAAACGCTTGCCCCTTTCTAGTCAACATCGTCAACGGTAACGCCAACTTGGAAAATCCCTCAATAAACTTCCGATAATAACCTGCAAGTCCAAGAAAACTTCTTATCTCAGAAACTGACTTCGGAGCTTCCCACTTAGATACCGCTTCTATCTTAGAAGGATCAACAGCAACACCACCTCTTGAAATCACATGACCAAGAAAACTAACTTCTTCTAACCAAAATTCACACTTAGACAGTTTAGCAAATAGCTTCTTTTCTCGCAAAACTCCCAAAACCACTCTCAAATGTTCGGCATGCTCTTCTTCAGATTTCGAATACACCAAAATGTCATCGATAAACACCACAACAAACTTGTCTAGGTACGGATGGAAAATCCTATTCATATACTCCATGAATACTCCAGGCGCATTAGTCACACCAAAAGGCATTACGGAATACTCATAATGTCCATACCTCGTTCTGAAAGCAGTCTTCTGAATATCCTCAGTTTTCACACGTATCTGATGATACCCAGATCTCAAATCTATCTTGCTGAACACACTCGCACCAACCAACTGATCCATCAAATCATCGATCCTCGGCAAAGGATACCGATTCTTGATCGTCACTTTATTCAGTTGCCTGTAGTCCACACACAACCTCATAGTACCTTCTTTCTTCTTAACCAACAACACTGGTGCACCCCACGGGGACACACTAGGACGAATAAATTTCTTATCCAACAAATCTTCCAACTGACTCTTCAATTCCGTTAACTCAACAGCAGACATACGATAAGGAGCCATCGATATCGGTCTAGTACCAGGTACCAAGTCAATCGAGAACTCAACTTCACGCTCTGGCGGTAATTCATTCACTTCTTCCGGAAACACATCAGGAAAATCACACACCACAGCGAGATCGCCAATCACCAGTTTATCTTTAGCCTCCAAAGTCGCTAACAGCATAAACAACTCTGCACCATCTGCCACTTCCTCATTCACCTGCCTGGCTGATAAAAACAAACTCTTTCCTTCCTCAATCTCAGGAAAAATCACAGTCTTATCAAAACAGTTGATATAAACTCGGTTAAACACCAACCAGTTCATACCCAAGATAACGTCAATCTGCACTAGTGGAAGACACACGAGGTCTATCCCAAATTCTCTACCAAAAATACTCAAAGGGCAACTCAAACAAACTGAAGTAGTAGTCACTGAACCCTTTGCAGGAGTATCAATCACCATACTACCCAACATCTCAGATATCTCTAACTTAAGTTTCACAGCACAATCCAAAGATATAAAAGAATGAGTCGCACCTGTGTCAATAATAGCTACAAGAGGAAAGCCATTAATATAACACGTACCTCGGATCAAACGATCATCTGCAGAAGTCTCAGAACCCGATAAAGCAAAAACCTTGCCTCCTGACTGATTCTCTTTTTTCAGCTTAGGATATTGTGGACTGATATGACCCAACTCTCCACAGTTGAAACAAGTCACAGTCTTCAACCGGCAATCTGCAGCCAAATGACCACCTTTTCCACATTTGAAACACTTCTTCTCGTTACTGGTACACTCATGGATACGATGTCCAGCCTGACCACATCTGTAACACTTAGCAGGAGCACTAGAATCTCCTCCACTAGGCCTCTTCATCCCACTCTGCCTCTGAAAACCCTTGCCAGCTGCATACGGTTTTCCACGATCAGTCTGATTCTTGCCTTTCCTATCAATTCTCTGCTGATAGCTCTCAGCTCTAGCTTTGGAATCCTGTTCAAAAATCCTGCAACAGTCCACCAAATCAGAAAACACTCTAATCCTTTGATACCCAATAGCCTGCTTGATCTCGGGACGCAACCCGTTCTCAAACTTCACACACTTGGAAAATTCCCCAGCAGCCTCAGCATAGGGAGTATAATACTTCGACAGCTCTGTGAACTTAGCAGCATACTCCGTAACGGACCTGTCACCCTGCTTCAATTCCAAGAACTCTATCTCCTTCTTTCCTCTGACATCCTCGGGAAAATACTTCCTCAGAAATCTCTCTCTGAACACCGCCCAAGAAATCTCAGCATCTCCAGCTGTTTCCAACTCAGTGCGGGTAGCAACCCACCAATCATCAGCTTCCTCTGACAGCATATGTGTACCGAACCTGACCTTCTGGTTATCAGCACACTCAGTTACTCTGAAGATCCTCTCTATCTCCTTCAGCCACCTCTGAGCACCATCTGGATCGTATGCTCCCTTAAACATTGGAGGATTGTTCTTCTGGAACTCACTCAGTTGACGAGCAACTCCCATTCCCACAACATTCGGATTTCCTCCAAGTACTCCAGCTAGCATACCCAGAGCCTCAGCAATCGCAGCATCATCTCTACCTCTTCCAGCCATCTCTGTTCTGAAAACCCAACAAACTAAAACAATAAGTACTGATAGGGTTACACAACTCCTATCCCGTACAGGGAAACATAATAATTACGACTCGACACGACCGACTATGCTCTGATACCACTAATGTAACACCCTTCTAAATACCCCAATTTATTATAATTAAAATAACAATATATATTCATCAGAGTAATTATGCCCCGAAGGGTGTCACACAATCATTTCACAACAATTATCAAAATATCCTGTCATGCTCATTTCTTTAATCAAATAAGATTCTTTGCATAAATCGCAGCGGAATAATTCAACATCAATGTAAAACATGTAACACAATACATGTCAATCATTCAACAACAGAAATCAAATAAATTAAAACATCCCTCCCCGATGTTACATCTATCAGAGCATGACCCATAAGAACTACTCTAGACTCCAAGCAATTGCTTCTACTCAACTCATTTCTCGTTACCTGAAAAATAGGTGTAAGGGTGAGTATCTCAATCAATATAATGAGCATTATAGAACAATATGTAATGCCAAGTAATTAACACATTAATTCACCCTAATCAGACTACGCATTCAGCAACAGCAATATTCGTTCAAACATCCTACTCGACAGTAGATTCTCAATCATATTCAACATCAACAATATAACACACAATACACATATAATACTGGAATACATCCATTCATATTATATGCCATACATTTATTATGCAAT
This sequence comes from Lathyrus oleraceus, assembly GCF_024323335.1. NCBI lineage: Eukaryota > Viridiplantae > Streptophyta > Magnoliopsida > Fabales > Fabaceae > Lathyrus > Lathyrus oleraceus. The sequence goes on along the minus strand of NC_066583.1, from coordinate 13,253,451 downwards.
GAGACTCTATGCATGCGGTACCGACTATTTGTGAACATATAGTTCAACCTCACCGTCCAAATCCAGGCACGGCTACCAAGCTCACTAGTCCCACTCATTTGAGACATAGTGACTCACTCACTAATTCCTCACCATGGGAATTAGCTACCACCCCAAATGGGCCATGAAATGCACGCTAATCACCTCGCATGCAAACATCAACAACAACAATCAAAATAATTTACTCACTAATTCCTCACCATGGGAATTAGCTACCACCCCAAATGGGCCACAACATGCATGCTAATCACCTAGCAATGCAACATCAACAATAATCAAGAATAGACACAAGCTCACACTCTAAGCCATAATACAGTCTATTCACACATGTATACATTCACATCATCATGTATACCATCACACATTATCAACATAATTAATCACAAAAGCATATCATATCATGCCACAGAATCAAACACAGTATTAGCACACTCTACTAATACCTATACCACTCCAAACAACGGGAAATGATCCCTATCACATCATATCTCAGCTAAGTACATCACTCAGCCTCAACAACCAAAAACTGCACAACCACAGTTCAGGAAAATCCCAACTCTGCCCATACGCGTATTGCCCATGCCATACGCGTATTGCCCAAACCTGGCCAACTCAATACGCGTACTGCCCACTCTCATACGCGTATTGCGCATTTCCTCGCCCAACTCATACGCGTACCGCCTATTCCATACGCGTACGCTACGCGTAACAACTTCCCATTACGCGTACCAACAGAGACCAATTCACGTTTAAAATGTCATCTTTTTCTCCCATACGCGTAAGGCTTCCCCCCATACGCGTACCAACATCTCATACGCGTATTGCCTAGTGCCATACGCGTATGACCAGAAACCAGAACTCTCAGATCTGCAATGGCTTCCTTGCTACGAAGCCTCTCCGATCCGACCTTCCACAGTCCAATTTTCACACATAATTCCTTCCTATTGTCTAACACAAACAGATCCTATTCGATTCCACAAGGTCTAACATTTCTACACCTAATTCCTACGAATTCTTTTCTATTATCATTCAATTTCGTTCATCCAATATTTCACAAATTCATCATGCATCAATCAAATCAGAGGTACAACCAATGGTTATTACTACCCAGTACATATTATCATATAATACCCTTTAACCGATGAAAAACCCCCCTTACCTGAGTTAATCCGGCAGCTTCCGAGCTCCAAGCTTCTCCTTCCTTCAACCTTCGTTCTCTGGCTTTTTGCCCTTTCTGCCTCTTTTCCCTTTTCACGTGAAAACCTTTTTCCAAAAATTGGGACTTTTTATTATTCCAACTTATATACTCCAATAATATTATTCCACTAAATAATTATCCCAATAATTATTATTCCAAAATAATAATAATAATAATAATAATAATTCAATTATTTAATTAAATCAATAAATATATTATTAACTTAATTTAAATAATTATTATATTATTATCGGGGTGTTACAACTCTCCCCCACTAAAAGAGTTTTCGTCCTCGAAAACATACCTCAAACGAACAACTCCGGATAAGACTCCTTCATTTGGCTCTCAAGTTCCCAAGTCACATTGCCACCTGCTGGTCCTCCCCAAGCTACCTTCACCAAGGCGATCTCTTTACCCCGCAACTGCTTCAACTCTCGATCCTCGATCCTCATAGGTGATGTTTCAACAGTCAGGTTATCTCTCACCTGTACATCATCTATTTGGACTACATGCGACGGATCATGAATGTACCTCCTCAACTGAGACACATGAAAAACCTCATGCAAATTTGCAAGCGACGGCGGTAAAGCGATACGATAGGCTACCTCTCCTATCCTCTCCAAAATCTGATAAGGACCAATAAAACGAGGTGTCAACTTCTTCGACTTCAAAGCTCGACCAACACCAGTTATCGGAGTAACACGAAGAAACACATGGTCTCCCTCTTGAAACTCAAGTGACTTCCTCCTCTTATCATGATAACTCTTCTGACGACTCTGAGCAATTCTCATCTTATCCTGAATCATCTTAATCTTTTCAGTAGTCTGTTGAACAATTTCCGGTCCAACCACAGCACTCTCGCCGGACTCATACCAACATAAAGGTGTCCGACATCTCCTACCATACAAAGCTTCAAACGGTGCCATACCAATGCTCGAATGAAAACTATTGTTGTAGGTAAACTCAACCAAAGGTAAATAACAATCCCAAGCACCTCCTTTTTCCAAAACACAAGCTCTCAAAAGATCCTCTAATGACTGAATCGTCCTCTCAGTCTGACCATCAGTCTGCGGATGATATGCAGAACTCAATCTCAGCTTAGTTCCCAAAGCCCTCTGCAAACCTTCCCAGAACTTCGATGTAAATCTAGGATCTCTGTCCGAAACAATACTAGACGGAATACCATGCAAACTTACAATCTTCTCAATATACAACTCGGCTAATCTCTCTAACGGATAATCCATTCTGATCGGAATGAAATGAGCCGACTTTGTCAATCTGTCAACAATCACCCAAATGGCTTCAAAATTCTTATTTGTCCTCGGCAAACCAGAAACAAAATCCATACTGATACTATCCCACTTCCACTCTGGAATAGCCAACGGTTGCATTAGCCCAGACGGCTTCTGATGCTCAATCTTCGACTTCTGACAAGTCAAACAAGAATAAACAAAACTCGCAATTTCTTTCTTCATCCTCGGCCACCAAAATAACTTTTTCAAATCATGGTACATCTTCGTAGCTCCAGGATGAATACTCAAGCCACTACGATGTCCTTCTTCAAGAATACTCTTCTTAAGCTCGGCAACATCCGGAATACACACCCGGTCACCAAATCTCAAAACATCATTCTCATCAACTCTGAATTCACCACCTTGACCTTGATTCACTAAAGTCAACTTATCAACCAAAAGCACATCGGATTTCTGACCCTCTCTAATCTCATCCAAAATACCACTCGTTAACTTCAACATTCCCAGTTTAACACTATTGTGAGTACTCTCACACACCAAACTCAAGTCTCTAAACTGCTCAATTAAATCCAATTCCTTAACCATTATCATAGACATATGCAATGATTTCCGACTCAATGCATCAGCCACCACGTTTGCTTTACCCGGATGGTAATTCAAACCAAAGTCATAATCCTTCAGAAATTCTAACCATCTCCTCTGTCTCATATTCAGCTCTTTCTGATCAAACAAATACTTCAAACTTTTATGGTCACTGAAAACTTCAAATCTTGATCCATACAAATAATGCCTCCACAACTTCAGAACAAATACCACAGCTGCCAACTCTAAATCATGTGTCGGATAGTTCCTCTCATGAACCCTTAGCTGTCTCGAAGCATAAGCTATAACCTGCTTATTCTGCATCAACACACCACCTAGACCCAACAATGAAGCATCACAATAAACCTCAAATAGTTCTGACGGACTCGGTAATATCAGGATAGGAGCAGTAGTCAACCTTCTCTTTAACTCTTGGAAACCTTCTTCACATTTTGAATCCCAAACAAACGCTTGCCCCTTTCTAGTCAACATCGTCAACGGTAACGCCAACTTGGAAAATCCCTCAATAAACTTCCGATAATAACCTGCAAGTCCAAGAAAACTTCTTATCTCAGAAACTGACTTCGGAGCTTCCCACTTAGATACCGCTTCTATCTTAGAAGGATCAACAGCAACACCACCTCTTGAAATCACATGACCAAGAAAACTAACTTCTTCTAACCAAAATTCACACTTAGACAGTTTAGCAAATAGCTTCTTTTCTCGCAAAACTCCCAAAACCACTCTCAAATGTTCGGCATGCTCTTCTTCAGATTTCGAATACACCAAAATGTCATCGATAAACACCACAACAAACTTGTCTAGGTACGGATGGAAAATCCTATTCATATACTCCATGAATACTCCAGGCGCATTAGTCACACCAAAAGGCATTACGGAATACTCATAATGTCCATACCTCGTTCTGAAAGCAGTCTTCTGAATATCCTCAGTTTTCACACGTATCTGATGATACCCAGATCTCAAATCTATCTTGCTGAACACACTCGCACCAACCAACTGATCCATCAAATCATCGATCCTCGGCAAAGGATACCGATTCTTGATCGTCACTTTATTCAGTTGCCTGTAGTCCACACACAACCTCATAGTACCTTCTTTCTTCTTAACCAACAACACTGGTGCACCCCACGGGGACACACTAGGACGAATAAATTTCTTATCCAACAAATCTTCCAACTGACTCTTCAATTCCGTTAACTCAACAGCAGACATACGATAAGGAGCCATCGATATCGGTCTAGTACCAGGTACCAAGTCAATCGAGAACTCAACTTCACGCTCTGGCGGTAATTCATTCACTTCTTCCGGAAACACATCAGGAAAATCACACACCACAGCGAGATCGCCAATCACCAGTTTATCTTTAGCCTCCAAAGTCGCTAACAGCATAAACAACTCTGCACCATCTGCCACTTCCTCATTCACCTGCCTGGCTGATAAAAACAAACTCTTTCCTTCCTCAATCTCAGGAAAAATCACAGTCTTATCAAAACAGTTGATATAAACTCGGTTAAACACCAACCAGTTCATACCCAAGATAACGTCAATCTGCACTAGTGGAAGACACACGAGGTCTATCCCAAATTCTCTACCAAAAATACTCAAAGGGCAACTCAAACAAACTGAAGTAGTAGTCACTGAACCCTTTGCAGGAGTATCAATCACCATACTACCCAACATCTCAGATATCTCTAACTTAAGTTTCACAGCACAATCCAAAGATATAAAAGAATGAGTCGCACCTGTGTCAATAATAGCTACAAGAGGAAAGCCATTAATATAACACGTACCTCGGATCAAACGATCATCTGCAGAAGTCTCAGAACCCGATAAAGCAAAAACCTTGCCTCCTGACTGATTCTCTTTTTTCAGCTTAGGATATTGTGGACTGATATGACCCAACTCTCCACAGTTGAAACAAGTCACAGTCTTCAACCGGCAATCTGCAGCCAAATGACCACCTTTTCCACATTTGAAACACTTCTTCTCGTTACTGGTACACTCATGGATACGATGTCCAGCCTGACCACATCTGTAACACTTATTATTCAATTATTATTCCAAAATAATAATAATAATAATAATAATAATTCAATTATTTAATTAAATCAATAAATATATTATTAACTTAATTTAAATAATTATTATATTATTATCGGGGTGTTACAATAACCACGACAAGTGCCGTGTTTGTTCGGTCAACCACTTGGGTTGCGACCGGGTCCGCAAAGAACTTCAGAAGATGTTGAACGAGGGTACCATTGAGATTCTGCAGAATCGCAATGTTGATAAAGTTGAACCTGAGGTGAATGTTATATCACCGGTATTCAAGTTGCCAGAGCCCGTTGTTATCCGTTATAATAGCAACAAGCCGAAGGTTTCCCCTGCTTTGATCATCAAGCCAGCTGGCCCTGTGCCCTATTCATCCGATAAAGCTGTGCCATTCCGGTACAATCCTGTTGCTGTCCAGGATGGGGTCGAAGTGCCTTTGCCTTCAACTTCCGTGACCACTATTGCTGATGTTAGTGGGTTGACCCGAAGCGGTCGTGTGTTTTCTGCGCCTCCAAAGGCTACTGTTTCTGAATCTGTTGAACGTCCTGTAGGGACTGCTGCCAAAGTTCAGAATCTGACACTTGATGTTGCCAAACCCTCCTCATCCGTACAAAAGACTCCTGTTTCTTCAGTTGGCCCAAGCGGCATTGTTGATGAAGAATCTGATGAGATGCTGAGGCTCATCAGAAAGAGTGAGTACAATATTGTAGACCAGCTTCTACACACGCCATCCAAGATTTCCATTCTTTCTCTATTGCTGAATTCAGAACCTCATAGGGAGTCTCTGCAGAAAGTCTTGGATCTGGCGTACGTTGATCACGACGTCACCCTGGAACAATTTGATAGCATTGTTGCAAACATCACCGCTTGCAACACTTTGAGCTTTTGTGACGCTGATCTCCCTGAGGAGGGAAGAGACCACAACATGGCCTTACATATCTCTATGAATTGCAAATCTGATGCAATGTCCAATGTGTTGGTGGACACTGGATCATCCCTTAATGTATTGCCAAAATCTACACTCTCCAGACTGTCATATCAAGGGCCTCCTATGAGGCAGAGTGGGGTTGTTGTGAAAGCTTTTGATGGGTCGCGCAAGACCGTGATTGGGGAAGTTGATCTCCCAATCAAGATAGGACCAAGTGATTTCCAAGTTACTTTCCAAGTAATGGACATCCACCCATCGTATAGCTGTCTCTTAGGCAGACCATGGATTCACGAGGCTGGCGCCGTGACATCCACCCTACACCAGAAGCTAAAATTTGTGAAAAACAAGAAATTGGTTGTAGTAGGGGGAGAAAAGGCTCTCCTGGTTAGCCATCTGTCTTCTTTCTCGTATATTGACGCAGAGGATGAAGTTGGAACTCAGTTTCAAGCTTTGTCTATTGATGAACCAATCGAGAAGAAGTCTCCTTCATTCACTTCCTACCGAGATGCGAAGCTGGCCATTGAATGTGGTGCAGTTGCTGGATTAGGGAAAGTGCTTGAACTTGAAGATAACCGATCCCGGGCTGGCATTGGCTATGGTTCTGGGGCATGCAATGAGCAAGGGCTGTTCACAAGTGGAGGATTCATCCATGCTGATCAACCTGAAGAAGAGGAAGCTGCTGCTATCATTGAAGAAGAAGATGCAGAAGACTTGAACAATTTTGTTATTCCTGGTGGTGTCTTCCACAATTGGGTCGCTGTAGATGTTCCTACAGTCATCCATAGATCAGAGTAAATTGTTCACTTTGTTTAAAACCCTTCTCCCATGCCAAAAGGAGAAGTGATGACATTGTTGGCAAAGCATATATACAATGATGTTTTCATTCAATTTTTGCATTGTTAAACATTTGTTTTTCCTTTGTTTTCACTTTTTGCTTTTCTTTATGAAATCAGTGATCACAAAAAACCATAAAAACAAAAACAAAAATAAAAGCAAACATTTTTCAGCTGCATAATGATTTGCTTGTTTAAATTCTGAAGTTTTTCTTAACTAAAATCATTATGCAGGTTGATCCTAAAACCCATTGAACATAATGATCCAACGCCATCTCCCAATTTTGAATTCCCTGTATTTGAGGCAGAGGAAGATGACGTTGAAGAGATTCCTGATGAGATCACCCGTCTCCTTGAGCATGAAGAGAAGATCATTCAGCCGCATCTCGAAGACTTGGAAACAGTCAACTTGGGGTCTGAGGGTTGTGTTCGCCTGGTGAAGATTGGGGCACTTCTTGAAGAGTCTATCAAGGAAGATTTGATCAGCTTGCTACGAGAATATTCAGATATCTTTGCTTGGTCCTATGAAGACATGCCGGGTTTGGATACAGATATTGTGCAACATTTCCTGCCTTTGAAGCCTGAGTGCGTGCCTGTGAAGCAGAAGCTCAGAAGAACTCATCCAGATATGGCAGTGAAGATCAAAGAGGAAGTTCAGAAGAAAATTGATGCGGGGTTTCTGGTGACTTCTACATATCCTCAATGGGTGGCCAATATTGTGCCTGTTCCTAAGAAGGACGGAAAAGTCCGTATGTGCGTTGACTACAGAGATTTGAATAAAGCTAGTCCAAAAGATGATTTTCCTCTACCACACATTGACATGTTGGTAGACAATACAACCAAATTCAAAGTCTTTTCCTTTATGGACGGTTTTTCCGGATATAATCAAATCAAGATGGCACCAGAGGATATGGAGAAGACAACATTCATCACACCTTGGGGAACATTCTGTTATCGAGTGATGCCCTTCGGTTTGAAGAACGCCGGAGCCACGTATCAACGAGCTATGACTACCTTGTTTCATGACATGATGCACAAGGAGATAGAAGTCTATGTTGATGATATGATCGCTAAGTCCCGAACGGAAGTTGAGCATATTGAGCATTTGTTGAAGCTTTTTCAGCGTTTGAGGAAGTTCAAACTTCGCCTGAATCCGAACAAATGTACTTTTGGAGTCCGTTCTGGCAAGTTGTTGGGTTTTGTGGTAAGTGAAAGAGGTATTGAGGTTGATCCTGCAAAGGTCAAAGCAATACAAGAGGTGCCTGCACCCAAAACTGAGAAGCAAGTCCGAGGTTTTCTTGGCCGCTTGAACTACATTTCCAGATTTATATCCCACATGACTGCCACATGTGCGCCGATATTCAAGCTCCTCCGGAAAGATCAGTCTCATGATTGGACCGAGGATTGCCAGAAAGCTTTCGACAGTATCAAAGATTATCTGTCTGAACCTCCGATTTTGTCTCCGCCTGTGGAAGGAAGACCTCTGATTATGTATTTAACAGTTCTTGAAGACTCGATGGGTTGTGTACTCGGTCAACAAGATGAATCAGGGAAGAAGGAGTTTGCTATATACTACCTCAGTAAGAAGTTTACTGATTGTGAGTCTCGGTACTCTATGCTTGAGAAGACGTGCTGTGCTTTGGCTTGGGCTGCTAAGCGTTTGCGCCAGTACATGATAAATCATACAACTTGGTTGATATCCAGAATGGATCCAATTAAGTATATCTTCGAGAAGCCTGCTTTAACCGGGAGGATTGCCCGTTGGCAGATGTTGTTGTCTGAGTATGATATTGAGTATCGAGCTCAGAAAGCTATCAAAGGTAGTATCTTGGCTGACCACTTAGCACACCAGCCGATTGAAGATCATCAGTCTGTTCAGTATGACTTCCCGGACGAGGAAATTCTGTATTTGAAGATGAAAGATTGCGATGAGCCTACACTTGATGAAGGTCCAGAACCTGGTTCCAGATGGACGATGGTGTTTGATGGCGCTGTTAATCAATATGGAAATGGAATTGGGGCAGTGATCATTACTCCTCAAGGTTCACACATTCCGTTTACAGCAAGGCTAACTTTCAAATGCACGAATAACATGGCGGAGTATGAAGCCTGTATTATGGGACTTGAAGAATGCATTGATTTAAGAATCAAATATCTTGATGTATATGGTGATTCAGCTTTGGTTGTCAATCAAATCAAGGGTGAATGGGAGACGAATCAACCAGGTCTCATTCCATACAGAGATTATGCAAGGAGAATTTCAACTTTCTTTACAGAAGTTGAATTTTATCATATTCCTCGAGAGGATAACCGGATGGCAGATGCCCTTGCAACGCTTGCTTCCATGATTGTTGTCAGATGGTGGAATGATGTTCCCAACATTACTGTGATGCGCTTGGACAGACCCGCTCACATATTTGCAATCGAAGACGTGAAAGATGACAAGCCTTGGTACTTTGATATCAAGAATTTCCTCCAGAACCAGGTCTACCCGCCTGGGGCATCTGTGAAAGATAGGAAAACTTTGAGAAGGTTGTCAGGCAGTTTCTACCTCAGCGGTGAAGTGCTGTACAAGAGAAATTTTGATATGGTTTTGCTCAGATGCGTGGATAGACACGAAGCAAACCTATTGATGACTGAGGTCCATGAGGGTTCATTTGGTACTCATTCCAATGGACATGCCATGGCTAAGAAGATGTTGAGAGCAGGCTACTATTGGCTGACAATGGAGTCTGACTGTTGCAAGTATGTGAAGAAATGTCACAAGTGTCAAATTTATGCGGATAAGATTCATATTCCTCCGACACTTCTGAATGTGATTTCATCACCATGGCCTTTCTCTATGTGGGGAATCGACATGATCGGCATGATTGAGCCGAAAGCGTCCAATGGACATCGGTTTATTCTCGTAGCCATTGATTAGTTCACCAAATGGGTTGAAGCCGCGTCGTACGCGAATGTAACCAGACAGGTGGTTCTGAAGTTTATCAAGAACCAGCTGATTTGCCGTTATGGTGTGCCAGAGAGGATCATTACTGATAATGGATCCAATCTGAATAACAAGATGATGGATGAGTTGTGCGCTGAATTCAAGATTGCACACCATAACTCCTCTCCCTACAGACCTAAGATGAATGGGGTTGTTGAAGCTGCTAACAAGAATATCAAGAGGATTATCCAGAAGATGACTGTCACGTACAAAGATTGGCATGAGATGCTGCCATTTGCTTTGCATGGATATCGTACGTCTGTACGCACTTCAACAGGGGCAACCCCTTTCTCTCTTGTTTATGGCATGGAAGCCGTTCTCCCAGTAGAGGTGGAGATCCCATCAATGCGAGTCTTGATGGAAGCCAAGTTGACTGATGCTGAATGGATTCAGAGTCGTTATGACCAGTTGAATTTGATTGAAGAAAAGCGGTTGACTGCCGTGTGTCATGGTCAGCTATATCAGCAGAGAATGAAGAAGGCATTCGATAAGAAGGTCAAGCCTCGTGTGTTCCGAGAAGGAGACCTTGTGCTCAAGAAAGTTTTGTCTTTCGCGCCCGATTCCAGGGGCAAGTGGACTCCAAACTACGAGGGTCCATATGTTGTTAAGAGAGCCTTTTCAGGCGGTGCTTTGATGCTTACAACAATGGATGGGGAGGATTTCACTCGTCCTGTGAATTCAGATGCAGTTAAGAGATACTTTGCCTAAAAAAAAAAGGTATATGCAAATAAAAAAAAAAACAAATGAAAAAACAGAATAGCTCGCTAAGTCGAAAACCCGAAAGGGCGACTTAGGCAAAAATGAGCGTCTCGGTGGAGAACCCGCAAGGGTAATCCAGGCAAAAATTAGAGACTTGAAAAAAAAGAATATATTTGCATCCCGCTAGATTGAGTACCTCACTCTGGGGCAATCTAGGCAAAAATTAGGGATTCGGCAAGTAACTGCATCCTGACAAGACTTTCTGGTTCATCAGTCGTCATTTCGTCAGAAGATTCTCGATTCGTCGTCAACTGAAGCTTCGGATACATCGAGATTCAAATTGGTAGAGAAAGGATCATTATGTTCAATGTAGCCCTCTTCCAATATATATCACTGATTTCAAATTTGTACAGATCTATGGAGTCTTGCCATTTGCAGACTACCATTCCATCAAATCAATTTGAGCTTTTTATCCAATTATTTGCACTCTTATTTGTTTCAATCCAACAAATGTTTTGCATGTTTTAATTGATAAAATATCATTGTTTTAAACAAATCAAATTTTTCAAAATTGTTGTTTTAAACAAAGTGAACATTCACAAGATTGAAAGGATACTCAAGAATATCTCAGCGCTCTCCCGAGGGTGGCATGATGTCCAACAGGTAAGACATTCGTTCATATTCCTGGTTTGGTGGTATCTTCTTTCTTCAGATCTTTGTTGGGGTTGTTCCTCAAACAGAGTTGTTGTTGGGGTTGTTCCCCAGTATAGTCGCAAGCAGAGTGTTGTTGAAGACTTCGTTTTCTCCAGCAGCAGTTTTCCCTAGCATGGGTGTTTCTTATAGAAGTTTCGGCGGTTGATGGTTTGTCATCTTGGTGCCCCGTCACTTTCTCCAGTGGGTCGCTCGCCCCAGACTTTATTTGTCTCCTCAGCAGTCATGAGTATAACTGTTGATTGATATTCCCCTCGGAGTCGCGAGTAGAGCTGTTTGTTGATATCCCCATCGGATTTGCGAACAGAGTTGTTGTCACTCTTCCCAGTGCCGTTGCCAGTGGAATTGTCTGTTTCCTCAGCACGGTCGCTTTCTTTGTTAAGACTCGGTAAGTCAGCGGTTTGATACCCGGTACTTTACCTTTTCCCCGGCGAAGTCGTCTGTGGAATTGTTGCTATCTCTCCATCAGAGTTTTTCTCTTCAGCAGAGCAGGATTTATTTTCCTACTCAGTGGTTGATTTGGGTTGACATCCCAGTATTACATCAATCTTTTCCTCAGCTTAGTCTGCAGAGTGTTTGTTGTGGCAGTTTCTCCTGTTGAATGCTCTTTCAATCCCCAACATGGTCGGATGATGGCTCTAGCCTCCAGAGAGCGGATTAATTTCCTGACTGTTTGTGATCCCCAGTAGAGTGGCTTATATTGCAGAATCTACTCGTTGTGATCAGTTTGCTATGTATATTCTCCCCAAGTGGAGTGGTTTGTTGCAGAATCTGCTTGTTTGATCTGTCCTCCCTCAGTGGTTTATTCCCCAAGAGAGTAGCCGACAGTTTTCCCCAGTAGAGTTGCTTATGCAGTTAGATTCTATTTGGATGATATCATTCTCGCTCAGTGGGTTCTTCCCCAGTGGAGTTGCGTGGATTTGCTTCTACAGCAGTTTGTGCCTGTGCTTATGCACCTTTTTGTTTCTCAGTTGACACTGGGATCCCCTGCAGATATCTTGGGTTGTCTCTTGTTCCCCTACAGATTTGTCTTGGTGGCTGTTTTGCCTGTTGTGACTTTCTGTACCCTGATTGGGTTATTTCCTGATATCTCCGATTCTTTGCTTCTTCAGCAGTACCCGCAGATCTTTGCTTTACAGCATGAAGATCTCCGCAGATTGGCTCTCCAGCTGGTTTTTCCCCTGGAAGTATAATACCGGGCGTTTGGTTCCTGAACCTGTTTGTGTTAGAATTGTCTGTTTTGTCAGCATTCATCAAACACAAATATCGCATATTCATGCATATTCATAAAACATTCAGATATTCATGTTGCATTTCTTGCCATGTATCTTTTGTTTGTCGTGTCTCCTGCTATGGTGATATAGATCTCCTTACAGATCTCCCCAAGCAGATGTCGGGTGTTTAAAATCTCTCCATATAGAGTCAGCCCCATAAGCAGAAAATGTTGTCTTTCCTTCTGCAGTTCCCCACTGAGATATATCCTCGTGGATGACGGTTTCTTCCGTTTCCTCCCAACACATATATTGGGATGGATTTTCCTATTTGAGTTACATCCTCATTAGGATATGTCTTTATTCAGTCCGTCTTTTCGGATTATTCCCGAATTGGCTATTTGTCAAATGTCTTGTGCTTCCCAGTGGGTTGTTCCCCAGCGGAGTAGTTTTGGGCCTCTACCCTCATACCGGTAGTTATAAGTCCTACGTTTTCCTGGCTTTCTTGACAGAATTTGTGGTTATACACCTTTTATTCTCCAGCCAGAGTTTTGGTTTTCTACCTACTACCCGGTAGTTGTAAATCCTATTTTCCTGCTCATCAGCAGTTTGTGGTTTGTTATTAACCCTATCTTGGTTTCCCGTGCGGATTTGTGATTTATTCTATCCCCACGTGGAGTGTTGGTCTTCTACCCCGTATTCGGTAGATGTAAACCCTAATTTTGTGGTTATCTTCATCTAGTCTTTGATGTTGATTTTCCCTTGCTTGGATAAGTTGCTCAGATCAGCACTTATATCCCTAGCAAATCTTTTGTGGTTAATTGCCGTATGCTAGCAATTTTATCCCCAGTGGGTCCTGTCACCGTTTGCTAGTGATTGTGTTCCCCGGATCATTGGTTGTATATCAATGCATCCCCAGATAGTCCTTGTGGATAATTGCCGGGTGCTGGCAAATTATCCTCAACAGATCGCCTTTCATTTACCCTTTTTGTTGGTAATGTCTGTTGCTCCCTTTGATTGGTCATCATTATATACCTAGTTTGGTATCCCGATGCCTTTCTTTTCGGTTGATTTATCCTTCATTAATCCAGTAACCGGTTGTGGATAATCTTCCATGCGAGTATATTATTCACGGTCTGCCGGTAATGAATAATATGTCTCATGCGCTCTTTGGTCGGAATCCTTTGTTGATTTTCCCCAGCTGAGCAAGATTCGTATTCTCTGTAGAATCGAATATCCATCCTTTAACCAGTTTGTGTTTTGGATGATGAGTGTTTTGGAAGTGGAATCCAATTCACGTTTTCGGTAGATCGCCTATTATATGCCCAGTAACCGGTATCCCTGGTGTTTCTTACCATGCGAGTTTATTATCTACGTTCTGACGGTAATAGATAATACATCTCATGCGAGTTTCTTATCCACGGTCTGCCGGTAATGGATATTGTATCTCATGCACTCTTTGGGTTTGTGTCCCCAGTTGAGTAAGATTCACATTCCTTGTGGAATCGAATGTCCATCCTATAAACAAGTCTGCTGTTCTAGCTTTCTTCAGGGTGATGAGTGTTTTGGAACACACACCAATTCACGTTTTTTTGTCCATCCTTTAAACAAGTCTGCTGTTCTAGCTTTCTTCAGGGTGATGAGTGTTTTGGAACACACACCAATTCACGCTTTTTTGTCCATCCTTAAACAAGTCTGCTGTTCTAGCTTTCTTCAGGGTGATGAGTGTTTTGGAACACACACCAATTCACGTTTTTTTGTCCATCCTTTAAACAAGTTTGCTGTTCTAGCTTTCTTCAGGGTGATGAGTGTTTTGTAACACACACCAATTCACGTTTTTTGTCCATCCTTAAACAAGTCTGCTGTTCTAGCTTTCTTCAGGGTGATGAGTGTTTTGGAACACACACCAATTCACGTTTTTTTTGTCCATCCTTTAAACAAGTTTGCTGTTCTAGCTTTCTTCAGGGTGATGAGTGTTTTGGAACACACACCAATTCACGTTTTTTTGGCCATCCTATAAACAAGTTTGCTTTCGCTTTCTTTAGGGTGATGAGTGTCTTGGAACACAAACCAATTCACGATTTCGGATCTTATCCTATAAACAACCCAGTAACCGGTTCAGGATAAGTTTCCATGCGAGTATATTATCTACGTTTTGACGGCTATAGATAATATATCTCATGCACTCTTTTGTCGAACACTTTGTTTGTTTCCCCAACTGAGTAAGATTTGCATTCTTTACAGAATCAAATATCCATCCTATAAACAAGTTTGCTTTCGCTCTCTTCAGGATGATGAGTGTTTTGGAACACACACCAATTCACGTCTTCGGTCGGTCACCTGTTACATACCTACAACCCGGTATCCTTGGTGTTCCTTCCTGATTGTTGTTACCATTATACCGGTAACATCTCATTTCTTTGGTGCTTCCTCAGTGAAGTTTTTCTTTTTGCTTCTCCCCAGGAGTCAGCTTGTGTCTCTCCAATGGATTTATTTTCCTTTGGAAATCGTTTCCCCAGTGTGAGTCCTTCACTCCCCAGTGAGTTCTCCAGTCGGTTTTCTGTTTTTTTTCCTAATCAGAGTCGTGTTTTGTTCACGCTGTGTCAGTTTTGTTTATCCCCAACTAGAGTCTTGTTAGAGTCTCTGTTCCTGGTGAGTGTACTACTCCGATGGATCGTCTTTTCTTCTGTGTGAGTCATATCCCCCACAGAATTTGTGTCTTTTGCATGCATACATTTGCATCATGAGGTCTCTTAGGGACCAAAATTTGTCTCATTACTGTTATTTAAGCCCATTCTACCGCGTCAAGATGAAGATTTCTAAACTTCACTTCTCCGGCTAGAATGACCTTAAATAGGGGCATCTGTAAGACCCCAATTTTGGCCCTAAGATCCCTCATGGCCCATATCATATCATATCATGGCCTCAAGGATCATTGCATGCCCTAGCTTCCCTCCTAGTGGGTAGGTTGCCTTGTGGGTTGTTTCTTGATCACCAAGCATACTTTGCATTTGTATATTCTTGCTTTTCATATGTTTATCATTCCAAAGTACAAAAATATTGTCAGTCTAACCTTGTTGCTTGCAGTTGAAGCAATCATCAGCAATTAGGTCAAAGACAGTCAACAGTCAGTCAAAGCAGTGGATGGTGGCCATTCTTGCAGAATTTGGGCACCATGATCAATAATCAAGAGTTCATATCACTTGGGACATCATTTGGAATCAAGGTCTCAAAGAATTAGGGTTTGGAATTCACCAGAAATGCTTCAATCATGCAAAACCCTAGAAAAGTCAACAGAAAGTCAAACTTGGTCAACTGTGGATTTAATCAGTGATTTGATGGATAGAATTGATTTGAAGGAGTTCATTCATGCTCACACAAGCCTCATATATCATGTCAAACCCCATCATGGAAGAATTTGAAGCAAAATCAGAAATTTCCCAAAATAGAAAGTGGACCTGTAATTTCAACTGCCAAAAATGGAAACTTCTTGATCTTAAACTTATATCATGATACAAGCTTCAAATGAATTTTTGCCCAACATGAAAGTTGAAGATCTTGTTCTCCCATTTTCAAAAAGTCCAAGAACACTCAAATCCCATGTATGGTTGTCAAGATATGATCTTTTCATTTTCACCATTTTTTGAACTTCAAATGGCCATATCTCATGATTCCTTTGACCAAATTTGGTGGGGTTTTTTCCTACAAACTCCATTTAATCCCCTCTTTCCAAAAATTCATTCATCATTCACCAAAACCTTGCCAATCAAAATGGCATTTTTGGACTTGTTTCATTTAAATTCAAGTTTGACCAAAAGTTGACTTTTCAAATTAAAGGTTTTCAGCACATTTGGCCAATTGGGAATTGTTTGGAAGGCTATTTGCAACATGTTCCAAGCCCAAATTCGTGCTCATGCTACTATCATACCACCATTTTGGCCAAAGGTGCAAAATTAGCAATATGGCTTCATTAAAGTAAAACAAACTTAGCACTTCATGAGCAGACATAAAACAGCAAATATAAGGGTCATTTGCAGCCTGTTTTGAAGCCCAAAATCGTGCAGACCATACACCTCCATATCCACTTGTGCAAAATTAACAAAAATGCAAATTGGCTCCATTAAGTTAACTTTGATTAGCACATGTTTAAGCAACCTTAAACAGTCATATAAAATCAACTTTTCTGCCATTTGGAAACCTAGAGACACAGCCTCCTATCACACAGAATTCCTCATTCTCTCATCTTGGCATTTTGCTCACTTTGCAAATTTCTGCTCAAATCTTCAAAACCCTCGAGCACTCTTGCTTCCATCATCACTTGGCCAACCTTTGGAAGCTTTTTGGACCATCAAACCTCAACTGTAGTGTAGCTTTTGTTCTGTTTTCTTCAAGAACCAACAATGGTGAATCGAGTTTTGGAAGCTTCCGGGCCTTGCTGAGCTAACCTACTCCAAGCATCCATCATTATACACCATAAGGAGGATCTGTTTCGAGCTGCATCACTAAAACAACACCTGATTCTCCATTTGCTTCAAATTTAAGTAAGTGCTCGACCTTCTTCATTTGCCAAATTATGAGTTGTTTTAGATAGGTCTTTTAATGCTCGTTCCATTGCAACTTGAATCGTTTGAAATGGTTAACTGTGCTAGGAGAAATCTGAGTTTAAAGATTGTTGGTCACTTTTGTTTTGCATGATTCCTTGTTGATTAGCTCGATTCAATGTTAATGCATGCTGGATTTATGTTGTATGTTGGTTGTTGATCACAATGGTGGGTTTAATTGTTGTTTCTGGGCGAATTTTTTTGGCTCGATTGTTGGAAGGGATGAAGCATACTGTAGCATTGCTGAAACCCTAATTTCCATGTTTGAATCCCAGCTTCACGTGTTACATGTGGTCGTTTACTGTGCATCTCCATAATAGCCAATGAGAACATTTTATTTCTTTGCCTGAAGCTGTGCGTTTTGATAAGTGAGGCGCCTTATTACCAAAATGCCACTGGTCAACCGTGTTTGACCATTATTCATGTTATGTGGTTCATGTTTGTTCCAAATGATCACTCATCTTCCAAAAATCATTTCTCGTGCATTTCACATCCAAATTTCATGAAATTTTTTTCATCATGATCACATGAATGTCTATTATTTTATCATGATTTTTATTGATTTTTTGGCTAGCTGGATTTTAATTGGCTTTAGGGTTCTTGTCATGTATGCACATTTGATACCTTTTGCCAAAAACCTTGTGAAATAATGATGATGCATCCAATGACCCTGAAATTCTTTGTGGTTAATCTACACTCATTCATGTTCATTTTGATGTAAAGTTTGTGCATTTATCATATGTGGTGTGTGAGATATGATTTTCTGAAGTAGGGTGTGACAATTTGTGTCACACCAATGTTATGCAAGTTCATGATTTTTGTTGACATGCTTCCTGGCCTTCAATTAATGTGAAATTTTGCATGAGCCATATCTTATGTGTCTAGTTTATGTGTGAATTTTTCCTGGATTTAATTGTGCCATTTCTTAATTGTTTGAGATTTTTCTTCCCTGCCTAGTCAATTGTTGACTTTGTGTGACACATCTTGCCATTTCATTTGGGAAATTCTCATACCTTATTGGATGATCATGAAACTTTACATGTGCATACTAGACATCTTGAGCTTTGCATTGGTGTTGATCCCATCCATTTCTCATCTGTTTTCATTTAGTTATGATTTTTTGAAGTTGACCCATGTATGTTTAACCTCTTTGTGCATGCTTGAATGTGTGTTGACTTCCTGATTTTAATTGACCATCTTCCCATGATCCAATTGAGCTGAAATTTAATATGCATGCTATGTTATGGATTGTGATTGAGTATGAATTATTTCATAATTTTTGGAATTGATTATGTTTGCTTTTGAGCTTGGTCTTGCTGTTGACCTTTTGTGTGCTCCCTTTTGCCATGTTTTGACTTCTTTGGTCTATGAAATGACAATGATGCATGATATGAGTTTGAAACCAATTGTGCTTGCTTCTTAAATGTTTGAACTTGACTTTGGTTGACTTTCATTTGCTGTTTTGACTTTTTATCATTTATTTTTGACCCTAGGCTTGCCCTAGTAGTCTCTTGGCTTATGTTGAGTTCATTTGTTTCAGGTTAAGCATTTGCCTCAAAGAAACCATTGCCAATTTGATTGAGCTTGATTATATATCATGTGATAACCTTTGTTTTGTAGGTGTGACTCATGTGACTTGAGTCTTGTGCTTTGCACATTGGTCCCTCTGATTTAACTGTTGATTCATTTCCTTCTGATTTAAACTGTTGAACTGTTTACTGATTAGTTGGACTTTTTCAAGTACTCTTAGTTGCTTTACTTGCTTGCTTTGCTATTTAGCAATTTGCTTTTGAGGTATAATTACTTCTTCTTCATGTAGTCTGGAGACCCGGCTTGTTATTTGGCCGGGCAAACTGTCTGAAGTTCTCCTTAAGAGGCAATGCTTGTGTGTGTTTAAAATTGTCCCAAGCAGGAAAAGTCCTTCAAGTAAGGCAATTGGTAGATCAAAGGGATAAGTAGCCTATCCCCTACTATTCAGTGAGTCTTCTCATTGCTCCCATTACATGGTTGTAGCATTGAGATCAAAACCCAAGATCTATCGAGTCAATATGTGGAAAGAGCTCCATCTTTCTGAGCTCCCACACTTTCTTATATTTGATGCTCTCCCTGATTAGGGATAGAAGCAATGAGGCACACCCCTCATATCCTTTCATCTGCTTCACCTTAGCCTCTCAATGGCAAGGTTAAGAGCAACTCTTTGACCCTATTCCAGTTGGCCTCAGTGCCTAACCCTCTTGTGTGAGCCTCCTTGTTTGGCTATAGAGTGTGCTGTTTGTTATTCATTGATTGATTGATTGCTTCATATGCACATGTTTGCTTGTATGCTCCATGCATTTATCATTATCATTTATTTCTCATCAATGCATACTCATCTCATTTGTCCTTGTGACATTATCATTGTTGTTTACCCATTGAGGACAATTGTAAGACGATCCATTGGCCATTGCTCCTATGATATGGAAGTGAGTATAAGACCATCACCTTGGCCACTCATCTTATCTTTGCTTGATGCATTTGATTGTATGTGAGGAAGCAACTGTAAGTCCCTGCAAGTTGGCATTTGCTTTCCTATGATCACATGTTGCTTTGTTTGTTGTATGTGAGGATACAACTGTAAGTCCCTGCAAGTTGGCATTTGTACTCCTAGGACCATACTGTGGAGGTTAGAGTAAGCCCAGACAGATTGGCATCTGACATCCATGTTTTGCTTTTCTTTGTTTATGTGAGGATCCATTGTAAGTCCCTGTAATGTGGCATTGGTATTCCTATGAGCATATGTGCAGTTAATCTAAGTCCAGATAGATTGGCAGTTAACTTCCATTTCTCATCTTTGTTTTCTTTTGAGGAGATTAGTGTAAGTCCATTGAGTGGCTTCTGATATCCTGTTCTGTTTTAGGAGACTGGTGTAAATCCATCTATTGGTATCCGGTATCCACCCTTTTATTTCTTTGTTTGAGGAGATTAGTGTAAGACCATTGAGTGGCATCTGATATCCAGTTTTATTTTAGGAGATTGGTATAAGCCCAGTGATTGGCATCCTATATCCGCTTTCTTTCTTGTTTGTTTGTTTATCCATTGCCTATTCCAAAGGACACACTTGAATCATCCTCTATATGATCTCAAGAAGTGAACCTTCTAAGAAGTTTTACAATCCATCCTCATCCATTCATTCATTATGTCCTAAACCTTTTCACACTTTACTTTTCAAACTTGACATAAGTGTTGTGCAAACATCTTCATGCTTTTCTAACTAAAAACCTGGAACCAAGTCCTTGACTTTTTTTTTCAGACTCATTTCATAATACTTCTTTGAATTAATCTTAATCATACTTTGACTTCACTTTCATAATCACAATCAATTAACTTCACTCATTCACTTGTTTTGGCTCTGTCCATTGTTAATCTTTTCATGCATTAGCCATAGGTTTCAATTATCTTTGTGGTTGATGTAAATCTTGCCTATCCTTAGTGAGTCGACAGTAAGACTTCCGTACTGAAAACAGGGCTAACCCCTCTAGTACGTCGAAGCTATCCTCGCATGGTGGATGTTGGTTTTTGGTCGAGTGTTCTCCCATTGATAATGAAAAGCCTCAGTGCTATTGTTTAAAATTGAATCCACCAACTTTTGGAAATCTTTTAGCCGAACTACGGCGTTTTGATCCTTACCTTTGATGGAAGGTACGTAGGCAGCGGGTTCATCCGTTCAAACCCAATAACCCAATAAAAATTGTATATTCTTTTCTCATCATCCCAATCATGTTTGCACAATCTTTATGTCATAACAAATAACAATCTTTTATAACAAGTGTGAAAAGGGCTCCCTAGGAGTACCTAGGACGTAGTGGGTGCCTAACACCTTCCCATTGCGTAATTTACCCCTTACCCAGACTCTCTGATCTTTTTATTAGTTTTCTACGTGTAAAACTTCTTAGGCTTTTGTTCGCTTTTTAGCCAATCCTTTGGATAAATAAAAGTGCGGTGGCGACTCGAAAATTCATTGTATCTCTTGCTTATGGTTTAATCGATAGATCATATAGCGACGAATACACCGCTACACTGACATAAGGCCTACTGACTGAATGTCAAACTGGATGTTATGACATTCATCATTGACAGCATATACTGAACAATAGACAGAGTGATGTTCTGTTATACTTCAACATGTTTCTTAGTCTGTTCTTCAAGAGGATAATAGAACTGACTTCAGCATGTTCCTATGCACCTACAGGAATTCAAGGATGTTGTTCATGCAGGAGTGGTTCTGGATGTCAGAAACAAAGTCATGGCATCTGATATGGTTGTACCTACAGTAAAGCAAAAGTGGGTGATTCCTTGATCAAAGTTGTGAAGCAAGATCAAGTGGGTGCTAACTTGGTTGAAACTGTGAAGTAAAACCAAGTCTGTAATTCTGTCATTTTTTCTGTTTATGTTGTTGGCTTTGGCAACATTTTTGACAAAAAGGGGGAGTAACAGGTGATACCCCAGACAACAGATTGGTCTGTTAAAACAGACTTTCATGACAGATTCGAAGATTCCCTCCCCTGCAGCTGATGTGTGTTGAAGTTTTTATTTAACTTCTGTACCTCTGTATGTGTGTTGTGGATGTGTGCTGTAATTAGAAGTTTTTATTTAACTTCTGTATGTGTGCTGTTATGTGAAGTTTTATTTAACTTCCATGTGTGTGAGTGTGTTGCCACTCTGAGTGTATTAGCTAGGTCTCTTTCCTGCTAGATGTGTGATTCCGCTGCTATGAACTCTATTATGGGGATCAAAGTGTTTTAGCCAAAAATTTGCCAAAGGGGGAGTTTGTAGGTGTTTAATTGGCTGCATTATATGGTAAAACACTAGCTGGATTCTAATGTCTTGACTGATGTCATGACATGGTGTGTATGTGTGACTGCATTGTAGGTTAGAATATCTAACTGTACTCTGATGTCTTGACTGATGTCATGACACACTTGAGTAGTTACTGCAGGATTAGCTAATACAGGATTTATTGAATGTCAAACTGGATGTTGTGACATTCATCCCTGTCAGCAGATACTAAGGAATAGAACAGCTGGTGTTCTGTTAGAACTTAGTATTTATTTCCAGTCTGGTTATCAAGGAAATACCAGACCTGGCATAAGGCCTACTAACTGAATGTCAAACTGGATGTTATGACATTCATCATTGACAGCATATACTGAACAATAGACAGAGTGATGTTCTGTTATACTTCAACATGTTTCTTAGTCTGTTCTTCAAGAGGATAATAGAACTGACTTCAGCATGTTCCTATGCACCTACAGGAATTCAAGGATGTTGTTCATGCAGGAGTGGTTCTGGATGTCAGAAACAAAGTCATGGCATCTGATATGGTTGTACCTACAGTAAAGCAAAAGTGGGTGATTCCTTGATCAAAGTTGTGAAGCAAGATCAAGTGGGTGCTAACTTGGTTGAAACTGTGAAGTAAAACCAAGTCTGTAATTCTGTCATTTTTTCTGTTTATGTTGTTGGCTTTGGCAACATTTTTGACAAAAAGGGGGAGTAACAGGTGATACCCCAGACAACAGATTGGTCTGTTAAAACAGACTTTCATGACAGATTCGAAGATTCCCTCCCCTGCAGCTGATGTGTGTTGAAGTTTTTATTTAACTTTTGTACCTCTGTATGTGTGTTGTGGATGTGTGCTGTAATTAGAAGTTTTTATTTAACTTCTGTATGTGTGCTGTTATGTGAAGTTTTATTTAACTTCCATGTGTGTGAGTGTGTTGCCACTCTGAGTGTATTAGCTAGGTCTCTTTCCTGCTAGATGTGTGATTCCGCTGCTATGAACTCTATTATGGGGATCAAAGTGTTTTAGCCAAAAATTTGCCAAAGGGGGAGTTTGTAGGTGTTTAATTGGCTGCATTATATGGTAAAACACTAGCTGGATTCTAATGTCTTGACTGATGTCATGACATGGTGTGTATGTGTGACTGCATTGTAGGTTAGAATATCTAACTGTACTCTGATGTCTTGACTGATGTCATGACACACTTGAGTAGTTACTGCAGGATTAGCTAATACAGGATTTATTGAATGTCAAACTGGATGTTGTGACATTCATCCCTGTCAGCAGATACTAAGGAATAGAACAGCTGGTGTTCTGTTAGAACTTAGTATTTATTTCCAGTCTGGTTATCAAGGAAATACCAGACCTGGCATAAGGCCTACTGACTGAATGTCAAACTGGATGTTATGACATTCATCATTGACAGCATATACTGAACAATAGACAGAGTGATGTTCTGTTATACTTCAACATGTTTCTTAGTCTGTTCTTCAAGAGGATAATAGAACTGACTTCAGCATGTTCCTATGCACCTACAGGAATTCAAGGATGTTGTTCATGCAGGAGTGGTTCTGGATGTCAGAAACAAAGTCATGGCATCTGATATGGTTGTACCTACAGTAAAGCAAAAGTGGGTGATTCCTTGATCAAAGTTGTGAAGCAAGATCAAGTGGGTGCTAACTTGGTTGAAACTGTGAAGTAAAACCAAGTCTGTAATTCTGTCATTTTTTCTGTTTATGTTGTTGGCTTTGGCAACATTTTTGACAAAAAGGGGGAGTAACAGGTGATACCCCAGACAACAGATTGGTCTGTTAAAACAGACTTTCATGACAGATTCGAAGATTCCCTCCCCTGCAGCTGATGTGTGTTGAAGTTTTTATTTAACTTTTGTACCTCTGTATGTGTGTTGTGGATGTGTGCTGTAATTAGAAGTTTTTATTTAACTTCTGTATGTGTGCTGTTATGTGAAGTTTTATTTAACTTCCATGTGTGTGAGTGTGTTGCCACTCTGAGTGTATTAGCTAGGTCTCTTTCCTGCTAGATGTGTGATTCCGCTGCTATGAACTCTATTATGGGGATCAAAGTGTTTTAGCCAAAAATTTGCCAAAGGGGGAGTTTGTAGGTGTTTAATTGGCTGCATTATATGGTAAAACACTAGCTGGATTCTAATGTCTTGACTGATGTCATGACATGGTGTGTATGTGTGACTGCATTGTAGGTTAGAATATCTAACTGTACTCTGATGTCTTGACTGATGTCATGACACACTTGAGTAGTTACTGCAGGATTAGCTAATACAGGATTTATTGAATGTCAAACTGGATGTTGTGACATTCATCCCTGTCAGCAGATACTAAGGAATAGAACAGCTGGTGTTCTGTTAGAACTTAGTATTTATTTCCAGTCTGGTTATCAAGGAAATACCAGACCTGGCATAAGGCCTACTGACTGAATGTCAAACTGGATGTTATGACATTCATCATTGACAGCATATACTGAACAATAGACAGAGTGATGTTCTGTTATACTTCAACATGTTTCTTAGTCTGTTCTTCAAGAGGATAATAGAACTGACTTCAGCATGTTCCTATGCACCTACAGGAATTCAAGGATGTTGTTCATGCAGGAGTGGTTCTGGATGTCAGAAACAAAGTCATGGCATCTGATATGGTTGTACCTACAGTAAAGCAAAAGTGGGTGATTCCTTGATCAAAGTTGTGAAGCAAGATCAAGTGGGTGCTAACTTGGTTGAAACTGTGAAGTAAAACCAAGTCTGTAATTCTGTCATTTTTTCTGTTTATGTTGTTGGCTTTGGCAACATTTTTGACAAAAAGGGGGAGTAACAGGTGATACCCCAGACAACAGATTGGTCTGTTAAAACAAACTTTCATGACAGATTCGAAGATTCCCTCCCCTGCAGCTGATGTGTGTTGAAGTTTTTATTTAACTTTTGTACCTCTGTATGTGTGTTGTGGATGTGTGCTGTAATTAGAAGTTTTTATTTAACTTCTGTATGTGTGCTGTTATGTGAAGTTTTATTTAACTTCCATGTGTGTGAGTGTGTTGCCACTCTGAGTGTATTAGCTAGGTCTCTTTCCTGCTAGATGTGTGATTCCGCTGCTATGAACTCTATTATGGGGATCAAAGTGTTTTAGCCAAAAATTTGCCAAAGGGGGAGTTTGTAGGTGTTTAATTGGCTGCATTATATGGTAAAACACTAGCTGGATTCTAATGTCTTGACTGATGTCATGACATGGTGTGTATGTGTGACTGCATTGTAGGTTAGAATATCTAACTGTACTCTGATGTCTTGACTGATGTCATGACACACTTGAGTAGTTACTGCAGGATTAGCTAATACAGGATTTATTGAATGTCAAACTGGATGTTGTGACATTCATCCCTGTCAGCAGATACTAAGGAATAGAACAGCTGGTGTTCTGTTAGAACTTAGTATTTATTTCCAGTCTGGTTATCAAGGAAATACCAGACCTGGCATAAGGCCTACTGACTGAATGTCAAACTGGATGTTATGACATTCATCATTGACAACATATACTGAAAAATAGACAGAGTGGTGTTCTGCTATACTTCAGCATGTTTCTTAGTCTGTTCTTCAAGAGGATAACAGAACTGACTTAAGGCCAAATGTGTAAATGTCAAATTGGATACTTTGACATTTATTAATGTAAGTTGTTACTGTAGTATGGTCATTTTGGTCATATACAGGTCAGCAAAATTGTACAGTCTATTTTCTGGAAAAACAGACTTAGCATATGATCCTTGATGTCAAGCTGAATGTCGTGGCATTCATTCCTGACAACATATGCTATATTGTAGGTTGTTCAGTTTTCTATTTCAGCTTTTTCTCAGGCTATTTTTCAGGGATTCAACAGCTGAGAGAAAATCCAGGAAATCAACAACCAAGCTACATTTAATGAACCTAACAAATAGCCTATTTGTTAGTAACCTAGATGTGGAATTTAGGGGAACTCGCGTGACCTTAAATTCAGGAGAATACAAGTGCAAAGGCCCAAGTACTGCAATATAAAAGGAAGTCGTTCCTTAATTCAGAACTGGGGATTTTGAGGCTTGAAGATTTAGTGTGTCCATCATAATTCACTGCTGTATTTTTGTGAGTCTTGTATTAGACATATCTTGTAAGCCAAGCCATTATCACATAGATGAGTGCTTTGGCATAGGGTTTTCATTGAGTTGTAAGTGTTGTGTCGCTCAAAGCTTTTAAGCGTGAGTGCTGTGTATCTTGATTAAAGCTGTTAAGCACCATTAAGAGTTGTTTGAAGTGTGACTTCAAAATTGTCTTTAATATTGATTAAAGGTAGTAATCACTAAGGTGATTGAGGGGGAGTGAGTAGGAACTCTGATATTAAAGTAAGATTGAAATTGCATTGGGTAGGGATTAAGTGAAGAGTTGTAAACGGGTGAGTTTAGCTTTGAATTAATACTACTGATAGTGGATTTCCTCCCTGGCTTGGTAGCCCCCAGATGTAGGTCATGATGGACTGAACTGGGTAAACAATTACTTATGTTATTTACTGCACTTACTTTTAAGTTCTGCATAATTCTTGTCTGTGCAGAATTGGATGTCATAACAACCCGTGTGACGTCTAAAGTCTGGTAACTAGAATTTCACTATGAGAGGGAAGTGAAGAGGCTTTGTGCAGTTTATCTTCCAGTCTCCAGAGATTTAGATGATTTCTTCTAGGGTTCCATAGGATGTTCATTTTCCTTCTCTCTTGTATTGTATTTGGTTACCAAGACTGTACTTCTTTGGTGTAAAAATATTTTCCAGATATTATTGATGTGATATTTCACTATATGTCAAAATGATTAATATTTTCAAATATTTGCAAATAGGACTCTAAAGTTCCTCTGATATAAAAAATAAATCATAAAGCATTGCATGCATCATGTGCATAAGCAGGTTTTGCTCCAGGCTTCTTGTTCTATGGTCTAACTCTGTGTTCTTCATTTATTTTGAAGACAAGCTGACTCACCGATACTACACCCGAGACAACGCATCAAGATTAATGGATCATTTGGAGCAAGAGAACCATGAATTTAAGGAGGAAGTGACCACATTGACTGCCCTGATGGAGTCATTCATGGCTGCCCAGAGCCAGTCGTCTCCGACACCTTCAACTCCTCCCCAGAGGACAGTCATCTCCGAGATTGCTTCTTCAGCCGTGCCTGCGGCCAGCGCCCACTTTGCGCCAACAGCTATGCCAGCTGGGTTTCCTTGGGGGATTCCTCCCAACTTTATTCCTGAGGGTCCTGCGCCCACGTTTGCTTCTCTGCCGGCATCTAGCCCGGTCCTTTCCGTTCCACCTCCTGTCGTGCATACTATGCCCAGAGTAGATGACACTATCTACCATTTTGAGCCGTCTGAGGGCCCAGATGTCTATGAAAAGATGGATGCTATGAATGATCAGTTTCTTGAGCTCCGCAAGGAATTGAAAACTCTCAGAGGAAAGGACCTTTTCGGCAAATCTGCTGCTGAACTCTGCTTGGTCCCAAACGTCAAAATCCCTGTGAAGTTCAAGGTACCTGACTTTGAAAAGTACAAGGGAAATACTTGCCCTCTCAGCCACCTGTTCATGTATGCCAGGAAGATGTTGACTCAGACCGACAATGATCAACTTCTCATTCACTACTTCCAGGATAGTTTGTCCGGTGCTTCCCTGAGATGGTATATGGGCTTAGATAGTGCGAACATCTGACCCTTCAATGACCTTGGTGAAGCTTTCGTCAAGCAATACAAGTATAATATGGATATGGCTCCCGATAGGGATCAATTGAGAGTCATGTCCTAGAAGGACAAGGAAACTTTTAAAGAGTACGCCCAGAGGTGGCGAGAGTTAGCAGCACAGATTGTGCCCCCCGCTGGAGGAGAAAGAAATGACAAAGATCTTTCTGAAGACCTTGAGCTCATTTTACTATGAGCGGATGATTGCCAGCGCTCTTTATGATTTCACCGAGATGGTGAACATGTGGATGCGTCTGGAGGAAGGAGTCAGGGAAGGGAGCCTGACCAGAGAAGAAGGCTCTTTTGCCAAACGGTATGGGGCGTTTGGAAAGAAGAAAGATGGTGAGGCACATGCTGTGACCTCCCATGTTAAACCTAGAAGACCCTCAGTGAGGAGGAAGACCGTGCGTCCTGCCAGTAACCAGCATCAGGTGGCTCACATAGCACCTGATTTCAGAGATAATCAGCAATATCAGCATCATAATAATAACCAGCAACAACAACATCAGCAATATCAACAACAACAGCACCGTCCTCAACAGCAGGCCTACCAGCCTCGAAACAACAATCAAGCCAGTACAAGCTATGAGAGGAAGAGGGTCACCTTTGATCCTATTCCCATGACCTATGCAAAATTGTATCCCTCTTTGATAGAGAGGAAGCTGATTACTCCACGAGACCCACCAGCTATACCTACCAACCCTCAGTGGTGGTATAAGCCCGAGCTACACTGTGTTTATCATTCTGGTGCTCCTGGACATGACGTGGAAAACAATTACCCACTGAAGACTATGGTTCAAGACCTTATGAGATGTGGTATTTTGTGTTTCGAGGACGTAGGTCCTAATGTAAAGAAGAACCCATTGCTCGAGCATGGGAAATCCTCCGTCAACATGGTCCAGGGATGCCCTGGTAAATATAAAGTCAAATGTGTCAGCCATATTCGAAAATCTTTGGTCCAGATGCACAGACTGTTATGTGAATACAATCATTATGAGCATGACCATGACAGATGTCGTATCTGCACTGTTAATCAAAGAGGATGTCGCCATGTCCGTAAAGACATCCAAGAAATGCTGGATGAAGGAGTAATTGAGATACTTCAGAATCGAAATGTTGTTGATGATGATAAAGTCAATGTAATATCTCTGGTATTTCGGATCCCTGAGCCTGTTGTCATTCGGTACGATGGCAGCAAGCAGAAGGCTTCTCCCTCTTTGATTATTAAACCAGCTGGCCCTGTGCCATACTCTTCTGATAAAACGGTCCCCTATCGCTACAATGCTGTGGCATTGGAGGATGGGAAGGAGGTTCCCCTGCCCTCTACTTCTGTTCTTAATATTGCCGATGTCAGTGGCCTGACCCGTAGCGGTCGTGTTTTCTCGACTCCGCCGAAACCCCAAGCTGATGTCCGAAGGGTCGATGTTGCTGATTATGTTGAACGCCCGATTGGGAATGCTGTTAATGCTCCGAATCCGGCACTTGTTGCCAATAAACCTGCCTCTGTTGTGAAAACTCCTGTCTCTGCTGGCCAGAGTGGTAATACGAAAGAAGACTGTGATGAGATGCTGAGGCTCATCAAGAGGAGTGAATACAACGTTGTAGATCAGCTTCTACAGACGCCATCAAAGATCTTTGTGTTATCTTTGTTGATGAATTCAGAACCACACCGAGAAGCTCTGCAGAAGGTGTTGGATGTGGCGTATGTAGATCATGACGTCACAATAGAACAATTTGACAGTATTGTTACAAACATCACCGCTTGTAACAATTTGAGTTTTTGTGATGCTGATCTCCCTGAGGAGGGAAGAGACCACAATTTGGCACTACACATATCCATGAGCTGTAAGGATGATGCCATGTCCAATTTGCTGGTGGACACTGGATCATCACTAAATGTGTTGCCAAAATCCACTCTCGCTAGATTTTCATATAAAGGGCCTCCCATGAGGCAGAGTGGAGTAGTGGTTAAAGCTTTTGATGGGTCCTGCAAAACTGTGATTGGAGAGGTTGAGCTCCCAGTCAAGATTGGACTAAGTGATTTCCAGATCACTTTCCAGGTCATGGATATTCACCCATCATATAGCTGTCTGTTGGGCAGACCATGGATTCACGAGGCAGACGCCATGACATCCACCCTACACCAGAAACTGAAGTTTGTCAAAAACAAGAAGCTGGTGGTGGTAGGGAGAGAGAAGGCTCTTCTGGTTAGCCATTTGTCTTCCTTTTCTTACATAGATGTTGAGGATGAAGTTGGAATGCCGTTTCAAGCTTTATCTATTGCTAAGCCTACTAAGAAAGGAACTTCTTCATTTGCGTCCTATAATGATGCTAAGTTGGCCATTGAGCATGGTACAACTACTGGATTGGGGCAAATGATTAAGCTGGAAGACAACAAATCCCGGGCTGGCATATGGTATTCTTCCGGCGCTTTCAACAAGCATGGGCTATTTAAGAGTGGTGGATTCATCCACACTGTTCAAGATGAAGAAGCTGTTGTTGTTGAGGAAGAGGATGTAGAGGAAGATTCTGGCAACTTTGTCATCCCAGGAGGGGTCTGCAATAATTGGGTCGCAGTTGATGTTCCAACAATTATCCATAAGTCAAAGTAATGTTCATTGTGTTTAAAAACCCTTCTCCCATGCCAAAAGGAGGAGTGATGACATTGTTGGCTCATAAATACAATGATATTTTCATTCAATAAATTCATGTTAAATGTTTGTTTTTCCAATTATTTTCACTTTTTTGCTTTTTTGCATAAAATTGGTGATCACATAAAACCTTAAAAAATAGAATAAAGTAAATCTCTTCATCTGCATAATGATTTGCCTTGTTTGAATTCTAAAATCTCTTTTATATCCAAAATCATTATGCAGGTTGATCAAACCCATTGAACATAATGATCCAACACCATCTCCCAACTTTGAGTTCCCTGTATTTGAGGCCGAAAAAGATGATGTTGAAGAGATTCCTGATGAGATCACCCGTCTACTTGAGCATGAAGAGAAGATCATTCAGCCGCATCTTGAGAATCTGGAAACAGTCAACTTGGGGTCTGAAGATTGTGTGCGCGAAGTGAAGATTGGGGAACTCCTGGAAGAATATGTTAAGAAGGGGTTGATTGAGTTACTATGAGAATAAGTCGACGTCTTTGCCTGGTCATATAAAGACATGCCTGGTCTGGATACTGATATCGTGCAACATTTCCTGCCTTTGAAGCCTGAGTGCGTGCCTGTGAGGCAGAAGCTCATAAGAACTCATCCCGATATGGCAGTGAAGATCAAAGAGGAAGTTCAGAAGAAAATTGATGCAGGGTTTCTGGTGACTTCTACATATCCTCAATGGGTGGCCAATATTGTGCCCGTGCCTAAGAAAGATGGAAAAGTCCGAATGTGTGTGGACTATAGAGACTTGAATAAAGCTAGTCCGAAAGATGATTTTCCTCTACCACATATTGATATGTTGGTAGATAATACAACTAAATTCAATGTCTTCTCATTTATGGACGGATTTTCCGGATATAATCAGATTAAGATGGCACCCGAGGATATGGAGAAGACAACATTCATCATACCTTGGGGAACATTCTGTTATCAAGTCATGCCCTTCGGTTTGAAGAACGCCGGAGCCACGTATCAACGAGCTATGACTAACTTGTTTCATGATATGATGCACAAGGAGATTGAGGTATATGTTGATGATATGATTGCGAAGTCGAGAGCGGAAGTTGAACATGTAGAGCACTTGTTGAAGCTGTTTCAGTGTTTGAGGAAGTATAAGCTTCGTCTAAATCCTAACAAGTGTACATTTGGAGTCCGTTCCGGCAAGTTATTGGGCTTTATTGTCAGCGAGAGAGGTATTGAGGTTGATCCTGCAAAGGTCAAAGCAATACAAGAGATGCCTGTGCCCAAAACTGAGAAGCAAGTCCGAGGTTTTCTTGGCCGCTTGAATTATATTTCCAGATTTATATCCCACATGACTGCCACATGTGAGCCGATATTCAAGCTCCTTCAGAAAGATCAGTCTCATGATTGGACCGAAGATTGCCAAAAGGCCTTTGAGAGTATTAAAGAGTATCTGTCCGAGCCTCCGATTTTGTCTCCACCTGTGGAAGGGAGACCATTGATTATGTATCTGACAGTTCTTGAAGACTCAATGGGTTGTGTCCTTAGTCAGCAAGACGAAACATAGAAGAAAGAATATGCTATCTACTACCTGAGTAAGAAGTTCACTGATTGTTAGTCTCGATACTCGATGCTCGAGAAGACATGTTGTGCTTTGGCTTGGGCTGTTAAGCGCTTAAGCCAGTATATGTCGAATCATACGACTTGGTTGATATCCAAAATGGATCCAATCAAGTATATCTTTGAGAAACCTGTTTTAACTGGGAGAATTTCCCGTGGGCAGATGCTGTTGTCTGAGTATAATATTGAGTATCGAGCTCAGAAAGCTATAAAAGGTAGTATTTTGGCTGACCACTTGGCACATCAACCAATTGAGGATTATCAGTTAGTTTAGTATGACTTCCCAGATGAGGAGATTCTGTATTTGAAAATGAAGGATTGCGATGAGCCTACGCTCGATGAAGGACCAGAGACTGGTTCCTGATGGAGCATGGTGTTTGATGGCGCTGTAAATCAATATGGAAATCGTATTGGGGAAGTGATTATTACTCCTTAGGGCACACATTTTCCTTTTACAGCAAGGCTAACTTTAAAATGCGCAAATAATATGGTTGAGTATGAGGCATGTATTATGGGATTGGAAGAGTGTATTGATCTTAGGATCAAGCATCTTGATATTTATGGTGATTTGGCCCTTGTTGTTAATCAGATTAAGGATGAATGGGAGACGAATCAGCCTGGCCTCATCCCATATAGAGATTATGCAAGGAGGATTTCCACATTCTTTACTAAGGTTAATTTCCATCATATTCCTTGAGATGAGAATCGGATGGCAGATGCACTTGCTACACTTGCTTCGATGGTCGTGGTGAGACTCTGGAATGAAGTCCCCAATATCACTGTGATGCGCTTGCGCTTGGACAGACCAGCTCATGTATTTGCAGTAGAAAAAGTAAAGGATGATAAGCCATGGTATTATGATATCAAGTGTTTTCTTCAAAGCCAGATTTACCCGCCTGGGGCATCTATGAAAGAAAGAAAGACTTTGAGGAGATTATCAGGCAGTTTTTACCTCAATGGCGATGTGCTTTATAAAAGGAATTTTGACATGGTTCTGCTCAGATGCGTGGATAGACACGAAGCAGACCTGTTAATGACTGAGGTCCATGAGGGTTCATTTGGTACTCATTCCAATGGACATGCCATGGCTAGAAAGATGTTGAGAGCAAGCTACTATTGGCTGACAATGGAGTTTGACTGCTACAAGTATGTGAAGAAATGTCACAAGTGTCAGATTTATGCGGACAAGATTCATATTCCCCCGACACTTCTGAATGTGATTTCATCACCATGGCCTTTCTCTATGTGGGGAATTGACATGATTGGCATGATAGAGCCAAAAGCGTCCAACGGTCACAGGTTTATTCTCGTACCAATTGATTACTTCACCAAGTGGGTCGAAGCGGCGTCGTCATATGCAAATGTGACTAGGCAGGTGGTTGTGAAGTTTATCAATAATCAACTCATATGCCGTTATGGTGTGCCAGATAAGATCATTACTGATAATGGATCTAACTTGAACAACAAGATGATAAAAGAGCTGTGTAGCGAGTTCAAGATAGCACATCATAATTCTTCTCCTTACAGACCCAAGATGAATGGGGCTATTGAAGCTGCTAATAAGATTATCAAGAAGATTGTCCAGAAGATGGTTGTTACGTACAAAGATTTGCATGAGATGTTGCCATTTGCTTTGCATGGATACGGTACATTTGTCCGCACTTCAACAGGGGCAACCCCTTTCTCTCTTGTTTACGGCATGGAAGTTGTGCCCCCAATAGAGGTGGAGATCCCATCAATGAAAGTCTTGATGGAAGCCAAGTTCAGTGATGCTGAATGGATTCAGAGTCGTTATGACCAACTGAATTTGATAGAAGAGAAGAGATTGACTGCCATGTGCCATGGTCACTTATATCAGCAAAGGATGAAGGTCAAGCCTCGTGTGTTCTAAGAAGGTGACCTCATCCTCAAGAAAGTTTTGTCTTTCGCGCCCGATTCCAGGGGCAAGTGGACTCCAAACTATGAAGGTCCATATGTTGTTAAGAGAGCCTTTTCAGGCGGTGCTTTGATACTTACAACTATGGATGGGGAGGATTTCACTCGTCCTGTGAATTCAGATGCAGTCAAGAAATGCTTCGCCTAAAATAAAAACAGAATAGCTCACTAAGTTGAAAATCCGAAAGGGCGGCTTAGGCAAAAATGAGCGTCTCAGTGGATTGAAAACCCGAAAGGGCTATCCAGGCAAAAGTTAGAGACATAAAAAAAATGAATATGTATCCCGCTAGATTGAGCACCTCACCCTGAGGCAATCTAGGCAAAAATTCGGGATGTGGCAAATAACTGCATCCTGACTAGACTTTGTTCTACAACTGTCATCTGTGAAAGATTCTCGCTCAGTCATCGTCAACTGAAGCTTCAAATACATCGGATTCAGAGTTGGTGGAGAAATGGTCATTATGTTCGATGTAGCCTTGTTCCAATATATATCACCAATTTCAAATTTGTAAAGATCCATGGAGTCTTGCCATTTGTGGACTACTGTAAGACCCCAATTTTGACCCTAAGATCCCTCATGGCATCATAACTTGGCATTTGCATTGCCTCAAGGATCTTTAGCATCTTGGTTCCCTTTGCCTTTGGGTGGGACTCCTTGTGATTGGTTTGAGATCACCAAGCATGCTTGAATTATACATCATTGTTTCTCTTACTTTTGTTTACTAACCAAAAGCACAAAAATATGTCACTAACATCTTTTGTTTGAAGCTTGAGTATCATCCAAGACACTTTGTGGGTTCTATTTAGATGATCAGTCAACACAAGGGAATGGTATGAGATACTTCCAACAGGTTCAAATGGGGTATATTCGTCAGTCAAAACGTTAATCTTGAAGGAGCAAAAGTTTGTTCATGAACTGTCATGCTCGCTAGGCGAAGCCCACGTGTTTAAAAAAAAACGAAGAACGAAAAAAAAAACAAAAAAAAACAAAAAAGAAAAAAAGAAAAAAAAAGAAAAAAATAAAAAAAATAAAAATAAAAATAAAAATAAAAATAAAAATAAAAAAATAAATAAAATATAACAAAATTTTTTTGGACTTGGGCCTCTTTCATTTGAGCCCACAGGTCCACAAAAATCAGGTTATAAATTCAGAGTTTCAGTGAAACAAAAAATTCTATTCCTATTACCCTGGCAGGGAAAAAGATAGTGAGAGAAGAGCTAACAGAGTTCAGAGCAACCTCCAGAGACTGAAGGGAACTCATCGGCAAAGAACCAATTCCCTCTCATATAAACCCTAAGAGTGCTTTGCAAACCCAACCGGGCAATTCAATTTCATTCGATCTCTCCAGTCAGGTTTGCCTTATTCCCATTACTTTATGCTTTTAATTAGAATGCTCTGAATGTATGAGGTATTACGAGTGAATTTGATACCCTTTTGATGCATGTGTTTGACAAGAGGTTTAGGCCTCCTACCCTTGGTTGCTTTTTGTGAGCTTTTTGTGAATTTTAATGGCATGATTCATGTGGTTACATTTTGATTTTGGGGTAACCCTTGATTACCCTATCTTTTTTCTCTAACTTGTTTGTTGAGTTTTTTTTTTGTGAGGGCTCACATGACTCTTGCAGAGATGGCTTTCCTGGTGTTCCACTTTATTTGTGGGGTACCACCTGGATGTCTATTCCGATTACCTGTACTGACTCGCTTTCTTTAATGGTGTTTAGCTTGGAATAGTCTTTGGGTTTCTTATTTATCTAATTGTTGTTACTTCGGATCTTTATCCGTACGGTAGATCTCTCGATCCCTTTACTTTTCCCGCATGTTACCGATTTCTTAGGTTTCGTATAGCCTCTCATGGCATGTCATTTAAGGTAGCGCAGTTCCTTCATCTGGGACTGCCTTTTTGCATGAGCATCCCTAAACACCCCAAACTCATTGATTTTTCTTCTCCTAAGAACATGTTATCTCCTTCTACTACAGGCGAGTAAGTCTCCAAAGGTCGAGCATCCGGTAGATTGCGTAGTAACGTCGTTCACCCCAAAACACAACCCTTACCCCGTAGTTGGTCAAACTACGTTTTGATCTGATTTTCATCCCATATGAGATACGTAGGCATAAGATGTGATGTCTTACCGAGCACACATCCCCTTAACCCATAGGTAGCCGAGCTACGAAGACTCTGATTCTCAGATTCAGATGAGATACGTATGCAGTGGGTGCGACGTCCGTGCGAGTCATTTTCTTTTGACCCTACTTTTAGTAAGTAGTACATTAGATAAACATACACGCTTTTCTCATCCCTTCAATCATGTTTGCACAAATAAATTTTCAAAAAAAAAAACAACAACCTTTGCAACAAATGTGAAAAGGGCTCCCTAGGAGTACCTAGGATGCTTTGGGTGCCTAATACCTTCCCATTGCATAACCAACCCCCTTACCCAGATCTCTGACATTTTTACTAGTTTTTGATTCGATAAATCTTTTAGGTTTTTGTTTGCTTTACCATTCCTTTGGATAAATAGAAGTGCGGTGGCGACTCGACTTGTATGATTTACCTTGGATTTAGTCAATATCTCTAATGGTAACGAATACCCCGCTACAGAAAAGTGGCGACTCTACTGGGGATCAGACATCCTAGTGTGGTTTTGCCTACTTTTCATATTTGTTGTATTGTATTGTATATTTATTTATTTTTTGTGACATATTTTTGTGCAATTTGGAATTACTGTATTATATGTAATGATTGAATTGCTTGATATTAATTCCTTGTATGCTTGGTGATCTTTGTGAGATGAGTTCTATACCCGAACTCAAGTGCACTTAGGATAGGAGAATGGCATAGTCTTGTCGACTTGTGTGGGGTTATTCCTTAGCAAGTTGACTTGCAAGCCCATTCACTTGGTGGAGGACATGTTGGGATCAATAATGTCACACAAGTAAGTCGTGGTTAGGCATTACTCTTTCCAATATAGACCTTAGAAGCCAAGGACCTTAGTTTACCAAGCCCATCTTGGCCTATTCTAAGGATGCAGTGCGAAAGTCGTTCAAGTGTAAGATTTGATACGATTGTTACGCGATACTACACTCATAAGAGTCTCTCTTGAGAATATTGTTGGAATACGAGTAGTCGCTTCTCCGATAACATCCAAAAGATGGGATGATGACTATGGGAACCTGTTGTAGAACATTTTTGGCAGGTTTAAACCTTAATACACTCCCTTTGGGTGGTTCTTAACCAAGACTCCATGCTCGTGACTTACAACAAACCCTTGATTCATGGTTGATCCGTTCAGGTATCCTTAATATCAATGGATCTTGGGTGTTGATAAGGTGTAAACCATAATCCACCAAAATGGATGGTTGATATTAAGGATAACATGATCCATCCCATGATCTTTGTTTGGTGTGCTTTGCTTGATCCTTGAGTGTGATTGTTGCATTCATGCATCCATGCATCCATTTGCATCCATATCATCAACAATAATAAAAAAAAATTCAAGGAACTTAAGGGGTTTATTTGAAAAACTTTCAGACATGGAAAGACAAAGAAGGAATACAAAGAAGTACAGTTTCAGACAACCAGACTTGAAAGAGTTAAGGAATTTGACATCTTATGTATTAGATCCCTTGGGTGTCAAAGCTCGTTTTGGGAAGCTTCTTCCTCTTCTGACTACTCAGGTGGATGAAGGATTGATGAGTGTATTGGTGCAGTTTTACGATCCTTTGTACCGTTGCTTCACGTTTCCAGATTTTCAGCTTTTGAGGAGTATGCCTATCTCGTGGGTATACCTGTTCTAGATCAGTTGCCGTTCAGTGGCTTGGAAAGGGTTCCCACTTCTCAAGAGATAGCTGACATGTTACACATAGACGAATCTCTGGTTGGTGCTCATATAACTACCAAAGGAGGAATTCAAGGTCTCCCTTCTGAGTTCCTTATTGCTCAAGCTACTATGTATGGGAAGGCCATGAGTGAGGACGCCTTTGAGGCCATATTTGTACTTCTCATCTATGGGATAGTGTTATTCCCCAACATCGACAAGTTTGTGGATGTGAACGCTATTAGGATTTTCTCTACTCTTAATCCCGTTCTGACTCTGTTGGGCGATACCTACTTCTCTTTGCATATGAGGAATGCAAAGGGTGGTGGCGCCATTGTGTGTTGTTTGCCGATGTTGTATAAGTGGTTTATTTCTCACTTAACTCAGACAGTCGCTTTCGAGGAGAACAAGGGATGTCTACGGTGGTCCACGAGACTTATGTCTCTCACTAATGATGATATCTCTTGGTATAACCGTGTGTATGATGGTGTGCAGATTATTGACTCTTGTAGCGAATTCTCCAATGTACTTCTTCTTGGTACATGTTGTGGGATTAACTACAATCCTGTTTTGGCACGTCGCTGTAGCACCTCAAATTTGCACCTCCCATTTTGTATATACATTTTCATGTTTAGGTCATTAGCATTGCATTGTCCACTGCATAGCATTGCATTGTCCCTTGCCAAGTCATCAGTTCATCAGTCAAGACTGGTCAGGAGATCCAGTTGTGCAAGCAAGCAAGTGCATTTCCTATGGAAGCAAAGCCCCAGGGTTGGTTCAATGAGTTCATGTGACTTAGGGATCATTTTGAAGGGATTTGGCCAAGCATTGGATGTTCAAAGCTCATCAGTCAATGACCAATTCATCTGAAACCCTAGAAAGTCAACCAAAGTCAACTGTCAATTCAATCATGGATTTGAAGGTGGGAGATGGTTAGAGAGGCCTCATTCATGTCCATACAAGTCTCAGTTGACATTTCAAACATCAACAATGAAGAATTTGAGGTCAGATGAAAACTTTCCAAAAATAGTAAGTGACCTGTAATTTGAAAATGCCAAAAATGGAAAGGTTTTCTCCTCATGATTACATCATCAAGCAAGCTTCAAATGAAATTTTTTCCAACATGAAAGTTGAAGATCTTGTTCTCCCATTTCCAAAAAGTCCAAGAACATGAATTTCTCATGTATGGTTGAGAAGATATGGATCAATCATGGTCAAATGAATTTGAACTTCAAACATGCATAACTTTCACACCAAATGCCCAAATGAAGTGGCTCTTTTGGCAACATTTCTATCTTAAAATGCACTATCCAAATCATGTATCATGTGCCATGCATTTCCATCACAAAAATATTTGACTTTTCATTTGAATTTTGGAGGGAAAGTTCAAATTTGAAAATTATGCATTGCCTTCACATTTTACCACTTACGCTTGGCTCCAAACAGGTTTTTGAATTGATTCCAAGCCAAATTCGGGTACTGTTACATTGATTTTCCACACATGAGGTGCATTGGCCAATTTGCATTACACCTTGGTTTTAGCTAATTACACTTGCTTTGCTTAATTGTGATTAACAAACATGATTAGTACATCATATATATAGCTAAGCATAACAGAAAAACAGATGAACACATCATAATTCTCAGATCTAGATCCATTTCACAAATTTCTCTCTCAAATTTTATTCAATTTTCTTCATATACCTTGCCTCTTTTTTGATCAAATCATCATCCACAAGCATAATTGAGCATTTTGGAAGCAAGATCCATCAAATTTCGTGCAGATTCGAAGCTGTTGAAGTTCACACTCATCCATGGCAGTTGGATTTTTTGGCTAGATCGTGCAAGATTGAGCTATCATTCTTCATCCATTCCATCATATAAGAGCTTAGGAAGATCTATTTGAGCTTCTCCAGGCCTGAATCACTCTGTTCCACTTCTGCATCTTCAACAAGGTTAGAAATCGCGTGCCTTAATTCTTGAAATTGTTGTGTGCATGTGGTAGATCCTTCAATGCTGAGAAATATGAGCTTTGTTTCATTGATTTTCATGAAGTAATGAAGTAGTTATGGTGATTTTAAGTTTGACCTATGAAACTTCTCTTGCTCGAATCTTTGAATGTGTGTAGAATTAGAGTAAAATGATCATTGATCCGTGATGTATGATGAAAGACGAGTCCAATGATATGCTGGTTTTCAATTTCTGTGCACATGTGTTCTTGAGCTCAAGAACACGATGAATGTTGATGAATGCTAGGGTTTTCTGTTTCCAGAACATGTTTAATCCTATCCAGCGTGCTTTGCATGCGTTTTCATGTTTATGCCCATGCGTTGGTCCACGTGTATCCTGCATGGCGAATTGATTGGATACGAACGCACAGCCTTGCCACATGGACTTTAATGAAACAGTGCGTTTCATTAGGAAATGCGCCTCAATTCAAAACTTCACTCGGTTCGATCCTTGGTGGAGACAAATCCAAAAGTGCCATTCCATTTTATTTCCTTTTCTCATCCATGTTCATACATGCCATTTCATGTGTTTTTAATTTTTTCATTCACTTTGAAAATTCATAACTCCATAAATAATGATCCAAATGACATGAGATTTTTTGCAACATGATCCTTATCATGTCTAGTATTTTTTGGCTATTTTTCCAGAAATTGTGCACGGTTGAAAAATGTTTTGCCTTAGGGTTTGTTAACATGTGTGTTTTCTTGACCTTGCTTGCCATTTGCTTTGTGAAATGATGAGATTTAGTCCAATGATTGTGAAACTTTGCATGCTTAAACTAGACATCTTGCTGGTCATTTTGGTGTTGAGTTTGCATAGCATTTATGGTTGTTGAGATATGATCTGGTTAATGTAGGTGTGACAATGTATGTCACACCATTGCTTGCTCAATTTGATGATTTTATTTGCCATGCCAAATAAATGCCAAATGATGTGATTTTTTGCATGATGCTTCTTTTGGATGTTCGGATTGATCATGATTTTTTGTGGAATTGTTGGATTGATTTCTGATTTGTTTGGTATTTTTCTTGCTGGATGACCATTTGTGGGCTTTTGAATAGGCATGAACTTCAATGATTTGTGAAATGCTGGTTGTTTATCCTATGAATGTGGAATTTGTACATTGATTCTAGACACATTGAAGTTTGTTGTGGCTTTGGTTTGAGGACTTTATCATTTGTCATTTCTGTTTTAGGCTTGTGCTAAGTTGATGTACCACTTGGTGCCTCATTTGAGCTTGTTTGTGCTTACCTTGCCTTATTGAATTTGATTACCATGCTTAACTTGTCCAAAGGCCTTGATTTTTGGTATATTGATCATGTGATGTGTTCTGTTTAGCCATGATTTTTTTGGAGATTTATTGAATCATTTTTGAATTAATGTGGATTTTTTCATTTTGTTGCTTCAATGAGCTTTGAACTTGCATGCCTTGCCTTATTTGATTTGTGAAATGAATTTGGTTGATGCTATTGACATTAGACCTTTTGGATGATGTTCTTAATTGATTGAAGTTGCTTCATGTCAATTTTCATGTTCTGTTTTGAATTAGTTCTCCCTCTTTGACCCTAGGCCTTGTCCTAGTGGTTGGTGCTTATGTTTGAGCTTTGTTTTCAGGATAAGAAGCATATGGCCTTGAGGAGATTGGTTCACATTGCTTAAGTTGGTTTGTTTGGTTGATGTTGACTAATCTTGACTTGTTTTGTAGGTGGCTTTTAGCTCATTTGAGTTGAGCTTGTGCCTTGCACATGGTTGCTTTGCTTGTTTGACAATGTCTGTTGACTGTTGACCATTTAACTGTCTGTTTGACTTTTTGAGTTGTGTACTGACTGAGTTAGATTGTTTTCAGGTACATTAGTTGCTTAAGTTCTTTTGAACTTGCTTTTGCTGTTGCTTGGTTGCTTAACCATTTGAGGTATAACTTCTCTGACTTCATGTAGTCTGGAAGACCTATCCTGTTACTTGGGCAGGCACCTGTCTGAAGCCCTCCTTAAGAGGCAATGCTTGTGTTTGTTTATCTTTGTGCCAAGCAGGAAAAGACCTCTATGAGGCAATTGGCAGATAAAAGAGATGTGCAATCCATCTCCTGCTATTCAGTGTGTCATCCCATTGCTCACATTACATGTTGATGCATTGTGGATATTAACCCAAGATCCTTGTTGAGTCAGTCATATGTGGAGAAGAGTTCCAACTTTCTGAACTCCCACACTTTCATTTCTCTGAAGCTCTCCCAGGCCAGGGATAAGAGTTGTGAAGTCTTATCTTCACTTCCCATTTCATCTGCTTCACCCTAACTCTCAATGTTAGGGTTAAGAGCTAACTTCACCCGATTCCAGTTGGCTTGTGTTTCACAGCCTAACCTTGTGTGAGCCCACTTTGTTTGTATATAGTGTGTGCTAATTGTGTGAATACTTGCTTTTCCTGTGTTGATTAGGATAGCTTGCTCCCTGTGCAAGTTAGATAGTAACGTTAACTTAGGGATCGTATGCATGACAACTTCTAGGCTCGAGTCGTAGTCTCCCTAGTAGTTTGTGTCTCCCTTTGTATCTGGTTAGGCTAGTCCTTTTTCCCTGTGTAGGGGAACTACGTCGCCCTGATCCTCATGCCAGATGAGGTACGTAGGCAGGAGATGAGCTGATTTCTCCGGGCGCCCTTTTTGCTTTTGGTCCCTTTGTGTTGTGTTGGAGTCTAACATAAGTCCAGCGATTGGCAGTTGGTTTCCTGTGTCTTGTTTGCTTGTTGGAGTCTGACGTAAGTCCAGCGATTGGCAGTTGGTTTCCAGTGTGTGTGTTTGGTTCGGAGTCTGATGTAAGTCCAGCGATTGGCATTCGGTTTCCATGTTTGTTTGTTTGTGTGGAGTTTGACATAAGTCCAACGATTGGCAGTCGGTTTCCTGTGTGGTTTTGTTTGGCGTGCGTTAGCCGAGCTACGAGTGCTCTGATTCTTCTTTAGTCCGAGAAGATACGTATGCATAGGATGCGACATCCTAGCGAGCACGTTTCCCCTGTCCCGAACTACGTCGACTCTGATGTCTGTACCTGACAGACTACGTAGGCCCAGGATGCGATATCCTGCCGAGTTAGTTTCTCTTGTTTTCTGTGTCTCTTTCCAGCCAGTGTTTGTTTGATGTTGGAGCAGTGTTTAGCAACCTTTATCCTTTCTTTTGTGCGTGGATCCCATCGAGTACGACGGATGCGTAGGGGTGCTAATACCTTCCCTTCGCATAACCGACTCCCGATCCCATCTCTCTTTGGTCGCGTGACCATGTCTTTTCCAGGTTTACTTCGAGCGTTTCCTTTCCCTCTTTTGGGATAAATAACGCACGGTGGCGGCTCTGTTGTTTTGTTTTCCCGCCGGTTTTTCGCGTAATGCGACAGTCGGCAGCTTGGGTTCCCCTTAAAGGATAAACCCAATAACATTTTGTTAGAAGGTGTATTCTTTCAGGATGGTAAAGATCCCCAAGGCTTGAAAGCTAGGATGGTCCGCGCTTGGCGCAAGATTCATAGGAAAGGAAGGAAAGAGTTGGGTCCTAAGAATTGCATCGCTTTGGAGCCTTACATTGTTTGGGTTAGGAAGAGGGCGTCTGAGTATCTCATGCCTTACGAGTATCCGAGACCTACACCTATG
Source organism: Lathyrus oleraceus (assembly GCF_024323335.1). Classification (NCBI taxonomy): domain Eukaryota; kingdom Viridiplantae; phylum Streptophyta; class Magnoliopsida; order Fabales; family Fabaceae; genus Lathyrus; species Lathyrus oleraceus. Next base: position 13,210,119 of record NC_066583.1, on the reverse strand, counting down.
ATTATGGTTGGGGCTTCAACCCTCCCTAATCAAGGAGTAGAGGAGTTGAGAGACGAAGACCGTTCACGTGCCTGGATCCGTGAACGTGAAGAGTTGCTTCAGCAGATTAAGGAGAAGGATGCGTTGATTGAGTTTCTTGAGCATCAGGTTATTGATGACCCTGATGATGTATGGACTTCTCTACTTCCTCAGTCTTCTAAGTTCTGGAAGAGGAGGTATGATCGACTCGCCAAAGAGAAGGCCGATATGGAGGCAGCCTACGAGAGGGAGGTGAATAGGCTTCGCGCATCTTATCTTCCTGTGTCCCGAGGTTTGGATGATTGTTTCTAGGGATCCATAGGATGATTATTTTCCTTTTCTCTTGTATATGATTGACAATGCTGCACTTCTTTTCCATGATATTATCTGATGAGATATTTCCATATGTGATAAAATGCTTAATATTTCCAAAATTTGCAAATAAGACTCTAAATTTCCTTTGAAATAAAAACAAATCATATGCACAAGCATTGCATGCATCATATGCATAAGCAGGTTTTGTTTCCGGTCCATTTCCCTGTGGTCTAACTCTGGGTCCTTCATTTATTTTGAAGACAAGCTGACTCACCGGTACTACACTAGAGCCAACATTTCAAGGCTGCTGCTGTTTTGGGAGAGGACGGAGAGGATTCTGGAAATTTCATCATCCCTGGAGGGGTCTGCAACAATTGGGTTATTGTGGATATTCCAACAGTTGTCCATAAGTCGGCGTAATAATCACTTTGTTTAAAAACCCTTCTCCCATGCCAAAAGGAGGAGTGATGACATTGTTGGCGCATAAGTACAATGATATTTTCATTCAATAAATTCATGTTAAATGTTTGTTTTTCCAATTTATTTTCCCTTTTTGTTTTTGCATGAAATTGGTGATCACATAAAACCTCAAAATGGAATAAAATCAGTCTTTTCATCTGCATAATGATTTGCCTTGTTTGAATTCTAAAGCTTTTCATATCCAAAATCATTATGCAGGTTAATTTCTAGACCCATTGAACATAATGACCCAACACCATCTCCCAATTTTGAATTCCCTATATTTGAGGCAGAGGAAGATGATGTTGAAGAGATTCCTGACGAGATTACCCGTCTACTTGAGCATGAAGAGAAGATCATTCAGCCACATCTTGAGAATCTGGAAACAGTCAACTTGGGGTCTGAGGATTGTGTGCGAGAAGTGAAAATTGGGGCACTCCTTCAAGAGTCTGTGAAGAAGGGGTTGATTGAATTGCTACGAGAATATGTCGACGTCTTTGCCTGGTCATATGAAGACATGCCTGGTCTAGATACTGATATTGTGCAACATTTCTTACCTTTAAAGCCTTAGTGCGTGCCTGTGAAGCAGAAGCTCAGAAGAACTCATCCTGATATGGCAGTGAAGATCAAAGAAGAAGTTCATAAACAAATTGATGTGGGGTTTCTGGTGACTTCTACATATCCTCAATGGGTGGCCAATATTGTGCCCGTGCCCAAGAAAGATGGAAAAGTCCGGATGTGTGTGGACTATAGAGACTTGAATAAGGCTAGTCCGAAAGATGATTTCCCTCTACAACACATCGATATGTTGGTAGATAATATAGCTAAATTCAATGTCTTCTCATTTATGGATGGATTTTCTGGATATAATCAGATTAAAATGGCACCCGAGGATATGGAGAAGACAACATTCATCACACCTTGGGGAACATTCTGTTATCGAGTGATGCCCTTCGGTTTGAAGAATGCCGGAGCCACGTATCAACGAGCTATGACTACCTTGTTCCATGACATGATGCATAAGGAGATTGAGGTGTATATTGACGAAATGATCGCAAAGCCAAGATCGGAGGCGGTACTCCCAGTAGAGGTGGAGATCCCATCAATGAGAGTCTTGATGGAGGCCAAGTTGACTGATGCTGAATGGGTTCAGAGTCGTTATGACCAACTAAACTTGATAGAAGAAAAGAGATTGACTGCCATGTGCCACGGTCAGTTATATCAGTAGAGGATGAAGAAAGCTTTTAATAAGAAGGTCAAGCCTCGTGTGTTCCGAGAAGGTGACCTTGTGCTCAAGAAAGTTTTGTCTTTCGCGCCCGATTCCAGGGGCAAGTGGACTCCGAACTATGAGGGTCTGTATGTTGTTAAGAGAGCCTTTTCAGGCGGTGCTTTGATACTTACAACTATGGATGGGGAGGATTTCACTCATTCTGTGAATTCAGATGCAGTCAAGAAATACTTCGCCTAAAAAAAATAAAAACTGAATAGCTCTCTAAGTTGAAAACCCGAAAGGGCGGCTTAGGCAAAAATGAGCGTCTCGGTGGATTGAAAACCCGAAAGGGCGATCCAGGCAAAAGTTAGAGACACAAAAAATATATAATAATGATATATGTATCCCGCTAGATTGAGTACCTCATCCTGGGGCAATCTAGCCAAAAATTAGGGATTTGGCAGGTAACTGCTTCCTGACAAGACTTTGTTCTACAATTATCGTCCGTCAGAGATTCTTGCTCATTATCAACCAAAGCTTCAAATACATCGGATTCAGAATTGGTGGAGAAATGGTCATTATGTTCAATGTAGCCCTTTTCCAATATATATCACCAATTTAAAATTTGTAAAGATCTATGGAGCCTTGCCATTCGTAGACTACCATTCTATCAAATAAATTTGAGCCTTTTATCCAATTATTGGCACTCTTATCTATTTCTATTCAACAAATGTTTTGCATGTTTTGATTAAGAAAATATCATTGTTTCAAACAATCAAATTTTTTATAATTTGTTTTTAAACAAAGTGAACATTCACAATGACGAAAGGATACTTAGGAGATCCTCAGTGCTCTCCCAAGGGTGGTACGATCCCTAACAGGGTAAGATTTTTGTCCATATCCCTGGCATGACTATATCTCCTCCCTTCGGAACCCCTTGTGGTTTATCCTACCAAGTGGATTGCTTGTTGAGAGTCACCTCTCTTCCCTTCAGCAGAGTAGCAATCTTTCTTCCTCAGCAGCTTGGATCTCTTTGGGCAAGAGCGATACTTGGTGGTTGATCCCGATAAATCCTTTATCTCCTCAGATAGATTCCCCAGTAGAGTTGTTGGTGTGGTGGACCTTGTCTGTGATAACTCTTGTCCCCAACTGGAATGATTGATGATTCATCCCTTGCAGAGTTCGTTGCTTCCTGGTATCTCTGATCCCCAGCAGATTGGATACTCCCCGGTGAACTTGGCTTTCTCTCTTGAGATGTAGTACCGGGTGGTTGATTCCTGGACCTGGTTGTGTTAGATATGTCTGTCTGTCAGCATACATCATACATAAACCACGCATATTCATGCATAATTATAACATTCAGATATTCATGTTGCATTCTTTGCCATATATCGTTGTTTGCTGTCTCCTGCTATTTGGTGATATACTTCCCCAAGCAGATGTGTGAGTCTGATCTCTCCATATAGAGTCAGCTCCATAAGCAGAAAGCGTCTATCCTTTCTTCCATATTCCCCACCGGGTTATATCCTCATGGATGTCGATTGTTTTTGTTCCTTCCCGACACATATATTGGGATGGTTTTCCCCATTGAGTTATATCCTCACCGGGACAAGTCTTGATTTGGTGTGCCTATCTAGTTTGATCGGTCTCTTGAGACTCTTTTCCTGTTTCCCCGTGGTAAATGAATAATTTCTCAATAATTAGTAATTATTGTCCCCTGCGGAGTTTGCAGTTCTCTACCCTCATACCGGTAGTTGTAAACCTTATTTCTTCCCTTTTTGAAGAGTAACTATTTTTGCTCATCTTTAATTGGTGACAGTTATCTTCATCTAATATTCGGTGATGATATCTGTAAGACCCCAATTTTGTCCCTAAGATCCCTCATGGCATCATATCATATCATCACATTTGCGTGAAGGATCATTGGACACCTTGCTTCCTTCCCTTGGGTTGGTTATCTTTTTGAGAGTGATTCTTGATCACCAAGAATTCCTTGCATTTATGTATCATTGCTTTTCTTTTTAATCACTAACCAAAAAGTACAAAAATATGTCATCTAACCTTTGTCTTGCAGATGAAGCAATCAACAGTCAAGGCAATTCAAGTCCTTCATTGAGCAATAAATGGTGGTCATTCTTGAGATTTGGACCCCATGGTCATTCACAAGAGTTCATATGAGCTATGATGTCATTTTGAAGCAAAATCCCAAGTGGTAGAGGCTTGAATTTCATCAGAACATTCTCAAGTTATCTGAAGACCTAGAAAGTCAACTGCAATGTCAACTGTGGATTTGGAGGTGGGAAGTGACTAGAAATACTTCATTCATGTTCAAACAAGTCTCATTTGACATTTCAAACACTCACATTGAGGAATTTGAGGTCCAGTAAAAAATTTCCAAAAATAGCAAGTGACCTATAATTTGAACTTTCCAAAAATGGAAAGATTTTGGACCAACTTCAACCCAATATTACATCATCAAGGATGCTTCAAATGAAATTTTGTTGAACATGAAAGTTGTAGACCTTTCTCTCCCATTTCCAAAATGTCCAAGAACATGAGCATATAATGTGTGGTTAAGGAGATATGATCAAATCATGGCAAAGTGTGCATGGGACTTCAAATGAGCATAACTTTTCAACCAAAGCTCCAAAATGAGTGGTTCTTTTTGCAATATTCTCCTCTTGACCTCTAATTTCCAAATCATGCATCACATTACATGAATTATCATCACATGATCACTTGTTAATCCATTGGCTTTTTGGAGGGAAATCACAAAATTCAAAATTGGTGCGTGGTTTGAACTTTTGGCCATTACCATTGGTTTTAAAATTTGATTTTAAGTGGAAATGAATGAAATTCGTGCACTGTTCACGTGCTTCCCATGCATGAAGGGTGAAAAACTCATTTTGCACTTACACCTTAAAACTTGCTAATCACCTTTGGCTTTGGCTTAAACATGATCTAAACATGATTAGTAGGGAGTATATAAGGTAAAGCATAACTGCATTCATGGAAAAACATTCATTTTTCAGATCTAGATCCAAAATTCTTCAAACTTTTCTCTCAAATTTTTCTTGCAAATCTTCACACAAGAAGCTCTTCTATTGCTTGATTCATGATCCTGAAGTGTTCTTGAGAAGAATTGGACGTGGAATTGGAGCAATTGGCGCTATATTGAAGCATACACAAAGCTTGAAGCATCCATGGAATTTTCAAAATCTGTTGGATTCGTGTGCAATTAAGCTTCAATTTCTCTTTTAATAATCTATACAAGCATCATAGAGGAACATTGGAGCTATCACAAGCCTTGAATCAAATCCGAATCTGCACTTCAAGAGGTCACAATTCGAATCTCTTATTTTTAAATTTCTTTGCCATGTTGTTATAGATCTCTTTGTGCTGGTAATTCTGAGCTTTGAATCGTGAATTTTGGTGCAATAATGACTGAGTTAGGTTGAATTAAAGTTTCATGAATGATCTTTCCATCGCTCGATTCTCTTTGATTTGTTCGATTCATGCTTAGTTATTGTTTGATTCACAATCTATGTTGAAAGACCTACATAATAGTGTGCTTGATTTTGATTTCTGGGAAAAAACTTCTGGAAATCGTACGAACATGAACACTGTTCATCTTCTTCCTCATGAAGAAGATGAAGCTCAAGTTTCAGCCACGGTTTTGATCCTTTGGCCATGCTTTTCACTGGTTTGCATGTGTTAGCTTAGGGCTCGTTTCTGATTGGTTCATGCATTGCCTTGTTTGCATGTTGAGTGGCTCACATTTGTTTGACTTGCACACATCAGCTTTGACCGTGCCACCTCAATTAGTTAAACGGTGCGTTTTGTACCTTGGCGCGCTTCAGTTCAAATTCGCCCTGACTTCGATTCCGGGCGATGGCATAATTTCAAATGCTTCACATGTTTTCTCCATTTTCCCTCCACATTTCCGATGCTATGCTTCACATGTTTTTTTTATTTTTTTCTCAACTTGTAAATTGCATAACAATTTGAAAATTGATCCAAAAAATACCTGGTTTTTTGCACAATGCTCCTTGGTTTGTCTACCTTTTTATCATCATAATTTCCAAAGTTGTGCTTGGCTGGATAATATTTTGTGCTAGAATGATTGATCATATGTCTTATTTTGACCTTGCCTTGCTTATTCCTTCATGAAATGCTCAAAAATGATCAATTGACTTTGAAATTTTGCATGATGAAACTAGACTTGACATTTTGGTTTTGGTTTGGTATTTTTCTCAATTACCATTGCTGTTTTATGATTGTGCTAACTTGGTGTGACAATTTGTGTCACACCTTTGCTTGTCCAACTTGTACCATGTGATTGCCATGCCAAATGATCTTTGATTCCCCTGATTTTTTGTATGTTGATCTTGTTAGATGTCTTGAATGTGCATGAATTGTTTCAGAATTATTTGAATCATTTCTGTTTTGATTTGAATTTTTCATTCATGATGATCACATATGAGCTTTAAAATTGCCTTGAACTTCATTTGATCATGAAATGCTTTTGGTAATTGATTTTGATATGAGACCTTTTGGAATGTGTCAAGATGTGATTGAAGTTGATTCATGTTAAATTTCAGCTCCTGTTTTGAATTTTTCTCCATCTTTGACCCTAGGCTTTGACCTAGTGGTTTGTGGCTTACATTTGAGTTTTGATTTCAAGTTGAACATCCAAGTTCCATAGTTGATGATGCTTCATCATTTGAGTATTGATGCTTGCTTTTGATTACTAACATTTGTGTGTTTTGTAGGTTGATGCTAACTCATTTGAGTTTGCCTTTTGGCTTACACATTTTGTACATTGGGATTGTCTGTTGCTTATTGACTGTTGTCTGTTTGTCTGAGCATTGTACTGATTTGTTTAGTGTCTCCACAGGTACTTAAGTTGCTTTAAGTTCATTGTGAACTTTGCTTTGCTTGGTTGCTTAACCACTTAGGTATAATCTCTAATCTTCATGTAGTAGTCTGGAAGACCTACTGTTATTGGTAGGCGCCTGTCTGAAGTCCTCCTTAAGAGGCAATGCTTGTGATTGTTTAATTTTGTGCCAAGCAGGAAAAGTCCTCTTATGAGGCAATTGGCAGATAAAAGAGATGTGTAATCCATCTCCTGCTACTCAGTGTGTCATTCACCCTGCTCACACAATGTGTTGATGCATTGTGAATAATAACCCAAGATCCTATAGAGTCAATCATTTGTGGAGAAGAGTTCCAACTTTCTGAACTCCCACACTTTCCATTGTTTGAAGCTCTCCCTGACCAGGGATAAGAGCTATGAGGCACACTCCTCATCTCCATTTCATCTGCTTCACCCTAACTCTCAATGTTAGGGTTAAGAGCACAAATTACCCCATTCCAGTTGGCTGTAAAGCCTAACCTTGATTGAGCCTAATTGATTGTATATAGTGTGTGCTAATTGACTTGTTTGATTGCTTACTTGATTCATCTGTGCATATTTGACTGAGTGTGCCTTTGTGCATTTATCATCATTACTTGTATATCATTTCATGATCATTGTTCATATCTTTGTGACACTTTGTCTGTCCATTGAGGAGTCAATTGTAAGTCCAGTTATTGGCAGTTGTTTCCTATGATCTGGTAGGAGTTAGGACTAAGACCATTGATTGGCATCCTTTCCTTGGAGTCGAGTGTAAGACCATTTATTGGCAACTTGTTTCCTCTTGCTTATTGCATTTGTTGTTTGTTTCTTGTGAGGAGTCAATTGTAAGTCCATTTATTGGCAGTTGTTTCCTATGATCATTCCTGTGAGACTAGTATAAGTCCATTGATTGGCATCTGGTATCATTGTTTCTTTTTGTTTTAGGAGATTGGTATAAGTCCATTGATTGGCATCTGGTATCCATGTTTTGTTTTAGGAGATTGGAATAAGTCCATTGATTGGCATCCGATATCCATTTGCTTTGTTCATCTGTTATTTGCATTGTTGCCCGTTCCAAAGGAATCACTTGAATCATCTACATATGATCTCAAGAAGTGAACAGCTAAGAAGTTTTACTTCCTCACCCTCCCACCTTTTGTTTCTTTAAACCTCCATTTGCATGTTAACCCAAACTTGAAAATATTGTGCAAACATCTTCATTTGTTTTTCAAATTAGAAACCTAGGCCTTAAGCCTCTGATTTTTCAAACTTCATTTCATAATACTTCTTTTGAATTGAATTCTAATCATACTTTGACCATCTTTTGTGAATAATCCTAATTGGTTAATTTCACTCATTCAATTGTTTTGTGGCTTTGTCCATTCTTGATAAATTTTCATACATTAGCCATAGATCTCAATTATCTCAGTGGTTGATGTTAATCTCACCTTTTGTCCTTAGTGATTGAATTGTAAGACTTCCTTGCTTATTATAGGGTTAACCCCTCACTAGCAAGTTGAAGCTTTTCTCGCATGGTCGACTTGTTGTTTGTATAAGGTTGAGTTTTCTCCCGTGGATAACGAAAGACCTTAGGGCGTTTGTTTTAAAATCAATTCACTTACTTTTGGAAATCTTTTAGCCGAACTACGGCGTTTTGATCCTTACCTTCCATGGAAAGGTACGTAGGCAACAGGTTCATCCGTTCAAACACAAAAATAATAATTTGTATATTCTTTTCTCATCTTTTCAATCCATGTTTGCACAATAAATATTTCATAAACAAATAACATTTCGTACAACAAGTTGTGAAAAGGGCTCCCTAGGAGTACCTAGGACGTTTTGGGTGCCTAACACCTTCCCATTGCGTAATTAACCCCTTACCCAGATCTCTGATCTTTTCATTGGCTTTCTATGTGTAAAAGTTCTTAGGCTTTTGTTCGCTTTTTAGCCATTCCTTTGGATAAATAAAAGTGCGGTGGCGACTCGATTCTTTGTATGCTTTGCTTTTGATTTAATCAATAAATCATAAAGTGACGAATACACCGCTACAATATCCCCTTATCTGCTTGGATAATTGCCCTGATTACGCAATTTATCCCCAGCGGGTCATCTCTCGTCTACCTTGTTGTTGTTGGTAACGATTGTTTCTCCCCTGAATTGGTCATCATTATATACCTAGTTTCGGTATCCCGATGCCTTTTCTTTTCGGTAGATTTATCCTTTATTAACCCAGTAACCGGTTGTGGATAATCGTCCATGCGAGTATATTATCTACGTTCTGACAGTAATAGATAGTATATCTCATGCACTCTCGGGTCTGAAGCCTTTTGTTCCTCCCCAGTTGAGTAAGATTCATATCCCCTTTGTGGAGTCGAATATCCATCCTGTAATCGAGTTTGCTTTTAGCCCTCTTTTGGATGATGAGTGTTTTGGGAATATTCCCCAATTCACGCCTTAGTTGGTCACCTATTATATGCCCAGTAACCGGTATCCCTGGTGTTCCTTCCTCTCTGCTCCCTATTATGACTTTTTGTCCCCTGTGGAGTCAGAATCCCTGAGTTGAAGTATACCTTTTAGGTTTTCCTCAGACGTTTTGAAGTTTTGATATCTCTTACCCTTATGCCGGTCTTGGATATTCATCTCTTCCCGAGCATGTTGTATCTCTCACCCTCATACCTGGCGTTCAGATCACATGTCTCCTTGAGCTTATTACCCAGTAACCGGTAATACCTCGTCCCGCTGCTTCCCCAAGAGTGTCCTTGTGGACATCCCCAGCGAAGTCTCTTAGTGGATTGTTTTCATCCGGATTTTATCCGAAGTATCCGCTGTGGATAGTTTTTTGCGGTATTGGCATATTCCCTAATACATGCATCTTCGAGTCAGCTCGAGTCTTTCCATTGGATCTTTTCCCTTTGGAATTCTGTTCCCCACGCTTTGAGTCGTGACCTGATCGTGCATTTCTATCCCTTTTCTATCCCCAGGAGAGTCCCCAGGGTCTTGGTCCCATGGAGTGAATTGCTCATATGGATTATCAGTGGCTTCTGATTTCTTTGCTTTTGTGGACACATATCTCCACAGAGTGCTACCATTTTTTATACCTACATTTGCATCATGAGGTCTCTTAGGGACCAAAATTCGTCTCTTTGTTATTATTTAAGCCCATTCTACCCCGTCGAGACGAATATTTTAACCTTCACTTCTCCGGCTAGAATGACCTTAAATAGGGGCATCTGTAAGACCCCAATTTTGACCCTAAGATCCCTCATGGCATTATAACATTGCATTTGCATTGCCTCAAGGATCTTTAGCATCTTGGTTCCCTTTGCCTTTGGGTGGGACTCCTTGTGATTGGTTTGAGATCACCAAGCATGCTTGAATTATACATCATTGTTTCTCTTACTTTTGTTTACTAACCAAAAGCACAAAAATGTGTCACTAACATCTTTTGTTTGAAGCTTGAGTATCATCCAAGACACTTTGTGGGTTCTATTTAGATGATCAGTCAACACAAGGGAATGACTTGAGATACTTCCAACAGGTTCAAATGGGGTCTATTCGTCAGTCAAAACGTTAATCTTGAAGGAGCAAAAGTTTGTTCATGAATTGTCATGCTCGCTAGGCGAAGCCCACGTGTTTTAAAAAAAAAACGAAGAACGAAAAAAAAAATAAAAAAAAAATAAAACTAAAAAAAAAGGAAAAAAAAAGAAAAAAAAAAGAAAAAAAAAAAGAAATAAATAAATAAAATATAACAGAAATTTTTTGGACTTGGGCCTCTCTCATTTGAGCCCACAGGTCCACAAAAATCAGGTTATAAATTCAGAGTTTCAGTGAAACAAAAAATTCTATTCCTATTACCCTGGCAGGGAAAAAGATAGTGAGAGAAGAGCTAACAGAGTTCAGAGCAACCTCCAGAGACTGAAGGGAACTCATCGACAAAGAACCAATTCCCTCTCATATAAACCCTAAGAGTGCTTTGCAAACCCAATCGGGCAATTCAATTTCATTCGATCTCTCCAGTCAGGTTTACCTTATTCCCATTACTTTATGCTTTTAGTTTGAATGCTCTGAATGTATGAGGTATTATGGGTGAATTTGATACCCTTTTGATGCATATGTTTGACAAGAGGTTTAGGCCTCCTACCCTTGGTTGGTTTTTGTGAGCTTTTTGTGAATTTTAATGGCATGATTCATGTGGTTACATTTTGATTTGGGGGTAACCCTTGATTACCCTATCTTTTTTCTCTAACCTGTTTGTTGAGTTTTTTTTATGAGGGCTCAAATGACTCTTGCAGAAATGGCTTGCCTGGTGTTCCACTTTATTTGTGGGGTACCACCTGGAGGTCTATTCTGATTACCTTTACTGACTCGCTTTCTTTGATGGTGTTTAGCTTGGAAGAATCTTTGGGTTTCTTATTTATCTAATTGTTGTTACTTCGGACCTTTATCCGTACGGTAGATCTCTCGATCCCTTTACTTTTCCCGCATGTTACCGATTTCTTAGGTTTCGTATAGCCTCTCATGGCATGTTATTTAAGGTAGCGTGGTTCCTTCATCTAGGACTGCCTTTTTTCATGAGCATCCCTAAACACCCCAAACTCATTGATTTTTATTCTCCTAAGAACACGTTATCTCCTTCTACTACAGGCGAGTAAGTCTCCAAAGGTCGAGCATCCGGTAGATTGCGTAGTAACGTCGTTCTCCCCAAAACACAACCCTTACCCCGTAGTTGGTCGAACTACGTTTTGCTCTGATTTTCATCCCGGATGAGATACGTAGGCATAAGATGCGATGTCTTACCGAGCACACTTCCCCTTACGACCAATGACGGAAAGGGAGCGTAGGACTAACCTAAGAAAGGGAAAGGAATGGTCTTACGACCAGAGATTACAAGGTACGGGAGTCGGTTACGCAAGGGGAAGGTATTAGCATCCCTAACGTCCGCCGTACTCGACGGGATCCACGCTCAAAACATAGCTCAAGGAATAGGAAAAGGTTGCTAATAAAACTGCTCGAAGAAATCACAAAAACTGCAGGCTTGAATCATGTAACTTCTCCATCTTTTGAAAGACTTTGGAGGATGACCTTCTTATTTCACATGAGATGCAAAATGCAATACCTAATGCTCTAAAAAATAAAATGCAATATGTCAAACTAGTCTCAAGAAGAGGAGGGAAAATTTTGAGGTGTTACAGCTGCCCCTATTCAATCCACTGTGAACCTGTCGATATGAACAGCCTCGGCTTTCAGATGATCAGGGTGAAGAGTGATTGAATACAAAGAACAAACGAACAATTTGCGCTCTACTGGGAATTAAGTAACAATGCCTGTCAGAATCGGCAAAGAGGTGATCTTAAAGAAGAATTCGTCTGGTATGGTGATAGCCGGCATGAATACCGAAAAGAATGTTAACCTGGATACCAAAATAAATGGTAACACAGGAATAACCATGGCCTGAATGCCACTCATCAGTCTGAATACTGGAAATGACTTCGATCTGAGCATCAGAAGATATGAGATTATTAACATCAGTCTGAACACCGAGAAAACTGGCCTGAATGCCACTTCGGTCTGAACACCGAGAAAACTGGCCTGAATGCCACTTCGGTCTGAATACCGGAAAACTGGCCTGAATGCCACTTCAGTCTGAACACCGGAAAATTGGCCTGAATGCCACAAGTTGCGTCGACCTGAACGTCGGAAACTTCTTCGATCTGAACATCGGAAAACATGCCTGAATGCCACTTCGGTCTGAATACCGGAAAAAATGGCCTGAATGCCACATCCGTTGGGGATTTTCTCTTAGTATTATGATTATTATTAATGCTTTTCTTGAACCCCCAAAACTTATTTGTTTTTACTGCCAAATAATGAACCCCGTTCTCCATTTGAACCCCGTTCTCCAGAAGACACTCCGCGTCTCCTTTTCTCCTGATGGACCCTGATCTCCGCGCTGATCGCGTAACGTTCTCCAATCTTCACTTCCCTTTCCGAATGACGGAAATTATTCTCCCAATATCGCACTACTGGGGAACACTATGGATTCACAATCACGACGCCAAACTCCTCAGAGTAACATCTTCACCAACCAGCGAAACCAATTCTCAAACGGTAACCACGGCTCGAGACTAGTTTATGCTTTATATGCGCATGTTTGAATTTTTCAATGGCGTAATGCTCCATAACCATGGAAATGCTACGCAATTTGGGAGGATGCAATGCAATATGATTTTCTCAATGATGAATGCATAAAAAGTATCCCCCTCAGGGGTAACACGGGCAGTCCTGCTGAGGAACCCGATAGCACTCCAATCTCCAACCCTGCTTGGGATAACACTGCTGCTGGGGATAGAACAATCCTTACTGGGGATGACCTCCACTGAACTCGATCCGCTTGGGGACTTTGCTGGGGAAACTTCCAACGCACACCCCTGCCGGGGGAACGACAACCCTTAGACTTGCTGGGGAAATAACAATCTCAACCCTGCTAGGGGAAACAACAAACTTCAGGCCTGGCTGCCGAGGAAACACCGACCTCGAATCCGCTGGGGAAAAACTGAATAAATGACATGGAACACTTGTCGACTCGTCGAACACTGGTATTCACCCTCTAACCCTAGTGTCAATTTTCCATTTTTCAGACTTTGAAGAGTCTTCTTGATTAACCCTCTAGGATCGTCACCATTCTTTCGCCGTCTCTACACCATTCTTCAACTCCTCGTCCCTGATTGGACTTCAAAGTAAAAAAGAAACGGTTCACACCACAACCTGCAAGTGAGTGAAAAATTTTAACAGCACCTGCAAAAGAGATCGTTAGATAAAAACGTGCCCCAGGCGTGCCAAAATTTCAACAACCAGGTCACTCAACCTTCCGAATAAGATTTCAAGTTTTCAATCCTATAAACATGCATTGGAAAGGACCCCTATGTCTCAAAATGCAAAGATTCTTTATCAAAATAAACGGATGTTTTTGCAATCAAAGCGGTAATGAAAACAAAAACAAAATTATTTGACTGAATATGCATTTTATTGCTTGACAAAGGTGGCTCGTAACTGAGCAATACACAGGAAGCAATCCCTGAAAAGAGGTAATTGTGCATAAAAGAAAAATCTATCCTAATGGCAATGTGAAACCGTAATCTCATCGAGTTTCAACCCGGTTACAACCCATATGTCCTCAAGACTCTCCGCGCTTTCTGCCTTTTGAAACAAGACGCTTCCGACCGATCTATGTCGGGGATTATCCATGTGTCACAGCCAAAGCACAAACGATCATGCTAGACGCAGTTGTTCGTTTCACTCCCTCTTTTGCCTGGACCGCCCTTTCGGGTTTTCAGTCCACCAGGATACCCTCTTTTTCCCAAGCCGCCCTTATGGGGGTTTTCGACTTGCCGGGTGTACAGTTTTTTGTCTTTTTATCCCTAATTTTTGCCCGAACCTTTTTTCATCTTTTGGTTCGCCGGGATGCCCATTTTTGCCTGGACTATTTTATTCTTTTCGTCCAGCGGGTCTCTTATACGAAGTATTTTTTAACTGCGTCCGCATTCACAAGGGCTGGAAAATCCTCGCCATCCATGGTCGTCAATAACAAGGCTCCGCCAGAGAAAACCTTCTTGACCACGAATGGACCTTCATAATTGGGTGTCCACTTGCCCCGACGATCGTTCTGAGGAGGAAGGGTCCTTTTCAACATCATATATCCCACATGGTACACACGAGGTCGCACCCTTCGGTCAAAAGCGTGCTTCATTCGCTGCTGGTACAACTGCCCATGACAAATGGCCGCCAGCCTCTTTTCCTCAATCAGGCTCAACTCTTCGTACCGAGTCCTTACCCATTCAACCTCTTCCAATTTCACATCCATAAGGACTCTCAATGACGGAATCTGGACCTCAACCGGTAGCACGGCTTCCATCCCATACACAAGCGAGAAAGGCGTTGCCCCAGTAGATGTACGCACCGAGGTTCGATACCCGTGCAATGCAAACGGCAACATCTCGTGCCAATCCTTATAGGTCACAACCATTTTCTGCACAATCTTCTTAATATTCTTATTAGCCACCTCGACCGCCCCATTCATCTTCGGACGATAAGGAGAAGAATTGTGATGCTCGATCTTGAACTCCCGGCACAGTTCTTCCATCATCTTGTTGTTGAGATTAGAACCATTATCAGTAATGATTCTTTCGGGAACCCCATATCTGCAAATGATGTCTCTTTTCAGGAACCTGGCAACAACCTGCTTCGTCACATTTGCATAAGACGCCGCTTCCATCCACTTGGTGAAGTAATCAATAGCCACTAATATGAACCGGTGCCCATTCGAAGTCGTAGGTTCGATCTTTCCGATCATATCAATGCCCCACATAGCAAACGGCCACGGAGATGACATCAAACTCAACGGGTTTGGAGGTACGTGCACCTTGTCAGCATAAATCTGGCATTTATGACATTTCCGCACGAAGTTGAAACACTGGGCCTCTATTGTCATCCAGTAATAACCAGCCCTTAGCAACTTTTTCACCATCGCATTCCCACTAGCATGGGTACCAAACGACCCCTCGTGCACCTCTTTCATCAATTGGCTTGCTTCTTTGTCATCGACACATCTAAGCAAAACCCAATCAAAATTCCTCTTGTACAAAACCCCATCTTTATTCAGATAGAACGCCATGGCCAACCTCCTCAGAGTCTTCCGGTCCTTTTTAGACGCTCCCTCGGGATACTCTTGGGTTTCCAAATAACGCTTGATGTCATAATACCACGGCTTTTTATCATCAGGCGCTGCTTCAACAGCAAACACATAAGCCAGTCTATCCAGTCGTCCCACCTCAACACTAGGGAACTGATTCCACCACTGCACTTTAATCAAAGCGGCCAGAGTAGCCAAAGCATCTGCCAAAGGATTTTCTTCTCTCGGCACATGGTGTAATTCCACCTTGGTGAAGAACGTCAACAATCTCCTCGTATAATCCCGGTATGTAATTAAGTGGGATTGATGCGTATACCATTTCCCGTTAACCTGGTTCACAACCAAAGCTGAATCTCCATAAATGACAAGGTTCTTGATCCGCAAATCAATCGCCTCTTCGACCCCCGAGATACAAGCTTTGTATTCAACCACATTGTTGGTGCATTCAAACGTTAGCCGGGCAGCAAAAGGAATGTGGGATCCCTTCGGCGTAACCAAAACAGCACCAACTCCACTACCATTCACGTTAACGGCCCCATCAAACATCAGAATCCATTCGGACTCAGGGTCAGACCCCTCCTCCGGGATCAGTTCCTCACAATCTTTTGATTTGAGAAACATGATGTCCTCATCAGGGAACTCAAACTTCATCGATTGATAATCCTCAATGGGTTGTTGGGCGAGGTAATCAGACAATACACTCCCCTTGATTGCTTTCTGAGAAGTGTACTGGATATCGTACTCAGTCAAAATCATTCTCCATCTCGCAACCCGTCCGGTCAATGCTGGCTTCTCAAAAATATACTTGGAAATCAACAAAGTGGTATGAACCAGCATGTACTATCTTAGTCGGCGAGCAGCCCATGCCAAAGCACAACAAGTTTTCTCGAGCAGTGAATATCTTGTTTCACAATCGGTAAACTTTTTGCTAAGGTAGTAAATTGCATGCTCTTTTCGACCAGACTTGTCATGCTGCCCCAGTACACACCCCATAGACCCCTCGAGGACTGTCAAGTACATGACTAAAGGTCGTCCCTCCACAGGAGGCATCAGAACCGGAGGCTCCTACAAATATTCTTTTATTTTTTCAAATGCCGCTTGGCAATCATCATTCCACCTGACCGTTTGATCTTTTCTCAACAACTTGAATATGGGTTCACGCGTAGCTGTTAGATGAGATATGAACCGTGAAATGTAGTTCAATCTACCTAAGAAACCACGAACCTCCTTCTCTGTTCTCGGTTCAGGCATTTCTTGTATCGCTTTTACTTTGGCAGGATCAACCTCGATTCCTCTTTCACTTACAATAAACCCCAGCAACTTACTGGACCGCACTCTAAAAGTGCACTTATTTGGATTCAACCTCAATTTGAATTATCTCAACCGGTCAAACAACTTGGCCAAGTCTACCAAATGCCCCTCTTCTGTTTGGGACTTTGCTATCATGTCATCAACATAGCATTCAATCTCATGATGAATCATATCATGAAACAAAGTCACCATAGCCCTTTGGTACGTGGCACCGGCATTCTTGAGACCGAATGGCATCACCTTATAACAAAAAGTTCCCCATGGTGTGATGAACATTGTTTTCTCCATAGTATCTGGCGACATTTTAATTTGATTATAGCCAGAAAAGCCATCCATGAAGGAAAACACCGAGAATTGAGTTGTATTATCTACCAACACATCGATGTGATGTAATGGGAAATCATCTTTCGGGCTAGCTCTGTTCAAATCCCGGTAGTCCACACACATCCTCACCTTTCCATCCTTCTTCGGTACCGGCACAATGTTCGCGACCCAAGGCGGATAATTAGTAACAACGAGGAAACCAGCATCCAACTGCTTTTGCACTTCCTCTTTGATTTTCATGGCCATCTCGGGTCGAGTTCTGCGCAACTTCTGCTTTATAGGAGGACAATCTTATCTCAATGGCAACTTGTGTACAACGATATCGGTATCCAACCCTGGCATATCTTGATAAGACCAGGCGAAGATATCAACATACTCTTTCAACAATGCTACCATTCTGCTCTTGACATTCACCTCCAAAGCGGCCCCAACCTTTACTTCCTTTCTGACCTCCTCGGTACCCAGATTAACAATCTCGACTTGCTCCTCGTGCGGTTGAATCACCTTCTCCTCTTACTTCAACAACCTGGCTAATTCTTCCGGTAGTTCACAATCTTCTTCGCCTTCTTTTTCGGCATGATAGATCGGATTGTCGAAGTCATATAAAGGTGTAACAGGATTGTTATCAATGAGATCCGGAGAATGCTCGCATCTGCATGAATGTTGATTCATGCATTGCTTTAGAGTCGGGACGCGACAAATTAAAAGGAAGAAAAATGAAAATAAACATTTCCATTTTTATTTATTTTTATTAAACTGCAAAAAAAAATGAAAAATAGGGAACACCTCTTTTGATGTGAAAACTTCCGTTTATTACTGATGCAAATATTGCAAAATGAAACACATGAGGTGGCCCTTACAATGAACCATTACGTTTCGGGCAAAACGTATGGCTTTCATGAAAACAGAATTGAAAAAACAGAAATATTACTCTTCACGCAGAGTGACAGTGATGATCTTTTCGGCCTTCCAGTTCTGGATCTCCATTCCTGGTATGCACGGTTTTATCCACGAGTCGAGCTCGCAGTCATTATCAATCTCTTCACCCACCGCACAGACGTGATCTGGATCTAGCATTCCAGCACTGGTGAACATGAACGGTTGACGACGTCCTCTATTTTGTCCAGAAGAGCCCTGACCCGACTGATAGCCAATCCCAAACCTGTCCTCTTTCACCGCAATGTCTATCATTCTTCCCCAACCTGGGGCTTCTCCATTGTTCACCACTTCGACAACCTGTCTATAAGAAGAAATGGACGGCTTTTTCTCTTCCTTAGCAAAAATGGCATTCTCCACCTTTACGGTTTCAAACGCCTGACAAGGTGTTTCAAATATTTCACCGTCCATTTCCATATATTTGAACGATGACAAGTGGCTGACAAAAATATCCTCCTTCCCACAAACTGTCACGACCTTCCCGTCCCAGATATACTTTAACTTCTGGTGCAAAGTTGAAGTTACTGCCCCAGCAGCGTGTATCCATGGTCGACCCAACAAGCAACTGTATGTCGGCTGAATGTCCATGACATAGAACACAAACTTGAACACCTCGGGCCCAATTTTCACAGGGAGTTCAACTTCCCCAAACACATCCCTCTTAGAGCCATCAAACGCTCTAACCACCAGATCAGTCGGCCTCAAAACCACTCCTTCACAATCCAACTTAGCCAGGGCCTTCTTAGGCAACACATTGAGTGACGAGCCGATATCAACCAGAACGTGCGAAAGCACTGCTCCCTTATACTCCATCAAAATGTGTAATGCCTTATTGTGATTACGTCCATCCACAGTAAGATCGAGATCAGTGAAACCCAACCCATGGCTGGCATTGACATTTGACACCACTGTCTCCAGCTGATTAACCGTAATCTCCTGCGGGACATAGGCCCTCTTCAAGATTTTTAACAAAGGGTCTTTGTGGCCTTCTGAGCTCAACAGCAAAGATAATATTGAAATTTTGGACGGAGTCTGCTGCAAATGGTCAACAAGTTTGTACTCAGACTTCTTGATGATCCTTAAAAACTCCTCGGCTTCATCATCAAGCTCTTTTTCCGACCCAACATGCGTCGGTGCCACTCTAGGAGTACCCTCATTCACCACCTGTTTACCTTTTGCCCTGGCTAAAGCCTCGGCCTTATCTCTTTTTTCTTTTTCTGCATCCCCCCCTCTCAACGTATCAGGCGCAAACAACCTCCCGCTGCAAGTAAAACCACTAAGTCCGGCATTATCCACCTTTGAAACGGTGGTATCACCTGCAGCCTGATCTTCCTGCTTCTTTCCATTACAATACACCTCCCCACCATAGTCCCACGGCATAACATCATCATTTTCATATGGAATGGGTCCCGATACCGTGATGGTAACTGGAGCCGCATCTGCCGGCGCTGACAAGTAGACAGGGTCAAAGTAAATGGTTATTGTTGAAACATCCTCCTTCTCCAAATCAACTTTCTCAAATCAGAGACTTCCCTCGTCCATCATTCTCTGAACCGTCTCCCTCAATACAACACACCCATATGTAGCGACAATGCAAGCAGCACAACAATTATCACACCCCAGAAAAACTCCCCTTTTTAACAACTGTCTCTTGACCACAGACATTGAAGTCCTTATCTGATCCACGTCCATCACCCCAATTTTCCTCTTATCCTTCGAAATTGCATTCACCCCCATCTGACCATGCGTCGGCATGTGATTAACATTAACATTCGGTGATGGTGCAAAATTGATGGCCTTAGAATCTTCCAAGTCCTGAACAACATGTTTAAAGGCCTTACAACCCTCAATGTTATGCCCGGGAGCACCAGAATGAAATTCGCATTTGGCATTCTCATCATAATTGGCAGGCCTCTGATCTGGTCTTAACGGAGCCAACGTTCTCAGCTGAACCAACCCAAGATCTTTCAACTTTTTTAACATAAATGCATACGTCACGGGTGGCCTATCAAACTGATGGTCAGTCATCCTTCCTCTCACTTGATACCCGGCCCGTTGTGTTCTCTGCTGAAATGGCTGTCGTTGTTGTTGCTGTTGCTGTTGTGCGGGTTGATTATCAACAGGAATTGTTACTGCAGCAGTATGCTGGTAGTAACGATCCCTACCATGTCCTCTCTAGGCATACACAACACTCGTGTCACCCTCCTTCTTACGCTGACCATTACCAAAGGGCTTCTTTGATCCAGACGACGAAGCATTTCCCTGTATCTTTCCCATTTTTAGCCAACTTTCAATTCTGTCACCTGCCACCACTATGTCTGCAAAACCAGTGACGGGACAACCCACCATCCTCTTAGCAAAAGTCCCCTGAAGGGTACCCATGAACAAGTCAGACATCTCCCGATCCACTAACGGTGGTTGAACTCTGGCAGCCAACTCTCTCCACCTCTGTGCATACTCTTTAAACCCTTCATTTGGCTTCTGAGACATACCCTGCAACTGGGTACGGTTAGGTGCCATGTCAGCATTGAATTGGTACTGTTTAAAGAAAGCATCTCCCAAATCCTACCAGCTCTTAATATCTGATGATCTCAACTTGGTATACCACTCAAGAGACCCACTAGATAAGCTATCCTGGAAGAAGTACATCCAGAGCTTCTGATCCATGGTGTAGGCAGATATCTTTCGGACAAAGGCCTGAAGATGAGTTTCCGAGAAAGAACTCCCATTGTACTTATCAAACGTGGGCACTTTAAACTTCTGTGGGATCACAATCCCCTCAACCAGCCCCATGTTTGTCATATTGATAGCCCCAGGAGAGGTATGGCTTTCCAGAGCCCTGATATTTTCTGCCAGTACCTGAATTTCTTTTTCGGCGGTTGAACCCCATACTGACCAAATTGCTCATTCAGCACAGAGAACTGGTCCTCTTCCTTATCCTCCACGGCCCCAAAGAAAGGAGGAAACTGATTATCCTTCAGAGTATTGCCCACAAGACTTGGTCCACCGCCTGCAGCGAAACCAAAACCACCACCATTGTTGATGAATACACCAGCATTAGTTACCTTCTTTCTGAGATCGCCACCATCCCTAGAACCACCAAGACCATTGTTTGAGGTACCCTCTTGATTATTGCCACTATTGGCAACCGAAGCCCGCTCAAGCTTCTCCACCTTCTCAACAAGTGCTTTCTGTCCCAAGGTGAACCCTTGCATGACGTTGATCAACTCACTCATCTTCTCTTTCAGCTCGAGAATGTCAGCGTTGGGTGGATCCATCAGTTTGGGTTTGTTGCGTCTGGTAGGGTATCTGTGCGGACGAGCTACGTGCAAAGGAATGATTCTGCGTGCGCGAGCAATGATTCCTGAAACATTCAAACACGTTAGAAACCGACACCTGCAAAATAGAAGACAAGTTATTATGATTCATGCATGAATGCAATGTCTATCCATATGAGGAACATTCTGTCTTTCGATCCTGGTTTCATTGAGACGGATAATAATCCAACAGCAACATTCCGATATCAATCATCTGGTTTTACCATACAGAGCAGAGAGTTATGATTTAGCAAAGATATCACCCGACCATGTGTGTGTTATGTGAGTGTAATACGGGAAAGCAAATAAAGCTTTGAGATCAATCACTGAATGATAATAACCATTGTATAGCAACAGTGCACTACACGTGCGAGAGTCATACATTACATCTGATATAAATCAAATTTACAATTCTCCAGAATCAGAAAGAAATACAAGCAAGTGAATTCCGTCAACATGCCTGACGGTAATCCAACACATGATAATAACTGCAACAAAAGTCTAAACTGAAGAAGGTCCTACAGAAGGCTCTGCATCATCAATCATCCTGGTAAACTTCATAGCGAACCTAAGCTCAGTATTCTCCTGCTGAAGTCTTCCCACCTCTTTCTGATGAATCTTTATTTGACGGAAATAATGGTCCCTCTCAGCAAGATAGTGATCTCTCTCGGCCATAATCTTCGTGTTCTCTTCTCCCTTAACCCTTAGCTTCGCTTCCCACTCTGCAGTAAGGGCTTTGGCTCTAGCTTCCCTCTGAGTCTTCACAAGGACTTGTCTCTTCTTTTCATCTTCAATAATCCTCAAAGCTCTAGCCAACTGCTCTTTGGTGCGGTCGTGCTCCTTCGTGGATGACTCTAAAGCTTGGTTGATCTTACAGTAATATGCGGTGTCTATCTCAAAACGCTTCACCTCCAGAGCATATCTCTTAGCCTGTTCTTCTACTTTCCCCTTGATTTCTTGATTAGCCAGTTGAATTCTAGTGACACTCATTTCTATCTCAGTCTTCTCTGCTTGCAATTGATCCCTCTCCCTCCTCATCTCATGAAACTCATCCATACTGACAGAAAAGTGTTGCTCCTCAATCAACGGATACCAAAGATCACCCACAGGAAATGGCAGACGAGTGAGCTCAACCCTCTTTCTGAGCCAATCATCAAATGGAGGAAAATACTTGTTATTAGCTCTACCAAAAGGAACCTTGCCCTTCCTTTGAATGTGGCGCCATTCCCCAGATACTTGCCTCAACAATGTCTGATTACCCTCAACCGGGAAGTAAAAAGACTCCTGAATCTCACACTCGAGGGGAGGAACCTCCATAGCAAATCCGATTTGTCTCTTAAGAAGCGTCGGGTTATAATTAATACACCCTTGAACTCCTATAAAGGGCACATTGGGAAAGCTCCCGCAACTGTAAATAAAATCTCGTCCAGCCACACCACTGTGAGTCCAAGCTATGTCCTTGGCTCGCAAACCCATCAACTTGGTTGCCCAATTGACAGTATGATCAAGAAAGCCAAAGGCACCTCTGGAAGGCAAATATCCCATGAACCATTTATATAACAGTTGAGCACAACATCTAACCAATCCTCCGCGCCGTTTCTCGTTTCGATTATGGACCGAATAATAAACATCCCCAACCAAGGTAGGAATGGGATTCCTCTAGGCAAACACCCGAATGGCATTAATGTCCACAAAGTTCTTCTGATTAGGGAACAGGATGATTCCATAAATGCTTACGGCAAGCAACGCACAAACGGCCTTCCAATTACCCAAAATAACATGTTCCTTGGCTTTAGCCTCCAAGAAACTCAGATGAAAACCGGGCAACTTTCCTTTCTCCTTCAAACCTCCCTTAGTCACTTCGGGGCTCAAATAAAGAGCACGAGAAATCTCACCAACATCAGGTAATTCCTTAGTGACATAGAAAGGAATCTGGTTTCTGATCTGAATACCCAGGATACCGGCATAGTCCTCCATCAAAGGTCCTAACAAGTAATCCGGGAAGACAAAACATTTCAAACCTGGATCATAAAACTGGAGAAGAGTATGGATGGCACTCCTATCCTCATTTGTGAGCCTGAAAACCATCTTCAGAATACCACCATAAGTCTCACGGAACATCCCCACATGGTCAGGCGTAATCAATGCTATCATACCCTTCAGCATGCCAATCTCTGGATCAAAGAAACTGTATACGACATCATCTTTTAAGCCGGTCCTCATACCTGGAACAAGGATGTCTCTCAACAGAATCTCAATCAAGAATGTACCCTGCATATGGATAAACATGAGTTAGATGCGGATAAATGCAAAATGGGAATGATGCTGATGCATAAATGCAATGCATAGTGTCATCCTCCAAGTCATCTGAACATCAACTATACTGGATTCCGATCTTAGAACTGATCACAACCATCTGAGGGACCGAGTAGCCGCAAATTCAACTTGGGAGTTCCGAAATAAACGGAACCGGAGGATATATCACCATCATCATAGGAAAGCCACTAATCGGATAACAACAAGATCCTCTGAACAAGTAACTCATAAATTCAACCCGAGGATCCGAAATAAACGGAACCCGCTGATAAATACCACGGACAGAACTCCGGCGTGTCAGAAATAAATATCCATAATCCAATTCATAAATAGAACTCGGATCACCAACCGAACCAAGGTCACCATCAAAGAGTCACCAACAGAACATGTGCTTGTAGGAATCAAACCCCTCCCCTCACAGGTGAATTCTAATAAGGTCATCCTAAGGCGGATAATCGGTCTCGACAATCGGACGAGATACTCAACGGGTTTTCCCTTTTGGGTGTGCCGTGCAGCTCTCATAAGATCATCTAAACCAAAGATCCGGGAAAGAAAGGTCACCGAAGTCAACAGCTCAAAAGAGGTAACCCAACCATAGTGGATACTCCACAAGGAAGGGCTCTCTCAAAAGAACCTCGTCCGGTTGTGGTATGTCACGTCGCAACAACATGCTGATCCAACATGTGAGGAGACGTGAGACCACGCTAATCCTAGGTGTATACTCGGGCTTTGGGTTTTAGCCCCACTCAGAACACCCACCCCAAATCATAGGAACCACACCTGTCCAGAATCCAGCACACTGATAATATGATGCATGCAAACATATATGCAAATATATACAATCGCAGTATAATAATCACAAATGCAATAAATATGACAGTAAAAGCAACCCAAACTACCCTAGAGACTACGCTAGAGAGCGCTAGGATTGACTCGCTTAGGGAAGATGGACCAGCAAGAGGTCAACTTTAGTCCCCAGTAGAGTCGCCAGCTGTCGCAACGCGAAAAGCAACCGGCGGGAAAATACAGAGCCGCCACCGACGCTATTCATCCTATGACGGAAAGGGAGCGTAGGACTAACCTAAGAAAGGGAAAGGAATGGTCTTACGACCAGAGATTACAAGGTACGGGAGTCAGTTATGCAAGGGGAAGGTATTAGCACCCCTCACGTCCGCCGTACTCGACGGGATCCACGCTCAAAAGATAGCTCAAAGAATAGGAAAAGGTTGCTAATAAAACTGCTCGAAGAAATCACACAAACTGGGATAATAAACAGGTGGATGAAGAAAGAAAACGGAGGAAGTGGACTCGGCAGGATGTCGCATCCTGGGCCTACGTAGTTTGTCAGAAACAAACATCAGAGTCAACGTAGTTCGGGGAAAGGGAGGCATGCTCGCTAGGATATCGCAACCTATGCCTACGTATCTTCTCTATCTAGAGAAGAATCAGAGCACTCGTAGCTCGGCTAACGCACGCCGAAACAAAACACAAAAAAGGGACGCTGAGACGTCAAAAGAAACACTTAACAGGAAACAAAATGCCAATACATGGACTTACACCCGACTCCTGACAACAAAAAGGAAACAGAAGGCCAATACATGGACTTACATCCGACTCCAAACAAATACAAACAAGGAAACAAAATGCCAATACATCGACTTACATCCGACTCCAAACAAAAACAAACGCTAATCAGCGAACACCAAAGAAAAAGTTATCAGAATGAACCCCAACAAAGTAACTAACTATCCAGCCAGTCACCACAAATGAACCCCAATATGAACCCCAAGTGAATGACAATCGTCATAAATGAACCCCAAAGATGATAACCATCATCACAAATAAACCCCAAAGATGATAACAAAAGAAGGGTAAACACACACAAAACAAAAAGAAGAGTTGACACACATAGACTCAAAAAAGGAAAAGGGTGCCCAGAGAGATTGCTTACAACCTCCTGCCTACGTATCTCATCTGGTATGAGAATCAGGGCGACGTAGTTCCCCTTAACAGGGGTGCAACACTCTCCTAACCAGAGACCAGGGAAACAACAAACTAATAGGGAGACTAAGACTCGAGCCTAATAGTTGTCATTCCATCAATATCCCTAAATTGAGATCTCTAATCAGAATCCTACTTCCTCAGCAATCAATCATACAACTCCTACAGAAATGGAGATGAGAATAGGAAAGCAGATAAACACACCAACACAGGTGAACAAGCATCACACACTATATCCATACAAGAGGCTCAAACAATGGGTAGGCTTTAGTCAAGAGGGGTCATATCAACCTCGACAAACAAGCCAAACTGTAAGGGTAATCAACTGGGCTCTTAACCACTGACATTGAACGTCAGGGTGAGCAGATCAAAATGGTTATGAGGATGAGACCCCATGCTCTTAACCCTGGCCAGGGTGAGCTCATGATAAAGAAAGCTTGGGGATCCAGAAATAGGGACCCTATTCCATTTGATAGACACTGGACAAATATCTTGGGTACATGTTCTAGAGCATCAGCATGTAGTGCGAGCATAAAGAACGACTCACTGAATAACGGGGGATTGGCTACTAATCCCTTTTATCCATCAATTGCCTCAACTTGGAGGTCTTATCAAATGTCACATGCCTCATCTTGGAGGTCTTTGGCACAAATGTAAACAAACACAAACAGAGCCTCTTAAGGAGGACTTGCCAGCAAAATGCCTGCCAAAAAGGTGACTGGACTTCCAGACTACATGAAGTAAGAAGATAATTACCTAAGTGGTGTATCAACCACAATCCAAAGCTCAAGCAAGAGCTAAAAGCAAGCAAGCAACTAAGGTACCTGTACAAATGCTAAACAGTTAATATTTCAGTCATGAAATCAGAAAACAAACAGTGAAACCATCCAACTGTACACAACTCAATGAACAATGCTCAAGCACTCAAATGAGCTCAAGCCTATCACTTAGAACCCTACAAAACAAACAAAAGTTAGAATTCAAATCATTTGCATCTCACAAAGTGAGACCAAACCATCCATCAATGTTAAATGCCCAAACCTGAAACACAAAGCACAATTAGTATATGCACAAAACACTAGTACAAAGACTAGGTCCAAAACCAAACCAAATGATCAAAACAGAAGTCAATCTTTCACATAATGCACATTCAAACAATCAACAAAATGTCCTCAAAAGGACCAGCATCAATTCAAAAAGAAAAGGCATCAAATGATCCATGTAATGCAATGACCAACAAATGAGCACAAAATGGACATCCTAATTAGAAAATCCAAATCAAAACAGAAAAGCATGCAATGACCTTGAAATGTTTTATGCAAGTTTCTCATGTCATGAACAAGCAATGTGCAAAATATCAAATCCAGAAAAGTTCAAATGATTGGTGAACAAAAATGCAGAAATGCAATGTCCGAAATGTGACACAAATTGTCACATTACATCTTCATGTGTCAAAAACAGTGATAATATATGAGAAAAATTCCAAACCAATTATCAAAAATCATATCATGAGTGAAGATCAATCATACAAAAAATCAGATCAATTGGATCAAAGATAAGGATTCCACAAAGCATTGAATGCAACATATCAAAATAGCATGGCATGGATCAAAAAAATTAACAATTAAAAATCCAGAAACAAACAATTCATGAAATTAACACTATAAAGAGCTACACATTAAAACAAGACTATGAAAAAAAATTGGACTTAATTTGGAGCATTTTTCAATTTTTAATGATTTTTGAAAGATGAACAAAATAATATGCATAACAAAATAAAATGGAGGGAAAAATAAAATTCAAATAAACTCAAAATTAATCAGGACCATTGGATAAGGCGCGCAAAAGCAATCAACGGTCCACATTCAAATAGGCAAAACGCACAGCATCACTAATTGAGTTGGCATCACACCTCAGCAGTCAATGCACACGCAAGCAGAGTCTAAACAATGAGAACCAATCAAATAAACACGCCAGCGACACACATGGAGGACACACAAGCTGAATGAAACGAGGCGTTTCATTAATGTGTTGGCATGCACACATCAGCGAGTCAAAGCTCGCGTGGCCTGGTCAAAAGAACATCAGCCAATGGATTATACACGAAGCGCATACGTGGATAACAGGTGGAAAAAACCCTAGCAAGCGAACTAGACGGCGGAGCTATTCTCCGATCGTCTTCTCCGACCAATTCCACGGCGGAGCTCCAACAAAAATTTCCAGAAATGCATGTATCATACACCATTCCATCCAGCATTCAACAAGGATCTCAAATATCATATTCATTTCATCTAATTCTCCCTAACATTTCTGGATCGAAGCAAAACATTTTTGACATCAAAACTTTAAGTGCATCATACATGCTCATTATTCATCCATTTTCGAATCTAAACATATCAGCAAGCTCAGCTAAGTGAGATCTACACAACTATAGCAAGAAAACAGCAAAAGGAGATGATGATTTTTTCACTTACTTGAAATGCAGTGCTCTAAATTCGTGTCCTCAGGCTTTCAAAATCTCTAGATCTACTCCACTTTACTCCTCTTGAAGCTTTGTGCAAAAGGAATTGGATGAAAACACCTAGATCTGCTTCAGTTTCAAGCTTCCATTTCCATGTTCATGCACTTGATCTGCTCGAAATCCAGCTCAATTGTCCAAAGTAAGGGATGAATCTTGCTTAGAATTGCACCAGGATCAACAATATGCAAAGAGATTTGGTATTTGTGTGAAGAAACTTAAATTTCAAAGAGAGAGAAAAATGGAGGGAAACTTGAAATTCTAGATCTGAAAATTCTGTTATGAGCAATTGAGATTAGGGTTTGGTATTTATATGGTTCACTAATGATGCTGCTAATCCAATTAAGCCTTGGTTAATCAAGATTAGGGAAAATTCAAGTGTCTTGCAAATTTGCAAATGGAACTTGCATGGCCATGTAGCACGTGCTCTTTCTCATGCAAGGGTTTGATTTCACTTAAAAGCAACCAAGGATCATCATGGGATTGGTAATTTGCTTGTATCATAAGCCAAATTTGAATTGTGGAATTTCCCTCCAAAATGATCACTTGAGGAATGATGAGCATACAAGCCTCTCTCATGCATGGCAATGGTTCATTTGAAATGTATTGATCATGAGGAGCATTTTGCAAAAAGAATGGACCAAATTGGAGCTTTATATCAAAAGTTATGTCACTTTGAACTTCCATGCACACCTTGTGATCATTTGGCCATAACTTCTCAACCACTCATCATATGGACATGAATTAGGGCTTTTTGGAAAGGGGAGACAAAGATCTACAACTTTCATATTCACCAAAAATCCATTTGAAACTTATTTGATGTTGATAAGTCAATTTTAATGTGGACCAGAAACTTGCCATTTTTGGAAACTTGAAATTACAGGTCATTTTCCATTTTTGGAAACTTTTGCCATGACTTCAAAATCTTCAAGATAGAATTTTAGAATGACAAATGGACCTCTTTTGAACATGACTGAGGTGTCTCAACTCATTTCCCCACCTCATAGCCCTCAGTTGACTGCACAGTTGACTTTTTGGTCCTCAGATGACCTTGAAATGTCTTGATCCACTTGAGCCTCCACCACTTGGGGAAATTGCTCAAAAATGAAACCCTAGCACATGTAAGCCCCTTATGATAAACATGTGATCTCCATCCCAAGAAAATACCTCATCTCTTTGAGAAGCCCTGATTGGAAAAATGACATTGATTAGGGTTGACCAGAGGTCATAACCCTAATGCAAAGGAACTTGAGAATGAATAATGAAACCCTTGATGCTGATAGAACCATGATGATGGTAATATATCCTTTCAAACAAGATGATGCTAAAGACCTTATAAGAACCAATAAAACCCTAATTGAAGTGCAAACCCTCAGATGGTTGATCATCAATTCATAGAGACCCTCAGGCTTGAATCATGTAACTTCTCCATCTTTTGAAAGACTTTGGAGGATGACCTTTTTATTTCACATGAGAGGCAAAATGCAATACCTAATGCTCTAAAAAATGAAATGCAATATGTCAAACTAGTCTCAAGAAAAGGAGGGCAAATTTTGAGGTGTTACACCGAGCTACGAAGACTCTGATTCTCAGATTCAGATGAGATACGTATGCAGTGGATGCGACGTCCGTGCGAGTCATTTTCTTTTGACCCTTCTTTTAGTAAGTAGTACATTAGATAAACATACACGCTTTTCTCATCCCTTCAATCATGTTTGCACAAATAAATTTTCAAAAAAAAGACAACAACCTTTGCAACAAATGTGAAAAGGGCTCCCTAGAAGTACCTAGGATGCTTTGGGTGCCTAATACCTTCCCATTGCATAACCAACCCCCTTACCCAGATCTCTGACATTTTTACTAGTTTTTGATTCGATAAAACTTTTAGGTTTTTGTTCGCTTTCTAACCATTCCTTTAGATAAATAGAAGTGCGGTGGCGACTCGACTTGTATGATTTACCTTGGATTTAGTCAATATCTCTAATGGTAACGAATACCCCGCTACAACTACCATTCCATCAAATAAGTTTGAGCCTTTATCCAATTCTTTTCACTCTTATTTGTTTCTATTCAACAAATATTTTGCATGTTTTAATTGAAAAATATCATTGTTTTAAATAAATAAAATTTTCATAAATTATTTTTAAACAAAGTGAACATTCACAATGACAAAAAGGATACTTAGGATGTCTTCAGTGCTCCCCCAAGGATAGTATGATCTCCAAAAGGGTAAGACATTTGTTCATATTCCCAGCATACTTGTATCCTCTTCATTATCTTTCAGGCTATCTCCTCCACGAGCTCAAAAGAAAGTTGTACATCCCACCAATTCCCCAGGGAGTTTGAGAGTTATGGGTGTGATCTCAATCTTCTAGATCCCCATTGAGTCGGGATTTAGTATTGGTGCTATCAATTATACGGTTGTCATCCCTTGCGTGGATTGAACTAAAATCCCCTATAGATTGATAAATTGAATATGCTAATCTTCCCGAAGGAGTTGGTTTTCCCTCACTTCAAGTAAGAAATTCCCCTCAGAGTGAGCCGGAAATCCCCAGCATAGGTGGAGTTTTCATCAAGCTTGGTTTGTAGCTTTTCCTCTGTGGACTTATCTACTTTTGATCTCCAGCATTTTTTCTCCTCGACTATCCTCAGCAGGGTTGATCCCACTCTTACTCCCCAGTATGGTCACCAGCAGGGTATCCCTAGTAGTTGCCTACGGGTAATCCTTGATTCAGTCGTCAGCAGTGTTTCCCTAATGGAATTGTCTGATCAGAACCCGTTTGTGGTTTCCTCCCGAGCAGAGTGGTTGATGAAGATGTTTATCCTTCCTTCCTCAGCGGAGTAGTGTCCCTTCCTCCTCGGCAGATGTGATTTCTTCAGTAGTGCAAGGAATGCGGGGACTTTGGAACCTTCTGATTTGTGGTTGTTCCCCACAGAGTTCCATCTCCCCCTTCGATAATTTCCCCAATAGAGTTACTTCTACAGCGGATTTTATCCGTGTGTGGCTCCTGTCCCTAGTTGGAGTGATTGATTTCCCTGCAGAGATATTTGCTTTCTGGTATTGGTTGCCCCTATCAGATTGGATGTTCTCCAGTGGGCCTGGCTTTCTCTCTTGAGATGTAGTAACGGATGTTTGTTCGTCGATTCTTAGACCTGGTTGTGTTAGATATGTCTGTTTTGTCAACATCCATCATACATTAACCATGCATATATATGCATAATTTTGACATCTAGATATTCATGTTGCATTTTTGCCATATATATCCTTGTTTGTTGTCTCCTGCTATTTGGTGATACATATTTCCCCAAGCAGATGTTGGTGTCTGATCTCCCCATATAGAGTCAGCCCCATAGGCAGAAAGTGTCTATCCTTTCTTTCATATTCCCCACTGAGTTATGTCCTCATGGATGATTGTTGTTTCTGTTTCCTCCCAACACATATATCGGGATGGAATCACTCCCCTGAGTTATATCCTCATTGGGTTGAGTCTTGTTTCTTGGTGTCTCTCTACCTTGTTTCTAGATTGACTACTCTTGTTTTATTCCCTCGCAGAGTTAACCTTATTTTGTTCATCCTAACCGATGACGGTTACTCTTCCGTGGTTTTCTACTTAGTTTTGGTAGATGTAATCCCCTCTTGGACGGTTATCTTTATCCAATATTCGGTATTGATATTCCTTCACCCTTTTGAGTATATCTCCCAGTAACCGGTGATATATCTCCCGGATTATTGCCTTTGTCAATGTATCCCCATCGAGTCATCTTTCATTTACCCTTGGTGGGTAATGATTGTGTCTCCCTTTGATTGGTCATCATTATATATCTAGAATTCAGTATCCCGATGTCCTTTCTTTTTGGTCGATTTATCCTTTATTAACCCAGTAACCGGTTGTGGATAATCTTCCATGCGAGTATGTTATCTGCGTTCTGACGGTAATAGATAATATATCTCATGCGCTCTTTGGTCGAAGTCTTTTGTTCTTCCCCAGTCGAGTAAGATTTGTATCCTCTTTGTGGAATCGAATGCCCATCCTGTAATCGAGTTTGCTTTTTCAGCCCTCCTTTCGGATGATGAGTGTCTTGGAAATATTCCCCAATTCACGCTTGGTTGGTCACCTATTATATGCCCAGTAACCGGTATCCCTGGTGTTCCTTCCCTTCTGCTCCCTATTATGACTTTTTTGTCCCTGACGGAGTCAGATTTCATGAGTTGAAGTATACCTTTTTAGGTTTTCCTCAGATGTTTTTGGGATGTTTGATATCTCTCACCCTTATACCGGACTTAGATATTCATTCTCCCCGAGCATGTTGTTCTCTCACCCTTATACCGGTGTTCTGATCACATGTCTCCTTGAGCTTATTACCCAGTAGCCGGTAATACCTCATCCTGTTGTTTCCTCATATGAGTCCTGTTTGGACATTCCCCAGTGAATTCCCTTAGTGGATGTTCCCCATCTGAGTCCGGATTTTCATCCGAAGTATCCTTTGTGGATAGCTTTGCTGTATTGGCATATTCCCTAATACATGCATCTTTGAGTCAGCTTGAGTCCTTCCATTGTGTCATACCCCAAAATTTGCCCGTTAATCTTGCAAGACATTTTTCAAGGCACTCCAAGACATTGTTCAAGACATTAATCTTAAAGGAACAAAGACCCGACACACAGGTGGCCAAATCCAGAAAATGACTTAAACTGGCTTGCTCGCTAGGCGAGCCAAATCCTTCGCCGAGCGAACTCTTCGCTGCACCACTCGCCTAGCGAAGCTTGCGAATACCAGAAATTTTGGGCTTCATTCTGAGCCCATCAGGTCACAAAAAAAAACTATTATAAATACCAAGACCTCATTCAGAAACGGGAACAGAGGAGGGGACGGACAGAAACCCTAGCAAGGAAACACAAACATAGACAGCAAACCCTGGAGGCTAACCAAGAGAATTCAGAGCAACCCTAAAGGAAACCCTGAAGGAAATTCATCTGCACAGAGGTTACCTCCGCCCAACTCAACCCGACACCAACCCTAAGAGTGATCTGCCAATTCAACGTTGTTATTCAATTGCAAACAGGTTTGCACTACCACTACCGTTTCATGCTCCCAATTTACATATGATATTATGGTTGAATTTATAAATATATCTTAGGTTTTGCATGTCGATTTAAGTATGCATGGATGTCTTGAATGTTTAACCATGTAATTTCTGTAAGGGATGCCATAGGGTTTGGAGCTTGCTGAAGTCGTACTGTTATTAGACTCAAAACCCGCAGCCATTCGCTAGCACATCGCTAAGCGAACATGTAGCGAGCGTTCGCCAAGCCTTCGCTAGGCGAGGCAGTAGCGAACATGACAGTCGCTGTTTTTTTTTTGTTCTGTTCTATTATGTGCTTATCTGACATGTTCTATCATAGCTGTGTATTATTTGCCTGACATTATTGCTGCTGCGATTCCTTTGTTCGGTGCAACTATTGACCGCACCCCATTTGGTATTCTGACCTGTTTGCTGAATTTTGTGAGGGCTCACATACTCCCGGAGAAGGTAGCTTGCTAGGTATTCCACTTTATTTGTGGGATACCCTTGTGGAGATTCATCCTAATTACCTAACTGATTATAAATTGTTGCCTTTGAATATATGATCTTGGCCCTCTCTTTGTCGCCTTACGGTATTACGGTCAGGTCCCGCGAATATGGGGATACACTTAGCAAAGACCCTTCGATTAAATCATCATGTCCCTATAAGATAAATCATAATCCCTCGAATGTTACCTGTGAATATATGGTTTTGTCCCTCGATTGCCCGTTGTTGTAGCCTACGGTTAAATGATGATCGTCCCTTCGAATGCAAAGGTATCCTTACAAATGTTGCCTTCAATGACCAATCGATGACCCTACGATGTCCCTTTACATCCAAAGGACAAGACTACTTACTTCTCAATAGTAAGGACAGTTTTACCTTCATAAGGATAGGAAATACCCATAAAGACCTTGGGTAGATACAACTCTTAAATGCTGACTCACAACTTAAAATACTTTTCACACCTCACACTTTGCAAAACATCTACTAGAAAATCACCACTTGGTATACATTCGTACTAGAATCATTGCCAAGTTATATTTTTCTAAACAGCTTTCAAAATTAAACGAGATAAATACTTTGTATACATTTGTACAAGAATCATTACAAAGTTAAACTCTCTTTTCAAAACATTTCCGAAACAGTTCTCAAACACTTTTTCAGACAAGAAAAACATAAGTGATCAAGCAATTAAGAGCCCATGGATAACCATGGATACAAAGGGTGCTAACACCTTCCCATTGTATAATGTACATCCCGAACCCAAAATCTAATAAAGGTCTTTCCTGTTCTTTTCCGCCTTTCCTTATTGGATAAAAGAAAAGTCGGTGGCGACTCTTGCTATCCGCGACATTTGCTTTCCAAAGCATAACACAAAAGTCAGTTCACCGTATGACAGAACTGGAGACTTTGCTGGGGACTTTAAAAAAGAGAGGTTACCTTAAAAAAAAAAAAAAAAAAAAAAAAAAAAGAAAACCAAGATCACTTATTTGAATTGTCTGATTTACTTTTAAGGGATTGCTTGGGTATTTTATGCTTGAGTGAAAGATCCTACACCCGGATCTAGTGTACCTTAGGTAAGTTGCACGAGATCATCGCGACTATCCGACGTATACTGGAATGGTTAAAATGATGGCTACGGTTAATGTGAGACTTTGGATGTCCTGATGTTCCTCATGTTTACTTGAGGAAAAATTCGGCGTCTGCGTGGTGTCACCAAAGCATTAACCAGACCTTTAGAACCCTAATTGACTCATCCTAGCCATTAGAAAGTAGTGAGATAACTGACTTCGGTTCCGACTGGGGTTGGTTGAGACTCGATACTACACTCTTTGAGATTGGACTTTAGGGAAGCTTTGGTCAACCGCTTGGTGTTGCACTGAAGTGGACTTAAAGAAAAGTCGATGATTTGAGATCCTTCTAGAACCCGGTTACTATTCTAGGACAGGTGGAACCAACCAAACTTCAGTGGGGAGGGTACTTACCTATGGAACTCATGCAAGCCTTAAAACTTAGGAATGATTGTTGTGTGACTTGCTTGTGCTTGTTATTTTCTTAACATCATAACATCATGACATTGTACTAACCATTTCAAGGACTTAGGGATTTAACTTTGCTCTGTTAAACAGGCTATGGCTTCCAGGAAGACCATCCGGATCAATCTTGTGGCGATCTCTCCTCAACTCAAGGATTTAGTGTTAGAACTTCCCGATCATGCTCAGTTCATCAAGAAACATGGTTCTCTCCTCAATTTAGTTACCACCGGTTTCAAAGAAGATATGATGAGAGTTCTATTCCAGTTTTTCGATCCTAAACATCATTGCTTCACCTTCCCAGATTATCAGTTGGTACCCACATTAGAAGAATTCTACAGAATGCTTGGGATACCTATCCTTGATCAAACACCTTTCAGTGGTTTAGAAAAGATTCTGAAGTCTGAAGAAGTTGCCGCGGCTTTACACATGACAAAGTCCGACATTGAAACTAATTGGGTAACAAGAAGTGGAGTTAAGGGTTTACTTGCCAAATTTCTGATAAATAAGGCCCGAGAATTCCTAAAAGTTATGAATGTCCATGCTTTCGAAGATGTTCTAGCCCTACTAATCTATGGTTTGGTGCTATTTCCTAATCCGGATCAATTCATAGACATGAATGCTATAAAGATATTTCTCACTCATAACCCTGTGCCCACCTTGTTTGGAGACATTTTGCATTCCCTTCACACTCGTACTATCAAAAGGCAAGGGACTCTCATGTGCTGCGTACCTTTATTATCTAGGTGGTTTATTTCGCACCTTCCTCAATCAGTCTTGAAGAAGGAGCAAAATTTGAAATGGTCTCAAAGGATAATTTCGCTCTCCCATTCAGACATCCATTGGTGTCCTCAACCCAAAGAAAATGTTATCATCATTGACCGTTGTGGAGAATTCTCTAACGTACCACTCCTGGGGATAAGAGGAGGTATTACTTATAACCCAGCTTTAGCCCTACGCCAGTTTGGTTATGCTCGAAGAAATGGTCCACATGAAATAATTATTCAAGGCACGGTGTTTGACTATGACAACGACTCTCAAGGTCTCCGTCAAAGGTTTGTACGAGCTTGGGGCATGGTGAAAAGAAGTACTTTAGGACAGAAAAACTCTATGCCTATGGAACCTTATCTCAGATGGGTGCGCGCCAGAGCTCGCGAGCTTACCATGTCATATCTTGCAATCGGACCTCTGACTGTCGAGCCAAAAGTTGAAGGAGGTACCCCTCAGATCATTCCTTATCCAGATATGCCTACCAATGTTGAAGAATTGAAGAAATCCTGGATCTAGTTGAGAGAGGAAAGGGATACTTTTGAAACTCAGTTCGGTGCAGAAAGGAAGAAAGTATTAGAGCTCACCAGCCAGCTTAATGAGGAACGAAGACTCAACGTATATCTCCGCCCAAAAAGAAGTCGTCCCTGGGAGACTTGATCTTTCATTGTATTTTTATTATTTATTTTTTGTAATAAACATTGATTAAAGAAATTATTAATAAAAGTTTCCCTCTTTTGGTGGTTTACGCAAAGTTAAATTCCCAAAAGTCCTTGAAAACATTTCATACATTGCATAACATAACATAACATCGCATAACAGGTATTCTAAAGGATCAATGTTCTCACGGTCTTCCTTCTAAATAGAACAGATGGCTCTCGAACAAACTGTCAAAGATCTCCAGGCTCAGAATGCTCAATTCCAGGAGATGATCTTGAACTTATTCAAGGGGCAGGATGAGCTGAAGGCTCTCTTGCTCGAGAAGAAGAAAGACAAGAAAGCTGTGAGTTACATCAACCCGAGAAGAAGGCTTAAAGGATAGGCCACAGGAGTCAAGATTAGAATTCCGAAAGATCAAGAAGAGGAGACAGAAAATGATTCGGAAGAGGAGAATGGTGACCCCTTCAACCCTGAGGACGACGACGAAGATTATGAAAATGAACAGTACTCCCCAAAAGATGATAAGTATAAGTTGCTGGAAGAACGCATGCTAGCTATGGAGGGTTAGAAGGCGCCCGATCTGGATTTCGAAGGCTTAGGTCTGGTCTCTGATGTGGTCATTCCCCGCAAATTCAAGGTCCCCGCTTTCAATAAGTATGATGGTGCGTCTTGTCCTCAAATGCATCTGAGAGCTTATGTGAGAAAGATTCAGCCGTATACCACTGATAGGAAGCTATGGATCCATTTCTTCCAAGAAAGTATCTCTGGCACACAGTTAGAGTGGTATTATCAGCTCGAGAGCTCTAACATCCGCACCTGGACTGATTTAGCGATAGCTTTCTACAAGCACTACCAGTATAATTCTGAATTGGCGCCTACTCGGCTACAATTGCAGAATATGACTATGGGCTCTAAAGAAAGCTTCAAAGAATATGCTCAAAAATGGAGAGACTTGGCTGGCAGAGTCAAACCCCCTATGACTGATCGAGAATTAGTGGACATGTTCATGGGTACACTGACTGGCCCATTCTACAGCCATCTATTGGGAAGTTCCTCATCGGGTTTCACTGAACTTATATTAACAGGTGAACGTGTTGAAAGTGGCATTCGAAGTGGAAAGATACAGGTGGCTACCTCTGCAATCACCAAAAAGTCCTATCAGGGGAGGAACGAATCAAATGTTGTGTACGGTCAAAGGGGTCATAACAAGAAAAATCGTGACCATACTGTTGGAGCAGTTACGATTGCAGCACCGCCATCTCAAAACTTCCAACACAGACAAGACAGGCCCAGAAGACAGCTTACGAAGATCAATATGACTTTAGCACAGGCACTGCAAGGTATGCTAAAGGCAAGTTTAATCACCCTTAGAGATCCTCCTGCAAATCCCAACACTACTTCTCCTCGTTATAATCCCAATGCCAGGTGTGCATATCACTCCGATAGCCCCGGGAATGATACAAACGATTGTTGGTTGTTGAAGAATAAGATTCAGGATATGATCGACGCTGGGGAAATTGAATTGGATCCTCCGGAGACTCCTAATGTCATCACGGCTCCTATGCCTAACCATGACAAGACTGTTAACGCTGTGGATGACAATTCTCACATTTCTAATGTAACTGACTTAGCATCTCCTCTCCTGATCATCAAGAAGGATTTATTACAAGCTGGTTTGTTTCCAGGTTGTGCTGAAAATTGCGATCTCTGTATACTCCGACCCAATGATTGCTTGAAGTTGAGGAAGGGTATTCAACGACTGATGGATGATCGTACAATTCTCTTAGAAAAGATTCCTAAGGTGGAGAACCCCATTGAAGAAATATTTGTGATCGCTAGG
Source organism: Lathyrus oleraceus (assembly GCF_024323335.1). Classification (NCBI taxonomy): domain Eukaryota; kingdom Viridiplantae; phylum Streptophyta; class Magnoliopsida; order Fabales; family Fabaceae; genus Lathyrus; species Lathyrus oleraceus. The sequence continues at coordinate 13,171,441 of NC_066583.1, read as the reverse complement.
TCCAGAGTGCCTGTGAAGATTACCGTTACTAGAGTGCCTGTGAAGATTACTGCTGAGCCCAAGGTAGCTCCCCTAATTATTACTGCACCTGGCCCAGTACCATATTCCTCAAGCAAAGCCATTCCGTGGAATTATGGAGGGGATGTTTACATCCACGACATAAAGCAAGATGATAATTCTGTTAATCCTAATGACGTTGACATTGTTGGGACTAGCAAAATTACTCGAAGCGGAAGGATCTTTTGTCCAGAAATCTCACCTCCCGTCCCTGAAACTCGAGGAAAGGAACCAGTAATCAATCCTTCTCAGTTAAGGACACCAGTCGAAGTTAATACCGAAGATGTTGCCAAACAGGAAATGGAAGAAATGCTGAAAATCATCCGCAAGAGTGATTTTGATGTGGTAGAACAGTTGGGGCATACTCCGTCTAAAATTTCGATGTTATCCTTGTTGTTATCTTCTGAATCTCAGGCCAATGCATTGATAAAATTCTTGAAGACCGCTCATGTACCTTAGGAGACATCTGTCGATCAGTTCGAAAATTATGTTGCTAACTTGGCTGTTGACAATGGCCTAGGCTTTTCCGATGCTGACCTGACACCGGCAGGAAAGAATCACAATAAAGCTCTACACATCTCCATTGAGTGTAAGGGGATCACCTTGTCTCATGTGTTGATAGATAATGGCTCTTCTTTGAATGTGCTACCAAAAGTTGTGCTCGATAAACTTGACTGTAAAAGCATTGAACTGAAATCTAGTAACATTGTGGTGCGTGCTTACGATGGTGCAAAGAGCGTTGTCCATAGTGAGGTGGTTCTCCCTATCAAGATAGGACCTCAAGTCTTCAACACTACCTTTCACGTAATGAATATTCGTCCTGCCTATTCCTGCTTGCTGGGACGCCCTTGGATTCATGGGGCAAGTGTTGTAGCTTCGTCTCTCCATCAAAAGCTGAGGTATCCAATAGAGGGTAAGATTGTCACTGTGTGTGGAGAAGAAGAGTATATTGTCAGTAGTGTGCATACCTTCAGATACGTCGAGATGGATGGCGAATTCTTTGAGACTCCTTCTCAGTCATTCGAAGTAGTTCCTCCGACCAGTCCTGTCCTTAAGCCAACTTCCCGTGTGCCCAAGGTTATTCGTGCTCCTCCTGCTATGACTTCTCTGAAAGATGCTCAAGCCGTGGTCGAAGATGGTGGTTGTACTGGCTGGGGTCAACTGATCGATGTATCGTACAAGTCTGATAGATTTGGCCTGGGATTTCGCTCTGAAAAGATGGTCAACGATCGGATTAATGTTGTAGAAAATGCTGATAGCGATTGCGACTTGGATAACTGGATCTTCCCAACAATTGGTGACGGACTCAAAAATTGGAAGGCTGAAGACACTATCTCGATTTCCTTTAGTCAGGAGTAATTGTTATTGCCTATTTTAGTGTTGCAAATTTTTAATTTTTACGATTGAACTTCTTAAAGCATTGTGTCTATGCCCGGGGCACAATAGCTAATTTGTTAAGGGTTTTGTCATTTTCATAAGCATATCCACATTCAATAAATCAATGGACTTTTTGCATTCAAATATTGCGCTCTTTATCTTTCTTGTCATCTTTTAAACAAGCTATGCTTTCTTACACACACTCACGTAACAAATTGCAGATCCATATCCACTCTGGATCCTGTTGATAATAATTCTGCTACTATTCATTATGACTTTGAAAATCCGATCTGCCAAGCCGAGGATGGAAGTGAGGAAGATTGTGAAGTACCTGGAGAGCTTGCCAGACTGTTACTGCAAGAGGAAAAGACTATACAGCCGCATGAGGAATCAATTGAAACTGTAAATCTGGGTACTGAAGTAGACAAGAAAGAAGTCAAAATAGGAGCAGGCTTGGAAAACAGTGTCAAAGAAAGATTGATTCAGATGTTACATGACTATATAGAGATTTTTGCTTGGTCTTATGAAGACATGCCAGGACTGGATATTGATATAGTAGTGCATCGTTTGCCAATGAAGGAAGATTATCATCCTGTTAAGCAAAAGGTTCGTCGCATGCGTCCTGAAATGTCTGAGAAAATCAAAGTCGAGGTTATGAAACAATTTTAAGCGGGTTTTCTGGCTGTTACTTCTTATCCTCAATGGGTTGCTAATGTGGTACCAGTGCCATAGAAGGATGGTAAGGTGCGAATGTGTGTAGATTACAGGGATTTGAATAAAGCGAGTCCCAAAGATGACTTTCCACTTTCGCACATTGATGTTCTGGTAGATAACACCGCTCAACACAAGGTATTCTCATTCATGGATGGATTCTCAGGTTATAACCAGATTAAGATGGCACCTGAAGACATGGAGAAAACTACGTTTGTGACGCAATGGGGCACTTTCTGTTACAAAGTAATGCCATTCGGTTTAAAGAATGCAAGGGCAACATACCAGCGTGCTATGGTGGTTTTGTTCCATGATATGATCCATCATGAAATAGAGGTATATGTGGATGACATGATAGCCAGATCTCATGCTGAAGAAGAACATCTCGATCATTTATACAAACTGTTTGAGAGGTTGAAGAAATACAAGTTGAGATTGAACCCGAACAAATGCACCTTTGGAGTAAGATCCGGTAAACTCTTGGGCTTTATTATCAGTGGCAAAGGAATTAAGGTTGACCCGGCTAAGGTGAGAGCTATTCAAGAAATGTCAGTTCCCCATACAGATAAAGAAGTCAGAGGTTTCTTGGGACGCTTGAATTACATTGCCCGATTTATCTCCCATTTGACTGCTACCTGCAAACCCATCTTCAAATTACTGAGAAAAAATCAAGAGATGGTATGGAATGATGAATGTCAAGAAGCTTTTGACAGAATCAATAAGTATCTCCAAGAACCTCCAATTCTGATGCCACCAGTTGGAGGAAGACCTCTAATCATGTATTTGACCGTGTTAGAAAATTCAATGGGGTGTGTGTTGGGGCAACATGACGAGTATGGTCGAAAAGAGCATGCCATATACTACCTTAGCAAAAAGTTTACCGACTGTGAAACAAGATACTCATTGCTCGAGAAAACTTGTTGTGCTTTGGCTTGGGCTGCTCGCCGACTAAGACAGTATATGTTGAATCATACCACTTTATTGATTTCTAAGATGGATCCTATCAAATATATATTTGAGAAACCTGCCCTCTCCGGAAGAATAGCAAGATGGCAGATGATTTTAACAGAGTATGATATCCAATATACTACTCATAAAGCAATCAAAGGAAGCGTGTTAGCTGATCATTTGGCTCATCAAGCAGTGGATGATTACCAATCTATGAATTTTGAGTTCCCAGATGAGGATGTCATGCTTGTTACTGATTATGAAGAACCTGGACCGGATGAAGGACCCGAACTGGGATCCCGATGGACTATGGTTTTTGATGGATCTTCTAATGCATTGGGCAATGGTGTTGGTGTTGTAATCATTTCCCCCAAGGGTTGCCTTACGCCTTTCACTGCTAGACTATGTTTTGACTGTACCAACAATATGGCTGAGTATCAAGCATGTATTTTGGGACTCAGAGCCGCTATAGACCTGCGAATCAAGTTTTTGAGTGTGTACGGAGACTCAGCCTTAGTAATCAGTCAGATCAAAGGAGAATGGGACACTAAACATCTGAATCTCATCCCTTATCGAGAGCGGGTGTTAACGTTAATCCCATACTTTTAAGAGATTACATTCGAACATATCCCACGAGAAAAGAATCAGTTGGCAGGCGCATTAGCTACCATGTCATCTATGTTCAGAGTCAGATGGGATAATGAAGCTCCCATGATCACCATTGAACGATTAGATGAACCAGCATATTATTATGAACTGAATACTGATGAAGTAGAAGAGAAACCTTGGTTCCACGAAGTAAAAAGATATTTAGAAACTCAGGAATACCCTGAAGGGGCATCCATCAATGACAGAAAATTTCTGAGGAAGTTCTCCGCTAAATTCTTTTTGAGTAATAGAGTATTATACAAACGGAATCATGATTCGACTTTGCTTCGCTGTGTGGATAAAAAGAAAGCAGAAAAGATTATGGAAGACATACATGACGGTATTTTTGGGACTCATTCTAGTGGACATATGATGGCCAAGAAGATTCCGAGATCAGGGTATTATTGGTCTACCATGGAAGCTGATTGCCACCATCACTCCAGAACTTGTCACAAGTGCCAGATCTATGCGGACAAAGTACACGTACCTCCCGCTCCATTGAACGTATTGACAGCACCTTGGCCCTTTGCAATGTGGGGCATCGATATGATTGGAGAGATTAAACCTACTGCTTCTAATGGACATCGTTTCATTCTTGTTGCTATTGATTATTTTACAAAGTGGATAGAGGCAGCCTCATTTGCTTCTGTCACCAAAAATGTGGTGGCACGGTTCATCAAGAATAATCTCATTTGTCGATATGGCATCCCTGAAAGAGTGATCACTGATAATGGTACTAATTTGAACAACAAGATGATTACTGAACTTTGCACGCAGTTAAAAATAAAACACCATAACTCTTTTCCGTACCGGCCAAAGATGAATGGCGCCGTAGAAGCTTCTAATAAGAATATTAAGAAGATCATACAAAAGATGATAGTAACATATAAAGACTGGCATGAGATGTTACCCTTTGCTCTTCATGGTTATCGCACTTCAGTGCGCACTTCGACAGGGGCAACTCCTTTCTCTTTAGTCTACGGAATGGAAGCCATTTTACCAGTGGAAGTTCAGATTCCCTCTTTAAGAATTATGAAAGATGCAGGCTTAGATGAAGATGAATGGATTCAGACTCGACTCGATCATATAAATTTGATTGATGAAAAGAGACTCGCGGCTGTTTGTCATGGACAGATATATCAGAAGCGCATGACCCAGGCATTTAATAAAAAAGTCAAGAGACAGGTATATCAAATTGGCGACTTGGTGATAAAGCGTATCATTCTACCACAAGGGGATTCTAGAGGCAAATGGACTCCTACATACGAAGGGCCATTTGTGGTTAAGAAGGTATTCTCTGGTGGAGCCATGATGCTTGCTACAATGGATGGCGAAGACTTCCCACATCCCGTGAACGCGGACATAGTTAAAAAATATTACGCATAAAAGAGACCCGCTAGGTCGACGTATCTAGGCAAAAGTAAGGGCATCCCGGCGAACCAAAAGGAGTCGGGCAAAAATTAGGGATAAATATATGAAAATGTACACCCGACAAGTCGAAAACCTGAAAAGGCGGCTTGGGCAAAAAAGGGTATCCTGGTGGACTGAAAACCTGAAAAGGCGGTCCAGGCAAAAATTAGGGATTAAAGCGTATGACTATGTCCCGTTCTCAGTCAGCTTCACCCAAGTCAAAGGGACTGAACAAGCCAATCACTTCTATCCGACAGCAGGAGATGAGAGGCTTAAAGACATAATGACAGTAGTGGAATTAAAATCAATAGGACTTTTTCTGCATAGCTTTCTCTTTGTTTTCTGGACGGTTTCCTCTTACTAGGATTTCTGTCTCCTTGTACTCAAAATTGCCTATTTATAGGCCCTCTTTCAAAATCGATACAAATTTATTTCCAAAAAGATGCTTTTGTTTTACTTTCTCTATTTTGTTTGCATAAACGTCCATTGATTTAATTCGAATTAAGATATGCATTTGAACATGATTGATGTTTACCGAAAATACATGCATAAAATAGGAATAGCAATAACTAAAAGACTTTAGGGTCGAGGAAAAAGTCTAACCATGCTTTCCGATGAATCCGGTTGCTAATCCTATTCCCCAGCAAAACCAGTTATTCCCTAGAGGAAATTGGCATTACTAGACAGACTGGTCATCTCTTTTATCCCCCAGCCAGGTCCTGTTGAATATCTCTACCATCAGACAAGAAATCAAATACCCCAGCTAAGAAAGGGTCATCAATACAAATATCTCCAACCAGAATATGGGGATTTATTTTCCCCTGGAAAAGTTTTTCTGACACATAATTCATTCATGCATCATTTCGAATCATATACATGCATGCAATGTTCACATTTATTTTCACAAGCATAAAACATCTCATGCATCATGACATGGCATGAGGCTAACCTTTTTTCAGGTTAATTATCCTCCCGATACAGTCAAAATAAACGTTCATCCAGACGGACACTCTCATCAGTCACATTCAAGATTCAGATACATTTTCAGATATAATCCATATGAATATTCATTCTGACAAGCATTCTGATATCCTCCTAATGATGGCATCTTTAAGCCCATCCCAGACATTTATTGTAAATACAAATATTATCAGATATAGCCTAACGCACGGTTCATTCTGATTCAGCCTAACGTATGGTTTCTTCAACTGTTCCAATACGGTCTAGCGTACGACCCATTTGGATGTTCATCCCCTCAGATACTACCTAGCATACGGTACATTCTGAAGTGTAGTCTAGTGTATGACTACCCCTTTTATCATCAGATACAGCCTAACGGACGGCTCATTCTGCTGCTTAGATACGATCTAGCATACGATCCATTCTGATCCTTATTCCTCAGATACTGCCTAGCGTACGGTATATTCTGAAGTGTAGTCTAACGTACGACTACCTTTTATCATCAGATACAGCCCAACGGACGGCTCATTCTGCTATTCAGATACGATCTAGCGTACAATCCATTCTGATCTTTATTTCTCCAGATACAGCCTAACAGACGGCTCATTCTGCTACTCAGATACTACCTAACGTACGGTACATTCTGAAATGTGGTCTAGCATACGACTACCCTTTCATCCTCAGATACAGCCTAATGGGCGGCTTATTCTGCAACTCAGATACGATCTAGCGTATGATCCACTCTGATCTTTCATCCCCAGTGAAGTCGTCAGCCTAATGGACGACTCATTCTGCTACTCATATACGATCTAGCGTACGATCCATTCTGATCTTTACCTCTCCAAATGCAGCCTAACGGACGGTTCATTCTGCAATTCAGATACGATCTAGCGTATGATCCTTTATCCCTAGCAGCACATGAGCCATTCTGATCCTTATCTCATCAGGTTCAGCTCGCCCTAACAACACCTAATGGATGACTCATTATACGGTCTAGTGTATGACCCGGTGTGACACCCATGTCTTCAAATTGGTCTGATGTACGACGCACTCTGAAGCTCTCATCATCAAACTTCCTGGATGGCATCTTTAAGCCCATCTCCATCAAGACTAACTTTTAATTAACAAGTGCAAATTTTTGGGGCATTCTAATGTTCAATAATCTTCCACCTCCAGACCACGAATGGCGTACATACCATTCTAACTCTCTCGGTTTAAGAATATTAAATAGGGGCAGCTGTCATACCCCAAAATTTGCCCGTTAATCTTGCAAGACACTTTTCAAGGCACTCCAAGACATTGTTCAAGACATTGATCTTAAAGGAACAAAGACCCGGCACACAGGTGGCCAAATCCAGAAAATGACTTAAACTGGCTTGCTCGCTAGGCGAACCAAATCTTTCGCCGAGCGAACTCTTCGCTGCACCACTCGCCTAGCGAAGCTTGCGAATACCAGAAATTTTGGGCTTCATTTTGAGCCCATCAGGTCACAAAAAAAATTATTATAAATACCAAGACCTCATTAAGAAACGGGAACAGAGGAGGAGACGGACAGAAACCCTAGCAAGGAAACACAAACATAGACAGCAAACCCTGGAGGCTAACTAAGAGAATTCAGAGCAACCCTAAAGGAAACCCTGAAGGAAATTCATCTGCACAGAGGTTACCTCCGCCCAACTCAACCCGACACCAACCCTAAGAGTGATCTGCCAATTCAACGTTGCAATTCAAATGCAAACAGGTTTGCACTACCACTACCGCTTCATGCTCCCAATTTACATGTGATATTATGGTTGAATTTATAAATATATCTTAGGTTTTGCATGTGGATTTAAGTATGCATGGATGTCTTGAATGTTTAACCATGTAATTTCTGTAAGGGATGCCATAGGGTTTGGAGCTTGCTGAAGTCATACTGTTATTAGACTCAAAACCCGCAGCCGTTCGCTAGCACATCGCTAAGCGAACATGTAGCGAGCGTTCGCCAAGCCTTCGCTAGGCGAGGCAGTAGCGAACATGACAGTCGCTGTTTTTTTTTTGTTCTGTTCTATTCTGTGCTTATCTGACATGTTCTATCATAGCTGTGTATTATTTGCCTGACATTATTGTTGTTGCGATTCCTTTGTTCGGTGCAACTATTGACCGCACCCCATTTGGTATTCTGACCTGTTTGCTGAATTTTGTGAGGGCTCACATACTCCCGGAGAAGGTAGCTTGCTAGGTATTCCACTTTATTTGTGGGATACCCTTGTGGAGATTCATCCTAATTACCTAACTGATTATAAATTGTTGCCTTTGAATATATGATCTTGGCCCTCTCTTTGTCGCCTTACGGTATTACGGTCAGGTCCCGCGAATATGGGGATACACTTAGAAAAGACCCTTCGATTAAATCATCATGTCCCTATAAGATAAATCATAGTCCCTCGGATGTTGCCTGTGAATATATGGTTTTGTCCCTTGATTGCCCGTCGTTGTAGCCTACGGTTAAATGATGATCGTCCCTTCGAATGCAAAGGTATCCTTACAAATGTTGCCTTCAATGACCAATCGATGACCCTACGATGTCCCTTTACATCCAAAGGACAAGACTACTTACTTCTCAATAGTAAGGACAGTTTTACCTTCATAAGGATAAGAAATACCCATAAAGACCTTGGGTAGGTACAACTCTTAAATGCTGACTCACAACTTAAAATACTTTTCACACCTCACACTCTGCAAAACATCTACTAGAAAATCACCACTTGGTATACATTCGTACTAGAATCATTGCCAAGTTATATTTTTCTAAACAGCTTTCAAAATTAAACGAGATAAATACTTTGTATACATTTGTACAAGAATCATTACAAAGTTAAACTCTCTTTTCAAAACATTTCCGAAACAGTTCTCAAACACTTTTTCAGACAAGAAAAACATAAGTGATCAAGCAATTAAGAGCCCATGGATAACCATGGATACAAAGGGTGCTAACACCTTCCCTTTGTATAATGTACCTCCCGAACCCAAAATCTAATCAAGGTCTTTCCTGTTCTTTTCCGCCTTTCCTTATTGGATAAAAGAAAAGTCGGTGGCGACTCTTGCTATCCGCGACATTTGCTTTCCAAAGCATAACACAAAAGTCAGTTCACCGTATGACACATTGATTTATTTTCATGGAATCCCTCTCGTGTCTCTCATCAAGTCTCAAGTCGTGACCTGCTCACGCATTTTATTCACTCTCCTATCCCCATAAGAGTCCCCAGATTCTTTGTCCCATTGAGTGTATTACTCATATGGATTGTCAGTTTCTCCTGATTTCTTTTCTCTTTGTGGACATATATCTCCACAGTGTACTACCTTTTGCATACATACATTTGCATCATGAGGTCTCTTAGGGACCAAAATTCGTCTCTTTATTATTATTTAAGCCCATTCTACCTCGTCGAGACGAAGATTTTAACCTTCACTTCTCCGGCTAGAATGGCCTTAAATAGGGGCATCTGTAAGACCCCAATTTTGACCCTAAGATCGCTCATGGCATCATAACATTGCATTTGCATTGCCTCAAGGATCATAAGCATTTTGGCTCCTTACCTTTGGATGGGATATTTTGAGATTTGGTTTGAGATCACCAAGCATGCTTGAATTGTATATTATTGCTTTTCTCATTTGATTTACTAACCAAAAGCACAAAAATATGTCACTAACATCTCTTGTTTGTAGCTTGAGCAGTCACAAGGTCTAAAGCTTCTAGGAGATCATATGTGCATTGATATGGTCAAGAGAAGATGAAATCAAGCATGGAAATGGTTCCCAAAAGTTCTCATCCATCAAATATGCCTCCCAAGTATCTCAATTCATCATTTTGATCAAAGAAAATCAAAGGGCTTGAGGCTTGTTTCCCAAGGAAACCCTAATTCATCTATTCATCAACTATGCCTTGCCCATGAAGCAACCTCAACCTTTGGTCAAATGCAATCAAGGGAAGTTATTTAATTCATCATTTCATGTATATTTGAACTTATTTGAGTGTCCTCAATCATCAATTCATCAAGATATGAGGTGTAGACTTGAGAAGTTGATCAGTCAATTCATCTGACTATTTTGAAATACACCGAGACCTAACTTTTAATGTGTATGGAGATGACCCAAAAAGCAAAAATGTTCTTAAGAACCATATGAACAACTTTCATGTTCATCAAAAATTGATTTGAAGCTTGGAAGGTCATCATCCATTCCAAGACATTATAGGTCATTTTGACTGAAACCCTAATTTTAGGTCAACTTACCAAGGACATAACTCATTCATTTTTCATGATTTTAGGGTGGGATCAAATGCATTGGAAAGATTAAGATGTCTACTTCTAATGTTATGTTGAGAAAAAGTTCAAAATCTTAAAAGAAATACATGTGATAATGCAAAACATTATAGGCCACTTTGGACCAAATGCATTGAAATGTGAAAAAGTCCAACTCCAAGTGCCCATAACTTCTTCATCAAAAATCCAAATGATTCAAAATTTAAGTCCAACATGATTTCCTTGAAAAGATATACAACTTTGATGTTGAAGATTTTGTCATTTGGATCTTACATCATTGAAACAGAAGGGCTTGAACTTTGGCAAATTTTGAAAATCTCACATGTACATGTTTTGCACCCCACACTTCATGACCACTTTTCATCAATTTCCAAGGCCCAAATGGAGTTTTGATCAACATAACAAATGATCCTTATGCAAAAATATTTCCAACCATTACTCATGAGGTGGTGTTTCTATTTTAGACATAGCATTTTCGAAGACTTGAACATAATGGTGCATTTTGGAAAATCATTAAAATTTGCATTGCATGAACCTTTGTTACATAAGCTGCACGTCCAATTTGCTTCCATCATGCATCAGTTGCCAAATCCAAGTGGAATTGGGCCCTCCATGCGCCTGCACAGGCCCATGCATGGAGGCCATTTCCATTCATGCAAGTTTATGATCATGCATTTTCAGCTTACCTTGCCTATAAATACAATGCATATGAGCTTCATTCAACGAACCTGAAGGCGCCCCAAATACTGCTGAACTGAAATCACAACCCACACCAAAGGAACTATCTCACTTTTCTCTCAATTTCCAGATCTGAATTTTGATTTCCTCGATTGAAATTCCAGATCTAAAAGTTCCTAAACCTCTTCACCTTGATCCATAGAGTGAACTGTAAGCATTAGCATCAAGGAATTGTGAATCCAAGCTCTGCAAATCAGAGGTTTACCTCAACTGTTATTTTCTTTAAATCAGCTTGTATAGTGCTTATTTCTTGTTGTTGTTGTGTGATCTGAAGTCCTCTGCATAGAGGCAACACAATTGAGCTTTCAATTTTCAAAAATCATGAAGTTCATTTGAACACCACAGATCTTCCATCTCTGATTTCTCTCAATGTAGAAATCTAGAGTGGATTTGGTTGGTACAGGGGTGATGTACATCACCCCAGCTCTCGATTGATGTCTGGATCGTGTCTTTTGGTCAACATTTAATTCTCTGCAAATTTGGACTTGGCCGGAAGTTGGCCGGAGAAGACGATGGCGCTGGCCACCGTCTGGTCTCTAAATTGGATCTGAGTCGTCCATCTCAGTTTCCAGATCTAATCCCATGCGTCCATTGTTATGACTTTATTATTGGCTTGGTGCGCTTCAGTTGACTCATGCACATGGTAAGCGCGCGCTTCCTGACCTCATGATTTGCCAGCTCAATTAATGAGCTCAGATCAAACGGTCCACGCATTTTCCTTTTTCTAATTTCTGATTTTAATTTCTTTTATTTCTTGTAATTCCATTTCTTTTTAAAAATTCATATCTCTCTCATTATTGGTCCAAAAAATATGAGACCAATTTCATTTTTCTCCTTTTAATTTCTAGTTTCTAAAAATGATTTTTAATATTTTTTATTTTATCATTTGATATATTTTAGTAATTTTCTCTTTTCTGCTTATTTTTAATTCATTTAAAATAGTTTTTGATATCCAAAAAATACAAAAATATTTTTTCAACCTCTTTGAATGATGATAGATCTATGAAAAATATTCTCATCAATTTATTAATTGATTTTAGATTTATTTGAGATTTTAATTCAATTAGGTTATTTTTATGCATTTTTAATTGATTTAAAATAGTTTCTGACTTCTAAAAATGCTGAAATTTTTTGTCAAACTTTGTTTGACCTTGTTGAACTTGGGATAATTCACTTGGACTTTTCAAAGTTGATTTGAAGTGAGTTTTAAGTTTGACCTTTCTTTATTATTTTAATTCAAGTTTTATTTTAATATTGAAAAATACCAAAAATATTTTATTTGTTTCTTGACTTCTAATCTTCATTTTGCTTCTGTTTTCTATTGTTTGACCTTGATCTTCTCTATCTTTGGTAAATGCTTGTTGGTTATATTATTCCATTTCTATTAATGTACTTTAATTCTTCATCTTCTTCTTCTTCTTCTTTTTCTTTTTTGATCAATGAGTTAAAGATTGGTGGTTAGCATTGATACATGGAGGTTTAATCTTCATTTATTTAAATCTAATTCATCTTGATCATGGATCAAGTGAATGGCTTTGCATTAAGGATAGGTTGCTTCCTAATCATGCAAAGAACCTAAATCAATACAAGATCATTTCTCATCTTCTTTTTGGCATGGCAAGTTGTAGCAGTTTGATTCACTAATCAAGATCTCTAACTTGTGTTATTGCCTACATTATTATTGACCGACCTCAAATAGTTGTGACTTCTACATAAGTCCAATTACGATTTCTTAACATAGCGCTAAATTGCCTTATGGCACACTAACTCTAACACTAACCATTAACCATTAACATTTAATTCTTGCTCTTTACATTTATCCAATTTACTATTCTTGTACATATTATTCATTTGCTTTTTCCTTTTGCTCATTTGAGCACATGTTTATGTTAATGCAATTTGCCTTTTGCTCACTTGAGCATATAATTGTGTATATAATATTGTGCTTGTGTTTTGTTTTGATTGTTGCGGACCAAAATGCAAAAAAAATGGACAAATGGACTTAGTTTCTAGGACATTCCCTATGCAAATTGGAGTGAAAATGCCTAATATTGAAGATGGATTAGAAGGACCAAATCTCTAAACTCACTTTTGTCCATTCTTGATTTGCTTCATAGAACTTTTTGATGTTGTGTGCTTTTGTGCTAGGGAATCCTATTTGAGCCAAATGGAAGAACCATTGCCATGTTCATCCAAAGTGAAAGATACAAGAGCCATTGGGGATCTTCTAAGAGCTTGCTTGATTAATTTGATTGCTTGAGCTTACACTTATTTTGCTTGCATATTCCAAAGGATGGGAGCTACTTGGATCATCAATATGATCTCAAGAGAGGAACTCCATTTGTGGTCTTGTTTCTTATCCTTCATCTCTTGTATGATTAGGACTTTATCCATTCTTCTTCTTCCCTCCACTCTAACCCAAGCCAAAACTTTTTGTGCAAACATTTAACACTTCTTTTCAAACATTAGAAACCTAAGCATTATGATTTTGATTTTCAAACTTTCTTTTCATAACACTTATTTTGAATTGAATCTTTAAGTCAACTTTCACCATATTTTGTAAATACTTTTCATTGGTAAATATAACTCATTCAAATACTTATGTGGTTTCAATGGCCACTTTCTTCAATCATGTTTGCACAAATAAATTTTCACAAAATACCAACCTTACAACAAGTGTGAAAAGGGCTCCCTAGGAGTACCTAGGATGTTTTGGATGCTTAAAACCTTCCCATTGCATAACCAACTCCCTTACCCCGATCTCTGACATTTTTACTAGTTTTTGATTCGATAAAACTTTTAGGTTTTTGTTCGCTTTCTAACCATTCCTTTGGATAAATAGAAGTGCGGTGGCGACTCGACTTGTATGGTTTACCTTGGATTTAGCCAATATCTCTAAGGGTAACGAATACCCCGCTACAGGTGTGATGGAAAGTGATATCGTCAAAGTATTCTATCATCTTTACAACATGAGCACGATACGGGATCATCTTCACATCTCGAGTTTCCCATTCTCCTTTGACCTGATAGATTACCAAGGTTGAGTCTCCATACACCTCAAGGATCTTGATTCGAAGATCAATTCCGGCTTCAATACCAAGGATACAAGCTTCATACTCTGCGACATTATTCGTACAATCAAAGCACAACCTTGCTGTGAAAGGGGTAAAGCCACCATTTGAATTCATCAAAACATCTCCCACACCATGACCAGTGTAATTGGAGGCACCATCGAACGCGAGCTTCCATCGAGATCCTGGTTCTGGTCCTTCATCTTGGCCTGGAGTCTCACAATACTTTATCACCATTATATCCTCATCGGGGAAATCAAACTTCAACGGATGATAGTCTTCAATTGGTTGATAAGCAAGATACTCTGCTAAAATACTTCCCTTGATTGCTTTCTAGGTTACGTACTGGATGTCGTACTCTGACAAGAGCATCTACAAATGGGCAAGTCTTCCAGTCAAGGCAGGTTTCTCAAAGATGTACTTTATTGGATCCATCTTCGAGATCAACAAAGTAGTATGGCAAATCATGTATTGCCTCAAACGACGGGCAACCCATGCTAGCGCGCAACAAGTTTTCTCCAAAAGCGAATATCGACTTTCACAAGCGGTAAACCTTTTGCTCAGATAGTAAATAGCATGTTCTTTCCAACTAGTTTCGTCATGTTGCCCCAGCACGCATCCCATTGACTCTTCAAGCACAGTTAGATACATGATTAATGGCTTTCCAGGGACAGGTGGAATCAGAATAGGAGGCTCTTACAAGTATTGATGGATTTTCTCAAAAGCACTTTGACAATCAGAATTCCATTTGATAGCTTGATCATTTCGTAGCAATTTGAAGATAGGCTCACACGTGGCCGTCATGTGTGAGATAAACCTTGAGATGTAATTCAAACATCCAAGGAAGCTTCTAACCTCTCACTCGGTGCGTGGAGCATGCATTTCTTGTATAGTTCGGACCTTATCAGGGTCTACCTCAATACCTCGTTGACTAACGATGAAACCGAGCAACTTCCCCAAACGGACCCCAAATGTGCATTTTGCAGGGTTTAATCGTAGTCTAAACTTCCTGAGGCGTTCAAACAGCTTCTACAGATGGTTCATATGATCTTCTTCATTCTGAGATTTAGCGATCATGTCATCGACATAGACCTCTATCTCCTTGTGCATCATATCATGGAAAAGAGTGACCATAGCTATTTGGTAAGTTGCCCCGGCATTTTTGAGACCGAAAGGCATCACCTTGTAGCAAAACGTGCCCCAAGGGGTAATAAAAATGGTCTTCTCCATGTCATCTAGAGCCATCTTGATTTGATTGTATCCAGAAAATCCATCCATAAATGAGAATACAACAAAACTCGCAGTGTTGTCTACCAGAGTGTCAATGTGTGGTAGAGGGAAATCGTCCTTTGGACTAGCTTTGTTTAGATCCCTATAGTCAACACACATTCTCACCTTGTCGTCCTTTTTAGGCACAAGTACAATGTTAGTTACCCATTGCGGGTACTTTGCCACTGCAAGGAAACCAGCGTCAAATTGTCGTTTGACTTCTTCACGAATCTTCAGAGCCATATCTGGTCTTGTTCTTCGGAGTTTCTGTTTCACTGGCGGGCAGTCTGGCTGAAGCGGCAGCTTGTGTTCAACGATGTCGGTGTCCCAGCCCGACATATCCTGGTATGACCATGCGAATACATCCACATATTCTTGTAGTAGCTCGAACAATCTCTCTTTGACGCTTGCTTCAAGTGTGGTCCCAACTTTGACTTCTTTCTTCTCTTCCTCTGTGCCAAGGTTGATTGTTTCCACCGGTTCTTCATGTGGCTGAAGCGCTTTGGACTCGTGCTCGAGCAGCCTTGCCAATTTGTCGGGGATGTAACAATCTTCCTCACCCTCTTCTTCCGCTTGGTAAATAGGGGAGTCAAAGTTAATAGAGAGAGTAGAGTCATTGGATTCAACGAGGTTATCATTTATTCTGCATGTTTGAATGATTGATTTCTTTTAGAAAAGTAAAAACAAAAGATGCATAAATGAAAAGTTTTTTTTGTTTGAAAAGATTGCCATTTTCTTAAGAGAAAGCAAAATAAATAAATAATAAGAATTTAACAAAATGCCTTTCATTCACTAATAATGATTATTTGAAAATGAAAAGGGGCCCTACAACATGATCCATTAGCCTTGGGCAGAGCTAAGGATTTGAAAAGAAAAACAAACATTATTACTTTGACAAAGGAAAAATTTCAGGGATCTCAACCGCCTTCCAATTGTTCAAAGTTGTCTCACACCGGTAAACCAAACATGCCTCATTTTCATCTTTGGTGTTATCTCCTATTGTGTTGACCTGATCTCCATGGATGAATCTTGTGCTGAGGAATACTTCCTGGATGCTTCGGGTGTTGTCCTTTAAAGGGACTCGGGCTCTTTTCGCAGCGGAAGGCACATATCCCAGACCAAAGCGATCATGCTTCTCACGAACATCAATAAGCTGACCCCAACCTTCAGGGTTTCCTCCTTCAGTACTACACTTGGCGCTTTTCAAAGAAGCGAAAGATGAACAAACTTTCCCAACAGGGTCCTTCATCTACACAAAAGTGGCATTGGCTATTTCAAGATATTGGAAAGAAGTTTCCAAAGCGTCCTCATCAACCTCGATATACCTGAAGGATGAAAGGTGACTGACCATAAAGTCCTCCTTTCCAGAAATGATGATCAATTGATTGTGCACCACAAACTTCATTTTCTGATTTAAAATGGAGGTAACTGCCCCTACAGCATGAATCCAAGGACGCGCTAATAAGCAGCTATACGCCGGATTAATATCCATGACTTGGAAATTAATCGGGAATATATGAGGGTCAATCAATATGGGCAGTTTTACCTCTCCAATCACGGTTCTCCGGGAACCATCAAAAGCTTTCACTATCAAGTCACTGGGCTTCATAGCTGGTCCTTGATAAGATAACTTGGCAAGTGTTCTCTTTGGCATCACATTTAAAGAAGATCTGGTATCAACCAAGGCTCTTGTAAAAGCATCATCTTTTCACTTCACTAAGATATGGAGAGCGTGATTGTGATTTTGTCCATCTTCAGGTAATTCTTCTCCACTAAAGCTTAAAGTATTGCAAGTTGTGATGTTTGCAACCACCCCATCAAATTGGTCTTCTGTTATGCTTTGTGTTACATGAGCTTGGGCAAGCACCTTCAACAAAGCCTCCATATGGGCTTGGGAGTTCAATAGCAGAGACAAAATAGAAATCTTAGATGGTGTCTAATGCAGCTGATCTACAACCTTGTAATCGCTTCTCTTGATCAACTTCAAGAATTCAACAACATCTTGAGATTGGACCGCTTCAGGTTCTTTAGCAGGAGCTACAATTGTAGATTCCTTGGTTGGCGCTTGAGGAGTCACATTGAATTCGGGCGTATAAATTCGACCACTACAAGTTATTATGCTCATTCCTGCAATATTGGTGACGTCCTCATTCCCAATTTCTGTCACTTCGCCGTCTTCACTTCCTTCAACAACCTTGTCCACAACGATAATCTCATATTTCGAAGGCACGACCTTGGTGCTCTCATATGGAAACGGCGTAGGCATACAGATCTCAACAGGTGACTGATGAATATTTTCAGGAACCACTCTACTACTGTAGTATGGGATTTCAACTGGTTCAGGTAAATTTAAACAAGGTTCGATTACCAACACATCTTCATTCCTTGTAACGCTAGAGATTTGAAGCACTCCTTTGTTCATCAAGTCTTGAATGTTATCTTACACTGTCTGACACCCCCTTGGGTGTGTGGCACACTCTTCACAGTTGTCATGACGTACATCAATTAGGCCAGCTTCCACCAATCGGGCATGGAATGCTGCCAAAGGAGTCTGAACATCATCCATCTTCTCAACCATAACACCGGCATAGGCATCTTAAATGGAATTTACTGCAGGGTCTCCATGGGGAGGAAAAGGATTATTCTTCACATTCGGTCCCATATCCCTAAAAGATAGGATCTTGTTGTCGATCAGCTCATGAACCCTATGCTTTAGAGCATAGCAACCCTTTAGGTCATGTCAGGGGGCACACTCATGAAAATGACAAAGTGCATTAGGGTTGTACCATGGAGGCAGACGATCGGGTGGAGGTACCATAGGTCTAGGAACCACCAAACCCTTTTGTAACAGAGAGGGAAAAAGCTCAGTGTACGACATTGGAATTGGATTGAAGGTCGCCCTATCCCCTTGCCTCCTATTCTGATTCAGAGCATTTTGCCTCGGAGCTTGAGCTCTCGGTTGTTGATAGACAGGAGTGATACGTCTCATGACTGTATATAGAATATAGTCTATCGGGTACTTGACTGCAAGTGCACAGTCCAGTCGTTTTAGTTTTAAAAGATATCGAACCCACAAGGATCGGTGGTCAAACTAATGCTACCGACGTTACTATGTTTAGCTAAGGGAATGATTTTTAGAAGTTTGGTTGAAGAAACTTAAATCTAAGGGAAGTTAAGTTTTAAGAAAATATTAATAGAACGATATCAGTATGCAACGCATTAATCTTTAGGGATTCGATAAGTCACTGGTGTATAATTTAAGCACCAAATATCTTTAAGTAGAAAATACTTATTTAAAAGGCTTTTATCTCACACTCTCGTGATTTTTGATTTGGACTATACCTTTAAGTCAGAATGTATGCTCTCGATGTCCCATTTGAAGTTAAAAATACTTTTTAAAAATAAATAAGTTCTAATTGCTTTTAAAGTACTCTCGCTGTTTTTAAAATCAATGCCTAGTTTTTACTATCCAATTCGACCCTCGCGCTCTCGTAATTGTCGGTTCTCACCTTAGTTAATTTCCCACTCTCGTGGCAAAATCGTATTAAATAGCTTCTCACTCTTGTGACAAAGTTAATTAAATTTAAATTAAAAACCACAGCCAAAAAGATTGTTTGAGAAAAGAAGTTTTACACCGATTATTATTAAATCCTATCTAATTAAATTGTTACATACCGATACCGGTAGTTTAGTCGGACATGTTAAATAATGCAAACAAAGACGAACATAAACAGATCAACAATAAAACAGACATGATTACAATAATAATAAAGCAATAACAATTGAATAAAAACCTAGAAATTGGATTAACAGAATATGCCGAATCTTGAAGTACTTCAGCAGTCTTCCACAGGTCGGTAGGATTCTGCTCCTTCGAAGTAATCGCTTAGACTAAATTAAATAAATTGTAGTAGGTCCCTAGTGTAGGAAACTACTATTTTGGCTAAATGCAAAGCGGAAAGGAAAAAGGGAAAATCAAAGCTCTGAACGGTAAAAGAAAATTAATGTTGCGGAAGAAAAGTAAAAGACAAAATAGAATTGCCGTGAAAAAATGCAGAGAGAAAAAGGTCTTCAAAGTTGGCTTCCAAAAGAAAAATTAAGCGTCCCCGTAGGTTTCCATCTTTTTATATCCCTCATTAGGTCTTGGCAGTTGAGAGAAACGAGGATGACTCGGTTGTGTGAGGAAATCATGGGCAAGTGGTTGAACCCCGAGAATTTAAGCCTGTTGGCTCACTTCTGTTTGATTGTTTCAAGGCGCTGATCGTGGCCGCGTGACATTCTTGATGGGCCTGTGACGGTCATCACAGGATGGGTGTGTCGGTCGTTACATGCTTTGTGACGATCGTCACATCCACAAAGTTTGTATTCTCTGTTTTTTTCTATTTTTCTGCTGCTTTCTCTTCTGTTTCTTCTTATTTTCCTTCCTTTTCTATACTTTGGTCATTTAAGCATGGGGGTTGAAATACCTGCAAAAATAACTCGAACACTTGCGGAATAATCGGAATATAAATGAAAGTGTAACGATTATTGAGTGTAAATCAAGGCAAATATACGATGTATTTTCGCGTTATCAAACTCCCCTAGACTTGAATCCTTGCTTGTCCTCGAGCAAATAAAAATTGAAGACAGTAGTTAAACGCGAATATATTTCCAATTCGTACGTGGTTGCTAGGTACTTTTTTAAGATGAAAGATACTCCAGTAAAACACTAAAGACACAGTGACGACACAAGCAATAAGCATTAACGTAGATCTCTCCTTTGTACAAGCCAGTTTGAATCATGCTATTATAGCTCAACCTAGTGTTTCTCGTTCCTATTTCACCCGGTTTCATTCTAGCGCAATCACATTAAGCCATTTGCCTTCACACACACTTAGTGAAACAGCCGGTTAGTGACTTTGATCCTTTTCTTAGCACGGGGTCTGGTACACTAGTGTGGTACCCCTTTATATATCCCATTTGAAGGTTGTGGGGGATCAAACCGTAGTTCTCCCTACCGAGTCCAGTACCAGGTACTTCTGAACCAACCAACCGGGTTTTTCTGTTCCTTCCTTTTGTATCTTGCAACCGTTTGTATGGTTCATTTTTCAATTTCTCGATAGCAAAAGTATGAAGGATCTTCTTAATTCGTAGGCATTAATAACTTATATTCATCGGCTCTTCACATGGTTTGTGCTTAAGATGGTGTTAACTGCTAGTATAAACTACTAGGGGTTAATCTAGAACGGAGACTTAAGGTATCGGTATAATGGGTATTCAAACTGATCTCACAAAAGTGAGAGATATAAGGTGTCAGGACGGTATCAATCTTGTTAGATTTTTATCAGTTTCCTAACAGAACCTATGTAAGACAACCTATATACTCGTAGGGTATGCATTTAATCTTAAAAACAAAAATTTTGTTATGTCAAATTAGATATAAATGAATGAACGATGGTAACGACTAGATAGAGACAAAAAAAATTGTTATGCCTAAAAATAGAAACAAGTAAAGGAAAGATAAGGATTTCCTCCCACATTTAAACAAAGCATTGTCCTCAATGCGACAATATAGAGAAAAAGGGAAAAAAACACGAAGATCACTACTCGTCGTCACGATGTTGGCCTCTGCGCACTCTGGCTCTTTCTCGTGCATGCTCACTTCTTCCTTGTTGGGTAGGATCCAACCCCACATGCTGAGTGTACTTCTGGATGGCATCAACGCGATGTGTTAGGGCACTCATCTCTTCAAAAAGCTCCTCCATCCCCTGGTCGTGCCAGTTTGCATAGTCGTGTTGATCCCTCTGTATCTGCTGGATTGTTTGCATCATTTCTATCTAACGCTCCTCCATCCTCTGGTTGTGTTGCAACATCTCAACGTAGAAGTCTTCCATGGTGGCGGGTCGTCGCTCATTTCTTCGTTGGGCTCGGGAAGATGTCTCTACAGCGTACTCAGGAGGTGGTTGTGGCATTTCTCGGTCAAGTTCCTCTTCGACTTCATCTACTCCATTATTAGGATCTCTTTCATTTTCCTCAGGGGAGTTCAGATCAAAAATCCAATTTGCCATATTCTACGGATCTGTACGGTTCCTGTTGGGCATGATGAGGCTTCGAACTATCTTGTTTCTAACCACAGGATGATACTTCCCATCGTCTATGGCCTTGATGAGGTGTGAAGAATGGCAATAGTCAATGTCGAGGAACTCGGCTGGCAAGGCGGGTAAGTCAGCGAGCATATCCCCTAGATTAATGCCTAGTGCTATGGAGGTGATGATTCCTCCAAAATAGAACGCGTGGCTGCCTCTCATGCATGCAGCCTGTATGTTGGCTAATAGGAATGGGGTGGCATTGAACGCGATTGGGGTGAACACACAGTGAAGAAAGAAGAGTTCCTTAGAGTTTACCTTGTGATTGTTGACTCTTCCGAAAACTGTGTGCCCTGGGACTCGGTAGAAATATCTTATAATTGGGTTGTGGATGTAAGTTACGTTGAGTGTATCCCAGCTTGTGACGTTCATGCTGGTAAGGCTATGCCACACTCTAAATGTTATTTTTGACCATCCGTCAGGGATACAGTAGTGAACTCCCTCTCCATGTCGGAAGCTAAGCATTCGTGCTATATGGGTTTGGTTCAGGGAATACTTGGTACCGAACATTCTGAATGTGGCGACTCTGGTGGTGAACTGAGTTGCACCAGGAGGGGTAATGTAGGAGAAAGAACTTGGAATTCCAAGGTCAGCGCCTCGTAAGTTGGTTGCGGGTTGGTGCAAAGTTGCGTCAAGCCGGAGTTGGTCAACATCCATTCCACGCTGTAAGACCCCAATTTTGTCCCTAAGATCCCTCATGGCATCATATCATAGCATTGCATAGCCTCAAGGATCTTTGAGCATCTTGCCTTCCTTTCCTTTGGGTTGGGATCTCTAGAGAGTGGTTTGAGATCACCAGGCATTGTTTGCATTGTATATCATTTCTTTTCTTGTTTAATCACTAACCAAAAGCACCAAAAATATGTCATCTAACATTTGTTTTGCAGTCTAAGCAGTCATCAAGTTAGGCAATTCAAGGTTTTCCTTTGTACAAGAGAGGATGGTATGTTCTTGGTATGAGGACCACATAGTATTATCTTGAGCCTATATAAGCTAGAGGTTCATTTTGGAGCAAAATTCCCAAGTGGTTGAGGCTCAAGTTCATCAGGCATTGCCAAGGTCATCTGAGGACCATACAGTCAAATGTACAGTTAATTGGAGGCTTTGAGGTGTGGGAAATGATCTGAGACATCCCATTCATGTTCAAACAAGGTTTATTCATCATGTCAAACATCTATCTTGAAGATTTTGAAGTCAAATCAAAAGTTTCCCCAAATGGAAAGTGACCTGTAATTTCAAGTTTCCAAAAATGGCAAGTTTTTGGTCCACATTCAATTTCACTTTCCAACATCGAAGAAGCTTCAAATGAATTTTTGTCCAACATAAAAGTTGAAGATCTTTCTCTCCCATTCCCAAAAAGTCCAAGATCATGAGCATCTGATGAATGGTTGAGAAGTTATGGTCCAATGATTGCCAAGTATGATTGAAACTTCAAAGTGCCATAACTTTTGATCCAAAGCTCCAAATTGAGTCCCTCTTTTTGCATTATGCTTCTTATGATCAATATTTTCCAAATCCATCATTGCATTGCATGAAATTAAATCACATGATCATTTGTACATCCAAGTGCATTTTGGAGGGAAAATGCATAATTCAAAATTGGTGCATCATACATACAAAATACCAATCCAATCTTGCTCATGAGATGATTTTGAGTGAGTTTGAGCCATGCATGTGCACTGTTCACGTGTAAAATTTTCATGCACCATACACTTGCCAAAATTGGTCATTCACCTTACATTTCATTAATCCCAATTAACCAATACAAATTTTGATTAGCAAGGTGATTAAGACATGGTATAAAAGCTTAAGCATAACAGAATTTTCAGAAGAATCACATTCTAGATCTAGATTTGAGATTTCCCTCCAAATTTTCTCTCAATTGAAACTTCAAAATTCTTCACATAACATAGCAATTTTCTTGCATATTCTGGTTTATTGAGCATTGTTGATGAAGAATCAAGGTTCGATTTGAAGATTTTGGCCAAGATTCATGCACATCAAGCATATGAACATGAACATGGAGGTTCCAAATTAAGCTAGATCCAAGCCTTCTCAAGCATCAATTCGTGTACCAGACTTCATATCAAGGTTGGAGGAGAAGATTTGGAGCTGGAGAGCACTTGGATCCACTGTTTCAGTTCACTGTTCTTCAAGAAGGTCAGAAATCGAATCTCACCATTTGCTGTTTTATTGCCATGATTGTGTAGAGTTTTTCTCACTGATAATCCTTATATAAATATAATTTGATTTGGTGAAGAATTGCTTGAGATACATGAACTTGAAGTTTGGTTGATCATTATGTTTATCTTCGATCTGCTCTTGTTAGGAGGTATTAGCGTGAATTAGACTTAGATTTAGAATGCTGGTAACGAGACCTTTCGATTGGTACCATTTTTGCAAAATTCTGGAAAAAATTTGAGGAAGGTCACTGTAGCGCCGGCGTCTCATTGAGGAAGACGGTGGAAACCACCGTCCTCCACCGTGCATGAACAATAACTTAGGGTTTCTGGTTCAGCGCTTGCGTTTCACTGTTTGGACGCTATTAACCATGGCCTCACCAGTTCGATTCCTCATGCGTGCTGTTTTATTTTTCCAATTTCATTTCCTCTTCCAACTGAAACGGCAGCGCTTTGTACAAAACGCGCCTGTAACCTCTTGGTACTTGGTTCGATTCTGGCTTCAGTCATTTCTGAATTAATTTTTGCCTAGCGCGCCTTGTACATCATAAACCTTGGTTCGATTCTGGCATGTGTACTTGGAATTTAATTGTTATTTAGCGCTTCTTATGACTGGCGTCGCCCTAGTTCGATCCTTCATGATGCATTGTTCCAATTTTCATTTCACATTTCATTTTTCCATTTGATTTTCACCTTAATTCATTTTATTTTCATCCATTGCAAAAATCATAAAAAATAGAAAATGAATCCAAATAAATCCAATTTTTTTTCTACATGATCATTTGAATGTCTATTATTTTGTGATGCTGATTTCTTGATTTTATCATTTCTGGATTTTTAATTGAGATTGTGTGTTTGAACATGTATGCAAATCTACCATGCTTCAATCAATTGATTGTGAAAATCTCATACTTAATCCAATTGCCTTGAAATTTAACATGCTCATTCATGACATGATACATGATTTTTGAGCTTTTGTCTGGCATTTTTAGCATATTCCATCTCTATTTTGGATACATGAATGTATGGTGTGACAATGTGTGTCACACATTTGGATGTTGCTCTTGTTCATTTGCATTTCTATGTCAATTGAGCTTTTCTGATTCCAATTTTTTGCATGATGCTTGTGTTTAACATGTTGCGTGCACATAAAAAATTTCATGATCATTGGACTCATTTCTGTTTTAATATGGAATTTCTATTCTTGATGTCCAATTGTGATGCATTGTAATTGCCTTTGCCTTATCTTGTCCATTAGATGGCTTTGCTTATTGATTTGGATTTGATCCTTTTTAGGACATGTTCTTGATTAAATGTGCTTCATGTTGAACATCAACTTCTGTTTTGACTGTTTGCTTTGCCTTTGACCCTAGTATTTGCACTAGTGGTTTGTACTCACCATTTGAGCTTTGTATTTCAGGTTCAAGCAATTAGCTCAATGGATGATGTGATTTCATTACTTGAGATGCAAGTTGAATTGATTAACTAACTTTGATTGTGTTGTAGGTCCTTTGGTGTTGAACTCACTTGAATTGTGACTTACTTTGTGTACATATTGGAAACCACTGTTGTTGTCTGTTGGTTGTTTGTCTGAATGTGAATATTGACTGTTTGGCTTTTGTACAGGTACATTAGTCGCTTTTAGCTCTTACTTGAGCTTTGCTTTGCTTGTGGTTGGTTTACCACTTAGGTAATCTCTCTAACTCCATGTAGTCTGGAAGCCCTGTCGTTTCTTTTGGCAGGCATTTGGCTGAAGTCCTCCTTATGAGGTAATGACTGTGATTGTTTACATTTGTGCTAAAGACCTCATTGTCGAGGCATCTTACTTAAGTCCTCCTAAGTGAAGAGGCAATTGACAGATAGAAGGGATTTGCAATCAATCCCATGTTAATCGTTGAGTCGTTCATTATGCTCGCACTACGTGCTGATGCTCTTGAACCTAACCCAAAATCTTATATAGAGTCAGTCATGTGGAATAGGGTCCCTCATTCTGGATCCCCACACCTTCTTTGATTCAAGCTCACCCAGGTCAGGGTTAAGAGCATGAGGTTTAATCCTCATTTCCCTAACTCTCAATGTTAGTGGTTAAGAGCTCAAAAACACCCCTACAGTTTTGGCTTGTTTGTCGAGGTTGATATGACCCCTTGACTAAAGCCCAACTCTTGTCTGAGCCTCTTGTTTGTGTATAGAGTGTGATACTTGATTTCTTGTTTGCTTATTTATGCATCATTCATATGTTTGCTTTTCATACATGTTTGTTTCTGTTATGGAGTCAGATGTAAGACCATTGATTGGCTACCTGTTTCCTGTTTCCTTTGTGGAGTTAGATGTAAGACCATTGATTGGCTATCTTTTTCCTATTTTGTTTTATTTTGGAGTTGGATGTAAGACCATTGATTGGCTATCTGTTTCCAGCTTGTTTTGAAGTTGGATGTAAGACCATTGATTGGCACTCCGTTTCCAGTTTTTTGTTGTTCTCTTATGAGACCTTGTTTTATTGCTTTTGCCTTGTGCTTGTTGCCTATTCCAAAGGATGGTACTTACTTGGATCATCTACATATGATCTCAAGAGAGGAACTCCTAATGAAGTTTTGCTCCTCATCACACCTTTTTGTTTCCTTACAACCTCCACTTTCATGTTAACCCAAAACTAGAAAAACTTTTGTGCAAACATTTTCGCTTGTTTTCAAAACTAGAAACCTATGCCTTATGCCTTTGATTTTCAAACTTCATTTTCACTAATACTCATTGTAACTGAGCTCTAATTCATACTTTGACTATCTTTGTGAATACTTCTAATTGGTTAACTCAACCCACTCAATTGTTTTTGTGGCCCTTGTCCACTCCTTAATCAAGTTTTCATGCATTAGCCATAGATCTGAATTATCTTAGTGGTTGATGTAAATCTCACCTTTGTCCTTAGTGATTGAACTGTAAGACTTCCATGCTTATCATAGGGCATAATCCCTCACTAGCATGTCGAAGCTTTTCTCACATGGTGGACTTGTGGTTGTTCAGGTCGAGTTTTCTCCCTTTGATAATGAAAGACTTTAAGGCTTTTGTTTAAAATCAATCCACACATTTTTTTGGAAATCTTTTAGCCGAACTACGAGGTTTTGATCCTTATCTTTCATGAAAGGTACGTAGGCAATGGGTTCATCCATTCAAACACAAAAATAACTAACTTGTACATTCTTTTCTCATCTCTTCAATCAATGTTTGCACAATAAATATTTCATAAACAATAACCTGATACAACAAGTTGTGAAAAGGGCTCCCTAGGAGTACCTAGGATGTTGTGGGTGATACAGTACCATAAGAGTGAGAAAGAAGAAGAAAGATGTAATTCTCATGTATTGATTATTAATAGAAAGGGTACAGAGGCACTTATATATAGAAACCTCAAGACTAACAAACTGTACAGCTGGCATACAGCTGTAACAGCACTACACAATAACAAACTAATAGTAAACTAATCTACTCTCTATTAGTCCCCCTTAGAAACTGAGGGTGTGTCAACTAAACTAAGTTTATTGAACACTTTCAGTTTGTCACACAGTGGTAGGAACTTGATGGCTGAGAGAGGTTTGGTCAACAAGTCTGCCCACTGATCTTGAGCAGGAACATGCTGAAGGTGAGAAAAACAAGAAAGGGGGGGTTTGAATTGTTTGGAAAATAAGCGCTTTTTCAAAAAGAAAATCACACAAGGATTTTTATACTGGTTCGCTTATAACACAAAGCTACTCCAGTCCACCCGGCCAAGGTGATTTCGCCTTCAACAAGGACTTAATCCACTAATCTTGAAAGATTGTTTACAAACAACGTCTAAGAGAAAGATCTCTTAGTCCTCTCAAGTCTACAGACTACACAGAGTCACTTGAGGAAAATAAAACAATAGATGAAAGCTTATGTAATCTAGAGTGCTTCTAAGATAAGCAAATATTACAACAATAAGAACAAAGTATTTCACGTACTAAGCAAAAGCTTCGTGAAGATTGAGAGAATAAACAGTATTTTTGTGTGTTGAAGTTTCAGTAAAAATCTTGTTGTATATGTTGTGCGCTGAATGTTGATTTGCAGTCCTTTATATAGAAGAGAAGGATCCGTTGAAAAATCATGGCAGATAATAACTCTTGAATAATAATTTATGCCATATCTTATGTTGCTTGTTGTCAAAGCAACTTTCACTTCTTGAATGACTACTTACCACAAATAGTTCCTTATCATTTGTATTTTTGGAGTTAACGTCTCTTCCTGTATTAGGAAATCCATTTCCATAACTTTATTTGAAGTTAACGTTACTCTTCCTTATTTAGCAATTCCATAATCTTAGTCTTCATGTTTCTAGAGATCTTGGAATCTGCTATCTAGCTTCTGATGTTGATCTCTTGAGTTCTGATGATTTCTTCAGATAGCGCCAAGAGCTTCTGAAGTTTGACATACCGTTGTTCAGAATCAGAACTTCTAGAGCGTACTTCTTGTTCAGATGCTTATGATATTTTGCTGTTTTGCTCAGAGTTAGACTTTCTTGAACGTGTTTCTACTTCAGATGCTTCTGGTCTTCTGATAATGTGTATCTGATATGATTATGTATCTGATCAATTCTTCCTTCTTTCCTTAGAACCCTGCACACTTAGAAACTTTTCGTTAGGGTGCCATTTTTGGTTTCATCCTTTGTTATCATCAAAATCATGGAATCTGATGTAGAACAATTTTTGTTCTTACAATCTCCCCCTTTTTGATGATGACAAAACAAACTTAATTAGCAGATGAAACATAAACAATATCAGATCAGATAGACAAGAGCTCCCCCTGAGATAGGCTAGGGAGTTCAGAAGTTCTTACCAGAGCTTCCAAGCAATGAGGTTTCTTGATACCTTCTGCAATTTCTTAAGTCTAGAGTCTAGAGTTAGATAAATTTATTTTTAAGAAAAAATATGTTGCAGAGTGCTTAAGGTATTTAGACAGTATTTTCATCAGAGCTATTAATGACTTCTCCCCCTTTTTGTCAGAATCAAAAAGACATAGCAAAAAATAAATAATTGAAGAGAAAAACATTGTATTCAGATAAAAAGCAACAGAGGCAAAAAGAACAAGTAAACATCAGAAACAGAGAAATCAGAGCAACAAGCAATAAGTCCTAAGTGCCTAGGGGTTCGGAGGCGGAGGCATTCTCTGAAGCAACATAGCCAGCATGTTCTGAATGTTGTCGTTGATAGTGTCTTGCTTATCCATTCTGGCCCGGAGTTCCTTTTGATCTATCTTCAGTTCTTCCAGAGTCTGGAGAACCATGGGAACAACAGAGGAGGACTCCCCCTGAGTCAGAGCCTGCTGTGCTTCAGCAGCGGCCATTGCTTCAGCTTCAGCAGCAGCTTGTGCTTCAGCTTCGGCAGCAGCAACAGCAGCAGCATCAGCCAGAGCTTTAGCTTCAGCTTCCTTTACCCTTAGAATTTTAGCTTCTCTTGCTCTTTCTTCCTCCAGCCTTCTAGCTTCTTCTTCAGCTTCCTTTTCCAATCTCTCTTCCTCTAGCCTTCTAGCTTCAGCTTCTCTTGCAAGTCGTTCCTGGAGTCTTGCCTCAGCATCTCTGATGTAGCCATTTCTGACTTGTTCAGAGATGTGCTTCAGTCTAAAAGCCTCAGAGGTCATCCAGCCAATGACTCTGTTCCAGTGTGTCCTTACAGAGTCAGGATCATCACTGACTTCAGAGTTAGTGGTCAGAGACTTGACCTTTTGTACTGAAGCCCCTGCGACCAGCATTATGGCTTCCTCAAGGGTAGGTACAGAAAGGTTTGGTTCAGAGGTTTGAGGTGAAGATGTTGGAGGGCTGAGATTTAATGTGAGAGGTTCAGATTCTGCTTCAGGTTGAGGTTCAAATCTTTGGGGTGAAGCATAAAGAGGGTTTAAGTCTAATGGTAAAGGTTCAGTTTCAGCTTCAGGTTCAGGTTCAGCGGAGGTGTTTGGAGGGGTGATATCAGAGGTGTGGAGGTCAGAGGGTTGAGTTTCAGAAGGTTGGTCTTCAGAAGTAATGTTGGTTGTTTGTTCTGGTGGAGGTGAGTTGCTTCAGATTGTGTTTGTGTTGGTTGTTATGAAGCAAGGTTTTGAGCCTGAATTTGGGCTAAGGTTGGGGAGTCAGGGTCAGAGTATTCTTGGTCAGAGGAGATTTCAAGGTATGGGGGTGATTCTGGGGCTGAAGATGAAGAGGAACTGGTTCGGTTCAGTTCTTCAACTTCAGATAAAGGTAGTGTTGTATGGGCAAGATTAAATTTTGGTCGAGGTTCTGAGGTTCTGGTTGTAGAAGGTGGGGTTTCAGAGGTTGTGTATATGGGTTGTGTTGGGAGAGGATTAGAAGAAGCCATAATTTGTTCAGAGGGAATAGAGGAAGCAGACATACCAGTAGTTTCTTGCAGAGGCGCTGGAGATCTGGTCCCAGAAGTTTCTCCTATCCTTGCTCTCTTTGCCTTAGAAGATTTATGCTTAGAGGGACCTCTTTTGAATCTGACAAAGTCTTCTTCTGATTCCAGACAGTCGTCCAATCTGAAGTCAGAGATATCAACTCCTTCATCCTTCAGACGCTGCATGTAGAGGAGGATTGCATCTACAGGTTCATTCTTGAAGAACCTTGCAAGACCATGGGGCAGCTTCCTCTGATCTTTCAAGGCATCCCAGGAGGTATCCATAGTGGGTCTGACTTGAATCTTCTTCAGAATTCCCATACTCTTGAGATTTCTGGCATTCAGAGGCTTTCCAGTATCTATAGCTAGATCATCCATCAGCCTGTTCTTCTCCAGATGATCTACCAATCCATTCTCAATGAAAACATCAGATATAAGACTTCCAGGAGGGATGTAGGATCTGGGCTTCATGTTGTTTCTGGTTTCCCTCACAGAGTCTCTGAGGTATCTGAAGAGAAGTGCAGGAAGGCAGAGCTTCACACCCTTGTGAATGCAATAAAGTATGCACTTCTGATCTGCATTGATGTAGTCAGAGGAGTTTGATGCTGGGCGATGATGAATGGTTCCCAGAATGATCTTGAGCCATACTCTGAGGTTCTGATGAAGCTCTTTGTTCTTTGAAGGATTTCCTTCAGTGTTATGTTTGAAGATGGTTGGATTGATCACTTCAGCAATGCGCTTTGACCTAGGGTTGATGTTGTAAATCCTTTTTCCTCCAGTTTTCTCCATGTTTAGTAAAGAAGCAATTGACTTTTCAGTAATTACTATCTTTACCCCCAATACGAAGGAGACGATGAAGTGGTCATCAGCATCAGCAAATCTCCAGAATTCTTTGATGCGATTTGGGTAAATGGGACCATAAAGCCTTTGGAAGTAGTTTTCCCACCCTTGTATACGGAGTTCTTCAGTAAGATCTACTCCATTTCTTCTCATGTTGTCGAAGTCCACCAGTGTTTCACATAACACATCCAAGCCCTCAAAGGGAGTTGCTAGGTTAATGTGAGGTAGACGATCAAGGATATGGGGTTCCTTGTACACTGGAGTAATGGAAACTCCTGTAACGGTTGGAGTTGGAATGCTTGAGCTTTGAGCAGTGGTGTTGGATTCCATTTGCTGAGAAAAGTTGAAAACTTGTTGTTGTTGAGCATCCATAGTTGATGAAGAAGAAGGTGAAGAAGAAGTGTTTGCAAAAATGCTTCAGAGAGGGTTTGAGAGTGAGTGAGAGTGATAGTGTGTGAAATGTGAGAAAAGTGTTTAAATACCCTAAATGAAAACACATGCAAAACGACACACATTTTAGCGTTAGCACAAGAATCAAGTTAGCACGCTTGGGGGGAGACATGATTAAGGCTCATTAATGAGGGTCTAATCCCAACAGTATGCACACTGCTCGAGGAGATCTCAAACATTTCCCTTTGATTTTCTTCTGGACAGCTGTCTAGAAGTTCTAGGGTTGGACGCTAAGTGCTCCACGTGTTGATGTATCTGATCTTTCAGGAATACCAAAGGATTGGTTCCTGGAGATTTCTAACTCAGATATCTTCTTAATTGGTAGAAGTATCAGAGTCAGAGGCAGAAACACATTTGTTTATGTCAGAGTCTCATTTTACATCTTCAGAGCCATACTTCATTCAGGGCAATTTTGAATGTTCAGATTTTCTATGATAAAAAGAAATCTATCTTCAGCTAGAGGCTTAGTAAAGATATCTGCCCATTGATGATCTGTATCAATGAACTTCAATGTTACTATCCCTTTCTGAACATAGTCTCTGATAAAATGATGTTTTATTTCAATGTGTTTAGCTCTGGAATGTAGAATGGGATTCTTACTTAGACAAATGGCAGCAGTATTATCACAGAAGATAGGAATGTTACTCTCAAAAATTTGCAGATCTTCTAACTGATGCTTCATCCAGAGCATCTGAGTTGTGCACAGTGATGCTGAGATATATTCTGCTTCTGCAGTTGATAGAGCGATAGTTGACTGTCTTTTGCTAGCCCAGGATATTAGATTATTTCCAAAAACCTGGCAATTTCCAGATGTGCTTTTTTGTTCTAGTCTATCTCCTGCATAATCTGCATCATAGTAACCAGAAAGTCTATACTTTGATGTTTTCTTATACATCAGGCCCAGGTTAGGAGTTCCTTTCAGATACTTAAGAATTCTCTTAACTGCTGTTAAATGAGATTCTCTAGGATCTGATTGGAATCTGGCACAGAGACAGACACTAAAGAGAATATCAGGACGAGTAGCAGTCAGATAGAGAAGAGAGCCTATCATACCTCGATAGAGCTTCTGACAAACCTTTGCGCTTACTTCTTCTTTTTCAAGAATGCATGTTGGATGCATTGGAGTTTTTGCAGAGTTGTAGTCAGCCATGTCAAATTTCTTCAGAACATCTTTAATATATTTGCTTTGATGAACATATGTAACTTCTGAAGTTTGGTTAATTTGAATTCCCAAAAAGAACTTTAGTTCTTGCATTAAGCTCATTTCAAATTCTGCCTGCATTAACTTAGAGAATTCTTGACAAACAGAGGTGTTAACTGAACCAAAAATAATGTCATCAACGTATATCTGGCATATCATGAGATCATTGTTAAGGTTCTTACAGAAAAGTGTGGAGTCAACTTTCCCTCTGATAAAATTGTGTTCCAGAAGAAAATTGCTTAAACGTTCATACCAAGCTCTGGGAGCTTGTTTAAGTCCATATAAAGATTTTTTAAGTTTAAAAACATGTTCTGGAAAGTTTGGATTTTCAAGACCTGGAGGTTGGTTGACATACACTTCTTCTGATATATAACCATTAAGGAATGCACTCTTGACATCCATTTGATATAATTTAATAGAATGGTTAATATCAAAAGATACAAGAAGACGAATAGATTCTAACCTTGCGACTGGAGCAAAAGTTTCATTATAATCAATACCTTCTTGTTGACTATAACCTTGAGCTACCAGTCGAGCTTTGTTTCTGACGACTTCTCCTTTCTCATTCAGCTCGTTTCTGAATACCCATCTGGTTCCAATAACGTGAGTGCCTCTGGGCTTTGGAACAAGATCCCAGACATCATTCTTTGTGAATTGATCTAATTCTTCTTGCATGGCTGAAACCCAGTCGTTATCTTGAAGTGCTTCATCACAGGACATAGGCTCAATCAGAGACACTAGTCCCAGAGGAGTATCTTCAGAGGTCCTGAAGGTAGATCTGGTTCTGACAGGTTCGTCCTTGTTTCCCAGAATCAAATCTTCAGATATGTTGATACGACTTTTGACTTTCTTTGGGATTTCTGGGGATTTAATTTCTTCAGAGTTCTGAGTGACAGTTGCTTCTAGAGCTTTATCAGAACCTGCAAGAGTGATTTCTAAATCTGCAAAATTTTCAACTAGCTTTGACTTTTCAGGGTCAAGCTTATCATCAAATCTGACATGAATTGATTCTTCCACAATTTTGGTTTCTGTGTTATATACTCTGTAGCCTTTAGAGCGTTCTGAGTATCCTAACATAATACCTTTCTGTGCTTTGGAATCAAACTTGTTCAGATGTTCTTTAGTGTTTAAGATAAAGCAAGAACATCCAAAAGGATGAAAATATGAAATGTTTGGTTTTCTTCCTTTACACAGTTCATAGGGAGTCTTTTCCAGAATAGGTCTTATAGAGATTCTATTCTGAATGTAACACGCTGTATTTACAGCTTCTACCCAAAAATGCTTTGCCACATTAGTTTCATTGATCATGGTTCTGGCCATCTCTTGGAGTGTCCTATTCTTCCTCTCTACAACTCCATTTTGTTGTGGAGTTCTAGGGCAGGAGAAATCATGGGATATTCCATTAGAGTCAAATAATTCTTCAAAATCTTTGTTTTCAAATTCTCCACCATGATCACTTCTGACTCTAATAATTTTAGCATCAAATTCTTTTTGCACTTTGGAGCAGAAACTAGTGAATACAGAGTGAGACTCACTCTTGTGCTTTAGGAATTTCACCCATGTCCAGCGACTGTAATGATCAACAATGACTAGTCCATACTTCTTTCCATTGACTGATGCTGTTTTCACAGGACCAAATAAGTCAATGTGGAGAAGTTCCAGAGGCTTAGAGGTAGAAACAACATTTTTCTTTTTAAAGGATGTTTTTGAAAATTTTCCTTTCTGACATGCTTCACACAGAGCATTTGAAGAAAACTTCAGTTTAGGTAGGCCTCTGACTAACTCGAGTTTATTTAGCTGAGAAAGTTTCCTCATGCTAATGTGGCCCAAGCGTCTATGCCATATCCATTGCTCTTTGTGAACAGACATCAGACATTTAACATTTTGTTCTTTTAAATCAGAAAGATTAATTTTATAAATGTTGTTTTTCCTTTTGCCTGTGAAAAGGACAGAGCCATCGTTCTGATTAATGGCTTTACATGTTTTTTGATTAAAGATTACATCATAACCGTTATCACTTAATTGACTTATGGATAACAAGTTATGCATCAATCCTTCTATGTAAAGGACATCAGATATAGAGGGAAGAGTACCATTACCAATAGTTCCGGAGCCTCTGATCTTTCCTTTCTGATCTCCTCCGAAACCTACAAATCCAGCGTCTTTAAGTTCCAGACTTTGGAACATAGACTTTCTTCCCGTCATGTGTCGCGAGCATCCAGAGTCCAGGTACCATGACTGGTGTCTGAACTTTGCTGCATAGGATATCTGCAACATACACAATATTATCTTTCGGTACCCAGAATCTCTTGGGTCCTTTCTGATTAGTTTTCCCAGAGTTTCTTATGACTTTGGGTTTTCTAGCATTTTCAAATTTTTGTTCTTGTGTGTGTGTATAGTGATATGAAAATGGAGATTTAAGTTGGTCACTAGAAGAAGTTTTAACTTCCTTAGGATCATACCCAATTCCCTTTTTATTGTTCTGACTAACTCCATAAATCATGGATGCCATAATACTCCTACCTATTCCATTTTTCAGAAATTCTTGAAAGGCTTCTTCGTATTCAAAAATAATTTTATTTGAAGTTTGTGGTGCTTGAGACAACGCTTCTTCTAATTTTAAGCTTTTTCTTTTTGCTCCATCTCTTTCTTGTGTTAAAGATTTGATTGTGTCTTCTCGCGCTAGAATTGTCATCTCAAGCTTGCCACATTCTTCAAATTTTGCTTTAAGACAGCCTTTTATGTTTTTAAGCTTTTGTTTTAATTTCTGATATGAGCTAAGAGTTTCTGACAAGCATGATTCTAGATCAGATCGAGAGAGTTCAGAGAATACCTCTTCAGATTCTTCATCTGAGCTGCTTCTGGATGTGGTAGCCATAAGTGCCACGTTGGCCTTTTCATCAAAGTCAGATTCTGATGACCCAGATTCACTATCATCCCAGGTAGCCATTAATCCTTTCTTTGTCCTGAAGGTATTTTTCTTGAAACTTTCTTTTCTAGGATTGTCTTTCTTTAGCTTGGGGCATTCATTCCTGTAGTGACCTGTTTCTTTACATTCATAACAAGTAATATCTTTGTTAGTTTTACCTTTTGAGGTTGATTCTGATCGATCCCCTCTGGGTCTTGGTCTTCTGAAGTTGTTGTTCCTCTTTTTCCAGAGTTGTTTAACTCTTCTGGTTAGGAGGGACAATTCTTCTTCATCATCAGAATCTTCTAGTTCAGAGTCATCAGTATCTTCAGTTTCTGCCTGGAGAGCTTTGGTTCTGTCAGGTTTGCGTCTTTCATATCTGGATTTTAATGTTATGGACTTGTTCCTTTTCTGAGGCTTATCTTCCTCTAGTTCTATCTCATGACTTCTGAGGGAGCTAACAAGTTCTTCAAGACTGATATTGTTCAGATCCTTTGACAGCTTCAGAGCAGTAACCATGGGTCTCCATTTCTTTGGCAGACTTCTGACTATCTTTTTGACGTGGTCTGCAGTTGTGTATCCTTTGTCTAGAACTTTGAGGCCTGCAATCAGAGTTTGGAATCTAGAGAACATTGCCTCTATGGCTTCATCATCTTCCATTTTGAAGGCTTCATATTTCTGGATAAGCGCCAGAGCCTTTGTCTCTTTGACCTGAGAGTTTCCTTCATGAGTCATCCTTAGAGAGTCAAGTATGTCTTTGGTTGTTTCTCTGTTGGTGATCTTTTCATACTCGTTATAAGATATAGCGTTGAGGAGTATGGTTCTGGCCTTGTGATGATTCTTGAAAACTCGCTTCTGATCATCTGACATCTTACTTCTGGGAACTTCAGCTCCATCCTCTGTGACAGGAGGTTTGTATCCATCTGTGACAATGTCCCAGAGATCAGCATCATAGCCTAGAAAGAAACTTTCGATTCTATCTTTCCAGTAATCGAATTTCTCTCCATCAAAGACAGGAGGCTTAGCATTGTAACTATCCTTTTCATTTGTGTGGGCCATAGTTTTTCTCGTTCTGGATCTCTCTACACTGTTAAGTGTTTGATTAGAAAATCAATAACAGAGCCGGAGCTCTGATACCAATTGAAGGTGAGAAAACCAAGAAAGGGGGGGGTTTGAATTGTTTGGAAAATAAGCGCTTTTTCAAAAAGAAAATCACACAAGGATTTTTATACTGGTTCGCTTATAACACAAAGCTACTCCAGTCCACCCGGCCAAGGTGATTTCGCCTTCAACAAGGACTTAATCCACTAATCTTGAAAGATTGTTTACAAACAACGTCTAAGAGAAAGATCTCTTAGTCCTCTCAAGTCTACAGACTACACAGAGTCACTTGAGGAAAATAAAACAATAGATGAAAGCTTATGTAATCTAGAGTGCTTCTAAGATAAGCAAATATTACAACAATAAGAACAAAGTATTTCACGTACTAAGCAAAAGCTTCGTGAAGATTGAGAGAATAAACAGTATTTTTGTGTGTTGAAGTTTCAGTAAAAATCTTGTTGTATATGTTGTGCGCTGAATGTTGATTTGCAGTCCTTTATATAGAAGAGAAGGATCCGTTGAAAAATCATGGCAGATAATAACTCTTGAATAATAATTAGTGCCATATCTTATGTTGCTTGTTGTCAAAGCAACTTTCACTTCTTGAATGACTACTTACCACAAATAGTTCCTTATCATTTGTATTTTTGGAGTTAACGTCTCTTCCTGTATTAGGAAATCCATTTCCATAACTATATTTGAAGTTAACGTTACTCTTCCTTATTTAGCAATTCCATAATCTTAGTCTTCATGTTTCTAGAGATCTTGGAATCTACTATCTAGCTTCTGATGTTGATCTCTTGAGTTCTGATGATTTCTTCAGATAGCGCCAAGAGCTTCTGAAGTTTGACATACCGTTGTTCAGAATCAGAACTTCTAGAGCGTACTTCTTGTTCAGATGCTTCTGATATTTTGCTGTTTTGCTCAGAGTTAGACTTTCTTGAACGTGTTTCTACTTCAGATGCTTCTGGTCTTCTGAGAATGTGTATCTGATATGATTATGTATCTGATCAATTCTTCCTTCTTTCCTTAGAACCCTACACACTTAGAAACTTTTCGTTAGGGTGCCATTTTTGGTTTCATCCTTTGTTATCATCAAAATCATGGAATCTGATGTAGAACAATTTTTGTTCTTACACATGCTCCACAATTAGGTTCTTAGAGATCACTTTCTCCCTTACAGAAAATATGTCCAATTCCATATGTTTTGTCCTATTGTGCAAAACAGGGTTATGTGCAAGAGTTACAGTGCTTAGGTTATCACAAAGCAGTTTAGGAGTGTGAAATCTGCAGTGAAGTTCCTGCAATAGAGACTGCACCCAGATGATTTCAGATGCTAGATGAGCCATGCTCCTGTACTCAGCTTCAGCACTTGACCTTGCCACCAACTGCTGTTTCTTGGACCACCAAGAAATAAGATTAGGACCTAGAAATAAGCAAGCTCCTGAGGTTGACCTCCTGTCATCAGGATCTGATGCCCAGTCAGCATCACAGAAACCAAGTAAAGACAGAGGTTAATGAGGCACAGCAGGCTGAATCAATAAACCATAGTGCAGAGTCCCACTAAGATATCTCAGTATCCTTTTAACTGCTTTCCAATGCTCTTCCAAAGGGTTTGACAGAAATTGGCACACTTTATTAACAGAGAACGAGATCTCAGGTCTGGTGAGTGTAGCATATTGAAGAGCACCCACCACAGACCTGAACTGTGTGGGATCAGAGACTGGTTCAGACCCAAACCTAGAAAGTTTACTAGTAGACACCATGGGAGTGGGCATGCCATTGGCATTGAGCATGTTTACTTTGGCTAGCAGATCAGTCAAGTATTTGGCTTGGGAAAGAAGCAAGGAACCATTGGGCAGATGAGTCACTTCTATGCCAAGGAAATAGTCCAAATTCCCAAGCTGTTTGAGGGAGAAATCGGAATTTAACTTAGTAATTAAGCCACTGATAAAAGCAGAAGAATTGTCAGTGATGATTATATCATCAACATACACCAAAACCATAATGCTTAGGCTGCCAGTATGAAGGAGAAAGAGGCTAGGATCACACTTGCTAGCATGTGTCGCAACCTGGAAAATACAGTGCGCAAAAAAAACAACCGGCGAAAGAAAAAGACAGAAGAGTCGCCACCGTGCGTTATTCATCCCAAAGGAGGGAAAGGAAACGCTCGAAATAAACCTGGAAAAGGAAAGGACAAGACGGGGTCTCGCAACCAAATCTTGGGTTCGGGAGTCGGTTATGCGAAGGGAAGGTATTAGCACCCCTACGCATCCATAGTACTCTACGGGATCCACTTTTGTGGTTTTCGTCTAAAGGGTGTGGGTTTACCTAATGTGTTTATTTACTAAAAAGGTTAAGAGAAATGACTCGCGCGGATGTCGCATCCACTGCATACGTATCTCATCTGAATATGAGAATCAGAGTCTTCGTAGCTCGGCTGACCTATGGGTTGGGGGATGTGTGCTCGCTAAGACATCGCGTCTTATGCCTACGTATCTCATCTGGAATGAGAATCAGAGCAAGCCGTAGTTCGGCTAACTACGGGGTTATGGATTGGGTTTTGGACGAACGACTTACTCGCCTGTAGTAGAAGGAGTAAACGTATGTTATGGAGAAGAAAAATCAATGAAGGGTTTGTTTGCATTGTAGGAACGCGCATGCAAAAGGGTAATGAGGATAAGACCTCATAACTCTTAACCCTGGACAAAGGAACCTGCATAAAGTAAACACAAAAACATTGCCTCCTATCGAGGTCTTCCAGTTAGGAAAGTAGTAAAATGCGGGAAAAATGTAAAAGTACCACGCGGATAAAGATCCGAAGTAACAGCAATTAGAGGAATGGGAAACCCTGAGATCCTTCCAAGCTAACATCATCAAAGAAAGTGGGTCAGTACAGGTAATCGGAATGAACATTCAGGGGTTATCCCACAAATAAAGTGGGAAACCACGCAAGTTAATCCTGCAAAAGTCATGCGCCTTCACAAAAACTCAACAAAAGGGTTAGTGAAACAAGATAGGGTAACGAAGAGTTACCCCCAAATCAAAATGTAACCACATGAATAATTCCATCAAAATTCACAAAAAGCTCACAAAAGGCAACCAAGGGTAGGAGGCCTAAACCTCTTGTCAAACACATGCATCAAAAGGGTATCAAATTCACCCATAATACCTCATACATTTAGAGCATTCAAATTAAAGGCATAAAGATGATGGATATAGGGCAAACCTGATTGGAGAGCTTGATTGAAATTGAGTTGCACCCGTGAGGTTTACAAAACAATCTTTAGGGTTTATG
The DNA here is from genome assembly GCF_024323335.1 of Lathyrus oleraceus. Lineage (NCBI taxonomy): Eukaryota > Viridiplantae > Streptophyta > Magnoliopsida > Fabales > Fabaceae > Lathyrus > Lathyrus oleraceus. The sequence goes on along the minus strand of NC_066583.1, from coordinate 13,131,453 downwards.
TGAGGCAGAGGTGATTCTGTGAAGTTGAGTTCCCTTCAGGGTTTGGAGGCTGCTCTAAACTCTGTTAGTTCTTCTCTCACTATCTTTTTCCTCAGAGTTTTGTTCCAAGGAAACCTCGGAGTATTTTGCTTCCCCCTTTTTCTCAAGTGAAGCCTTGGTATTTATAGACTGAATTTCATGGCTTTGTGGGCTCAAATGAGGGAGACCCAAGTCCAAAAAAATTTGTTATATTTTATTTATTTATTTAATTAATTTTATTTATTTATTTATTTTTAACTCTTTTTTTTTCTTTTTTTTTTTCGTTTTTTTTTTTTTCGTTTTTTTTTTCATTTTCATTTTTTTTTTTTTTTTTTTTTTTTTTTTTTTTTTAAGTTTCTTGGATCTAATTCTGATTGACATGATGAAATGCAATGTATCTAATGTTAAATGACCTAAAAATGAATGTATGCATGAGGTGTAAAGCGTATGCTTCCCGGAAAAATGAAGGGTAAATTTTGGGGTATTACAGCTGCCCCTATTCAATCAACTGGAGACCCGGAAAGAAGATGACAGCTGCTTTCGTACTTTCGAGGTATCAAGGGATTGAATACAATAAAAGCCCAAAAATTTGCACTGAAGTGAAGTGAAGTGACAATGCCTATCAGAATCGGCAAAGAGGTGGCCTTGAAAGAAGAATCGGTTTGGTACGGTGAGAGTCAGTCTGATTACCGAAAAAGAATGTTAACTTGGATACCAAAATAAATGGTAACACAGAAATAACCATGGCCTGAATGCCACAAGTTGCATCGACCTGAACGTCGGAAACTTCTTCGATCTGAACATCAGAAAACTGGCCTGAATGCCACAAGTTGCATCGACCTGAACGTCGGAAACTTCTTCGATCTGAACATCGGAAAATTGGCCTGAATGCCACAAGTTGCATCGACCTGAACGTCGGAAACTTCTTCGATCTGAACATCGGAATATTGGCCTGAATGCCACAAGTTGAATTGACCTGAACGTCGGAAACTTCTTCGATCTGAACATCGGAAAACTGGCCTGAATGCCACAAGTTGCATCGACCTGAACGTCGGAAACTTCTTCGATCTGAACATCGGAAAATTGACCTGAATGCCACAAGTTGCATCGACCTGAACGTCGGAAACTTCTTCGATCTGAACATCGGAACACTGGCCTGAATGCCACTTCGGTCTGGATACCGGAAAACTGGCCTGAATGCCACTTCGGTCTGGATATCGGAAAACTTCATGCCTGTCAGCATCGGCAGAAATAGGGAAAGATAATAGAGGCGGCGCATGGGCCAATGAAACTTGCTGGGGATAACAAAGGTAAGTCATGAACAATCTTCAGTCTGAGTACTGGAAACAACTTCTAGCTTATCACTTGGGATACCGAGAATGTTTTATGCTCACGTGCGTATGTTTGAATCTTTCAATGGCGTAATGCTCCATGAAAATGGAAATGCTACGCGATTTGGGAGGATGCAATGCAATATGATTCTACATGCAGGGATGCGAAATGCTGGGTAGAATGCCAAGCTGAGGCAAGGGGATCTGCTAGGGAAATGATCACCATCTTCTGGACCTTGGCAAGGCTGCTGTAGATGCAGAGCGCAAAGAATTATGTGGGGAAATGACCCGCCACACGGTGTTCTAGCAATGACGAAATACCGAGGTTCTGACTGCGGAGAGAACGACACTGAACACCTGCTGTTGGGGAAAGCGATAGTGGTTCTGGCAACCACGATCTGTGAAAGATGACTCAACAGGGGAAGCAAACACTGATACGGTACCGAGGTTCTGCTTCAAGGAAAGAAACCATGGATCTGGCATTGGGATTATCGATCTGGCCTCGAACTCTAAGGAGCAGCCACTTCTGCTGGGAAGATACAGTCTGGCAATGTCAACTCCGCTGGGGATATATAGTCTGGCACTGTCAACTCTACTGGGGAGTGTATGTCCTGAAACAAACGCTTGGGGAAGTACAGTGGTGAGAACCTGCTGGGGATTGAAGAATCCAACACTCTGATCAGCTCTGCAGGGATAAGACACCAGATTCGTCTGTTGGCGACTTCACTGGGGAAGATATTCACGATCATCTGCAGGGGATTTTAAGGAAATGCCCCGAGGGTATCTGTTCTGAATAGACGATCCAAAGCACTTAAAATTTACAGCAATTTTAAATGTTTATTGAGCATGTACCTGTAAAGCCCTTATGTGTCATGATGCAATGTTTATCAAAAATTCGGACGTCATTTTTGCAAACAAAACAGTAAAATGAAAACAGAGATATACTGAATAACATGATTTTATTGATTGAATGGCCTCTGAATAGGCATTTACATCAGGAAGCAATCCCTGGAAAGAGGTAATCGCACAAAAGATAAAAACAGAAATTAATCTAATGGCAATGTGAAATGGATTTCTATTGGGTTCCAATTCTGCTATGACTTGCCCGTCTTCAAGATCCTCCAGATGATCAGCCTTCTGAAAAGGTGATTGGACTGTTTCCTACCTTTCGAAAATTTCCAGTCATCGACATGAGATGAGATTCAGAACTAACTTTGAACGCAGTCATTCGCTTAATCCCTAACTTTTGCCTGGATCGCCCTTTTCGGGTTTTCAATCCACCGGGATACCCATTTTTGCCTAAGTTGCCTTTTCAAGTTTTCAACTTACCGGGTGTACGATCTTTTCATTTTTAATCCCTAATTTTTGCCCGAACCTTTTCATTTTCTTGGTTCGTCGGGATGCCCATTTTTGCCTGGACTATTCTTTTTACTGTCCAGCGGGTCTATTTTATGCGAAGTATTTTTTAACTGCGTCTGAGTTCACAGGGGAAGTGAAGTTTTCACCATCCATAGTTGCAAGCATTAAGGCCCCACCATCAAAAACCTTGGTGACAATATACGGTCCATCATAGTTATGAGTCCACTTGCCCCTGTGATCTGTCTGAGGAGGAAGGATCCTTTTCAACACTAAATCTCCGACTTGGAAACAACGAGGACGCACTTTCTGATCAAAGGCTCTCTTCATCCGACTCTGATACAACTGCCCATGACAAATGGCTGCCATTCGCTTCTCTTCGATAAGACTCAACTCATTGAACCTTGTCCGAATCCATTCGGCTTCGTCTAACTTGACATCCAACAAGACTCTTAGAGAAGGAATCTCCACTTCAACAGGTAGGACTGCTTCCATACCATACACCAGGGAGTAAGGGGTTGCCCCAATCGACGTACGTACTGAAGTACGGTACCCATGCAAGGCGAAAGGTAGCATCTCATGCCAATCTCTGTACGTGACGACCATCTTCTGCACAATCTTCTTTATGTTCTTATTTGCCGCCTCAACAGCGTCGTTCATCTTAGGGCGGTAAGGGGAAGAATTGTGATGCTGAATGTTGAAGTTCTGACACAACTCCTTCATCATTTTGTTGTTGAGATTAGAACCATTATCAGTAATGATTCTTTCGGAAATCCCATAGCGACAAATGATTTCTTTCTTGATGAAACGGGCAACCACATGTCTGGTGACATTCGCGAACGACGCTGCTTCGACCCACTTGGTGAAATAGTCGATGGCAACAAGGATGAAGTGATGCCCATTAGAAGCAGTCGGCTCAATCTTTTCAATCATGTCAATGCCCCACATAGCAAACGGCTACGGCGAAGTCATCACATTCAGAGGATTTGGCGGCACATGCACCTTATCAGCATAAATCTGGCATTTATGACACTTCCGAGCATATTTGAAGCAATCTGACTCCATGGTCATCCAATAATAACCCGCTCTCAACAATTTCTTAGCCATTGCATGTCTGCCGGCATGAGTACCGAAGGAACCTTCATGAACTTCCTGCATTAACATGTCCGCCTTGTGTCTGTCCATGCATCTGAGCAAAACCATGTCGAAGTTCCTCTTATACAGCACATCGTCTTTGTTCAAGAAGAAACTGCCTGCCAATCTTCTCAAAGTCTTTCTGTCATTGTTGGATGCCCCTGCAGGGTACTCTTGATTCTTCAAGAAACACTTGATATCATGATACCAGGGCTTGTCATCGACTACCAGTTCAGCAACAAACACATACGCGGCCCTGTCGAGGCGCATCACATCGATCCTGGGAGCGTGGTTCCAACGAATCACGTTGATCATGGAGGATAGAGTAGCAAGAGCATCTTCCATCTGGTTCTCATCACGAGGTATATGGTACAACTTTACTGTCGTGAAGAAAGTCAACAGTCTTCTCGTGTAATCTCTGTAAGGGACCAGAGTAGGCTGGAGAGTGTTCCAATCACCATTCACTTTATTGATTACCAGAGCTGAATCTCCGAAGATGTCCAAAGTCTTGATTCTCAAATCAATGGCTTGCTCAATACCTAAGATACAAGCTTCGTACTCAGCTTCATTATTTGTGCACTCAAAAGTCAAACGAGCGGTGAAAGGTATGTGCGCACCTTTCGGAGTTGTAATGACAGCGCCAATTCCACTTCCTCTAGCATTGACAGCCCCATCAAACAACAAAGTCCACTTTTCGTTTGGATCAGGTCCCTCCTCAACAACTGGCTCTTCACAGTCTTTCATCTTGAGGAACATGATGTCTTCGTCTGGAAAATCAAACTTCATCGGCTCATAATCATCAATCGGCTGCTGAGTAAGATAGTCTGACAGAATACTCCCTTTGATTGGCTTTCTGGGAAGTATACTGGATGTCGTACTCTGTCAGTACCATTTGCCAACGAGCAACTCTTCCGATGACAGCTGGCTTCTCAAATATATACTTGAATGGATCCATTTTAGAAATCAACAAGGTAGTATGGTTCAACATATACTACCTCAGTCGGCGAGCAGCCCAGGCCAAAGCACAGCAAGTTTTCTCAAGCTGCGAATATTTGATTTCACAGTCGGTAAACTTTTTGCTAAGGTAGTATATGGCATGCTCTTTTCGACCAGACTCGTCATGATGTCCCAATACACACCCCATCGAGTTCTCAGTCACTGACAGGTACAATATCAGAGGTCTCCCAGGAACTGGAGGTATAAGGATTGGAGGTTTCTGTAGATACTCTTTTATCTTCTCGAAAGCCCTTTGACAATCTTCATTCCACCTGATAGCCTGATCTTTTCTCAACAATTTGAATATTGGCTCACACGTGGCTGTTAGGTGAGAGATGAACCTTGCAATGTAGTTCAACCTCCCTAAGAAACCACAGACTTGTTTCTCTGTTCTTGGCTCAGGCATTTCCTGTATCGCTTTCACTTTGGCCGGATCCACCTCAATCCCTTTTCCGCTAACAATAAAACCCAGTAGTTTTCCCGATCTCACCCCGAAAGTGCACTTGTTCGAGTTAAGTCTCAGTTTGAATTTCCTCAAACGCTCAAACAGTTTCTGCAAATTCACCAAATGTTCTTCTTCTGTCTGAGATTTGGCAATCATATCATCCACATAAACCTCGATTTCATGATGAATCATATCATGGAACAGAGTCACCATAGCTCGTTGATATGTTGCTCCAGCATTTTTCAGACCAAACGGCATCACCTTGTAGCAGAAGGTGCCCCATGGGGTAATGAAAGTTGTCTTTTCCATGTCCTCTGGTGCCATCTTGATTTGGTTATAGCCAGAAAAACCATCCATGAAGGAGAATACCGAGAACTGAACTGTATTATCCATCAAGACGTCAATGTGAGGTAAGGGGAAATCATCTTTAGGACTAGCCCTGTTCAGATCCCGGTAGTCAACACACATCCGTACCTTTCCATCCTTCTTAGGTACCGGAAGGATATTTGCAACCCATGGCGGATAATTTGTGACTGCTAGAAACCCTACATCCAACTATTTTTGCACTTCTTCCTTTATCTTGACAGCCATCTCCGGTCTTGTTCTTCTGAGCTTCTGCTTGACCGGAGGACAACCTTCTTTGAGAGGCAAGCGGTGTACCACGATGTCTGTGTCCAGCCCAGGCATGTCCTGATAAGATCAGGCGAAGATGTCAACGTATTCTTGCAGCAATTCAATCAACCCTTTCTTCACATTGTCTTCCAAAGCAGCCCCTATCTTGATTTCTCTCTTGGCGTCCTCGGTGCCGAGATTAATCACTTCAACAGACTCTTGATGCGGTTGAATGACCCTTTCCTCCTGTTTTAATAACCTGGTAAGTTCTTCAGGGAGTTCACAGTCTTCATCACCCTCTTCTTCAACTTGAAAGATTGGATTTTCAAAGTCGAAGCGAGCCATAGCAGAACCGTTATCAATAGGATCCGGTGATGTGCATCTGCATGAGTGATGGTATGTGCTTATGAGTGTGAAAAAAAAGTGGAAACTAAACAAAACATTGCCATTTTTTTTGAAAAACTGCAAAAATAGAAAGACAGGGAACGAAATATTTGAATGCAAAAATACGTCCTTTATTTATGATAAAAATGCAAGTGTCACATAGACGGGCCCTACAATGAGTCATTACGCCCTGGGCGGAACGTAAGACTTGGATATGCATGAATAAACAAAGAAAATTACTCTTCAAGAAGAGTGACTTGGATAATCTCTTCAGAAGACCAATTGTTGATGACTTCACCCGGGATCCTCGGACGCACCCAGTTGTCGATGTCACAATCACTATCCTCATCTTCTTCGTTGACTGCAGAGACTTGACCATACTGAATGATGCCAGCACTGGAGAAAGTGATCGGCCCCTGAAGTGTCTGAGGCGTTGAAGTACACACGTCCAAAACATCGGAATCAAGTTCAATTACATCATGGATTACAGAATTAGTAGGAACAACATCTGCGAATTCATCAGTAGCATCTTCAAACCCTTCTTCCTCAACCCCTTCCACAGACTCTTGGACAGACAAATCTTCAACCTGGAGGATACCTTTGTCGAGCAAGGCCTGGATACCCTGTTGTAGCTTCAAACAACCTCCACTCTGAGTGGCACAATCCAAATAATCCTTCCCACAACCGGGGAAAACATCGGCCTTCAGCAAGCATCCTTTGATATCCAACAATGGAGTCTTCAACTTCAACACATCCTTAATGGACTTGGCTTTTCCCTCTATCATGTTAACGTTCGCACCACCATGCTGGGGCATGGGATTGTTAACGACATTCGGAGCCGGTGCAAGGTCGATGGCCTTTGAATCTATGAGGTCTTGAACTACGTGCTTAAAAGCTTTGCAGTTCTCAATATTGTGGCCAGGTGCCCCAGAGTGGAAGCTACACCTAGCGTTGGCGTCATAACCCACCGGAAGCCTACCAACGGGAGGAGCCAGAGTGCGTAGTTGCACAAGTTGTAGTTGTTGAAGACTAGAAAGCAACTGAGCGTATGACATTGGAAGGGTGTCGAAACGCCGGTCCATCATCCTTTGCCTCTGTTGATAAGCGGGTCTGTTACCCGGTTGTTGCTGCTGTTGATACTGAGCTGGTTGACGTTGTGATTGTTGTTGTTGTAGTGGCGCTGCAACTGGAATGGTCACAGCCGCAGCATACGGTTGCTGATGATAATTATGAAAATTATTCCTCCGGTTATCCCTGTTCTGATAAGAAGATATGGCATTTGCATCCCCTTCTCTCCTCTTCTGTCCCTGAATGAACGAATTCTTCACCCCTGATGAGGATCCACCTCCACACTGGCTCTTATAGGTCTTTAGGTAATTCTCCACCCTTTCTCCAGTAGAGACCACATCAGCAAAGTTGGAAGCATTGCACCCCACCAGACGCTCCAGATAAGGTCCAGGCAGCGTATTCATGAACATGTTGGCCATTTCCTTTTCCAACATAGAAGGCTGAACACGAGAAGCTGTATCCCTCCAGCATTGAGCGTATTCCCTGAAGCACTCATTGCTTTTAAGAGACAGATTCTGAAGTTGAGTTCTGTCCGGAGCCATGTCTGCATTATACTGATACTGCTTCACGAAAGCCTCTGCCAAATCCCTCGAGCAACGGATGTGGGCTCTGTCCAGCCTCATATACCATTCCAAGGATGCCCCAGCTAGGCTGTCCTGGAAAAAGTACATAAGTAGCTTCTCGTCATCAGAGTATGCAACCATTTTACGGAAATAGGCTTGCACGTGAGTTTTGGGGCAAGAGTTGCCATGGTATTTGTCAAATATCGGGACCTTGAATTTCGGTGGCACTCTCACACCTGGGACCAGCCCCAAGTCAGCAACATCTACTCCCAGAAGATTTTGTCCTTCCACTTCTTTCAACCTCTCTTCCAATCTTCTAAACATGGGGTCCATGCCAAAGTCTTCCTGAAGCAAGGGGAACTGATCATCCTGACCATCCTGAATAGGTTATTGATCTAGGTTGACATGCGGGATCGAGATAGGCCCCGGTCCATTGGGACCATTAGCCTCTCCAGTTGGAGGATCAGCCAACGTCTCCGGTTGAGTAATAGGGGGATCCCTCTGTACCAACAATCTAAGCTCCTGATGTCCTTGAGCCACCCCTTGAACCAAATCCATGAATTGATTCATGTGAATCTTCATCTCGGCGAGCTCTGCTTGTAGGCTCTCCATCGCTCTCTGTTGATTCCTTCGGGTACCGTATCGGTGAATGCCTGAGTCAGCTATCCTGCTAGTGGGACACCAAACAATATGAGAACACTGCAGCGGTACCTGTTATGCAAGATATGACAATGAATATGTAAATGCAATGCCATGTTTATCAAATCCAAAAGGTATTCTACCCCCTTGATTCCAATCTCACATCAGGCGAATAGTGCAAGAAGACTGAGTCATGGATAAACTTCTGAGATCAAGATGCAACAAAGGGAAACCAACATACAAATGAGTTCCAGGAAATGGGCCTTAGACAAAAGTACATCAAAAGAGGATCCCCACAACAAGCCTGTGGATTATCACTACACAGCAACAAAACAAAAAGTAAAGGGAGGAACATAAACCAGGGATCAGCCTCCTGTATACAACCCATAAGGACTGCTCCTCACTTCATCCAGTAATGCCACCGTGTCGGGATGATCTGGAGATTCTGTCAAATGCCGGATAAGCAGATTCCTCTTGTGAATGATCCCATCCAGTTCGTTGATGTGCTCTTTGTAGTAATTCCCATCATCTTCTCCGAATACCTCTTCAAGTCTGGATTTCTTCAAACCTGCCAACACCTTGAGTTCTTCAATCTGTCCTCGAGCCTCATGGAGTTGATCTGTGATGTAGCCATTAGTAGAACGGGCGCACAGAAGCTCATTGTTCTTCCCCTTCAGCAAAGTCGTCAATTTCTCTATCTGACCAGTCAGTTCGGCTACTGTTTCCTCCTCCTTTGCCTTCCGAGAAGTTGAAAATGCATCCCATTGCTCCTGCCACCCAGCTAAATTACCATGAGCATCTACTAACTGCTGCTTGACTCGCCTCAACTCAGAACTGGATGATCTCAAGGCTTGGTCTATCTTCCTGAAGAAGTCCACCTCCACAGCAAATTTCCTCTCTGCTTCCTTTTGCATTCTGACGGCTTCCCCCTTCTGATATTCTGCCTCCTGGAATTGATGCATACAGTCTTGCAACTTCTCACTTAACTCTGAGTTCTTGGTTTGAAGTCCCTCCATGGCACTCTTCAACTTGTCGTACTCCTCTCGGCTCACCATTGTTGACTGCTCAGGAGTAGGTGGATACAAAGGTTCTTCAATAGGGAACGGCAGACCAAACTCTTCGACTCTTCCTTGAAGCCACTCTTCATACCGAGGGTAAGTTCTACAATCTCCTTTTCCAAGGACGGTTCTTCCTATCTTGATCACCTTGAGCCAGGCCTCAGCTGCCTTACGGGATACCGTCAAATCAGGCGAAGAATGGAAAAACAGAGATTCTTCCACATCCTTTTCCAAAGGTGGAGTTCTTAAAGCATATCCAAACTGTCTAACTGCTAGAGAAGGATTATAGTTGATTCCTCCTCTTCTTCCTACCAACGGAACATTTGGGAAGTTCCCACAACTATGAATAATATCTACCCGAAGCAAGCTCCGGTCGGACCACCAAGGAATATCTTCAGCTCTCAACCCCATCAATCTCTTCGACCAACTCAACGAGTCCTTGACATTAACGAACACTCCTGATTTGGGTAGGTGAGAACTGAACCACCTATAAAACAAAGGCACACAACAATTCAACAATCCCCTTTTTCTATTCTTATTTCTGTGGTGCACTGAATGAAAGAAATCTCCTAGCAAGGTCGGTACTGGATTTCTCAACACGAAGAGGCGTATTGCGTCCATGTCCACAAATTTGGCGACATTAGGGAACAAGACAATCCCATACACGCAAAGAGCCAACACAACATTGAAACCCCTCTGGTTACCGTCTTCCAGCTTCTTCTTTGCTTCTCCCAGTAAGAAACTCAGATGAAAACCACTAACTTCTCCCTTCTGACACATATTAGCCTTCCAGACTGATTCCTCCAAATATGTGGCTGAAGCAACCATGCTGAGATCGGGCAGAAACTCAGAACTGTAGAACAATAACTGTGACCTGATAGGAACTCTGAGAAAACTGGCAATCTCCTCCAGAGTAGGGACCAAGATATAATCCGGGAATGTGAAACACCTCAATGGAGGGTCATAGAACTGTAGCAGTGTGAATAGGGCGTCATGTTGATCTTTGGAAAGAACCGTGACGAAACTTAGAATCAGACCGTAATCCTCTCGGAATCCTTCTAGAGAACCAGGATCCATTAACTGCATCAACTGTTGGATAGGCTCCAGACAGACCACCGGAAACTTGTAGGCGACAAGTCTCTTTCTGCCAATATCCATCTTAAGAGAACCAGAAAAACTCCGACTGGAATCAAGAAGAAGATGTAAACCCCCTTGAAATGGATAAACATGTGTTAAATGATATGAATGCAAATGATGTGATGATGTGAATGCAATGCAGTGGCATGTCAATCAGGATTGCTGTATCTGCTTGAACATCTGTCGGGTTACACTGTCTGAAGAGAAAACCACTAAGGAATATAATACAAGATCAAAGCTCTGCTCCAGAAAACCGGGTTGGTTGGAGGTTAAGGTTTCCTGAATTTAGCCCGCCCCTCACTAGTAGGTTCTAAGAACAGAAGTTCGTCAACTTCAGCCATTCAGTCGCGAATAATACGTTTACCACTGAAGGTTTGGCATTATTACGGGATAAAAGACCTCCACTGACTCCCCTTAACAGGACATCCTAAAGCAAGTTCCCAGTCTCGGGGTCCTCAGATTGATCAGCGAGAATGCGCCCACCAGAGCTAACATAATCACGTCTCGGAGGAGAGGCCTCGACTGAGTTCTCGGGAAATGGTCACCAGAGTCGACGATTTCTAAAGGAACATCATGTCGTTACGGAACATCCGTAGGACATAATATATCCAAGAGAAACCTCGTCTGGGTGTGGTTCTTCACGAACGACTTAACGTAGCAACATGCCATGCAAGCCTCATGATCATCCACTCTAAAACCTGTGTGTACACTCAAGCCTGGGTAATGGGCTTATCTCTCGTAGAACATCCCATCCCAACAAACAAACAACAGCTCCAACAGATACAGCAGATGAATGCAAGCAAGTAAGTAAATAAATGTACAAAAGCATGAACACCCAATGAACCAGAAATCACAAAGGCTAGGAGGGACTCGCTTAGGGAAGATGGACCAGCAAGAGGTCAACTTCTTGGTCCCCAGCAGAGTCGCCAGCTGTCGCAACCTGAAAAATACAGTGCGCAAAAAAAACAACCGGCGAAAGAAAAAGACAGAAGAGTCGCCACCGTGCGTTATTCATCCCAAAGGAGGGAAAGGAAACGCTCGAAGTAAACCTGAAAAAGGAAAGGACAAGATGGGGTCTCGCAACCAAATCTTGGGTTCGGGAGTCGGTTATGCGAAGGGAAGGTATTAGCACCCCTACGCATCCATAGTACTCTACGGGATCCATTTTTGTGGTTTTCGTCTAAAGGGTGTGGGTTTACCTAATGTGTTTATTTACTAAAAAGCTTAAGAGAAATGACTCGCGCGGATGTCGCATCCACTGCATACATATCTCATCTGAATATGAGAATCAGAGTCTTCGTAGCTCGGCTGACCTATGGGTTGGGGGATGTGTGCTCGCTAAGACATCGCGTCTTATGCCTACGTATCTCATCTGGAATGAGAATCAGAGCAAGCCGTAGTTCGGCTAACTACGGGGTTATGGATTGGGTTTTGGACGAACGACGTCACTACGCAATCTACCGGATGCTCGACCTTTGGAGACTTACTCGCCTGTAGTAGAAGGAGTAAACGTGTGTTATGGAGAAGAAAAATCAATGAAGGGTTTGTTTGCATTGTAGGAACGCGCATGCAAACGGGTAATGAGGATAAGACCTCATAACTCTTAACCCTGGACAAAGGAACCTGCATAAAGTAAACACAAAAACATTGCCTCCTATCGAGGTCTTCCAGCTAGGAAAGCAGTAAAATGCGAGAAAAATGTAAAAGTACCACGCGGATAAAGATCCGAAGTAACAGCAATTAGAGGAATGGGAAACCCTGAGATCCTTCCAAGCTAACATCATCAAAGAAAGTGGGTCAGTACGGGTAATCGGAATGAACCTCCAGGGGTTATCTCACAAATAAAGTGGGAAACCACGCAAGTTATCCCTGCAAAAGTCATGTGCCTTCACAAAAACTCAACAAAAGGGTTAGTGAAACAAGATAGGGTAACCAAGAGTTGCCCCCAAATCAAAATGTAACCACATGAATAATTCCATCAAAATTCACAAAAAGCTCACAAAAAGCAACCAAGGGTAGGAGGCCTAAACCTCTTGTCAAACACATGCATCAAAAGGGTATTAAATTCACCCATAATACCTCATACATTTAGAGCATTCAAATTAAAGGCATAAAGATGATGGATATAGGGCAAACCTGATTGGAGAGCTTGATTGAAATTGAGTTGCACCCGTGAGGTTTACAAAACAATCTTTAGGGTTTATGTGAGGCAGAGGTGATTCTGTGCAGTTGAGTTCCCTTCAGGGTTTGGAGGCTGCTCTGAACTCTGTTAGTTCTTCTCTCACTATCTTTTTCCTCAGGGTTTTGTTCCAAGGAAACCTCAGAGTATTTTGCTTCCCCCCTTTTTCTCAAGTGAAGCCTTGGTATTTATAGACTGAATTTCATGGCTTTGTGGGCTCAAATGAGGGAGACCCAAGTCCAAAAAAATTTGTTATATTTTATTTATTTATTTAATTAATTTTATTTATTTATTTATTTTTAACTTTCTTTTTTTTTCGTTTTTTTTTTTTTTTTTTTTTAAGTTTCTTGGATCTAATTCTGGTTGACATGATGAAATGCAATGTATCTAATGTTAAATGACCTAAAAATGAATGTATACATGAGGTGTAAAGCATATGCTTCCAGGAAAAATGAAGGGTAAATTTTGGGGTATTACAGCATGAAACCCATGACTTAGGAGAGAACCCTTGAGTTTATCAAACCAGGCTCTTGGAGCCTGCTTGAGGCCATAAATGGCTTTGTTTAATTTGCAAACCAGAGTCTTGTCTGCAGCTTCAAAACTAGGAGGCTGCTGCATGTAAACTTCCTCTTCAAGTGTGCCATTTAAGAAGGCATTATTCACATCAATTTGTTGTATAGACCACCTGTGAGTCACAGCAAGAGTGAGAACAGTTCTGACAGTTACAGGCTTGACCACAGGAGAGAAAGTTTTTGTAAACTCACTGCCAGTCTGTTGATGGAAACCTTTGGCCACTAATCTAGCCTTGTATTTGTGGATGGTTTCATCAGGGTTCTCCTTGACCCTAAAAACCCACTTGCAGCCAATTGGCTTCCTAGAACCAGTTGGAGACACCAAGGTCCAGGTCTGATTCTTCAACAGTGCATTATACTCATCTTTCATGGCCTGAAGCCAATGAGGAGAAGACAAGGCTTGTCCAACAGATCTAGGTTCCATGTGAGTAAGTAAGAGAGTAGGATGAAGTTTAGGCTTAGTGATGCCACTCTTAGCTCTTGTTTGCATGGAGTGAACATTGTTAGGATGAATATAAGGGTTAGGAAGTGTGGGAATATAATTGTTGGATGACTCAGAGAGAGGGGTAGAAGAAGAGGAAATAGTGGCAGCCTCAGCAATGTCAGAATGTAGAGGAATAACAGACAGAGAATTGGCTGGTGTAGCAGATATAGAAGAATTAACAGAGTCTGCAGGCATAGAAGGTAGGGCAGAAACAGGGGAAGCAGCAGAGTTAGCATAAGTAGGACTGAAACTGCTAAGAGCTGCAGAGTGAGCATGAGAATGAGTGGTGGGAACAGAGGGAATCTGAGTAATAGGCACAACAGAAACGACCCTAGTAGCAGAAGCAGGGATGGTAGAAGCAAGAGGAAAAGACCAGTCAGAAGAGGTAGAAGAGGATGATGAGGGTTGCATAGTGACAGAAGATGGGAAAATAGTAGAGTAAGGAAACTTAGACTCATTGAAAATAACATCCCTAGAGACATAAATTTTTCCAGAAGCAGATAGACACTTGTAGCCCTTATGACTGGTGGAGTAACCAAGGAAAACACACTCTTGAGATCTAAAATCCAATTTGTGAGCGTTATAAGGGCGTAGGAAGGGAAAACAAGCACAGCCAAAAACTCTTAAGTGAGCATAATCAGGAAACTTGTGAAACAGCTTGAAATATGGAGTTTTATTCTCAAGAGACACACTAGGAAGTCTGTTAATGAGATAAGTGGTTGTAATAAAGGCATGATCCCACATTTGAAAAGGCAAGTGAGAGTGAGCTAACAGGGCCAAGCCTGTTTCAACAATGTGTCTGTGCTTGCGCTCAACAATACCATCCTGATGGTGGGTATGAGGACATGTAAATCTATGAACAATTCCAAGATCATTGAGGTATTTGGTGAAAGGCCTAAACTCACCACCTCCATCAGTTTGAACTACTTTGATCTTATGGTTAAATTGAAGTTCTACCATAGTTTTGAATTGAACAAATTGGGAAAAGGTTTCAGACTTTAGCCTAAGAGGGAAGATCCAGGTAAACCTAGAGAAAGCATCTACACAAGTCAGAAAATAGGTGTAATCACCTGAAGATTTGATAGGTGTAGGGCCCCATAATCACCTGAAGAGTGAGAAACAGTGTTACATGAAACCCTATGATTACAATTATTCAAGTCTAAAGTTGTGCTAGAGTTGAGACTAGACAAAGACTTGGACACTTGAGAAGAGGGAAGCTGAAACTTGTAAAGACCATCATCTCCAACAATACCATGAAGAAGCACCTCAGAAGAACCCTGAGATTTGGCAAGACAAAAATAGGGGTGAAATTCAAAGAAAACCTGGTTATCTTGTGCAAATTTACTCACACTAATGAGGTTTTTAATGATGTGAGGAACAAGAAGTAAGTTGTGAAGTGTGGGTGGTTTGTGAGACAGATGAGAAGAGGGAAATTTCATGGAACCTATGGAGTTGATGGACAAACCTTGGCTATTTCCCATGAAGACTTGTTCAGAACCAGTCACAGATTGAGCATCAGGCACGTTAGAAGAATCAGGTGTAACATGATGTGACGCACCTGAGTCTGGATACCACCATTGGTTGCTGAAGTTGGAATCAGAACTAGCCACAAAGGCTTGAGGTAGAGAAGGTCGTGGTGCAGCTGATCTAGGCGAAGGATAACCAAACGCAGGAGCATAAACAGGACGAGCATTCGCCAAAAATGGATTGAAGGGAGCACGTTGCGGTGGAAACGGCATTGAAGAAGACTGGGAGTACCTGTAGTAACAGACAGATGCATCGTGTCCACCTTTGTGATAGATTTGACACTGAGTCTTGCCAAAACGACCACCGTTACGACCAAAACGACCGCCACCACGCCCTGAACGGCCTCCTCTTGAGTTGTAACCATTGTTTTCAGCATGAGCAGTGACGTGACTAGTACCAGTGGGAAACGAGTCAGAAGTCTGAGAAACAGAATCAACCGGAGAAGATGATTCAGACAACGGAACCTGCGTTAAATTAACAGATGCAGGTTCAGTAAGAATCGCTTTCCTGTGTTTCTCCAATCGCGACTCATGAGCAAGAAGACTTGACTCAAGATCCTCTAACATACTGAGATCTTCCTTGCTATTGACAGCAGCAACAATAGAATCATACTCCTCAGGAAGCGCATCCAGCACAATCTCAATTAGGTTACGAAGCGGAACAGGATCGCCAACTGAAATCAACGATTCATTGATTTCGCGAACACGTGCCATGAACGCATCAATCGTGAGATTGCCTTTGGACAATGCCTAACACCTTCCCATGACATAACCAACCCCCTTACCCAGCTCTCTGACCCCCTTTTGCTAGTTTTATTTGTAAAACTTTATAGGTTTTTGTTCGCTTTCTAACCATTCCTTTGGATAAATAGAAGTGCGGTGGCGACTCGACTTTGTATGATTTACCTTGGATCTAGTTAATATTTCCAATGGTGACGAATACACCGCTACACACGCCATCTGAAAGTCTGAGCTCCATTAGACATTTGTTATCAACATACCTAGTAACTTGGACTGAACATTGATAGAATTTGAGGTAGTTGTCTCTCTGTCACTCGCCGACTTCTCCATTTCTGAATACGATGTTTGAGAGGTCGGGAGCAGCTCTCTCTTGACGGGTCATTAGTGTGGTTTATGAAAATGTAGGTTTTGGTGGGAGTGATGGATTTCGTGAGTTACAAGGTACTCACACGTTTCTCTCTTAAAAGGTTGTGAAAAAAAATTAATGGAGAAAAGAGTGGGGTGAGTGGGAAGTTTAAGGAGAGTAGGATGATTTGATGAGGAAGAAGAGAGGAAGTGCGCCTGTTTTTATAGGCGCGCGCTCTGGATCCGTGACGGTCGTCACAGGGGGGTTACGGTCGTCACACATAACGGTTGTGTAACGGTCATCTGTGTGTAACGGTCATCTGCATGATGTGTGATGGGCGTGGTGCATCCGTGACGGGCGTCACGCCTTTGTGACGGGCGTCACACCTTTGTGACGGGTGTCACGCATTTATGACGGACGTTACACTACATGTGACGATCGTCACATGCCACGTTCACAAAGTTTTTAGCTTTTTGGAAAACAGCAGAAACTCAGTAGTAATGATAGCATTAACACAGTATGGCAGCAGTATAAAAGCAGTATGAAATTAACAGCAATAAAATGACTGGAAATTAGAATTTATTATAGAAGCAAAAAGAAATAACAATGTTGTTTAAATTAAATTAAATTGAAAGTTAAATGTAACATAAAAAAAATAACGATAAAAGTGTTAAATAATAGAAATAAAAGTGCTCCCTCCCCACACTAAAACATAGCAATGTCCTCATTACTTTAATGTGAGTATGAGAGGTCAGCGGTCGATGAAATCAGCCACGGTTTTGTCCCAATGCAGCTACAGCCTAGTTCAAGTGATCAAATTGTCCGACGATGACATCCATTAGGCCTAAGACATCAAGGCGCATGCTCTTTATTTCTTCTTTCACATTGGTAATGTAAGTGTGGAAACCATCCAGACGGGTAAGGAGTATGGCAAGATTTTCTGCATAGGATGGAAGTTCCGGTTCATCTATGTTATAGTAGTTTGGAGGGGTTTCAGGGTCAGATTCATCAATAGGGATAGGGTCATCTAAATACTCATATATAGGTGGTGTCTCAGGAGGTGAAGGTGGATCAGTTGGGTGTTCATCTAAATTATAAAGCCAGTTATTTCGGTTATGAGCACTTGTTCTCTCATGGTTAGGTAGGGTAAACAGCTGGACAACTTCGTTATTAATTAGGTAATCAAAAGTATCCGGCCCATGGTTTCCTATGATTCTACGGTCAAAGAAAAATTCAATGTCCATGGGTCGGATGTGTCCAAACGGTACATGCTCGTAAAGTGGGCGTCTAAGTCCAATGGCATCAGCTATCATAGTTACTAGGCCGCCTATTATGATTGGGGTGCGATTATTCTTTGCAAGGTGAATGAATCTCTCCATCATAAATGTCACAACATTGACATGTCGACCTTGGTCGACACAGAGTAAGATGGAAAGTTCATCTCGTGACACTATGATGTTGTTCGCTTCCTTTCCAAACAGTGTGTGGGCTAGTATTTTATGGAAGTAGCGGATAGCAGGGTTGTGTATCATTTGGGAGTGCATCTCGTTTGGGTTAGGGTGGTAGTCTCCAGTTAAACTACCCCAAAAGTAATCTAGGTCGATGTCATCGATTAATTCCTCCTGGCGGGTAGTGAGAACAAATGTGCCACTAGGAAATCCTAGGAGGTCAGCAAGGTCTCTACGGTTATAAGTGAAGTCCATACTAAACAGCCTAAAGGAAATCAACCATTTGTTGAATCCGTAACCATGCTCGGGGTTGTAAACTAGGGAGCTAAGGAATTCTAGGATGAGTTCACGGTAAGTGACAAACCTTCTCTTAATAGCAGCATTCTCCCATCCTAGCTGATTAAACATAAACAAGATGCTATCTCGGATACCTAACCTATCTATGGTAGGTCTATCATAATATATGGATAAAGCCATATCCTTCTGAGCTAAATAATCATAGCGCCTTCTCTGAACTCTGCCTCTGAAAACTGTATCTACTGGTTGCATGATGAAAGTTAGTGACTAACTAGTTATAAATTCGCCTATTAATCAGTATCCAATGTTTCTAAGTTAGTAACTAGAAGCAACAAGTATTACTGCATAGAATCAAGGAAAGGGAGCAAAAATACAGATGAAAGTCAAAGAAGGAAAATACTTAATAACAAAGATAACAAATTAAAGAAAAGGCGGGTTGTCTCTCACTAAGCACTTTGTTTAACGTCGTAAGTTCGACAGTAACGTTGCGATGTACTAGTTTTGGGGTTGAGCAGGCAACTCTATAAGTCTTAGACTATTTGAATAGTCTTTGTTGCCAATATTATGGTAATGTTTCAATCGCTGCCCGTTTACCATAAATGGTTCACTATTCCGACCTTTGATTTCTATCGCACCGCTTTTAAGGACTTTTGTGATTTCAAAAGGGCCTGACCACGTAGATTTAAGTTTTCCCGGAAAAAGCTTAAGTCTCGAATTAAATAGTAGTACTATGTCGTCGACATTAAACTCTTTCCTAGATATACGTTTGTCGTGCCATTTTTTGGTTCGTTCTTTATATATCCTGGCATTCTCATAGGCATCTAGTCGAAGTTCTTCCAATTCTTGAATGTCCAAAATTCGTTTCTCACCTGCGGAAGTATAATTTATATTTAGGGTCTTAATTGCCCAGTAAGCTTTGTGTTCTAATTCCACAGGGAGATGACATGATTTACCGTAGACTAATTTAAAGGGTGTGGTCCCTATTGGGGTTTTGTAAGTTGTCCTGTAGGCCCACAGAGCTTCGTTTAGTTTAGATGACCAGTCTTTTCTTGATATTCCGACAGTCTTTTCTAGAATCTGCTTGATCTCTCGATTCGAAACTTCGACTTGCCCACTAGTTTGTGGGTGATAAGGTGTTGTTACACGGTGTCGGACTCCATACTTCCGAAGAAGTTTTCCAAAGATGTTAGATATGAAATGGGAGCCACCGTCACTAACGACTAGTTTTGGCACACCGAATCTTGGAAAGGTTATGTTCTTGAACAACTTAATCACTACTCGTGTGTCATTTGTCGGAAAAGCTACAACCTTGATCCATTTTGAAACGTAATCGTCAGCTACGAGTATGTACTTATTACCAAAAGAAGACGGGAATGGTCCCATGAAGTCAATCCCCCACATATCAAAGACTTCCACTTCTAAGATTCATGTTTGTGGCATTTCATCGTGTCTTGAAACGTTACCAGTGCGTTGGCACCGGTCGCAATTTATAACCGTATTATGGACATCTTTCCATAGAGTAGGACAAAAGAGGCCTGATTGTAAGATCTTAGCACAAGTTTTTCAAGTGCTTGGTTGCCCACCATAGGGAGCGGAATGGCAATGAGAGATTATGTCGTCTATTTCATCCTCAGGAACACATCGACAGGAAATACCGTCGGTACCTCTTTTGAAAAGCAGAGGTTCATCCCAGTAATATTGTTTTATATCATGAAATAATTTCTTCTTTTGTTGGTAGGATAGGTCCAATGGAAGTACTCCAACAGCTAGGTAGTTGACAAAATCATCATACCATGGCAGAGTTGCATTCGCATGAATTTCTTCCATGGATTCTTCTATTTCGGTATCATTTATTGTTAGTTCAGACATGTCACTTATCATTTGGGATATAAGTCGTTCGTAAGGGAAATCATCATTGATTGGAATTTGTTTAGGTTTATTCCCTTTGATTCGTGATAAGTGGCTTGCTACTACGTTTTCAGTACCCTTCTTATCTTTTATCTCTAAGTCAAATTCTTGTAAGAGTAGGATCCATCTTAAGAGTCTTGGTTTGGCAACCTTCTTACTTAGCAGATATCTAATAGCAACGTGGTCAATATAGATAATGATTTTCGCCCCTAGTAAGTAGGAACGGAATTTGTCTAAGGCGAACACAACGGCTAAAAGTTCCTTTTCAGTGATGGCGTAGTTCATTTGGACTGGATCTAATGTTCTACTTGCGTAGTAGATAGCATGAAATTTCTTATCCTTTCTTTGTCCTAGTATTGCGCCTACGACGTAATCACTCGCATCACACATGATTTCAAAAGGTAATCTCCAGTCAGGTGGTTGCATGATAGGTGCGGTGATTAAAGATGTTTTTAATTGCTCAAATGTTGTTAAACATTTTTCATCAAAGATAAAATCAGCGTCTTTCATTAATAAACCCATAAGTGGCTTGGTAATTTTCGAGAAATCTTTGATGAA
Organism: Lathyrus oleraceus; assembly: GCF_024323335.1. Taxonomy (NCBI): domain Eukaryota; kingdom Viridiplantae; phylum Streptophyta; class Magnoliopsida; order Fabales; family Fabaceae; genus Lathyrus; species Lathyrus oleraceus. Next base: position 13,110,653 of record NC_066583.1, on the reverse strand, counting down.
ACATCGGTAGAAATCGGCGTGTCCTAAAAAGCTTCGTATTTCTCGTACGGTTTTCGAAGGTTGAAGATTCTCTATGATTTCGATCTTAGCTTTGTCTACTTCAATTCCTTTATCAGATACTACGTGACCTAACACGATTCCTTGTTGGACCATGAAATGGCATTTCTCCTAGTTCAAAAATAGATTCACCTTTACGCATCTTTCAAGTAGCATTTCAAGGTTTGATATACATCCTTCGAAGCTCTGCCCACAAACAAAGCGTTGCATCTTTGGAATTTCGCGAGAGCGTTGCATAATCCAAATGGCATTCGTCGGTAAGCGAATGTACCATAAGGGCACGTGAAGGTTGTCATCTCTTGGTCGTCAGGATGGATTGGAATTTGAAAGAATTCTGAATAACCGTCTAGATAGCAGAAGTGGGAATGCTTAGCCAATCGTTCAAGCATTTGGTCAATGAAAGGCAGAGGAAAATAATCCTTTCGAGTGGCTTTGTTTAGTTTTATATAATCGATGCATATTCTACTTCCGGTCGCAACTCTTTGTGTTATAGATTCGCCCTTCTCATTCTTAACAACTGTAACACCCCTTTTCTTGGGTACTACATGAACGGGGCTAACCCATTGACTATCGGAGATCGGGTATACGATTCCAGCATCTAGTGACTTCTTTACTTCATCCTTGACTACAGTACTTAAAATTGGGTTGATCCTTCTCTGGTGTTCTCTAGAGGTTTTACAATCTTCCTCCAACATAATGCGATGCATACAGATAGAAGGACTTATTCCTTTTAGGTCGGCGATGTTGTATCCTAACGCAGTTGGATATTTTCTTAAGACATTTAGTAACTTTTCAGTTTCCATTTGTCCCAAGTCAGCGTTGACTATTACTGGTCTTTTGAGTTCAGGGTCTAGAAATTCGTATCTCAGGTTCTTTGGCAGTGTTTTTAATTCCAAGTCTGGTTTCTTCGGGCATGGCATGTGGTTGGGTGTAAGTGCTAAGCATTTGCTTAGACTGTCATTTTGGTATGGTTCACGCCAATTATCATCTTCAAAGATTAGAGGGATTTGGATTTTCATTATATCAGAGTATGTGGTTTCTTGCATCTCCATCTCTCTTACGCACTCGTCTATGACATCAAGTAGATAACAGGTATCGTCTATAGCTGGCGCTTGTAAGAATTGTGTCAAGATGAATTCAACCTTTTGCTCTCCAACTTCGAATGTTAGCTTACCTCTCTTTCCGTCTATTATGGCTCCGGCGGTAGCTAAGAATGGCCTTCCTAATATAATAGGTGTACTGGCATCTTCTTTGATGTCCATGATTATGAAGTCTGTAGGAATGTAGAATTTTCCTACACGTACTTGGACATTCTCTAGTATACCGACAGAATATTTGATTAAGCAGTCACCTAATTGAACATACATCTTGGTTAGTCTTAGTTCTCCCATGTTGAGCCTTTTACAGATGGTTAAGGGAATTACACTAATGATGGCTCCTAGATCGCATAGAGCTTTGTCTATGACGAATTTTCCAATGACACAGGGTATGGAGAAACTTCCTGGGTCTTTTAGTTTGGGAGGCATGTTATTTTGGATTATTGCGCTACACTCACTAGTAAGTGTAACTGTTTCATTATCCTTGATCTTTTTCTTATTGGATAGGATCTCCTTAAGAAATTTAGCATATGAGGGCATTTGTGTGATGGCTTCTGTAAAGGGAATTGTAATGTTTAGTTGCTTCAGAAGTTCAACAAATTTCCTAAATTGCCTTGCCGTTTTAGAATTTGCGAGTCTTTGAGGATACGAAATGGGTGGTTTATAAGGTGTGTTAGTACCTTAGGATTGGCATTAATTTTGTAAAACAAATAATGTAATCACCTCTGTTGTTTTAATATGTTGGGTTGAAGAAGTTCAACATCTGGACCAACATGTCATGTAGGATGTCATAATATCGTGACTGTGACATCGCGCCTGTGTATAAAACTGAATTAGTTAATTCTGCTATGTGTTAACTAATTCAATATTCTGGGATTAGGTAGAATCCTATGTGGCATTCTTTGTGGAGGTCTTAAAGACTCAATCAGAATATACAGTTTCTAAATATGGAGATATATATATGGAGATATTTTAGGAACTAAAAGATTGAAGACCTTGATTGTAGCAGAAGTTTTCTGCTGACTTTGTAACAGCAAAGAAGAAGTTTGCTGTGATTTCTGAAGGCCCAAATCCAGTTGGGTGCTTAGGTTATAAATAGCATATTGTAACCTAGATTTTGTAAGCCTCAGAGAATGTAAAATTAGGGGTGTGTGTGAGGTAAACCTCCCAACCTGTGGGAAGGTTACCATGTGTTTCTCAGTGCTCAAAAGCATGAGATTATTTGTAACTTAAAGCCTGTAGGAAAGAGTTGTTATGATCTTGAACGAAGCTGTGAAGCAAGTTCAAGGTGTTTAGCATTACATTGTAATTGTAGTGATAGGAATGGAAATTGGAGGTTTCTATCTAGGAGTTCCTAGGTATAGATTGCATTGGATAGGGATTAAGTGAAGAGTTGTAAATGGGGGAGTTTAACTCTGAATTAATACTGCTGATAGTGGATCTTCTTCCTGGCTTGGTATGCCCCTATAGTAGGTGATGTTGCACCGAACTGGGTTAACAATTTCCTGTGTTTTTCCCTTCTGCACGTTATAATCCTGTCTGTTATAACTCAACATGTATATCAGTATGTTTATCAAAAGAATAACAAACCTGGTACATAGCATACTGTTTGAATATCAATCAGAATGTTTTGACATTCATCATTGATAGCATATACTGAATAATAGGCAGGTTGGTTTTTCTGCTTCAGCTCAGTATTTATTTCAGTCTGTTTGTCAAAGGAATAACAGACCTGGCATAAAGCCATTGTGTAAATGTCAAACTGGATGTTTTGACATTTAGTACTGTAAGCTGATATTGAAGTATAGACTTGTTGGTCTGCTACAGTACAGCATTTAGCACAGTCTGTTTTCAAGAAAATAACAGACTTAGCATATGGTTTATGTTCTGGACGTTAAACTGAATGTTGTGACTGTCGCATCGCGCGAAAAACCGGCGGGAAAAGAAAGAAACAACAGAGCCGCCACCGTGCGTTATTTATCCCAAAAGAGGGAAAGGAAACGCTCGAAGTAAACCTAGGAAAGAACATGGTCTCGCGACCAAAGAGGATGGGTTCGGGAGTCGGTTATGCGAAGGGAAGGTGTTAGGCACCCTACGCATCCGTAGTACTCTACGGGATCCACGCACAAAAGGAAGGAATATTGGTTGCTAAACACTGCTCAAACTCACACACACTGGCTGAAAGAGACGAAAGAGACTGACTGAGACTGAACTCGGCAGGATATCGCATCCTGGGCCTACTTAGTCTATCAGGCATAGACATCAGAGTCGAAGTAGTTCGGACTGGGGAAACGACACATGCTCGCTAGGATATCGCATCCTATGCATACGTATCTTCTCGGACGAGAGAAGAATCAGAGCATTCGTAGCTCGGCTGACACGCACGCAAACAAAACAAAACGCAGGCAAACGTGGAGCCCGACTGCCAATCACTGGACTTATGTCAGCATCCGAACCTAAACACACGCAAAGAGGCAAACGTGGAGCCCGACTGCCAATCACTGGACTTACATCAGCATCCGAACCTAAACAACACAACAGATAGATAGGGAGTCGGGGACTCAGCCTATAACTGTCAAACAAAAACAAACAGACAGACAGCAAATGCTAAGGAGTCAGGGACTCGAGCCTAGCAAAGGTTAGACAACACACACAAAAAGAAAGAAAGGGCGCCCGGAGAGATCAGCTCAATCTCCTGCCTACATACTTCATCTGGTGTGAAGATCAGGGCGATGTAGTTCCCCTACGCAGGGACAAAGGTTCTAGCCTAACCAGATAACAGAGGGAGACACAACTCTAGGGAGACTACGACTCGAGCCTAGATGTTGTCATGCAAAGTCAACCCTAAGTTAAGGTTTCTAGCTAAACGGCACAAGGGCCAACCTATCTTAAACAGACACAGGAAAAAGCAAAGTCTCGATTGCAACTAGGGCAAGAGAAGAGGGATATCTCAATCACAACAGGGGTGAGAGAAAAGAAATCAGTGTTAGTGGTTAGTCAAACTCGGCAAGACATCGCGTCTCGTGCCTACGTATCTCATCTGAACATGAGAATCAGAGTTGCCGTAGTTCGGCCGGCAGGGAAGAAAGACTCAATCGCAACGAGGGCGAGAGAAAGGGAAAGGCTCGATCGCAACGAGGGCGAGAGAAAGGATCGCAACGAGGGCGAAAACAAGCACGGATTAGTTGTTAGTTGTTAGTCAAACTCGGCGAGACATCGCGTCTCGTGCCTACGTATCTCATCTGAACATGAGAATCAGAGTTGCCGTAGTTCGGCCGGCAGGGAAAAAAGACTCGATCGCAACGAGGGCGAGAGAAAGGGAAAGTCTCGATCGCAACGAGGGCGAGAGAAAGGAAAAGGCTCGATCGCAACGAGGGCGAGAGAAAGGAAAAGGCTCGATCGCAACGAGGGCGAGAGAAAGGAAAAGGCTCGATCGCAACGAGGGCGAGAGAAAGGATCGCAACGAGGGCGAAAACAAGCACGGATTAGCTGTTAGTCGTTAGTCAAACTCGGCGAGACATCGCGTCTCGTGCCTACGTATCTCATCTGAACATGAGAATCAGAGTTGCCGTAGTTCGGCCGAACAACTCTAAGTATGGCTCACACAAGGGTTAAGCCACACAACCTACCTTGCACAAGGGCAAGCACAAACTAAAGCCTAAAGAGGCAAACAAAACAATCACAAACACATACAGCATAAGATAAACACACCAACAAGGGGGGCTCAAACATCAAAGGTTAGGCACTAGGGCCAACTGGAATGGGGTAAGTGTTGCTCTTAACCTTGCCATTGAGAGGCTAAGGTGAAGCAGATGAAAGGAGATGATGGGTGTGCCTCATTGCTTCTATCCCTGGCCAGGGAGAGCACTTGACAAGAATGTGTGGGTTCAGAAAGTGGGAACCCTTCTACACATTTAAAACTGACTCAGCTGTGCAATTGCACAAGATCTTGGGTTTTTATCTGAATTGCATCAACACAGTAGTGTGAGCAAAATAGAAGACACACTGAATAGTGGGGGATAGACTGCATATCCCTACCTTCCACCAATTGCCTCTTCACTTAGGAGGTCTTTGACTCTGTACAGGGACAAAGTAAACATACACAGGCATTGCCTCTTAAGGAGGACTTCAGACAGTTTGCCCGGTCAAATAACAGACCGGGTCTCCAGACTACATGAAGAAGAAGTATTTATACCTCAAAAGCAAATGCTAAAAATAGCAAAGCAAGCAAGTTCAGAGAACTTAAGCAACTAAAGTACCTGAAAAAGTCAAAACAATCAGCAAACAATTCAAAAGTTTAAATCAAAAAGAAAAGGATAGACAGTCAACCACAGAAGGTCAACTGTGCAAAGCAAGACTCAAGTTACATGAGTCACCTACAAAACAAAAGGTTAGCATGGGATAAACAAATCAAATTCAAACAAGTTTGAATGATCTTGGAAGCATTGTGCTCAACCTGAAACAGATGAACTCAACATAAGTCCAAAGGACCACTAGGACTAGCCTAGGGTCAAACATGAAAGAAAAAATCAAGGCAGCAAGGAAAAGTCAACTCAAAGTCAAAGTCAAACATTTGGGAAGCTAACACACTTGGGCCCACATTCAAATCATGCATCATTGTCATTTCATGAATATTTGAAATCAAAACAAGGCAAAGGAAAGCATACAAGAGTCAACAGAATGACTTGCATCACAAGTCAACCTAAGCAATCTCAAAAATCATGAAATAAATCACACTCAATCCTAACATCTAACATGGTATACATGTAAAATTTCATGGCATTTGGATGAGAGGAAGGCAGGCAAGTAAAATCATGAAGTCATACCAAATTCAAGTAAGCATGGTGAAAGTCAACAAGCATAGGTCAACTTCAAAAAATCATATCAATTTGCAAACAGAAGAGAAATGAATGAGATTAACACCAATGCAAAGCTCAAAGGGTCTAGTTATCACATATGAAATTTCATGGATATACAATATGATTTGAGAATTTCACAAAGGATTTGGCAAGGCATAGCACAAAAAGTCAACAAATGACCAAGCATGGAAGAAAATTCACAATCAAATGGAAAACAGCAAGATTAATTCCAAGAAAAATCATACATCAACTAGACATACAAAGAGTGGTTCATGCAAAATTTGGGGCCATTTGGATGCAAGGAAGCATGTGAACAAAATTTGTGAAAATACATGATCATGGTATGACACCCAATGCAATACACAATTTCAAAAATTCATAACTCTCAATCCACCAATGATAAATGCACAAAGTCTATATGGAAATGAAGGTCAAGGAGTCCATTTTCACCACAAAAAATCTCAAAGGCATTGGATATAACATGGATATTTCACAATTGAAATGGTGAGATGTATCATCTATGCACATATGTTGAGAAAATAATTACCAATTAAAAACCAACCAATGGAAAAATAATTAAAATTCACATTTAAATACTAGACACATTCATGATCATGATGGAAAAAGAATCAGAATTTTTGGATTAAAATTGAAGGAGAAATTAATTATTGAAGTTGAGTGAAATAATTGGTGAAACATGAACAAAAAGCAAGGCAACAAGGTCAAACATGGTCAATCAGCGTGGCAGTTTTGTAATTTTGCCCTTCACTAAACAAAACTGCAGCGTTTTGGAGAGCCAAACGAAATAAGCTGATTGGCTCTCCCTCAATGAAACAGTGAATTGGGCAACAACAACCAATGGCAATCGAGTTTTCTGGGTTTTTCAAAAGGAACCTAGGGTTTAAGCTTGGCAACAGGGACACCATCATCATGCAGTCAATCATCAACAAATTTCAAGAAGAATCCTTCACACAGCATGGCAATGGAAATGGTGACATCATGCAACAACAATAAACAACACATACGCACACATGCAGCTGGGATTCTAATACAGCATGGCATAGCAACATGTTAACCTAATAATCAATGCAACAAACAAGTGGCCATAACCAAACACGACAAACACAAATCATTGATTTTCTGGATATATTCAAAACAGCAGCAAGGTTTTCAACAACATCATGCATCAACATCCAAACATGAATCAATGAACAAACCTCCATAATCAAGCTTGGCCATTAAGCATCAGTTTTAAACAACAGTAGCTAACAAACAAACAAAACACATCACATGGAATTTCTGGGCAGAGCTCATGCATTTAGGGTTTTAGGTGGCCACAGCAATCATCATCATTCATCACTTAAATCATCAATCATAAACAAAATTCCAATAGACCTATTCACGCAGCATGGCAACCAAACAAAAATGTTCATACAGCATCCTAGCAATAACCAAACCAACAATCATTCGAGCAAGTTCTGGGCAGGTAAAAGGCATGTGCAACAGGGTATGACTTCCATCAATTTCAAAAATCACAACAGAAAAATATCCCCAGAAATCAACAATAAGCAGGCTAATCGATTCATCAAATTGAACACAAACATGATATGGCATCCATGACCACTAATTTGAGCACACAAAAGCAGAATCAACAAAAAACAATTTTGGATATTGAACTTCAGAAACAAATTTCTCTTAACCTAGTTGATCATTTGCAATGGTTTAAAGTGTTTTGGGATCAGCAAATCACAAACTAGCTAAAGCATGGCATGATTTAGAGAATAGTGTAAATCGAAAACTTACTCAACCTGCAAGACAGTGATGCTACCAGTGTTGTTTGGTCTCGAAAGGCTGCAACAGATGTCCAAGGGAGTTTGCTTTGATGAATGATCACTGAGTTTTAACTTAACAGTCTCTAGGAGGGCTCCACTCGAGATATGCCATGGAAGGAGCTTTGGGAAAACAGAACCAGATGGGCCATTACAGTTGGTATTTCATGCTGGGATTGAGCTCACAATGTTGACTGTATGATGAAAACGAGAAAGGGTACTCGAGTTTTTAGAGCTTGTGGGCAAGAAAGGTAATATGGCCAAAACGCAAGAGAGGAGACAAAGAGATTTTCTGAGGTCTGCAGCTGCTACTAGGGTTTTGAAAGTGTCAGAAAAAAGGTTTATATGTGCTGTTTAAACTTGCTTAATCAAAAGCTAAGCTGATTTTGTCTTTTGAGCACAAAATGCAAATTTGCTAATCTTTGCATAAGTGTAAGTGGAGGTGCAATTGGCCACGAATTGGGCTTTGGTTATGCTGTAAAGGACATAGCAATTTGCTGTTTTATGATATGCACATAAATTGCTAGCTTTGCCTTGCATTTGTATAGCTATTTGCACCATTGGCCTACTTTGCATTTTGATTCAAAAATGGAGTGTAATGGTGTTATGAACATGCTTTTAAGCTTGAGACAAGTCACAAATATGGTTTAGAACATTTCTCAATTGGTCAAGTCAAGAAAAAGTCAAAGAAGCAAAAAGTCAAAGTTTGGTCAAACTTTGAATTTAAATGAAAAAGGTCCAAAAATGCCATTTTGATTGGCAAGGTTCTAGGTCATGAAATTTATATTTTTGGAAAGAGGATGAAAAATGTGGTTTGTAGGAAAAAACCCCACCAAATTTGGCCTTATGGTTTGAGAGATATGGCTTGTTGAAGTTCAAAAATTGGTGAAAATGATTTGATCATATCTTGACAACCACACATGGGATTTGAGAGTTCTTGGACTTTTTGGAAATGGGAAGACAAGATCTTCAACTTTCATGTTGGGCAAAAATTCATTTGAAGCTTGTATCAAAATGTAAGTTGAGGATCAAGAAGTTTCTATTTTTGGCAGTTGAAATTACAGGTCCACTTTCTATTTCTGGAAATTTTCTGATTTGCTTCAAATTCTTCCATGATGTTGATTGCCATGACATATAAGACCTATTAGGACATGAATAAGCTTTCCCAAACCATTTCCATCCATCAAATCCAAAGAATCAACCACAGTTGACCAACTTTGACTTTCTAGGGTTTTGGACTGTCTATGCACTTCTGATGAATTCCAAACCCTAGTTCCTTGAGACTTTGACTTCAAATGATGTCCCAAGACATATGAACTCTTGATTATTGACCATGGTGCCCAAATTCCATAAGAATGGCCACCATCCACTGCTTTGACTTGACTGTTGATTATCTAGGGTTTTCTGCTTGTCTATGCATTGACTGCTGACCTCTGAGCCTTCAACCCTTGACTTGAACACTTCAAAAAGACCTCAAAGTTAGGTGTACTTGTGGGACAAACCCTAGGACCTTGATTCCTTGAGAAAACACCCTTGCTTGATTGGTTGACTGATCTCCTGATCAGTTTGACCTAATTCTTGCTTGCTTGCTCTTGAGGCAACTGGGGAACAATGCAAATGCTATGCAATGTATCATGATATGCTATGACCTAATATGAGATGTATGTACAATGATAGGTGCAAATTTGAGGTGCTACAGCTGCCCCTATTCAATCAGCTGGGAACCCGAACGGATGATAGCAATGGCTGTCAGACTTTCAGGGTAAACAGGGATTGAATACAAAAGAACCGTAGAAATTTGCACCGACTGGATATAATACAAGAATGCATGTCAGGATTGGCAAGGAAACAGTCTTGAGAGAAAAATCCGTGTGGGACGGAAAAAGAAATCGGCCTGAATACCGAAACAGAAACGTTGACCTGGATACCAAAATAAATGGCAGCACAGGGATAACCATGGCTTGAGCGCCGAAGCGTGAATTGGTTTGTGTTCCAAAACACTCAACATCCTGAAGAGGGCTAGAAAAGCAGTCTTGTTAAAGGATGGACATTCGACTTCACCAGAAATACGAATCTTACTCGACTGGGGAGGACGACTTCGACCCAAGAGCGCATGAGACATATTATCTATAGCCGTCAGAACGTAGATAATAACCTCGCATGGAAGATTATCCATAACCGGGTTGTAGGTTGTTAGATGGATAAACGACCGAAAACATCCTGAAGAGAGCAAAGGCAAACTTGTTAAAGGATGAACATCCGATTCCGTGGGGAATACGAACCTTACTCTGCTGGTGATAACAATCGAAGGATTGACCAAAGAGCGCATGAGATATATTATCTATAGCCGTCAAAACGTAGATAATAACCTCGCATGGAAGATTATCCATAACCGGGTTGTAGGTTGTTAGATGAATAATCGACCGAAAACATCCTGAAGAGAGCAAAGGCAAACTTGTTAAAGGATGAACATTCGATTCCACAAGGAATACGAATCTTACTCTGCTGGTGATAACAATCAAAGGATTGACCAAAGAGTGCATGAGATATATTATCTATAGCCGTCAAAACGTAGATAATAACCTCGCATGGAAGATTATCCATAACCGGTTTGTAGGTTGTTAGATGAATAATCGACCGAAAACATCCTGAAGAGAGCAAAGGCAAACTTGTTAAAGGATGAACATCCGATTCCGTGGGGAATACGAATCTTACTCTGCCGGTGATAACAATCGAAAGATTGACCAAAGAGTGCATGAGATATATTATCTATAGCCGTCAAAACGTAGATAATAACCTCGCATGGAAAGATTATCCATAACCGGGTTGCAGGTTGTTAGATGGATAAACGACCGAAAAGAAAGGCATCAGGGTACCAGGCTAGGTATGCAAAAGATGACCAATCAAAAGAGGATAAAGTTGCTAACTCGGAGCAAGTATCCAAAAAGAAAGTGAAGACCCAATGGGGACAATACTGCTTGATCAAGGCAAGTATCCAAAGGGGACGAGACCATTAATACCACAAAGAGGGGATTACATCTACCGGTTTGTAGGCAGAAAACCACGGAAAAGTAACCAGTCATCATCGGGATGAGCACAAAGGGTTAACTCCACCAAGGGGATAAAAGTGGGATTTTATAACTACCAGCTAGTGGGTAGAAAACCACAAAGATAGGACTTACAGCTACCGGTTTGTAGGTAGAGGCCACGGAAAAGTAACCAGTCATCATCGGGATGAGCACAAAGGGTTAACCCTAACAAAGGGAGAAAGTGGGATTTTACAACTACCAGCTAGTGGGTAGAAAACCACAAAGATAGGACTTACAGCTACCGGTTCGTAGGTAGAGGCCACAAGATTCTGCTGAGACAGAGTGAGAAAAGGGATTTACAACTACCAGCTAGTGGGTAGAAGACCGCAAATTCTGCTGAGGATAAGATGAATGAGTGCCGGTTAGTGAGCAACTATTCATTTATGCCCCAGGGAAGCACAAGAGACAGTCGACGGGGAGCCAGTTTAGGGTCGATCCAAAAAGGCAGACTGAAACAAGACTCATCCTAATGAGGAAAGAACTCAATAGGGAAAACCCATCCCATTAGGGAGGGAACGGAAGCAACCGTCATCCACGAGGATGTATCTCTGTGGGGAAATGGCAGGAAAAGATTGACACTTTCTGCTTAAGGGGTAGACTCTTCGTGGAGAGATCGGACACACCCATATTTGCTTGAGGAAAATCTACTGGAGATATTTGTATTACCAAATAGCAGGAGGTAACAAACAACAGATACCCGGCAACAGCTGCAACATGAGTACCTGAATGTTATGATTATGCATGTATGCATTCTACCTAAAATGTATGATGAATGCTGACAAACAGACATGTTCAGCGCCAAAGGTCCGGGAATCAACCATCCGGAGAGAAAACCAAAGTCATCATCCTGCAGGGGAGGAAGAGCCACAAGAGGCTTCCGGAGGGATCGTCGGTCGCAACCGGAGAACAGAGTTAAACATACAGGCGGATGCGCCACAACAACTTGTGCTGAAGATCAGAAATACCAAAAAGCAGCCAGATCTCTGATGAGAGTAGATAGGCATTGATAAAGCTTCTTGTGCAAACAACTCCACTGAGGGATCTATCTGAGAGAATGTCGGATTACTGGGATGTCAATCCACCAAATACTGAATCTTCAAAGAAAAACACCCATGCTGGTGGAGAGGAAGACTGGCCTGCTGGAGAGGCGAAAGTTGAAGTCTTCAGTGAACACTCTGCTTGGGGAGCTGCCCCACAATAATGTCCGAAACAGCAAACTTGCTGGGAATGCCCCACGATAAGGCTCAAACAGCACTCTACTGGGGATGCCCCACAATAGAGCTAACATGGATTTGGAAAAAGAATCTGTACTGCCGGGAACATGAAGATGAACAACTTCAAACAACACTGCATCGGGCAACTTCACTGAGGAGAGACCATACGAGGTTCTGCAGGACAAAGATACAGTCATGCTCGAGATACGAACACTTATCTTACCTGTTGGTAATCATACCACCCCCGGGAGAGCACTGTGGGTCTCCTAAGTATCCTTTCCATCATTGTGAAGGTTCACTTTGTTTAAGAACAATTTTGAAAAATTTGTTTATTCTGAAAACAATGATACTTTATCAGTTAAAACATGCAAAACATTTGTTGAGTTGAAACAAATAAGAGTGCAAATAATTGGATAAAAGCTCAAATTGATGTGATGGAATGGTAGTCTGCAAAGGGCGAGACTCCATAGATCTGTACAAGTTTGAAATCGGTGATGTATATTGGAGAGGGCTACATTGAACATAATGACCTTTCCTCTACCATTCTGAATTTTCGATGTATTCAAAGCTTCAGTCGACGACGGATCGAGAATCCCTGACGGATGACAGATGTACAGCACAGTCTTGTCAAGATGCAGTTACTTGCCAAATCCCTAATTTTTGCCTAGATTGCCCCAGTGTGAGGTGTTCAATCTAGCGGGATGCGAATTCTTTTTTTTTTTCAATGTCTCTAACTTTTGCCTGGATCGCCCTTTCGGGTTTTCAATCCACCGAGACGCTCCTTTTTGCCTAAGTCGCCCTTTGGGGTGTTCGACTTATCGAGCTTTTTGCTTCTTTTTTTTTTTTTTTTTTTTTTTTTTTTTTTGTTTTAGGCGAAGTATTTCTTGACTGCATCAGAATTCACAGGACGAGTGAACTTTTCCATCCATTGTTGTAAGTGTCGAAACATTGCCTGAAAAGGCTCTCTTGACAACATATGGACATTCCTAGCTTGGGGTTCACTTGCCCCTGGAATTGGGCACGAAAGACAAGACTTTCTTGAGCACAGGGTCATTTTCTCAGAACTCGAGACTTGACCTTCTTGTCGAATGCTTTCTGACCATAAAACATGGCAGTTGATCTTTTGTTTTTGCTTGAATTCAGCATCAGTCAACTTGGGACTTTGAGGGTGCTATTTTTGTTTCTTTCTTTGTTTCTTTTTCTTTTGATTTGGATTTCTTTTGATTTCTTTTTGATTTTGCACCCTCCTCTTTCTTTTCTTTTTTTCTCTTTTTTTCTTCTTTTTTTTTTTTGATAAATGCCCCAGTTGGCTGTTCTGCTGATTCTCGAGATGCAGCTGAGTGTGATCTTCTTTTCTTGCTCAAGAAGTCGGGAAATCTCGTCAGGAATCCCTTCAACATCATCTTCGTCCGCTTCGAATACAGGGAATTCAAAATTGGGAGATGACGTCCGATCACTATGTTCAATGGGTTTGAGAAATAACCTGCATAATGATTTTGATATGAAAAGCTTTTTGAAAAACAAACAAGACAATCGTTATGCAGATGAAAAGATTGCTTTTATTCTTGTTTTTTAAGGTTTTTTGTGATCACCAATTTCATGCAAAAAGCGAAAAGGGAAAACAATTGGAAAAACAAATGTTTTAACATGAATTTATTTGAATGAAAATATCATTGCACAAAATGTTGCCAACAATGCCATCATTTCTCCTTTTGGCATGGGAGAAGGGTTTTTAAACAAAGTGATTATTACAAAGACTTATGAACAACTGTAGGAACGCCCACAGTGACCCAATTGTGATAGATCCCATCGGGGACGACAACTGTCAGTATTTCTTGCATTAGCAGCTTCTGCTTTCTGAACAACTCTTCTGAAGCAAAAAGTCGGCGCCAGCCCGGGACTTGTTATCTTCAGGCTTAATTAGCATTGGGGCCTAAGTCTTCCAAAATCAGAATACCCGACCTCACAAGGTCTTGAACCTTCATCTTCAGCTGGAAACAACTGTCCACATCATGACCAGGAGCACCCGAGTGATACACACAATGCTGTTCAGGCCTATACCACCACCGAGGGTTGACGGGTATGGGCGGCGGGTCTCTAGGAGTGATCAAGTTCCGCTCTATCAGAGTGGGGTACAGCTCGGCGTAGGACATGGGGATTGGATCAAAAATGATCTTCTTCCTCTCATTACTTGTACCAGCTTGTTGGGAAGCCTGCTGCTGAGGATGACGTTGTGGAGTCTGATACTGCTGAGTTGGTCTTCTCTGTTGTTGCGGAGTTTGATTTGCTGGGATAGTCACAGCAGCAACTTGCCGATACTGTCCTCTGTTTGCACTCCTCCGACGGTGCACAGCATTTGTTTCATTCTCTCCCCTTTTGGGTGCCCCAGAGTATAGCTTCTTAGAATTGGAAGAGTTTGAAGAGCCAGGATCTTGTATCCTCCCTGCTTTGATAAGGCTCTCAGTTCTTTCTCCACAGACGACAACATCTGAAAAGCTACTGAACGGGCAACTTCCCAAACGATCCATGAACACACCTTGCAGGGTTCCAATGAACATGTCAGTCAGCTCTCTCTCCAGCATAGGAGGTTGCACTCTGGCGGCTAGCTCACGCCATCTCTGAGCATACTCTTTGAAACTCTCCTTGTCTTTCTGATACAAGCTCTGTAACTGAGTTCGGCTCGGCGCCATGTCCATATTATGCTTGTATTGCCTTAGAAAGGCCTCACCCAAATCTTTCCAGTTTCTGACTGATTCTCGCTTCAGATCCATGTACCAATCCAAAGATGCCCCAGATAGGCTATCTTGGAAAAAGTACATCCACATCTTTTCATCGTCAGTGTAAGCAGAGATCTTCCTGAAGTACGCCTGCACATGGGTGCGAGGACAGGAAGTGCCATTGTACTTGTCGAATGAGGGTGCCTTGAATTTGTAGGGGATCTTCAACCCTTCCACCAGACCCATGTCGGTCACATCAAACCCAAGGGAGTTCTGACATTCCATGACTCGGACTTTCTCAGCAAGAGCATCCACTTTTCTGTCCCTCTCTTCGGTTTTCACAACATCATAGTCCTCACTGAGGAGAGTAAACGTGTCCTCTTGTTGGTTGACAAACGGAGCTGGATGACGAATCGGAGCGCGGGTAGCTCTGACATTGACCTCTGCAGCAAGAGGCTGTCCATTGATTCTTATACCCTCAAGTTCATCCCCGACGGCGTAGTCGTTAGTGGGAGCAGCAACATGGATAGTCTCATGAGCGGGTGCAGCAACAGGCGAAGCACGGTTGGATGTTGGAATCACAACTTCCTGTCTCTGGGCTAAGGCACGCAGCTCCTCTTGCCCCTGAACGACCCCTTGCATCATTGTCATGAACTGGGCCATGTTTGCCCTCATCCCGGCCAGCTCTGTCTGAACCTGATCCATACCTCTCTATTGATTGAGCCTGGTTGAAAACCGGTGTGGTCTCTGATCAGCTATCCTGTCTGACACAGGAACCAGAGTGAGAAGACGGCACAAGAACACCTGTTATGCAAATGATATGAGTATGATGTTAAATGATGTGTATGATGCACATGATATGCTCATTTCTCAGGCATTCAAAGAGCCTGACCCATCCTTAAAAGATGGCAACTTGCAGCAACAAGATAAGTAGATAGATACAGGGAAAAAGAGCAACAGAGAAAATCTGACATCCTTATACATACATAGGGGTAAAAGAGTCATACAACCAAGATCAGCAGAATATTCGGATAATCGGAGTACAAAGAAAAAGAATCCCATCCAACAAGCCTGGAGGTGATTCTCAACAAAATGATCTAAAGACGGAGTACAAGCAAATGAATCCCATCCAACAAGCCTGGAGGTGATTCAACAAAAATACCAACAAAGATACAGTCTAAGGCAGACGGTCTTTTGGAATGAGGGTCTTCAGGTAATGACACTGGTCTATCAACAGTGAGCATTCTGAGCAATCTGGTAGAGGAGTGATCTTCTCCTTCAATTGTCTTCTAAGTTCTAAGACTTCTCCTCCAAGATACTCCTCTGACTTCTGTCTCAACTCCATCTCTTTCTTCAACTGAGCGTCTTTGTCTTTGAGTTGCTTCTCCAAGTCTCTGATCTTCTTTTGGTAGTTGACTTCTGCTCTCTGCAATCTCAGACATTCCCTATGCTCTGTATCCAACATGGACTCTATCTCATCATATGATCTCTTTTTACTCCTTGCTCTGCTAGCATCCTCTCCTTGCACTTCCCTGAGTTGATGGGCCAAGTGCAGATTATCGGCTTTAGCTTTGTATAGCTCCATCTGAGTGTCTTGCTCCTTCTCCCTCAGACGACGACTCTCCATTAGGGCTTGCTTATAGTGCTCAGCAGGCACACTATCAGCAAGTACCAAGGGTGGTTGCTCTTGCAACGGCTCCATCCTATCGTAGGGAAGCAACAAAGTTTCCACTCTCTTCTTTACCCAATCAGTGTAATCGGGCATTGCAATGGCAAACTTCTTTCCTAAGACGGATCCATCCTTCACTCCAACATCTCTCCAGGCTTTCCCTATCTGCTCCAACTTAGCAGGGTCATCCTTCTTCTCAAAACAAAAACTCTCAGCTATCTCTGCTTCGAGCGGCCTTCTATACATGACAAACCCTAGCTGGCGAAGGGAGAGAACTGGGTTATAGTTGATGCAACCCTTGGTCCCTACGAGTGGCACGCCCCGGAATTCACCACAACTTATGATGACATCCTTCACGTCCATCCGGTATGACTGCCACCTGATGTCGTAGGAGGTGAGTGACATGACCCTCTGAGTCCACTTCAGAGTGCTCTGGGTATCTACAAATGGTCCACTGGCTGGCAGAAGCGACATGAACCACTTGTACAGAAGAGGTAAGCAGCATCTAATGGCTCCACCCTTACCATGCCTACTGTGGATGGCATAGTAAGTATCTGCTAAGAGAGTAGGGACTGGATTCCCTCTGATGAAGATACTGATGGCAGCAAGGTCAATGAAGTTTGGCATACTGGGAAACAGGATGATCCCATAGATCATGGCAGCTAGCTGTGCGTGAAAAACTTCCCAATTCCCCTTCTCTGCTTCATCTCTGGCTACCCTCAACAGAAATTTCAACGGCAGACCAACAACTTCCCCACAGGGCTTCCAATTCTTACCAACCTCCTCAACACTCAACCGGAGAGCTCTGGCAATCAATCTGAAGTCAACCTCCTTTGGGACGTCCAAGAAGGGAGTCTGATGCTGAATAGGGATACTCAACAGGATGGAATACTCTTCGAGAGTAGGTGCAAGCTGGTAATCCTGGAATGTGAAGCATCTGAGCTCTGGATCATAGAACTGAAGAAGCGTCTGCAGAGGCACTGGATCCACTACCGTCTTCAATACTGCCAGGATGTCTCCATACTGTCCAACAAAACTCTTCAATCGGTCGTCTGTCACGAGGCTACCCAACTCAACTAGCGGAGTCAACGGCTCACGATGGAAACTGTAGGAACAGGTCTTCCGCTTCAGCTCAGGAACTGTTGCCATCTCTATCAGTAGACAAACTCTGGAATGTACCTGAGAAATGATATGCATGCAGAGATTAGTTTTTTTTCTTTTTCTTTTTCTTTTCTTCTTCTTTTTTTTTCAATCAATTTTTTTTATTGCGTTTCTTTTGAAAAATAAATATGCTATGATGCACATGATGCGGACTAGACTGGCTGGTCGTGCAATTCTGATCACTAGGTCGAAGCTTCAGTCAAAACTCGGAACTTAAATCCAACTTAAGGTCAAACTGATCACACTGTATGAACACAAAGTCACCATCAGAACCAAAGTCACCAACGGTACCTGTAATGAATAACCCTTCCCCACTCACGGGTGTAGTCTAGGCCAGGGTAAAGCTGAAAGAAACGTAGCATAAATAACCTTTCGCAGAAATACTATCATATACACACCGGAAGTATGTAACGACAGTACCCCACCAGGGTCTGAACTGCTCGTGATATCAATGTTCCGCTAAGTGGCGCCATACCACCCGCTTCCCATGAATCACTCTATTCCTAAGTAACCTAGATTTTCACTCATGGTCTGGGTATTGGACCTTTTACCTCAACTGACTCCCCCCCCACACAGAGAAAACAGACAGCCAGCCAGCAATGAATAATGAATATGAAATGCAAACATCAATGCACACAATCAATGCAAACCATAAATGTACATATATACAATGAATGCAATAAAATACGGCAAGCAGAAAGCAACCAAAACCCTAATCCTAGAGAGCGCTAGGAGAGACTCGCTCAGGGAAGATGGACCAGCATAGGTCAACTTCTCACTCCCCAGCAGAGTCGCCAGCTGTCGCATCGCGCGAAAAACCGGCGGGAAAAGAAAGAAACAACAGAGCCGCCACCGTGCGTTATTTATCCCAAAAGAGGGAAAGGAAACGCTCGAAGTAAACCTAGGAAAGAACATGGTCTCGCGACCAAAGAGGATGGGTTCGGGAGTCGGTTATGCGAAGGGAAGGTGTTAGGCACCCTACGCATCTGTAGTACTCTACGGGATCCACGCACAAAAGGAAGGAATATTGGTTGCTAAACACTGCTCAAACTCACACACACTGGCTGAAAGAGACGAAAGAGACTGACTGAGACTGAACTCGGCAGGATATCGCATCCTGGGCCTACTTAGTCTATCAGGCATAGACATCAGAGTCGAAGTAGTTCGGACTGGGGAAACGACACATGCTCGCTAGGATATCGCATCCTATGCATACGTATCTTCTCGGACGAGAGAAGAATCAGAGCATTCGTAGCTCGGCTGACACGCACGCAAACAAAACAAAACGCAGGCAAACGTGGAGCCCGACTGCCAATCACTGGACTTATGTCAGCATCCGAACCTAAACACACGCAAAGAGGCAAACGTGGAGCCCGACTGCCAATCACTGGACTTACATCAGCATCCGAACCTAAACAACACAACAGATAGATAGGGAGTCGGGGACTCAGCCTATAACTGTCAAACAAAAACAAACAGACAGACAGCAAATGCTAAGGAGTCAGGGACTCGAGCCTAGCAAAGGTTAGACAACACACACAAAAAGAAAGAAAGGGCGCCCGGAGAGATCAGCTCAATCTCCTGCCTACATACTTCATCTGGTGTGAAGATCAGGGCGATGTAGTTCCCCTACGCAGGGACAAAGGTTCTAGCCTAACCAGATAACAGAGGGAGACACAACTCTAGGGAGACTACGACTCGAGCCTAGATGTTGTCATGCAAAGTCAACCCTAAGTTAAGGTTTCTAGCTAAACGGCACAAGGGCCAACCTATCTTAAACAGACACAGGAAAAAGCAAAGTCTCGATTGCAACTAGGGCAAGAGAAGAGGGATATCTCAATCACAACAGGGGTGAGAGAAAAGAAATCAGTGTTAGTGGTTAGTCAAACTCGGCAAGACATCGCGTCTCGTGCCTACGTATCTCATCTGAACATGAGAATCAGAGTTGCCGTAGTTCGGCCGGCAGGGAAGAAAGACTCAATCGCAACGAGGGCGAGAGAAAGGGAAAGGCTCGATCGCAACGAGGGCGAGAGAAAGGATCGCAACGAGGGCGAAAACAAGCACGGATTAGTTGTTAGTTGTTAGTCAAACTCGGCGAGACATCGCGTCTCGTGCCTACGTATCTCATCTGAACATGAGAATCAGAGTTGCCGTAGTTCGGCCGGCAGGGAAAAAAGACTCGATCGCAACGAGGGCGAGAGAAAGGGAAAGTCTCGATCGCAACGAGGGCGAGAGAAAGGAAAAGGCTCGATCGCAACGAGGGCGAGAGAAAGGAAAAGGCTCGATCGCAACGAGGGCGAGAGAAAGGAAAAGGCTCGATCGCAACGAGGGCGAGAGAAAGGATCGCAACGAGGGCGAAAACAAGCACGGATTAGCTGTTAGTCGTTAGTCAAACTCGGCGAGACATCGCGTCTCGTGCCTACGTATCTCATCTGAACATGAGAATCAGAGTTGCCGTAGTTCGGCCGAACAACTCTAAGTATGGCTCACACAAGGGTTAAGCCACACAACCTACCTTGCACAAGGGCAAGCACAAACTAAAGCCTAAAGAGGCAAACAAAACAATCACAAACACATACAGCATAAGATAAACACACCAACAAGGGGGGCTCAAACATCAAAGGTTAGGCACTAGGGCCAACTGGAATGGGGTAAGTGTTGCTCTTAACCTTGCCATTGAGAGGCTAAGGTGAAGCAGATGAAAGGAGATGATGGGTGTGCCTCATTGCTTCTATCCCTGGCCAGGGAGAGCACTTGACAAGAATGTGTGGGTTCAGAAAGTGGGAACCCTTCTACACATTTAAAACTGACTCAGCTGTGCAATTGCACAAGATCTTGGGTTTTTATCTGAATTGCATCAACACAGTAGTGTGAGCAAAATAGAAGACACACTGAATAGTGGGGGATAGACTGCATATCCCTACCTTCCACCAATTGCCTCTTCACTTAGGAGGTCTTTGACTCTGTACAGGGACAAAGTAAACATACACAGGCATTGCCTCTTAAGGAGGACTTCAGACAGTTTGCCCGGTCAAATAACAGACCGGGTCTCCAGACTACATGAAGAAGAAGTATTTATACCTCAAAAGCAAATGCTAAAAATAGCAAAGCAAGCAAGTTCAGAGAACTTAAGCAACTAAAGTACCTGAAAAAGTCAAAACAATCAGCAAACAATTCAAAAGTTTAAATCAAAAAGAAAAGGATAGACAGTCAACCACAGAAGGTCAACTGTGCAAAGCAAGACTCAAGTTACATGAGTCACCTACAAAACAAAAGGTTAGCATGGGATAAACAAATCAAATTCAAACAAGTTTGAATGATCTTGGAAGCATTGTGCTCAACCTGAAACAGATGAACTCAACATAAGTCCAAAGGACCACTAGGACTAGCCTAGGGTCAAACATGAAAGAAAAAATCAAGGCAGCAAGGAAAAGTCAACTCAAAGTCAAAGTCAAACATTTGGGAAGCTAACACACTTGGGCCCACATTCAAATCATGCATCATTGTCATTTCATGAATATTTGAAATCAAAACAAGGCAAAGGAAAGCATACAAGAGTCAACAGAATGACTTGCATCACAAGTCAACCTAAGCAATCTCAAAAATCATGAAATAAATCACACTCAATCCTAACATCTAACATGGTATACATGTAAAATTTCATGGCATTTGGATGAGAGGAAGGCAGGCAAGTAAAATCATGAAGTCATACCAAATTCAAGTAAGCATGGTGAAAGTCAACAAGCATAGGTCAACTTCAAAAAATCATATCAATTTGCAAACAGAAGAGAAATGAATGAGATTAACACCAATGCAAAGCTCAAAGGGTCTAGTTATCACATATGAAATTTCATGGATATACAATATGATTTGAGAATTTCACAAAGGATTTGGCAAGGCATAGCACAAAAAGTCAACAAATGACCAAGCATGGAAGAAAATTCACAATCAAATGGAAAACAGCAAGATTAATTCCAAGAAAAATCATACATCAACTAGACATACAAAGAGTGGTTCATGCAAAATTTGGGGCCATTTGGATGCAAGGAAGCATGTGAACAAAATTTGTGAAAATACATGATCATGGTATGACACCCAATGCAATACACAATTTCAAAAATTCATAACTCTCAATCCACCAATGATAAATGCACAAAGTCTATATGGAAATGAAGGTCAAGGAGTCCATTTTCACCACAAACAATCTCAAAGGCATTGGATATAACATGGATATTTCACAATTGAAATGGTGAGATGTATCATCTATGCACATATGTTGAGAAAATAATTACCAATTAAAAAACCAACCAATGGAAAAATAATTAAAATTCACATTTAAATACTAGACACATTCATGATCATGATGGAAAAAGAATCAGAATTTTTGGATTAAAATTGAAGGAGAAATTAATTATTGAAGTTGAGTGAAATAATTGGTGAAACATGAACAAAAAGCAAGGCAACAAGGTCAAACATGGTCAATCAGCGTGGCAGTTTTGTAATTTTGCCCTTCACTAAACAAAACTGCAGCGTTTTGGAGAGCCAAACGAAATAAGCTGATTGGCTCTCCCTCAATGAAACAGTGAATTGGGCAACAACAACCAATGGCAATCGAGTTTTCTGGGTTTTTCAAAAGGAACCTAGGGTTTAAGCTTGGCAACAGGGACACCATCATCATGCAGTCAATCATCAACAAATTTCAAGAAGAATCCTTCACACAGCATGGCAATGGAAATGGTGACATCATGCAACAACAATAAACAACACATACGCACACATGCAGCTGGGATTCTAATACAGCATGGCATAGCAACATGTTAACCTAATAATCAATGCAACAAACAAGTGGCCATAACCAAACACGACAAACACAAATCATTGATTTTCTGGATATATTCAAAACAGCAGCAAGGTTTTCAACAACATCATGCATCAACATCCAAACATGAATCAATGAACAAACCTCCATAATCAAGCTTGGCCATTAAGCATCAGTTTTAAACAACAGTAGCTAACAAACAAACAAAACACATCACATGGAATTTCTGGGCAGAGCTCATGCATTTAGGGTTTTAGGTGGCCACAGCAATCATCATCATTCATCACTTAAATCATCAATCATAAACAAAATTCCAATAGACCTATTCACGCAGCATGGCAACCAAACAAAAATGTTCATACAGCATCCTAGCAATAACCAAACCAACAATCATTCGAGCAAGTTCTGGGCAGGTAAAAGGCATGTGCAACAGGGTATGACTTCCATCAATTTCAAAAATCACAACAGAAAAATATCCCCAGAAATCAACAATAAGCAGGCTAATCGATTCATCAAATTGAACACAAACATGATATGGCATCCATGACCACTAATTTGAGCACACAAAAGCAGAATCAACAAAAAACAATTTTGGATATTGAACTTCAGAAACAAATTTCTCTTAACCTAGTTGATCATTTGCAATGGTTTAAAGTGTTTTGGGATCAGCAAATCACAAACTAGCTAAAGCATGGCATGATTTAGAGAATAGTGTAAATCGAAAACTTACTCAACCTGCAAGACAGTGATGCTACCAGTGTTGTTTGGTCTCGAAAGGCTGCAACAGATGTCCAAGGGAGTTTGCTTTGATGAATGATCACTGAGTTTTAACTTAACAGTCTCTAGGAGGGCTCCACTCGAGATATGCCATGGAAGGAGCTTTGGGAAAACAGAACCAGATGGGCCATTACAGTTGGTATTTCATGCTGGGATTGAGCTCACAATGTTGACTGTATGATGAAAACGAGAAAGGGTACTCGAGTTTTTAGAGCTTGTGGGCAAGAAAGGTAATATGGCCAAAACGCAAGAGAGGAGACAAAGAGATTTTCTGAGGTCTGCAGCTGCTACTAGGGTTTTGAAAGTGTCAGAAAAAAGGTTTATATGTGCTGTTTAAACTTGCTTAATCAAAAGCTAAGCTGATTTTGTCTTTTGAGCACAAAATGCAAATTTGCTAATCTTTGCATAAGTGTAAGTGGAGGTGCAATTGGCCACGAATTGGGCTTTGGTTATGCTGTAAAGGACATAGCAATTTGCTGTTTTATGATATGCACATAAATTGCTAGCTTTGCCTTGCATTTGTATAGCTATTTGCACCATTGGCCTACTTTGCATTTTGATTCAAAAATGGAGTGTAATGGTGTTATGAACATGCTTTTAAGCTTGAGACAAGTCACAAATATGGTTTAGAACATTTCTCAATTGGTCAAGTCAAGAAAAAGTCAAAGAAGCAAAAAGTCAAAGTTTGGTCAAACTTTGAATTTAAATGAAAAAGGTCCAAAAATGCCATTTTGATTGGCAAGGTTCTAGGTCATGAAATTTATATTTTTGGAAAGAGGATGAAAAATGTGGTTTGTAGGAAAAAACCCCACCAAATTTGGCCTTATGGTTTGAGAGATATGGCTTGTTGAAGTTCAAAAATTGGTGAAAATGATTTGATCATATCTTGACAACCACACATGGGATTTGAGAGTTCTTGGACTTTTTGGAAATGGGAAGACAAGATCTTCAACTTTCATGTTGGGCAAAAATTCATTTGAAGCTTGTATCAAAATGTAAGTTGAGGATCAAGAAGTTTCTATTTTTGGCAGTTGAAATTACAGGTCCACTTTCTATTTCTGGAAATTTTCTGATTTGCTTCAAATTCTTCCATGATGTTGATTGCCATGACATATAAGACCTATTAGGACATGAATAAGCTTTCCCAAACCATTTCCATCCATCAAATCCAAAGAATCAACCACAGTTGACCAACTTTGACTTTCTAGGGTTTTGGACTGTCTATGCACTTCTGATGAATTCCAAACCCTAGTTCCTTGAGACTTTGACTTCAAATGATGTCCCAAGACATATGAACTCTTGATTATTGACCATGGTGCCCAAATTCCATAAGAATGGCCACCATCCACTGCTTTGACTTGACTGTTGATTATCTAGGGTTTTCTGCTTGTCTATGCATTGACTGCTGACCTCTGAGCCTTCAACCCTTGACTTGAACACTTCAAAAAGACCTCAAAGTTAGGTGTACTTGTGGGACAAACCCTAGGACCTTGATTCCTTGAGAAAACACCCTTGCTTGATTGGTTGACTGATCTCCTGATCAGTTTGACCTAATTCTTGCTTGCTTGCTCTTGAGGCAACTGGGGAACAATGCAAATGCTATGCAATGTATCATGATATGCTATGACCTAATATGAGATGTATGTACAATGATAGGTGCAAATTTGAGGTGCTACAGTGACATTCATTCCTAACAGCATATGCTAAATTGTAGGATGGTTAATTTTTCTGTTTCAGCATTTTCTCAGGCTATTCTTCAGGAATCAAACAGCTGAGCCAAAATCCAGGAAACTAACAACTGAGCTACAATTAATGAACCTAACAAATAGCCTATTTATTAGCACCCTAAAATGTGGAAATTAGGTTAACTTGTTTAGCCTTTATTTTAGGAAATACAAGTACAAGGCCAGCAAACTGTAATACTGTAACAGGTGAGGGTCAAATCACTATTGAGACATCATACTGATAATTATGCATGCTCAACAGAAGTAAGGGCTATGTTGATCTCTGCTGTGTCTTTGTACCAGATGGACAGAACTGGGTGTTCTTCCATTCTATGGTGATATAGTAGCAGATGTCGTGACATCTGTGGATGTGTGCGCATTAGTACTGGGTTTTAATTGTATAACTATCTTGCTGTATGAGTAACAATGTTGGATCAAATGTCATAACTTGGAGTAGAACATCTGAACTCTAACTACACCAGAATTTCAATTGGTATCAGAGCAGGCATCCTGTTCTGTTTCTGGATGAGATCCATGGGTGATACTTTCTGGTATCTTGCAAGGAGTTATGTTAGCACTGATGTTGGAACCTGTGGAAGGTTCTGTGATTTCCCTGAATGGTCCCTTGAAGTAGGTGGATGGACTATTAATGGCAGGAACTGTGTGTACATGTCTCTAGAGGTTGGCAATCGGCCTTTGTGTGGGACAGTTGTGCTAGTATTGAATCATATTCAAACTAGGTATGTTCGTGGAGGCTGATCTGATGAAGTGGGTGTTCTTAGGTTGAGTTGTATTATGAATTCCGCTGCATAATACCTGGCAAAACTCAAACTCTGATGTGGTTTCCCCTCATGTGGATGAAAGGCTGCTGTATTCAAGATTTTATCATAACCTACTGAAGATGTCAAAGATACCTGAGTCTCCTCAAGTCCACTCATCATGGTAAGAATCACTTGATCACTGATTCTTTTACTCTCTTGGGTAGTGCATATGAAGACCTTGAAGACTTTCAAGGAGGGTTTATTCCAAGGAGGTGGAACAAACGTTCTATGTGATGTTAGAACATGTTGTTCAACAAGTATGCACCTACTGGTTGAAGAGTGTAAGACCCCAATTTTGGCCCTAAGATCCCTCATGGCCCATATCATATCATATCATATCATGGCCTCAAGGATCATTGCATGCCCTAGCTTCCCTCCTAGTGGGTAGTTTGTCTTGTGAGTGTGTTTCTTGATCACCAAGCATGCTTTGCATTTGTATATCTTTGCTTTTCATATGTTTACTAACCAAAAAGTACAAAAATATTGTCATTTGACCATGTTACTTGCAGATGAAGCAATCATCAGTCAAACAGTCAAATCAGCCATTAAACAGTGGATGGTGGCCATTCTTGAAGAATTTGGGCACCATGATCAATAATCAAGAGTTCATATATGTTGTGACATCATTTTGAATCAAGATCTCAAGTGATTAGGGTTTGGAATTCATCAGAACATGGTTCAGTCAAGCAAATCCCTAGTAAAGTCAACTGAAGTCAAACTTGGTCAACTGTGCATTTAATCAGTGATTTGATGATGGGAATTGGTCTGAGGGAGCTCATTCATGTCCATATAGGCCTCATATATCATGTCAAACATCATCATGGAAGAATTTGAAGTCAAACAAGAAATTTCCAAAAATAGAAAGTTGACCTGTAATTGGAATTTGCCAAAAATGGAAACTTCTTGATCCTCAACTTACATCATGATACAAGCTTCAAATGAATTTTTGCCCAACATGAAAGTTGAAGATCTTGTTCTCCCATTTCCAAAAAGTCCAAGAACACTCAATTCCCATGTATGGTTGGCAAGTTATGATCAAATCATTCTCACAAATTTTTGAACTTCAAAAGGCCATATCTTCCAAACCATTTGGCCAAATTGGGTGGGGTTTTTTGCTACAAGTCACATTTGATCCCCTCTTTCCAAATATGTCATCATCATTCACCAAAACTTCACCAATCAAAATGGCCTTTTTGGAATGGCATGAATTAATTTCAAGTGAGGTTGAAAAATGAGTTTCAAAATTAACCACTTCCAACACATTTTGCCAATTGGATAAGTTCTGAAATGATGTTTTGAACATGTCCAAAGCCCAATTTCGCAGCCATGGCTCTTGCACCTCACCATGTGTGTGAAAATCATTAATTAGCAAAAACATGTCAAATTAGCAAATTGGATTACCACTCACTAACCAAACATTAACCAATATTAAACAGCATATATATTCTTCATTCTCTTTCTGAAACAACCCTAGCAGCCTCAGATACCAAACAGAAAATCATTTTTCTCTCCATTCTTCATTTTGCATTTTGAACTTTTTCTTGAAGAAATCTCAAAGAGCACGATTCTTCTTTGTCTGCTTCATCATTTATCATCCTTTGTGAGCTCATTGCAAGCAGCATTCCACGACTGTAAGCCATTTTCCAGTTCTGTTTCTCCAAGCTCCATTAATGGCAATTTTCGATTTGAGCTAAAGGCAAGGTTGCTGAGCCAAAACATCTTAACCATTCATCATCTGGAGCTTGAACCTTCATCTGTTTCGGACCAAAACCATCAAACAACAACTATATCACAGCTGCTCTTCACTTTTGGTAAGATTTCGAGTCTCTCTATTTCCTAAATCATGCCATGCTTTAGTTAGATTATGCTATGCTGGTCACAATGAACTTTAAATCACTAAAAATGGTTGAGCTATGTGTGAGAAATCTGGTTTTTAATTTTTACATCCAAACATGTTTTTGCTTGTTGCTCCTTTGTTAGCTCGATTTAGGATATATGGATGTTGGATTATGAATGTGTGTGGTCTGCTGGTTCGAATGCTATGGCTGTTGTTTAATTTTGAGACAAATTTTTTCCACGATTTTTGGAGAAGATGAAGGAAGTACTGTAGCTCACAAACCCTAATTTTCCATGTTTGCCCAGAATTCCTGTTCACGTGTGTGCATGAGACTTTACTGTTCCATTAGCCAACAGCCAATCAAAACATTTCCAGCCATGAGCCAATACGCCGCGTTTCATTAAGTTGGCCCAATATTTACAAATTTGCCATCCCCGTGCCATTGGTCTCATTAAGTCATGTGTGTTTTCAATATTCATTTCATTTTGTTACATCATCTTGCAAAAATCATATCACATTCATTTTAAATGCAAATTTCATGGGAATTTTTGCATTGTGTCCATCTGGATCTCTATTATTTAGTCATGATTTTTCCTGATTTTTTTAATGAATGGTTTTTAATTGGTATTAGGGTTTGTAACATGTGCTCATATTTTGTACCTTTTGCCAAAACATTTGTGAAATGGTGATGCTTTATCCAATGGCCTTCAAATTTTTTGTGCTTAAACTAGACACATTCATGGTGATTTTGGTATAGAGTTTATGAATTTATCATCTCTGGTCATTGAGTTATGATTTTTTGAATTAGGGTGTGACAATTTGTGTCACACCATTGATGTGCAACTTGATGATTTTCATTACCATGCCTCTTGACCTCAAATTGGCTTAAATTTTTGCATGAACATACTCTTGGATGTCTAGTTTACATGTGAATTTTCTTGGAATTATTTGTGGCATTTCCTAATTGTTTGAGATTTTCTCCCCTGTTTAGTCATATGTTGACTTTTTGTGACACATGTTCCCATTTCATTTGTGAAATTCTCATACTTTATTGGATGAACTTGAAATTTTATATGTGATTAGTAGACATCTTAAGCTTTGTCATGGTGTTGATCCCATTCATTTCTCATATGTTATCACTGATTTATGATTTTTTGAAGTGGATACATGTTTGGTTGACTTCTTTGAGCATGCTTAAACTTGCCCTGCCTTTCTGATTTTCATTGACCATCTTGCCTTGATCCAATTGAGCTGAAATTTGGTGTGATTACCATGATATGGATTATGTTTGATCATGATTTATTTGATGATTTTTGGAATTGTTTATGATTGGTTTTGAGTTAAGTCTTGCTGTTGACTTCTATGAGCTTCTATATGCCATGCCTTGACCTAATTTGTTTATGAAATGATGATGATGCACGATATGAACATGAAACCAATTGAGTTTGCTTCTTGATTGTTTAAACTTGATTTTGATTGGATATCACTTGCTGTTTTAACTTTCTCATCCCCTTTTGACCCTAGGCTTGTCCTAGTGGTCCTGTTGCTTATGTTTGAGTTCATGTTTTCAGGTTAAGCAACAAATGCTTCAAAGAGATCATTACAAATTGATTAAGCTTGATTGTTTATCATGACTAATTTGTTGTTTTTGTAGGTTGCTTGGTTTACAAGCTTTGAGTCTTGTGCATTGCACCTTTTAATCAATTGTGTTGACTGTTGATCTTATCTCCTTTTGATTTAACTTTGAGTTGTGTACTGATTCTGTTTGACTATTTCAGGTACCTTTAGTTGCTTAGTTCTTAAGAACTTGCTTTGCTTTGCTTTATAGCAATTTGCATTGAGGTATAATCCCTTTTCTTCATGTAGTCTGGAAGACCTGGCCTGTTACTTGGCCAGGCAACTGTCTGAAGTCCTCCTTAAGAGGCAATGCTTGTGTGTGTTTACATTTGTCCCAAGCAGGAAAAGTCCTTCAAATAAGGCAATTGGTGGATATAAGAGATATGTAGTCTATCTCCCACTATTCTGTGAGTCTTCTCCTTGCTCCCATTACATGGTTGTAGCATTGATATCCAAACCCAAGATCTATCGAGTCAATAATCTGTGGAGAGAGTTCCTACTTTCTGAACTCTCACACCTTCTGATATTCAAATGCTCTCCCTGACCAGGGATAAGAGCAATGAGGCACACCCCTCATATCCTTTCATCTGCTTCACCTTAGCCCCTCAATGGCAAGGTTAAGAGCACCATTAACCCTATTCCAGTTGGCTTCAATGCCTAACCCTTTTGTATGAGCCTCATTGTTTGGTTATAGTGTGTGTTGAATGCTTTCATTGATTGATTGTTGTTTCATATGCACATGTTTGCTTGTATGCTTTATGCATTTATCTTCATTAATTGCTCATTAATGTATGATCATCTCATTTGTCTTTGTGACATTATCTTTGTTGTTTGCCCATTGAGGACAATAGTAAGACCATCCTTTGGCCATTGTTTCTATGATATGGAAGTGAGTTGTAAGACCATTTCATTGGCCACTCATCTTATCTTTGCTTGATGCATTTACTTGGTTGTATGTGAGGATGCAATTATAAGTCCCTGTAAGTTGGCATTTGCTTTCCTGTGATCATAAGTTGCTTTGTTTGATTGTATGTGAGGATACAATTGTAAGTCCGTGTAATTTGGCATTTGTTTTCCTATGATCATATGTTAGAGATTAGAGTAAGCCCAGATAGATTGGCATCTGACATCCCAATGTTTCCTTTGTTGGAGATTGGTATAAGTCCAGATAGATTGGCATCCGGTATCCACTTTCTTTCATTTTCTTTGTTGAGGAGATTAGTATAAGTCCATTGAGTGGCCTCTGATATCCATTCCTTTTTTAGGAGATTGGTGTAAATCCATCTATTGGTATCCGGTATCCGCTTTTTGTTTGTGAGATTGGAGTAAGACCATTGAGTGGCATCCGGTATCATTTGTTTGCTTACTTTGTTATTGCTTATTGCCCATTCCAAAGGACACACTTGAATCATCTTCTATATGATCTCAAGAGGTGAACTTTCTAAGAAGTTTTACAATCCATCTTCATCCATTCATCCCCATTATGTCCTAAACCTTTTCACACATTGCTTTCAAACTTGAGATAGATATTGTGCAAACATCTTCATTGTTTTCAAATTAAAAACCTGGACTCAAGTCCTTGACTTTTTTCAAACTCCATTTCATAATACTTCTTTGAATTAATCTTAATCACACTTTGACTCCACTTTCATAATCATAATCAATTAACTTCACCCATTCAATTGTTTTGGCTTTGTCCATTGTTAATCTTTTCATACATGAGTTATAGGTTTGATTTATCTTAGTTGGTTGATGTCAATCTCACCTATTTGTCCTTAGTTGATTGAATTGTAAGTCTTCCTTGCTTATTATAGGGTTAACCCCTCACTAGCAAGTTGAAGCCGTTCTCACATGGTGGACTTGTTGTTTGTATAAGGTTGAGTTTTCTCTCGTGGATAACGTAAGACCTTAGGGCTTGTGTTTAAAATTGAATCCACTAACTTTTGGAAGTTTTTAGCCGAACTACGGCGTTTTGATCCTTACCTTTGATGGAAGGTACGTAGGCAACGGGTTCATCCGTTCAAACCCAATAAAAATTGTATATTCTTTTCTCATCTTCCCAATCATGTTTGCACAATACTTATGTCATAACAAATAACAATTTTATACAACAAGTGTGAAAAGGGCTCCCTAGGAGTACCTAGGACGTGATGGGTGCCTAACACCCTCCCATTGCGTAATTTACCCCTTACCCAGACTCTCTGATCTTTTTATTAGTTTTCTACGTGTAAAACTTCTTAGGCTTTTGTTCGCTTTTTAGCCAGTTCTTTGGATAAATAAAAATGCGGTGGCGACTCGAAATTCATTGTATGCTTTGCTTATGGTTTAAATCAATAAATCATATAGCGATGAATACACCGCTACAGAAAAGTGGCGACTCTGCTGGGGAAAGAACATCCCTGGTGGTATTGCCTACTTTTCACCCTTGTTGTGCTATATTGTTATTTGTTATATGACATATTTTTGTACCATTTGGGATGACTGTATTGATTGTAATGTTTGAATTGCTTGATATACAATTGCTGTTTGCTTTGGTGATCTGTGAGATGAGTTCTATACCCAAACTCGAGTGCACTCTAGGATAGGAGAATGGCATAGTCTTGTTGACTGGTGTGGAGTATTCCTTAGCCAGTTGACTTGCGAGTCCATTCACTTGGTGGAGGTCATGTTGAATTAATAATGTCACACAAGTTATTTGTGGTTAGGCATTATTCTTTCAATCATGTGCCGCAGAAGCCAAGGACCATAGTTTACCAAACCCCTCTTGGCCTATTTTTAGGAACGTAGTGCGGAGGTCGTTCAGATGTAAGTTCTGATGCGATTGTTACGCGATACTACACTCATAAGAGTTTCTCTTGAGAATATTTTTGGAATACGAGTATTCGTTCCTCCGATAATATTCGAAAGATGGAACGATGATTATGGGAACCTCTGGTAGAACATGTCTGGCAGGTTTATACCCTAGTACACTCCCTTTGGGTGGTTCTTAACCGAGACTCCATGCTCGTGACTCTCAACAAACCCGTGATTCGTGGTTGAGTCGTTCAAACATTGTTAATATCAATGGAACCCAGATCAGGTGTAAAACCTAAAATCCACCAAAGCGGCTGGTTGATATTAAGGATGTTCGAGCCGGTTCATGTACCGTTAATATCAATGGAACTTGGGTGTCGATAAGGTGAAAACCAAAATCCACCAAAATGGATGATTGATATTAGGGATACAATGAGCTTTCCCATGACCTTTGTTTGGTGCGCCTTGCTTGATCCTTGAGTGTGATTGTTGCATTCATGCATTCATGCATTCATCTGCATCCATATCATCAGATAAAAAGAAAATTTTCAAGGAACTCAAAGGAGTTTATTTGCAAAAATTTGCAAACATGAAAAACCAGGAAAAATTTTTCACCTGATATATCTGATGAGATATTCTCATGTATGATCAAAATGTTAATATTTCAAAGTTTGCAAATAAAACCTTCTAGTTCCTTTGAAATAAAAAAAACCAAGCATATGCATAAACACTTCATGCATCATTTGCATAAGCAGGTGTTTTGTTCCGGTCTCCCGTCCTGTGGTCTGACCCTGCGATCTTCATTTATTTTGAAGACGCACTTCGCCGGTACTATACCAGAGCCAACTCTGCCAGATTGATGGATTATGTTGAGCAAGAGAGTTGTGAACTCGAGGAGAGATATTTGCCAGACTAAGTACTGTTGATGGATTTATTCCTGGTTAACCAATCCCGGGCTGGCATTGGCTACTGTTCTGGGGCATTTAATGAGCAAGGTTTGTTCACAAGTGGAGGATTCATCCATGCTGATCAACCTGAAGAGGAAGCTGCCGCTATCTTGGAAGGGGATGCAGAGGACCTGAACAATTTCATCATTCCTGGTGGTGTCTGCCACAATTGGGTCGCTGCAGATGTTCCTACAGTCATCCATAGATCAAAGTAACTGTTCACTTTGTTTAAAACCCTTCTCCCATGCCAAAAGGAGAAGTGATGACATTGTTGGCAGCATTTAATACAATGATGTTTTCATTCAATTAATGCATTGTTAAACATTTGTTTTTCCATTTGT
Organism: Lathyrus oleraceus; assembly: GCF_024323335.1. Taxonomy (NCBI): domain Eukaryota; kingdom Viridiplantae; phylum Streptophyta; class Magnoliopsida; order Fabales; family Fabaceae; genus Lathyrus; species Lathyrus oleraceus. The sequence goes on along the minus strand of NC_066583.1, from coordinate 13,077,285 downwards.
TTTCACTTTTTGCTTTTTGCATGAAATCAGTGATCACAAAAAACCCTAAAAACAAAAACAGCTTTTTCATCTACATAAATGATTTGCTTGTTCAAATATAAAAGCTTTTCATTATCCAAAATCATTATGCAGGGATTTCTAAACCCATTGAACATAATGATCCAACGCCATCTCCCAATCTTGAATTCCTTGTATTTGAGGCAGAGGAAGATGATGTTGAAGGGGATTCTTGACGAGATTACCCGTCTGCTTGAGCACGAAAGAAGCTCATTCAGCTGTATCATGAGAATCAGCAAAATAGTCAAACTGGGGCATTACAAATGTAATGTAAAAAAAAATAAAAAATAAAGGAAAAAAAGAAAAAGAAAAAGAGGGTGAAAAAAAAAAGATGAAAAATCAAAAATCAGCAAAAAAAATTTCAAGATTTCTTCAAAAGAAAAAGAAAAATTATACCCTCAAGTCCCTAGTTGACTGATGCTGAATGGATTCAGAGTCGTTATGACCAACTGAATTTGATTGAAGAGAAGCGTTTAACTGCCATGTGTCATGGTCAGTTATATCAGCAGAGAATGAAGAAAGCATTCGATAAGAAGGTCAAGCCTCGTGTGTTCCGAGAAGGTGACCTCGTGCTCAAGAAAGTCTTGTCTTTCGCGCCCGATTCCAGGGGCAAGTGGACTCCAAACTACGAGGGTCCATATGTTGTTAAGAGAGCCTTTTCAGGCGGTGCTTTGATGCTTACAACAATGGATGGGGAGGATTTCACTCGTCCTGTGAATTCAGATGCAGTCAAGAGATACTTTGCCTAGAAAAAAAAGTATATGCAAATAAAAAAAAACAGAACAGCTCGCTAAGTTGAAAACCCGAAAGGGCGGCTTAGGCAAAAATGAGCGTCTCGGTGGAGAACCCGCAAGGGTAATCCAGGCAAAAATTAGAGACTTGAAAAAAAAAAAAAGAATATTTGCATCCCGCTAGATTGAGTACCTCACCCTGGGGCAATCTAGGCAAAAATTAGGGATTTGGCAAATGACTGCATCCTGACAAGACTTTCTGTTCACCAGTCGTCATTTCGTCAGAAGATTCTCGATTCGTCGTCAACTGAAGCTTCGGATACATCGAGATTCAAATTGGTAGAGAAAGGATCATTATGTTCAATGTAGCCCTCTTCCAATATATATCACTGATTTCAAATTTGTACAGATCTATGGAGTCTTGCCATTTGCAGGCTACCATTCCATCAAATCAATTTGAGCTTTTTATCCAATTATTTGCACTCTTATTTGTTTCAATTCAACAAATGTTTTGCATGTTTTAAATTGATAAAATATCATTGTTTTAAACAAATCAAAATTTTCAAAACATTATTTTAAACAAAGTGAACATTCACAATATTGAAAGGATACTCAAGAATATCTCAGTGCTCTCCCGAGGGTGGCATGATTTCCAACAGGTAAGACATTCGTTCATATTCCTGATTTGGTTGTATCTTCTTTCTTCAGATCTTTGTTGGGGTTATTCCTCAAACAAAGTTGTTGGGGTTGTTCCCCAGTATAGTCACAAGCAGAGTGTTGATTGAAGACTTCGTTTTCTCCAGCAGCAATCTTCCCTAGCATGGATGTTTCCTTATGGAAGTTTCGGCGGTTGACAGTTTGTCATCTTGGTGCCCCGTCACTTTCTCCAGTGGGTCAACATTCCCAGACTTTATTTGTCTCCTCAACACAGTCACGAGTAGAGTTGTTGTTGATATCCCCATCGGAGTCGCGAGCAGAGTTATTGTCACTCTTCCCAGTGCAGTTGCCAGCGGAGTTGCCTGTTTCCTCAGCACGATCGCTTTCCTTTTGAAAGGCTTGGTAAGTCAGTGGTTTGATACCCGGTACTTTACCTTTTCCCCGGCGAAGTCGTCTGCGGAATTGTTGCTATCTCTCCATCAGAGTTTTTCTCTTCAGCAGAGCAGGGTTTATTTTCCTATTCGGTGGTTGATTTGGGTTGACATCCCAGTATATTGCATCCATCTTTTCCTCAGCGTAGTCTGCAGAACGTTTGTTGTGGCAGTTTCGCCTGTTGAATACTCCTTCAATTCCCAGTATGGTCGGATGATGGCTCTAGCATCCAGAGAATGGATTGATTTCCTGACTGTTTGTGATCCCCAGTAGAGTGGCTTATATTACAGAATCTACTTGTTGTGATCAGTTTGCTATGTGTATTCTCCCCAAGTAGAGTGGTTTGTTGCAGAATCTACTTGTGTGATACATTCTCCCCCAGCGGAGTTATGTGGATTTGCTTCTACAGCAGTTCGTGCTTGTGCAATGCACCTTTTGTGTCTCAATTGGCACTGGGATCCCCTGCAGATACTTTGGGACTTCTCTTATTCCCCGACAGATTTGTCTTGGTGGCTACTTTTGCCCGTTGTGACTTTCTGTACCCTGATTGGGTTGTTTCCTGATATCTCCGACCCTCTGCTTCTCCAGCAGTATTCGCAGATCTTTGCTTTACAACATGTAGATCTCCGCAGATTGGCTCTCCAGTTGGTTTTTTTTCCCCTGGGAGTATAATACCGGGCGTTCGATTCCTGGACCTGTTTGTGTTAGAACTGTCTGTTTTGTCAGCATTCATTAAACATAAATCATGCATATTCATGCATATTCATAAAACATTCAGATATTCATGTTGCATTTCTTGCCATATATCCTTTGTTTGTTGTGTCCTGCTTTTGGGTGATATAGATCTCTTTATAGATCTTCCCAAAGCAGATGTCGGGTGTTAAAATCTCTCCATATAGAGTCAGCCCCATAAGCAGAAAGTGTTGGTCTTTCCTTCTGCAGTTCCCCACCGAGATATATCCTCGTGGATGACGGTTTCTTCCGCTTCCTCCCAACACATATATTGGGATGGATTTTCCTATTTGAGTTACATCCTCATTAGGACATGTCTTGATTCAGTCCGTCTTTTCGGATTATTCCCGAATTGGCTATTTGTCAAATGTCTTGTGCTTCCCAGTGGGTTGTTCCCCAGCGGAGTAGTTTTGGGCCTCTACCCTCATACCGGTAGTTATAAGTCCTATTTTTCCTGGCTTCTTGGCAGAATTTGTGGTTATACACCTTTTATTCCCCAGCCAGATTTGTTGGTCTTCTACCTCAGTCGGTAGTTGTAAATCCTACTTTCCTGCTCTCCAGTAGTTTGAGGTTTGTTATAAACCCTATTTTGGTTTCCCGTGCGGATTTGTGATTTGTTTTATCCCCACGCGGAGTTGTTGGTTTTCTACCCCGTATTCGGTAGATGTAAACCCTAAATTTGTGGTTACCTCCATCTAGTTCCTGATGTTGAGTTTCCTTTGCTCGGATAAGTTGCTCAGATAAGCACTTATATCCCCAGCAAATCTTTTGTGGATAATTGCCGTATGCTAGCAATTTTATCCCCAGTGGGTCCTTTCACCTTTTGTCAGTGATTGCGTTCCCTGGATAGTTGATTGTCATCATTATATCCCCAGCCTGTTGTTGTGGATAATTGCTGTTTATGCAATTCATCCCTGGATCATTGATTTTCACCAATGAATCCTCAGCAGATTGCCTTTCATTTACCCTCTTGTTGGTAATGTCTGTTGCTCCTCTTGATTGGTCATCATTATATACCTAGTTTGGTATCCCGATGCCTTTCTTTTCGGTTGATTTATCCTTTATTAACCCAGTAACCGGTTGTGGATAATCTTCCATGCGAGTATGTTATTCACGGTCTGCCGGTAATGAATAATATATCTCATGCGCTCTTCAGTTGAAGCCCTTTGTGTTTCCCTGGTTGAGTAAGATTCGTTATTTCCCTTTGTGGAATCGAATATTTCTTTGTTGTTAGATAATTGCCGGATGCTTGCAATTTATCCCTTTGAGTTGTCTTTCGTTTACCCGGATGCTTGGTATCGATTGTCTCTCTTTTCGGTTAGTCACCTATTATATACTTCGGTATCTCTGGTGTCTTTTCCTTTCGAGTATATTATTCACGGTCTGCCGGTAATGAATAATATATCTCATGCACTCTTCAGTCGAAGCCTTTTGTGTTTTCTTTGTTGAGTAAGATTCGTTATTTCCCTTTGTGGAATCGAATATTTCTTTGTTGTTGGATAATTGCCGGATGCTTGCAATTTATCCCTTTGAGTTGTCTTTCGTTTACCCGGATGCTTGGTATCGATTGTCTCTCTTTTTGGTTAGTCACCTATTATATACTTCGGTATCTCTGGTGTCTTTTCCTTTCGAGTATATTATTCACGGTCTGCCGGTAATGAATAATATGTCTCATGCGCTCTTCAGTTGGAATCCTTTGTTGATTTTCCCCAGCCGAGCAAGATTCGTATTCTTTGTAGAATCGAATACCCATCCTTTAACCAGTTTGTGTTTTGGATGATGAGTGTTTTGGCATATATACCAATCCACGTTTTCGGTAGATCACCTATTATATGCTTCGGTATCTCTGGTGTTTCTTACCATGCGAGTTTATTATCTACGTTCTGACGGTAATAGATAATATATCTCATGCGAGTTTTCTTATCCACGGTCTGCCGGTAATGGATATTGCATCTCATGCACTCTTTGGGTTTGTGTCCCCATTTTGAGTAAGATTTGTTTTCCCGTTGCGGACTCGAATGTCCATCCTGTAAGTCGATTTGCTTTTTCAAGCCCTCCTTTCGGATGATGAGTGTTTTGGCATATATACCAATTCACGTTTCGGTCGGTCACCTATTATATACCTCGGTATCCCTGGTGTTCCTTCCTTTCTGCTCCCTATTATGACCTCGGTCCCTTGTGGAGTCAGATTTTCCTGAGTTCATGTACCTTTTCCAGGTCTTTCTCAGATGTTGGTTGATTGATATCTCTCACCCTTATACCGGTCTTAGATATTCATTCTTCCTGAGCTTGTTACCCTTATACCGGTAACATCTCATTTCTTTGGTACTTCCTCAATGAAGTTTCCTGTTGCTTCTCCCCAGGAGTCAGCTTGTGTCTCTCCAATGGATTTATTTTCCTTTGGAATTCTTTTCCCCAGTAAGGTCTCCAGTCTGTTTTCTGTTCCCTAACCAGAGTCGTGTCCTGTTCACGCATTTCTTTCTATTACTATCCCCAACAAGAGTCTTGTTAGAGTCTCTGTGCCTGGTGAGTGTATTACTCCGATGGACCGTCTTTTCTTCTGTGTGAACCATATTCCCCATAGAGTTTGTGTCTTTTGCATGCATACATTTGCATCATGAGGTCTCTTAGGGACCAAAATTTGTCTCATTACTGTTATTTAAGCCCATTCTACCGCGTCGAGATGAAGATTTCTAAACTTCACTTCTCCGGCTAGAATGACCTTAAATAGGGGCATCTGTAAGACCCCAATTTTGGCCCTAAGATCCCTCATGGCCCATATCATATCATATCATATCATGGCCTCAAGGATCATTGCATGCCCTAGCTTCCCTCCTATTGGGTAGTTTGTCTTGTGAGTGTGTTTCTTGATCACCAAGCATGCTTTGCATTTGTATATCTTTGCTTTTCATATGTTTACTAACCAAAAAGTACAAAAATATTGTCATTTGACCATGTTACTTGCAGATGAAGCAATCATCAGTCAAACAGTCAAATCAGCCATTAAACAGTGGATGGTGGCCATTCTTGAAGAATTTGGGCACCATGATCAATAATCAAGAGTTCATATATGTTGTGACATCATTTTGAATCAAGATCTCAAGTGATTAGGGTTTGGAATTCATCAGAACATGGTTCAGTCAAGCAAATCCCTAGTAAAGTCAACTGAAGTCAAACTTGGTCAACTGTGCATTTAATCAGTGATTTGATGATGGGAATTGGTCTGAGGGAGCTCATTCATGTCCATATAGGCCTCATATATCATGTCAAACATCATCATGGAAGAATTTGAAGTCAAACAAGAAATTTCCAAAAATAGAAAGTTGACCTGTAATTGGAATTTGCCAAAAATGGAAACTTCTTGATCCTCAACTTACATCATGATACAAGCTTCAAATGAATTTTTGCCCAACATGAAAGTTGAAGATCTTGTTCTCCCATTTCCAAAAAGTCCAAGAACACTCAATTCCCATGTATGGTTGGCAAGTTATGATCAAATCATTCTCACAAATTTTTGAACTTCAAAAGGCCATATCTTCCAAACCATTTGGCCAAATTGGGTGGGGTTTTTTGCTACAAGTCACATTTGATCCCCTCTTTCCAAATATGTCATCATCATTCACCAAAACTTCACCAATCAAAATGGCCTTTTTGGAATGGCATGAATTAATTTCAAGTGAGGTTGAAAAATGAGTTTCAAAATTAACCACTTCCAACACATTTTGCCAATTGGATAAGTTCTGAAATGATGTTTTGAACATGTCCAAAGCCCAATTTCGCAGCCATGGCTCTTGCACCTCACCATGTGTGTGAAAATCATTAATTAGCAAAAACATGTCAAATTAGCAAATTGGATTACCACTCACTAACCAAACATTAACCAATATTAAACAGCATATATATTCTTCATTCTCTTTCTGAAACAACCCTAGCAGCCTCAGATACCAAACAGAAAATCATTTTTCTCTCCATTCTTCATTTTGCATTTTGAACTTTTTCTTGAAGAAATCTCAAAGAGCACGATTCTTCTTTGTCTGCTTCATCATTTATCATCCTTTGTGAGCTCATTGCAAGCAGCATTCCACGACTGTAAGCCATTTTCCAGTTCTGTTTCTCCAAGCTCCATTAATGGCAATTTTCGATTTGAGCTAAAGGCAAGGTTGCTGAGCCAAAACATCTTAACCATTCATCATCTGGAGCTTGAACCTTCATCTGTTTCGGACCAAAACCATCAAACAACAACTATATCACAGCTGCTCTTCACTTTTGGTAAGATTTCGAGTCTCTCTATTTCCTAAATCATGCCATGCTTTAGTTAGATTATGCTATGCTGGTCACAATGAACTTTAAATCACTAAAAATGGTTGAGCTATGTGTGAGAAATCTGGTTTTTAATTTTTACATCCAAACATGTTTTTGCTTGTTGCTCCTTTGTTAGCTCGATTTAGGATATATGGATGTTGGATTATGAATGTGTGTGGTCTGCTGGTTCGAATGCCATGGCTGTTGTTTAATTTTGAGACAAATTTTTTCCACGATTTTTGGAGAAGATGAAGGAAGTACTGTAGCTCACAAACCCTAATTTTCCATGTTTGCCCAGAATTCCTGTTCACGTGTGTGCATGAGACTTTACTGTTCCATTAGCCAACAGCCAATCAAAACATTTCCAGCCATGAGCCAATACGCCACGTTTCATTAAGTTGGCCCAATATTTACAAATTTGCCATCCCCGTGCCATTGGTCTCATTAAGTCATGTGTGTTTTCAATATTCATTTCATTTTGTTACATCATCTTGCAAAAATCATATCACATTCATTTTAAATCCAAATTTCATGGGAATTTTTGCATTGTGTCCATCTGGAACTCTATTATTTAATCATGATTTTTACTGATTTTTTTGATGAATGGTTTTTAATTGGTATTAGGGTTTGTAACATGTGCTTATATTTTGTACCTTTTGCCAAAATATTTGTGAAATGGTGATGCTTTATCCAATGGCCTTCAAATTTTTTGTGCTTAAACTAGACACATTCATGGTGATTTTGGTATAGAGTTTATGAATTTATCATCTCTGGTCATTGAGTTATGATTTTTTGAATTAGGGTGTGACAATTTGTGTCACACCATTGATGTGCAACTTGATGATTTTCATTACCATGCCTCTTGACCTCAAATTGGCTTGAATTTTTGCATGAACATACTCTTGGATGTCTAGTTTACATGTGAATTTTCTTGGAATTATTTGTGGCATTTCCTAATTGTTTGAGATTTTCTCACCTGTTTAGTCATATGTTGACTTTTTGTGACACATGTTCCCATTTCATTTGTGAAATTCTCATACTTTATTGGATGAACTTGAAATTTTATATGTGATTAGTAGACATCTTAAGCTTTGTCATGGTGTTGATCCCATTCATTTCTCATATGTTATCACTGATTTATGATTTTTTGAAGTGGATACATGTTTGGTTGACTTCTTTGAGCATGCTTAAACTTGCCCTGCCTTTCTGATTTTCATTGACCATCTTGCCTTGATCCAATTGAGCTGAAATTTGGTGTGATTACCATGATATAGATTATGTTTGATCATGATTTATTTGATGATTTTTGGAATTGTTTATGATTGGTTTTGAGTTAAGTCTTGCTGTTGACTTCTATGAGCTTCTATATGCCATGCCTTGACCTAATTTGTTTATGAAATGATGATGATGCACGATATGAACATGAAACCAATTGAGTTTGCTTCTTGATTGTTTAAACTTGATTTTGATTGGATATCACTTGCTGTTTTAACTTTCTCATCCCCTTTTGACCCTAGGCTTGTCCTAGTGGTCCTGTTGCTTATGTTTGAGTTCATGTTTTCAGGTTAAGCAACAAATGCTTCAAAGAGATCACTACAAATTGATTAAGCTTGATTGTTTATCATGACTAATTTGTTGTTTTTGTAGGTTGCTTGGTTTACAAGCTTTGAGTCTTGTGCATTGCACCTTTTAATCAATTGTGTTGACTGTTGATCTTAACTCCTTTTGATTTAACTTTGAGTTGTGTACTGATTCTGTTTGACTATTTCAGGTACCTTTAGTTGCTTAGTTCTTAAGAACTTGCTTTGCTTTGCTTTATAGCAATTTCCATTGAGGTATAATCCCTTTTCTTCATGTAGTCTGGAAGACCTGGCCTGTTACTTGGCCAGGCAACTGTCTGAAGTCCTCCTTAAGAGGCAATGCTTGTGTGTGTTTACATTTGTCCCAAGCAGGAAAAGTCCTTCAAATAAGGCAATTGGTGGATATAAGAGATATGTAGTCTATCTCCCACTATTCTGTGAGTCTTCTCCTTGCTCCCATTACATGGTTGTAGCATTGAGATCCAAACCCAAGATCTATCGAGTCAATAATCTGTGGAGAGAGTTCCTACTTTCTGAACTCTCACACCTTCTGATATTCAAATGCTCTCCCTAACCAGGGATAAGAGCAATGAGGCACACCCCTCATATCCTTTCATCTGCTTCACCTTAGCCCCTCAATGGCAAGGTTAAGAGCACCATTAACCCTATTCCAGTTGGCTTCAATGCCTAACCCTTTTGTATGAGCCTCATTGTTTGGTTATAGTGTGTGTTGAATGCTTTCATTGATTGATTGTTGTTTCATATGCACATGTTTGCTTGTATGCTTTATGCATTTATCATCATTAATTGCTCATTAATGTATGATCATCTCATTTGTCTTTGTGACATTATCTTTGTTGTTTGCCCATTGAGGACAATAGTAAGACCATCCTTTGGCCATTGTTTCTATGATATGGAAGTGAGTTGTAAGACCATTTCATTGGCCACTCATCTTATCTTTGCTTGATGCATTTACTTGGTTGTATGTGAGGATGCAATTATAAGTCCCTGTAAGTTGGCATTTGCTTTCCTGTGATCATAAGTTGCTTTGTTTGATTGTATGTGAGGATACAATTGTAAGTCCGTGTAATTTGGCATTTGTTTTCCTATGATCATATGTTAGAGATTAGAGTAAGCCCAGATAGATTGGCATCTGACATCCCAATGTTTCCTTTGTTGGAGATTGGTATAAGTCCAGATAGATTGGCATCCGGTATCCACTTTCTTTCATTTTCTTTGTTGAGGAGATTAGTATAAGTCCATTGAGTGGCCTCTGATATCCATTCCTTTTTTAGGAGATTGGTGTAAATCCATCTATTGGTATCCGGTATCCGCTTTTTGTTTGTGAGATTGGAGTAAGACCATTGAGTGGCATCCGGTATCAGTTGTTTGCTTACTTTGTTATTGCTTATTGCCCATTCCAAAGGACACACTTGAATCATCTTCTATATGATCTCAAGAGGTGAACTTTCTAAGAAGTTTTACAATCCATCTTCATCCATTCATCCCCATTATGTCCTAAACCTTTTCACACATTGCTTTCAAACTTGAGATAGATATTGTGCAAACATCTTCATTGTTTTCAAATTAAAAACCTGGACTCAAGTCCTTGACTTTTTTCAAACTCCATTTCATAATACTTCTTTGAATTAATCTTAATCACACTTTGACTCCACTTTCATAATCATAATCAATTAACTTCACCCATTCAATTGTTTTGGCTTTGTCCATTGTTAATCTTTTCATACATGAGCTATAGGTTTGATTTATCTTAGTTGGTTGATATCAATCTCACCTATTTGTCCTTAGTTGATTGAATTGTAAGTCTTCCTTGCTTATTATAGGGTTAACCCCTCACTAGCAAGTTGAAGTCGTTCTCACATGGTGGACTTGTTGTTTGTATAAGGTTGAGTTTTCTCCCGTGGATAACGTAAGACCTTAGGGCTTGTGTTTAAAATTGAATCCACTAACTTTTGGAAGTTTTTAGCCGAACTACGGCGTTTTGATCCTTACCTTTGATGGAAGGTACGTAGGCAACGGGTTCATCCGTTCAAACCCAATAAAAATTGTATATTCTTTTCTCATCTTCCCAATCATGTTTGCACAATACTTATGTCATAACAAATAACAATTTTATACAACAAGTGTGAAAAGGGCTCCCTAGGAGTACCTAGGACGTGATGGGTGCCTAACACCTTCCCATTGCGTAATTTACCCCTTACCTAGACTCTCTGATCTTTTTATTAGTTTTCTACGTGTAAAACTTCTTAGGCTTTTGTTCGCTTTTTAGCCAGTCCTTTGGATAAATAAAAGTGCGGTGGCGACTCGAAATTCATTGTATGCTTTGCTTATGGTTTAAATCAATAAATCATATAGCGACGAATACACCGCTACAAAGAGCAGATGTTTTTAGGTGTCAAACAAAGGGATACTTTTGTTTGGAACCTACTCCTGACCTGGAAGAGGAGACATCTGTGTGTGCTAAGTTGACAAGGGTAGGGTCAACTGTGTGTGTGCTCAAGAAGGTCACTTTTAGAAGTCTGATCTCTAGAAGTGGAGCTGGTTGAGATGTGACATTGTGCAATTTCCTGCTGTTTGTCTTATTCCTGTAGATTGATCAGGGTTGGATAGTTGTTCTCTGAAGTACTATGTTGTGTTGGAAGACAAGTCCCCTGGATGTTAGAAGTCAATAATGGGGTAACCTGATTGCTATGTCATTTAAGAGGATTGGGACCATGAATCTTGTTATTCAAACACCACGCTCAGAAGTGACAGTTCTCTCAAGGAATGAGAATATGAAGATTCAGAGGTTGGTTGAGGTAGTATGCTCTGGCAATGTATATCTACTATTGACTGGTGTTGTTTTTTTTCACTAGTACTTATGGTCAGCTGGAGTCTGATTGGTGTGATTGGAGTATGTATAGGTATAACTCATAGAGTTAGTTGCCACTGGTAGGGATGGTGTATGTCATGTTGAGACATTTGTGTACAATGCATGGATATTGGTGTGGAGTTTCCATGATTGTTAATTTGAGGGGGAGTTTTGGTTAACCTCCTCACGTTTGGTCAGCCTAGGGTCTGGTTGGTTGTTGACCTGTGTCACATGGGTTCTGGTTGTTGTGTGACACATTTGCAAGGAAGGATTCATCTCTCTCATTCCTAAGGGTGAATCTAATCTGGAAAGATTCTCAAAACTGTTGAGGTGCTCACAAGCAGAAGATGTTGACACAAGAAGAGTATTTTCAAGGTATTCTTATGGTGGAAGTATCTGAAAGGATAATTGGGAAAGAATTTAAGATCAATGTCTACTTGTGCCAAGTACAAGTATTTAATTGATTATCCTTGGAGCTCAAGATAACTGATGTTCTTAAAGATGTTGGAACAACTCTTCTTCAAGACCCTGTGCAGAATCACAGGAAGGATAGTACATTGGTTTATGATCTATCTCTTTGGTGGCAGCAAAAGCATATGATCTCTGAAAAGGTTTCCTGGCAAGAAACATGTTCAGCCTTGGTGTGTACAAGAAGAAGAAGACATCATAGTCTTGATGGTGGTTACTTGGATCAGTTTATCTCTGATCTAAGTAAGGAAGTGCATTGGCTAATGCACGCTGTGGAGTTAAGAACAAGTGGCATCATTCTTGACATCATGGAAACAGCCTTGCTTTAGGAAGTGGAATCCTTGGTATAGTTGAAGGGTTAGTCTCTAACTGGTCCTTCTGAAGACTCATACATCAGAGTGTCTGATGTCTTTGGAGAAGAAGCAGGGATTCATCAAGGTGTGAGCTTGGATGACTTAACTGAAAACCTGCAGGATGGAGGTTGTTTACTCAAACTTTGTTCCACAATCAAGTCTATGAGAGCGTTGAACTCTTGTTCTGTGTAGGAAGGAAGTTCTTTCAAGTGGCAGAAGAAGGAGCTGAATTCAACAGGTAGATGTTAAAACACAATGGTGTGACATTTGGTTCAACGTCAGAATCTTAGTTGGTGAAGTGGCACATCAACTTAAGATAGAAGGGTCTACAGAGTTGTAGATTGGGTACTTCAAAAAGATCGTTCTCATTGTAGTTCGTTGGAGTTGCTGGATGGAGAAGATGTTACATGTTCATGTCTTAGAGAATCTAAGTTTTGTTTAACATGTAGCTTGAAGTTCAAGTCTCACTTGGAAGGTCAGAATATCTCTGGGAGAAGTTTGATAAACTTGGAGAGGTCAAAAAGTGGCATTTGACTTTCCCATATGAGGATTCATGAAGGAGGTAATCAACCAGTGGCATTTGGTCTATCTCAGAAGTGAGTTCGAAGAATCAAGATAATCAACAAATGGCAGCTGATTATTCTTGAGGAAAGTCTGAGACAAATTACTTTTGAGCAGAAAAGTAGTAAGTTGAAGACAAAAGGAGGTGTTTTCTATTCATCTCTTGGAGCTTGTGGTAGGAGTTCTGAGCTATCTATGGAAGATTATCTCTTGTAATGGGATGAGAATGCATATGTCCCAATTTGTGTCTGGTTTCTTTTGGATCAAGCGGGTGACTCAGTGATATCTGAAGATTATCAGATGGTGTTCTTTGTTATGTTGTGAAGGATGTCCTAACTAATGTTAGAACATTTTGTGAAGTGACTTTCTGTTCTGGTTAGAAGAGAGATTGGCACAGAGTGTGGATGTGTTCAGCCAAGAGGGTTGAACAGAGGGAGTGCTCTTGAAGACATGAAGATGCATCTTATGTTTTCCATTCATCAAGTGGTCTGGGTTCTCTTTGAATCAGGAAGTATGTGAAGGTCCAACTTTGAGGTGTTGGATATGTTCATGTGTGATTTCCAAGTTTCAAGAGGAGAGTTGGTTGTTCATGACAGGGGGAGTTCTGTCTTTGCACTGCAAGTAATCATCAAGCTTGTGGTCTATGTGTTCTCAGATAACAAGGTATGGACCCTTGTTGGTTATTGGGATGATGTGGTGTGTGTCAAGGATGAGTGAGCATAAGAATGTTTGACCGGATGTCATGACATTGCCTTGGACAATATTGTTAGTTCCTTCTGAAACTTATAGTCATTAGGAAATATGGGTGTGGTGTAGTAGAATAAGCCCGAGTGTTACAGTTGTGTGGTACAGGGGAGTAACCACCTACTGGTGTTTGTGATTTTGGCTGTAGTGGTGCCAGATGTCAAGCTACCACTGGAGGTACGAAAGTGGTCTTAGGAAATGATGATAGGAAGAATGCAGGCAAAGGCCACGTTGAATGTTAAGACATCGCGTGCAACGTGTCTGACTGCATATGTAGAATAGTCTACATGCATTGGAACTGTTGTTTCTGAAAAGAAACAGTCAAGAGCTATAAAAGGTATTCAAAGATAGTCTGAGATATTGTTGGTGATTCTCTGACTGATTCTCCGCAAATATTTATGGGTCTTGACCAAGCATTTACTCCTACCGTTAATTCCTAAGCACGGTCTGGCCTATTTAAAGGATGTATCAGCACTCCTCTTCTCACAAGAGCGGCATTCCATTCCCTCTAAACCATGGGGTTTGTTAAGATTTGGGCATATTGCGCCTGGATCTGGTTTTGTGAAGGTTTCAGTTATAAATGTTTAGCTAAAAAGGGGGAGAGAAACATTGTCTTGAGAATGTACCAGAAGCAAGCAAAATGTGGTAGCAAGCAGAAGTTGGCTTCAGGCACAACAGTCACTAACTGGGTATATCACTTGTGTCTTGTGATCTGAGTTAAGATGATAGTTATGTCTTGTGATATGAGTTACATGATCTATGTACTCAGCACTACATATTCTTCAGGAAGCTCTAGGGTTGAGGGGAATGGTTGTGATGCAGCTGATTCTTGTACAGCTTCTTCTTCATGTACACCAAAATTGGTGTTCGTGATGGTGCTGACAATGACAAAGAGGAAGTGCAGACCCATATTGGAATGTGGTGTCTAGTGTAATGTTTATTTGTTTTAGCTAAAATTTGCCAAAGGGGGAGATTGTTAGTACCTTAGGATTGGCATTAATTTTGTAAAACAAATAATGTAATCACCTCTGTTGTTTTAATATGTTGGGTTGAAGAAGTTCAACATCTGGACCAACATGTCATGTAGGATGTCATAACATCGTGAGTGTGACATCGCGCCTGTGTATAAAACTGAATTAGTTAATTCTGCTATGTGTTAACTGATTCAATATTTTGGGATTAGGTAGAATCCTATGTGGCATTCTTTGTGGAGGTCTTAAAGACTCAATCAGAATATACAGTTTCTAAATATGGAGATATTTTAGGAACTAAAAGATTAAAGACCTTGATTGTAGCAGAAGTTTTCTGCTGACTTTGTAAAGAAGTTTGCTGCGATTTCTGAAGGCCCAAATCCAGTTGGGTGCTTAGGTTATAAATAGCATATTGTAACCTAGGTTTTGTAAGCCTCAAAGAATGTAAAATTAGGGGTGTGTGTGAGGTAAACCTCCCAACCTGTGGGAAGGTTACCATGTGTTTCTCAATGCTCAAAAGCATGAGATTATTTGTAACTCAAAGCCTGTAGGCAAGAGTTGTTATGATCTTGAACGAAGCTGTGAAGCAAGTTCAAGGTGTTTAGCATTACATTGTAATTGTAGTGATAGGAATGGAAACTGGAGGTTTCTATCTAGGAGTTTCTAGGTATAGATTGCATTGGGTAGGGATTAAGTGAAGAGTTATAAACGGGGGAGTTTAACTCTGAATTAATACTGCTGATAGTGGATCTTCTTCCTGGCTTGGTATGCCCCCAGAGTAGGTGATGTTGCACCGAACTGGGTTAACAATTTCCTGTGTTTTTCCCTTCTGCATGTTATAATCCTGTCTGTTATAACTCAGCATGTATATCAGTATGTTTATCAAAAGAATAACAGACCTGGTACATAGCATACTGTTTGAATGTCAATCAGAATGTTTTGACATTCATCATTGATAACATATACTGAATAATAGGCAGGTTGGTTTTTCTGCTTCAACTCAGTATTTATTTCAGTCTGTTTATCAAAGGAATAACAGACCTGGCCCATTGTGTAAATGTCAAACTGGATGTTTTGACATTTAGTACTGTAAGCTGATATTGAAGTATAGACTTGTTGGTCTGCTACAGTACAGCATTTAGCACAGTCTGTTTTCAGGAAAATAACAGACTTAGCATATGGTTTATGTTCTGGACGTTAAACTGAATGTTGTGACATTCATTCCTGACAGCATATGCTAAATTGTAGGATGGTTAGTTTTTCTGTTTCAGCATTTTCTCAGGCTATTCTTCAGGAATCAAACAGCTGAGCCAAAATCCAGGAAACTAACAACTGAGCTACAATTAATGAACCTAACAAATAGCCTATTTGTTAGCACCCTAAAATGTGGAAATTAGGTTAACTTATTTAGCCTTTATTTTAGGAAATACAAGCACAAGGCCAACAAACTGTAATACTGTAACAGGTGAGGATCAAATCACTATTGAGGCATCATGCTGATAAGTATGCATGCTCAACAGAAGTAAGGGCTATGTTGATCTCTGCTGTGTCTTTGTACCAGATGGACAAAACTGGGTGTTCTTCTATTCTATGGTGATATAGTAGCAGATGTCGTGACATCTGTGAATGTGTGCGCATTAGTACTAGGTTTTAATTGTATAACTATATTGTTGTATGAGTAACAATGTTGGATCAGATGTCATGACTTGGAGTAGAACATCTGAACTCTGACTACACCAAAATTTCAAGGTGGTGGAGGCACATAAGGTTTTTCTTTCTCTTCGGCCTCTCGGGTATTATCTTCCTTCTCTTTCGGTTCACTTACCTCCTCAGTTGTGGTTTTGTCTGGTTTTTGGTACATGGCAGGATTTTGGAGTCTTAGATCTACGTGTCTGTCTATTTTTTTCCACTCCTCAGTATAACAGCATTTGCATGTCCTTTTGGATTAGGTTGCGGCTGTCCAGGAAATGTGCCAGCGGGAGAGGCAGTAGATGCTTACTATTGAGCCACTTGTGAAATATGTGTTTCAAGCATTTTGTTGTGGGTGGCTTAGGCGTCTACTTTGCTCACTAGTTGTTTAAGTTGCTCGCTAGTATGTATGTTTTGGTTCAAGAAGTCTATGTTTGTCTGAGCTTGGGTAGCTATGAAGCTTTCCATCATTAGTTTAAGGTTGGACTTCCTAGGCATGTTAGGAGCATTATTAACTGGCTTTTGATATCCAGGCGGAACAGCAGGTGCTTGGCCAGGTGCATACAGGGTGTTGTTATTCTTATACGAAAAGTTAGGATGATTTTTCCAACCTGGGTTGTAGGTATTCGAATAAGGATTTCCTTGTGCATAATTCACTTGATCGGTTGGGACTCCTGCTAATATCTGACATTCTGGTGCAGTGTGTCTAGGGGTTCCACATAACTCACAGTTTGGAGTCATGGCAGCCACGGTGGTTGCGGGTGGTATGGTCAAGTTGTCTAACTTTTGAACAAGGGCATCTACTTTTGCATGAACGTGGTCAAGGCTACTGATTTCGTACATTCCACTTTTTATTTGGGACTTTTCTACTGGAGTTCTTTCACCTCCCCATTGGCAATGGTTTTGGGCCATGTTTTTAATGAGTTGATAAGCTTCGTTGTATGGCTTGTCCATAAGTGCACCTCCTACGGCAGCGTCTACTGTCAGTCTTGTGTTATACAGAAGCCCATTGTAAAATGTGTGAATGATCACCCAGTCTTCGAGGCCGTGATGTGGACATATCCTCATCATGTCTTTGTATCTCTCCCACGCGTCGTAGAGAGATTCTACATCTTTTTGTCGAAACCCGTTGATTTGAGCTCTCAGCATAGCAGTTTTGCTTGGCGGAAAATACCGGAATAAGAAAACGTTCTTCAGTTTTTCCCATGTTGTAACTGAGTTGGATGGCAAGGATTGCAACCAAGCCCAAGCTTTGTCTCTTAGTGAGAAATGAAAGAGGCGTAGTCTTATCACATCTTGAGATACACCATTCGCCTTCATAGTGTCTGCGTACTGCACAAACTTGGTCAAATGTTCATTAGGGTCGTCCATAGGATTTCCAGCAAATTGATGTTGTTAGACGGCTGATAATAATGAGGGTTTCAGCTCAAAATCGTTTCGATTGATAGCAGGGGCAACAATATTGCTGCGAGGTTCTTGTTGGGAAGGAGTAGCGTAGAACTTAAGAGGACGATTTTGTGGATCTACTGCAGCCATGATTGGTTTTACAACTGGTTCAACAGTAGGAAAGAAGATATCGGGAATATTGTACCTTTGTTGGTACTCTAGAATTCGGCGTCTTAAATATAAGAAACGCTCTAATTCAGCGATTGGTGGTGCTAAGTTATCGCCTTGTGAGCAAGTACTTGGCATACAATTGGGGGAAATAAGGGAAGGGAGATTAGTTTTTACCTTAGTCTATACCGTGCAACGAAAGAATCGCACTATTTGACTAAATCAGGTCCCCGACAACGGCGCCAAAAACTTGATACGTCTCGTGACTGTATATAGGATATAGTCTATCGGGTACTTGACTGCAAGTGCACAGTCCAGTCATTTTAGTTTTAAAAGATATCGAACCCACAAGGACCGATGGTCAAACTAATGATACCGACGTTATTATGTTTAGCTAAGGGAATGATTTTTAGAAGTTTGGTTGAAGAAAATTAAATCTAAGGGAAGTTAAGTTTTAAGAAAATATTAATAGAAGGATATCAGTATGCAACGCATTAATCGTCGGGGATTCGATAAGTCACCGATGTATAATTTAAGCACCAAATATCTTTAAGTAGAAAATACTTATTTTAAAGGCTTTATCTCACACTCTCGTGATTTTTGATTTTGATTATACCTTTAATTCAGAATGTACGCTCTCGCTGTCCCATTTGAAGTTAAAAATACTTTTTGAAAATAAATAAGTTCTAATTGCTTTTAAAGTGCTCTCGCTGTTTTTAAAATCAATGCCTAGTTTTTACTATCCAGTTTGACCCTCACGCTCTCGCGATTGTCAGTTCTCACCTTAGTTAATTTCCCACTCTCGTGGCAAAATCGTATTAATAGCTTCTCACTCTTGTGACAAAGTTAATTAAATTTAAATTAAAAATCACAACCAAAAAGATTGTTTGAGAAAAGAAGTTTTACACCAATTATTATTAAATCCTATCTAATTAAATTGTTACATACCGATACTGGTAGTTTAGCCGGACATGTTAAACAATGCAAACACATACGAACATAAACAGATCAACAATAAAACAGACATGATTACAATAATAATAAAGCAATAACAATTGAATAAAAACCTGGAAATTGGATTAATAGAATATGCTTAATCTTGAAGTACTTGAGCAGTCCTCCACAGGTTGGTAGGATTCTGCTCCTTCAAAGTAATCGCTTAGACTAAATTAAATAAATTGTAGTAGGTCCTCAGTGTAGGAAACTACTACTTTGGCTAAATGAAAAGTGGAAAGGAAAAAGGGAAAATCAAAGCTCTGAACGGTAAAAGAAAATTAATGTTGCGGAAGAAAAGTAAAAGACAAAATAGAATTTTTGTGAAAAAATATAGAGAGAAAAAGGTCTTCAAAGCTGGCTTCCAAAAGAAAAATTAAGCGTCCCCGTGGGTTTCCAACTTCCGTCATTTTATATCCCTTATTAGGTCTTGGCAGTTGAGAGAAACAAGGATGACTCGGTTGAGTGAGGAAATCATGGGCAAGTGGTTGAACCCCAAGAATTTAGGCCTATTGGCTCACTACTGTTTAGCTGTTTCAAGGCGCTGATCGTGGCCGCGTGACGTTCATGATGGGCCTGTGACGGTCGTCACAGGCTGGGCGTGCCGGTCGTTACATGCTTTGTGACGGTCGTCACATCCACAAAGTTTGTATTCTCTATTTTTTTTCTGCTGCTTTCTCTTCTGTTTCTTTTTCTTTTCCTTCCTTTTCTATACTTGGGTCATTTAAGCATGGGGGTTGAAATACTTGTAAAAATAACTCGAACACTTACGGAATAATTGGAATATAAATGAAAGTGTAACGATTATTGAGTGTAAATCAAGGCAAATATACGATGTAATTTCGCGTTATCAAGGAGCTGCTGGTGCTTGTTGATAAATTGGAGGAACAGGAGCACATTGTTGAACTGGAGTTGGTCGATAAACTAGAGGTGGTTGATAAGCCTGAGCAGGTTGTTGATTGAAGGCGGGTGCCACAACGTCTATGTACGGTTGTAGGGCATACTGAACGGGATTCATAGGCTGCTGATATGGAAAGGGTTGTTGAACATACTACTGTGGTGAATATTGTTGTTGTCTCCTTCTTGGAGGGGCTCTTCCTTGGCTAATAGACACAACATTAGTTTCACCTTCCTTCTTTCTGGGAAACCCTCCAAAGAACTTCTTTGGATTAACACTTGAAGTTCCAGCCACAACCGCAAGTTTACCATTTCTTAAGCCATATTCGACACAAGATCCTATGCAACAATGTCAAAGAATCCCAAGGAAGCACTTCCAACC
This sequence comes from Lathyrus oleraceus, assembly GCF_024323335.1. Classification (NCBI taxonomy): domain Eukaryota; kingdom Viridiplantae; phylum Streptophyta; class Magnoliopsida; order Fabales; family Fabaceae; genus Lathyrus; species Lathyrus oleraceus. Next base: position 13,057,310 of record NC_066583.1, on the reverse strand, counting down.
ATCTTCTCATAGAATTGGGGTTGGACAGTGTTGATGAACAGTTCGGCCAGTTCCTTTTCGGCTAGAGGTGGTTCAACTTGAGAAGCCAGTTCCCTCCATCTCTGAGCATATTCCTTGAAGGACTCCTTGTCATGCTGGAACATGCTTTGCAAATGTCTTATGTCAGGCGCCATGTCCATGTTGTATTTGTAGTGTTTTATGAACGCGTCTGACAGGTCCTGGAAACATCTGATCCTACTTTGATCCAGACTTAAATACCACTTGGAAGGAGCCCCACTCAAGCTATCTTAGAAACAATGGATCATCAGCTTGTCGTCTTCCACGTGAGCAGCCATTTTATGGTAATACATGATGAGATGGCTCTTTGGGCAAGTATGCCCCTTATACTTGTCGAAATCTGGAGTTTTGAACTTGGCCGAAAACACCAACCCAGATACAAGGCACATTTCTTTGGCAGCAGAACCAAAGACGTGGTCTCCTTCTAATGCTCGGAACTTCATCTCAAGGAGTTGCATGTTCTTCTTCACTTCTCTGAAATCTTCAAATCTTACTTCATCACCACAAACGGTTGAGTCGACAGTCTGATACATGTGATTTTGATCTTCAAAATGCGGAACATGCCTAGCATAGGCAGCCGGGGGAGCAATGGTGTGGACGACTGGGCGTGCATTGGTGTAAACCGGCAATGGCACAGCTTGTTGGACAGATTTCCCCATGTCATGCACTACTTTCGCTCGAGGGATGAAGTCATAAGGTAACCCATATGGAGGCATGGTTAAAGGTAAAGACCTCTGAAGTTGGACTTCGACTGCTGGGCTCGTGATCTCCGAAATCATGGTCACTTGTGGAGCTTCAAATTTGAAAGTCAAAGCTTGCAGCATCTCTCTCATGTGGGACATGACTACCTTGATTTCATCTAATTAAGCTCTAACTCTGGCGCTCTCTTGCTCTTGTTCGGCCATCCTTTGTCTTACTCGGGCGCGAGTATTGTACTGGTGTTGAAGATTCAACGTGAAACTGAAGGAAGAAAGGATGGAGTGAGACTCTATTTTGAAAATATATGAATGCATGTATGGATGCATCTTGTTTGCAAAACTCTTGGTTAGTTTCAGTCATTCATTTCAGAAATGCAATAACATTTGTTCGCAAGTATTTAAAGCAATAAAGCAATAAAACACAATAAAATGAATCCCAAAAAGCAATTTCTTCATTAATTTAGAACAGAGTTCAAACACAGACAAAATTCCTATGGCTTATGGGATTTCCACACCGTAGTCAGGTCGATAGTTAGCCCCTCCAACATCACCTTACAAAATTTAATGAAATTAAAAACTTGATGTGGGGTGTTCTCTGGACACATGCACCAATCAGCTTCTTGCAATTTCTCAGGTAGCTCTTGCATGACGGAACTTGCAAATTTAGACAACCTCAGAAATTTGCCTTTCCACTCAGTGTAAAGTCCTTGGAGGCCTTGGTCACCTCGATGTCCCTATAGAGGTTTCTCCAATATCTGCACTCACTCAACAATATCAGATAGGCATCATCCTGATCCACGCACTCAACTATAGAGTTTTTGGATCCGGAGTACAACTTTATCCAACTCCTCCTCCTTCGTCTTGAACACAGACTTAGTGTTATAGAGCGCTTGTCTGAACTTTTCTCTCCTTGCCTCAGACTCCCTGGCCCTTTTGTTGGAAATTTCAAGTTCTTCATCCTTCTTTTGTTGACCATCTTTCAAATTCCCATTCTCTACCGAGACTCGGCCGAGCTTAATCCTCAAGTCAGCATTCTCCAACTCCAGCTCCTTAATACGGGCATTAAGCTTCTCCACATCTTCAGGTAATATGGGTTCTGGCTCAGGAACCAACGGATAGATAGAAGGATCAAATGGGAAATGGAGTTTAACCATTTGAACCCTCTCTCTCACCCAACAAGTATAAGGATCTCGAGCAATGACATTTCTCTTACCCAACTCCTTACCCTTTCTGATAATTGCTTGCCATGACCTCTTGATCTTCTTCACCGTGGGGTGATCTGCTTCCGCGCTGTGCAAGATGAAAGGCTCTAAATCTTCAACTCTTGGAGGGCCATTCATAGGGTAACCATGTTGCCTCAAAGATAACACGGGGTTGTAGTTGATGCAACCCTTGGTCCCTATCAAAGGTACATTGGGGAAGTCTCCAATGCAGACAATAACATCCTGAGTTTCCCAATTCCTGATGTACCACTTAACATGATTGGAAGTGAGAGAAGCTAATTTCTGAGAAGGTTCGAGTTCCTTTGAGACAAAAGGGCCTTCTTCGGGCATATGAGATCTAAACCATGCATGCAACAGTTGTGCACAACATAAAATGGTTCCTCCCTTCTTCTCGTGACGCTCATGGAGAGAATAGTAGAGGTCCTCTAGGAGGAACGGTACAGGGTTACCAGAGAGAAAGATCCTCACAGCCAGATGGTCCACAAAATGGTCAATATTTGGTAAGAGAACTATCCCATATACCAACGCAGCTAACACAGCATAGAAAGCTTTCCAATTCCCCTCTTTTTCCATCTTCTTAGCTTGATCTTCCAAGATCTTTCTAGAAAAACCATTGAAAGCTTCCTTCACATCCCAATTGTCCACAACTTCAGAAACCTTCAAACCTAAAGCTAAAGCTATCCTCTTGGGAGGAATACATTCATCAAACTTAGGAAATGGATTATGATCCTTCAAATTCCGGCCTACAATCCTCTCAAACTCTTCCAAGGTTGGAGCCAACTAGAAATCAAAGAATGTGAAACAACGTAGAGGTGGATCATAGAACTAAGCAATAGTTCCCGCAATCATCATGTCCATCTTCTCATTTAAGATGTCCAAAATTCTTCCATAGTCTTGCACAAAGTTGTTGAGTTTGATTGGTGTTACTTTGGCACTCAACTTCTGCAGGCTGGTAAGGTTCACGTTCTTGTATTTGAACTGAAAAGTGCTTCTTCTCTCAGGATTCATTTTTCTAACAAGTATTGGATTCCTGAAACAATGCAAAACAAACTAAGAGTTTTGCTTTTTATGCGTATGCAATGAATGGATGGATGCAATATTTTTTTTGGTACAAGTTCAAAGGTCTGAGGTATGGATAAATCTAATTGCTTTCCAAAATGGGGTTCTCACCGGGTATGATCTAGGGCTTTGTTACAAAGGATCCCCAGAGTCACCGATTCACAAGAATGTTTGACCCTTACGGAAAATGCTTTCCGGTCATCAACTTCATCAAGGGAATCTATTCTGGGTGAGGTTCTCGTACTGACTCTTACTAAGTATTCACCTCGGGAGTCCGTTCTACGTAACCATCGACTTTGGTTCTAGACAGGGTACTCAGAGTCACAGATTCAAAAGAATGTTTGATGCTTCGGAAAATGCTTTCCAATCTTCAACTCAATCTAGAGAATCTATTCTGAGCGAGGTTCTCGTACCGATTCTTACGAAGCATTCACCTTGGGAATCCATACTACGCAACCATCATTCCTAGTTGGCCAAAGGTTCAATGTTCTAAAAGGTCCTTAGAGTCATAGACCCCTATGAAATATTGAAGCTTACGAAGTATTCACCTCGGGCGACAATATTTGCAAAAGGATCTACTCTAAGTGAGGTTCTCATACCGACTCTTACGAAGTATTCACCTCGAGAGTCTGTACTACTCAATCATCGTCATATCTTATGGTTTTCCACTCTAGACTCGGGTATAGAGTCTTTCCCACATGGTTTGCAATCAGAATATCCAAATACCAACATCACAATGGAACCAATATACAATAGATATATCAATATAACAATAAAGATAACATGAGCAATACAAAAAAAGCCACACAAGTAAACAAACAAGGCACACAAACGTCCTAACTAGGCTTGACTCACTTAGGGAAACAGTCCCCAGCAGAGTCGCCATTTGTCGTATCTCGGAAAAAAAATGAGAGAACGACCTAGCGAAGCACAATCGCACGCTCGCAACGATGGACTGAACAGATTTGCCACCGAACTTTATTTATTCCTAAAAGAAAAGGGGAAATATCGATAACACCCAAGAAAGAACGACAATGATTATGGTCGTCGCAACCAAATCAGGGTTCGATAGTCAATTACGCAAGGGGAAGGTATTAGCACCCCTCACGTCCGTTGTACTCAACGGAAACCATTAGGTTAGTTGTGTGCGTTAGTGTTAGTTTGGAATGTTAGACTTTCAAGTTTTTAGGTGGGAAAGAAAATATAGAAGAGAGAGGAATGTTTTTGGATTTTTAACGAAGGGGACTAAACCTATGTTTTTTATTAATGGGCCTGACAAGATTTACAAATCCTGCTCCTACGTATCTCAACAGAGAACTCAAGGCTCACGTAGTTCTAGGTAGAAAAATGTTTGTTTGTTGGTCGATTTTAGCGAAAGCTACTTTGTGTCAATCGACGAAAATATTGTGGGACTACCCAAAACAAGTGGAGAAGGGGACATTCGCATCACGGCCAAATCGATTTACAAATCAACATTCGCGGGAAACGTCGCAAGCTTACTCACACGTTCAAGTGGACGAAACATTGTTTTGCATCGTCTTGAAACAAAATACTTTTTGTTTGAGAAAGGGTTTAATGGTCAATCGCACGGCGGCGAGAAAAATGTTTGATTGGTTTGAATGTGTTTTGAGTACACTTATATTTTGTTTCACAAATAAAATGGAGTACACTTATATTTTGAAACCAAGCACGAATTATAATACATAATATGGAAAACTCTAATGGGGCTAGGCATATACGTTTTAGCTGTATCCCAAATATGACACTAAATATGACATTGTTCCTTAATAAAGACAAATCTAATATTTAGCATATCCTATATTTAGCATATACGTTTTAGCTGTATCCCAAATATGACACTAAATATGACATTGTTCCTTAATAAAGACAAATCTAATATTTAGCATATCCTATATTAGTCAAAACAAAAATAAAAAATACCATCAGTAGCCAGTAGATAATCATCACGGTGGCACAAACAATAGTATAGCAACATGATGACATCCATTAGTACATAAATAGTGCAAACAACATAGGCATATGTATAAATAACGTTAGTGCATAATCAGTGCCAAACATTAGTGCTTACTATAAAATCAATATTAATGTGAGAACATTGCAAATGTGGGTGTAACAAAAGGATCAAAAATCAATGCCGCAACAATGCAAGACCTAGCATAACAACAAAATTAAGACCAATGCCACAATAATGCAAGATCACCGTGTCATTGAATTGGGATCACTACCACAACAGTGCAAGATCAGTGTAATGATGGAAATATCAACGAGCAAATCAAGACAAGTATGCATGAAAATAATCAGCGCAACAACAATGATTAGGGCAAGGATGAATTCAACAACCAATAGAGATATGGAGTCACATAGACGATCATGTATACAAGCATGTATAGAATGGCAACATGACAGATAATAGGATATACATCATCTCCAATATTGTGTCATGTCGGAATCACTTAATAAACAACAATTAGCAACGAGGCAAACATGGATAAATGCATGGTGATGCAGGGACCGCAAACAACAACGATAGACCGTTCAATCGACAGTGTGTGATGTAGTATCGGTAACAACAGGAAAAGACAAACATCAATATGAGTAGAATAACAATGCAGATTCCAAATCGAACACACGACAAACAGGTAGAATCCAGACCATGCATCATCAATATGCATAGTCACAGAACAGAAGTTGTAGAGGGGATATGCATCAAGAATGATACAAACAAATAGTATCAACAATACAGTGAAGCACATGGTGGCAGGGATAGGTAAAAATCAAAGTTAGACTAATGCATAGGAGAACAATTAACAACAGCAATCATGGCAGTGGCAGAAGTGTTTATCATGACAGTACAACAGAAACAATAACAAATTATATCATGGAAAAAAAGTAACACTTATTAGCACAAGGCATGGCCTAGCAGCACGACAACGTCGCGTCAAATGCCGCTTATTCATGGCATTTTCACACAAGCAAAACAAAAGTCGGTAACCACCCAGATTTACCATTGTACTATACCTAAAATGAAACAGAAATAACAACATAAACTTGGAAATAAGACTTGTAAAATTTATCAAACGGAACGACATACCGACATTCTCAAAACCAAACCGTAACATTGATGCAACAAACAAAGACAACAACGAAACCGAAATCAAAACAAATAAACGGAAAAAAAGAAAAAAACGATGGAAAGGGTACTTCTAAAAGAGAATCAAAGTTGTTACCTCCATGTGAGTTCCTGCCGCTAGCTCTGTTGTTTGATTATATTACTTCTACCGCTTGATCTTTTACTGGAAACACGCAACGTTGAGTCGAGCGGCTGGGATATCTAGCTGGACTTTGGAAGGCCTTTCTGAACTAAGTCTTTGTGATTGTTGCGAAGTATTGGTTCTTTGAAGTGTTTAAGAAATCGTGATCTGAAGGTTTAGTGGCTAACTTTTTTACCGAAAGAGAAGGCCGGGGGTAGAGAAGATATACATGAAACGGTGGGTCGAAGAAATATGGTGCTGGGAATGTGTCTTGGGTCCAAGTTTCAGTGTGTCTTTCGTGCAGAAAAAGAAAGGTTGGGAAAACTGAGCAAAAAAAACAAACAAAGGTAATCATTCTTTTTTCTCTGCGCCTCCTTTCCTTCTTCTTTTGTATCCACCTATTCAAATATTTGTACCTTCACCCTCTACCAGAAAGACACGTCCGGAGTCTCTTGTCCTCTTCTAGGATGCCCTTATCCGCAGGCCATGAAAATGGTTACCTCTTAATTCTCCATCCCACTTCCCACTCCTGCCAGCTGTCGCGTGACAGGTGGATCATAGAAAAGGATCCGATGCAGCAATTGTTTTGTTATTCTAATCTTCCAAATTTCTCAATATGTACCCTTTTTTTTTAATTATCAAAGTAAAATTTGTTTTGAATAAAAAAATAAAACAGACTAAGCGGAGATAAATTTAAACTACATAAACTAAAACTTAAATAAATTGGCTGACATTTTAACTAAAAATAAATAAATAAAAGGGTGGAAAGAGAATAAAAGTCGGGCGTCAAAGTGCCCAGAAATTTAAACTGAATGCCTTAAAATGATTAGTATGAAATATATTTATTGAAAAATACAGCGTTTCTTTTAATTCTGAAATAAATTTTGACCGGTTAAAAAGCTCAGGCGGGTCGAAAGGTGGCCGAAACATTAGCCGAAAAATAAGTCGAGCATACCAGATTAAACTACGCGGAACATAGATTAATAAAACTGGTGTTTGCAAGCTTGATTTTAAAATTTTTCGTCTACTGATTTGATGCACATCTGGCGATTAATTCAACCGGTTCTCCTGTAATTCCAAAAAAATTATTTCGACTGATATTCTAGGCACTATGCGGTACAGAAATCATGTTATGATATGTATAGATGCAATAACTATGATGGATGTGTTGAATCGGTGATTCAGGATCAAAATCAGGATGTGACACCAATTAACACGTGTATGATATTATTCTAAATTTATATTATATGGGGTGTTAGAGATTGGTCTAGTGGAAAAGAGACTACCATTTAACTTGAAGGGACTTGGGTTCTATGAATAATTTTTGGCTTTTTTTTTATATTTTCAAATATGAATTGTTTTAAAATAAAATTGAAATTAAAAATAAAAATCAATTTTGTATTTAAAAAATAAAAAATAAAATCCAACGTAGTTATCCACATAATTATTAAAAAATGCATGTCATAAATAACACACATGGCAGTCCAGTCACGGTGTAAAAGTAGGAAAAAAAACGATTTAAGAAAAATGTTAACAGGGGGACTAATATGACCCGATTAAATTTTCTAAGAGATTAAATATGATTCATTTTTTTCTCAAGGATAAATTTGGGTTCTGCAATTTTTGTGAGGGACCAAAATCGGAATTTACTCTTATATTAAACAATATTTTTAATTTTTTTTTTTAAAAGCATAAGGTGATCGAAAATGTGTCTCGTGGTGCCACATAGACAATCACATGTGAGGGTCACGTCATAAATTTGACGCCACATAGACAAACCTAAAAGGGGAAAATCAAAAATAAAATGATAAATACATTGATCAAAAGGCTGATTTTTTTTTAAATGAGGACAAAATTAAAAAAAATAAATCAAAATAAGTGGATTAAAAGTGCATTTAAATCTATATTTTTATTATCATTTGGTTTTTAGTGTATTTTTATTTCTATTTCCAATACTAACACAATTTACAAGAAACTTCTCTTTTTTCGATGCATAATTCAATTTTAAAAGAAAGGTATTTTTTTTACTTAGCTATTTTGTATTTACTAAAAATAAAATAAAATTTGACTTAAATTGACATCAAATTTCATGTTAATCTATCTATTAGAGTTTCTAGATTAAAAAAAAAAGTAATATATCTATTAGAGCTTCTAGATAAAACAATTGTATTAACATAAGTAACTCATATTTTCAGTGTATATATATAGTTATGTCTCTATTGAGAACAATGCAATATAAATAACAAAATATAGTGCAAAAGAAAAAAAAGAAAAAGAAAATGGGTAATGAGAATGAGATCCCAATTTTGAATTTTAATATTAGCGGTGGAGTGAAGTTAGAAGAAGGGGGCGAAGAGTGGAAAGAAATGAGCAAGAAAGTGAGAGAAGCATTTGAGAGTCATGGTTGTTTTCTCATAAGGTGTGATGATATCTCAAATGATTTACATGATAGATTTTTCACAGGCATGAAATCATTGTTTGATTTACCTGAAGAAACTAAGAAGAAGTCTGTTAGCTCAAGGGCTTATAGGGGATACACTTCAAAAAGTCGTATCCTACCCTATGCTGAATCCTTTGGAATTGATAATGATGTTAATCCAGATACGGCTCTTCAAGACTTTATTGATCTCATGTGGCCTCAAGGGAATCCATCTTTTAGGTAATTAATATTTTATTTTACTAAAATACATCACAAACTCACCCGTACACACATATAGACTTATTACACATGTATGACTTTCGATCATATAATTTCAATTATATTATTAAAAATTATATTCTTAATTTACATTATATATATATATATATATATATATATATATATATATATATATATATATATATATATATATATATATATATATATATATATACATATATATTATCTTTTAAACTATTTTCAATAAAGTTACTTTAGCATATTTAGTTTCAAATTAATTTATTATTTCAGAATAGTATGTGAAAAAATTTGTAATATATATGCAGTGCGGCGCTAGGTATTTATACTTCGAAAACTCGTGAGCTAAGTACAATTATTATGAAGATGGTTGTGGAAGCCTTTGAGCTTCCAGAGCATTATAACTTGGATGCTGAAGAGTTGAATTACTACAATGATGCAAGAATGACTAGGTACTCAACTTCTGAAGAGACCAAGGGTTCTAATATTGGTTTGGTACCTCACACTGACAAAGGAACTATTTCCTTCCTATGTGACAATGGAGTTCAAGGTCTGCAGTTGCTACCCAAAACAGGAAATTGGGTTGACATAAATATTCCCACCAATGGCTTTGTGGTAGTTGTTGGTGATATATTGCAGGTAATAAATATCAACTTAGAGTTTGAGATCATTCTTCTTATAATTTTCTCATACATTAAAATTTAGAATGAGTTTAATTTAGAATTTCAATGCTTAATACAGGCGTGGAGTAATAGGAGACTTGAGGCGGCCACACACAGAGTGGTGGCAAGGGATGAAGAGAGATTTGCATTTGTACTTTTTGCAGTGCCAAGGGAAGGTATGATCATTAAGGGGCCATCTGAGTTTGTGGATGATGAAAACCCTCTCCACTACCGTCCGTTTGTGTATGATGAATATGTCAATTATCAACATTCAACTGGAACACAAGAGGCTCCAATGGACAAATTTGCTGGACTTTGATCCTTTATTATTATATGCAAGTTAATTTCTCTCATTGTAATAAATCCAAGTAATTGGACTCGCCTTTAAAATAAAATAGTATCCAGCAAATAACATGGAGTGCCTTTATATATTGAAAAATAAGGTAATCTTATTGTGAATTGCACTCTTTCCTATATCTTATACTAGCATATAGATAAATACTATAATATGTATGATATTTTTCAGACGCCGAATTTTTTTTCTATTCTATAAGAAAAACAAATTTATAAATAAAAGGTTTATTACTGATAAAAAAAAGAAAGAAAGGTGGAATTGGAAAAAGAAATGGTTATCCGATTCATTATTATTTCCCTTATATATTTCTAAATAATTAAATTATTTGATTTGAATAAATAATAATAATGAAAATAATAGTTGAATTGAATGATATATACTTTCCACTTAATATTAGATAAATTTTATTTTATAATGAAATACTTTTTAACAACACCTCTCTCTCATTATTTTTCATTTTCGATATTACTTTTACAATTTTGCTAATTTGATAACTATAAATTTATGTTATTTTAATTATTATAATTTATATTATGAATCAAAATGATTTCTATTTAGTCATAAAAAAACTTAATATTAAAATAGTATATTTCTATAAAAGATAATAATATTAAACAATCCTTTTCAAATATTCTATGAATCAATATTAATCAATTCTATGAAAGGTAATAATATTTATAATTCTTTTCAAATAATATTAAAACATGTATATTATTTTCAAATATTAAAATTCTATGATCAATTATCCCCACAATAATAATTAACCCCACAATAATAATAATATATTATCTTAAAACTATAATACTTATTATTGTGGGGATGATAGTTATTCACAATAATAATAATAAGTATTATTGTTATTCATTATAGACTATTTTCTAATAATAATAATAATTATTATTATTATTATTATTATTATTATTATTATTATAATAATAAATGGTTTTGAAAATATTTTAAAAATTAATTTAAAATTAAAATTTAAGGAATAGGATCAACGTAATTTATATATTGTTTTTAAAGATATTTATACATTTTTTGGAATAATTATACCAAGAGATTGAGAAACACTTCTCTTGAAGAACTAATTAGTTCTTTAAGAAATCATGAGATTGAGCTTGAGGGAGATGAGCCCAAGAGAAAGAGAAAATTTGTTGCTCTGAAGTCTTCAAAAAGATTTTTGAGAAGATAAAAGCTTTTCAAGTAGAAACAGATGAAGAGTCTGAAGAGGAACTAGAAGGAGAATATTAATTGCCTCTTCTATCCAGGTGTGTAAATTAACTCTGGAAGAAAAAGTAAGGGAAATTCAGAGGACAAAGAAGGACATGTGGTCATTCAGAGTCCACTTCTGGATCCAAAAAAGCTGGAGCTGGCAAAGAACTCACGTGATTTTAGTGCAAGGAGTTTGGCCACATCAAGAATGAATGTCTCGAGTTAAAGGAAGACATGCCTAAGAAGAATTTCAGAAGAAAGAATAAGGTTCTGGTGGAAACATGGGATGATTAAGTGTCTTCATAAGACGAGTCTGAGGAAAAGCAAGCTAACATGGCACTAATGGCTTGCATAGAAGCTCTTACATAAAGGATTTAATTAGAATCAGAATTTGAGCCAGATTCTGAAGAGGTATTTTTTGAGCTCTCTCGTTATGAACTTGAATCTAATTTATCCGAAGTTCTAGACAAGTATCAGAATTTTCTAGACAATTACAAGGATCTGAAGAAGATTCATGTATCTGAATCATAACCATATCATAAGCTTCAGAAAGGATTCTCAAGTTTGAGTGAAGAAAATCTTATTTTGAAAAACAATACCTTTGTGCCTTAAAGCAAGAGTCTCTACAGGTTCTGGTGATATCATAAAGAAATATGATAAATATTTCTAGAGATTTCTTGCTAGAAGCCTAAATAAAAGTTTAATGGCTTCCATGATTTATGGCGTTAGCAAAAATGAAATAATAGGTATTGGTTATGATTCTGATGAATAATTTGATTCTGAAAAAGATGAGAAGGCAAATATTCTTCGGTCCCATGATGAGAAGGAAAATATTCTTCAGTCCCATTTTGTCCCTTCTAGGAAACAAAATGGAGTTATGTCTAAAGCTAATATTGTTTTAAAACCTAATGCTAAAGTAAAACCTCATTCTCGTTTCAACTATGCATTCATGTATAGATATCCTGCACAAAAACCTAAGTTTGTTAAAAACTTTAGGAAAACTAACCCCAAAGGACCCAAAAAGGTGTATGTACCTAAGGACAAGATAGTCTATGTTGCAGATATCTTTAGCAACGAAGTTAAGACACCAGTCATGGTACCTGGACTCTGGATGCTCGTTGCCGCGGTTGGAAAATTACATAGTATCCATCATATTTTATTCGTTCCTAAATGAACAGGGAAATAATGGTAAAACCTAAAGTTAAGGATGAGACCTAGGATTCAGGAGTCAGTTAAGTGAGAAGAAGGTGTTAGACAACCCTCACTTCCGTTATACTCAATGGGAGCCTTATCTAGTTCTAAGGTTATTATGGGATGTCTGCTTAATTATTTATTTATTTACAAAGAAATTACTTTATTATTTTTTAAGAAAAGATTATTTAATTACAAAAAGGACTAAAAAAAGTTTTTTTTTATAATTGTACACGCAAGAGTGTTCCAACTATATGCATATGTTCCCTTAAGCAATATGAAGGATCAAAGTATCATAGTTCGACTAGAAAATTTTATGTGTTTGTTGTTTTTAAATTGTGAAGAGATCTCAATGCATGAGGGGCATAGAAATGTTTGACAAAAGTGTCTCAATGCACGAGGGCATAGTACATAAGGTTGAAATATGTTAAAAGTTTATTTTAGATTCATTTTGTTAATTGGTAAGGTGTAATACTGATCAATCAACTTGATATTGTAAAAATCGTATCATTAGTTTGATTTTGAAAATTAGGATAAATGATATATATATATATATATATATATATATATATATATATATATATATATATATATATATATATATATATATATATATATATATATATATATACATATATTTAAAAAATAGAATTGAACAAATTATCATGAAATATATAAAAAAAATGGCATTAGTTAATGTTATGATTTATTTTTCTTTAATGATTTAATCCTAATTAGCACAAAGTATAAAAAACAAAAGTTATTACTTAATATTCTTATCCTCTAAAATATAATTTATAGTCTAATAAAATAACCTATATTTTTTTATTATATTTTTTTGGATTATTTTTCTTTATACTATCAATTAAATGATTTAATAAGTTAATTAAATTAAAAGACATGTTTTTTGTGTTTTTGTTGATTTTAAAGTTTTTTTGAGTTAACTTATTGATCAATAAGTCGTGACGTCAGCCAACCAATTTAATTTACAAGAATATGATTTTTATTTAATTAGAAAATAGAGTATATACATGATTATTATTTTTATTATTTTTATGAACATTAAATTATAAAAATACAAATCTATTTTTCATGATTTTAGAAATAGGATTATATTTAGAGAAAAACAATTCCTAAATGTTTGACCTAAAAAAAGATATTTTGATTTTTTTATAAGTAAATAACTTAAATTAAATTTAATACTTAAACCTAATAAATTAAATTGTCACACTAAAACTAATTAAACATGATGAAGTTTATATATTTTATTGTATCTTTTTTATGGTGATTAAAATGAATTGAAAATAATAAATGAAATAATGGAAATTAATAAATAAAAAAAGTTGCTAAGAGATAGGTGGAGTGTGAATATTTAGATTAAATCAAGAATTCTAAAATTATGTACAAAGTAATAACTAAATTTAATTGAATTTAATAAATAAATTAAAAGACATGTTTTTGTACTTTTTTTATATGTTGATTAATGACTAAGAAAACATATAATCTAAGATTTAAACTAACCTAAATAAAATAAATAAAAAAATTATTGTTATTATTTTTTTGGTTGTAATTAGCTTTAAAATAGATTGTTATCAGGAATAATTTTAAAAAGAAAAGTTGAAACTTTTGTTAAAAAAACTTCAACTCATATTATTTGATTTTTAAAAAAAATATTAACTTATGATACTAGTTAAAAAAATAGATTTATGATTTTGTTTATATTAATAATTATTAAATTTATTTATAGAACTTTTATTTTTTTGAAAAGAAAACTCATTATTAAAAACTTCGCGTTTAATGACTGAATTAGAGACTGAAAAAGCTTAAAAGTCGTTCACTAGAACGTTTAGCGACCTATGAAAAGTGTTAGGCACTGACCTTTAACGACGTATTTAGTGACCGAATTCAGTGGCCGATTTTATGACGGAACTAATGACCGATTTTAATGACCGTTTCTAGTTTATTAAAGAACTCAAAATAAAATCAAAAGATTTGCTACATTCAAAAATTGAACCAACGCCTTTATCTTTCAGAAGATCCAGCGTGACCATTAGGCTACTTAATTTTAGTAAAGATATTTTCTTTCAAAATTGTTTATATTATAAGAAAAATTAAAATTTTAAATATTATTTAAAAAATTTATTAAACTAATTATACTTAAAATTACATTTTTTTAATTAATAAATTTATATGGACAAATTATTTATATAAATATATATTTTATTTGTTAAAAAAATTAAAATGTGAAACTTTCACTAAAAAATAAAAATTGAAAAGGAATTAAAATATTTTAAGAAAAAGGAAAAAATTGGGGAATGTAGTTTAATAAAAAAAAGAAATTATTAGTGACCAAATTTTTTGTCACTAAAGGTTTTTATAAACTAATTTTTTATACAAATGCTTAGTTGAGACTGAATATTACGTTCACAAAATATGAGTCACTAATTTGGTGGCTAATACTATTTAGTGACCTTTAAAATTTTATTAACATCATGTCTAATTTCGGTGGCTACAGTGACCATATAAATTCAGTCACTAAAAGAGAATTTTCTAGTAGTGACTTAATTAAAAATATCTATATACAAAAAAAACCTCATAATTGAAACTAATACTTCAAAAACTTAATTTAAAAATTCATTATGTACAAACACTCAATTGATGAGTATATACAAAACTGAAATCACGACCTTCCAATGTGCATACTTATTTTAAATAGTCAGATCTAAGGATTGTGGTTGGTCCATTCATTTATTTTCATTTGGTGTATCTTATATATATATATATATATATATATATATATATATATATATATATATATATATATATATATATATATATATATATATATATATATATATATATATCCATGCGCATGTTTAATTAGCAACTAAGCACATTTGGCTCAGTGGTATGGTATTTGGTCTATAACCCCAAGGTTGAGGGTTCAAGGTGTCTTTTTTGTTTCTTTTTTCTTTTAATTTTTTATTTTATGAACATCCTTTACCATTTTTAATTTCCTTTTGTTTTCTTATTTATTTCTTTTAATCAAATATTTTGTTAAATACATTCCATCAAATATTTTTATTATTACCATTAATTGTTTCCATCTTTTTAATTGGACCTTTTTGCCCTTGTGTTTAGTCATGGTTGATGACAATTTCTTGATCATTGGTAATTGACCTCAGGGTTGATTAAATCTTTAACACTTCAAATATGTTGATGAATGATCAATAAATCATTCTTGACACTTTGAGGCGATGATAGATTGCCCTTAGTTGATCATGTTTGAACCTCTTGATGTGTAGATGAGACCTTTAGTTACTTGCATTTTGCTTTCTGATTCTATTTGTGTTACATTGTTTCCATTGATCATTAACCATTAACACTTGGATTTGGATGTTTAACTTGTACCTTAATTGACTTTTAACTTGTGATTATTTGGGTGATACAATCTTCCACTCTTCAAATCATTGATAGATGATCATGAATCACTTCAATACTTTGCATCAATGATAGTTTATCCCTCGATGCGCCATATTTTGATTCTTTGACACTTGGATAGATAATCCCTAGGTGGTTACCTTGTGCAAATTAATTTCTAACCACTAACTTTTATCACTAACCATTGATCTTATTGACCTAATTTATCTTATTGTCATTTATCTCTCTTGTCAATTTACTTTATTGTCACTTATCTTCAAACACTTTATTCTCATATTCATCATTATACATATACCTCATGTATATTTATTTAATTTTCCATTTACTCATTTGTCATTGCGTAATTAAAAAGAACAAAAAACATGACAAAATCAAAGGACAAAAAAATTCCATTAATTTGTTACCCACTGTGGACTTAGAGGATTCATTAGGACCCTTGCACTTAGATTTTTCCCTAATTCTTGACGAAATGCTCTGACTTGGATTTTTATCTATAACTTGGAATATTTTATTATGAGAATATCATTCATGGCATTACCCTAGGGATACATTCTTTTAAGCCCATTATCCAATTGTTAGCATATGTCACTTTGCACACACAAATCTTTCTCTTGGGCTATCTTACAATGAGATCCTTTATTTCTCGTACCATCTCTCTATAAATATCCACGTATGTCACCATTTCAAAATCAAGCAATAAACCCTTGATCCAACGGTAAGAGGCATTTTCTTAATCAAATTCAAAACACAATAGAAATGCAATTAGAATTATGCGTCACGAGACTTAAGTGATAGGGAATGAGTAAGAATGGATTTTTCGTACCCTTACACTTAGTAATTTGGTAAGACGCTTGGCTTGTTTGTTTGAAATATTCACCTTCGCCCATAGTCTTTAGTGCAATTCTAATAAAAACATTTCTTTTATTTCAAAAAACCTATAACAAACATCAACTCATCCAACCTTATTTTTGCGCTTTATGGCATCACTCAGAAAATCCTTTTTCAAGGTAAAATCAACCAACACATAAACATTTTCTACTCCGAACTACAAAGCTTTGATTCCTCATCCCCCAGTGATGATACGTAGGCACAAGGGCCTCAAATCCTTGGCGATTACCATGGATGTGAGGGGTGCTAATACCTTCCCCTTGAATAACCAACTTCCGAATCCATATTTGGTTGCAAGACCAGTCATTTTCCATATTCTTTTTCTTTAGAGTGTTTTATCGACTATTTTCCCTTTTCTCTAAAGGGTTTTAACCGACTTCCGAACTATTAGCTGATTTTTTTTGTGCTTTCGAGTTTCAGTGAGGCGGGAATTTCTTGGCTCTTGAAGCTTGGAAAATGAGGCAAAACCTTATTCTATTTATAGGGAAGTGAGTGATGTCAAGGTTCATATGAGATTGGATCCCAAACGTGTGAATCAAATCAGAAATTCTGTGATCCAAACAGTGTGAAAAAATGGCATCAAGCTCGTGATTTTGGCGCTCTTCAAGTCGTTTTATGTTATGGTGAGATGAGTTTGGTCATTATAAATGAGTTTAGGTGTGTGAGAAGTGGTCCCAAGTTGAATTTGGCATGATTCCACATTATAGGTCACGGTACAAAACAGAGTTTAGGTCACCATGTTCATGCTTAGGCCAATTCCAATCCACTAGTGTGTTTTCCAATTTTCTTTGAGCCAAATGATCCTTTCATGGAGTAGAACACAATGAAAAAAGAACCAAGTCCAAAGGATGTTTGAGGTGAAAGGTACATGCTTGGGAAATTGAGGTTTTGACCTAAAATTTAGGCTGGGCAATTGGTTAAGTAGCTTGAGGCATGTTTGGTCATTTTGAGGTCCCAAGTTGATAGCACCATAACTTTTGATTCCCTCGTGCATTTTGAGCCAAACTTCGGCAAAATGACGTTTTCCATAAGCTTAACAGGATGCAAAAGGAATGGGATCAAAATAATGCTTGAGCTGAAACTGGCAAGGGTGGAAAGCAGTGGTCATGACAAGGTTTTGGCCCATTTTGGCAACTTTGTCCTTTGCAAAAATGAGGTCCTTAATGATTAAATTGATGTTTAACCCTTGAAACAAATATGTAGAGGATCCCAAAAGGCATATTTGGCTCAAAGAAGCTTGGAATTTGGATAAAAAATTAAAAAGTTATGGAGTTTGGACCAAAGGCATGGCATACTTGCAAATTAGGTTAAACCAACTTGTGCTTCTTTGTTCCAATTTGATGTTTTCTTGTATTTCAAACCAAAAATATGATAGAGTAAGCATCCCTTGATGAAAACTTGATTAAGGCTTGAGTGATCATGAGAATAGCTTGAAGATTGCGTGATGTGACATGGAAATAAACACATGAACCACCTTGAATCACAATGAAGCAAACTTGCATTTCCCTTGATCAAAAGGCCTTTGTCTTGCCTTGATTTGGAACATGATCACCTACATGAGTAACAAGAACAACCAAGTACCATCTCTTATTAAAATTAGGTTTAGTTGACAAGTAAAATCAAGATGAAATCCTAACGTTAAGATACAAACTACAAAGTGGACATGCTTGTGATCCCATGACCAAATGCAATGGTCATGCATGATATGATTTAATGTATGCAAAAGGAAAAAGGGAGGGTAAATTTTAGGGTATGACACTACCTGAGCAAGAAATTCACTGATTGTGAATCCCAATATTCTCTCTTGGAGAAAACTTGTTACGCTCTAGTTTGGGCTGCTCGACGTCTAAGGCAATATGTAGAGGGAAATTCATGATCATCAAGCTATTGATAAGTTATAGATCAAATAACAAGAGTCGCCACCGCACTTTTATTGTTTCCAAGGGAAAAGGGAAAAAGTACGAACAAAACCCAAAAAGTAAGAAGTTTTCAAATCAAAACTAATAAAAAGTCAAAGATCACAAGTAAGGGGGTTGGTTACACAGAGGGAAGGTGTTAGCACCCAAAGTGTCCTAGGTACTCTTAGGGAGCCCTTTTTGTGTGCATATGTATTTTGTACAAAGTGATGTTTACAAACAAATAGAATGAGGGGATGAGAAAAGAATTCATTAATTATATTTTTTGTGTTTGACAAGACCTTGGGTCTTGTGCCTACGTACCAACATAAAAATGAGGGATCAAAACCTCGTAGTTCCTGATACAAAATTCAAAATGGATGCATTGATTTTAACAAAATTTAAGTTTGAAAGGCACAAAGACCTAAAATGGTTTGAATGAGTTAGTACTTTTTGTTTTTTTTAAAGTTTAAGTCAAGTATAGTTAAGTTTATTTACAAGTTTGATTTAAGAAAAGAAGTTTGAAAATGGAATGGCATAAGGCCAAAGTTTCTATCTTTTTGCAAAAATGGTCAAAGTTTAGAACAAAAGTAGTTCACACAAAGAAGATTTTTAAAAAGGGAGGGAGAGATTTTGAAATTAAAGAAATGGGGAGAAGATGAAGAGACTATCCTATGCACAAAATTAAAAGTTTAGAGTTGAAAAGATCTGACCAAGTGGGTAGCAATCTAATAGACAAGAATGTCAATAGAAACCCAGAATTCCCTTGGACATTTAGATTCAAGCAACACACAAATGCAAAATTAAATTATCTTGAAGAGCAAGGCATCAAATAAAGATAGCCACATCCAAGCTTTATCCATTCCCTAATCTTCTCCAAAAAATAACCCATGCAACAAATGAATTCCACAAGTCACAAGTTCAAAATAACAGCTACACAATGTTCATGTTGCAGATGAAATTAGAGAGGTCTTCAAAGATGCATCAGATGAATTTCAAATTGCAAGCCCTTGGTTCTTCAACAAGTTGGCATTGGCCAAGTTCATTAGCATAACAAGGTTGCCTAGATTCTAAGTCCATTTGTCCAAGATCAAGCCAACAGTCCACTCAAAAGTTTTTTAGGGTTTTTTGTTATTATTATGTACATTAATGGTCAAAGACCACACAAACAAGCAAAATATACACAAACAAAATAGATTAGACAATATGGTTCAAATGGACAAAGTGAAAATTGCATTAACATAAACAATTAGAATGATATGAACAATGGAAAATGAAATAGAGTGCTAAAAGTAAATTGCATTAAAGTAAAGGCTTGAAATTAAAAGTTAGTAGTTAGTAGGTTAGGAGTTAGTATTGTTTTGTTTTTTTGCTTTTCATTTCAAGACATTATTTGGAGAACACTCAACCCACTTATCACAAGCATGAATCCTTGAGCCAAAACATCTTCCAAAGGAAGGAAAGAAGGCCAAGTTTCCACACAATATCATGAAAGAGGGGAGACTTACAATCTCACTAACTAGAATGCTTATGCCTTATATCATAAATTTATCGCTATGTTAAGCAATCGTAATTGGACTTATATAGAAGTCACAACTATTTAAGGTCAGCCAATATAATTTTGGTGTTGATGAATGTTAGAGACATAGTATAATGGACTATGCTCATGAAACATACCACACAGAAAAAGAATATGCAAAAGGTGTGGCCTAATCTCATCCATACTCATGTCAATTTTTCAATCAACTAGCATTAGGACTTTAAGATGTCGTAGGCCAAATGGAATGAATGAATGAAGAAAGGGAATAAGAGGAAGTGGGAGGGGAAAAGATCAAATCACAAATTTATCAAATGAGGACTTTTACAAAATTAATATCATCCATTCATTTTGGTAGATGGAATATATATTCCATCAATCCCCTAAATCCAATGATATTAATTTGACAAAGTCAAATCAACCTTGACCAAGGCCCAACAACAAGAGTTAAACATAAACAAGTCATCACAATTGGTCAACAAATTTATTAGGCATTTATTCAAATTAAAAATACTAAAATAATGCATTTAAATTAAATATGGTTTGTCCAATTCCTAAAATCTCATCAAAACACCAAAGAAATGGCCATGAGATTTATCATAGGTCAAACAAGGTCAAAGGACCTTGGAGAAAAAATTTCATAACTTTTGGACATTTAAAAATATTTTTAAACCATTAAAAACAAATGCAAAATCAATTAATTCATTAAAAATATTAATAATGATCCAAAAAATAATTTTAATTCAGAATATGAAAGAGAAAAAGATTTGAATTTTTTTTGGTGAAAGTCCCATATTTTTTGGATCAATATTGAATTTAATATGAATGATTGAAAATAAAGCAAATAAAATGAAAATTAAAATATCAGAAAAAGCGTGGACCACTTGATCTCCCTCATTAATTGAGGTGGCAGATCAAGTGGCCAGGAACGCGCTATCCACGTTGGTCACTAGTCAGCGCGTGGAAACATTGGTAATCAAAAGGGACGCACGAGATTAAAACAAAACAAGTGGATCTTGTGGCTGTGAGACATGCCAGCGCATGGGCGGAGCTGTAGCTCCGGTCTTCTTCTCCGGTGGACCTCACCGGACTGGTCCACCATTAACCATCACCAAAATTAAAAACAAGGACATGATTTCAAAGTAAAAATGGCACTGAGCTCGAATCTGGCCTCAATTCACTCTAACTCCAAGTATATTGAAAGATACATGGAGTTGAAATTTGAGGTACATGAACTGAGTTGCTTCGATTTGGCCTCAAAGCAACTCAATCTTCTTGCCTACATTGGTAGGACTTCAGACAACCAAAGAATCAATAGAATTGAGCAAGACTTTGAGAGAATCGAAGAGTTCAAAATTTCTGGAAAATACCTTCAATGGAGGTCTGGATTCATCTGATCTTGATCTTGCTTGTGCTTGATCTCACTCCACTTGCTTGCAGAAGAAGGATTGGATGCTTACAAGGCTATGGATTCCTAGAGATTTGAATTTCAAAACAGTGGAAATTCAACCTCAAATTCAAAAGAATTTCTCAGATTTATCCTTTACAAAGTGAGGGTTTGAGATGGGGGATCAAAGTTGGCGTGAATGTGTCTGAAATTCTGAGCAATTGGAGCTCTATTTATAGCTGAAATCATTGATATTTGCACACTTGAAATCACTTTCTGTAAGACCCCAATTTTGTCCCTAAGATCCCTCATGGCATCATAGCATTACATTGCATAGCCTCAAGGATCTTTGAGCATCTTGGCTTCCTTTCCCTTAGGGTAGGGATCTCTTGTGAGTGGTTTGAGATCACCAGGCATGCTTGAATTATATATCATTTCTTTTCTCATTTTTGTTTACTAACCAAAAGCACAAAAATATGTCATTAACATTTGTTTTGTAGCTCAAGCAATCACCAGGTCAAAAGCTTCAAGAAGATCCTTTGTGCATGAGATGAGGTATTTTCTTGAGATGAGGACCACTTGATCATTATATGGAGCTTACATGAGCTAGGGTTTCATTTTGAAGCTATTTCCCCAAGTGGTAGAGGCTCAAGATAATCAAAGCATGCCAAGGTCATCTGAAGACCAAAAGTCAACTGTGCAGTCAACTGAGGGCTATGAGATGGGGAAATGAGTTGAGACACCTCAATCATGTTCAAATAAGGTCTATTTGTCATTCTAAACATCTATCTTGAAGATTCAAAGGTCATGACAAAAGTTACTAAAAATGGAAAGTGACCTGTAATTCAAAGTTTCCAAATTTGGCAAGTTTCTGGTCCATATTCAACTTGACTTTTCAATATCAAATAAGTTTCAAATGGATTTTTGGTGAACATGAAATTTGTAGATCTTTGCCTCCCCTTTCCAAAAAGTCCTAATTCATGTCCATATGATGATTGGTTGGAAAGTTATGGTCATTTGATCACAAAGTGTACATGGGAATTCAAAATGGCATAACTTTTGATACAAAGCTCCAATTTGGTCCATTCTTTTTGCAAAATACTCCTCATGACCAAAACATCTCAAAACAAGCCTTGCCATGCATGAGAGAGGCTTGTATTCCCATTATTTCACATGCGATCATTTTGGAGGGAATTTCCATAATTCAAATTTGGCTTATGATACAAGCAAAATACCAATTCCATGTTGATCCTTGGTTGATTTTAAGTGAATTCCAACCCTTGCATGAGGAGTGGCACGTGTAGCATGGCTTCATGAGCTTAATTTGCAATTTTGCAATTTACTTCACATCTCTCTAATCATGATTAGCACAAGGCTAATTTGGTTTTCAGCATCATTAACAGGCCATATAAAAGCCAAACCCTAATCCATAACCTCCATAACAGAACTTCAGATCTCAAATTTTCAAGTTCCCTCCATTTTTCTCTCTCTTCGATTCTTGATTTTCTTCACACAAACACCAATAATTCTGGTAGATTCATGATCCTGGTGCAATTCTGAGCAAGATTCAACCGCTGTTTTGGACAATTGAGCTGGATTTCGAGCAGATCAAGTGCATGAACATGGCGATGGATTTCTGAAATTGAAGTGGAACAGTTGTTTTCAACCATTTCTTCTTGTTTAAAGCTTCAAGGCAATTGTAATGGAGTAGATCTGGAGCTCTAGAGCAGTTGATAGCACGATTTCAGCAACCTCCATTTCAAGTAAATCAAAATTTCATCATCTCTTTTTGTTGTTTCCTTGTTATAGTTGTGTAGATCTCACTGTGTAAAGCTTGTGCATGTGATTAGATTTGAATTTGGCTTAGAATTGAGCATGTATGGTTGAATATAAGTTTTGATCTCAATAATGTTTTGCTTCGATCCGTGCAAGTTAGGAAGAATTAGGTGAAATGATTGTGATATTTGGAATCCTGGTTGAAATACGGTTCGAAAGATGTATCATTTGCTCATTTCTGGAAAAATTTGGTTGAATCTCCGCCGGAATGTGACCGGGGAAGACGACCGGAGCTACAGCTCCGGCGTCTGATGTGTCTTAGGGTTTATGTCTGTGTGGATACACGTATGCGATTGCCTATATGATTGATTGGCTGATATTCGTTTGACCTAGCCACGCGTGCTTTTGACTGGTGATGTGTGCTGATGACGCGTTTAATGAAACGCATCGTTTCATTTAGCTTGCGTGGCCTCCGTGTGTATGCTTGTGTGTCTGTATGATTGGCTCTTGTTGCTTTGACCTTGCTGTGTGTGCGCTTGACTCGCTGACGTGCGTGCCAACTCAATTAATAAAACTGTGCGTTTTGATGTTTCAACATGGACCGTTGATTTGCTTTTCGCGCTAGATCATGTGGTTATGATTAATTCTGGATAATTTCAAATATTTCTTTTCCCTCCATTTATTTTGTTTATCTCATTTCATTTTCTTTTTTTGAAAAATGCATTAAAAATTGAAAAATGATCCAAATTAACTCCAATTTTTTTTCATAGATTTGTTTTGATGTCTAGTTTTTTTTAGTATTATTTTCATGAATTGTTGATGGCTGGATTTTTTATGTGTGATTTTTGATTCCATGCCATGCTAATTTGATATGTTGAGTTCAATGCTTTGTGAAATCTTCATCTTTGAACCAATTGATCTGATTTTTTGTATGCTTGATCTTCACACATGATAGGATTTTTGAGCACTGGTTTGAATTTTTTCTCATATGCCATCATTGTTTTTGACACATGAAGATGTATGTGACAATTTGTGTCACATTTTTGGACATTGCATTTGTGCATTTTTTTCACCTATCATTTGAACCTTTCTGGATTTGATTTTTTGCATGTTGTTTGTTCATGACATGAGAAACTTGCATAAAAAATTTCAAAGTCATTGCATGCATTTCTGATTTGATTTGGATTTTCTAATTTGGATGTCCATTTTGTGCTCATTTGTTGGTCTTTGCATAGCATGAGCCATTTGATGCCTTTTCTTTTTGAATTGATGCTGGTCCTTTTGAGGATATCTTGTGACATGTTTGAATGTGCATTGTGAAAAAGATTGACTTCTGCTTTGATCATTTGATTTGGTTTTGGACCTAGTCTTTGTACTAGTATTTTGTGCATAAACTAACTGTGCTTTGTGTTTCAGGTTTGGACATTTAGCATTAATGGTTGGTTTGGTCTCACTTTGTGAGATGCAAATGATTTGAATTCTAACTTTTGTTTGTTTTGTAGGGTTCTAAGTGATAGGCTTGAGCTCATTTGAGTGCTTGAGCATTGTTCATTGAGTTGTGTACAGTTGGATAGTTTCACTGTTTGTTTTATGATTTTTATGTCTGAAGTACTAACTGGTTATCCTTTGTACAGGTACCTTAGTTGCTTGCTTTTAGCTCTTGCTTGAGCTTTGGATTGTGGTTGATACACCACTTAGGTATCTATTCTCTTACTTCATGTAGTCTGGAAGTCCTGTCACCTTTTTGGCAGGCATTTTGCTGGAAGTCCTCCTTAAGAGGCTCTGTTTGTGTTTGTTTACAAATTGTGCCAAAGACCTCCAAGATGAGGCATGTGTTACTTGATAAGTCCTCCTAAGTGAATAGGCAATTGACGGATAAAAGGGATTAGCAATCAATCCCCCGTTATTCAGTGAGTCGTTCATTATGCTCGCACTACGTGTTGATGCTTTTGAACATGTACCCAAGATCTTTGTCCAGTGTCTGTCAAGTGGAATAGGATCCCTCTTTCTGGATCCCCATGCTTTCTTTATAATGAGCTCACCCAGGCCAGGGTTAAAGCATGAGGTCTCATCCTCATTTCCATTTTTGATCAGCTTCACCCTAACTCTCAATGTTAGTGGTTAAGAGCTCACAGATTACCCATTACAGTTTGGCTTGTTTGTCGAGGTTGATATGACCCCTCTTGACTAAAGCCCACCCCATTTTTTTGAGCCTCTTGTATGTATATAGTGTGTGATGCTTTGCTTGCTTGATTGCTTTTAATGTGTTTGCTTTTGATGTTTATTTGTTGTTAGGAGTCGGGTGTAAGTCCATGTATTGGCATTCTGTTTCCTTTTTGTTGTTAGGAGTTGGATGTAAGTCCATATATTGGCATTTTGTTTCCTTTTTGTGGTTGGAGTTGGATGTAAGTCCATATATTGGCATTCTGTTTCCTTTTATTTGAGGATCTCTTATGAGACTTGCTTGTGCCTTGTGCTTGCTTATTCCAAAGGATGTGTTCTACTTGGATCGTCTCTATGATCTCAAGAGAGGAACTCCTAGTGTGGTTGCATTCCTTAACCCTCACTTTTTTGTGACTTAACCTTTCTTCTTCATCTTTCCACCCTAAACCAAAAATTTTTGTGCAAACATTTCACTTGTTTTCAACATTAGAAACCTAAGCCTTAGGCTTTTGATTTTCAAACTTTCTTTTCATAATACTCATTTTGAATTGAATCTTTAAGTCAACTTTGACCATTTTGTATATACTTCTAATTGGTTAATATAACCCATTCAAATGTGTTTCTTTTGTGGTTCCAATGTCCACTTCTTAATCAAATTTTTCATAACCTTTAGCTATTAGGTTTGTGTTATCTTTGTGGTAGATATAATACTCACCTATGTCCTTAGTGATGGACAATGAGCCTTCCATGCTTATTATAGGGTTAACCCCTCACTAGCATGTTGAAGCTATCCTCACATGGTGGACTTGTGGTTTTTCAGGTTGAGTTTTCTCCCTTTGATAACAAAAGACCTTAAGGCTTTTGGACCAATCAACCCACTCATTTGTTTTGAAACTTTTACCTGAACTACGAGGTTTTGATCCTAATCTTTTCATAAGAGGGTACGTAGGCAATGGGTTTATCCATTCAAACATAAAATGTAAATAAACTTGTATATTCTTTTCTCATCTCTTCAATCATGTTTGCACAAAATAATTTCACAAAACAATAACCTTTTGCAACAAGTGTGAAAAGGGCTCCCTAGGAGTACCTAAGATGTTTTGGGTGCCTAACACCTTCCCATTGCATAACCAACCCCCTTACCCAGATCTTTGTTTCTTTTACTAGTTTTGTTTGTAAAACTTTTTAGGTTTTTGTTCGCTTTCTAACCATTCCTTTGGATAAATAGAAGTGCGGTGGCGACTCGACTTTGTATGCTTTACCTTGGATTTAGTCAATACACTAGTACAAAAAGAATAATATAATTTGTAAATTTACACCCGTTTTACAAAAAACGGGTGTAAAAAGCAAATGCGGTGGCAGTTTTGTAAATAAAGTCTTATTTTGAATTTTAGTACGTAACAATAGACACCCTATTTTTAAATAACGGGTGTAAATTCAAATATTATTTATTATCAACTCTATATTACACCTGATATTCAAAAAAAGGGTGTAAATTTAAAAATAAAAATAAAATATTCGTGCCTTAAACAATAACTTTTATTATTCTTATTTGTTTAATCTTAAATTTTCTTAAAAAAATAATAAATTTTAATATTAATATATAACAATAGACACCCTATATTTAAAAATAGGGTGTATAATTATAACAATATAAATGACTAAATTTATATTAAACCCGTTATATTAAAATAGAGTGTAAATTTTGGAATATTAATATAACAATAGACATCCTATATTTAAAAATAGGGTGTATAATTATAACAATATAAATGACTAAATTTATATTAAACCCGTTATATTAAAATAGGGTGTAAATTTAGGAATCCCTAAGTACAATTTATCATTACCGCCTAAAATATAACCATGACTTCTCATGTTCCAAATTTTCTTTTCATTTCACATTTTAGAAACTTTTCATCATTCGTTGTTGTTCTTACTTTTCTTCAGTAAAGGTAATCGCTTCAGTAAACTCACGCTTCAGCTTCAGTTTTCTCTCAAACTCTTGCTTCCAGAAATCCCTAAGGTAATCGCTTCCAGAAATCAATTCGTTTCCAGAAATCGCTAGGGTAATGTTCTTGATTTTGAGTTTTGTTCCCACCCTTTCCAGAAATCACTCGTACTCACCGTTTCTCATTGTTTCCCACAATCACTTCCAGAAATCACTCCCCAAAATCGCTTCTAGAAATTGCTTTTCATCGTTTCTCATTAAAGAGTTTAAGAAATGCTTCTTCTTCTCATCGCTTCAAGGGTTCGATTGACATTCTCTTCATCAAAGAAATCTATTTTTAGGTTCGAATATGCTTTTCTTCTCTCCCTCTATTTGTATTTTTGATTCGGTGTTTCAATTTGTCGAATTGGTTCATTGTTTCAATTCGTTGTATCGACGTCTTTTTATTAATTAAATCATTACTTTCATCTTGTATGGTTCAGTTTTCTTCCTGTCTTTGTTAGTTTGTTTGGATTTACGGTGTTGAATGTTATTGATTTTCTCTCTTTCAAACATATGATAGAAGTGTGTCTGTGTGTTTGGTTTTCTTCTGAAACTATCAGAATTGACGATTTCTTGAACTTGAAATAACAGTAGTTGATTTTTTTTGAAAATATTTTTCTTTTATAGTTCTGTTAGCTCAATTCCCCAAGTCTCTATGCGACTTGAAACTATATTTTTCTTTTATAGTTTGCGATTCAATACCCAGTATTGGCTGGGGATATTTTAGGTTTAGTTTAAGCTA
Source organism: Lathyrus oleraceus (assembly GCF_024323335.1). Classification (NCBI taxonomy): domain Eukaryota; kingdom Viridiplantae; phylum Streptophyta; class Magnoliopsida; order Fabales; family Fabaceae; genus Lathyrus; species Lathyrus oleraceus. The sequence continues at coordinate 13,029,082 of NC_066583.1, read as the reverse complement.
TTTTTTCCGCTACGGTATTGACAATGGAGTTCTGGTGTGTTTGTTTTGCAGTTCACAATTTTCTCTTCTCTCGTATTTGTACCTTTTATTTCATGAAATAGTGGCTCGACCAACTTTGTGGTTGTTTGGTGATCAAAAAGTAAGATTGCACTCGTGCTTGGTTATTGATTTGTTGTAGATTGAAGTTTTCTCCTTGCATATGCTCTTCATGACACCTTTGTCTTTTACTGTTGTAGGTTAGAGTGTTCTATGCTGTGAGATTTTTTGTTGGTTTTCTCTCGCTTTCCACGTAGACTGTTCTTGTGGTAGCTCTTTCGAGAAAGTATGGAAAACGACTTGCTTCTTATACACTTGCTATGCCGTGCTTAACCAACGACTATTTCTTTGCTAGCACAAGTGAGACTTTTGCTCTTTTTTGTCTCATAATTATACATACTTGCATTTGATGATGATTCTCAACCTCACATAAAGTATTTCATTGTTCAGGTTTCTTGTCAAGTTCGTTTCCCATGTATGCAATCTCTCTTGCTTCGGGTTTATTTCTTCTTGATAAACATGCTGCAGCAGTTGTTGTCTCTGCTATTGGTGTGATACATGGCTGGCCATTCTCAATCTTGGCTTTCCTTCCGGTGACACTTCATTCTTTATATATAAAATTCAAACAGACATTTATTGCTGGGGTTGTCACTGATAGAATCAATTAGGAAAAATAAAAGACAAGTACACAGAATAATGATTATGAGGAATAATTGTGATTCAGTACTAGATGTTCAAATGGGAATCTAGTAATACAAAAGTGCAGAAAAGATGAAGTAAAAATCTGAAAATAGGCACTTCGAGAGGCCTGACTCTCCTAGGGGGGATTTCTCCTAGCTGGAAATTCTGTCTTCATCTTGTTTCTTATTCCCAAGAATTTTCAAAATCAGGGAGGTTTTTCCACTTCACTAAAACCTCTAATTCCCCTTGTTCATTTCTCCTGGCCTCTATAATCTTCTCAGGAGTAGGCTCAAGATGCCATTCCTCGTTCATACATGCTGGTAGGGGCTGGGGTTCCAAAGAAGGTGTGATAGCTCTCTTTAGAAGAGAGGCATGAAAAACAGGCTGTACTCTAGTATCTTCAGGCAGCTTCAGCTTGTAGGCTACTGCCCCAATCTTCTGCAGTATCTCATAAGGTCCATAGTATCTAGGACTCAACTTCTGATTCACCCTCTTGGCAAGTTTCTTCATTTTATAGGGTTGGATCTTCAACATTATGACTGTTGTGTGATTTAACACTGAACCTTTGATTCATTCAATTGTAGATTTATACTGATTCTGCTGAAGCCAAGATTCCAGCTGTTCTTGATTATCTTGGAACTGTAATCGAGGTATGCCGCAGCTTCTTCCCTTTAAAGCAGTTGAAGATTAATACTTTCAACTGCTGCGATCTATATGAACTTAAATAGCATTAAAAACTTTGGATCTTGTTTTAGCTTTCTCACTCAACGCACATTTATGCCTTTAATTCTACAAGGATATATAAGATATTACTTTGTTGTAATGTGTATCTCATCTCCTTAATTTTGATCCCTTCAAGTTCCTATATGTAGTTAGTTTATGTTCAGTGCTCAAAATATTTGTGATGGTTAACCTTCCATGAAACAAATTTGTGAAACTTCAACACTAGTTAATTAAAGTACACATTCCCTAGTGCAATGGTATTTTTAATATCTAAATTATGTTTCCAAACCATAGATCTTGACGTGCAAATATAGTACCGAAAGAGACAATGTAGGGCATAATGCTACAATTTATTTTGTAATCTTAATTAAAAAGGTGTCCGCTTCAATTTTCTTACCTTACTTTTTTTTCTTCTGCTTGTGATTAAATCAAGCTGTTGATCACCATAACATGTGGTAATTCTATGTATGTAATGATTGTTGCAGGCAGGTTGCAAGTTTCTTATATTTTAAATATTTCATCAATAAGTGATGATAAACACTTATGAGAACTGTTCAAAATTTCCAGAAAAAAAAGGTTGGTTGTATCCGGATTGATGGAGGTACACCTTCTGGATCAAGGCAACAGTTGGTTACAGAGTTTCAGGAAAAAGATTCTATCAAGGCAGCAGTGGTATTGCAATTTGATTCCTATTTTTGTTGTAATCATTTTTCTGTTTGATCTGTTTAGTTTGGACTATCTGGTGTAAAATGTGGCTCAATTTAGAGATGATAATTTCCTGTTGATTTTGTTGTCCTGCAGCTATCTATCAAAGCTGGAGGTGTCGGGTTAACATTGACTGCTGCCAGCACCGTCCTCTTTGCAGAATTGTCTTGGACTCCTGGTGATCTAATTCAGGCCGAAGACCGTGTTCATAGAATTGGATAGGTATATTTTCAAACATGGTTGCTGTTAAGTTGAAAAGAAAGGAAAATCGTGATCTCAAATGCTGTTGTAATTTAAATAAAATCAGCATCAACAGTAAGAGAGTACAAGCACGGTATTGTTTTAGGAATTGTGGTGATATCATAAAATTTGTGATAGATTATCTCTTAAAAGAAAACATCTCTTAAATGAAAATATCTCATTGCTAAGCTTAGCTGATAGATAGTTCAGTTTCAACAACAATCTGTGATGGTCATGAGAACACCTTAAAGGTCTCAGATGATCAACCGCCATCGAGAAGCCCTGCAAAGCAGAAAACTCTTGATCATTTCGTCAGGAGATGTGACAACAGCACGAGTGGATTGGAACATCAGTCATCCCCCAAACGTCCCCGGTACTGACCCATAAGTTCTGTGAAATGGTAAGTAAATCCGTAACTGCTGTATGTCTGCAAGCATATGCTCACCTCTACTCGGAGAACATGTAGAATGCTGCAGCAATATTTATTGTTTAGAAGCTTCCCTATAATATTACTTTGGAATTTTGACATAACAACAGGTTCTCATAGTGGAATATGATCGCATGTTGACACTGATACTCGCTCAGTGGGAAAGACATATGAAGTAGTAGCTAAAATAGGCGGTCAGCACAGCTGGACTTGCAAGTAGCAACTCTAAACGATGCTGCTGGTATGACAATGGCTATGAAGTCTTAGCCAAAAGATTCAATGAGGTATTTTATATTACATATATTTAATGAAAAACATGTAAATTATTGTTTTAACATGTAGTTGTTTAATTTATTATATGTTTGAACTTGCAGATATTCACAGACACCTCATCATATGAAAAAGAGTCAATTGATCACATCCGACAACTTTGGGCTCAATTCTTTTTGCAAAAGGTTGAAGAGCAAGAGAACCAAGAAAAGAAAGATTTAATGACAAAACAGAAGCGATTAAAAAAAACTTATATATAGATATATTTTTGTTCCATGAATGATTTATTGGTACAAGTTACATGAACAAAGTGGTTGAATTTTTTTCTTACATGAATACAATTTTTGTTGATGTATGACTTGGTGCAAGATTCTAAAGATTAGAGAAATGTTTGTTTTGGTTATTTTTGTTTTTTATTGAATATCCAGGAATATATAAAAATATTTGGTTTAATGAAATTTCAAATAAAATATTTTTAAAAAAATTGAGATATTTTACACCCTTCATACACAAAATAGGGTGTAAATGTGTTAAAATTAAATGTAATTATAAGATATTTTACATTTGATATATCAAAAATAGGGTGTAAATATTTGTCATTTTACACCCGTTTGAATTATAATAGGGTGTAAATTCGTTTAACTTCAATGTATGTAGGTGACAATTTACACCCGTTTTATATTAAATAGGGTGTAAATGTCCTAAAATTCAATGTATATATCTACCAATTACACCTTTTTTTATCTAAAACAGGGTGTAATAGGTGACAATTTACACCCGTTTTATATTAAATAGGGTGTAAATGTCTTAAAATTTAATGTATATATCTACCAATTACACCCTTTTTTTAAATCTAAAATAGGGTGTAATATATTCTCTTTTTACACCCGTTTTAAAACGGGTGTAAATTCTTCATACATATCTCACCCTTTGAATTTACACCCTATCATAACGGGTGTAATATGTATAAAAAACGGGTGTAAAATCTTCTTTCTGCACTAGTGATATCTCCAATGGTAATGAATACACCGCTACACTTTCCAATTTTGGTCATTGATGATGGATTTGTGCATGGGTGCGCATAGGCCCATAAAATCATTGCAATAAGTCCACAAATGAATGTTAGATAGTCTGAATTGAGCTTAGATTGCAAGGCAAGTGTGCATTTGAATTTGAAGTTTGATCCTTGCCAAGTGATGTCAGCATGTTTATGCCATGCGCAACCTATGCATTCCTTGTCCAAAATGAATGAAATTAAGCTCTTTGGAAAGGTGAGATCAAGAGGAACAACTTTCATGTTCAATAAGTTTTCATTTGGAGCTTGGAACTTAGAGAAATTTGAGGTGGAAGTTTGGAAATTTTTGACATATCAAAATTTTTCTAAGTGTCAAGCCATATGTCTCAATATTCCACCTTGCTTAACTTTTTATATGAGCTTCGAATGAGAAAAGTGTCTTCATCAAAATTGTATATCTCTTAAAGACCTTCAAAATGGTCACTGATTTCATGTAATTTGGATTTGAAATGATAGAGTTATGCATTTTTGAAGTTTGGAAAAATCACTTGATCAATGGTATAGGTCAAAAGTGACCTATAATGTAACCTTATATCACATGCTCAAAAGAGTTGAATTAGCTGCCACTCCAAACATAAAAGTTGAAGTAGTCACATTGAATTTGATTGTGAAACTTTGAAATCTTTCATCTCATAAAAATTTAGAAAGTTATGGCCTTGAGAAGTTGACTTTCAAATTAGGGTTTAGACAAAATGACCTATAACGTTTCAACATAGAAAATGATTTTCCAAGCAAAACTAGATCTAGGTATCAACATGAAAGTTGTTTGGAATGTCATTTAGAGTAAGTTTTCTCTTGGAATCATTTTAATATGGTGAAAATTATAGGAGATATGGTCTAGGGAGACCCAGTTTTGATCAAATGAATCCATCTGGCCAACCACCATCAACCAACTTGCTAACTTCCAATTATCTTGACTTTCTTGGCTCATGGTAGATCATATATGCATAAGATGATGAAATTTGAAGTGTCCCTTGAGAAATTTGATCAATTGGTGACATAGCTTGTTGGAGAAGTTACTCAAGATACTCAGTCAAGCTAGGGTTTCCAAGGCAAATCACTTCCAAAATCTTGAAGAACACTTGATCAATATGACATGTAGATATCATTAGGACTCATATATGATGCTCATAACCATTCTTGAATCAATTCTTGGTTGTGCTCTTTGTTCATGAGGGTCTCAACCCCTAGATGTGAACTTGATGAATCAATGGAATCATGCCATTCCTACAAAAGAGTTAGATAAATGTGTAAGACCCTAATTTTGACCCTAAGATCCCTCATGGCATCATATCATTGCTCATTGCATTTTTCCTCAAGGATCATAGCATCTTGGTTCCTTTACCCTAGGGTTAGGACTTGTGTGAGTTGGTTTGAGATCACCAAGCATGCTTGAATTGTATATTATTTCTTTTCTTATTTTGTTTACTAACCAAAAGCACAAAGATATGTCACTAACTTGTTTGTTTTGAAGCTTAAGCAATCATTTATGCCCTTCCTCCTAGGAGGCTCATATGCTCAATGAAGTGGTCAGATAAAGATGAAAGCAAGCATGACAATGATTCCCAAAGCTCTCAATCATCATATATGTCTCCCAAGTATCTAAATTTGCCAACTTGATCAAGATAACCAAAGGGGCTTGAGGATTGTTTCCCAAGGAAACCCTAATTCATCTATGCATTGATTGTGCCTTGCTCATGAAACAACCTTAACCTATGATCAAATTCAATTAAGAGAAGTTCTTTCATTCATTATTTTGTGCATATATGAGCTTATGTGAGTATCCTAAATCATTCATTCATCAAGATTTGAGGGTTGGACTTGAGAAGTTGACAAGTCAAGTCATCTGACCCAAATTGAAATCCACTGAGACCTAACTTTTGATATGTTTGTCAAATGAAGATGACCCCAAGATAAAAAATGTTATTAATAACCATATGAACAACATTCATGTTCATCAAAAATCCATTTGAAACTTGGAAGGTAATCATTAATTTTAATACATTATAGGTCATTTTGACTGAAACCTTAATTTTGGGTCAACTTCCCAAGGACCTAACTCACTCATTTTTTATTATTTTGAGGTGAAACCAATTGAATTGGAGAGCTTAAGATGTATAATTCTTTATGTTGGACAAAAGTTCATAATCCTAAAATAAACACATGTGATAATACAAAACATTATAGGTCACTTTGGACCAAAGCCATTGAATCTTGAAAAAGTCCAACTTCAAGTGCCCATAACTTTCTCATCAAAAATCCAAATGATGCAAAATTTAAGTCCAAATTGATCATCTTGAAAAGATTTAAAATTTCATGTTGGAGGTTGTTCCATTTTAAGCTTGAATCATTGAAATAGAAGGGCTTGAAGTTGGTCACTTTTGGCAAATTTTTCAAAGACATGTTTTGTACATCAAACTTCATGGCCAGTTTTCACAATTTTCCAAAATCTAAATGGATTTTTGTTCAACATAGATTTTGTTCCTTATGTCAATACCTTTCCAACCATTACTCACATGCCTATGTTTGGATCTTCTAAGAGTGACTTTCGAAGAGGGGAACATTTATGATGAATTATGCATTACACTTTGTAACTTGATGCACAAGCCAATGCAGCTCAGAATGCACGTCCATTTCAATTCATTATGCTATCATCTTGCAAAACCATCAGCTTTTGGGCCTCACATGCGCCTGTACAGGCCCATGCATGGAGGACCCAAAGCTTCATGCACACGGATTCCATTCATCCTGCCTTGCATTTCAGCTATAAATAGGAACCTTGCTTCATTCAATTATCAACCTGAATGCGCCTAAAACTCTGCTGAAATCCATTCCCAACCTCACACCAAAGGAATTTTGAATTTTCATTTCTCTTTTCAAGTTTGAATTTCAACAAAATCAGTTGATCTTCAACACTTATTCCTTAGCCTTGCACTCATACCATACCTCAAGATCAAGCTGCAAGCAAGAGTTTGGTTGGATCGTGCTCATCAAAGCTGCACTTCAAAGGTTTACATCTCAACTGTTTTGATTCAAATCTCATCATATTTTGTGCTTTGCTTGTGTTTGTTTGGTTCTCTAAAGTCCTCGTGTGAGAGGCAAGTCAATGGTGGCTTTAATTTCATGAATTGATGCATTTCAGATTGAACACCTGGATTTTCCATCTCAGATTTCTCCTTCCATAAGGATCTTGAGAGAAATCCAAGGTTACAGGGGTGATGTACATCACCTTAGCTTTAATTTGGTATAAGGCACGTGTAGTTTGGTTGAGGTTGCAAAACCTGCAACTGGTGGCCGGTTTTTGTTTGCTCACCGGAGAAGACGGTGGTTTCCACCACCGTCCCCACGTGGAAGAGCTCTGGCCTTTGGATCTCACATGAGCCTTCTAATCTCAGCCTTTGCCTTGTTTGAATTTTTTTAATTTGTTTTGTTACGCGTTGGACTAATGATCACCATGCGCGCGCGCCTCAGAGCCACAGGATGGTCCATGTCAATTAATGAGTGTTGATCATGCGCTCCTGATGTTTTCTATTTTTATAATTTCTGTTTTATTTTCTTTAATTCCTTTTATTTTCAAAAATGCATAACTCTTTTATTTGGAATCACAAAAATATAAGACCAATTGCGAAAAATTTCTTTTAAAATCTAGTTTCATAATCTGATTTTTAATTATTTTTGTGATTCCATTTAATATTTTTTGTGAATTATTTTGTTTTTGATAGTTTTTAATTCATTTTAAATACTTTTTGATATCCAAAAAATTCCAAAAATATTTTCTTAACACATTTGGATCATGATAAGTCTACGAAAATATTCTCATCAATTTCTTAATTGATTTGAGATTTATTTGAGATTTTAATTCATTTGTGTTATATTTTAATGCTTTTAATTGATTCTAAAATAGTTTCTGTTTTCAAAAAATGTTGAGAAAATTTGTCAAACCTGGTTTGACCATGTTAGACTTATGATGATCCAAATGGACTTATCCAAGTTGATTTGAATTGGATTTGAAGTTTGACCTTACTTTGTTCATTTTATTTTATGTATTATTTTAATTCCAAAAAATACCAAAAATATGTTTGACATTTCTTGACTTCTAATCTTCATTCCACTTTTGTTTACCATTGATTGATGTTGATTCCATTCACATTTGATCATTGTGTTTTGGTTATGTCATTTGAATTTTCATTTTGTACATTTCATCTTCACCTCTTTTCTTCTTCTTTTTCTTTTGACCAATGAGTTAATGATTTGTGGTTAGCCTTGACATATGAGAGGCTTAACCTTCTTTGATCCAAATCAAATTCAACTTGATCAAAGATCAAGTGAATTGCTTTGTGTCCAAGATAGGTTGCTTCTTGGTCAAGCAAAAAACCTAAAAATCCATACAATGTCATTCTTCTTTTCTTTTGGCATGGCAAGTTGTAGGAGCTTGGCTTACTAGTCATGATCTCTAACTTGTGCTTATTTGCCTATAGTTTTATTGACCGGCCTCAGATAGGTGTGACTACTACATTAGTTCACTTACGATTGCTTAACATAGCGCTAAATTGCCTTATGGCACACTAACATTAACTACTAACACTAACTTTAATTCAAGCATTTAATTCTTGCAATTTACTTTAATGCAATTTAATTTCTTGCTCATTTATTCATATTGTCTTTTCCCTTTGCTCATTTGAGCTCATGTTTATGTTTATGCTATTTTCCTTTTGCTCACTTGAGCTTATTATTGTATATAAATATATTGTTGCTTTGTGTTTGTTTTTTGTGATTGTTTATGTAACCCAATGCAAAAAGGAGAAAGGACTTAGACTTAGGACCTTACCTATGCTTAATGGAGTTCAAGAGCAACTAGGCCTCATGCCTTTAGAATGCTAAATTTGTTAAAGAGCAACTAGGCCTCATGCCTTTAAAATGCTTAATCTTGAAGTTGGCTTGAAAGGACCCCTAATCTAAACTCTCTTTGTCCATTCCTCTTATTACATTGTGAACTTTTTGATTGTTTGTTCTTGTGTGATAGGGATTACAAACTTGAGATAGTTAGAAGGACCATTGTCATAAGCATCTAAGTTAAGAGAGACAAGCCAAATGGAGATCCTAGGAGCTTGATTGAATATTTGTTTGATTGATTGAGTTAATTGATAAGTCCAAAGGAAAGGAGCATCTTGAATCATCTTTATGATCTCAAGAAAGGAACTCCAAGGGTTTTTATCTCTTCCCTCATCTGTGCATGTTTAGGACTAGCCCTTCTCTTCTTCTCTCCACTCTAACCCAATCCAAACTCATTTTGTGCAAACATTGACATTGTTTTCAAATTAGGAACCTAGGCATTATGCCTTTGATTTTTCAAACTCTTTTCATTAATACTTATTTTGAATCGAGTCTTAAGTCAACTTTGACTTCATTTTGTGAATACTTCTAATTTGTAAATACAACTCACTCAAGTTTGTTTTTGTGGTTCCAATCACCACCTTTATTAAAACTTTTTTGATAAACATTAGCCATAGGTCTGAGTTATCATAGTGGTTGATGTAAACCTCACCTCCTCCTTAGTGATTGGAATGTAAGTCTTCCATACTTATTATAGGGTGGATCCCCCACTAGTATGTTGAAGCTCTCCTCACATGGTGGATTGTTGGTTTAGGTTGAGTTTTCTCCCTTTGATAACAAAAGACCTTAAGGCTTTTGACAAATCAATTCACCAACTTCTTTTGAGATTTATACCCCGAACTACGAGGTTTTGATCCTACCTTTGTGATGGTACGTAGGCAATGGGTTTATCCATTCAAACACAAAAATTGTAAATAATTTGTATATTGTTTTCTCATCTCCCCAATCATGTTTTGCACAAATATTTTCACAAATACCAACCTACCATACAACTTTGCAAAAGGGCTCCCTTAGAGTACTAAGGATGTTTTGGGTGCTTAAAACCTTCCCATTACATAACCAACCCCCTTACCCAGATCTCTGACATTTTTATTAGTTTTTGATTTGATAAAACTTCTTAGTTTTTGTTCGCTTTCTAACCTTTCCTTTGGATAAATAGAAGTGCGGTGGTGACTCGAATTATATGATTTACTTTTGATTTAGTCAATAAATCTAAAGGTAACGAATACCCCACTACAGAAAAGTGGCGACTCTGCTGGGGAACTAACTTCCTAGTGGGTTTAGCCTACTTTTTGCCTTTGTTGTATTGTGTGTTTATGTTTATTTGTGACATATTTTTTGTGCAAATTTGGGATGACTGTATTGTTTGTAATGTATGAATTGCTTGATATATATCAATTGCTTGTGTGCTTGGTGGTCTTTTGTCAGATGAGTTCTATACCCGAACTCGAGTGCACTTATGATAGGAGAATGGCATAGTCTTGTTGACTTGTGTGGAGTTATTCCTTAGCAAGTTGACTTGCAATCCCATTCACTTGGTGGAGGTCTTGTTGGGATCAATAATGTCACACGAGTAGTCGTGGTTAGGCATTACTCTTTCCAATATAGACCTTAGAAGCCAAGGACCTTAGATTACCTAGCCCATCTTAGCCTATTTTAGGACGTAGTGCGAAGATCGTTCAAGTGTAAGATTTGATACGATTGTTACACGATACTACACCCATAAGAGTCTCTCTTGAGAATATTTTTGGAATACGAGTAGTCGTCTTATCCGATAATATCCGAAAGATGAGATGATGACTATGGGGACCTTTTAGAACATGATTGTCAGGTTTAACCAATAGTACACTCCCTTTGGGTAGTTCTTAACCGAGACTCCACGCCCGTGACTTGCAACAAACCCTTGATTCGCGGTTGATCTGTTCTCGTATATCCTAAATATCAATGGAACTTAGGTGTTGATAAGGTGTAAACCATAATCCACCAAAATGGATGATTGATATTGAGGATGACTTGATCCATCACGTGACATTTGTATGGTGTGACTTGCTTGAACCTTGAGTGTGATTGTTGCATCCATGCATTCATGCATCCATTTGCATCCATATCATCAAACAATGAGAAAATTTTCAAGGAATTTAAGAGGTCTATTTGCAAATTTTCAGACATGGATAAGCAAAGAAGGAATACCAAGAAGTACAGTTTCAGACAACCCGACTTGAAAGAGTTAAGGAATTTGACATCTTATGTATTAGATCCCTTGGAGTTCAAAGCTCGCCATGGGAAGCTTCTGTCTATTCTTTCTACTCAGGTGGATGAAGGTCTGATGAGTGTGTTTGTGCAGTTCTACGATCCTCTGTACCGTTGCTTCACTTTTCTGGATTTCCAGCTTTTGCCTACGCTTGAGGAGTATGCCTATCTTGTGGGTATACCTATTTAGATCAGTTGCCGTTCAGTGACTTGGAGAGAGTTCCTTCTTCCCAGGAGATTGTTGATTTGTTTCATATAGATGTATCTGATATTGGTGCTCATATGACTACCAAAGATGGAATTCAAGGTCTCCCATTTGATTTTCTCATCGCCCAAGCTACTCTGTTTGGGAAGGCCATGAGTGAGGACGCCTTTGAAGCCATATTTGTACTTCTCATCTATGGGCTAGTGTTATTCCCTAACATCGACAATTTTGTGGATGTGAACGCTATTAGGATTTTCTCTACTCTTAATCCCGTTCCTACTCTGTTGGGTGACACTTATTTCTCTTTGAATATGAGGAATGCAAAGGGTGGTGGTACCATTGTGTGTTGTTTGCCTCTGTTGTACAAGTGGTTTATTTCACACTTGCCTCAGACGCTCGCCTTCAAGGAGAACAAAGGATGTCTATGGTGGTCCACGAGACTTATGTCTCTCACTAATGATGATATCTTTTTGTATAACCACGTGTATGATGGTGTCCAAATTATTGACTCTTGTGGTGAATTCTCCAATGTGCCTCTTCTTGGTACATGTGGTGGAATTAACTACAACCCTATTTTGGCTCGCCGTCAGCTTGGGTTCCCCTTAAAGGATAAACCTAATAACATTTTGTTAGAAGGTGTGTTCTTTCAAGAGGGTAAATATCCCCAGAACTTGAAGGGCAGGATAGTTCACGCTTGGCGCAAGATTCATAGGAAGGGAAGGAAAGAGCTTGGTCCGAAAAATTGTATTGCTTTGGAACCCTACACCTCTTGGGTGAGGAAGAGAGCTTCTGAGTACCGCATGCCCTATGACTATCCGAGACCTACACCTATGGTTGTGGTTGGGCCTTCAACCCTCCCTAACCAAGGAGTAGAGGAGTTGAGAGATGAAGATCGTCCGCGTGCTTGGGTTTGTGAGCGAGAGGAACTACTTCAGCAACTCAGAGATAAGGATGCTTTGATAGAATTTTTGGAGCATCTAGTTATTGATGAGCCAAATGATGTGGTTACTTCTCTTCTTCCTCAGTCATCCAGGTTTTGGAAGAGGAAGTATGATCGACTCGCCAAGGAGAATGCAGATATGGAGGCAGCCTATGAGAGAGAGGTGAAGAGGCTTCGTGTAGCTTATCTTTCGGTCTCGAGAGATTTGGACGATTGTTTCTAGGGTTCCATTGTATGTTCATTTTCCTTCTCTCTTGTATTGTATTTGGTTACCAAAACTGTACTACTTCTTTGGTGTAATTTTTTTTCCAAATATCATTGATATGAATATTCCATTATATGATCAATATTTCCAAAATATTTGCAAATAAATCCCTCTAAAGTTCCTCTGATAAAAAAAACAAATCATGTGCACAAACATTACATGCATCATATGCATAAGTAGGTTTTGTTTAGAGCTTCTTGATCAGTGGTCTAACTCTTTGTTCTTCATTTATTTTGAAGACAAGTTGATGTACCAGTATAACACCAGAGTGAATCTACCAAAGCTGATGGATCATCTTGAATAAGAGAACCGTGAATTGAAGGAGGAAGGAGCTAGGCTGACTACCATGATGGAGTCATTCCTGGCTGCTCAGAGCCAGTCTTCTCCAACACCTGCAACTCCTCCCGCGAGGACAGTCATCTCAGAGGTAGCTTCCTCTACTGTGCCTGTCGCCACTACTCACTTCGCGCCATCTATGCCAATCGGAAAATGGACGCCATGAACGACCAATTCCTTGAGGTGCACAAGGAACTGAAGACTCTAAGAGGGAAAGACCTCTTCGGTAAATCTGCTGCTGAGTTGAGCCTAGTGCCCAACGTCAAGATCCCTATCAAGTTCAAAGTGCTTGACTTTAAAAAGTATAAGGGAAACACTTTCCCTCTCAGCCATCTTGTGATGTACACACACAAGATGTCAGCACAGACAGAGAATGATCAACTCCTCATCCCCTATTTCTAGGAGTGTCTGTCCGATGCCGCACTCAGATGGTATATGGGTTTGGATAGTGCGAACATCCGCTCCTTCAACGACCTTGGCGAAGCTTTCGTAAAGCAGTATAAGTACAATGTTGATATGGCTCCCGATAGGGATCAGCTGAGGGCTATGTCCCAGAAGGAGAAGGAAACGTTCAAGGAGTACGCCCAGAGGTGGCATGAGTTGGCCGCACAGATTGTGCCCCCACTCGAAGAAAAGGAAATGACCAAGATCTTTCTGAAGACCTTGAGTTTATTTTATTACGAGAGGATGATTGCTAATGCTCCCTCGGACTTCATCAAAATGGTGAACATGGGGATGAGGCTAGAGGAAGGAGTCCGGGAAGGACGTCTCTCTAGCGATGAAGGCTCTTCTGCAAAGCGGTATGGGGGCTTTGCAAAGAAGAAAAAGGGAGAGGCACATGCTATATCTTCCCATGTCAAACGAAGACCCTCTGTGAAGAGGAAGACTGTTCGCCCTGCCAATAACCAGCACCAGGTGGCTCATATAGCACCTGCCTTCAGATATAACACAGTTCCCTACAGATATAACACAGTTGCGTTAGAAGATGGGAAGGAGGTGCCTTTGCCCTCCACTTCTGTTGCGAGTATATTTGATGTCAGTGGTGTGACCCGCAGTGGTCGCGTTTTCTCGGCGTCGCCGAAATCCCAAGATGACATGAGAAGAGCTACTGTTAATAATTCTGCCAGTCCTGTGGGGGCTTCTTCTTCTCCGAATCTGGCACTTGCTGTAAAGGGTGTTAATCCTACCGTTGTTGTTAAAGCTCTTGTCCCTGTTAGCCAGCATGGCATTCTGAAAGAGGACTGTGATGAGATGCTAAGGCTCATCAAGAGAAGCGAGTATAATGTTATTGATCAGCTGCTTCAAACGCCATCAAAGATATCTGTACTACCTTTGCTGATGAATTCTGAGCCACACTGTGAAGCGTTGCAGAGGGTGTTGGACGTGGCATACGTTGATCATGATGTCACAATTGAACAATTTGATAGCATTGTTGCAAACATAACTGCTTGTAACAATTTGAGCTTTTGCGATGCTGATCTTCCATAGGAGGGAAAAGACCACAATTTGGCTCTACACATTTCCATGAACTACAAGGATGATGCCTTGTCTAATGTGTTGGTAGACACAGGATCGTCGCTAAATGTGTTACCAAAATCCACTCTGGCTAAACTTTCATATCAGGGGCCTCCCATAAGGCAGAGTGGAGTGGTAGTCAAGGCTTTTGATGGATCGAGGAAAACTGTGATTGGCGAAGTTGAACTCCCAATCAAGATTGGACCTAGTGATTTCCAGATCACTTTTCAGGTCATGGATATACACCCATCATATAGCTGCTTGCTTGGTAGACCATGGATTCACGAGGTAGGCGTCGTGACATCCACCCTACACCAGAAGTTAAAATTCGTCAAGAATAAGAAGTTAGTGGTGATAGGGGGAGAGAAGGCTCTCTTGGTTAGCCATTTATCTTCCTTTTCCTATATAGATGCTGAGGATGAGGTTAGGACTCCGTTCCAAGCCTTATCTATTATTGAGCCTTCAAGGAAAGGACCTTCTTCATTTGCATCCTACAATGATACGAAGTTGGCCATTGAGCATGGCACAACTACTGTTTTAGGACAAATGATTAAGCTGGAAGACAATAAATCTCGGGCTGGCATAGGGTATTCTTCAGGCACTTTCAATGAGTGCAGTTTATTCTAGAGTGGAGGTTTCATCTATGCTGTTGAAGACCAAGAGGCTGCTGCTATAATGGAAGATGATGCAGAGGAATATTCTGGCAATTTTGTCATCCTTGGAGGAATCTACAATAATTGGGTCGCTGTTGATGTTCCAACAGTTGTCCATAAGTCCACGCAATGTGTTCACTTTTGTTTAAAAAACCTTCTCCCATGCCAAAAGAAGAAGTGATGACATTGTTGGCACATATTAATACAATGATATTCATTCAAAAATTACATGTTAAATGTTTGTTTTTCCAATTTATTTTTCCTTTTTGCTTTTTGCATGAAATTGGTGATCACCAAAAAACCCTAAAAAGAGAATAAAATCAGTCTTTTCATTTGCATAATGATTTGCCTTGTTTGAATTCTGAAATCTCTTTTATATCCAAAATCACTATGTAGGTTGATCAAACCCATTGAACATAATGATCCAACACCATCTCCCAACTTTGAGTTCCCTGTATTTGAGGCAGAAGAAGATGATGTTGAAGAGATTCCTGATGAGATTACCCGTCTACTTGAGCACGAAGAGAAGATCATTCAGCCGCATCTTAAGAATCTGGAAACAATCAACTTGGGGTCTAAGGATTATGTTCGTGAGGTGAAGATTGGGGAACTCCTGGAAGAGTCTGTGAAGAAGGGGTTGATTGAGTTGCTACGCGAATATGTCGACGTCTTTGCCTGGTCATATGAAGACATGCCTGGTCTAGATACTGATATCGTGCAACATTTCCTGCCTTTGAAGCCTGAGTGTGTTCCTGTGAAGCAGAAGCTCAGAAGAACTCATCCTGATATGGCAGTGAAGATTAAAGAAGAAGTTCAGAAGCAAATTGATACGGGGTTTCTGGTGACTTCTACATATCCTCAATGGGTGGCCAATATTGTGCTTGTGCCTAAGAAAGATGGAAAAGTCCAAATGTGCATGGACTATCGAGACTTGAATAAAGCTAGTCCAAAGGATTATTTTCCTCTACCACATATTGATATGTTGGTAGATAATACAACTAAATTCAAAGTCTTCTCATTTATGGAAGGATTTTCCGGCTATAACTAGATTAAAATGGCACCCGAGAATATGGAGAAGACAACATTCATCACACCTTGGGGAACATTCTGTTATCAAGTGATGCCTTTTGGTTTGAAGAATGTCGGAGCCACGTATCAACGAGCTATGACTACCTTGTTTCATGATATGATGCACAAGGAGATCGAGGTATATGTTGATGATATGATTGCAAAGTCGAAAATGAAAGTTGAACATGTAGAGCACTTGTTGAAGCTTTTTCAACGTTTGAGGAAATACAAACTTCACCTGAATCCGAACAAGTGTACATTTGGAGTCCGTTCCGGCAAGTTATTGGGCTTTATTGTCAGTGAAAGAGGTATTGAAGTTGATCCTGCCAAGGTCAAAGCAATACGGGATATGCCTGCGCCCAAAACTGAGAAGCAAGTCCGAGGTTTTCTTGGCCGCTTGAATTATATTTCCAGATTTATATCCCACATGACTGCCACATGTGCACCTATATTCAAGCTCCTCTAGAAATATCAGCGTCATGATTGGACCGAGGATTGCCAGAAGGCCTTTGACAGTATCAAAGAGTATCTGTCCGAGCCTCCGATCCTGCCTCCGCCTGTTGAAGGGAGACCATTGATTATGCACTTGACAGTTCTTGAGGACTCTATGGGTTGTGTATTGGGTCAGCAAGACGAATCAGGAAAGAAAGAATATGCTATCTACCACTTGAGTAAGAAGTTCATTGATTGTGAGTCTCGATACTCAATGCTTGAGAAAACATGATGTGCTTTGGCTTGGACCGCTAAGCGTTTACGCCAGTATATGTTGAATCATACGACTTGGTTGATATCCAAAATGGATCCAATTAAGTATATCTTTGAGAAGCCTGCTTTAACTAGGAGGATTTCCCGTTGGAAGATGTTGTTATCTGAGTATGATATTGAGTACCGAGCTCAGAAAGCTATTAAAGGTAGTATCTTGGCTGACCATTTAGCACATCAACCAATTGAGGATTATTAGTCTGTTCAGTACGACTTCCCTGATGAGGAGATTCTGTATTTGAAGATGAAAGATTGAGATAAGCCTACGCTCGATAAAGAGCCAGAGCCTGGTTCCCGATGGGGTATGGTGTTTGATGGCGCTGTTAATCAATATGGAAATGGTATTGGGGCAGTGATTGTTACTCCTCAGGGAACCCATTTTCCTTTTACAGCAAGGCTAACTTTCAAATGCACGAATAATATGGCGGAATATGAGGCATGTATTATGGGATTGGAAAAGTGTATTGATCTTAGGATCAAACATCTTGATGTTTATGGTGATTCGTCCCTTGTTGTTAATCATATTAAGGGTGAATGGGAGACGAATCAGCCTGGCCTCATCCCATATAGAGATTATGCGAGGAGGATTTCAACGTTCTTTACTGAGGTTGACTTCCATCATATCCCTCAAGATGAGAATCAGGTGGTAGATGCTCTTGCTACACTTGCTTCGATGATTATGGTGAAATATTGGAATGAAGTTCCCAATATCACTATGATGCGCTTGGATAGACCAGCTCGCGTATTTGCAGTTGAAGAAGTGAAAGACGATAAGCCATGGTATTATGATATCAAGTATTTTCTCTAGAGTCATATTTGCCCGCCAGGGGCATCTGTTAAAGATAAGAAGACTTTGAGAAGATTATCTGGCAGTTTCTACCTCAATGGTGATGTGCTTTATAAGAGGAATTTTGACATGGTTCTGCTCAAATGCGTGGATAGACACAAAGCAGACCTGTTGATGACTGAAGTCCATGAGGGTTCATTTGGTACTCATTCCAATGGACATGCTATGGCTAAGAAGATGTTGAGAGCAGACTACTATTGGCTGACAATGGAGTCTGACTGCTGCAAATATGTGAAGAAATGTCACAAGTGTCAGATTTATGCGGATAAGATCCATATTCCCCCGACACTTCTGAATGTTATTTCTTCATCATGGCCTTTCTCTATGTGGGGAATTGACATGATTGGCATGATAGAGCCAAAGGCGTCAAACGGTCACCGTTTTATTCTCGTAGCAATTGATTACTTCACCAAGTGGGTTGAAGCGACACCATATACGAACGTGACCAGGCAGGTGGTTGTGAAGTTTATCAAGAATCAACTTATATGCCGTTATGGTGTGCCAGACAAGATCATTATTGATAATGGATCTAACTTGAACAACAAGATGATGAAAGAGCTGTGTAGTGAGTTCAAGATTGCACATCATAATTCTTCTCCATATAGACCCAAGATGAATGGGGTTGTTGAAGCTACTAACAAGAACATCAAGAAGATTATCCAGAAGATGGTTGTTACGTACAAAGATTGGCATGAGATGCTACCATTTTCTTTGCATGGTTATCGTACATCTGTCTGCACTTCAACAGGGGCAACCCCTTTCTCCCTTGTATATGGCATGGAGGTTGTGCTCCCCGTGGAGATTGAGATCCCATCAATGAGAGTCTTGATGGAAGCCAAGTTGACTGAGGTTGAATGGGTTCAGAGTCGTTATGACCAGCTGAATTTGATTGAAGAGAAGAGATTAACTGCCATGTGCCATGGTCAGTTGTATCAGCAAAGGATGAAGAAAGCCTTTGATAAGAAGGTTAAGCCTCGTGTGTTTCGAGAAGGTGACCTCGTGCTCAAGAAAGTCTTGTCTTTCGCGCCCGATTCCAGGGGCAAGTGGACTCCAAACTATGAAGGTCCATATGTTGTCAAGAGAGCCTTTTCAGGCGGTGCTTTGATACTTACAACTATGGATGGGGAGGATTTCACTCATCCTGTGTATTCAGATGCAGTCAAGAAATACTTCGCCTAAAATAAAAATAGAATAGCTCGCTAAGTTAAAAACCCGAAAGGGCGACTTAGGCAAAAATGAGCGTCTCGGTGGATTGAAAACCCGAAAGGGAGATCCAGGTAAAAGTTAGAGACACAAAAAGATGAATATATATATCCCGCTAGATTGAGTACCTCACCCTAGGGTAATCTAGGCAAAAATTAGGGATTTGGCGAGTAACTGCATCTTGACAAGACTTTGTTCTACCAGCTGTCGTCTGTCAAAGATTCTCACTCAGTCATCGTCAACTGAAGCTTCAAATACATTGGATCCAGAGTTGGTGGAGAAATTGTCATTATGTTCAACATAGCCCTTTTTCCAATATATATCACCAATTTAAAATTTTGTAAAGATCCATGGAGTCTCGCCATTTGCGGACTACCATTCTATCAAATAAATTTGAGCCTTTATCCAATTTTTCGCACACTTATTTGTTTTTGTTTAACAAATGTTTGCATGTTTTAATTTATAAATATCATTGTTTTAAACAAATAAAGTTTTTGTAAAACTGTTTTTAAACAAAGTGAACATTCACAATGATTGAAAGGATATACGGAATGTCTTCGGTGCTCTCCCAAGGATAGTACGATTTCCAAAAGGGTAAGACATTTGTTCATATTCCTAGCACATTTGTTTTCTCTTCATCATCTTTCAGGTTGTCTCCTCAGCAAGTGCAGAGAAAGGTGATACATCATCAAGTCCCCAGGGAATCTGGAGTTTTGGCCTTGATCTTTCGGGAGATGTGTATACCTCCGTCCTTAGATCCCTAGAGAGTCTGAGTTTGGCATTTGCGTTTTATCAATTATATGGTTGTCATCCCTTGTGTGGACTGACCTAAAGTCCCTTATAGGTTGATGAAAATTGATATGTTATCTATTTTCGAGGAAGTTGGTCTTTCCCTTAGCATAAATGAAAATCTCCCGCAGAGTAAGCAGGAATTCCCGGCATGAGTGAAAGCCCTCAGCAGGTTGGCTTGTAATCTCTCCTCGACATGTTGCCTACAACTCATCCCCGGTAGGGTTGCTCACAGCGGTTTATCCCCAGTATGATCGCCTTCAGTCTTCCCTAGAGGAGTTGCCTGATCAGAGCCTGATATTTGTATTCCCCTCCTTATTGGAAAGTTTCCTCCTAGCAGGACTAGTGTTGAAGATGTTGTGTCCTTCCCCAACAGAGAATTGGTTCTCTCTCCTTGGCAGAGATATCTCTTCGGTAGATGAAAGCAAGGATTTTGATTGTTGAAACTTCTATTTGGTGGGTGTTCCCCATAGAGCTTTATATCTTTCCCACTGATAAGTTCCCCAGTAGAGTTTCTTCTACGATGGATCCTATCCGTGTTGATCTCCTCGATAGAGTTTCCTCTACATCGGATCATTTGTCTGTTCAGCAGCAAATCCCTGGCGGTGACTCTATAGCTTCCCCATCAAAATAATTTGTTCCTGCTCCCGGTGGCATAAATGTTTTCTGCATGTTCCTGAGAATAGTTGGAAGATCCCCAGCATTTGGTAGTTACGACTTTTGCTAATCCCCAACAGTGGTCTCTGATTCCCCAACATTAGTCATTGTCCCTGGAAACGACTCTGTTTGATCCCCAGCGGTGATTGTTGTTTCCTGGTATTAGATGCTCCCCACCAGATTGGATTTTCTCCTGTGGGTCTGGCCTTCTCTTTTGAGATGTTATACCGGATGTCTGTCCATTGATCCTTGGACCGGTTTGTGTTAGATATGTCTGTTTGTCAGCATTAATCATACATAAACCACACATATACATGCATAATCATAGCATTCAGATATTCATGTTGCATCTTTTGCCATATATCTTTGCTTGTTATCTCCTGCAATTGGTGAAATGATCCTCCCCAAGCAGATGATTGTGTCTGATCTCTCCATATAGAGTCAGCCTCATAGGCAGAAAGTGTCTATCTTTCCTTCATCATTCCCCACTGAGTTATGTCCTCGTGGATGATTAAGGTTTCAGTTTCCTCCCTAAATATGTATTGGGATGGAATTACCCCCCTGAGTTATATCCTCATTGGGTTGAGTCTTGATTCATTGTGTCTTTCTAGTTTGTTCCTAGATTGACCCTTTTCTTATTATTTCCCCTGCAGTTCGCTGTGGTTTAGGTAATTAATTACCCAGTTGTAAGACCCCAATTTTCCCCTAAGATCCCTCATGACATCATAGCATTGCATTACATAGCCTAAAGGATCATTGAGCATCTTGGCTTCCTTTCCCTTTGGGTAGGGATCTCTTGTGAGTGGTTTGAAGATCACCAGGCATGCTTGAATTGTATATCATTGCTTTTCTTGTTTTATTCACTAACCAAAAGCACAAAAATATGTCATTAACATTTTGTTTTGTAGCTTAAGCAATCATCAGGTCAAAGAGCTTCAAGGAGATCTTCTGTGTAAGAGATGAAGTATTTTTCTTGAGATGAGGACCACATGATCATTATATAGAGCTTATGTGAGCTAGGGTTTCATTTTGATGCAATTTCCCCAAGTGGTAAAGGCTCAAGCTAATCAGACATTTCAAGGTCATCTGAGGACCAGAAAAGTCAACTGTGCAGTCAACTAAGGGCTATGAGTTGGGAAAATGAGTTGAGACACCTCATTCATGTTCAAATGAAGTCTATTTGTCATTTTAATGATCTATCTTGAAGATTCAAAAGTCATGGCAAAAGTTACTAAAAATGGAAAGTGACCTGTAATTCAAAGTTTCCAAATTTGGAAAGTTTCTGGTCCATATTCAACTTGACTTTTCAACATCAAAGAAGATTTAAATGGATTTTTGGTGAACATGAAAGTTGAATATCTTTGTCTCCCCTTTTCAAAAAGTCCTATTTCATGTCCATATGATGATTGGTTGAGAAGTTATGGTCTTTTGATCACAAAGTATACATGGAAATTCAAAATGGCCTAACTTTTGATACAAAGCTCCAATTTGGTCCATTCTTTTTGCAAAATACTCCTCATGACCAATACTTCTCAAAACAAGCTTTGCCATGCATGAGAGAAGCTTGTATGCTCGCTATTTCATTCATGTTCATTTTGGAGGGAATTTCTACAATTCAAAATTGGCTTATGGTAGAAGCAAATTAATCATTCCATCATGACCATGGGATAATTTGGAGTGAATTCCAAGCATCGCATGAGATTTGGCACGTGCAATATGGCTACATGAGCTTAATGTGCATTTTTTACAATTGCCTTATAACTCCTTAATCATGATTAGTACAAGGCTAATTTGGTTTTCAGTGTCATTAGCACACCATATAAAAGCCAAACCCTAATCTCAATTGCTGATAACAGAATTTCAGATCTCAAATTTTCCATTTCCCTCCATTTTTCTCTCTCTTCGAAACTTGAATTTCTCCACACAATTCTTCAATATTCTTGTAGATTCTTGATCAGCATGCTTCATTGAGCAAGAATCAACCATTGGTTTGATCAATTCAGTCCATATTCGAGCTGTTCAAGTGCATCTTCATGGAAATGGATGTTTGAAATTGAAGCAGATCCAAGCGTTTTCAGTTGATTCTTTTTCCTCAAAGCTTCAAGGCAAGGAAAGTATAGTAGATCTGGAGTTGTAGAGTACTCGAGGACACGAATTCAGAAGCTTCAAGTTCAAGGTGACTTCAAATCAATCTTCTCCTTTTGCTATTTTCTTGTTATAATTGTGTAGATCTCACTTAGTTGAGCATGCTGATATATTTAGATCTTGATTTGGCTTAGAATTGAGGTTGTATGATGAAATGGAAGTTTTGTTCATGATAATGTTTTTGTCCGATCCGTAAAACCTAGCATGAATTAGTTGATTTGAATATGATATTTGGACTCCTGGTTGAAATACAGTTCGATTGATGTACAAGTTGTTCGTTTCTGGAAATTTTTTGTCGTGAATCCGCCGGAGCTTGGCCGGGGAAGACGACCGGAGCTACAGCTCCGGCGTCTGGTTTTGTTTAGGGTTTATCCCGTGTGGCCTCCATGTGTACCTCACGTGTCTGTTTAATTGGCCATGATTCCATTGACTGTGCCATGTGTTGCGTTGAATGCTGACTATGCTTGCCATGTAATAAATGAAACGTTGCGTTTCATTTAGCTTGCACGTTGCCATGTGTGTTTGCTTACTTGTCCATTCCATTGGTCCTAATTGCTTTGACTCGCTTGCGTGTGCCTTGACTTACTGACCATGCATGTTGACTGTTTAATAAAACTGTGCGTTTTGGCATTTGAATATGAGCCGTGTGATTGCATTTCGCGCTTTATCCAATGGTTCTGATTAATTCTGGATTAATTCAAATATTATTTCCCTCCATTTTATTTTGTTATTTCATATTATTTTTCTCATCTTTAAAAAATCATAAAAAATAGTAAAATGCTCCAAATTAACTCCAATTTTTTTTCATAGTTCTGTTTTAATGTCTATTATTTTTTGATATTATTTTCATGATTTGTGGATTGCTGGATTTTCTATGTGTGATTTTTGATTCCATGCCATGCCATTTTGATATGTTGTGTTCAATGCTTTGTGAAATCTTCATTGTTGATCCAATTGATCTGATTTTTTGTATGCTTGATCTTCACTCATGATATGATTTTTGAGCACTGGTTTGGAATTTTTCTCATATGCTATCACTGTTTTTGACACATGAAGATGTAGTGTGACAATTTAAGTCACATTTTTGACATTGCATTTGTGCATTTTTGTTCACCTATCATTTGAACCTTTCTGGAGTTGATTTTTTGCATGATGATTGTTCATAACATGAGGAGCTTGCATAAAAAATTTCATAGCCTTGGCATACATTTCTGATTTAATTTGGATTTTCTAAATTGGATGTCCATTTTGAGCTCATTTGTTGGTCTTTGCATAGCATGAACCATTTGATGCCTTTCCTCTTTGAATTGATGCTGGTCCTTTTGAGGACATTTTATGACATGTTTGAACTTGCTTTGTGCAAAAGATTGACTTCTGTTTTAATCATTTGGTTTGGTTTTGAACCTAGTCTTTGTACTAGTGTTTTGTGCATAAACTAATTGTGCTTTGTGTTTCAGGTTTGGACATTTAGCATTGATGGTTGGTTTGGTCTCACTTTATGAGATGAAAATGATTTGAATTCTATCTTTTGTTTGTTTTGTAGGATTCTAAGTGATAGGCTTGAGCTCATTTGAGTGCTTGACAATTGTTCATTGAGTTGTGTACAGTTGGATGGTTTCACTGTTTGTTTTCTGATTTTTATGTCTGAAGTACTAACTGGTTAGCCTTTGTACAGGTACCTTAGTTGCTTGCTTTTAGCTCTTGCTTGAGCTTTGAATTGTGGTTGATACACCACTTAGGTAGCTATTCTCTTACTTCATGTAGTCTGGAAGTCCTGTCACCTTTTTTGGCAAGCATTTTGCTGGAAGTCCTCCTTAAGAGGCTCTGTTTGTGTTTGTTTACAGATTGTGCCAAAGACCTCTAGATGAGGCATGTGTTACTTGATAAGTCCTCCTAAGTGAAGAGGCAATTGACGGATAAAAAGGATTAGCAATCAATCCTCCGTTATTCAGTGAGTCGTTCATTATGCTCGCACTACGTGCTGATGCTTATGAACAAGTACCCAAGATCTTTGTCCAATGTCTGTCAAGTGGAATAGGATCCCTCTTTCTGGATCCCCACGCTTTCTTTATCATGAGCTAACCCAGGCTAGGGTTAAGAGCATGAGGTTTCATCCTCATTTCCATTTAGATCAGCTTCACCCTAACTTTCAATGTTAGTGGTTAAGAGCTACAAATTACACTTGTACAGTTTGACTTATTTGTCGAGGTTGATATGACCCCTCTTGACTAAAGCCCACCCATTTGTTTGAGCCTCTTGGTTGTATATAGTGTGTGATGCATTGTTTGCTTGATTGCTTTTGATGTGTTTGCCTTTGGTGTTTGTTTGTTGTTGTTAGGAGTCGGATCTAAGTCCATATATTGGCATTCTGTTTCCTTTTTGTGGCTAGGAGTCAGATCTAATTGGTTAATATAACCCACTCAAATGTTCTTTTGTGGTTCCATATGTCCACTTCTTAATCAAATTTTTCATAACCTTTAGCTATTAGGTTTGAGTTATCTTTGTGGTAGATGTAATACTCACCTTTGTCCTTAGTGATGGACAATGAGTCTTCCATGCTTATTATAGGGTTAACCCCTCACTAGCATGTTGAAGCTATCCTCACATGGTGGACTTGTGGTTTTTCAGGTTGAGTTTTCTCCCTTTGATAACAAAAGACCTTAAGGCTTTTGGACCAATCAATCCACTCATTTGTTTTTGAAATCTTTTACCCGAACTACGAGGTTTTGATCCTAATCTTTTTATAAGAGGGTACGTAGGCAATGGGTTTATCCATCCAAACACAAAATGTAAATAAACTTGTATATTCTTTTCTCATCTCTTCAATCATGTTTGCACAAAATAATTTTCATAAACAATAACCTTTACGACAAGCGTGAAAAGGGCTCCCTAGGAGTACCTAGGATGTTTTGGGTGCCTAACACCTTCCCATTACATAACCAACCCCCTTACCCAGATCTCTGTTTCTTTTACTAGTTTTGTTTGTAAAACTTTTTAGGTTTTTGTTCGCTTTCTAACCATTCCTTTGGATAAATAGAAGTGCGGTAGCGACTCGACTTTGTATGATTTACCTTGGATTTAGTCAATATTTCCAATGGTAACGAATACACCGCTACACCAGTAAATAGTAATTATTCATTCTCTCCCCAGCGGACGTTGTGGCCTTCTACCCAATAACCGGTAGTTGTAAGTCCTACTTCTATGGTTTTCTACCCAGTAACCGGTAGATGTAATCCCCTCTTTGTTGGTTATCTTTATCCTATATTCGGTATTGATATTCCTTCATTCTTTGAGTATACCACCCAGCAACCGGAGATATATCTCCTGGATGATTGCTTTTGTTAAGCAATTTACCCCCATTGAGTCATCTTTCATTTACCCCTGTTTGGTAATGATTGTTTCTCCCCTTGATTGGTCATCATTATATACCCAATAATCGGTATCCTGATGTCCTTTCTTTTCGGTCGATCTATCCTTTATTAACCCAGTAACCGGTTGTGGATAATCTTCCATGCGAGTATGTTATCTACGTTCTGACGCTAATAGATAATATATCTCATGCACTTTTCAGTCGAAGTCTTTGTTCTTCCCCAGTTGAGTAAGATTCGTATTTCCTTATGGAATCGAATGTCTATCCTGTAGTCGAGTTTGCTTTTCCAGCCCTCCCTTTGGAGGATGAGTGTCTTGGATATGTTCCCAATTCACGCCTGGTTGGTCACCTATTATATGCCCAGTAACCGGTATCCCTGGTGTTCCTTCCTTCTGCTCCCTATTAGGACTTTTTGTCCCCTGTGGAGTCAGATTTTCCTGAGTTGAAATTTTTCCTCAGATGTTTGGATGATCGATATCTCTCACCCTTATACCGGTCTTAGATATTCTTTCTCCCTGAGCATGTTGTTCTCTCACCCTTATACCGGTTTTTGATCACATGTCTCTTTTCGAGTTTATTACCCAGTAGCCGGTAATATTTTGTTGTTTCTTCCTCAGCTGAGTCCTTTGTGGACATCCCCACCTGAGTCCAGATTTTTATCTGAAGTACCCTTTGTGGATAGTTTTGCCGTATTGGCATATTCCCCAATACATGCATCTTGGTGTCAACTCGAGTCTTTCCATTGATTTATTTTCAGGGAATCCCTTCGTGTCTCCCAGCAAGTTTTCAAGTCGTGACTTGCTCACGCATTTTTACCCTATTTTCCCCAGAGTCTCTGTCTCCCTAGTGAGTGTATTACTCCTATGGATTTTCAGTTTCTCCGGATTTCTTTTTCCTTTGTGGACACATATCCCCACAGAATATTAACTTTTGCATACATACATCTGCATTATGAGGTCTCTTAGGGACCAAAATTCGTCTCTTTGTTATTATTTAAGCCCATTCTACCTCGTCGAGACGAAGATTTTAACCTTCATATCTCCGGTTAGAATGACCTTAAATAGAGGCATCTGTAAGACCCTAATTTTGACCCTAAGATCCCTCATGGCATCATATCATTGCTCATTGCATTTTGCCTCAAGGATCATAGCATCTTGGTTCCTTTACCCTAGGGTTGGGACTTGTGTGAGTTGGTTTGAGATCACCAAGCATGCTTGAATTGTATATTATTACTTTTCTTATTTTGTTTACTAACCAAAAGCACAAAAACATGTCAGTAACTTGTTTGTTTTGAAACTTAAGCAATCATGTGTGCCCTTGCTCCTAGGAGGCTCCTATGCTCAATGAAGTGGCCAGATAAAGATGAAAGCAAGCATGAAAATCGTTCCCAAAGCTCCCAATCATCATATATGTCTCCCAAATATGTCAATTTGCCAATTTGATCAAGATAACCAAAGGGGCTTGAGGATTGTTTCCCAAGGAAACCCTAATTCATATGTGCATTGACTGTGCCTTGCTCATGAAGCAACCTCAACCTATGATCAAATTCAATCAAGGGAAGTTCTTTCATTCACTATTTTGTGCATATATGAGCTTATTTGAGTATCCTGAATCATTCATTCATCAATATTTGAGGGTTGGACTTGAGAAGTTGACCAGTCAAGTCATCTGACCCAAATTGAAATCCATTGAGACCTAACTTTTGATATGTTTGTCAAATGAAGATGACCCCAAGCTAAAAAATGTTCTTAAGAACCATATGAACAACTTTCATGTTCATCAAAAATCCATTTGAAACTTGGAAGGTCATTATTCATTTCAATACATTATAGGTCATTTTGATTGAAACCCTAATTTTGGGTCAACTTCCCAAGGACCTAACTCACTCATTTTTTATGATTTTGAGGTTAAACCAATTGAATTGGGAAGCTTACGATGTCTAATTAAAATGTTATGTTGGATCAAATTTCATAATCCTAAAATAAACACATGTGATAATACAAAACATTATAGGTCACTTTGGACCAAAGCCATTGAATCTTGAAAAAGTCCAACTTCAAGTGCCCATAACTTTCTAATAAAAAATCCAAGTGATGCAAACTTTAAGTCCAAATTGATCATCTTGAAAATATCTACAACTTTCATGTTGGAGGTTTTTCCATTTGAAGCTTGCATCACTGAAACAGAAAGGATTAAAGTTGGTCACTTTTGGCAAAGTTTTCAAAGACATGTTTTTTACTGCAAACTTCATGGCCAGTTTTCACAATTTTACAAACTCCAAATGGATTTTTGTTCAACATAGCTTCTGTTCCTTATGTCAAGACCTTTCCAACCACTACTCACATGCCTTTGTTTGGATATTCTAAGAGTGAGTTTCGAAGAGGGGAACATTTGTGATCAATTATGCATTACACTTTGTAACTTGATGCACAAGCCAATGTAGCTCAGAATGCACGTCCATTTCAATTCATTATGCTATCAGCTTGCAAAACCATCAGCTTTTGGGCCTCACATGCGCCTGTACAGGCCCATGCATGGAGGACCCAAAGCTTCATGCACACGAATTCCATTCACCTTGCCTTGCATATCAGCTATATATAGGAACCTTGCTTCATTCAATTATCAACCTGAAGGCGCCTAAAGCTCTGCTGAAATCCATTCCCAACCTCACACAAAGGAATTTTGAATTTTCATTTCTCTTTTCAAGTTTGAATTTCAACAAACTCAGTTGATCTTCAACACTTATTCCTTAGCCTTGCACTCATACCATACCTCAAGTTCAAGCTGCAAGTAAGAGTTTGGTTGGATCGTGCTCATCGAAGCTGCACTTCAAAGGTTTACATCTCAACTGTTTTGATTCGAATCTCATCATATATTGTGCTTTGCTTGTGTTTGTTTGGTCTCTTAAGTTCTCGTGTGAGAGGAAAGCCAATGGTGGCTTTAATTTCATGAATTGATGCATTTCAGATTGAACACTTGGATTTTCCATCTCAGATTTCTCCTTCCATAGGGATCTTGAGAGAAATCCAAGGTTACAGGGGTGATGTATATCACCCCAGCTTTAATTTGGTATAAGGCACGTGTAATTTGGTTGAGGTTGCAAAACCTGCAACTGGTGGCCGGTTTCTGTTTGCACACCGGAGAAGACGGTGGTTTCCACCACCGTCCCCACGTGGAAGAGCTTTGGTCTTTGGATCTCACATGAGCCTTTTAATATCAGCCTTTGCCTTGTTTGACTTTTTTTAATTTGTTTTGTTACGCGTTGGACTAATGATCACCATGCGCGCGCATTAGTCCACTTACGATTGCTTAACATAGCGCTAAATTGCCTTATGGCACACTAACATTAACTTGCGCTAAATTGCCTTATGGCGTACTAGTCATGATCTCTAACTTGCGCTTATTTGCCTATAGTTTTAATAACCAGCCTCAGATAGGTGTGACTACTACATTAGTCCACTTACGATTGCTTAACATAGCGCTAAATTGCCTTATGGCACACTAACATTAACTACAAACACTAACTTTAATTCAAGCATTTAATTCTTGCAATTTACTTTAATGCAATTTAACTTCTTGCTCATTTATTCATATTGTCTTTTCCCTTTGCTCATTTGAGCTCATGTTTATGTTTATGCTATTTTCCTTTTGGTCACTTGAGCTTATTATTGTATATAAATATATTATTGCTTTGTGTTTGTTTTTTGTGATTGTTTGTGTAACCCAATTCAAAAAGGAGAAATGACTTAGACTTAGGACCTAACCTAGGCTTAATGGAGTTCAAGAGCAACTAGGTCTCATGCCTTTAGAATGCTAAATTTGTTAAAGAGCAACTAGGCCTCACGCCTTTAGAATGCTTAATCTTGAAGTTGGCTTGAAAGGACCCCTAATCTAAACTCTCTTTGTCCATTCCTCTTATTGCATTGTGAACTTTTTGATTGTTTGTTCTTGTGTGATAGGGATTCCAAACTTGAGATAGTTAGAAGGACCATTGTCATAAGCATCTAAGTTAAGAGAGACAAGCCAAATGGAGATCCTAGGAGCTTGATTGAATATTTGTTTGATTGCTTGAGTTAATTGCTAAGTCCAAAGGAAATGAGCATCTTGAATCATCTTTATGATCTCAAGAAAGGAACTCCAAGGGTTTTTATCTCTTCCCTCATCTTTGCATGTTTAGGACTAGCCCTTCTCTTCTTCTCTCCACTCTAACCCAAGCCAAACTCATTTTGTGCAAACATTGACATTGTTTTAAAATTAGAAACCTAGGCATTATGCCTTTGATTTTTCAAACTCTTTTCATTAATACTTATTTTGAATCGAATCTTAAGTCAACTTTGACTTCATTTTGTGAATACTTCTAATTTGTAAATACAACTCACTCAAGATTGTTTTTGTGGTTCCAATCACCACCTTTATGAAAACTTTTTTGATAAACATTAGCCATAGGTTTGAGTTATCATAGTGGTTGATGTAAACCTCACCTCATCCTTAGTGATTGGACTGTAAGTCTTCCATACTTAATATAGGGTGGATCCTTCACTAGTATGTTGAAGCTCTCCTCACAATGTAGATTGTTGGTTTAGGTTGAGTTTTCTCCCTTTGATAACAAATAACCTTAAGGCTTTTGACAAATCAATTCACCAACTTCTTTTGAGATTTATACCCCGAACTACGAGGTTTTGATCCTACCTTTGTGATGGTACGTAGGCAATGGGTTTATCCATTCAAACACAAAAATTGTAAATAATTTTTATATTCTTTTCTCATCTCCCCAATCATGTTTTGCACAAATATTTTCACAAATACCAACCTACCATACAAATTTGCAAAAAGGGCTCCCTTAGAGTACTAAGGATGTTTTGGATGCTTAAAACCTTCCCATTACATAACCAACCCCTTACCCAGATCTCTGACATTTTTATTAGTTTTTGATTTTATAAAACTTCTTGGTTTTTGTTGGCTTTCTAACCTTTCCTTTGGATAAATAGAAGTGCGGTGGCGACTCGAATTGTATGATTTACTTTTGATTTAGTCAATAAATCTAAAGGTAACTAATACCCCACTACAGAAATGCAAAGACATATTTTTGGTATTTTGGTTAGTGAAATGATAAAATACAAGTATGATACAATCACAAAGTGCTTGGTGATCTCTCCCAAAACAAACCCAATGAAGGATGGGTAAGGAGGATGCCAAGGTAATATCCCAATGCTAATGCTTATGTTGAAATTGCATGAGGGATCTTAGGGTCAAAATTGGGGTCTTACAGCTGCCCCTATTTAAGGACAGTCTAACTGAGGAGGCGAAGGTTAAAATCTTCATGTCAACTCAATAGAATGGGCTTAAATAACAACAAATAGAAACAAATTTTGGTCCCTTAGAAACCTCATGATTCGAATGATATGAATGCACAAGTTAATGCTCCGTGGGGAAATATTGCCACAAAGAAAAAGAAATCAGAGAGACCGAAGATCTGCCGGAGTATAACGTATTCCATAAGGAAAATTCACTAGGGAGACAAAGACTCTGGGGGAGAAAAGAGTCATGCGTAGGTCAGGCTACGACTTAAAACTACTGGGGGACTCGAGGAAATCCATATAAAATGGAAAGACTCAGCCGGGGAAACAAAACATCTGCAGGGGATACGAGTAAGTCAGGATAAAAAAGATCTGACAGAGAGGACATCCGTCATCGGCTAAGATGTACATATCAAGGATGACTCGCTGGGAACCGCCAGGAAAGGAAATTCATTATCGGTTACTGGTTAAGAATAACCTTGCTGGGGAAAACTGCAGAAAATAGGATTTACAACTACCAGTTACTGGGCAGAAGACCAAGGGTGAGAGTATCCGTCATCGGTTAGGATGAACATATCAAGGATAAACTCAACAGGGAAGAAAATCCATCATCGGTTAAGATGAACATATCAAGGATAGACTTGCCTGGAAATGCCAAGGAGGATACCCGTCATCAGTTAGGATGAATATATCAAAGATATACCAACTGAACAAAAAGGGTAGGAATTACATCTATCGAAAGCTGGATAGAAAACCGTCAGAGAGAGAATCCGTCACCGGTTAGGATGAACATATCAAGGATTAACTCTGCGAGGGGATAAAGTAGGATTTACAACTACGGGTTACAGGGTAGAAGACCAATCAAAGAGAAAATCTGTCACCGATTAAGATGAACATATCAAGGATAGACTCTGAAAAGGGGATACAATAGGATTTACAACTATCGGTTACTGGGTAGAAAACCACAAAGAGAAGATCCGTCATCGGTTAGGATGAGCATATCAAGGATCGACTCTGATGAGGATCATAAAATAGGGATTATATCTATCAGTTACTGGATAGAATACCAAAGAAGAGAAAATCTGTCACCAGTTAAAGTGAACATATCAAAGATAGACTCCGCATAGGGGAAAAATAGGATTTACAACTACCGGTTACTGGGTAGAAAACCACAAGGAGAAGAAAACCCGTCATCGGTTAAGATGAACATATCAAGGATTAACTCTCTGAGGAATAAAATAGGGATTATAACTACCTTTTTACTGGGTAGAATACCAAAGATGAGAATATCCGTCACCGGTTAATGTGAACATATCAAGGATATACTCAGGCAGAGAAAAGAAAGATATACGTCACCGGTTAGGATAAACATATCAAGGATATACTTCCTGGGGACTCTACTGAGGATAAAAATAAGGGTACTTTTGCCGAGTATTGGGAAAGAAGTAACAAACTGCAAACTAAGAAGAACATTACCAGCTACTGGGTAATAGACTCTTAGGGAACCAAAGCATCTATCTAGGTAAGAGCTAGAAAGAAACAGTCAATCAAGACTCAACCCAATGAGGACATAACTCAAAAGGAGTAATTCCATCCAGAAAATCTACTGGAGAGGAAACTGAAATAACAACCATCCACGAGGAAACAAACTCAGTGGGGAAACAGAGAAAGGTTAAAGTCTTTCTACTTAAAGGGGCTGACACTGTACAATTAAACGAGGACAGACACCAGATTTGGTATGGGGATAAAATACCGCCATGACAGAAAATAAGAATCTCAAACAAATCAAATATGAAGATGCGAGATATGCAAATTATGAAATTATATGAATGTATAAGTATATATGATGGTCATGCTGACAAAACGATCACGAAGGATACAAAGGTGTCGCAAAGAATTTGAACCATCGGTACAATCCTCGATCAATCCACAAAATATGGAGACAAACTGCTGGAGAACAGAGAGATCAACATCCCAAAGGTTCAAACCTAACTGGGGAAGGAGGAGATCTGCTGAGGATAGAATAACTAATTTGTGGGGAATTTTAGGTCAACACCATAAAAATGGGAGACAACCCTACAGAGAAATAATCATAACAAAAGCTGCTCAGAAACCAGGAGGAAACTCTGACTAGGAGCAAGTTGAATAGCGATTAGTAGGGAAACCAAAGCGATCCACTGGGGAAGATCAACCATCTCTGAAGATCAACCCTGCTGAGGAAATACAAACTTTGTTGGGGAAAGCAGAAACTCTTTCGGGGAAAACAACACGCCGCAGGGTATCTGAATCAACCAAATCAGCTGGGGACAAGGAAAGAAATTCCGTTGAGGCTCAAACACTCCGCAAAGGAACTGAATCAACAGAAATGTCTAGGGATATCCAAAGGGTTAACTTCTTGGGGAACCTCTGATGTTTCACACTTAAGGACTTGCTATCCATTGAAATACTGTTAATATTCCTTTTAACTTGCTTTGGAAAAATTCTTGAGTTTATATACTAAAGAAAACTTGATTTTGATTTAAAAACTTAATTTCAAAATGATCATAATAAAATTTAAAACTATTGGCTGAAATAAATAAGAGTAGAAACAATTTGGATAAAAGCTCAACTTTATTTAATGGAATGGTAGTCTGTAAATGACAAGACTCCATAGATTTTTACAAAGTTGAAAATGGTAATTTACATGGAAAAGGGGTACATTGAATACAAATGATCCTTAATCCTTCTACCAACTCTTGATATCCACTGTGCTCTTGACCACTGCTAGGGTGATGAATCGATGTCAACCCTTGTGCTCAATCAAACCTTCAAAACACTGAAGATCAGCAAAATGTAGTTACTTGCCATAATCCCTAATTTTTGCATAAGTTGCCCCAAGGTGGGGTACTCAACTTATCGGAATATTCTTTCTGTTTTATGTCTCTAATTTTTTCCTGGATCGCCCTTTCGGGTTTTCAATCCACCGAGACACTCATTTTTGCCTAAGCCTCCCTTTCGGGTTTTCAACTTAGCGAGCTATTCTTTTCTTTTTAGGCGAAGTATTTCTTGACTGCATCTATGTTCACAGGACGAGTGAACTCTTCACCATCCATAGTTGTAAGAATCAATGCACCGCCTAAAAAGGCTCTCTAAACAACATATGGGCCTTCATAATTAGGAGTCCATTTTCCTCTGGAGTCGTGCTTTAACGTCAAAATCTTCTTGTGCACAAGTGTAATACCTCAAAATTTGCCCCCCTCATTCATGCATTCATTTTTATGTCATTTAACATTTCATATTGCATTTCATCATGTTAATCGGAATTAGATCCAAGAAGCTTGAATATCATCCAAGACATTTTGTGGGTCCTATCTGGGTGATCAGTCAACACAAGGGAATGGCTTGAGATACTTCCAACATGTTCAAATGGGGTCTATTCATCAGTCAAAACGTTAATCTTGAAGGAGCAAAAGTTTGTTCATGAGTTGTCATGCTCGCTAGGCGAGCAGAATGGGTCGCCTAGCGAGTCCCAAGAAAAGCCACCAGAATCACCTACGCTCAGAGGAATTTCTTGAACTGTCATGCTCGTTAGGCGAAGCCCACGCGTTTTGAAAATAAATAAATAAATAAATAAATAAATAAATGAATGAATAAATAAATAAACAAAATATAATAGAAAAATCTTGGACTTGGACCTCTCTCTTTTGAGCCGACAAAGTCACAAAAATCAGGTTATAAATGCTAGACTTCCATCTCCCAAAAAAACCCTGGGAAAAAGATAGTGAGAGAAGAGCTAACAGAGTTCAGAGCAACTTCTAGAGACTGAAAGGAACTCATCTGCAAAGAGCCAATTCCATCTTATATAAACCCTCAGATTGCTTTGCAAACCCAACCGGGCAATTCAATTTCATTCGATCTCTCCAATCAGGTTTGCCCTATTTCCACTACTTTATACTTTCAACCTGAAATTTTTGATATCCTTTTAATACATTTGTTTGACAAGAGGTTTAGGCCTCCTACCCTTGGTTGCTTTTTGTGAACTTTAATGGCATGATTCATGTAACTCTATTATTTGGGGCAACTCTTGATTGCACCCCATCTTGTCACTCTAACCTGTTTGTTGAGTTTTTTGTGAGGGCTCACATGACTCCTGAAAGGATAGCTTGCTTGGCATTCCACTTTATTTGTGGGACACCATTTGGAGATTTATTCTGATTACCTGTATTGACTTGCTTTCTTTGATGGTGCCAGCTCGAGAGATCTCTGGGTTTCTTATTTCTTTATCTGTTATTACTTCGGATCTTTATCCGTGTGGTAGATCTCTTGATCCTTTATCTTTCCCGCATTTTACCGCTTTCTTAGCTGGAAGACCTCAATAGGAGGCAATGTTTTCTTTTGCTTGTTTACTTTTGTGCCCAAAGACCTCCAAGAAGAGGCATCAGTGCTAAAGACCTCCCTGAAGAAGCAATTGACGGATAAAAGGGATTAGTAATCAATCCCCCGTTATTCAGTGTGTCGTTCTTTAAGCTCGCACTACGTGTCGATGCTTCAGAACAAAAGCCCAAGATCTTTTGTCCGGTCAGTCAGTGGAGAGGGTTCCACCTTTCTAAATCCCCACTTTTTGTCATGAGCTCACCCTGTCCAGGGTTAAGAGCTATGAGGTCTTATCCTCATTACCCGTTTGATCTGCTCACCCTGACGTTCAATGTCAGTGGTTAAGAGCCCATTTGATTACCTTTTTCATGGCTTGTTTGTCGAGGTTGATATGACCCCTCTTGACTAAAGCCCTACCCACGTATGTTTGAGCCCCCTTGTTGGTGTGTTTACTTTATGCATATTTGTTTTGTATGGTGTGATCGTCTCCCCATAGGATTGCTAGGCTTCGTATAGTCTCCCGTTTGCATGTCAATTAAGGTAGCATTGTTCCTTTGTCTAGGACTTCCTTTTTGTATGAGCATTCCTAAAACACAACAAACTCATTGATTTTTCTTCTCCTAAGAACCCGTTAACTCCTTCTACTACAGGCGAGTAAGTCTCCAAAGGTCGAGCATCCGGTAGATTGCGTAGTAACATCGTTCATCCAAAAATATAACCCTTAACCCGTAGGTAGCCGAACTACGGCTTGCTCTGATTCTCATTCCAGATGAGATATGTAGGCATAAGATGTGATGTCTTAGCGAGCACACTCCTCTTTAACCTATAGGTAGACGAGCTACGAAGACTCTCATTCTCATATTCATATGAGATACGTATGCAGTGGATGCGACATCCGTGCGAGTCATTTTCTTTTGACCCCCTTTTAGTAAATAGTACATTAGATAAACCCACACCCTTTAGACAAGAACAACAAGTGTGGATCCCGTAGAGTACTACGGATGCGTAGGGGTGCTAATACCTTCCCTTCGCATAATCGGCTCCCGAACCCAAGATTTGGTTGCGAGACCTTGTCTTTTCCTTTCCTTTTTTCCAAGTTTACTTTGAGCGTTTCCTTTCCCTCCTTTGGGATAAATAACGCGCGGTGGCGACTCTTCTGTCATTTCTTTCTCGCCGGTTATCTTTTCGCATCTCCTTTTTCGCAGGTTGCGACAGCTGGCGACTCTGTTGGGGACATATTTTCCCTAGTGGGCCTTTCCTAGCGTTTGCTTGTTTATTGTCTATTGTGTGTTATTTATTGCTTTGCATACGTATCTGCTTGCATTGCATCCTATGTGTGATTTACTGTCTCATGCATACTGTGCTGGCTGTGTATCTGTTTCACTGTTGGGTGGGAATCACAAGAGGTAAAAGGCCCAATACACAGGCTATGAGTGAACTTTGGGACACCTAGGAAAAGAGTGATTCATGGGAAGCGGGTGGTATGGCGCCACTTAGCGGAACATGGTATCACGAGCAGTTCAGATTCTGATGGGGTATTATCGTTGCATACACCTGGTATGCATATGACGGTATTCTTGAAAGGATTGTTTATCCTGCGTTTCTCTTGACCTTACCCTGGCCTAGATTACACCCGTGAGTGGGGCGGGAATGATCATTTACAGGTACTGATGGTGACTTGTTCTGTTGGTGACCATGTCCTGTTGGTGACTTTTGTTTGGTTCTTGTTGGTGACCGTTGGTTCTGAAGTATGGGTTCTAAGTTGATGACTGTGTTCTATGGTTCTCGATTCAGAATTCATGCTGAAGTTCTGATCCTGTGCCTCGTGATATACAACCAACCCGATTTTCTGGAGCAGAGTTTTGATCTCGTATTACATTCTTCAGTGGTTTTCTCTTCAGACAGTGCAACCCAACAGATATTCAAGCAGATACAGCAACCTTGATTTGCATGTCACTGCATTGCATCACATCATTCTGCATTCATATCATTTAACACATGTTTATCCATTTCTGTGGGGTTTATATATTCTTCTTGATTCTAGTCGGGGTTTTCTGGTACTTATTAAAAGGGATATTTTATCTGATGAGAGACTGGAATCAAAGGGGTAGAATACCTTTGGAATTGATAAACATAATACTGCACTTGCATATTCATTAGCATGTCTTGCATAACAGGTACTGCCGCAGTGTTCTCAGTTTGTTTGGTGTTCCACTAGCAGGATAGCTGACTCAGGCATTCACCGGTACGGTACCCGCAGAAATCAACAGAGAGTAATGGAAAGCCTACAAGCAGAGCTCGCCGAGATGAAGATCCGCATGAACTAATTCATGGATGTGGTTCAAGGGGTGGCTCAGGGACAACAAGAGCTCAGGCAGATGATGCAGAGGAATCCCGCCACTACTCAACCAGAGACGTTGACTGATCCTCCAGCTGAAGAGGTTAACGGACCCAGTGGACCGGGGCCTACCCCGATCCTACATGTCACCTCCGGTCAACAACCCGTCCATGATGACCAGGAGGATCAGTTCCCCTTGCTTCAGGAAGACTTTGGAATGAGTCATGGTATGGACCCTATGTTTCGGAGAGAAGGGGATGCGAGTGCCTTATCTTCTTGTCAGAACAGGGGTAACAGGAGGAATAAATTTCAGAACTATCATCAACAATCGTATGTTGCGGCTGTGACCATTCCGGCTGCAGCACCACTACAACAACAACCACAGCGTTAACCAGCTCAGTACCAACAACAACAACCGGGTAATAGACCCGCCTATCAACAGAGGTAAAGGATGATGGACCGGCATTTTGACACTCTTCCAATGTCATACGCTCAGTTGCTTTCTAGTCTTCAACAACGACAACTTGTGCAGTTACGCACTCTGGCTCCTCCCGTTGGTAGACTTCCGATGGGTTACGACGCTAATGCTAGGTGTAGCTTCCACTCTGGGGCACCTGGCCACAATATTGAGAACTGCAAAGCTTTTAAGCACATAGTTCAGGACCTCATAGATTCGAAGGCAATCGACCTTGCACCGGCTCCGAATGTCGTCAACAATCCCATGCCCCAACATGGTGGTGCAAATGTTAATATGATGGAAGGGGAAGCCAGACCCGTCAAAGATGTGTTGAAGCTGAAGACTCCGTTGTTGGATATCAAGGGATACTTGTTGAAGGCCGATGTTTTCCCCGGTTGTGGGAAGGGTTGTTTGGATTGTGCTACTCAGAGTGGAGGTTGTTTGAAACTACAGCAGGGTATCCAGGCTTTGCTCGACGAAGGTATCCTCCAGGCTGAAGATTTGTCTGTCCAAGAGTCTGTGGAAGGGGTTGAGGAAGAGGTGTTTGAAGATGCTACTGATGAATTCGCAGATGTTGTTCCTACTGATTCTGTAATCCATGGTGGTGTATTTA
The DNA here is from genome assembly GCF_024323335.1 of Lathyrus oleraceus. NCBI lineage: Eukaryota > Viridiplantae > Streptophyta > Magnoliopsida > Fabales > Fabaceae > Lathyrus > Lathyrus oleraceus. Next base: position 12,989,969 of record NC_066583.1, on the reverse strand, counting down.
ATTTTTCCAATGTGGTTGATTCTGATGTAATTGAACTTGATTCCCATGTTTCGGATGCTTGCATTTCAATGAACGAGATTTCAGAGTATGACTATGATGTTGCTACTATCACCATTTTGTACCCAACTAATCAGATCAGTGTACCAGAAGCGCAACCGGTGCCACCAGCGCGACCATCTGCTATGACTATCACAACCCCTGGTCCTTTACCTTTCACCAGCGAAAGGGCCATTCCTTGGCATTATGGGGGGAGTGTGTACACGCACGATCATGGGATAGAACGACCACTAAAGGTAGAAGAGGGTCAGAAGTCTGAACCTGAAGTTGAAGGTCCTGCAGTGGACAATGTTGGTGGAATCGGGCGATTCACCAGGAGTGGTAGACTGTTCTCACCACCCGTTACCCAAACTGATAGTGTTGATGCTGCGGCAAAAGCCAAAGGCAAGCAGGTCATGAACGAGGGTGCCTCTGCACCACAGGCTGGTTCTGAGCCTACTTTTGCGAAGGATGTGGATGAGCTTTTGAGAATTATAAAGCGAAGTGACTACAAGGTAGTCGATCAGTTGATTCAGACTTCGTCCAAGATATCCATTCTCTCACTCCTATTATGTTCGCAGGCGCACAGGGAGGCACTGCTGAAAGTCCTAAATGCTGCATATGTGCCTCAGGAGATCTCAGTGAACCAACTAGAAGGGATCGTTGCAAATGTTCATGCAAGCAACGGGTTAGGTTTTACTGATTCTGACTTAACACCAGCTGGACGCAACCATAACAAGGCTTTGCACATCTCGATGGAATGCAGAGACACCGTGTTATCTCATGTTCTGGTGGATACAGGTTCCTCTCTCAATGTGCTACCCAAGAGAGCCCTAGCAAGGTTAGAAGTAGAGGGTTTGGTCCTGAAGCCTTTAGATCTTATTGTGAAAGCCTTTAATGGTTCTAAGAGGTCGGTGTTCGGAGAGGTAGAATTGCCAATTCAGATTGGATCACAAACCTTCAACACCGTCTTCTATGTGATGGATATCAGTCCTTCCTATAGTTGCCTGTTGGGTCGTCCTTGGATCCACAACGCTGGGGCAATCTCTTCAACTTTACATCAAAAGATTAAATTCCCAGTCAATGGAAGGATTATCACCGCCTGTGGTGAGGAGGACATTTTGGTCAGTAACCTGTCTACATTCAAGTATGTAGAGGTAGAAGGTGAATTTCATGAGACCCTATGCCAGGCCTTTGAGGCAGTTCAGATCAAGGACGCATCTCCGGTGGAAGAAGTTAAAGCGGGTGCCTCTATCTCGTCCTTTAAGCAGGCACAAGCCTTGGTAGATTCAGGTGTTGCTCCCGGTTGGGGACGTCTGTTGGAGTTATAGATGAAAGAAGACAAGTTCGGGATTGGGTATCAGTCAGCTCTGACTTCTACAACTTCAGCGCCTCAGACTCGTCAGGGGCCGATTACTTTCTCCAGTGCTGGCATCATTCAGTATGGCCAGGTCTCTGCGGTCAACGATGAAGATGGGGATAGTGATTGCGACATCGATAACTGGGTGCGTCCGAGGATCCCGAGTGAAGTCATCAACAATTGGTCTTCTGAGGAGATTGTCCAAGTCACTTTTCTGGAGGAGTAATTTTCTTTGTTTATTCATGCATATCCAAGTCTTACGTTCCGGCGAAGGCGTAATGACTCATTGTAGGGCTCATCTATGTGGATACCTGCATTTTTTATCATAAATAAAGGACGTCTTTTTGCATTCAAATATTTTGCTCACTGTCTTTCTATTTTTGCAGTTTTCAAAAATTAAAAAAATATTTGGCAATGTTTTGTTTAGTTTTCATTCTTTGTTCACACTCATAAGCACATACCATCACTCATGCAGATGTACGTCACCAGATCCTATTGATAACGGTTCTGCTATGGCTCACTTCGACTTTGAAAATCCAATCTTTCAAGCTGAAGAAGAGGGTGATGAAGACTGTGACCTCCCGGAAGAACTTGCCAGGTTATTAAAATAGGAGAAAAGGGTCATTCGACCGCATCAAGAGTCTGTTGAAGTGATTAATCTCGGCACCGAGGACGCCAAGAGAGAAATCAAGATAGGGGTTGCTTTGGAAGATAATGTGAAGAAAGGGCTGATTGAATTGCTGCAAGAATATGTTGACATCTTCGCTTGGTCTTATCAGGACATGCCAGGGCTTGACACAGATATTGTGGTACACCGTTTGCCTCTTAAAGAAGGTTGTCCTTCGGTCAAGCAGAAGCTCAGAAGAACAAGACCAGAGATGGCTGTCAAAATAAAGGAAGAAGTGCAAAAACAGTTGGATGCAGGGTTTCTAGCAGTCACAAATTATCCGCCATGGGTTGCAAACATCGTTCCAGTACCTAAGAAGAATAGAAAGGTACGGATGTGTGTTGACTACCGGGATCTGAACAGAGCTAGTCCTAAAGATGATTTCCCATTACCTCACATCGATGTTTTGGTGGATAACACAGCTCAGTTCTCGGTATTCTCCTTCATGGATGGCTTTTCTGGCTATAATCAAATTAAGATGGCACCAGAAGACATGGAGAAGACAACATTCATAACCCCATGGGGCACCTTCTGCTACAAGGTGATGTTGTTTGGTCTGAAAAATGTCGGAGCAACATATCAACGAGCGATGTTGACTCTTTTCCATGATATGATTCATCATGAAATCGAGGTTTATGTTGATGATATGATTTCCAAATCTCAGATGGAAGAAGAACATTTGGTGAATCTGCAGAAACTGTTTGAGCGTTTGAGAAAATTCAAGTTGAGGCTTAATCCGAACAAGTGTACTTTTGGGGTGAGATCTGGAAAATTACTGGGTTTTATTGTTAGTGAAAAAGGGATTGAGGTGGATCCGGCCAAAGTAAAAGCGATACAGGAAATGCCTGAGCCAAGAACAGAGAAACAAGTCCGTGGTTTCTTAGGGAGGTTGAACTACATACAAGGTTCATCTCTCACCTAACAGCCACGTGTGAGCCAATTTTCAAGTTGCTAAGAAAAGATCAGGCTATCAGGTGGAATGACGATTGTCAAAGGGCTTTTGAAAAGATAAAAGAGTATTTGCAGAATCCTCCTATCCTTGTGCCTCCGGTCCCAGGGAGACCGCTGATTATGTATTTCACAGTACTAGACAATTCCATGGGTTATGTTCTCGGTCAACACGACGAGACAGGTAGGAAAGAGCATGCCATCTACTACCTGAGTAAGAAATTCACAGATTGCGAGTCGAGGTACTCGATGCTTGAAAAGACATGTTGTGCACTTGCATGGGCTGCTAAGCATTTGAGACAATACATGCTGTCTCACACAACCTTACTGATCTCCAAGATGGATCCAGTCAAATACATATTCGAGAAGCCAGCTCTCACCGGAAGGGTTGCTCGTTGGCAAATGGTACTGACAGAGTATGATATCCAGTATACATCCCAAAAAGCCATCAAAGGGAGTATTCTGTCAGACTATCTTGCTCAACAACCGGTTGAAGATTATGAGTCAATGAAGTTTGATTTTCCAGATGAAGACATCATGTTCCTCAAGATGAAAGACTGTGAAGAGCCAGTTGTTGAGGAGGGACCTGATCCAGATGAAAAGTGGACTTTGTTGTTTAATGGGGCTGTCAATGCCAGAGGAAGTGGAATTGGTGCTATCATTACTACACCGAAAGGTGCCCACATGCCTTTCACCGCTCGTCTGACTTTCGAGTGCACCAATAATGAAGCTGAGTACGAGGCTTGTATCTTGGGTATTGAGCAAGCCATTGATTTGAGAATCAAGACTCTGGACATCTTCAGAGATTCAGCTCTAGTGATCAATCAAGTGAATGGTGATTGGAACACTCTCCAGCCTACTCTGGTCCCTTACAGAGATTACACGAGAAGACTGTTGACTTTCTTCACAATAGTAAAGTTGTATCATATACCTCGTGATGAGAATCAGATGGCAGATGCCCTTGCCACTCTATCCTCCATGATCAAGGTGATTCGGTGGAACTGTGCCCCCAGGATCGATGTTGTGCGCCTTGATAGGGCCGCATATGTGTTTGCTGCTGAACTGGTAGTTGATGACAAGCCTTGGTACCACGACATCAAGTGCTTTCTAAAGAATCAAGAGTACCCTGCAGGGGCATCCAGTAATGATAGAAAGACTTTGAGGATATTGGCAGGCAGTTTCTTCTTGAACAAAGACGATGTTCTGTATAAAAGGAACTTCGACATGGTTTTGCTCAGATGCGTGGATAGACACGAAGCAGACATGTTAATGCAGGAAGTTCATGAAGGCTCCTTCGGTACTCATGCCGGCGGACACGCAATGGCTAAGAAATTGTTGAGAGTGGGTTATTACTGGATGACCATGGAATCTGATTGTTTCAAATATGCTCAGAAGTGTCATAAATGCCAGATTTATGCTGATAATGTACATGTGCCGCCAAATCCTTTGAATGTGATGTCTTCGCCGTGGCCTTTCGCTATGTGGGGCATTGATATGATTGGAAAGATTGAGCCGACCGCCTCTAATGGGCATCGCTTCATCCTTGTTGCCATCGACTATTTCACCAAGTGGGTCGAAGCAGCATCGTTCGCGAATGTCACCAGACATGTGGTTGCCCGTTTCATCAAGAAAGAAATCATTTGTCACTATGGGATTCCCGAAAGAATCATTACTGATAATGGTTCTAATCTCAACAACAAAATGATGAAGGAATTGTGCCAGAACTTCAACATTCAGCATCACAATTCTTCCCCTTACCGCCCTAAGATGAACGGTGCTGTTGAGGCGGTAAATAAGAACATAAAGAAGATTGTGCAGAAGATAGTCGTTACGTATAGAGATTGGCATGAGATGCTACCCTTACTCCCTTGTGTATGGTATGGAAGCAGTCCTACCTGTTGAAGTGGAGATTCCTTCTCTAAGAGTCCTGTTGGATGTCAAGTTAGACGAAGCTGAATGGATTCGGACAAGGTTCAATGAGTTGAGTCTTATCGAAGAGAAGCGAATGGCAGCCATTTGTCATGGGCAGTTGTATCAGAGTAGGATGAAGAGAGCCTTTGATCAGAAAGTGTGTCCTCGATGCTTCCCAGTCGGAGATTTAGTGTTGAAAAGGATCCTTCCTCCTCAGACAGATCACAGGGGCAAGTGGACTCCTAACTATGATGGACCGTATATTGTCACCAAAGTTTTTGATGGTGGGGCCTTAATGCTTGCAACTATGGATGGTGAAAACATCACTTCCCCTGTGAACTCAGATGCAGTTAAAAAATACTTCGCATAAAATAGACCCGCTGGACAGTAAAAAGAATAGTCCAGGAAAAAATGAGCATCCCGACGAACCAAGAAAATGAAAAGGTTCGGGCAAAAATTAGGGATTGAAAATGAAAAGATCGTACACCCGGTAAGTTGAAAACCTGAAAAGGCAACTTAGGCAAAAATGGGTATCCCGGTGGATTGAAAACCCGAAAAGGGCGATCCAGGCAAAAGTTAGGGATTAAGCGAATGACTGCGTTATGAGTAGTTCTGAATCTCATCTCGTGTCAATGACTGGAAACTTTTGAAGGATAGGAAACAATCCAATCACTCTTTTCAGAAAGCTGATCATCTGGAGGATCTTGAAGACGAGCAAGTCATAGCAGAATTGGAACCCGGTAGAAAACCATTTCACATTGCCATTAGATTAATTTTTGTTTTTATCTTTTGTGCGATTACCTCTTTCCAGGGATTGCTTCCTGATGTAAATGCCTATTCAGAGGCCATTCAATCAATAAAATCATGTTATTCAGTATATCTCTGTTTTCATTTTCATTTTACTGTTTTGTTTGCAAAAATGACGTCCGAATTTTTGATAAACATTGCATCATGAAACATAAGAGCTTTACAGGTACATGCTTAATAAACATTTAAAATTGCTGTAAATGTTAAGTGCTTTAGATCGTCTATTCAGAACAGGTAACCTCGGGGCATTTCCTTAAGGTTCCCAGCCGATGATCGCGAATGTTTTCCCCCAACAGTCAAAGATGGTATCTTATCCCTGCAGAGCTGATCAGAGCATTGGATTCTTCGATCCCCAGCAGGCTCTCACTGTTGTACCTCCCCCAAGCGGTGGTTTCAGATTATACACTCCCTAGTAGAGTTGACAGTGCCAGACTGTATATCCCCATCGGAGTTGACAGTGCCAGACTGTATCTTCCCAGCAGAAGCGGCTGCTCCTTAGAGTTCGATGCCAGATCGATAATCCCAATGCCAGATCCATGGTCTCTTTCCTTGAAGCAGAATCTCGGTACCGTATCGGTGTTAGCGTCCCCTGCTGAGTCGTCTCTCTCGCAGATTATGGTTGCCAGAACCACCGTCGCTTCCCCAACAACAAGTTTTCAGTGCCGTTCTCTCCCCAGTCAGAGTCTCGGTATTTCGTCATTGCTAGAACACCGTGTAGCGGGTCATTTCCCCACAGAGTTCTTTACGCTGTGCATCTCCAACAGCCTTGTTAGGGTCCAGAAGATGGTGATAATTTCCCCAACAGATTCCCTTGCCTCGGCTTGGCATTCTACCCAGCATTTCGCATCCCTGCATGTAGAATCATATTGAATTGCATCCTCGCAAATCGCGTAGCATTTCCATTTTCATGGAGCATTACGCCATTGAAAAATTCAAATATACGCATGTAAAGCATAAAACATTCTCGGTATCCCAAATGATAAGCCAGAAGTTGTTTCCAGTACTCAGACTGAAGATTGTTCATGACTTACCTTTATTATCCCTAGCAAGTGTCATTGGCCCATGCGCCGCCTCTATTATCTTTCCCTATTTTTGCCGATGCTGACAGGCATGAAGTTTTTCTGGTATTCAGACCGGAGTGACGTTCAGGCTAGTTTTTCGATGTTCAGATCGAAGAAGTTTCAGACGTTCAGGTCGATGCAACTTGTGGCATTCAGGCCAAGTTTCCGGTATTCAGACCGAAGTGGCATTCAGGCCAATTTTCCGATGTTCAGATCGAAGAAATTTCCGACGTTCAGGTCGATGCAACTTGTGGCATTCAGGCCAAGTTTCCGGTATTCATACTGAAGTGGCATTCAGGCCAATTTTCCGATGTTCAGATCAAAGAAGTTTCCAACATTCAGGTCAATGCAACTTGTGGCATTCAGGCCAGTTTTCGGTATTCAGACCGAAGTGGCATTCAGGCCAGTTTCCAGTATTCAGACCGGAGTGGCGTTCAGGCCAGTTTTCCGATGTTCAGATCGAAGAAGTTTCCGACGTTCAGGTCGATGCAACTTGTGGCATTCAGGCCAATTTTCCGATATTCAGATCGAAGTGGCATTCAGGCCAGTTTTCCGATGTTCAGATCGAAGAAGTTTCCGACATTCAGGTCGACGCAACTTATGGAATTTAGGCCATCCTCTCGGTGTTCTCACAGTTTCAATCAAGAAGACACACTCTCGATCTTGCTTCAAAGCTTTGATCAAGAAGACAAATCAGTCCAATTCAATCATCAATGGATGACTTGAATGACCTACAGACACAAACCCTAGCTCTCTCTCTAAATTTCGCTCAGTCTTGGTTGTGTGTACAATCAGGTTTTATAAATCCCTTTTTATAGAAGTAATGGACACCTTGAAAACCCTAGATATATTTTCCAATCAAATCTTTTCATATCAACTGTAAAGATCTCCTTGGAAAATAAACAAATCTGGTTGATATCCCTGAAAGAATGCGCCAGCTAGCCATATCTTCAATCAACCAATGATTGCCACCAATTGTGCAATCACAAAACACCAGACATTCATACTGAATGTTCTGTGTACAAGATGTCAAGACATCGGGTCTGACATCTGGAAAAATCCTGCATAATCCAGTTTCCTTTTATAGCAGGTACAGCCATATCAGATACCATCATAATGAGTATGTCAACTGAAACAATCCTGCAGCATATGTCTTCCATTTAAGCTTCAGCAGGTACAACCAATATCAGAAGCCTTGTCAATGTATATGGCATTCTGAAACAATCCTGCTTGCATATGTTCTTCAACTCCAGCAGGTACATAGGATATCTCATGTTAAGACATCACACATGACATCTTGTGAACACTCTTTGTTTTACCAAAATTGCTGCCAACTCTTAGAATCAACAAACTCCCCCTTTGGAAAATTTTGGCTAAAACATATATCTGTCCTTTTTGTTCACAAGTTAAACTATCAGCAGTTAAACCACATAATAGTAGTTTAATCAGCAGCAGAAGCAAAACAATTACTAGTTATGGCTACTAGTAATACACATATGCACAAGGGTACTTCTCCTCCCCCTTAATCTGTGCAACAATCAACAGAATTACTAGTTATGGATGCAACTAGTAAGACACACAAATGCACAATGCACACGGGTACTTCTTCTCCCCCTAAATCTGTGCAATAAGATCTACAGTACCTGTACCAGCCAGAATGTCATACTGACATCTTCTTTAACAACAACACCTGTGCACCATATCAGACATCCTGTTTGACATCTGTAAACATACAACCATACTGTTGTAGCACCTGTGCACTTCTTCCAATAATAGCTGTCCTCCAGTCCAGCCACATACAACTTCCATAACAAGCACCTTCTCCCCCTTTTTAGTCAAAATTGACCAAAGGTGACCAATTAGACAAAATAAATGTCTATTAGTCTAGCAGAGAGAGTTAAAACTGATGTTATAACATTAAGCATTTTAAAACAGAATATTCAGGAAGTACACAATATCATTATACACAGCAGAAAGCTGAGATAATGAACAAATTCAAGGAACTCATTAAGAGCCCTAAATATTACGAAACAGGCATCATGAGGACTGCCACAAAATACAAAAAAAACAGAAAGAACATCAGCTTTCCAAACAGCAGCCCAGCTACCACCACACCTTCCAGCACCCCTCCAAGTCTTTAATACAGCCAGGGACAATTAATCAGAAGAAGAAGTATCTCCCTCACCTTCATCTTCATCTTCAGCTACACCTTCAGAGTCTTCTGAGCTTCCAGAATAGGATTGGGATCTTGTATTTGATTCCTTTCCAGCCTTTTCTCTGCCTTCCCTTTCCAGGCTACAGATGAGAACTTCTAAAGCCTCTTTTCTAGCTTTTGCCACCTTTATTCCATTGTCCAATTCCTTGCAGGTCTCTTTCAGTTGGTCAATGAGACTTCCTTTGGATGCAGACTCCCTTCTGGCAGATGTCATGACATCATTGACATGACTTTCCTCAAACAGCTTGTAATGGATGGACAAAGGGGTTTTCCTCCTGCTAGGAATATCACTTGTCCTCAGGGTTCCTAGTTGTTGACTCAGGATGATCCCACAGATGATAGATGGGAAAGCAATGGGCAACTTTATAGCATTGGTGGAAGCATGTCTAATGGTTTGTTCAAATATGAACTTGCCAAAGTCATAGTTAACCCTTGTTCCAATAGCATGAATGATCCTCCCAAGAGAAATGGAGATGGTGGATATGTGATTAGTAGGAAACCAATTTGCAGAACCAATCTTATGCAAGAAGGCATACTTGACAGTTAGTTTACTAGCTGCAAGGTGTTTCCTACTGGGCCATTCATTAACTTGGCCAGCTGTAATCATCCTACAGATCTCATTATTTGTGGCCTCTAGATATACTCCTTCATTAGTTCCTCTTTCCAGGAACCTGTTGATGATGATTGGTGAAAGATTCACACACTTACCCCTAACAACCACTTTGCAGACCTCCCTGCTGCTTTTTCCATAACTCTCATCAGGAATGTTTACAATGAATTCTTTGACTAGCCCTTCATAGCATTGAGGCAGAGCAGTCACATTTTTCATTAGACCAACTGCCTTGATTAGCTCCATTACTTCCTTTACTTCAACAGTCTCTTTCCCTATTTCTCTTTCAACTGCTACCCTTCTTTGAGTGACAAACCTCCATTTGTCTAGGTGCTTAGCAGCTACTTTGTTGGAAGACTTCTTTACAGCTTTCTTTTGTCAGAGGAGATGTCTGGAACATCGTCTTCATTAGATTTAGACCTTTCACTGTCTTTCTTCTTTCTGACCTCTACTTTACTCCAAGATTTGGAGGGACCTATACCAACAACCTTTTTCTCTTTCCTACCTGTCCTCATCTCAGCCATACTCTTCCTCTTTCTCAGTCTATTGGCTACACTTGTTTTCACAAGATTGACCAACGTGTCATCTTCTTCCTCAGACCTTTCTTCCTCAACGTCCTGAGCAGTATCAGGTGACCTTCTAGGTAAGTTTTTTCCAAGTGAACACAGACCCTCAGAAGCTACTTCCTTTTCTGTTTTAGATGAGTTATCATCTTTCTCAGCTTGGTTTTCCACCTCAGGTGAGGGTTCCCTTCTGGACAGAGGGGTAAAAATGTCCTTAACTCCATGCTCTTCATTCAGTATGCTAGTAACTAGGTTTCTTATGATGCGATTAGTAGAGTGCATGTCCTCTTTATCAGGCGATTTTTCAGGAGTGTTACCTTGCTCAGCTCTAGTCATGGAAGGTGAGCTTGGAACGTTACCTGGTATCATACGCAAAGGAGTTACTTCTATCAAATCTTCATCTAAGAATTCCATGGAGGAAGTTCTAGTATGGAAGGATTTTGAGCTAGATGTTGACGGATGTTGAGACATGTTGTTGAACTTTTGATAAAACTTTCTTTGCCCTAGCAGAGGTTCTTTGATTGTGTTCAGGCAGAGTGTGTTATTTCCAATACTAAGAGATGGTTCATTAGTAATGTGGCTTTTTCTTTTCATTGGGCAAACAATATTTTTCTTGCCTTTTCCACTCCACATTAATTGCCATACTTTCTCAAAAAAACACGCCCCTAATTTTCCCTTTTCCTCATGCAAGTCCTTTGCAGTCAGGTTATCATAATACAATGTCATAACATCGAGTGTGACATTGTAGGTAATTCTCAGCAATTTCATCCACCCTGGTTGAGCATTGTTGTTTTCAACTAACATAGTTCCTTGTGTCTCAGTTCCAGCAAAGCTCTTACTAACTTCAGACTTCATACCACCAGTCATGTGTTCAGGTGTTTGTGCCATCAAGACCTTTTCTTCCTTGGGGTTAGCTATTAGCACCCTTACCTGACACTTTTCCTTTCCCTTGATGATTCTTCTTGCAACTGTACTTATCTTAGAGTGGTTATCCATTTGAGAGCTCCATATGTAGCAGTTGTTGTTGGTCCTGATTCCTTTCATAATTACTTCACTGTCTTTGTTCACAATTAGACATTCATTTTTAGTAAAGATGATATTCAGACCTTGATCTCCTACCTGACTGATGCTTATTAGATTTGAACTCAAGCACTTGACTAGAAGAATATTGTCAAGTTTAGGAGCTCCAGGACATTCAAGCTTGCCTATCCCCTTTATTTCACCTTTAGCTCCATCACCAAAGGTTACATAGCTTAAGTCATGAGGGTGAAGATCAGTTATCAAGTCTGAGTTCCCAGTCATGTGTCTAGAGCATCCACTATCAAAATACCATTCTTCTTTGAGAGCCATTAGACTAGTGACATTAGTCTTAGGAACCCATTGCTTCTTGTTGATAGGCCTGTAATATTTGGGTCTGGGTTGATAGTGGATCTGTTGATGACCATGGCTAGGATAACCATACAGCTTATAACAGGAAGACTTAGAGTGTCCAGCTTTCCCATAGTAATGGCATCTCCATCTTTGGTGTCTGCCATACTGCTGTTTTCTCTTCTGCTGTTGCTGATGAAGGTGGGTAGGGTAACCATACAGCTTATAGCAGAAGGCCCTTGAGTGTCCAAATTTCCCACAGTAATGACATCTCCATCTTTGGTGTTTGTATTTTTGCTGTTCTTTCTTCTGATGGTGTGACATATGATGTGACATCTTGGAACTCCTCTTACTATTGCTGCATTTAGGTTTAGCTTGAGGTTTGCAGCCAGTGTAGCTACTTTCAGCCTTGGTTTTATGGTACTCTAATCCAGATTTGACTCCTGTGATTTGTCCAGTCTGAAGAATCTTGTCTAAGGAGTCAGATCCATTGTTCAACATCCTTACATACTTGGTTGTTTCTTCTAGTTTTGAGTTTAAGAGCACAACTTCAGTCTTTAGCTTGAGGATAGTTTCCACATATTCTGCTTTTTCTTTCTCCAGTTGGACTATCTTCTGGCTCTCAACTTCTTGATCTTCATCTAGCTTGACCTTTAGAGTCACAACTTCTGTTTTCAATTTGGAGATGGTTTCCAAGAATTCTACCTTCTCATTCTCAAGTTGAGTTATGTCCTTTTCCTGGTTTAAAGACTGTTTGTTCAGTTCAACACTTTTCTGACACAGTTCTCTGTAGGTATAGGCCAATTCCTTAAAGGTTACTTCACCATCACTTGACTCTTCATCAGATTCACATCTTCCTGTCAAAGCAGTCACAAGATTTGCAGCCTCTTCAGTATCACTCTCATCAGACCATGTGGCAGCAAGGCTCATCTTCTGTTTCTTAAGGTAGGTCCCACATTCAGACCAGATGTGTCCATACCCATCACATTCATAGCACTGAACCTCTTTTCTTTCTTTGGACTTCTCATCTGCTCTTGCTTTTCTTCTAGCATTGTTGGATTTACTGATGTCAGACGAGATGTTCTTGACATTTGCCTTGGATCTGACATCCATTTTCTTTAACAGTCTGTTAAACTGTCTCCCCAGCATTGCAACTTCATTGGCCCATTATTTATCCACATCTTGACTGTTTTACTCTTCTGTGTTGGAAACAAAGGCAATGCTCTTGGTTTTCTTTTCAGTTCCCTCAAACAATCCCATCTCAAAGGTTTGGAGGGAGCCAATTAACTCATGTACCCTCATGTTGGAGATGTCTTGAGACTCTTCTATGGCAGTCACCTTCATTGCAAATCTCTTAGGGAGTGACCTAAGTATTTTTCTCACCAACTTTCCATCTGTCATCTTCTCTCCCAGGGCTCCTGAAGCATTAGCTATCTCAAGGATACTCATGTGAAATTCATGAATGTTTTCATCTTCTTTCATCCTTAAGTTTTCAAACTTTGAGGTGAGCAGCTGGAGTCTAGACATCTTTACCCTAGAGGTGCCTTCATGAGTGGTCTTGAGAATGTCCCAAGCATCTTTGGCCAGTTCACAGTTATTTACCAGCCTGAAAATATTCTTGTCTACACCATTGAATATTGCATTCAAGGCTTTAGAGTTTCCAAGAGCAAGATCATCCTCCTCCTTGGACCATTGTTCTTCAGGCTTCTTTTCAGTCGTGGCTTCTCCTTCTTTAGTGACTACAGGGTGCACCCATCCTTGAAATTCTGGTATCAGATATAAGATGTCGAAGGTAATGTCACGACACTGATATCTGGTTATAAACAATGGATAAACAGAAACAGAATGGTAAAGCAAATAACACAAGCAATTGTTAACCCAGTTCGGTGCAACTCACCCACGTCTGAGGGCTACCAAGCCAGGAAGGAAATTCACTATAATAGAATTAGTTCAAAGACTATCCGTACACTTCACCAAGTTACAGTCTTTATCACCTAATCTCTACCCGTGCAATTTCTACCTAAGCACTCTTAGATATGAGAACCCACTCACTTCCCTTACAATCACACACCCGTGATTGATTACAGTAATCCCTTGTGAAAAGAAAATACTTTTCAATTACAATATTCTTGATTTTACTTCACAGTTTCAATCAAGAAGACACACTCTTGATCTTGCTTCAAAGCTTTGAATAAGAAGAAAAATCAGTCCAATTCAATCATCTATGGATGACTTGAATGACCTACAGACACAAACCCTAGCTCTCTCTCTAAATTTCGCTCAATCTAGGTTGTGTGTATAATCAGGTTTTCTAAGTCCCTTTTTATAGAAGTATTGGACACCTTGAAAACCCTAGATATATTTTCCAATCAAATCTTTTCATATCAGCTGTAAAGATCTCCTTGGAAAATAAACAAATCTGGTTGATATCCCTGATAGAATGCGCCAGCTAGCCATATCTTCAATCAACCAATGATTGCCACCAATTGTGCAATCACAAAACACCAGACATTCATACTGAATGTTCTGTGAACAAGATGTCAAGACATCGGGTCTGACATCTAGAAAAATCCTGCATAATCCAGTTTCCTTTTATAGCAGTTACAGCCATATCAGTTACCATGACAATGAGTATGTCAACTGAAACAATCCTGTAGCATATGTCTTCCATTTAAGCTTCAGCAGGTACAACCAATATCAGAAGCCTTGTCAATGTATATGGCATTCTGAAACAATCCTGCTTGCATATGTTCTTCAACTCTAGCAGGTACATAGGATATCTCATGTTAAGACATCACACATGACATCTTGTGAACACTCTTTGTTTTACCAAAATTGCTGCCAACTCTTAGAATCAACAAACTCCCCCTTTGGCAAATTTTGCCTAAAACATATATCTGTCCTTTTTGTTCACAAGTTAAACTATCAGCAGTTAAACCACATAATAGTAGTTTAATTAGCAGCAGAAGCAAAACAATTACTAGCTATGGCTACTAGTAATACACATATGCACAAGGGTACTTCTCCTCCCCCTCAATCTGTGCAACAATCAACAGAATTACTAGTTATAGATGCAACTAGTAAGACACACAAATGCCCAATACACCAGGGTACTTCATCTCCCCCTAAATCTGTGCATTCAACAAAAACAGCTACTGAAATCATCAGCACCTGTACTAGCCAGAATGTCATATGACATCTGCTACAACAACAACACCTGTGCACCATATCAGACATCCTGTTTGACATCTGTAATCATACAACCATACTGTTGTAGCACCTGTGCACTTCTTCCAATAATAGTTGTCCTCCAGTCCAGCCACATCCAACTTCCATATCAAGCACCTTCTCCCCCTTTATAGTCAAAATTTGACCAAAGGTGACCAATCAGACAAAATAAAAGTCTATTACTCTAGCAGAGAAAGTTAAAATAGATGTTATAACATTAAGCATGTTAAACAGAATATTCAGGAACTACACAACCATCATTATACACAACAGACAGCTGAGATAATGAACAAATCCAAGGAGCTCATTAAGAGCCCTAAATATTACATAATAGGCATCATGAGGACTGCCACAAAATACAAAAAACAGAAAGAACATCAGCTTTCCAAACATCAGCCCAACTTCCACCACACCTTCCAGCACCCCTCCAAGTCTTCAACACAGCCAGGGACAATTAATCAGAAGAAGAAGTATCTCCTTCACCTTCATCTTCATCTTCACCTGTACCTTCAGAACTTTCTGAGCTTCTAGAACCTCCACTGGATTGGGATCATTTATTTGATTCCTTTCCAGCCTTTTCTCTGTCTTCCCTTTCCAGGCTACAGATGAGGACTTCTAAAGCTTCCTTTCTGGCCCTGACCACCCTTATACCATCTTCCAATTCTTTGCAGGTCTCTTTCAGTTGGTCAATCAAGCTTCCTTTAGTTGTAGACTCCCTTCTACCAGATGTCATGACATCCTTGACATGACTTCCTTCAAACAACTTGTAATGGATGGACAGAGGGGTTTTCCTCCTGCTAGGAATATCACTTGTACTCAAGATTCCTGGTTTTTGACTCAGGATGATCCCACAGATGATAGATGTGAATGCAATGGGCAACTTAATAGCATTGGTGGAAGCATGTCTAATGGTTTGTTCAAATATGAACTTGCCAAAATCATAGTTATCCCTTGATCCAATAGCATGAATGATCCTCCCAAGAGCAATGGAGAGGGTAGATATGTGATTAGTAGGAACCCAATTTGCAGAACGAATCTTATGCAAGATGGGATACTTGACAGTTAGTTTACTAGCTGCAAGGTGTTTCCTACTTGGCCATTCATTAACTTGGCCAGCTGTAATCATCCTACAGATCTCATTATCTGTGGCCTCTAGATCTACCCCTTCATCAGTTCCTCTCCCCAGAAACTTGTTAATGACAGTAGGTGATAGTTTCACACACTTACCCCTAACAACCACTTTGCAGACCTCCCTGCTGCTTTTTCCATAACTCTCATCAGGAATGTTTACAATGAATTCTTTGACTATCCCTTCATAGCATTGAGGCAAAGCAGTCACAGTTTTCATAAGACCAGCTGCCTTGATTAGCTCCATTACTTCCTTTACTTCAACAGTCTCTTTCCCTAATTCTCTTTCAACTGCTACCCTTCTTTGAGTGACAAACCTCCATTTGTCTAGGTGCATAGCAGATACTTTGTTGGAAGACTTCTTTACAGCCTTTCTTTTGTCAGAGGAGATGTCTGGAACATCGCCTTCATTAGATTCAGAACTTTCACTGTCTTTCTTCTTCCTGAACTCTACTTTACTCCAAGATTTGGAGGGACCTATACCAGCAACCCTTTTCTCTGTCCTTATCTCAGCCATACTCTTCCTCTTTCTCAGTCTATTGGCTACACTTGTTTTCACAAGATTGACCAACGTGTCATCTTCTTCCTCAAACCTTTCTTCCTCAATGTCCTGAGCAGTATCAGGTGACATTCTAGGTAAGTTTTTTCCAAGT
Source organism: Lathyrus oleraceus (assembly GCF_024323335.1). Lineage (NCBI taxonomy): Eukaryota > Viridiplantae > Streptophyta > Magnoliopsida > Fabales > Fabaceae > Lathyrus > Lathyrus oleraceus. The sequence continues at coordinate 12,973,414 of NC_066583.1, read as the reverse complement.
GAACACAGACCCTAAGCAGTTAGTTCCTTTTCTGTTTTAGATGAGTTATCTTCTTTCTCAGCTTGACTTTCCACCTCAGGTGAGGGTTCCCTTCTGGACAGAGGGGTAAAAATGTCCTTAACTCCATGCTCTTTGTTCAGAATGCTAGTAACTAGGTTTCTTATGATGCGATTAGTAGAGTGCATGTCCTCTTTATCAGGCGATTTTTCAGGAGTGTTACCTTGCTTAGCTCTAGTCATGGAAGGTGAGCTTGGAACGTTACCTGGTATCATACGTAGAGGAGTTACTTCCATCAAATCTTCATCTAAGAATTCCATGGAGGAAATTCTAGTATGGAAGGATTTTGAGCTAGATGTTGACGGATGTTGAGACATGTTGTTGAACTTTTGAGAAAACTTTCTTTGCCCTAGAGGTTCTTTGATTGTGTTCAGGCAGAGTGTACTATTTCCAATACTAAGAGATGGTTCATTAGTAATGTGGCTTTTTCTTTTCATTGGGCAGACAATATTTTTCTTGCCTTTTCCACTCCATATTAATTGCCCTATTTTCTCAAGAAGCCAAGCCCCTAATTTTCCCTTTTCCTCATACAAGTCCTTTGCAGTCAGGTTGTCATAATACAATGTCATAGCATCGAGTGTGACATTGTAAATAATTCTCAGCAATTTCATCCATCCTGGTTGAGCATTGTTGTTTTCAACTGACATAGTTCCTTGTGTCTTAGTTCCAGCACCGCTCTTACTAACTTCAGACTTCATACCACCAGTCATGTGTTCAGGTGTTTGTGCCATCATGACCTTTTCTTCCTTGAGGTTAGGTATTAGCACCCTTATCTGACACTTTTCCTTTCCCTTGGAGATACTTTTTGCAACTGTACTTATCTTAGAGGAATTATCAATTTGAGAGCTCCACATGTAGCCGTTGTTGTTGGTCCTGATTCCTTTCATAATTACTTCACTGTCTTTGTTCACAATCTGACATTCAGTTTTAGTGAAGATGATACTCAGACCTTGATCCCCTAGCTGACTGATGCTTATTAAATTTGAAGTCAGGCCCTTGACCAGAAGAATATTGTCAAGTTTAGGAGCTCCAGGGTACTCAAGCTTGCCTATCCCCTTTATTTCTCCTTTAGCTCCATGACCAAAGGTTACATAGCTAAAGTCATGAGGGTGAAGATTAGTTAGCAGGTCTTGGTTCCCAGTCATGTGTCTGGAGCATCTACTATCAAAATACCACTCTTCTTTGTGAGCTATTAGACTTAGAGCATTAGTCTTAGGAACCCATTTCTTTTTGTTGATATGCATGTGATATTTGGGTCTGGGTTGATAGTGGATCTGTTGATAACCATGGCTAGGATAACCATACAACTTATAACAGGAAGACTTAGAGTGTCCAGCTTTCCCACAGTAATGGCATCTCCATCTTTGGTGTCTGCCATACTGCTGTTTTCTCTTCTGCTGTTGCTGATGAAGGTGGGTAGGGTAACCATACAACTTATAGCAGAAGGCCCTTGTGTGTCCAAATTTCCCACAGTAATGACATCTCCATCTTTGGTGTTTGTAGTTTTGCTGTTCTTTCTTCTGATGGTGTGACATATGATGTGACATTTTGGAACTCCTCTTACTATTGCTGCATTTAGGTTTAGCTTGAGGTTTGCAGCCAGTGTAGCTACTTTCAGCCTTGGTTTTATGGTACCCTAATCCAGATTTGACTCTTGTGATTTGTCCAGTCTGAAGAATCTTGTCTAAGGAGTCAGATCCATTGTTCAGCATCCTTACATACTTGGTTGTTTCTTCTAGTTTTGAGTTTAAGAGCACAACTTCAGTCTTTAGCTTGAGGATAGTTTCCACATGTTCTGCTTTTTCTTTCTCCAGTTGGACTATCTTCTGGTTCTCAACTTGTTGATCTTCATCTAGCTTGACCTTTAGAGCCACAACTTCTGTTTTCAATTTGGAGATGGTTTCCAAGAATTCTACCTTCTCATTCTCAAGTTGAGTTATGTCCTTTTCCTGGTTTAGAGACTGTTTATTCAGTTCAACACTTTTCTGACACAGTTCTCTGTAGGTAGAGGCCAATTCCTCAAAGGTTACTTCACCATCACTTGACTCTTCATCAGATTCACATCTTCCTGTCAAAGCAGTCACAAGATTTGCAGCCTCTTTAGTATCACTCTCATTAGACCATGTGGCAGCAAGGCTCATCTTCTGTTTTCTAAAGTAGGTCCCACATTCAGACCTGATGTGTCTGTACCCATCACATTCATACCACTGAACCTCTTTTCCTTCTTTGGGCTTCTCATCTGCTCTTGCTTTTCTTCCAGCATTGTTGGATTTACTGATGTCAGACAAGATGTTCTTGACATTTGCCTTGGATCTGATATCCATTTTCTTTAACAGTCTGTTAAACTGTCTCCCCAGCATTGCAACTTCATTGGCCCATTCTTTATCCACATCTTGACTGTTTTCCTCTTCTGTGCTGGAAACAAAGGCAATGCTCTTGGTTTTCTTTTCAGTTCCCTCAAACAATCCCATCTCAAAGGTTTGGAGGGAGCCAATTAACTCATGTACCCTCATGTTGGAGATGTCTTGAGACTCTTCTATGGCAGTCACCTTCATTGCAAATCTCTTAGGGAGTGACCTAAGTATTTTTCTCACCAACTTTCCATCTGTCATCTTCTCTCCCAGGGCTCCTGAAGCATTAGCTATCTCAAGGATACTCATGTGAAATTCATGAATGTTTTCATCTTCTTTCATCCTTAAGTTTTCAAACTTGGAGGTGAGCAGCTGGAGTCTAGACATCTTTACCCTAGAGGTGCCTTCATGAGTGGTCTTGAGAATGTCCCAAGCATCTTTGGCCACTTCACAGTTATTTACCAGCCTGAAAATATTCTTGTCTACACCATTGAATATTGCATTCAAGGCTTTAGAGTTTCCAAGAGCAAGATCATCCTCCTCCTTGGACCATTGTTCTCCAGGCTTCTTTTCAGTCGTGGCTTCTCCTTCTTTAGTGACTACATGGTGCACCCATCCTGTCAAGACAGCTTTCCAAGCCTTGTTATCAAGGGATTTTAAAAACTCTACCATTCTAGGTTTCCAATAGTCATAGTTAGAACCATCCAGGATTGGTGGCCTATGAACAGATCCTCCATCTCTTTCCATTGTACCAGAAAGTATAGCCCTTAGATCTCACCCAGAACCAGAGCAGGATGCCTGCTCTGATACCAATTGAAATTCTGGTATCAGATATAAGATGTCGAAGGTAATGTCACGACACTGATATCTGGTTATAAACAATGGATAAACAGAAACAGAATGGTAAAGCAAATAACACAAGCAATTGTTAACCCAGTTCGGTGCAACTCACCTATGTCTGGGGGCTACCAAGCCAGGAAGGAAATTCACTATAATAGAATTAGTTCAAAGACTATCCGTACACTTCACCAAATTACAGTCTTTATCACCTAATCTCTACCCGTGCAATTTCTACGTAAGCACTCTTAGATATGAGAACCCACTCACTTCCCTTACAATCACACACCCGTGATTGATTACAGTAATCCCTTGTGAAAAGAAAATACTTTTCAATTACAATATTCTTGATTTTACTTCACAGTTTCAATCAAGAAGACACACTCTTGATCCTGCTTCAAAGCTTTGATCAAGAAGACAAATTAGTCCAATTCAATCATCTATGGATCACTTGAATGACCTACAGACACAAACCCTAACTCTCTCTCTAAATTTCGCTCAGTCTTAGTTGTATGTACAATCAGGTTTTCTAAGTTCCTTTTTATAGAAGTATTGGACACCTTGAAAACCCTAGATATATTTTCCAATCAAATCTTTTCATATCAGCTGTAAAGATCTCCTTGGAAAATAAATAAATCTGGTTGATATCCCTGATAGAATGCACCAGCTAGCCATATCTTCAATCAACCAATGATTGCCACCAATTGTGCAATCACAAAACACCAGACATTCATACTGAATGTTCTGTGTACAAGATGTCAAGACATCGGGTCTGACATCTGGAAAAATCCTGCATAATCTAGTTTCCTTTTATAACAAGTACAGCCATATCAGTTACCATGACAATGAGTATGTCAACTGAAATAATCCTGCAGCATATGTCTTCCATTTAAGCTCCAGCAGGTACAACCAATATCAGAACCCTTGTCAAAATATGTGGCATTCTGAAACAATCCTGCTTGCAAATGTTCTTCATCTTCAGCAGGTACATAGGATATCTCATGTTAAGACATCACACAAGACATCTTGTGAACACTCTTTGTTTTACCAAAATTGCTGCCAACTTTTAGAATCAACAATCCTGTCAAGACAGCTTTCCAAGCCTTGTTATCAAGGGTTTTTAAAAACGCTACCATTCTAGGTTTCCAATAGTCTTAGTTAGATCCATCCAGGATTGGTGGCCTATGAACAGATCCTCCATCTCTTTCCATTGTACCAGAAAGTATAGCCCCTAGATCTCACCCAGAACCAGAGCAGGATGCCTGCTCTGATACCAATTGAAATTCTGGTATCAGATATAAGATGTCGAAGGTAATGTCACGACACTGATATCTGGAAATAAACAATGGATAAACACAAACAGAATGGTAAAGCAAAACACACAAGAATTGTTAACCCAGTTCGGTGCAACTCACCTATGTCTGGGGGCTACCAAGCCAGGAAGGAAATCCACTATAATAGAATTAGTTCAAAGACTATCTGTACACTTCACCAAGTTACAGTCTTTATCACCTAATCTCTACCCTTGCAATTTCTACCTAAGCACTCTTAGATATGAGAACCCACTCACTTCCCTTACAATCACACACCCGTGATTGAAAACAGTAATCCCGTGTGAAAAGAAAATACTTTTCAATTACAATATTCTTGATTTTACTTCACAGTTTCAATCAAGAAGACACACTCTTGATCTTGCTTCAAAGCTTTGATCAAGAAGACAAATCAGTCCAATTCAATCATCAATGGATGACTTGAATGACCTACAGACACAAACCCTAGCTCTCTCTCTAAATTTCGCTCAGTCTTGGTTGTGTGTACAATCAGGTTTTCTAAGTCCCTTTTTATAGAAGTAATGGACACCTTGAAAACCCTAGATATATTTTCCAATCAAATCTTTTCATATCAGCTGTAAAGATCTCCTTGGAAAATAAACAAATCTGGTTGATATCTGAAAGAATGCGCCAGCTAGCCATATCTTCAATCAACCAATGATTGCCACCAATTGTGCAATCAAAAAACACCAGACATTCATACTGAATGTTCTGTGTACAAGATGTCAAGACATCGGGTCTGACATCTAGAAAAATCCTGCATAATCCAGTTTCCTTTTATAGCAGGTACAACCATATCAGTTACCATGACAATGAGTATGTCAACTGAAACAATCCTGCATCATATGTCTTCCATTTAAGCTTTAGCAGGTACAACCAATATCAGAAGCCTTGTCAATGTATATGGCATTCTAAAACAATCCTTCTTGCATATGTTCTTCAACTCCAGCAGGTACATATGATATCTCATGTTAAGACATCACACATGACATCTTGTGAACACTCTTTGTTTTACCAAAATTTCTGCCAACTCTTAGAATCAACAGTATATCTCCTGGATCATTTCCTTTGTCAATGTATCCCCGGCGAGTCATCTTTCATTTGCCGTTACTCGGTAATGATCGTTTCTCCCCTTGATTGGTCATCATTTTATACCTAGTTTTTGGTATTCCCGATGTCCTTTCTTTTCGGTCGATTTATCCTTTATTAACCCAGTAATCGGTTATGGATAATCTTCTGTGCGAGTATGTTATCTATGTTCTGACGGTAATAGATAATATATCTCATGCACTCTTTGGTCGAAGTCCTTTGCTCTTCCTCATTCGAGTAAGATTCGTGTTCCCTTTGTGGAAACGAATGTCCATCCTGTTATCGAGTTTGCTTTTTAGCCCTCTTTTGGATGATGGGTGTCTTGGGAATATCCCCCAATTCACGCCCTGGTCGGTCACCTATTATATGCCCAGTAACCGATATCCCTGGTGTTCCTTCCCTTTCTGCTCCCTACTATGACTTTTGTCCCCTGTGGAGTCAGATTTTCCTGAGTTGAAATATACCTTTTGGGTTTTCCTCAAATGAGTTTGGATATCTCTCACCCTTGTACCGGTATTTGAAATTCATTCTCCCCGAGCATGTTGTTCTTTCACCCTTATACCGGTGTTAGGATCACATGTCTCTTTGAGCTTATTACCCAGTAACCGGTAATACCTCGCCCTGGTGTTTCCCCAGAGGGGTCCCGCTTGGATATTCCCCAGCGAGGTCCTTTAGTGGATTCTCCCCGTCTGAGTCCGGATTTTCATCCGAAGTATCCTTTGTGGGTAATTCCGCTGTATTGGCATATTCCCCAATACATGCGCCTCTGAGTCAGCTCGGGTCTTTCCATTGATCTATTCTTTTGGAATTCTCCCCCCCAAGTTTTGAGTCGTGCCTTGCTCACGCAAGTTATCTCATTTTCCTATCCCCATAAGAGTCCCAGAGTCTTTGTCCCATTGAGTGTGTTACTCATATGGATTGTCAGTTTCTCCAGATTTCTTTCCTTCTTTGTGGACACATATCCCCACAAAGTATTGCCCTTTTGCATACATACATCTGCATCATGAGGTCTCTTAGGGACCAAAATTTGTCTCTTTGTTATTATTTAAGCCCATTCTACCTCGTCGAGACAAAGATTTTAACCTTCATATCTCCGGCTAGAATGACCTTAAATAGGGGCATCTGTAAGACCCTAATTTTGGCATCATAACATTGCATTTGCAAAGCCTCAAGGATCATGAGCATTTTGGTTCCCTTTGCCTTTGGGTGGGGACCTCTTGTGAGTGGTTTGAGATCACCAAGCATGCTTGAATTGTATATCATTGCTTTTCTCATTTTTATTTACTAACCAAAAGCACAAAATATGCCACTAACTTTTCTTGTTTGTAGCTTGAGCAATCACAAAGTCTGAGAGCTTCTAGGAGATCCTTTGTGCAATGATAAGGTCAAGAGAAGATGAAAGCAAGCATGGCAATGGTTCCCAAAGCTCTCATCCATCAAATATGCCTCCCTAGTATCTCAATTCATCATTTTGATCAAAGCAAATCAAGGGATTTGAGGTTTGTTTCTCAAGGAAACCCTAATTCATCTGATCATCAACAATGCCTTGCTCATGAAGCAACCTCAGCCCATGGTCAAATACCATCAATGGCAGTTCTTTAATTCATTATTCCATGCATATTTGAACTTATTTGATTGTACTCACTCATCAATTCCTTAAGATATGAGTTGTGGACTTGAGAAGTTGATCAGTCAATTCATCTGACTATGTTGAAATACACTGAGACGTAACTTTTTATGTGTTGGTCAAATGGGGATGAACCCAAGAGAAACAATGTTCTTAAGGAAAATGTGAACAACATTCATGTTCATAAAAATTGGATTTGGAGCTTGGAAGGTCATCATCCATTCTAAGACATTATAGGTCATTTTGACTAAAACCCTAATTTTGGGTCAACTTCCCAAGAACATAACTCATTCATTTTTTATGATTTTGAGGTGGGACCAAATGAATTGGAAATATTATTGTGTCTACTTTAAATGTTATGTTGAGCAAAATTTCAAAATCTCAAAATAAATACATGTGATAATGCAAAACATTATAGGTCACTTTGGGCCAAATGCATTGAAATGGAAAAGAGTCCAACTTCAAGTGCCCATAACGTCTTCATCAAAAATCCAAATGATACAAAATTTATGTCCAAATTGATTTTCTTGAAACGATCTACAACTTTCATGTTGAAGGTTTTATCATTTGGAGCTTGAATCATTGAGACAGAAGGGCTTGAACATTGGCCAAATTTGGAAACTTCACTCATGCATATTTTGCACCCTACACTTTAAGCTCAAAATTCACTAATTTCCAAGGCCCAATTGAAATTTTGATCAACATATCATTTGTTCCTTATGCCACAAGCTTTCTAACGATTACTCACAAGGTTGCATTTGGAGTTTGGAAGCACCATTTTTGAAGACATGAAAGATTAAGTCCATTTTGTGAAATTCAATTCAATTGCCATGCATGAGCTGATTACACTTAATGCACACGACCATTTGCCTTTCACATGAACTCAGCAGGTTATTTCAGCCTTCATTGGGCCTTCCACATGATCACACAAGCCCATGCCATGCAAAATCCATTTGCCATGCACACGAGTTAACTCATGTATTCAGCCCTCTCCAGCTATAAATACATGTGCTATGCTCTTCAATTCTCCAACCAGAAGGCGCCTGAAATGCTGCAAGAGTGAATCCCTAACCATACCAAAGGAACAAAGTTCATTTTTCTTCAAAAACTCAGATCTGAAATTCAATTGCATTTGGTTGAATTTTCAGATCTAAAGTTCCTAGACCTTCACCATTTGATCTTTTGAAGCTTCTGTCTGCAAAAGGAACCAAGGAAAGTGACTCATTTCTTCATAATCCAATGGGTTTTGATCAACTGGTTTTTGCTTCGAATCTCATTATTCTTTGATCCATTGACCTTGATATTGTGTTGTCTGAAGTCCTCTCTATAGAGGCATCATTATTGAGTGCTTAATTGTTGAAATCGAGCAAGTTCACTTGAACATCACCAAACTTCCATCTCTAATTTCTCTCTTAATAGGAATCTAGAGTGGAAGTGAGTGGTATAGGAGTGATATACATCACTTCACCTTTCGAATGGTGCCTGGATCGTTCATTTTAGTTAGCATTTGAACCTCTGTGTTTTTTGACCTTCGCCGGAGCTCACCGGAGAAGACGGTGGCGCTGGCCACCGTCTCATTTCCAGATCAATCCTGAGTCGTGTGATGCATTCTCCAGATTTAATCTCCACGCTCCATTCTTATGACTTTTTTAAATACCACGTGTGGTTGCATTGACCGTGGAACATGTTGGACACGCGCCTCTGGATGCTTGGATCTGCCAGCTCAATTAATGAGCTCAGATCCAAGGGCTTACGCTTTTTTCCTTTTTTAATTCTGATTTTATTTTCTATTTCATTTTTAATTCCATCTCATTTTCTAAAATCCATATCTCTTTTATTATTGGTCCAAAAAATATGGGACCAATTGCATTATTTCTCTTTTAATTTCTAGTTTCTAAAAATGATTTTTAATATTTTTTATTTTATCATTTGCAATTTTTCAATAATTTTCTCTTTTCTGGTTATTTTTAATTCATTTTAAATAGTTTTTGATATTCAAAAATTTCAAAAATATTTTTCTAACCTCTTTGAATGATGATGGATCTATGAAAAATATTCTCTTCAATTTATTAATTGATTTGAGATTTATTTGAGATTTTAGTTCAATTAGGTTATTTTTATTCATTTTTAATTGATTAAAAATAGTTTCTGACTTTTAAAAATGCTGAAATTTTTTGTCAAACTTTGTTTGACTATGTTGAACTTGGGATAATTCACTTGGACTTTTTTAAAGTTGATTTGAAGTGAATTTGAAGTTTGACCTTTCTTTAATATTTTAATTCAAGTTTATTTTCAAATATTAAAAATGCCAAAAATATTTTGTTTATTTCTTGATTTCCAATCTTCATCTCATTTCAGATTTTTATGGTTTGACCTTGATCTTCCCTATCTTTGGTCAACATTTATGGATTGGTACATTCCTTTATCCATCTTCTTCTTCTTCTTCTTCTTCTTCTTTTCTTTTTGATCAATGAGTTAAAGGTTAATAAGTTAGCATTGATTAGGGAGGTTTAATCTTCCTTGATTCAAATCTAATTCATCTTGATCAAATGATCAAGTGAATGGCTTTGCATTAAGGATAGATTGCTTCTTAAATCATGCAAAGGACTTAAACCAATACAAGATCATTTCTCTTCCTCTTTTTGGCATGGCAAGTTGTTGGAACTTGGCTCACTAATCAAGATTTCTAACTTGTGTTGTTGCCTACATTATTATTGACCGGCCTTAGATAGTTGTGACTTCTACATAAGTCCAATTACGATTGCTTAACATAGCGCTAAATTTGCCTTATGGCACACTAACTACTAACATTAACCATTAACAATTAACATTTACTTTTTGCTCTTTACTTTTATGCAATTTACTATTCTTGTACATATTATTCATTTTCTTTTTCCTTTGCTCATTTGAGCACATGTTTATGTTAATTCAATTTGCCTTTTGCTCACTTGAGCACATAATTTTGTATATATTTTTGTGCTTGTGCTTTTATTTTGATTGTTGAGGACCAAAATGCAAAGAAATGGATAAATGGACTTAGTTTCTAGGACTTTCCCTATGCAAATTGGAGTAAAAGGATCTTAATGTGAAGATGGACCAAATCTCTAAACTCACTCTTGTCCATTCTTGATTTGTTTCATAAAACTTTTGATGTGTGTGCTCTTGTGCTAGGGAATCCTATGAGAGCTCAAATTGAAGAACCATTGCCATGTTCAACCAAAGTGGAAGTTACAAGATGCATTGAGGATCTCTTAAGAGACTTCTTTGTTTGTTGCTTGAGCTTACTATTATTTTGCTTGCATATTCCAAAGGATGGGAGCTACTTGGATCATCAATATGATCTCAAGAGAGGAACTCCATTTGTGGTCTTGTTTCTTATCCTTCATCTATTGTATGTTTAGGACTTTAGCCATTCTTCTTCTTCCTTCCACTATAACCCAAGCCCAAACTTTTTGTGCAAACATTTAACACTTCTTCTCAAACATTAGAAACCTAAGCCTTATGCTTTTGATTTTCAAACTTTCTTTTCATAACACTTATTTTGAATTGAACTTCTAAGTCAACTTTGACCATATTTTGTACATACTTTTCATTGGTAAATATAACCCATTCAAATGTATTTTTGTGGTTTCAATGGCCACTTTCTTAAGCAAATTTTTCATAACCTTTAGCTATTAGGTTTGAGTTATCCTTGAGGTAGATGTAATACTCACCTATATCCTTAATGATGGACAATGAGTCTTCCATGCTTATTATAGGGTTAACCCCTCACTAGTATGTTGAAGCTATCCTCACATGGTGGATTTGTGGTTTTAGGTTGATTTTTTCTCCCTTGGATAACAAAAGACCTTAAGGCCTTTGGACCAGACAATTCACCAACTCATTTTGAGATTTTTACCCCGAACTACAAGGTTTTGATCCTAATCTTTTTAAGATGGTACGTAGGCAATGAGTTTATCCATCCAAACACAAAAATGTAAGTAACTTGTATATTCTCTTCTCATCTCTTCAATCATGTTTGAACAAACAAATTTTCACAAAATACCAACCTTACAACAAGTATGAAAAGGGCTCCCTAGGAGTACCTAGGATGTTTTGGGTGCTTAAAACCTTCCCATTGCATAACCAACCCCCTTACCCCGATCTCTGACATTTTTACTAGTTTTTGATTTGATAAAACTTTTAGGTTTTTGTTCGCTTTCTAACCATTCCTTTGGATAAATAGAAGTGCGGTGGCGACTCGACTTGTATGGTTTACCTTGGATTTAGTCAATATCTCTAATGGTAATGAATACCCCGCTACAGAAAAGTGGCGACTCTGCTGGGGAATATCCTTTGCCTAGTGGGTTTTGCCTACTTTTCATATTTGTTGTATTGTATTGTATATTGTTTTGTGACATATTTTTGTGCAATTTGGGATTACTGTAATGTATGTAATGATTGAATTGCTTGAATATTAATTCTTTGTATGCTTGGTGATCTTTGTGAGTTGATTTCTATACCCGAACTCGAGTGCACTTAGGATAGGAGAATGGCATAGTCTTGTTGACTTGTGTGGAGTTATTCCTTAGCAAGTTGACTTGCAAGTCCATTCACTTGGTGGAGGTCATGTTGGGATCAATAATGTCACACAAGTAGTTGTGGTTAGACATTACTCTTTCCAATATAGACCTTAGAAGCCAAGGACCTTAGTTTACACGGCCAACTTGGCCTATTCTTAGGATGTAGTGCGAAAGTCGTTCAAGTGTAAGATTTGATACGATTGTTACGCGATACTACACTCATAAGAGTCTCTCTTGAGAATATTTTTGGAATACGAGTAGTCGTTTATCCGATAATATCTGAAAGATGGGATGATGACTATGGGAACCTCTTGTAGAACATGTTTGGCAGGTTAAACCCTAATACATTCCCTTTGGGTGGTTCTTAACCGAGACTCCATGCTCGTGACTTGCAACAAACCCTTGATTCATGGTTTATCCGTTCATGTATCCTTAATATCAATGGAACTTGGGTGTTGATAAGGTGTAAACCATAATCCACCAAAATGGATGATTGATATTAAGGATGACATGATCCATCCCATGACCTTTGTTTGGTGTGCTTTGCTTGATCCTTGAGTGTGATTGTTGCATCCATGCATTCATGCACCCATTTGCATCCGTATCATCAATAATAAGAAAATTTTCAAGGAACTTAAGAGGTTTATTTGCAAATTTTCAGACATGGAAAGACAAAGAAGGAATACAAAGAAGTACAGTTTCAGACAACCTGACTTGAAAGAGTTAAGGAATTTGACATCCTATGTACTAGATCACTTGGGTTTCAAGGCTCGTTTTGGAAAGCTTCTTTCTCTTCTGACTATTGAAGTGGACGAAGGATTGATGAGTGTATTGGTGCAGTTTTATGATCCCTTGTACCGTTGCTTCACTTTTCCGGATTTCTAGCTTTTGCCTACGCTTGAGGAGTATGCCTACCTTGTGGGTATACCTATTCTAGACCAGATGTCGTTAAGTGGCTTAGAGAGTGTTCCTACTTCTCAAGAGATAGCAAACATGTTGCATATAGATGAATCTCTGGTTGGTGCTCATATGACTACCTGTAAGACCCCAATTTTTGCCCTAAGATCCCTCATGGCATCACAACATTGCATTTGCAAAGCCTCAAGGATCATGAGCATCTGGGTTCCCTTTTGCCTTTGGGTGGGACCTCTTGTGAGTGGTTTGAGATCACCAAGCATGTTTGAATTGTATATAATTGATTTTCTCATTTTATTTACTAACCAAAAGCACAAAAATATGTCACTAACATCTTTTGTTTGTAGCTTGAACAATCACAAGCTCTAGAAGCTTCTAGGAGATCCTTTGTGCAATGATAAAGTCAAGAGAAGATGAAAGCAAACATGGAAATGGATCCCAAATCTCTCATCCATAAAATATGCCTCCCTAGTATCTCAATTCATCATTTTGATCAAAGCAAGTCAAGGGGTTTGAGGTTTGTCTTCCAAGGAAATCCTAATTCATCTGATCATCAACAATGCCTTGCTCATGAAGCAACCTTAGCCCATGGTCAAATACAATCAAGGGAAGTTCTTTAATCCACTATTCCATGCATATTTGAACTTATTTGAGTTCCCTCAATAATCAATTCATCAAGATTTGAGGCATGGATTTGAGAAGTTGGTCAGTCAATTCATCTTACTATTTTGAAATGCACTAAGACCTAACTTTTTATGTGTTGGTCAAATGGAGATGATCCACAGAGCATAAATGTTATTAAGGACAATATGAAAAACTTTCGTGTTCATCAAAAATTGATTTATGTCTTGGAAGATCATCATCCATTCCAAGACATTATAGGTCATTTTGACTGAAACCCTAATCTTGGGTCAACTTCCCAAGAACATAACTCATTCATTGTTTATGATTTTAAGGTGGAACCAAATGCTTTGGAAAGCTTATTGTGTCTAATTCAAATGTTATATTGAGCAAAATTTCAAAATCTCAAAAGAAATACATGTGATAATGCAAAACATTATAGGTCATTTTGGACCAAAGTCATTGAAATGGAAAAAAGTCCAACTTCAAGTGCCCATAACTTCTTCATCAAAAATCCAAATGATGCAAAATTTAAGTCCAAATTGATTTCTTTGAAAAGATATACAACTTTGATATTGGAGGTTTTTCCATTTGGAGCTTGCATCATCAAAAGAGAAGGGCTTGAAGTTGGTTCATTTTGACAAAATTCTCAAAAGCATATTTTATGCATTGAACTTCATGGCCTGTTTTCATAAATTTCCACACTCCAAATGAGTTTTTTTTCAACATAACTTTTGTTCCTTATGTCAAGACCTTTGGATTTTGCAAAGGGGACTTTGGAATACTTGAAGTTTTATGACCAATTATGCATTTCATGATAAATCTCCATGCACAAGCCATTGCAACTCAGAGTGCACGTCCATTTCAATTTGGTATGATATCAGCTTGCATTTGCACTTGATTTTGGGCCTCACATGCGCCTGTACAGGCCCATGCATGGAGGACCCAACTTCATGCACACACGAGTTCTTCACTTGCTTGCATCCATCTCAGCTATAAATACATGCCTTGCCTCATTCAAATATGATCCTTGAATCAACCTGAAGCTCTGCAGAAATTATTCCAAGCCATACTTAAAGGGATTTTCACTTTCTTCCTAAAAATTCAGATCTGAATTTCAACTACCTTGGTTGATTTCCAGACCTATAATTCCTTGACCTCATCTCCTCTCCATCTCCAGAGCAAGCTGCAAGCAAGAGTGTTGAAGGATCGTGCTCCATAGATCTGCATTTAGAAGGTTGATGTTCAAACTTTTTTCCATCGAAACTCCCTAATTATTGCTTGTTCCTTGTGTCTCTATGCTTGGCTGAAGTCCTCTCAACATAGGCAACTTGTTTGTGACCTTAATTTTGCAAATCCATGAACTTCAGTATGAACACCATGATTTTCTCTCTCTGATTTCTCGCTTTATGAGGATCTAGAGGAGAAACCAATGGTACAGGGGTGATGTACATCACCCCAACTTTCCAATGATATGAGGATTGTCCCTTTTGGTTGAGATTTTATGACTTGCAACTTTGGCCGGAAAATGCAAGCTCACCGGAGAAGACGGTGGCGCTGGCCACCGTCTCATTGCCAGATCAATCATGAGCCATTGGATGCATTTTCCAGTTTATATCATAGCCTTTAGATCTATTGACTTTATTTAATTCCTTGTGTTTCTCATTGACCTTGGACTATGGTGCACGCGCAGCTCATGACCATTAGATCCTCCACGTCAATTAATGAGGATCCATCCAACGCTTCCTGATTTTTGCTATTTTCTTATTTCTGATTTTATTTTCTTTATTTCCTTTTATTTCAAAAATTCATATCTCTTTTATTATTGGTCCAAAAAATATGGGACCAATTGTATTATTTCTCTTTTAAATTCTAGTTTCTAAAAATGATTTTTAATATTTTTTATTTTATCATTTGCTATTTTTTAATAATTTTCTCTTTTATGGTCATTTTTAATTCATTTTAAATAGTTTTTGATATTCAAAATATACAAAAATATTTTCTTAACCTATTTGAATAATGATGGATCTATGAAAAATATTCTCATCAATTTATTAATTGATTTGAGATTTATTTGAGATTTTAGTTCAATTAGGTTATTTTTTCCTCATTTTTAATTGATTAAAAATAGTTTCTGACTTTTAAAAATGCTGAATTTTTTTTGTCAAACTTTGTTTGACCTTGTTGAACTTGGGATAATTCACTTGGACTTTTCAAAGTTGATTTGAAGTGATCTTGAAGTTTGACCTTTCTTTAATATTTTACTTCAAGTTTATTCTCAAATATTAAAAATGCCAAAAATATTTTGTTTATTTCTTGACTTCCAATCTTCATCTCATTTCTGATTTTTATGGTTTGACCTTGATCTTCCCTATCTTTGGTCAACCTTTATGGATTGGTACATTCCTTTTCATTTGATGCACTTTATCTTCTTCATTTCCATTATCCATCTTCTCCTTCTTCTTTTCTTTTTTTTGATCAATGAGTTAAAGGTTGATAAGTTAGCATTGATTAGGGAGGTTTAATCTTCCTTGATTCAAAGCTAATTCATCTTGATCAAATGATCAAGTGAATGACTTTGCATTAAGGATAGATTGCTTCCTAAATCATGCAAAGGACTTAAACCAATACAAGATCATTTCTCTTCCTCTTTTTGGCATGGCAAGTTGTTGGAACTTGGTTCACTAATCAAGACTTCTAACTTATGTTGTTGCCTACATTATTATTGACCGACCTCAGATAGTTGTGGCTTCTACATAAGTCCAATTACGATTGCTTAACATAGCGCTAAATTTGCCTTAGGGCACACTAACTACTAACATTAACCATTAACCATTAACCTTTACTTCTTGCACTTTACTTTTATGCAATTTACTATTCTTGTACATATTATTCATTTGCTTTTTCCTTTGCTCATTTGGGCACATGTTTATGTTAATGCAATTTGCCTTTTGCTCATTTGAGCACATATTTGTGTATATATCATGGTGCTTGTGTTTTGTTTTTGATTGTTGTGGACCAAATGCAAAGAAATGGACAAATGGACTTAGACTTTAGGACTTTCCCTATGAAAACTTGGAGTCAAAGAGCAACTAGGCATTGGGCCTTTAGATTGCTATAAAAGTCAAAGAGCAACTAGGCATTGGGCCTTTAGAATGCTATAAATGTTGAAGAGAACTTTGAAAGGACCAAACTCTAAAACTCCTTCTTGTTCATTCTTGATTGTTTGATGGAACTTTTTAATGTGTGTGTTCTTGTGCTAGGGATTCCAACATTGAGCCTAAGTGAGGAACCATTGCCATGAGCTTCTAAGAGAGAGCGATCTAAGAGCCATTAAGGAACTTTCCAAGAGCTAAATTGATTGTTGACTGCTTGAGCTTACTATTATTCTGCTTGCATATTCCAAAGGATGGGGCTACTTAGATCATCAATATGATCTCAAGAGAGGAACTCCATTTGTGGTCTTGTTCTCTTATCCCTTACCTATTGTATGATTAGGACTTTAGCCATTCTTCTTCTTCTTCCCTCCACTCTAACCCAAGCCAAAACGTTTGTGCAAACATTAACACTTTTTTTCAAACATTAGAAACCTAAGCCTTATGCTTTTGATTTTCAAACATTCTTTTCATAACACTTATTTTGAATTGAACTTCTAAGTCAATTTTGACCATATTTTATATATACTTTTGATTGATAAATATAACCCATTCAAATGTCTTTTTGTGGTTTCAATGGCCACTTTCTTAAGCAAATTTTTCATAACCTTTAGTTATTAGGTTTGAGTTATCCTTGAGGTAGATGTAATACTCACCTATATCCTTAGTGATGGACAATGAGCCTTCCATGCTTATTATAGGGTTAACCTCTCACTAGCATGTTGAAGCTATCCTCACATGGTGGATTTGTGGTTTTAGGTTGAGTTTTCTCCCTTGGATAATGTCGCAACCTGAAAAAAGGAAATGCGAAAAAACAACCGGCGAAAAAGAAATGACAGAAGAGTCGCCACCGTGCGTTATTTATCCCAAAGGAGGGAAAGGAAACACTCAAAGTAAACCTAGAGAAAGGAAAGGAAAAGACAATGTCACGCAACCAAATCTTAGGTTCGGGAGTCGATTATGCGAAGGGAATGTATTAGCACCCCTACACATTCGTAGTACTCTACGGGATCCACTCTTGTTGTTCTTGTCTAAAGGGTGTGGGTTTATCTAATGCACTATTTACTAAAAGAGGGGTCAAAAGAAAATGACTCGCACGGAGGTCGCATCCACTGCATACGTATCTCATCTGAATATGAGAATCAGAGTCTTCGTAGCTCGGCTACCTATGGGTTAAAGAGGAGTTTGCTCGCTAAGGCATCGCGTCTTATGCCTACGTATCTCATTTGGAATGAGAATCAGAGCAAACCGTAGTTCGGCTACCTACGGGTTAAGGGTTGTGTTTTTGGGTGAATAACGTTACTGCGCAATCTACCGGATGCTCGACCTTTGGAGACTTACTCACCTGTAGTAGAAGGAGTTAACTTGTTCTTAGGAGAAGAAAAATCAATGAGTTTTTTTGTGTTTTAGGAATGCTCATGCAAAAAGGAAGTCCTAGATGAAGGAACAGTGTTGCCTTAATTGACATGCAAACGAGAGACTATATGAAGCCTAGCAATCCTATGGGGAGATGATCACACCATACAAAACAAACATGCATAAAGTAAAATGCCAACAAGGGGGCTCAAACATACATGGGTAGGGCTTCAGTCAAGAGGGGTCATATCAACCTCGACAAACAAGCCATGGAAAGGTAATCAAACGGGATCTTAACCACTGACATTGAACGTCAGGGTGAGCAGATCAAAAGGGTAATGAGGATAAGACCTCATAGCTCTTAACCCTGGACAGGGTGAGCTCATGACAAAGCGTGGGGGTTCAGAAAGGTGGAACCCTCTCCACTGACTGACCGGACAAAAGATCTTGGGCTTTTGCTCTAAAGCATCGACACGTAGTGTGAGCTTAAAGAATGACACATTGAATAACGGGGGATTGACTACTAATCCCTTTTATCCGTCAATTGCCTCTTTATGGAGGTCTTTAGCACTGGTGCCTCTTCTTGGAGGTCTTTGGGCACAAAAGTAAGCACACAAAAACATTGCCTCCTATCGAGGTCTTCCAGCTAAGAAAGCGGTAAAATGCTGGAAAGATGAAAAAGGGATCAAGAGAACTACCACACGGATAAAGATCCGAAGTAACAGCAACTAAAAAAATAAGAAACCCAGAGATCTCTCAAGCTAGCACGATCAAAGAAAACAAGTCAGCAAGGCAATCAGAATAAATATCCAAATGGTATCCCACAAATAAAGGGGAATACCAAGCAAGCTATCTCTTCAAGAGTCATGTGAGCCCTCACAAAAACTCAACAAACAGGTTAGAGAAACAAGATGGGGTGCAATCAAGAGTTGCACCAAATAAGAATCAAAATGTAACCACATGAATCATGCCATTAAAGTTCACAAAAAGAGCTCACAAAAAAGCAACCAAGGGTAGGAGGCCTAAACCTCTTGTCAAACAAATGCATCAAAAGGGTATCAAAGCTCAAAGTCAGGGGGTAAGGATCCACACATCAAGCCTTGACATACATACTAAAACATGTGCCCGGACGTAATAGGAAGCGTGTCATAGCGAACACAAAACATATTGGAGAGCAAACAGAAAAAGCAGCTACTGTCGCGATCGCTACTGTTTCGCCTAGCGAAGTCTTAGTGAAGCTTCGCTGCAGGGTCGCCTAGCGATGGGCTAGCGAATTCCTGCGGGTTCTGGATTCTCCATTGAGAATAATACGATTTCAGGGACCCCAAACCTTACGGTATCCATCTCATAAATTAAATGGTCAAACATTCAAGGCATTATTCTACACATTTATGCATATCTAAACTCACATGCAAAACCTAATGATACCCACTCTTCTCAATCTACCATAATACTTCATACATTTAGAAATTTCAAATTGAAATCATAAAATAATGGGAATAAGGCAAACCTGATTGGAGAGATCGAATGAAATTGAATTGCGCGATTGGGTTTGCAGAGCAATCTTAGGGTTTATATGAGAGGGAATTGGTTCTTTGCAGATGAGTTCCCTTCAGTGTCCGGAGGCTGCTCTAAATCCTGTTAGCTTTTCTCCTTCCTTCTAGTCTGCTGGTCTTTTCTGGGAGATGGAAGTCTAGAATTTATTACCTGATTTTCGTGGCTTTGTGAGCTCAAATGAGAGAGGTCCAAGTCCAATATTTTTCTATTGTATTTTGAAAACGCGTGAGCTTCGCCTAGTGAAGAACTTGCTCGCCTAGCGAGCATGACAGTTGTAAGACCCCAATTTTTTCCCTAAGATCCCTCATGGCATCATATCATATCATGTCATTGCCTCAAGGATCATTGTGCACCTTTGCTTGCCTCCTAATGGGTGGGTATCTTTTGAGTGTGGTTCTTGATCACCAAGCATGTATTGCATTTGTATATCATTGCTTTTCATTTGTTTACTAACCAAAAGTACAAAAATATTGTCATCTAACCTTGTTACTTGCAGATGAAGCAAAGTAGGTCAAAACAGTCAAATCAGTCATTGAGCAATAGATGGTGGCCATTCTTGAAGAATTTGGGCACCATGATTATTCATAAGAGATTCATATGAGTTATGGTATCATTTGGTTTCAAGATCTCAAGAGAAAGAGGCTTGAAAGTCATCAGAACATGGCTCAGTCAACCAAAACCCTAGCAAAGTCAACTGTGGTCAACTGTACATTTAATCAGGGATTTGAAGGTGTGAGATGGTTGGAAAGGTCTCATTCATGTCCATACAAGCCTCAATTGACATTTCAAACATCCACAGTCAAGGATTTGAGGTCATACAAAAAGTTTCCCAAAATAGTAAGGACTTGTAATTTTCAGCTGCCCAAAATGGAAAGTCCTTCTCCTCAAGATTACATGTCCAAGAAAGCTTCAAATCAAATTTTGTCCAACATGAAAGTTGAAGATCTTGCTCTTGCCTTTCCAAAAAGTCCAAGAACACTCATTTCTCATTTATGGTTGGCAAGTTATGATCAAATCATTTTCAAGAATTTTGGAATTTCAAGGAGGCATAACTTTCAAACCATTTGGCCAATTTGGGTGATTCTTTTTTGAGCAAATCCCATTTGACATGTACTATCATGATCCATCATTACATTTCATCAAAAAGCATCACATAAAAAGGTCATTTTTCAAGTGAACCAATTAAATTTTGGTGGGAAAAATAGTGATTTTCAAAAATACATGGAATTTTCATGCCAAGCCAATTCAAATTGCTTCTAAACATGATTTGTGACTTGCTTAAACTGGTTGTGCACTGTTCCATTGGTTCAAATTGAGAAAGGGCAATTTTGCCAAATTTCATAACAAGCTTCATCCACTAATCCATTCCAATTGTGCTAATCATGATTAAGAAGGTGGATTAACAGGACTATAAGAGCTTAATTGTAACAGAAATTCGAGATCCACAATCATTTTCTCAGATCCAAAGCAAAAATTTCCAAAATTCTCTCAACTTTTCTCACACTTTTTCACTTTGATTCACCAAATTTCATTGTGCTTCGTGCTTGTTCTTGCATTGTTCATCATTGGCAGGGGAAATTGAACATCTGTTTGAAGCTAACAGTGGAAGATCTTGGCAAAATCGCGGCTGTTAAACATCTTGCTCATCCATGGCATCTTGAAGTTTCTCCATCATCAAGCATTTCTGAGCTAAACTACCACTTCTATTCATCTTCCTAAGCATCATAGGCTACCTGTTTCTGCGATTGGTGGTTTGAAAAGCACAAGAACACGAACTGCACCTTCAAGAGGTATGAATCCAAATCCTTCGATTCTTGAAACTGGCATGTGGTTTAGGTAGATCTTGCAACATAGAATACACTGAAACTTGAATCGTGCTAATCCATTAAGTATTGATGAAGAAATCTTGATTTTAAGTTTGGACATCAAAACTTCTTTTGATCGAACCTTTTGCTATGCTTAGAATTAGAACAGATCATGATTATATTGTTGATCCTTGTTGAAAGACGAATCGATCCATGTATGATTTGCCAATTTCTGTGAGATTTTGTTCATATGGATGATGAACATCAAGAACACGTTGAATGCGTTTGATTTTCGTTCCAGATCGCGTTCAGATCTTTGTTGCCTTGCCTTGTGTTTAAATTCATGTTTCCCGCGCCCCTTGGCCAATTGAGCGTTGCCACCTCACTAAATGAAACACAGCGTTTCATTTAGTGAGCGTCTAAATTACAACAATGCCACTGCCTCCATTTAAACTCATTTTAATTGACAAATGTTTATTTCATTTTCATCATTAACTTCAAAAATTCATAAATAATTCTTGGATGATCCAAATTGTGTGGGGATTTTTGCATCCATCTCTATTTTTCATCTAGTTTTTTATAGGTATGATAACACAAGTTGTGCACGGCTGGTTTTTATTTTGGTCTAGTGTCTTTGTTCATGTATGTTTCTTGCATATGTTTTGCCATTTCATTCATGAAATCTTGATGCTTGCTCCAAAATGCTTGAAATTTTACATGCATGATCTAGACTCATTCCTGGTGATTTTGGTATATGGTTGCTAATTTTGCATTTCTGGATTGAGAGATATGATGTGGTCTTCATGAGTGTGACAATGTATGTCACACTAGGTTTTGTCCAACTTATTGAATTTTGTTTCCATGTTTATGCTATGCCAATTGCTCTGAATTTTTGCATGTGATTACTTCTGTATGTCTAGTACGAGCATGATTTTTTGTAGATTTCCTATTTGATTGGGATTTTCTTTGCTGTTTAGTCATTTTTGAACTTTTGTGGAGTGTTAAACTTACATGACTTGTGAAATTCTCATGCCTTATCATATGAAGCTGAAATTTTGTGGATTGGTTCTTAACATGTTAAGTTTCATTTTGACTTTGGAGTGGTTCATTTATCTTATGCCATTTCTGTTTTACACTGGCCTAAAGTTGATAATTGATTTGTGGTCTTGTATGAGCTTGTATGAACATGCTGTGACTTGTTGATTTTAATTGATTGGCTTCCATTTATCCAAATGACATGAATTTTGGTGTGTTGATCATTGAATGTGTTCTGTTTAAGCTTGAATTTTCTGGGAATTTATTGAGCTATTTTGATTTTGGTTTGATTGTGATCCTGCTGTTTGCTCCAATGTGATTCCAAAATGCATAGTTTGACATGTTTAGCTTATGAAATGGATTTGGTGCATAGTTTTGATGTGGGACCAACTGGAAGTTGTTCTTATTTGATAAATCTTGATTTTGATCAATTTTCACTTGCTGTTTTGAATTTTTCACCTCCTTTTGACCCTAGGCTTGTCCTAGTGGTCTTGCTTCTCACATTTGAGTTGTTTTTTCAGGTTAAAGAAGCAATTGCTTCAAGGAGTTTAATTCAAGTTGATTGAGTTTGGTTTACTTGATTGTTATGAACTAACTTGGTTTGTTTTGTAGGATGCTAACTCATTTGCTTTGAGTTTGTGCTTTGCACATGTGATTGATTGTGTTGTCTGTTGGTTCTTATCTTGTCTGTTTTGACTTTGCGATTGGTATACTGATTATATTTGATTGATTTCAGGTACCATAGTCGCTTTAGTTCCTTTGAGAACTTGCTATTGCTTTGCTTTGCTTAAGCATTGAGTTAGACTCTCTTGTCTCC
Organism: Lathyrus oleraceus; assembly: GCF_024323335.1. Lineage (NCBI taxonomy): Eukaryota > Viridiplantae > Streptophyta > Magnoliopsida > Fabales > Fabaceae > Lathyrus > Lathyrus oleraceus. The sequence continues at coordinate 12,950,299 of NC_066583.1, read as the reverse complement.
ATGTAGTCTGGAAGACCTGGCTTGTTATTTAGCCAGGCACCTGTCTGAAGTCCTCCTTAAGAGGCAATGTTTGTGATTGTGTAACTTTGTCCCCAAGCAGGTAAAGACCTCATGTGAGGCAATTGGTAGACAAAAGAGATATGTAGCCTATCTCCTACTATTCTGTGAGTCACTCACCTTGCTCATACCACATGTGTTGATGCATAGTGAGTAAAAACCCAAGATCTATCGAGTCCTTAAATTATGGAGAGAGTTCCATCTTTCTGAACTCTCACACCTTCTGATATTCAATGCTCTCCTTGACCAGGGATAAGAGTGATGAGACACACCCCTCATATCCTTTCATCTGCTTCACCTTGGCTCTCAATGTCAAGGTTAAGAGCACCATTTACCCTATTCCAGTTGACTTTTAAGTCTAACCCCTTGATTGAGCCTAATTGTTTGGTTATAGTGAGTGCTGGATGACTTTGTTGATTGATTGCTTGTTGCATTTGTACATGCTTGCTTGCCTTGGTGCACTTATCATCATTGATTGTTCATTATTGCATGATCATCATTGCATATCTTTGTGATCCATGTTTGGTTTACCCATTGAGGACAACTGTAAGTCCATTAATTGGCCATTGTTCCTATGATTTGGAAGGGATAGAGTGTAAGACCATCTCACTTGGTCACTCATGTCCATTGCTTAAATGCTTGTTTGTTCGTTGTATGTGAGGATGCAATTATAAGACCATGTTGTTGGCATTTGTATTCCTATGATCACCCTTTGGAGGTTGGTATAAGTCCAGATAGATTGGCATCTGACATCCGCTTTGTGGCTTTGAGAGCCAAGGACAAAGCCACAAAACATTTGAATGTGTGAAGTTAATTGGTTATGAGTACCCATTTATTGGTATCCGATATCCGCTTTTGCTTTGTGAGATTGGTATAAGACCATTGATGGCATCCGATATCATTGTTTTGTTTTAGGAGATTGGTGTAAACCCATTTATTGGTATCCGATATCCGCTTTTGTGTGTGAGATTGGTATAAGTCCATTGATGGCATCCGGTATCACCTTGCTTTTATTTGCTTACTTGCATTGTTGCCCATTCCTAAGGACACACTTGAATCATCTGCTATATGATTTCAAGAGGTGAACCTTCCTAAGAAGTTTTACATTCCATCATCCATACCCTCTTTGTCCTAAACCTTTTCACACTTTGCTTTCAAAATTTTTTGACTTGTTGTGCAAACATCTTCATGTCTTTTCAAATTAGAAACCTGGACCATAAGTCCTTGACTTTTCAAACTCCATTTCATAACACTTCTTTGAATCAATCTTAATCATACCTCGACCATATTTTTTGAATACTCATAACCAATTAACTTCACACATTCAAATGTTTTGTGGCTTTGTCCACTGTTAATATGTTTTCATACATTAGCCATAGGTTTCAATTACCATAGCGGTTGATGTAAATCTTACCTTATCCTTAGTGAGTCGATTGTAAGACTTCCGTACTGAAAACAGGGTTAACCCCTCTAGTACGTCGAAGCCGTCCTCGCATGGTGGATTGTTGATTCGGGTTGAGTTTTCTCCCATTGGTAATGAAAAGCCTTAATGCTTGTGTTTTAAAATGAACTCACTAATTTTTGGAAATCTTTTAGCCGAACTACGGCGTTTTGATCCTTACCTTTGATGGAAGGTACGTAGGCAACGGGTTCATCCGTTCGAACACAAAAATAATAAAATTGTACATTCTTTTCTCATCATCCCATTCATGTTTGCACAATATGTCAAAAAACAAATAAACATTTTTATACAACAAGTGTGAAAAGGGCTCCCTAGGAGTACCTAGGACGTGATGGGTGCTTAACACCTTCCCAATGCGTAATTTACCCTTACCCAGACTCTCTGATCTTTTTATTGGTTTTCTACGTGTAAAACTTCTTAGGTTTTTGTTCGCTTTTTAACCAGTCCTTAGGATAAATAAAAGTGCGGTGGCGACTCGATTCTTTGTATACTTTGCTTATGGTTTAATCAATAAATCATATAGCGACGAATACACCGCTACAACAGTTCAGATTCGCTAAGCGAACCATGTTGCTCGCCTAGCGAGCATGACAGCTCAGGCTCTTCTCTTTGCTCCTTCAAGATTAGCGTTTTGACTGATGAATAGACCCCATTTGAACATGTTGGAAGTATCTCAAGCCATTTCCTTGTGTTGACTGACCATCTAAATAGAACCCACGCAGTGTCTTGGATGATATTCAAGCTTCTTGGAGCTAATTCTGATTGACATGATGAAATGCAATATGAAATGTTAAATGACCTAAAAAAATGAATGCATGAATGAGGGGGTAAATTTTGGGGTATTACAGCTGCCCCTATTCAATCAACTGGAGACCCGAAAAGAAGATAGCAGCGGCTTTCGCACTTTCGAGGTATTAAGGGATTGAATATAATAGACCTGAAAATTTACACTGAAGTGAATTAACAATGCCTGTCAGAATCGACAAAGAGGTGGTCTTGAAAGAAGAATCCGTCTGGTACGGTGAGAGTCGGTCTGAATACCGAAAAAGAATGTTAACCTGGATACCAAAATAAAGGGTAACATAGAAATAACCATGGCCTGAATGCCGCTCATCAGTCTGAATACTAGAAATGACTTCGATCTGAACATCGGAAATTTGGCCTGAATGCCACTTCGGTCTGAATACCGGAAAAAATGGCCTGAATGCCACAAGTTGCATCGACCTGAACTTCGGAAACTTCTTCGATCTGAACATCGGAAAAACTGGCCTGGATGCCACTTCGGTCTGGATACCGGAAACCTGGCCTGAATGCCACTTCGTTCTGATTACCGGAAAATTGGCCTGAATGCCACAAGTTGCATCGACCTGAATGTCGGAAACTTCTTCGATCTGAACATCGGAAAATTGGCCTGAATGCCACTTCGGTCTGAATACCGGAAAACTGGCCTGAATGCCACAAGTTGCATCGACCTGAATGTCGGAAACTTCTTCGATCTGAACATCGGAAAATTGGCCTGAATGCCACTTCGGTCTGAATACCGGAAAACTGGCCTGAATGCCGCAAGTTGCGTCGACCTGAACGTCAGAAACTTCTTCGATTTGAACATTGGAAAACTGGCATGAATGCCACTTCGGTCTGAATACCGGAAAACTGGCCTGAATGCCACAAGTTGCATCGACATGAATGTCGGAAACTTCTTCGATCTGAATACCGGAAAATTGGCCTGAATGCCACTTCGGTCTGAATACCGGAAAATTGGCATGAATGCCACTTCGGTCTGAATACCGGAAAACTAGCCTGAATGCCACTTCGGTCTGAATACCGGAAAACTGGCCTGAATGCCACTTCGGTCTGAATACCGGAAAACTGGCCTGAATGCCACTTCGGTTTGAATACCGGGAAATTGGCCTGAATGCCACAAGTTCCGTCGACCTGAACGTCGGAAACTTCTTCGATCTGAACATCGGAAGAATTGGCCTGATTGCCACTTCGGTCTGAATACCGGAAAACTGGCTTGAATGCCACTTCGGTCTGAATACCGGGAAAGTTGGCCTGAATGCCACTTCGGTCTGAATACCGGGAAAATTGGCTTGAATGCCACTTCGGTCTGAATACCGTGAAAATGATAATTGAGGCGGCGCGTGAGTCAACGACCTATGCTAGGGATAATAAGTCATGAGCAACCCTTAGTCTGAGTATTGGAAACAACTTCTAGCTTATCACTTGGGATACCGAGAATGCCTTATGCTTCACATGCGTATGTTTGAATTTTTCAATGGCCTAATGCTCCATGAAAATGGAAATGCTACGCAATTTGGGATGATGCAATGCAATATGATTCTACATGCAGGGATTCAAAATGCTGGGGAGAATGCCAAGCCGAGGCAAGGAATTCTACTGGGGAGATGATCACCATCTTCTAGACCCTGGCAAGGCTGCTGGAGATGCACAGCACAAAGAACTCTGTGGGGAAATGACCCGCCACACGGTGTTATGACAAATACAACATACCGAGGCTCTGACTGAGGAGAGAACGGCATTGAAAACTTGTTGTTGAGGAAAGCGACAGTGGTTCTGGCAACCATAATCTGCGAGAGAGACGACTCAGTGGGGGAAGCAAACACCGCTACGATACCGAGATTCTGCTTCAAGGAAAGAGACCATCGATCTAGCATCGAGATCATCGATCTGGCATCGAACTCTGAGGAGCAGCCGCTTCTGCTGGGGAGATACAGTCTGTCACTGTCAACCCCGCTGAGGATATATAGTCTGATACTGTTAACTCTACTGGGGAATGTATAATCTGAAACAAATGCTTGGGGAAACACAATAGTGAGACCCTGCTGGGAATTGAAGATTCCAACGCTCGGACCCGCTCTGTAGGGATAAGATACCAAATTCCAACCGTTGAAGAAAAACATATGCGATCATCTACTGGGTGCCTTAAGGAAATGCCCTGAGTGTACCTGTTCTGAATAGAAGATCCAAAGCACTTAAAATTTACAGCAATTTTAAATGTTTATTAAGCATGTACCTGTAAAGCTCTTATGTTTCATGATGCAATGTTTATCAAAAATTCGGACGTCATTTTTGTAAACAAAACGGTAAAATGAAAATGAACACAGAGATGTACTGAATAACATGATTTTATTGATCGAATGGCCTCTGAATAGGCATTTACATCAGGAAGCAATCCCTGGAAAGAGGTAATCGCACAAAAGATAAAAAACAGAAATTAATCTAATGGCAATGTGAAATGGATTTCTATCGAGTTCCAATTCTGCTATGACTCGCTCGTCTTCAAGATCCTCCAGATGATCAGCTTTCTAAAAAGAGTGATTGGACTGTTTCCTATCCTTCGGAAGTTTTCAGTTATCGACACGAGATGAGATTCAGAACCACTTAGAATGCAGTCATTCGCTTAATCCCTAACTTTTGCCTGGATCGCCCTTTTCGGGTTTTCAATCGACCGTGATACCCATTTTTGCCTAAGTTGCCCTTTCAGGTTTTCAACTTACCGGGTGTACAATCTTTTCATTTTTAATCCCTAATTTTTGCCCGAACCTTTTCATTTTCTTGGTTCGTCGGGATGCCCATTTTTTGCCTGGACTATTCTTTTTATTGTCCAGCGGGTCTATTTTATGCAAAGTATTTTTTATCTGCGCCTGAGTTCACAGGGGAAGTGAAGTTTTCACCATCCATAGTTGCAAGCATTAAGGCCCCACCATCGAAAACCTTGGTGACAATATACGGTCCATCATAGTTAGGAGTCCACTTTCCCCTGTGATCTGTCTGAGGAGGAAGGATCCTTTTCAACACTAAATCTCCGACTTGGAAACACCGAGGACACACTCTCCGATCAAAGGCTCTCTTCATCCGACTCTGATACAATTGCCCATGACAAATGGCTGCCATTCGCTTCTCTTCGATAAGACTCAACTCATTGAACCTTGTTCGAATCCATTCAGCTTCGTCCAACTTGACATCCAACAGGACTCTTAGTGAAGGAATCTCCACTTCAACAGGTAGGACTGCTTCCATACCATACACAAGGGAGTAAGGGGTTTCCCCGGTCGATGTACGTACTGAAGTACGGTACCCATGCAGGGCGAAGGGTAGCATCTCATGCCAATCTCTGTACGTGACGACCATCTTCTGCACAATCTTCTTTATGTTCTTATTTGCTGCCTCAACAGCGTCGTTCATCTTAGGGCGATAAGGGGAAGAATTGTGATGCTGAATGTTGAAGTTCTGGCACAACTCCTTCATCATTTTGTTATTGAGATTAAAACCATTATCAATAATGATTCTTTCGGGAATCCCATAGCGACAAATGATTTCTTTTTTAATGAATCGGGCGACCACATGTCTGGTGACCTTCGCAAATGACGCGACTTCGACCCACTTGGTAAAATAGTCGATGGCAACAAGGATGAAGCGATGCCTATTGGAGGCAGTCGGCTCAATCCTTCCGATCATATCAATGCCCCACATAGAAAAAGGCCACGGCGAAGACATCACATTCAGAGGATTCGGCGGCACATGCACCTTATCATCATAAATCTGGCATTTATGACACTTCCGAGCATATTTGAAACAATCAGATTCCATGGTCATCGAATAATAACCCGCTCTCAACAATTTCTTAGCCATTGCATGTCCGCCGGCATGAGTACCGAAGGAGCCTTCATGAGCTTCTTGCATTAACATGTCTACTTCGTGTATATCCACGTATCTGAGCAAAACCATGTCGAAGTTCCTCTTATACAGCACATCATCTTTGTTCAAGAAGAAACTGCCTGCCAATCTTCTCAAGGTCTTTCTGTCATTGTTGGATGCCCCTGCAGGGTACTCTCGATTCTTCAGAAAGCACTTGATGTCGTGATACCAGGGCTTGTCGTCAACTACCAGTTCAGCAGCAAACACATACGCGGCCCTGCCAAGGCGCATAACATCAATCCTAGGAACATAGTTCCACCTAGTCACCTTGATCATGGAGGATAGAGTAGCAAGAGCATCTGCCATCTGGTTTTCGTCACGAGGTATATGATGTAGCTTTACTATTGTGAAGAAAGTCAACAGTCTTCTCGTGTAATCTCTATAGGGGACCAGAGTAGGCTGGAGAGTATTCCAATCACCATTTACTTGATTAATCACTAGAGCTGAATCTCCGAAGATGTCCAAAGTCTTGATTCTCAAATCAATGGCTTGCTCAATACCCAAGATGCAGGCTTCATACTCAGCTTCATTATTGGTGCACTCGAAAGTCAGACGAGTGGTGAAAGGCATGTGGGCACCTTTCGGAGTAGTAATGACAGCACCAATTCCACTTCCTCTGGCATTGACGACCCCATCAAACATTAAAGTCCACTTTTCATCTGGATCAGGTCCCTCCTCAACAACTGGCTCTTCGCAGTCTTTCATATTGAGGAACATGATGTCTTCATCTGGAAAATCAAACTTCATCGACTCATAATCATCAATCGGTTGCTGAGCAAGATAGTCTGACAGAATACTCCCCTTGATGGCTTTCTGGGATGTATACTAGATGTCGTACTCTGTCAGTACCATTTGCCAACGAGCAACCCTTCCGGTGAGAGCTGGCTTCTCGAATATATACTTGACTGGATCCATCTTGGAGATCAATAAGGTTGTGTGAGTCAGCATGTATTGTCTCAATGGCTTGGCAGCCCATGCAAGTGCACAACATGTCTTTTCAAGCATCGAGTATCTCGACTCGCAGTCTGTGAATTTTTTACTCAAGTAGTATGTGGCATGCTCTTTCCTACCTGTCTCGTCGTGTTGACCGAGAACACAACCTATCGAATTATCAAGTACCGTCAAATACATAATCAGCGGTCTCCCTGGGACTAGAGGCATAAGGATAGGAGGATTCTGCGAATACTCTTTTATTTTCTCGAAAGCCCTTTGACAATCATCGTTCCACCTGATAGCCTGATCTTTTCTTAGCAACTTGAAAATTGGCTCACACGTGGCTGTTAGGTGAGAGATGAACCTTGCAATGTAGTTCAACCTCCCTAAGAAACCACGGACTTGTTTTTCTGTTCTTGGCTCAGGCATTTCCTGTATCCCTTACACTTTGGCCGGATCCACCTCAATCCCTTTTTCACTAACAATAAAACCCAACAGTTTTCCAGATCTCACCCCGAAAGTACACTTGTTCGGATTAAGCCTTAACTTGAATTTTCTCAAACGCTCAAACAGTTTCTGCAGATTCACCAAATGTTCTTCTTTTGTCTGAGATTTGGCAATCATATCATCAACATAAACCTCGATTTCATGATGAATCATATCATGGAACAGAGTTACCATCGCTCGTTGATATGTTGCCCCAGCATTTTTCAGACCAAGCGACATCACCTTGTAGCAGAAGGTGCCCCATGGGGTTATGAAAGTTGTCTTCTCCATGTCTTCTGGTGCCATCTTGATTTGGTTATAGCCAGAAAAGCCATCCATGAAGGAGAATACCGAGAACTGAGCTATGTTATCCACCAAAACGTCAATGTGAGGTAATGGGAAATCATCTTTAGGGCTAGCTCTGTTCAGATCTCGGTAGTCGACCCACATCCGTACCTTTCCATCCTTCTTAGGTACTGGAACGATGTTTGCAACCCATGGCGGATGATTTGTAACCGCTAGAAACCTTGCATCCAACTGTTTTTGCACTTCTTCCTTTATCTTGACAGCCATCTCTGGTCTTGTTCTTCTGAGCTTCTGCTTGACCGGAGGACAATCCTCTTTGAGAGGCAAACGGTGTACCACAATGTCTGTGTCAAGCCCTGGCATGTCCTGATAAGACCAAGCAAAGATGTCAACATACTCTCTCAGCAATTCAATCAGCCCCTTCTTCACATCATCTTTCAAAGCAGCCCCTATCTTGATCTCTCTCTTGACGTCCTCGGTGCCAAGATTAATCACTTCAACAGACTCTTGATGCGGTTGAATGACCCTTTCCTCTTGTTTTAATAACCTGGAAAGTTCTTCAGGGAGTTCACAGCCTTCATCACCCTCTTCTTCAGCTTGGAAGATTGGATTTTCAAAGTCGAAGCGAGCCATAGCAGAACTGTTATCAATAGGATCCGGTGACGTGCATCTGCATGAGTGATGGTATATGCTTATGAGTGTGAACAAAGAGTAAAAACTAAACAAAACATTGCCAAATATTTTTTGATTTTCGAAAACTGCAAAAATAGAAAGACAGTGAAAAAATATTTGAATGCAAAAAGACGTCCCTTATTTATGATAAAAAATGCAAGCATCCACATAGATGAGCCCTACAATGAGTCGTTACGCCCTGGGCGGAACGTAAGACTTGGATATACATGAATAAACAAAGAAAATTACTCCTCCAGAAAAGTGACTTGGACAATCTCCTCAGAAGACCAATTGTTGATGACTTCACCCGGGATCCTCGGACGTACCCAGTTATCGATGTCGCAATCACTATCCCCATCTTCATTGTTGATTCCTTCGGGTACCATATCGGTGAATTTCTGAGTCATCTACCCTGCTAGTGGAACACCAAACTGTAGGAGAATTTCCATCCAAGGCGCAGCGGAATTTAAAAATTTCTCCATTTAGTGATCCTTACGAATGGGCATGATTAGTGATAGAATTGTTACCTCTTGTGGCGATTCAAACCTTTGGTGCAGATCTCTGATAATGATCAAAACCTTTGATACAGATCCACCGGGCGATCACGAACGTTGAACGATGACAACGTCTCTACTCAGTCCACACGAACGGATTCCTTCAATCGCAGTGCTAGCTGTTATGAATGAAGGCTTTGAGTGAGAGAAAGAGGGAAACAAAATTCCAAGTCTCTACTTGAATTTCTGTCTGAGTGGATTGGAGTGACAATGCTTCTACCCAAGGGGTTCTATTTATAGAACCACTTGTGTGGGCTTCAAGCTAAAAAGCCCACTTAAGTGTATTTTGGCTCATATCTTAAGATATGCCCAAAATCACTTAAGTATTTGGTACCTTACCATATTTCGTCTCCCACTTAAGTGCATCGTACCTTACGGTGTTCCTTAGTTACTCTATCTTTCATCAATCCGTCCTTTGTGTGTGACCCTATAGGTTTTCGCGGTGTTGGCAATTATATTAAATCACGCATTTAACATAATAAACAGTGAGCGGTATCTAGCAACACATCACTGCTACCCAAGTCACGAAAATGTCATGTGATCTGACAAAACCTCCTGTGATAATAATTATGTGTATAATTACCCCTTTGCCCTTATGTCTATATTGAACACAAGGTATAGACCGTGTCACCCTTGTCCAGTTCAATATTGGGGCCATAGACATTTATCCTGTTACGCAGGATTGGCAAATTCCATCTAGGACACTCATGTCCCTCAGCATGCTTCGTGGAGTACCCATCAACTGTCTTTATGGTTATCCAGTTACGGACAACGTTGGATCAGCAGTAAAGCACTCGACTCTACATCTAGGATCCATAGTGGTTTCAGGTCGAAGAGTGGTATACACTATTATCACCATGAGAATAACTTATGACACTTTGCATAACTTTCTATATAGTATTCTCATAGCGGGTCAATCCGGTATAAATATTACTCCTAATATTCATACCTATGTTTAAGACTTGATAACTCTTTATCCATGATCCATGAGATGTGATCATCAGTCTACAAACATAATAGTCTTAATGCTTTAATGTTATCCCACTTCACACTAAAGCTCGACTACGGATACTTTAAGAATAGTGTCCTTATGTTTAATGTGTTCTCATGATTAAGTCACACTTAATACATTAAACGGACTATCTATTCCAGGGACTTTATTAATCAACCATAATAAATAAAATGCCTTTTATTATTAATAAATAATTCGATACAAGTACCAAAAGTATTGGCCTCTAGGGCTTACACCAACAATCTCCCACTAGCACTAGAGCCAATCAGACATACCACGTATGCCCATTGATCTAGTATGGCCATCATGCTTCTGCTGCGCAAGAGGCTTTGTCAGTGGGTCAGCTATATTGTCAAGTGTAGGTACTTTACATATTTTCACATCTCCTCTATCTATTATCTCTCGAATGAGATGATAACGCCTAAGTATGTGTTTGGATCGTTGGTGAGATCTAGGCTCCTTAGCTTGTGCGATAGCACCATTGTTATCACAATAGAGACCAATGGGATCCACAACGCTAGGGACTATGCCAAGTTCACTAATGAACTTCCTGATCCAAAAAGCTTCCTTTGCTGCACTTGAGGCAGCAATATACTTGGCCTCGGTTGTAGAATCAGCAACTATATCTTGGCTTCGAACTTTTCCAGCTCACAGCGCCACCGTTCAAGCAAAACACATAACCAGATTGCGATCTAAAGTCATCCTTATCTGTCTGGAAGCTAGCATCAGTGTAACCAATTACAGCCAACTCTTCCTGACCTCCATATATCAAGAATGATTCCTTAGTCCTTCTCAAGTACTTAAGGATATTCTTAACAGCTACCCAATGGGCATCACCAGGATCAGATTGGTACCTACTCGTTGCACTTAAAGCATACGAGACATCTGGTCGAGTACATAACATGGCATACATGATAGATCCTATTGCAGATGCATATGGAATCTTATTCATGCGTTCCCTTTCCTTCTTAGTTGAAGGGGATTGTGTTTTTGATAGACACAGGCCATGTTGCATAGGTATGAATCCTTTCTTGGAATCATGCATATTAAAGCGTCTCAGCACTTTGTCTATGTATGTACTCTGACTTAGGCCAAGCAGTTTTTGTGATCTATCTCTATAGATTCTGATTCCTAATATATAGGCTGCTTCACCTAGGTCCTTCATAGAAAATCATTTCCCCAACCAAGTCTTTACTTGTTGCAGGGTAGGGACATCGTTTCCAATGAGTAATATGTCATCTACATATAACACCAGGAACACGATCATGCCCCCACTAACCTTCTTGTAGACACAAGGCTCATCTTCGTTCTTGATGAATCCATATTGTTTTACCGTTTCATCAAAACGAAGATTCCAGCTTCTGGAAGCTTGCTTCAATCCATAGATTGATCTTTGTAGCTTACATATCTTATGGGCTTCTTCTGGTATGTCAAATCCTTCAGGTTGTGTCATGTACACATCCTCAAGAAGATTCCCATTAAGGAAAGCAGTTTTGACATCCATCTTCCATATTTCATAATCATGATATGCAGTGATAGCAAGTAAAATCCGAACAGATTTAAGCATTGCAACTGGTGAAAAGGTTTCATCATATTCAACACCATGAATTTGTTTATATCCTTTTGCAACCAGTCTTGCCTTATAGGTATGTACCTTACCATCCATGTCAGTCTTCTTTTTGAAGACCCACTTGCATCCTATAGGATTAACTCCTACAGTAGGCTCTACCAAGTTCCAAACTTGATTCGTGTACATGAAATCTATTTCAGATTTCATGGCCTCTAGCCACTTCTCAGACTCGGGACCAGTTATGGCCTCTTGGTAGGTCACATGCTCATCTTGATCCATGAGTAATACATCACCTTGATCTGTTATGAGATATCCATATCTCTCAGGTAGGTGAAGTATCCTGCCTGACCTACGCTGGTCTTGTTCTACTTGAGCAGGTTGCTCTTGCACAACCATTTGTGTTTCCTGCTCTAATTCCTCCATAGGTGTATCGATGCTTTGTGATTCTTGAATTTCTTCAAGCTCTACTTTCCTCCCACTAGTTCCTTTGGAAATAAAATCCTTTTCTAGGAAAACTCCAGTTCGAGCGACAAACACTTTGCCCTCAGAAGGATTGTAGAAGCAATATCCTCTTGTTTCTTTAGGATATCCCACAAATAAGCATTTGTCAGATTTGGGCTCAAGCTTAGTTGAAATTTGTCGTTTCACATAAACTTCGCAACCCTAAATCTTCATGTAAGACATATGTGGTTTCTCACCACTCCATATCTCATATGGTGTCTGTAGCGGTGTATTCATCACTTTATGATTTATTGATTAAATCAAAAGCAAAGCATACAAAGAATCGAGTCGCCACCGCACTTTTATTTATCCAAAGGAATGGCTAAAAAGTGAACAAAAGCCTAAGAAGTTTTACACATAGAAAACTAATGAAAAGATCAGAGATCGGGGTAAGGGGTAAATTACGCAATGGGAAGGTGTTAGGCACCCAAAACGTCCTAGGTACTCCTAGGGAGCCCTTTTCACACTTGTTGTACGAAATGTTATTTGTTTATGAAATGTTTATTGTGCAAACATGGATGGAAGGGATGAGAAAAGAATATACAAGTTATTATTTTTGTGTTTGAACGGATGAACCCGTTGCCTACGTACCTTTCCATGGAAGGTAAGGATCAAAACGCCGTAGTTCGGCTAAAAGATTTCCAAAATATGAGTGGGTTCATTTTAAACAAAAGCCCTAAGGTCTTTCGTTATCCACGGGAGAAAACTCAACCTTATACAAACAACAAGTCCACCATGTGAGAAAAGCTTCAACTTGCTAGTGAGGGGTTAACCCTATAATAAGCAAGGAAGTCTTACAATTCAATCACTAAAGACAAAAGGTGAGATTAACATCAACCAACTAGGATAAATCAAACCTATGGCTAATGTATGAAAACTTATCAAGAATGGACAAAGCCACAAAACAATTGAATGAGTTGGATTAACCAATTAGAATTTATTCACAAAAGATGGTCAAAGTATGATTAGAATTCAATTCAAAGAAAGTATTAGGAAAATGAAGTGTGAAAAGTCAAAGGCTTAGGGCCTAGGTTTCTAATTTGAAAAGAAATGAAAATGTTTGCACAATAGTTTTCAAGTTTGGATTAACATGCAAAGATGGAGATTTAAGAAACAAAAGGTGGGAGGGTGAGGGAGTGTAAAACTTCTTAGATGTTCACCTCTTGAAATCATATGGAAGATGATTCAAGTGATTCCTTTGGAATAAGCAATGAGCAATAACAAATAAGCAAAACAAATGGATACCGGATGCCAATCACTGGACTTACACCAATCTCACAATCAAAAGTGGATACCGGATACCAATCAATGGATTTACACCAATCTCCTAAAACAAACATGGATATCAGATGCCAATCAACTGGACTTATACTAATCTCCTAAAACAAAACAAAACATGGATATCAGATGCCAATATATGGACTTATGCTAATCTCCACAAATATGATCATAGGAAACAACTGCCAATAAATGGGCTTACAATTGACTCCTCACATACAACAAACAAAACGAATGCAATAAGCAAGAGGAAACAAGTTGCCAATAAATGGTCTTACACTCGACTCCAAGGAAATAGGATGCCAATAAATGGTCTTAGTCCCAACTCCTTCCAGATCATAGGAACAATGGCCAATATATAGACTTACAATTGATTCCTCAATGGACAAACAAAAGTGTCACAAAGATATGAACAATGATCATGCAATTATGTACAATTAATGATGATAAATGCACAAAGGCATGCATAAGCAAATAGGCACAGATGAATCAAGCAATCAGACAAACAAGTCAATTAGCATACACTATATACAATCAATTAGGCTCAAACAAGGTTAGACTTTACAGTCAACTGGAATGGGGTAATGTGAGCTCTTAACCTTAACATTGAGAGTTAAGGTGAAGCAGATGAAAAGGAGATGAGGGGTGTGCCTCATAGCTCTTATCCCTGGCCTGGGAGAGCTTTAAACAATAGAAGGTGTGGGAGTTCAGAAAGTAGGAACTCTTCTCCACAGGTGATTGACTCTATAAGATCTTGGGTTAGTATCCACAATGCATCAACATGTTATGTGAGCAAAGGGATGACACACTGAATAGCAGGAGATGGATTACACATCTCTTTTATCTGCCAATTTCCTCATAAGAGGTCTTTTCCTGCTTAGCACAAAATTAAACACACAAGAACATGGCCTCTTAAGGAGGACTTCAGACAGGTGCCTGCCCAAGTAACACGACAGGTCTTCCAGACTACATGAAGATTAGAGGTTATACCTAAGTGGTTAAGCAACCAAGCAAAAGCAAGTTCAAAGTGAACTTAAAGCAACTTATGTACCTGTGGAAACATCAAACAAATCAGTATACAACTCAGACAATCAAACAATAGTCAATATCAACAGTCAAACCCAATAAGCAAAGGCATAAGCCACAAGTCAAGCTCAAATGAGTTAACAACCCTACAAAACACACAATGTTAGCAGCCAAAAGTAAACATCAAATTCTCAAGTGATGGAGCATCATGAACCATATAACTTGGATGTTCAACCTGAAATCAAAGCTCAAAGATGAGAAGCAAACCACTAGGTCAAAGCCTAGGGTCAAAGATGGAGAAAAAAAATTCAAAACAGAAGCTGAAAATTAACATGAATCAACTTCAAACACATCTTGAAACAATCCAAAAGGTCTCACATCAATATCATTAACCAAATCCATTTCATGATCAATTGAAGTTCAAGGCAATTTTAAAGCTCAAATGTGACCAATCAGAATGAAAAATCTCAATTAAATCAGAAATCACTCAAATAATTCCAATAAAATTCATGCTCAATCACAACAGCCATAATATGCCTCACACAAAAAATCAGGACAAATGGAGATCAATAGGCATGGCAAACATATCACATAAGTTGAACAAGAAAAGGTGTGACACAAATTGTCACACCAACTTAACATGATCACAAAACAGAAATGACAAATGGTAAAAATACCAAATCAACACCAAAATGTCAAGCAACATGTCTAGTTTCATCATGCAAATTTTTAGATTCATTGGATCAAAAACCAGCATTTCACAAATGTATAAGCATGGCAAGGTCAAGGAAGCATACATGTTCAAACATTCTAGCACCAAAAATTATCCAGCCAATCACAACTTGTGAAAATATGATGATAAAAAACTAGAGAGAATCAGGATCATAATGCAAAAAACCTGGTAATTTTTGGATCAATATTCAAATTGTTATGAATTTTTTAAGATGAGAAAAAATTAAAAAAAATATGTGAAGCATAGCATATGGAATGTGGAGGAAAAATGGAAAAAATGTGAAGGCATTTGAAATTTATGTTGCAGCCAAGAATCGAACTAGGCGTGCATTTGAATGAAAGAAGCGCCAAGCAAGCGCATACATGGACCAATACATGATCAACCCTAAGCTAACACATGCAAACCAGTAAAAAGCATTTCCAACAGATCAAAACCGTGGCCAAATGTGGAAACTCATCTTCTTCCTCATGAAGAAAATGAACAGTGCACGTGTTCTTCATGCAGTCCAGAAAAATGTTCCAGAAATCAAAATTAAGCACATCAACATGTAGATCTTTCAAAGGAGATCATGAATCAATGAAAAGCTAAGCATAATTTCAAGTATTAAGATCAAATCGAACAAAATAAGATTCATGCATGAAACTTTAATCTACCATAACTCAGTCCATAGGTCACCAAATCGCACGATTCAAAGCTCAGATTCATCAGGACAACAAGATCTACAACAACATAGCAATGTATTTTAAAATTAAGAGATTCGAATTGTGACCTCTTGAAGTGCAGAGCCTTTGAATTCACACGATCTGCAACCTGGAAGTGTTCCAATCTACTCCACAATACTTGAAATGAAGTTTGATGAATCACTGGAATCTTGAATGGCTCTAGATCTAGCTCAAAACAGAAACTCCATTTGCATCTTCATGAACATGAACTGCACTTTTCTTCCACGAATTCAGCACAACAAACCTTGATCTCTACTAAATCCAAGCTCAGGAACAAGAATCTGAAGTTAAAATGCCATGCTATTTGATAGAAAATGGAATTATGAATGAGAGAAAAATTTGAAGTGAGAGAGAAGTTTAGATCTAAAAATGTGAAAAATGATTTATCTCTTCAATTCTGTTATGATTATGGTATTTATATGAAGTCTTAATCACACTGAAAATGTTAATTAAGCTTGGTTAATGGTAATTGGCAAAAATGAGGTGTTTTGACAAGACTTGAAAATTAGTGGTGCATGAAGTAATATGAACGTGAACAGTGTTGTATGTGAGCTCAAAACAGAGTTATGTATTGATACAAAAGCTCCTGCATAAATACATAGAACATTTTTAACAGTATGGATCGATACATAACTCGTATGTATCAATACATAGCACTTTTTAACAGTATGGATCGATGCATAACTCGTATGCATCAATGCATAGCACTTTTTAACAGTATGGATCGATGCATAACTCGTATGCATCAATGCATAGCACATTTTGGCCATGTACACTTGACAATAATTTGATCATAACTCCTTAACCATTCATCCGATGCTCACGATCTTGGACTTTTTGGAAATGGGAGAGAAATATCTTCAACTCTCATGTTGGACAAAATTTCATTTGAAGCTTCCTTGATGTTGGAAAGCTGAGTTGAAGTCGGTCCAAAACTTGTCATTTTTGAAAATATTAGGTCACTTTCTATTTCTGGAAGTGAAATTCTAGTTATCAGACTTTGGATGTCACACTGGTTGTTATGACATCCAATTCTGCACAGACAAGGATTATGCAGAACTTAACAGTAAGTGCAGTAAATAACACAAGTAATTGTTCACCCAATTCAGTCCAACATGACCTACATCTGGGGGCTACCAAGCCAGGGAGGAAATCCACTATTAGTAGTATCAATTCAAAGCTAAACTCACCAGTTTACAACTTCTCACTTAATCCCTACCCAATGCAATTTCAATCTTAACCTAAGATCAGAGTTCCTACTCACTCCCCCTCAATCACCTCAGTGATATTAAAGACACTTTGAAGTCACACTTCAAAAACAACTCTTGATTATGCTTCACAGCTTAAATCAAGATACACAACACTCACACTTAAAAGCTTTGAGTGACACAACACTTACAACTCAATGAACACCCTATGCCAAAGCTATCATCTACTTGATAATGGCTTGGCTTACAAGATACGTCTAATACTAGACTCACAAAATACAGCAGTGAAGTATGATGGACACACTAAATCTTCACGCCTCAAAATCCCCGAAACTGAATGAAGGAATGCCTTCCTTTTTATATTGCAGCACCTGGGCTTTTGCACCTGTATTTTCCTGAATTTTAGGTCACACAAGTTCCCTCAAATTCAACATTTAGGTTGCTAACAAATAGGCTATTTGTTAGGTTCATTGAATGTAGCTTGGTTGTTGATTTCCTGGATTTTCTCTCAGCTGTTGAATCCCTAAAGAATAGCCTGAGAAAAAGCTGAAACAGAAAACTGAACAACCTACAATTTAGCATATGCTGTCAGGAATGAATGTCACGACATTCAGCTTGACATCAAGGTCCATATGCTGAGTCTGTTTTTCCAGAAAACAAACTGTACAAATTTGCTGACCTGTACATGATCAAAATGACCATACTACAGTAACAGCTTACATTAATAAATGTCAAAGTGTCCAACTTAACATTTACACAATTGGCCTTAAGTTCGTTCTGTTATTCTCTTGAAGAACAAACTAAGTAATATGCTGAAGTATAGCAGAACACCACTCTGCCTAATCTTCAGTAGCTGCTGTCAATGATGAATGTCACAACATCCAGTTTGACATTCAGTCAGTAGGCCTTATGCCAGGTCTGGTTCTTCCTTGATAACCAGACTGCAAATGAATACTAAGTTCTAACAGAACTTCTGTTCCTTAGTATCTGTTGACAGGTATGAATGTCACAGCATTCAATAATCCTGTGTTAGCTAGTCCTGCAGTAACTACAATGTAGTCACACATACATGTCATGACATCAGTCAAGACATTAGTGTTTTACCATATAATGCAGCCAATTAAACACCTACAGGAAGCTTTTGACTTGACTTCAAATTCTTCAATGTGAGTGTTTGAGATGTCAAATGAGACTTGTTTGAACATGAATGAAGTATTTCTAATCACTTCCCACCTCCAAATCCACAGTTGACCTTGCCGTTGACTTGGGAATGTTCTGATGAAATTCAAGCCTCTACCACTTGGGATTTTGCTTCAAAATGATAACATAGCTCATATGAACTCTTGATAATGATTGTGGGGTCCAAATCTCAAGAATGACCACCATCTATTGTTCAATGACTGCCTTTGACTGCTTTGACCTGTGATTGCTTCATCTGCAAGACAAAGGTTAGATGACATATTTTTGTACTTTTGGTTAGTGGTAAAAAGAAAAGCAATGATATACAAATGCACAACATGCTTTGTGATCAAGAAATCACTCTCAAAAAGATAACCCACCCATAGGGAAGGAGGCAAAGTGCACAATGATCCTTGAGGCAATGAATGATGTGACATGATGCCATGAGGGATCTTAGGGACAAAATTGGGGTCTTACAGATGGCCCTATTTAAGGTCATTCTAAGCGGAGAAGTGAAGTTTAGAAATCTTCATCTCGACGCGGTAGAATGGGCTTAAATAACAGTAATGAGACAAATTTTGGTCCCTAAGAGACCTCATGATGCAGATGTATGCATGCAAAAGAAACAACAAACTCTGTGGGGAATATGGGTCCACAAAGAAGAAAAGACGATCCATCGGAGTAATACACTCACCAGGAACAGAGACTCTAACAGGACTCTCATGGGGAAAAAGAAAAAGAAAAGAATGCGTGAGCAGGTCACGACTCTGAATTAGGGTAAAACTGACACTGCGTGAACAATGACACGACTCTGGATTAGAGACCTCACTGGGGAGAGAAGGACTCAAACAGGGAACAGAAGAAATCCAAAGGAAAACACATCCATTGGAAAGACTCAAGCTGACTCAAACTATCCACAAAGGATACTTCGGATGAAAATCCGGACTCGGACTAAGGAAAAGATTCACAAAGAACCTCCCTGCCGGGGAAACTTGCATATATTGGGGAAAACGCCAATACAGCAAAAGGGGAAAAATCACAACAGGGAACTCCACTGGAGAACGTCTGACAAAGAGACTCTCTTGGGGAAGCAACAAAGAATGAGGTGTTACCGGTATACGGGTAACAAACTCAGGAAAAATGAATATCTAAGACCGGTATAAGGGTGAGAGATATCAATCAACCAACCATCTGAGAGAAACCTGAAAAAGGTACATCAACTCAGGAAAATCTGACTCCACAGGGGACCAAGGTCATAATAGGGAGAAGAAAGGAAGGAACACCAGGGATACCGGTTACTGGGTATATAATAGGTGACCGACCAAAGTGTGAATTGGTATATATGCCAAAACACTCGTCATCCAAAAGGAGGGCTTGAAAAAGCAAATCGACTTATAGGATGGACATTCGAATCCACAACGGGAAAACGAATCTTACTCAGTTGGGGAAACAAACCCAAAGAGCGCATGAGATATAATATCCATTACCGTCAGAACGTGGATATTGTACTCGCATGAGATATATTATCTATTACCGTCAGAACGTAGATAATACACTCGCATGGAAGGAAACACCAGGGATACCGGTTAATGGGTATATAATAGGTGACCTACCGAAAACGTGAATTGGTATATATGCCAAAACACTCATCATCCAAAACACAAACTCGTTAAAGGATGGATATTCGATTCTACAAAGAATACGAATCTTACTCCGCTGGGGAAATCAACAAAGGATTCCAGCCAAAGAGTGAAAGAGATATATCATTCATTACCGTCAAAACGTGAATAATATACTCGAAAAGGAAGAGACGCCAGAGATACCGGTTACTGGGTATATAATAGGTGGTCAACCAAAAAGAGAGACAATCGATACCACAACAACAGGGTAAACGAAAGACAACTCACAGGGGATAAATTGCAAGCATCCGGCAATTATCCAAGAAACAAAGAATATTCGCTTCCACAAAGGAATAACGAATCTTACTCGACTGGGGAAACACAACAGGCTTCGACTGAAGAGTGCATGAGATATATTATCCATTACCTTCAGAACGTGGATAACATACTCGCATGGAAGATTATCCACACCCGGTTACTGGGTTAATAAAGGATAAATCAACCGAAAAGAAAGGCATCGGGATACCAAAACTAGGTATATAATGATGACCGATCAAAGGGAGCAACAATCATTACCAAGCAAAAGGGTAAATGAATGAAGACCCACTGGGGATGAATTGCATAAACAACAATTATCCACAAGGACTTGCTGGCGACTTCAAAGGGGATAAAATTGCAGGCAAACGGCAATCATCCAGAAGAAGATTTGTTGGGGATACAATTGCTAGCAAAAGGCAATTATCCAGAAGCAAGGGAGGAATATCAACATCGAATACTGGATGAAGATAACCACGAAGAGTAACCATCATCGGTTAGGATGAACAACAAGGTTAACTCTGCAAAGGGGAGAAATTAGGGTTTACAACTATCGAACACGGGGTAGAATACCAAAACTCTGGCTGGGGATAGGGTTGCTAGCATCCGGAAACTATCCACAAAAAGCACAGACTCCGTTGGGAATAAAACCGCAACAACATAGGATTTACAACTACCGAATACTGGGTAGAATACCACAAAATCCACCATCAACCAGAATGAACCACAAAGGTTACCTCTGCTAGGGGAAAAGAGATAGGACTTACAACTACCGAATACTGGGTAGTAGCCAACAACTCTGATGAGGATAAAAATATAGGGTTTACATCTACCTAATACGGGGTAGAAGACCGAAACGTCCGCGTGGGAATGAAAGAATCACAATTCCGCACGGGAAACGCAAAATAGGGTTTATAACAAACCACCAACTGCTGAGGAGCAGAAAAACTAGGATTTACGACTACCGAATACTGGGTAGAAAACCATCGACTCTGATGAGGAATAAAAGGTATATAACCATAAATTCCGCCAAGAAGAGGGAACATAGGACTTACAACTACCGGTATAAGGGTAGAGGCCCAAACTCCGCTGGGGATAAAAAGAATTATTGTCGGTTACTGGGCAATTCATTCATTTATTCCATAGGGAAGCACGAGAAACAGTTGACAAATAGCCAATTCGGGATTGATCCGAAAAGACAGACTGAATTAAGACTCGTCCTATGAGGATATAACTCAATAGGAAGCTCCATCCCAATATATGTGTTGGGAGGAAACGGAAGAAACCGTCATCCACGAGGATATATCTCAGTGGGGAACTGCAGAAGGAAAGACAGACACTTTCTGCTTATGGGGCGGACTCTATATTGAGAGATTAAACACCCGGCATCATGCTTGGGGGAGATCTATTGTGGAGATCTATATTACCCATAGCAGGAAACGACAAACAAGAGATATATGGCAAAAAATGCAACATGAATATCTGAATGTTGAAAATATGCATGAATATGCGTGATTTATGTTTGATGAATGCTGACAAAACAGACACATCTAACACAATTAGGCCCAGGAATCAAACGCCCGGTACTACACTTCCAGGGGAAAAAACCAACTGGAAAGCCAATCTGCTGAAGATTCCCATGCTGAAAAGCAAAGATCTGGGGGAAGCAACCAAAACCAGAGATGTTCTGTTGAGGGGAGTCAGTGGAGGTCTTTTATCCCGTAATAATGCCAAACCTTCAGTGGTAAACGTATTATTCGCGACTGAAGGGCTGAAGCTGACGAACTTCTGTTGTTAGAACCTACCAGTGAGGGGTGGGCTAAATTCAGGAAACCTTAACCTCCAACCAACCCGATTTTCTGGAGCAGAGTTTTGGTCTTGTATTATATTCCTCAGTGAATTTCTCTCCAGGCAGTGCAACCTGAAAGATGTTCAAGCGGATCCATCAATTCTGATTGACATGCCTTTGCATTGCATAACATCATCTGCATATTTGCATCTAACATCTCATGCTTATTCATTTGAAGGGTATTCCCTTTCAAAATGGGGGTGCCTTAAAACTGAACAAGAAGTGCATCGCATACCATGCATATTAACCCTTGTCTGTTTTGTAGGTGTCACCGCAGTGTCTAATGTTTATTCCCTGTATCAGGCAGTTATTGGTCCCAAGCGAGTCCACAGGTACCCGACAAAGGAAAATCGTCCACAGCTAGCGATGGACCAAGTACAGAAAGAGCTGGCTGATATGCGTGAAAGGATGGATCAGTTCATGACATTGATGACTGGTATGGCAGAAGGCCAAGCGAAGCTGAGGGAATTGGTTGAGCAACCGAGACCCGATCCGGAGGTGGAGATACCAAATGCTGAGGGAAACCCTGGTAACCCTGGGAACGCTGATAACCCTGTGAACATTGTTAACGCGGGTAACGCAAATGCTGGTGGAAACCCGGGTAATGTTGGCAACACAGGGAATGTTGGAAATGGTATTGGCGGAAGGTACAATATGAATCAAGGAATTCGGATTAACGGGCACCCCGTTACTGAAGATTATCAGTGTGATCAATTTTCTTTGCACGACGAGGCCCTCGAGACCACTCGCCGTATGGATGAGCTTGCTGAGAAGCTCAAATCTTTGGAGTCTCAAAATTCCTTAGGCTTTGATGTCACAAATCTTGGTCTGGTTCAGGGAGTAAGGATTCCTCACAAGTTCAAACCCCCTACTTTTGAGAAATACAACGGGGCTTCTTGCCCACGCACTCATCTCCAATCTTATCTGGGAAGGTTGGGAGCTCACACGGAAGATGAAAAGCTGTGGATGTACTATTTTGAAGACAGTCTAACTGGAGCTTCTCGTGAATGGTATTCTCATTTGTCTCGTACTACCATCAAGAGCTGGAAAGACTTGGTAGAGGCTTTTATCAAGAAATATCAATACAACTTGGACATGGCTCCAAATCGGACCTTGTTGCAAGGTATGTCTCAGACTGCCAAGGAGACCTTTAGAGAGTATGCTCAGCGTTGGAGACAGATTGCTGCGTCCGTCCAACCCCCTATGTCTGAAAGGGAGATGGCGGACATGTTCATGAACACTCTTCAAGGCAATTATATTGAGAGATTGGCTGCTTGCCCGTCAATCAGCTTTGCAGAGATAGTAATTGCTGGAGAAAGAATCGAGAGTCTGTTGAAGATGGGCCGAATTCAAGACAATAATGTTTCCAACCCATCAGGTCCCAAGAGACCGTTTGCTAGTAACGGTCAGCGAAGAAAAGAAGGCGAGGCGAGCGTTGTGTATGCCGGCAGAGGCAGGAGTAGAGGACGCCCTAATTATTATCAAGATCAAGTGGCCGCAGTCACTATTCCAACACCTGTTCCTCAACCGCAATATCATCCGCAACAACAACCCAGGTACAACAATCAACAACAAGGAGGTAATCCGGGTCAGCAGAGACACTATCAACAAAGTCCAAGGCAGACGGACCGGGTCATCGAGCCAATCCCAATGTCTTATTCAGTATTACTTCCCAAGCTGATTGACATGAATCTGGTTACATTGAGAACTCTGGCCCCACCAATCGATCCCAATAATTTGCCTAGAGGTTATGATGTCAACGCCAGATGCGCTTTTCACTCCAACGCACCTGGCCATACTACAGATAATTGCAAGGCTCTCCAGTTAAAGGTACAAGATTTGAGAGATGCCCAGGCTATCAATTTCGCTCCGGTGCCTAATATTATCCAGAACCCGATGCCGGCTCACGGCGGGCAGAGGATTAATGCTGTTGATAGTGGGGAAACTTTGAATTTGGTTTCTGATGTGACTAAGGTGAAGACTTCGCTATCGGTGGTTAAAGACCGACTTCTGAAAGGACAGATTTTCCTGGGCTGTGGGGAAGAATGCAGAAATTGTCAAGCTGCCGAAAACGGATGTGACAGTTTGAGAAGGGGTATTCAGCAGCTGATAGATGAAGGTTGTCTTCAGTTCGATCAGGCCCGTCCGGTGAAGAATGATGTATCGACGGTGACGTTTTATTTCACTCCTGAAGAAATATATGTTCCCGAGAGACTCGCTCCGACAACAATATATTTCCCAGAAAGTACAGAACCAGCAGCGGTGAACATCGAAAGTTCAGCACCAGTCGCAATTTACTCTGACAGCCCTCAACCGACTTTGGTTGGTCCAATCACCATCACGGTACCAGGACCTGTTCCGTATGAGAAAGACAGTGTTATCCCGTGGCACTATGGGGCTGATATCTACTGCCAGGGGCAGAAAGTTAACGAAGAAGACATTGACATTGGTAGCTCCGCTGTAGACAATGTTGGAGGGGTTGGTGGCTTCACTCGCAGTGGACGCCTATTTGCACCATCAACATTACGCGCGAATACTGAAGCCGAGGCAGCTGCCAAGGCTAAAGGGAAACAGATGGCCGCCGAAGAGGTTACTACTGAGGAAGATCCTCCTAAGACCGCATTCGAGAAGGAAGTGGATGAGTTTATGAGGATTATCAAGAAAAGTGACTACAAGGTAGTCGACCAGCTAAATTAGACACCCTCAAAGATCTCCATTCTCTCACTATTGCTGTGCTCTGAGGCGCACAGAGCAACCTTGTTGAAAGTACTGAATATGGCCTATGATCCACCGGAGATAACTGTTAACCAGCTGGAGTCGGTAGTTTCCAATGTAAACGCTAGCCGGGGGCTAGGTTTCACCGATAATGACCTGACGTCTGAGGGCAGGAATCACAACAAAGCCTTGCATATCACGATGGAGTGCAAAGGGGTGGTGCTTTCCCATGTTTTGGTTGATACAAGCTCTTCTCTGAATGTTCTTCCAAAGAAAGCCTTAATGAAGTTGGATTGCGATGGCATCATCCTGAGGCCAAGTAACTTAGTTGTGAGGGCTTTTGATGGCTCTAAGAGAGCTGTCTTTGGCGAAGTTGAGTTGCCAGTTAAGATTGGACCGCAGGTGTTCAAGAGCACCTTTTATGTGATGGATATCCAGCCTGCCTACAGCTGTCTGCTAGGTCGGCCTTGGATTCATGTTGTCGGTGCTGTTACTTCTACCCTCCACCAGAAGCTCAAATATGAACTAGAAGGTCAGATCGTCACTGTATGTGGTGAAGAGGATATTTTTGTTAGCCACCTGTCTACATTTAAGTATGTAGAGATGGATGGCGAGATGCATCAGATGCTGTGTCAGGGCTTCGAAACTACAAACATCAATGAGGTCGCGCCCGAAGCTGTCTTTTCACCTGAGTTTGAGAAGGTTGGGACTTCTATCTCTTCATACAAGCAAGCTGTCGAAGTGGTTAAAGCTGGTAATGCCCAAGGCTGGGGCAAATTTGTGGAGCCAGTCATCAAAGAAGACAAGTTTGGATTGGGGTATGCTCCGGGATCTCAGAAGAATGAAACCGGTACTCTCTCCAGCGGGGGTTTGGTTTCCCCCCACATCGTCAATGCTGCAGATGAAGACAAGGATGACAGCGACTGTGACTTAGATAGCTGGATTCACCCGTGTGTCCCGGGAGAAAAGCTCAACAATTGGTCGTCTGAAAAAGTCGTCCAGGTTACTCTGCTGAAAGAGTGATTTTTATTGTTTTCCTTTATTACATGCATAATAAAGTCTTACACTTTGCCCAAGGTGTAACGGCTCATTTGTAGGGCCATCCATTTAGTTACGTTTCGCAATTATTTTTATCATCAATAAAGGACGACTTTTGCAAACAATTTTGTGTTCTCTTTCTTTCAGTTTTTTTTACTTTTTACAAAAAAAATGGCAATGTTTCTTTTTTCGTTTTTCCTTTCTTTCAAAAAAAAAATCTCTCATTCTAAGGTAAAGCATGATCCTCCATCATGCAGAGCCGACCACTCGGATCTCACTGCTAACGACACTGCTATGGCCAAGTATGACTTCGACAATCTTATCTATCAAGCCAAAGAAGGGGCTGAGGAAGATTGTGAATTGCCTGAAGGGTTAGCCAGATTGTTGAAACAAGAGGACCGAGCTATTACACCTTATCAGGAGGTGGTTGAGACCATCAACGTTGGTACCGAAGACGACAAGAAAGAGATCAAGATTGGGGCCAGTCTACAGGCCGAGAGGAAAGACCGTTGATCATGTACTTGATTGTGTTAGAAAGGTCAATGGGTTGTGTGCTCGGTCAGCATGACGAGTCAGGTCGAAAAGAGCATGCAATATACTACCTTAGCAAAAGTTTACCGACTGTGAACAAAGATACCCATTGCTCGAGAAAACTTGCCGCGCTTTGGTATGGGCTGCTCGCCGACTAAGATAGTATATGTTGACTCACACGACTCTATTGATATCAAAAATGGATCCAGTCTAGTATATTTTTGAAAAGCCATCACTTACCGGAAAGGTTACTAGGTGACAAATGATACTGACAGAGTATGACATCCAATACACTTCACAAAAAGCCATCAAGGGAAGTATCTTGTCAGACTATCTTACAGAGCAACCGATTGATGATTACCAACCTATGAGGTTTGACTTTCCTGATGAGGACATCATGTTTCTCAAATCGAAAGATTGAGAGGAACCACTCCCGGAGGAGGGGCCTGACCCTGAATCCAAATGGGTTATGATGTTTGATGGGGCGGTCCACGTCAATGGTCGTGGAGTTGGTATAGTGTTGATCACACTGGAAGGGGGTTCATATGCCATTTGGTGCTAGAATAACTTTTCCCTGCACCAACAATGAAGCTGAATACGAAGCTTGTATCCTAAGACTTGAGGAAGCCGTCAATATACAGATTAAAACCCTGGATGTATACGGGGATTCAGCTTTGGTCATCAATCAAACCAACGGGAAATGGTGCTATGCTGGAACTACGTACCCAGAATTGACGTATCTCGGTCAGAGACGAATGAAGAAAGCATTTGGTCAGAAAGTGCGCCCTCGGGGGTATCAAGTCGGTGAATTGGTACTCAAAATATTTCTTCCTCCTAACACAGATCACAGGGGCAAATGGACACCGAACTATGAGGGTCCGTACGTGGTTAAAAGGATTTTCTATGGCGGAGCTTTGATGCTAACAACCATGGATGGCGAAGGATTACCGTCCCCTATTAACTCAGACGCAGTTAAAAAAAAATACTTCGCATAAAATAGACCCGCAGGACGATAAAAAGAATAGTTCAGGCAAAAAAAAGGGCATCCCGACGAACCAAAAAAAAAGAGAATAAAGAGGTTCGGGCAAAAATTAGGGATATAAAAAAAGAGTACACCCGGTGAGTCGAAAACCCAAAAGGGCGGCTCAGGCAAAAATGGTTATCCCGATGGATTGAAAACCCGAAAAGGGGGCGATCCAGGCAAAAGTTAGGGAATAAGCGAATGACTGTGATCTGAGTTCATCAGTGTTATATCACCGTTTCATTCAATCCGGCAATCTTCGAAGGTTAAAGATCGACTAATCATCCACTTCAGAAAGCAAGATGAGCAGAGCGTCTTGAGGATATACGAGTCATAGCAGAGTCGAAACTCAGTGGGACCCCGTATCCCCCATTGCCATTAGGATAGTTCTCTTTTTATAGCGATCACCTCTTTTCAGGGATCAGCTTCCTGATACCCTCGCCTATTCCTGGCACAAATTTTCTCCCCATTAAGAGTCGAATAATTCAGTTAAAGAGCCTCTTTATTTTTCATTTATCAGTTAGTTTGCAAAAATGTCCGAATTTTTGATAAAACATATTGCATATGAACATAATGGTGACTTTTGCAGATGATTTGCACAGGAAAACATTTAAAATTGCTTTGAATGTGCTTAATCCCGAATGGTGAATTCAAACCGAGTAATTCCCCCGAGGCATACGTGTATTTTTGGTTGTAGGTCACAGGAACCGGATGCCAATTCATGAATCCTCATCCCCAAGCGGTTGACAAAGTCTCTCCTCAGCAAAGCATGTTCCCCAAGCGGTTGACAAAGTCTCTCCTCAGCAGAGCATGTTCCCCAACAGAGTTGACAGTATCCAGACTGTCTATCCCCAGTAGAGTTGACAGTATCCAGACTATATATCCCCAGTGGAGTTGACAGTGTCAGACTGTATCTTCCTAGCAACAGCGGAGTGGTTGCATAACCAACAGATGAGAGGGTGGTGTTCCCAGTGTTCATCTCATTCCCCAACAGATTATTTTTAACAGATTTGTTAATCCCCAGCTTGAGGACGATTAGCAAGTTCATATCCCCAGCAAAGGCCGTTTCCTACGACATTTCCCCAAGAAGTGTTTTCCCCACAGACTCTCCTCACAGAGCCTCGCCGAACAAAGTTTCCATAGTTGATACTCCCCCCGCAAGGTCAACTTTTCAAGCAGCCAATTTATTTTTGGTGGCTCATTGGTCCCGGTAGACGGATCATTCCCCACAGAGCATTCAAGGATTGATACAGCGATATGTTCCCTACCGGAGTTTGCTTCCCCAAGCAGATTTCTTTTTACACCATGCATAACATTTGCATTTGCATGCATATCATATCAAGCATACACATAAGCTGATAAACAGGTTCTTCCAAGCAGACTGAAGAATTACTTTACAACCAAGGTCATGAGATCCAGCCAGAGGATCAAGCGTGAGTGATCCAGCCTGAGGGTCATTTCGAAGATTCAGCCTGAGAATCGTGTTCCAGTGATCCAGCCTGAGGGTCATTTCGAAGATTCCCCAGTGAAGTCGCCTACAAGCTTTATTTCCCCAGCAAGTCTAATTGAGGAGTCGTTACAACATGTTCTAGCCCGAAGAATATCTACGAAGCCCAAAAGTGGAATATGCTCGAAGCTGCATATCTAATATGAAGGTTGGGTGTAGATTTCAAAAGAGGGTCAACCAGCGCATGCCTCAGATGCGGGATCCTAATGATGGGAATTTATCATCAAAACAATCCAGATCTAGCCAAAAGATCGAAATAGATTCAGCCAGAGAATCGAAACAATTCAGATCTAGCCAGAAGATCGAAGTAGATTCAGCTAGAGAATCAAAGGAAATAGATTCAGCCAGAGAATCGAAACGGAGGAGATCTAGCCAGAAGATCGAAGAAGATCTAGCCAGAAGATCAAAATCGTATCCAGTCCGAGGATCAAAATTAATATCCAGCCAGAGGATCGAAACTCCAGATTAAGCCAGAGGATCTGAAGAAAAATAAACAGCACGTTGTATTTCCGCGTTTTTGTGGTGTTCTCGGAGTGCAAATTTTCGGTCTGTCTTTGGTATTCAATCACAACTCACCCCGTTTGTCTGATAAGCTGTTCGCTTTCATCCTACTCGGTTTAGCTGATGATTGAATAGGGGCAGCTGTAACACCCCAAAATTTTCCCTCCTCATTCATGCATTCATTTAGCATTTCATATTGCATTTCATCATGTCAATCAGAATTAGATCCGAAAAAAAAAAACGAAAAAAAAAATGAAAAAAAAATGAAAAAAAAAACGAAAATAAATAAATAAAAAAATAATAATAATAAATAAATAAATAAAATATAATAAAAAATATTGGACATGGGTCTCTCTCATTTGAGCCCACAAAACCATGAAATTCAGTCTATAAATACCAAGGCTTCACTTGAGAAAAAGGAAGAGAAGCAAAATACTCTGAGGTTTCCTTGGAACAAAACCCTAAGGAAAAAGATAGTGAGAGAAGAGCTAACAGAGTTCAGAGCAACCTCCAAACCCTGAAGGGAACTCAACTGCACAAAATCACCTTTGCCTCACGGGTGCAACTCAATTTCAATCAAGCTCTCCAATCAGGTTTGCCCTATATCCATCATCTTTATGCCTTTAATTTGAATGCTCTCAATGTATGAGGTATTATGGGTGAATTTGATACCCTTTTGATGCATGTGTTTGACAAGAGGTTTATGCCTCCTACCCTTGGTTGCTTTTTGTGAGCTTTTTGTGAATTGAAAGAGCATGATTCATGTGGTTACATTTTGATTTGGGGGCAACTCTTGGTTACCCTATCTTGTTTCACTAACCCTTTTATTGAGTTTTTGTGAAGGCACATGACTTTTGCAGGGATAACTTGCATGGTTTCCCACTTTATTTGTGGGATAACCCCTGGAGGTTTCATTCTGATTACCTGTACTGACTCACCTTTCTTTGATGGCATTAGCTTGGGAGATCCCTGGGTTTCTTACTCCTTTAATTGTTGTTACTTCGGATCTTTATCTGTGTGGTACTTTTACCTCTTTTCTGCATTTTATCGCTTTCTTAGCTGGAAGACCTCGATAGGAGGCATTTGTTTTCTTTTGTTTATTTACTTTTGAGCCCCTTGTTGGAACATTTACTTTATACATGTTTGTTTTGTATGTGTTCGTATCCCTGCAGGTAGCGCGGTTCCTTCATCAAGGACTGCCTTTTTGCCCTTGAGCATCCCAAACCCTAAAACCCAAAGCAACACGTTAATTCCTTCTACTACAGGCGAGTAAGTCTCCAAAGGTCGAGCATCCGGTAGATTGCGTAGTGACGTCGTTCGTCCAAAACCCAATCCATAACCCCATAGTTAGCCGAACTACGTTTTGCTCTGATTCTCAGGCCAGATGAGATACGTAGGCATAAGACGCGATGTCTTAGCGAGCACACATCCCCCAACCCATAGGTCAGCCGAGCTACGAAGACTCTGATTCTCATATTCAGATGAGATACGTATGCAGTGGATGCGACATCCGCGCGAGTCATTTTCATTTAACCCTTCTTTTTTTTTGGCAAACAGCACAAGATAAACTCACACCCTTTAGACAAGAACTACAAAAGTGGATCTCGTAGAGTACTACGGATGCGTATGGGTGCTAATACCTTCCCTTCGCATAACCGACTCCCGAACCCAAGATTTGGTTGCGAGACCCCGTCTTGTCCTTTCCTTTTTCAGGTTTACTTCGAGCGTTTCCTTTCCCTCCTTTGGGATGAATAACGCACGGTGGCGACTCTTCTGTCATTTTCTTTCGCCGGTTGTTTTTTTGCGCACTGTATTTTTCAGGTTGCGACAAGATGCTGCCATTTGCTTTGCATGGTTATCGTACATCTGTCCGCAATTCAACAGGGGCAACCCCTTTCTCTCTTGTTTATGGTATGGAGGCTGTTCTCCCAGTAGAGGTGGAAATCCCATCAATGAGAGTCTTGATGGAAGCCAAGTTGACTGATGCTGAATGGATTCAGAGTCGTTATGACCAATTGAATTTGATTGAAGAGAAGCGATTGACTGCCATGTGCCATGGTCAGTTATATCAGCAGAGAATGAAGAAAGCATTCGATAAGAAGGTCAAACCTCGTGTGTTCCAAGAAGGTGACCTCGTGCTCAAGAAAGTCTTGTCTTTCGCGCCCGATTCCAGGGGCAAGTGGACTCCAAACTATGAGGGTCCATATGTTGTTAAGAGAGCCTTTTTAGGCTGAGCTTTGATGCTTACAACAATGGATGGGGAGGATTTCACTCGTCCTGTGAATTCAGATGCAGTCAAGAAATACTTTGCCTAAAAAAAAAGTATATAAATAAAAACAGAATAGCTCGTTAAGTTGAAAACCCGAAAGGGCGGCTTAGGCAAAAATGAGCGTCTCGGTGGAAAACCCGCAAGGGTGATCCAGGCAAAAATTAGAGACATGAAAAATGAATTTGCATCCCGCTAGATTGAGTACCGCATCTTGGGGCAATCTAGGCAAAAATTAGGGATATGGCAAGTAACTGCATCCTGATAAGACTTTCTGTTCCACAGCTGTCTTTTCGTCAGAGATTCTCGATTCGTCGTCGACTGAAGCTTCGAATACATCGAGATTCAAATTGGTAGAGAAAGGATCATTATGTTCAATGTAGCCCTCTTCCAATATATATCACTGATTTCAAATTTGTACATATCTATGGAGTCTTGCCATTTGTAGGCTACCATTACATCAAATCAACTTGAGCTTTTATCCAATTATTTGCACTCTTATTTGTTTCAATTCAACAGATGTTTTGCATGTTTTAATTGATAAAATGTCATTATTTTAAACAAATAATTTTTTTTCAAATTTATTTTAAACAAAGTGAACATTCACAATGATGACAGGATACTCAAGAATTTCTCAGTGCTCTCCCGAGGGTGGCATGATTTCCAACAGGTAAGACATTTGTTCATATTCCTGGCATGGTTGTATCCTCTTTCTCCATTTCTGTTATTGGGGTTGTTCCCCAAGCAGAGCTTCTGTGGAGATCTTGTTCCCTAAGCAGAGTGTTTGTTGAGGACTTCGTGGTCCTCTCCAACAGTATTCTCTCCTCAGCATGGTTGTTTTCCTTTTGGAAGATTCAGTGGTGGATGGGTTGACATCCCGGTATTTCATCATTTTCCTCAGCACAGTCGCTGGCAGAGTTGTTGATATGATGGACTGCGTTTGTGCTATATCTCCCCATCAGAGCGCTTGTAGAGGTTTCTACCTCTTAACCCTTCAGCGGAGCAGTGATTATTTCCTCTTCAGCTTGTTGATTTCTTTTTGGAAGGTTCAACATTTGGTGGTTGATCCCCAGCTCTCCTCCTCATCCCTAGTGGAACCACCAGTAGATTTTGTGGTATGTTGGATTGTATCCGTGATGTTTCCCTACAGAATCCCCGCCAGAGTTGGTATCTCCAACGGAGTTGGTATCCTCGACAGAGTTGCTTTTGTGGCGGTTTCTGCCTGTTATGAATGTCTGTTTCCCCAGTTGGGTCGGTTGGTGATCTGTCATCCATAGATTTGGTTGATTTCCTGATGCTTTTGATCCCCAGTAGAGTGGCTTGTTGCAGAATCTACTTTTGTGATCTACTTTTCCCTCAGTGGGTTTATCCCCGACGGAGTGGCTGACAGTTTCCCCAGTAGAGTTTGCTTGTGCAGCTAGATTCTACTTGTGTGTTCTGTTCTCTTGTGCAGTGAACTTTTGTTTCCCAGTTGATACTGAGGATCCCCCTGCAGATATCTCGGGATTTCTCCATTTCCCCAACAGATTTGTCTTTGTGGCTGTTTCGGCCTGTTGTGAACTTCTGTTCCCCAGTTGGGTTGATTAGTGATCCATCACTCAGAGATTTGGTGATTTCTTTGATATCTCTGACCTCTCTTGCCTCCCCGCAGATCTTTGCTTTTCAGTTTGAAGATCTCCAGCAGATTGGCTCTCCAGGTTGTTTTCCTCTGGAAGTGTAGTACCGGGCGTTTGATTCCTGGGCCTGTTTGTGTTAGATATGTCTGTTTTGTCAGCATTCATCAAACATAAATTCCGCATATTCATGCATACTTTCAACATTCAGATATTCATGTTGCATTTTTGCCATATATCTTTTGTTTGTTGTCTCCTGCTATGGGCGATAAAGATCTCTCCTATAGATCTTCCCCAAGCAGATGTCGGGTGTTTAATCTCTCAATATAGAGTCAACCCCGTAAGCAGAAAGTGTCTGTCTTTCCTTCTGCAGTTCCACACTGAGATATATCCTCGTGGACGACGGTTTCTTCCGTTTCCTCCCAACACATATATTGGGATGGATTTTCCTATTGAGTTATATCCTCATTAGGACCAGTCTTAATTCAGTCTGTCTTTTCGGTTTGTTCCTGAATTGGCTATTTGTCAACTGTTTCTCGTGCTTCCCTGTGGAATAAATGAATAATATGCCCAGTAACCGGCAAAAAAATTCTTCTTATCCCCAGCGAAATCTTTTGGGCCTCTACCCTTATACCGGTAGTTGTAAGTCCTATGTTCCCTCTTCTTGGCGGAATTTGTGGTGATATACCTTTTATTCCTCAACAAGAGTCGTTGGTTTTCTACCCAGTAGTCGGTAGTCGTAAATCCTAGTTTTGCTTGCTCTTCAGCAGTTGGTAGTTTGTTATAAACCCTATTTTGTTTCCCGTGCGGAATTGTGATTCTTTCATTCCCACGCGGACGTTTTGGTTTTCTACCCCGTATTTGGTAGATGTAAACCCTACTTTTTATCCTCATCAGAGTTGTTGGCTACTACCCAGTATTCGGTAGTTGTAAGTCCTATCTCTTTTCCCCTAGCAGAGGTAACCTTTGTGGTTCATTCTGGTTGATGGCGGATTTTGTGGTCTTCTACCCAATATTCGGTAGTTGTAAATCCTATGTTGTTGTGGTTTTATCCCCAACGGAGTCTGTGCTTTCTTGTGGATAATTGCCGGATGCTAGCAATTTTATCCTTAGCCAGAGTTTTGGTTTTCTACCCCGTATTCGGTAGTTGTAAACCCTAATTTCTCCCCTTTGCAGAGTTGACCTTGTTGTTCATCCTAACCGATGATGGTTACTCTTTGTGGTTATCTTCATCCAGTATTTGATGTTGATATTCCCTCCTTGCTTCTGGGTAATTGCCGTATGCTAGCAATTATATCCCCAGCAAGTCTTTTGGATAATTGCCGGATGCTAGCAATTTTATCCTCAGTGGGTCCTTTCACCGTTTGCCAGTGATTTGTTCCCCGAATCATTGATTTTTATCAATGCATCCCGGTGAGTCTTCTTTCATTTACCCTTTTGCTCGGTAATGATTGTTGCTCCATTTGATCGGTCATCTTTATATACCTAGTTTTGGTATCCCGATGCCTTTCTTTCCGGTTGATTTATCCTTTATTAACCCAGTAACCGGTTGTGGATAATCTTCCATGCGAGTATGTTATCCACGTTCTGACGGTAATGGATAATCTATCTCATGCACTCTTCAGTCGAAGCCTGTTGTGTTTCCCCAGTCGAGTAAGATTCGTATTCCTTTGTGGAATCGAATATTTCTTTGTTTCCTGGATAATTGTCGGATGCTTGCAATTTATCCCCTGTGAGTTATCTTTCGTTTACCCTGTTGTTGTGATAACGATTGTCTCTCTTTTTGGTAGGTCACCTATTGTAGCACCTCAAATTTGCACCTATCATTATACATACATTCTCATATTAGGTCATAGCATATCATGGTCCATTGCATAGCATTGCATTGTCCCATTTGCCTCAAGAGCAAGCAAATCAAGGAATTAGGTCAAACTGATCAGGAGATCAGTCAACCAGGCAAGCAAGTGTGTTTCTCAAGGAGCCAAGGCCCTAGGGTTTGTCCAACATGTTCACATGACTTGGGGATCCATTTGAAGTGTTTAAGTCAAGGTTTGGATGTTCAGAAGTCATCAGTTCATGCACAATCAGTCTGAAACCCTAGAAAGTCAAACTTGGTCAACTGTGGCTGATTTTATGGTTTTGATGGATGGATTTGATTTGAGAGAGCTTATTCATGTCCCAATAGGCCTCATATATCATGGCAATCAACATCATTGAAGAATTTGAAGCCAAACAGAAAATTTCCAAAAATAGAAACTGGACCTGTAATTTTAACTGCCAAAAATGGAAACTTCTTGATCCCAAACTTACATCATGATACAAGCTTCAAATGAATTTTTGCCCAACATGAAAGTTGAAGATCTTGTTCTCCCATTTTCAAAAAGTCCAAGAACTCTCAATTACCATGCATGGTTGTCAAGATATGATCAAATCATTTTCACAAAATCTTGAACTTCAAAAGGCCATATCTCTCAAACCATTTGGCCAATTTTGGTGGGGTTTTTTCCTACAAACCACATTTCATCTCCTCTTTCCAAAAATGCATTCATCATGAACCAAAACCTTGCCAATCAAAATGCCATTTTTGGACTTGACTTTATTTAATTCAAGTGAGTTGCAAAAGTGACTTTTTGAATTAAATGTTTTTAGACATATTGGCCATTTGGGATCTGTTTTAAATGATATTTGAGGCATGTTTTAAGGCCCAATTCGTGCAGAACCTTGCACCCTCCATGTGCATTGGTTCAAATTAGCAAATTATGCATTTCACTTCATTTAAGCTAATCCTTGTTAGCACATCATTAGCCAAGCTTAAACAGCAAATATAAGTTGCATTTTCTGGCCATTGTAACCCTAGTAGCAGCCACACACACGACAAAATTCTTTCTTCTCTCATTTTTGCATTTTCACACTATTGCATTTTCTGAGCAAAAGCTTCAAAACACCACGAGCCATCTTCATTGTTTCTTCATTTGGACAACATTTGGAAGCTTCTTGCAGCATCAAACCTCAACTGTATAGCAGCCTCGAGTTCTGTTTTCTTCATGGACCTTCAATGGTGAATCGAGATTTGGACCTTTTCAAGCATAGTTGAGCCAAATAGCTTCAAGCATTCATCATTTCAAAGCATTGTGGACATCTGTTTGTGCCTGTATCATCAAAATAACAACGATTTCACATTTTTCTTCCAAATCAAGTAAGGTTTCGAGTTCCTCTTTTCTCAAAATAATGCTATGTTTCTTGTAGTTCATACCTTGCTGAGTCTATTGCAACTTGTCTCGTTCGAAATGGTTGTGTCATTCATGCGAAATCTGGATTTCATTTTTTATGCTCAAACTTGATTGTGCTCGATGTGCTTTGATGATGATGATTTCATGAAAACCATGCTTGGATTATGCTTGTGTTTGCTTCATTGGTTTGATTAGTATGCATATCTGTGATTTCTGGGCACTTTGATTTCCATGTTTGATTGTTGATGATGAACACATGCTGTTGCTGTCCAAAACCCTAGAGCCATTTTCCAGATTTTCCCAGAACCGTGTTTGCTGTATTGTTGCTTGGTGTTGCATGAATGTTGGTTGCCATGCTGTTTATGAAGTTATGTTTGATTTTCGTTTTATGGTGATAACATGAAATGCCATGCTGCTGCATACAAACCCTAAGAGAAAATGCTGCCCAGAAAACATGAACATTGATTGGTCCGAGTTACTGTTCTATTGGTGAGGGCCAATCAGAACATTTCATTTCCCTCCCTCAAACGCTGCGTTTGGTTAAGTAACGCGCATAATTACCAAAATGCCACCAGGTCAACCGTGTTTGACTTTCCATTCATGTTATTTGGTCCATGTTATTCCCATTTTTTACTCAACTTATAAAATTCATTTCTCACTCGTTTCAACTCCAAAAATCATGGAACTTTTTGCATCATGTCCTGTTGAATGTCTATTATTTTATCACGATTTTTAATATTTTTTTGGTTGGCTGGATTTTTTATGGCTCTAGGTTTCTTGACATGTATGCTTAATTTGTACCTTTTGCCATTTCTTTTGTGAAATAATGGTGATGCATCCAATGACCCTGAAATGTTTTGTGGTTAATCTACTCTCATTCATGTTCATTTTGGTGTAAAGTTTGTGCATTTATCATATGTGGTTTGTGAGATATAAATTTTGGAAGTAGGGTGTGGCAATTTGTGTCACACCATTGATATGCCATTTCATGAATTTTAATGACATGCTTCCTGGCCTCCAATTGACCCCAAATTTTGCATGAACCTTCTCTTATGTGTCTAGTTGACTTGTGAATTTTTGTGGAATTATTTGAGCCATTTCCTATTTGTTTGATATTTTTCCTCTCTGTCTAGTCAATTGTTGACTTTGTGTGATACATCTTGCCATTTCATTTGGGAAATTCTCATACCTTGTTGGATGATCATGAAATTTCATATGTGCATACTAGACATCTTGAGCTTTGCATTGGTTTTGATCCCATTCATTTATCATCTGTTTTCATTTAGTTATGATTTTTTGAAGTTGATGCATGTTTGTTTGACTTCTATGGGCATGCTTGAAATTGTTTTGACTTTCTGATTTTAATTGACCATCTTCCCATGATCCAATTGAGCTGAAATTTCATATGCATGTCATGTTATGGATTTTGATTGAGCATGAATTATTTGATGATTTTTGGAATTGATTATGTTTTGTTTTGGGCTAAGTCTTGCTGTTGACTTCTTTGTGCATGTTTGAATTTGCTTTGACCTCATGATTTTCATTGACTGCCTTCTACTTGTCCAAATGCAATGAAGTTTGACATGCTTACCATGCTAGGTGTTAGGATTGAACATGAATTATTTGATAATTTTTGGAAATGTTTGAGTTGACTTTTGATGCAAGTCATTCTGTTGACTTCTTTGAGCTTCTGTTTGCAATGCTTTGACTTCTTTTGCTCATGAATTGATGATGATGCATGATATGAATGTGAATCCAATTGGAATTGTTTCTTAATTGTTTGAACATGATTTGGATTGCTTGCCCTTTGCTGTTTTGACTTTTTCATTCTCTTTTGACCCTAGGCTTGCCCTAGTGGTCCAGTTACTTACTTTTGAGCTTGTGTTTTCAGGTTGAACACCAAATGACCAATGAGATCAATTTCTTTTGATTGAGCTTGCCTAAATGTCATTGAGCTAACATTTGTTTTGTAGGTGGCTTGACTCATGTGTTTGAGTCTTGTGCTTTGCACATCTGATTACCTGATTTGTCTGTGGATTCCATTCCTTTTGATTTGACTGTTGAACTGTATACTGATTGGTTTGACTATTTCAGGTACCCTTAGTTGCTTAAAGTTCTTTGAACTTGCTTTGCTTTGCTATTTAGCAACTTGCTTGAGGTATAATCTCTTTTTCTTCATGTAGTCTGGAAGACCTGGCCTGTTACTTGGCCAGGCAACTGTCTGAAGTCCTCCTTAAGAGGCAATGCTTGTGTATGTTTAATTTGTCCTTGTACAGAGTCAAAGACCTCCTAAGTGAAGAGGCAATTGGCAGAACCAAGGGATAAGCAACCTATCCCCTGCTATTCAGTGTGTCTTCTGCTTTGCTCACACCACTGTGTTGATGCATTGTAGATAAAAACCCAAGATCTTGTGCAATTGCACAGTTGAGTCAGTATCAAATGTGTAGAAGGGTTCCCGCTTTCTGAACCCACACATTCTTGTCAAATGCTCTCCCAGGCCAGGGATAGAAGCAATGAGGCACACCCCTCATCTCCTTTCATCTGCTTCACCTTAGCCCCTCAATGGCAAGGTTAAGAGCACACTTACCCAGTTCCAGAGGTTTGTTTGTTGAGGTTGATATGACCCCTCGACTAAAACCTAACCCTTGTTTGAGCCCCTTGTGTGTATATAGTGTGTGCTATCTGTGCTTGTATGTTTGTTTGACTTGCTTCCTGTGCAAGTTAGGTTTAGTTTAGAGTAATCCTTGTTTGCTTTCGCCCTCGTTGCGATCCTTTCTCTCGCCCTCGTTGCGATCGAGCCTTTTCCTTTCTCTCGCCCTCGTTGCGATCGAGACTTTCCCTTTCTCGTGCCCTAGTTGCAATCGAAACCTTTGTCCCTCCGTAGCCGAACTACGGCAACTCTGATTCTCATGTTCAGATGAGATACGTAGGCACGAGATGCGATTTCTTGTCGAGTTTGACTAACAACTAACACTAATTCTTTTCTCTCGCCCTCGTTGCGATTGAGACCTCCCCTTTCTCTTGCCCTAGTTGAAATCGAGACCCTCCTTGCTTCCTGTGCAAGTTAGGTTAGGTGTGGCTTGCTTCCTGTGCAAGTCATGTTTAGGATAGGCTTGCTTCCTGTGCAAGTTAGCTAGAAACCTTAACTTAGGGACGACTTTGCATGACAACATCTAGGCTCGAGTCGTAGTCTCCCTAGAGTTGTGTCTCCCTCTGTTATCTGGTTAGGCTAGATCTTTTATCCCTGCGTAGGGGAACTACATCGCCCTGATCTTCATACCAGATGAAGTATGTAGGCAGGAGATTGAGCTGATCTCTCCGGGCGCCCTTTTTCTTTTTTTGTGTGTGTTGTTTAACAGTTATAGGCTCGAGTCCCCGACTCCCTATTAACTTGTTGTGTCGTTGTGTGCTTGGAAGCCGATGTAAGTCCATCGAGTGGCATTTGGGTTCCAGTGTGTGTGTTTTCTGGTTCGGATGCCGATATAAGTCCAGTGATTGGCATTCGGGCTCCACGTTTGCCTTTTCCTGTGTTTGTTTGCGTGCGTGTCAGCCGAGCTACGAATGCTCTGATTCTTCTCTCGTCCGAGAAGATATGTATGCATAGGATGCGATATCCTAGCGAGCATGTGTCGTCTCCCCAGTCCGAACTACTTCGACTCTGATGTCTATGCCTGATAGACTAAGTAGGCCCAGGATACGATATCCTGCCGAGTCAGTTTCAGTCAGTTTTCTTTTGTCTCCTTCAGCCAGTGTGTGTGAGTTTGAGTAGTGTTTAGCAACCATTATTCCTTCCTTTTGTGCGTGGATCCCGTAGAGTACTACGGATGCGTAGGGGTGCTAATACCTTCCCTTCGCATAACCGACTCCCGAACCCATTCTCTTTGGTCGCGAGACCATGTTCTTTCCTAGGTTTACTTCGAGCGTTT
The DNA here is from genome assembly GCF_024323335.1 of Lathyrus oleraceus. Lineage (NCBI taxonomy): Eukaryota > Viridiplantae > Streptophyta > Magnoliopsida > Fabales > Fabaceae > Lathyrus > Lathyrus oleraceus. The sequence goes on along the minus strand of NC_066583.1, from coordinate 12,909,747 downwards.
CCTTTCCCTCTTTTGGGATAAATAACGCACGGTGGCGGCTCTGTTGTTCTTTCTTTTCCCGCCGGTTTTTCGCGTGATGCGACAGCTGGCGACTCTGCTGGGGACGTAGAGAAGTTGACCTCTTGCTGGTCCATCTTCCCTGAGCGAGTCTCTCCTAGCGCTCTCTAGGTTAGGGCTTTGGTTGCTTCGCACTGTTTTATTGCATTCTTTGTATATATTTGCATTTACTGTTTGCATTTATTATTTGCATTAATGTTTGCATTCATTCATATTCATCTGTTCATCTGGCTGTGTTTCTCTGTTTGGGGTGGGAGTTACTCGAGGTAAAAGGCCCAATACCCAGGCTATGAGTGAAATCTAGGACACCTAGGAATAGAGTGATTCATGGGAAGCGGGTGGTATTGCGCCACTTAGCGGAACATTGATATCACGAGCAGTTCAGACCCTGGTGGGATATTATCGATGCATACATCGGGTGTGCACAGGATGATATTCTGCGAAAGGTTATTTATGCTGCGTTTCTCTCGACCTTACCCTGGCCTAGACGACACCCGTGAGTGGGGAAGGGTTTGATCATTTTAACAGGTACAGTTGGTGACTCCTGGTACTGATAGTGACTACGAGTTATATTTCTGGACGCCGGAGGTTTGACCCTGGTATTGATCAGAGGGTTCCGTTTATTTCGGATCCCTGGGCTGAATTTGAGGGTACTCGCTCAGATGGTGACTCAGTTCTCCAGACTTGGGTTCAAATGCCAGCTTCTCAGATGACTTTGGGGTTTCAGATGGTTCCTCAGATGCCAGTTCCTGCCAGTCTTGGCTCCGTCATTTGCATCATAGCATGTTTATCTTCCAAAAAAAATAGTAATGCATGGAAATGAAAAAAAGTTAACTCGCATACGCATATCCTTTTCAGGATCATTCATGATAAAATAGCATTCGCATCATATGCATATCATACACATATCATCCTTGCATTACAGACATGCTTGGGAGTGACTTCTCACTTTGGGTTTTGACTGAGACAGGATTGTTGATCACCGTCCGCACCACGACCAGACTCAATCATCAGAAGAAGTATGGATCAAGTTCAGACTGAGCTAGCTGAGATGAGGGCGAACATGGCCCAGTTCATGAACATGATGCAAGGGGTCGTTCAGGGGCAAGAGGAGCTGCGTGCCTTAGCCCAGAGACTGGAAGCCGTGATTCCACCAGTCCGCCGTACTCCACCAGTGGATGTACCCGTTCATGAGAATGCTGTTGTCGCTATTCTCGTCGATGATTATGCCGTGGGTGATGAATTGAAGGGGATCAGAATCAGTGAACAGCCTCTTGCTGCAGAGACCGTTAATGTCAGAGCAACCCACGCTCCGGTTCGCCATCCTGGCTCTTCAAGTTCTTCCAATTCTAAGAAGACATACTCTGGGGCACCCAAAAGGGGAGAGATTGAAACAAATGTTGTGCACCGTCGGAGGAGTGCAAACAGAGGACAGTATCGTCAGGCTGCTGCTGTGACTATCCCAGCAACTCAAACTCAACAGCAACAGAGAAGGCCAGCTCAGCAGCATCAGCGTCAGCAACATCGTCCTCAGCAGCAGGCTTCCCAGCCTCACGATGGTAATCAAGCTGGTACAAGTAACGAGAGGAAGAAGATCATTTTTGATCCAATCCCCACGTCCTACGCCGAACTGTATCCCTCTCTGTTAGAGCGGAACTTGATCACTCCCAGAGACCCGCCGCCCATACCCGTCAACCCTCGGTGGTGGTATAGGCCTGAACAGCATTGTGTGTATCACTCGGGTGCTCCTGGTCATGATGTGGACAGTTGTTTCCAGCTGAAGATGAAGGTTCAAGACCTTGTGAGGTCGGGTATTCTGATCTTGGAAGACTTAGGTCCCAATGCTAATCGAGCTTGAAGATAACAAGTCCCGGGCTGGCGTCGACTTGTCTTCTGGGATCTTCAACAAAGAGGGTTGTTTGCTGCTGATGCAAAGGATACTGACAGTTGTCATCCCCGGTGGGATCTATCACAATTGGGTCACTGTGGGCTTTCCTACAGTTGTTCATAAGTCAGAGTAATAATCACTTTGTTTAAAAACCCTTCTCCCATGCCAAAAGGAGAAGTGATGATATTGTTGGCAATATTTTGTGCAATGATATTTTCATTCAAATAAATTCATGTTAAACATTTGTTTTTCCATTTGTTTTCCCTTTTCGCTTTTTGCATGAAATCGGTGATCACCAAAAACCCTTAAAAACAAGAATAAAAGCAATCTTTTCATCTGCATAACGATTGTCTTGTTTGATTTTCAAAGTGCTTTTTATACTCAAAATCTTTATGCAGGTTGTTTCTCAAACCCATTGAGCATAATGATCGGACGTCATCTCCCAATTTTGAATTCCCTGTATTCGAAGCGGAAGAAGATGATGTTGAAGGGATTCCTGACGGTATTTCCCGACTTCTTGAGCAAGAGAAGAAGATCACTCAGCTGCATCTCGAGAATCAGCAGAACAGCCAACTGGGGCATTATCAAAAAGAAAAAAAAGAAAAAGAAAAAGAAAGAGGAGGGTGCAAAATCAAAAGAAATCAAAAGAAAGCAAAATCAAAAGCAAAATCAAAAGAAAAAAAAAAGAAAAAAAAACAAAAGAAAGATAGCACCCTCAAAGTCCCAAGTTGACTGATGCTGAATTCGATCAAGAAGAAGAGATCAACTGCCATGTGTCATGGTCAGTCATGTCAGCAGAGAGTGAAAAAGCATTCAACAAGAAGGTCAAGCCTCGTGTGTTCCGAGGGACCTTATGCTCAAGAAAGTCCTGTCTTTCGTGCCCGATTCCAGGGGCAAGTGGACTCCAAGTTATGAAGGTCCATATGTCGTCAAGAGAGCCTTTTCAGGCAGTGCTTTGGCACTTACAACAATGGATGAAAAAGTTCACTCGTCCTGTGAATTCCGATGCAGTCAAGAAATACTTCGCCTAAAAGAAAAAAAAAGCAAAAGCTCGATAAGTCGAACACCCCAAGGGGCGACTTAGGCAAAAAGGAGCGTCTCGGTGGATTGGAAACCCGAAAGGGCGATCCAGGCAAAAGTTAGAGACATTGAAAAAAAGAGAGAATTCACATCCCGCTAGATTGAGCACCTCACACTGGGGCAATCTAGGCAAAAATTAGGGATTTGGCAAGTAACTGCATCTTGACAAGACTGTGCTCTATATCTGTCATCCGTCAGGGATTCTCGATTCGTCGTCGACTGAAGCTTTGAATACATCAAAAATTCAGAATGGTAGAGGAAAGGTCATTATGTTCAATGTAGCCCTCTCCAATATATATCATCGATTTCAAACTTGTACAGATCCATGGAGTCTCGCCCTTTGCAGACTACCATTCCATTACATCTATTTGAGCTTTTATCCAATTATTTGCACTCTTATTTGTTTCAACTCAACAAACGTTTTGCATGTTTTAATTGATAAAGTATCATTGTTTTCAAAATAAACAAATTTTTCAAAAAACTGTTCTTAAACAAAGTGAACGTTCACGATGATGGAAGGATACTTAGGAGATCCGCAGTGCTCTCCCGAGGGTGGTATGATTACCAACAGGCAAGACATTTGTTCGTATCTCGAGCATAACTTTATCTTTCTCCTGTCAAACCTCTTTTGGTTTCTCCTCAGTGAAGTTGCCCGATGCAGTGTTGTTTGAAGTTGTTCATCTTCATGTTCCCGGCAGTACAGATTCTTCCTCCAAATCCCTGTTAGCTCTATTGTGGGGCATCCCCAGTAGAGTGCTGTTTGAGCCCTATCGTGGGGCATCCCCAGCAAGTTTGCTATTTCGGACATTATTGTGGGGCAGCTCCCCTAGCAGAGTGTTTACTGAAGGCTTCAGCTTTCGCCTCTCCAGCAGAGCAGTCTTCGTCTCTCCCCCAACGTGGGTGTTTTTCCTTTGAAGATTCAGTATTTGGTAGATCAACATCCCAGTACTATGTCATGCCCTCAGATGGATTCCCCAGTGGAGTTGTTGGCATGATGAGCCTTATCAATGCCTATGTATCCTCATCAGAGATCTGGTTGCTTCTCGGTATCTCAGATTTTCATCACGAGTTGTTGTGGCGCATTCGCCTGTATGTTGAACTCTTTTCTCCGGTTGCGACTGACGATCCCTCCGGAAGCCTCCGGTGGCCTTCCTCCCCTGCAGGATAAATGTTCCCTGATATTCCAGTCCCCAGTGGATTTTCTTTGCTCTTTGGTAACTTTGGTTTTCCCTCCGGAAGAGTGGTGCCGGATGGTTGATTCCTGGACCCGCGTGTTGAACATGTCTGTTTGTCAACATTCATCATGCATAATGCATACATGCATAATCATAGCATTCAGATACTCACGTTGCAGCTGTTGCCATGTATTTGTTGATTGTTGCCTCCTGCTGTTTGGTGATAAGAATCTCTCCAGTAGATTTTCCTTAAGCAGATATGGGTGTGTCTGATCTCTCCATGTAGAGCCAACCCTTAGGCAGAAAGTGTCTATCCTTTCCTGCCATTTCCCCACTGAGATACATCCTCGTGGATGACGGGTGCTTCCGTTCCCTCCCTACACGGGATGGGTTTTCCCTATTGAGTTCTTTCCTCATTAGGATGAGTCTTGTTCAGTCTGCCTTTTTGGATCAATCCTAAATTGGCTTTCTGTTGTCTCCTGTTCTTCCCTGGGGCATAAATGAATAGTCGCTCACTAACCGGCACTCATTCATCTTATCCTCAGCGGAATTTGTTGGCCTCTACCTACTAACCGGTAGCTGTAAGTCCTATCTTTGTGGTTTTCTACCCACTAGCTGGTAGTTGTAAAATCCCACTTTCTCCCCTTGGTGGAGTTAATCCTTTGTGCCCATCCCGATGATGACTGGTTACTTTTGTTGGCCTCTACCTACTAACCGGTAGCTGTAAGTCCTATCTTTGTGGTTTTCTACCCACTAGCTGGTAGTTGTAAAATCCCACTTTCTCCCCTTGGTGGAGTTAATCCTTTGTGCCCATCCCGATGATGACTGGTTACTTTTGTTGGCCTCTACCTACTAACCGGTAGCTGTAAGTCCTATCTTTGTGGTTTTCTACCCACTAGCTGGTAGTTGTAAAATCCCACTTTCTCCCCTTGGTGGAGTTAATCCTTTGTGCCCATCCCGATGATGACTGGTTACTTTTGTTGGCTTCTACCTACGACCCGGTAGTTGTAAGTCCTATCGTCGTGGTTTTCTACCCACTAGCTGGTAGTTGTAAAATCCCACTTTCATCCCCTTGTTGGAGTTAACCCTGTGTGCTCATCCTATCGATGACTGGTTACTTTTCCGTGGTTTTCTGCCTACAAACCGGTAGATGTAATCCCCTCTTTGCGGTATTGGTATTCTTTTCCCCTCTGGATACTTGCCTTGATCAAGCAGTATTGTCCCCATTGGGTCTTCCCCTGCCTTTGGGTATTTGCTCCGAGTTAGCAACTGTATCCTCTCTTGATTGGTCATCTTTTGCATACCTAGTCCTGGTACCCTGATGCCTTTCTTGTCGGTTGATTTATCCATTTAACAACCTACAAACCGGTTATGGATAATCTTCCATGCGAGGTTATTATCTACGTTCTGACGGCTATAGATAATATATCTCATGCACTCTTTGGTCAATCCTTCGATTGTTATCACCAGCAGAGTAAAATTCGTATTCCTTGTGAAATCGAATGTCCATCCTTTAACAAGTTTGCCTTCGCTTTTTTCAGGATGATGTCGGTCGATTATTCATTTAACAACCTACAAACCGGTTATGGATAATCTTCCATGCGAGGTTATTATCTACGTTCTGACGGCTATAGATAATATGTCTCATGCACTCTTTGGTCAATCTTTTGATTGTTTTCTCCAGCAGAGAAAGATTCGTATTCCCTATGGAATCAGTGTCCATCCTTTAACAAGATCGCTTTTCTAGCCCTCTTCAGGATGTTGAGTGTTTTGGAAAACAAACCAATTCACGCTTTGGTCGGTCACCCGTTTCATACCTACAACCCGGTATCCTTGGTATTCCTTCCTGTTTGCTCGCTGTCGTGACCTTGATCCCCAGTGAGACCCCATGCAAGTGTTCAGCCTTGCCCTGTCATCTTGTGGATGTCAGTATCCCGTCAGCACCCGCCTGTGTTGTTTCTTTGGTGTCGGTAAACACCATCCTTCGGTGATTTCCAGTCATGCGTAAGTGTCTGGTCTTCTTTGGTGTCGGTAAACACCATCCTTCGGTGATTTCCAGTCATGCGTAAGTGTCTGGTCTTCTTTGGTGTCGGTAAACACCATCCTTCGGTGATTTCCAGTCATGCGTAAGTGTCTGGTCTTCTTTTGATGTCGGTAAACATCCTCTTTCGATGTTCATAACGTCGGTCTCCCTTTCGTCCTATGACGTCTGGTTGAAGTTTTCCTCCTCTCCGTTGGTGTCGATAAACGTGAGTCTCCCTTTCGTCCTATGACGTCTGGTTGAAGTTTTCCTCCTCTCCGTTGGTGTCGATAAACGTGAGTCTACCTCTCGTCCTATGACGTCTGGTTGAGTTTTCCTCCTCTCCGTTGGTGTCGATAAACGTGAGTCTCCCTTTCGTCCTATGACGTCTGGCTGAGTTTTCCTCCTCTCCGTTGGTGTCGATAAACGTGAGTCTCCCTTTCATCCTATGATGTCTGGTTGAGTTTTCCTCCTCTCCGTTGGTGTCGATAAACGTGAGTCTCCCTTTCATCCTATGATGTCTGGTTGAGTTTTCCTCCTCTCCGTTGGTGTCGATAAACGTGAGTCTCCCTTTCGTCCTATGACGTCTGGCTGAGTTTTCCTCCTCTCCGTTGGTGTCGATAAACGTGAGTCTCCCTTAGTTGTCCGTTGGCATCTAGTTGGGATTTCTTTTCCCATTCATCGTCGTTGCGATGTCTGGATGTGGCCATACCCTTTGAAAACAAAAACCAAAAAATATTATATCCAGTCGGTGCAAATTTCTACGGTTCTTTTGTATTCAATCCCTGTTTACCCTGAAAGTCTGACAGCCGATGCTCTCATCCATTCGGGTTCCCAGCTGATTGAATAGGGGAAGCTGTAGCACCTCAAATTTGCACCTATCATTATACATACATTCTCATATTAGGTCATAGCATATCATGGTCCATTGCATAGCATTGCATTGTCCCATTTGCCTCAAGAGCAAGCAAATCAAGGAATTAGGTCAAACTGATCAGGAGATCAGTCAACCAGGCAAGCAAGTGTGTTTCTCAAGGAGCCAAGGCCCTAGGGTTTGTCCAACATGTTAACATGACTTGGGGATCCATTTGAAGTGTTTAAGTCAAGGTTTGGATGTTCAGAAGTCATCAGTTCATGCACAATCAGTCTGAAACCCTAGAAAGTCAAACTTGGTCAACTGTGGCTGATTTTATGGTTTTGATGGATGGATTTGGTTTGAGAGAGCTTATTCATGTCCCAATAGGCCTCATATATCATGGCAATCAACATCATTGAAGAATTTGAAGCCAAACAGAAAATTTCCAAAAATAGAAACTGGACCTGTAATTTTAACTGCCAAAAATGGAAACTTCTTGATCCCAAACTTACATCATGATACAAGCTTCAAATGAATTTTTGCCCAACATGAAAGTTGAAGATCTTGTTCTCCCATTTTCAAAAAGTCCAAGAACTCTCAATTCCCATGCATGGTTGTCAAGATATGATCAAATCATTTTCACAAAATCTTGAACTTCAAAAGGCCATATCTCTCAAACCATTTGGCCAATTTTGGTGGGGTTTTTTCCTACAAACCACATTTCATCTCCTCTTTCCAAAAATGCATTCATCATGAACCAAAACCTTGCCAATCAAAATGCCATTTTTGGACTTGACTTTATTTAATTCAAGTGAGTTGCAAAAGTGACTTTTTGAATTAAATGTTTTTAGACATTTTGGCCATTTGGGATCTGTTTTAAATGATATTTGAGGCATGTTTTAAGGCCCAATTCGTGCAGAACCTTGCACCCTCCATGTGCATTGGATCAAATTAGCAAATTATGCATTTCACTTCATTTAAGCTAATCCTTGTTAGCACATCATTAGCCAAGCTTAAACAGCAAATATAAGTTGCATTTTCTGGCCATTGTAACCCTAGTAGCAGCCACACACACGACAGAATTCTTTCTTCTCTCATTTTTGCATTTTCACACTATTGCATTTTCTGAGCAAAAGCTTCAAAACACCACGAGCCATCTTCATTGTTTCTTCATTTGGACAACATTTGGAAGCTTCTTGCAGCATCAAACCTCAACTGTATAGCAGCCTCGAGTTCTGTTTTCTTCATGGACCTTCAATGGTGAATCGAGATTTGGACCTTTTCAAGCATAGTTGAGCCAAATAGCTTCAAGCATTCATCATTTCAAAGCATTGTGGACATCTGTTTGTGCCTGTATCATCAAAATAACAACGATTTCACATTTTTCTTCCAAATCAAGTAAGGTTTCGAGTTCCTCTTTTCTCAAAATAATGCTATGTTTCTTGTAGTTCTTACCTTGCTGAGTCTATTGCAACTTGTCTCGTTCGAAATGGTTGTGTCATTCATGCGAAATCTGGATTTCATTTTTTATGCTCAAACTTGATTGTGCTCGATGTGCTTTGATGATGATGATTTCATGAAAACCATGCTTGGATTATGCTTGTGTTTGCTTCATTGGTTTGATTAGTATGCATATCTGTGATTTCTGGGCACTTTGATTTCCATGTTTGATTGTTGATGATGAACACATGCTGTTGCTGTCCAAAACCCTAGAGCCATTTTCCAGATTTTCCCAGAACCGTGTTTGCTGTATTGTTGCTTGGTGTTGCATGAATGTTGGTTGCCATGCTGTTTATGAAGTTATGTTTGATTTTCGTTTTATGGTGATAACATGAAATGCCATGCTGCTGCATACAAACCCTAAGAGAAAATGCTGCCCAGAAAACATGAACATTGATTGGTCCGAGTTACTATTCTATTGGTGAGGGCCAATCAGAACATTTCATTTCCCTCCCTCAAACGCTGCGTTTGGTTAAGTAACGCGCATAATTACCAAAATGCCACCAGGTCAACCGTGTTTGACTTTCCATTCATGTTATTTGGTCCATGTTATTCCCATTTTTTACTCAACTTATAAAATTCATTTCTCACTCGTTTCAACTCCAAAAATCATGGAACTTTTTGCATCATGTCCTGTTGAATGTCTATTATTTTATCATGATTTTTAATATTTTTTTGGTTGGCTGGATTTTTTATGGCTCTAGGTTTCTTGACATGTATGCTTAATTTGTACCTTTTGCCATTTCTTTTGTGAAATAATGATGATGCATCCAATGACCCTGAAATTTTTTGTGGTTAATCTACACTCATTCATGTTCATTTTGGTGTAAAGTTCGTGCATTTATCATATGTGGTTTGTGAGATATAAATTTTGGAAGTAGGGTGTGACAATTTGTGTCACACCATTGATATGCCATTTCATGAATTTTAATGACATGCTTCCTGACCTCCAATTGACCCCAAATTTTGCATGAACCTTCTCTTAAGTGTCTAGTTGACTTGTGATTTTTTGTGGAATTATTTGAGCCATTTCCTATTTGTTTGATATTTTTCCTCTCTGTCTAGTCAATTGTTGACTTTGTGTGATACATCTTGCCATTTCATTTGGGAAATTCTCATACCTTGTTGGATGATCATGAAATTTCATATGTGCATACTAGACATCTTGAGCTTTGCATTGGTGTTGATCCCATTCATTTATCATCTGTTTTCATTTAGTTATGATTTTTTGAAGTTGATGCATGTTTGTTTGACTTCTATGGGCATGCTTGAAATTGTTTTGACTTTCTGATTTTAATTGACCATATTCCCATGATCCAATTGAGCTGAAATTTCATATGCATGTCATGTTATGGATTTTGGTTGAGCATGAATTATTTGATGATTTTTGGAATTGATTATGTTTTGTTTTGGGCTAAGTCTTGCTGTTGACTTCTTTGTGCATGTTTGAATTTGCTTTGACCTCATGATTTTCATTGACTGCCTTCTACTTGTCCAAATGCAATGAAGTTTGACATGCTTACCATGCTAGGTGTTAGGATTGAACATGAATTATTTGATAATTTTTGGAAATGTTTGAGTTGACTTTTGATGCAAGTCATTCTGTTGACTTCTTTGAGCTTCTGTTTGCAATGCTTTGACTTCTTTTGCTCATGAATTGATGATGATGCATGATATGAATGTGAATCCAATTGGAATTGTTTCTTAATTGTTTGAACATGATTTGGATTGCTTGCCCTTTGCTGTTTTGACTTTTTCATTCTCTTTTGACCCTAGGCTTGCCCTAGTGGTCCAGTTACTTACTTTTGAGCTTGTGTTTTCAGGTTGAACACCAAATGACCAATGAGATCAATTTCTTTTGATTGAGCTTGCCTAAATGTCATTGAGCTAACCTTTGTTTTGTAGGTGGCTTGACTCATGTGTTTGAGTCTTGTGCTTTGCACATCTGATTACCTGATTTGTCTGTGGATTCCATTCCTTTTGATTTGACTGTTGAACTGTATACTGATTGGTTTGACTATTTCAGGTACCCTTAGTTGCTTAAAGTTCTTTGAACTTGCTTTGCTTTGCTATTTAGCAACTTGCTTGAGGTATAATCTCTTTTTCTTCATGTAGTCTGGAAGACCTGGCCTGTTACTTGGCCAGGCAACTGTCTGAAGTCCTCCTTAAGAGGCAATGCTTGTGTATGTTTAATTTGTCCTTGTACAGAGTCAAAGACCTCCTAAGTGAAGAGGCAATTGGCAGAACCAAGGGATAAGCAACCTATCCCCTGCTATTCAGTGTGTCTTCTGCTTTGCTCACACCACTGTGTTGATGCATTGTAGATAAAAACCCAAGATCTTGTGCAATTGCACAGTTGAGTCAGTATCAAATGTGTAGAAGGGTTCCCGCTTTCTGAACCCACACATTCTTGTCAAATGCTCTCCCAGGCCAGGGATAGAAGCAATGAGGCACACCCCTCATCTCCTTTCATCTGCTTCACCTTAGCCCCTCAATGGCAAGGTTAAGAGCACACTTACCCAGTTCCAGAGGTTTGTTTGTTGAGGTTGATATGACCCCTCGACTAAAACCTAACCCTTGTTTGAGCCCCTTGTGTGTATATAGTGTGTGCTATCTGTGCTTGTATGTTTGTTTGACTTGCTTCCTGTGCAAGTTAGGTTTAGTTTAGAGTAATCCTTGTTTGCTTTCGCCCTCGTTGCGATCCTTTCTCTCGCCCTCGTTGCGATCGAGCCTTTTCCTTTCTCTCGCCCTCGTTGCGATCGAGACTTTCCCTTTCTCGTGCCCTAGTTGCAATCGAAACCTTTGTCCCTCCGTAGCCGAACTACGGCAACTCTGATTCTCATGTTCAGATGAGATACGTAGGCACGAGATGCGATTTCTTGTCGAGTTTGACTAACAACTAACACTAATTCTTTTCTCTCGCCCTCGTTGCGATTGAGACCTCCCCTTTCTCTTGCCCTAGTTGCAATCGAGACCCTCCTTGCTTCCTGTGCAAGTTAGGTTAGGTGTGGCTTGCTTCCTGTGCAAGTCATGTTTAGGATAAGCTTGCTTCCTGTGCAAGTTAGCTAGAAACCTTAACTTAGGGACGACTTTGCATGACAACATCTAGGCTCGAGTCGTAGTCTCCCTAGAGTTGTGTCTCCCTCTGTTATCTGGTTAGGCTAGATCTTTTATCCCTGCGTAGGGGAACTACATCGCCCTGATCTTCATACCAAATGAAGTATGTAGGCAGGAGATTGAGCTGATCTCTCCGGGCGCCCTTTTTCTTTTTTTGTGTGTGTTGTTTAACAGTTATAGGCTCGAGTCCCCGACTCTCTATTAACTTGTTGTGTCGTTGTGTGCTTGGAAGCCGATGTAAGTCCATCGAGTGGCATTTGGGTTCCAGTGTGTGTGTTTTCTGGTTCGGATGCCGATATAAGTCCAGTGATTGGCATTCGGGCTCCACGTTTGCCTTTTCCTGTGTTTGTTTGCGTGCGTGTCAGCCGAGCTACGAATGCTCTGATTCTTCTCTCGTCCGAGAAGATACGTATGCATAGGATGCGATATCCTAGCGAGCATGTGTCGTCTCCCCAGTCCAAACTACTTCGACTCTGATGTCTATGCCTGATAGACTAAGTAGGCCCAGGATACGATATCCTGCCGAGTCAGTTTCAGTCAGTTTTCTTTTGTCTCCTTCAGCCAGTGTGTGTGAGTTTGAGCAGTGTTTAGCAACCATTATTCCTTCCTTTTGTGCGTGGATCCCGTAGAGTACTACGGATGCGTAGGGGTGCTAATACCTTCCCTTCGCATAACCGACTCCCGAACCCATTCTCTTTGGTCGCGAGACCATGTTCTTTCCTAGGTTTACTTCGAGCGTTTCCTTTCCCTCTTTTGGGATAAATAACGCACGGTGGCGGCTCTGTTGTTCTTTCTTTTCCCGCCGGTTTTTCGCGTGATGCGACACCTATTATATACCCTGTATCCGGTATCTCTGGTGTCTCTTCCTTTTCGAGTGTATTATTCACGTTTTGACGGTAATGAATAATATATCTCTTTCGCTCTTTGGTTGGAATCCTTTGTTGATTTCCCCGGTGGAGTAAGATTCGTATTCTTTGTAGAATCGAATATCCATCCTTTGATAAGTTTGCATTTTGCTCTTTCAAGATGATGAGTGTTTTGGCATATATACCAATTCACGTTTTCGGTAGGTCACCTATTATATACCCAGTAACCGGTATCCCTGGTGTTTCCTTCCATGCGAGTATATTGTCTATGTTCTGACGGTAATAGATAATATATCTCATGCGAGTATACTATCCACGTTCTGACGGTAATAGATATTATATCTCATGCGCTCTTTGGGTTTTTTTCCCAGCTGAGTAAGATTCGTTCTCCCGTTGCGGATTCGAATGTCCATCCTGTAAGTCGATTTGCTTTTTCAAGCCCTCCTTTCGGATGATGAGTGTTTTGGCATATATACCAATCCACGCTTTGGTCGGTCACCTATTATATACCCAGTAACCGGTATCCCTGATGTTCCTTCCTTTCTACTCCCTATTATGACCTCGGTCCCCTGTGGAGTAAGACTTTCCTGAGTTGATGTACCTTTTTCAGGTCTTTCTCAGGTGTTTGGTTGATTGATATCTCTCACCCTTATACCGGTCTTAGATATTCATTCTTCCTGAGCTTGTTACCCTTATACCGGTAATACCTCATTTCTTTGTTGCCTCCCTAGGAGAGTCTCTTTGTTAGACTTTTCCAGTGGAGCTTCCGTTGTGATTTTACCCTTTTGCTGTATTGGCGTTTTTCCCAATATATGCAATTTTTTCCCCGGCAGGGAGGTTCTGTGTGAATCTTTCCCTAGTCCGGGTCCGGATTTTTATCCGAAGTATCCTTCGTGGATAGTTTGAGTCAGCTTGTGTCTTTCCTTTGGATTTGTGCCTTTGGAATTTTCTTCTTTTCCCTGTTTGAGTCTTTTACTCCCCACTGAGGTCTCCAGTTCAGTCGTGTCTTGTTCACGCCGTGTCAGTTTTACCCTAATTCATAGTCGTGTCCTGCTCACGCATTCTTTTTCTTTTTCTTATCCCCATGAGAGTCTTGTTAGAGTCTCTGTTCCTGGTGAGTGTATTACTCCGATGGATCGTCTTTTTCTTTGTGGACCCATATTCCCCACAGAGTTTGTTTCTTTTACATGCATACATCTACATCATGAGGTCTCTTAGGGACCAAAATTTGTCTCATTACTGTTATTTAAGCCCATTCTACCGCGTCGAGATGAAGATTTCTAAACTTCACTTCTCCGGCTAGAATGACCTTAAATAGGGGCATCTGTAAGACCCCAATTTTGTCCCTAAGATCCCTCATGGCATCATATCATATCATTTCATTGCCTCAAGGATCATTGTGCACCTTGTTTCCTTCCCTATGGATGGGTTATATTTTTGAGAGTGGTTCTTGATCACCAAGCATGTTTTGAATTTGTATATCATTGCTTTTCCTTTTATCACTAACCAAAAGTACAAAAATATGTCATCTAACCTTTGCCTTGCAGATGAAGCAATCACAAGTCAAGACAGTCAAAGGCAGTCATTGAGCAATAGATGGTGACCATTCTGGAGAATTTGGATCCCATAATCATTATCAAGAGTTCATATGAGCCATGATGTTATTTTGAAGCAAAATCCCAAGTGGTAGAGGCTTGAATTTCATCATAACATTGGTAGGTCAACTAAAGGCCTAGAAAGTCAACTGCCAAGACAACAGTGGATTTGGAGGTGGGAAGTGATTAGAAATACTTCATTCATGTTAAAACAAGGCTCATTTGACATTTCAAACATCAACATTGAAGAATTTAAAGTCAGGACAAAACTTTCCAAAAATAGAAAGTGACCTATAATTCAAATTTGCCAAAAATGGAAAGGTTTTAGCCTAACTTCAACTTCAAATTACATCACCAAAAAAGCTTCAAATGAAATTTTGTTGAACATGAAAGTTTTAGATCTTTCTCTCCCATTTCCAAAAAGTCCAAGATCATCAATTTCTCATGTGTGGTTAAAGATATATGATCAAAACATGGCAAACTATGCATGGAACTTCAAATGGGCATAACTTCTCAACCAAAGCTCCAATTCAAGTGGTTCTTTTTGCTAAATTCTCATTTTGACCTCTAGTTTCCAAATCATGCATTACATTTCACAAATTATCATCACATGAGCATTTAGTAATTCATTTGATTTTTGGAGGGAAAACATGAAATTTAAAATTGGTGCATGGCTTGATCTTTTTACCATTTCCATTGGCTCAAAAACAGAATTTTGAGTGAAAATAAATAAAAATTCGTGCACTGTTCACATGCATATCATGCATAAGGGTGGAAAACGAAATTTGCACTTACACCTCATTCTTGTTTAATCACCATTTGCATTGGCTTAAACATGATTAAAAAGTGATTAGCATGACATATATATACAAAAACCCTAACTGTTTTTCAGATGAACAATCACAATTTCAGATCTAGATCAAAACACTCAAAATTTTCTCTCAAAAATTTCTTGCAATTTCTTCACATTCAATCCATTCTTCTTGCTTGATTCTTGTTCCTGAGTTATTCTTGAGCAGATTCAGACGTGGAACTGAAGCAAACAGTGCAAGGTTGAAGCATTCTTGAAGCTTGAAGCAACAATGGTGAATCAAGATTTTGGAAAAATCGTGCACAATTGAGCTTCATTTTCTCTTCCAATCACTTACACAAGCATCCTAGGGGAACATTGAAGCATTGCCAGGGTCTGCAGCTCGTGAATTCCAGATCTGCTCTTCAAGAGGTTACAAATCAACTCTCTTATTTTTGATTTTCCTTGCCATGATATTATAGATCTTGTTATGCTGATGAATTTGAGCTTTGAATCGTGCAATTCTATGCTGTTTTGAGTGAGATATGATAGTTTGAAGTTTTGATGATGAACTTTTAATCTCTTCGATTTGATCTTGTTATGTTGTTTTATGTTGAAATGATTATGGATCTTGAATGTGCATTGCATGAGGAATTGATTAGCATGCTTGTGGATAATTTTTGGACACTTTGGATTTTTTCTGGAAAATCAAGATGAAGATCTTCATGATCTTCATCTTCAGCATGAATGTTCTTCAGTTTTTCCAGAATGCCTGCAGTTTTTGCTACGGATTTTTTAGGTTAGCTGCGGATTTGCTAAGGCTACGCTTTTGGATCCTTATGGCAACGCTTTTCTGTTGCCTTTGCTTTGGCGCTAGGGTTTGAGTACGAAACGATGTCGTTTCATTGCGTGCTATTTTTTTGAATTCACACGGACTTCGATTCCTGGCCACACCAATATTCAAATGCTTCTCATGTTTTCCACTTTCCCTCCTTATTTCATATGCTTGCTTCATACATTTTTTTAATTTTTCTTCAACTTGCAAAATTCATATTAAATTGAATAATCATCCAAAAATTGCCAGGTTTTTTGCATTGTGTTTCATTTTTTGTCTATTATTTTTTGATCATGATTTTCAAAATTGTGCTTGGCTGTATTTTGTTTTGTGCTAGGGTATTTGAACATGTATCTATTTCGTACCTTGCCTTGCTTATTCATTTGTGAAATGTTGGTCTTTGATCCGATGAATCTGAAAATTTGCATGATGAAACTAGACGTGTTGCTTGACATTTTGGTGTTGATTTGGTATTTTCATCAATTGTCATCTCTGTTTTATGATTGTGCTAAGTTGGTGTGACAATTTGTGTCACACCTTTGCTTGTTCAACTTATGTGATGTTTTTGCCATGCCAAATGATCTCCAATTGTCCTGATTTTTTGTGTGATGCATGTTATAGATGTTGTGAATGAGCATGATTTTTCTTGGAATTATTTGAATCATTTATGATTTAATTGAGATTTTTTTCATTCTGGTTGATCACATTTGAGCTTTAAAATTGCCTTGAACTTCAATTGATCATGAAATGCTTTTGGTTATCGATATTGATGTGAGACCTTTTGGAATGTTTCAAGATGTGTTTGAAGTTGATTCATGTTAATTTTCAGTTTCTGTTTTGAAGTTTTTCTCCATCTTTGACCCTAGGCTTTGACCTAGTGGTTTGCCTCTCATATTTGAGCTTTGATTTCAGGTTGAGCATTCAAGTTCCATAGTTGTTGATGCTTCACCATTTGAGCATTGATGTTTGCCTTTGATTACTAATCTTTGTGTGTTTTGTAGGTTGATGTTAACTCATTTGAGTTTGACTTTTGGCTTACACATTATGTACATTGGGATTGTTTGTTGCTTATTGACTGTTGTTTGATTGTCTGAACTTTGTACTGATTTGTTTGATGTTTCCACAGGTACCTAAGTTGCTTTAAGTTAATTTGAACTTGCTTTTGCTTGGTTGCTTAACCACTTAGGTATAACCTCTCTTCTTCATGTAGTCTAGAAGACATGTCCTGTTATGTGGGCAGGCACCTGTCTGAAGTCCTCCTTAAGAGGCAATGCTTGTGTTTGTTTATCTTTTGTGCCAAGCAGGAAAAGTCCTCTAATGAGGTAATTGGCAGATAAAAGAGATGTGTAGTCCATCTCCTGCTACTCAGTGTGTCATCCACTTTGCTCACACAATGTGTTGATGCATTGTGGATAATAACCCAAGATCTTATAGAGTCAAATCATTTGTGGAGAAGAGTTCCAACTTTCTGAACTCCCACACCTTCCATTATTTAAAGCTCTCCCAGGCTAGGGATAAGAGCTATGAGGCACACCCCTCATCCCCATTTCATCTGCTTCACCCTAACTCTCAATGTTAGGGTTAAGAGCACAAATTACCCCACTCTAGTTGGCTATAAAGCCTAACCTTGTTTGAGCCTAATTGATTGTATATAGTGTGTGCTAACTGACTTGATTGTCCACTTACTTGATTCATCTGTGCATATTTGCTTGACTGTGCCTTTGTGCATTTATCATCATCATTTGTATATCATTTCATAAACTTTGCTTTGTAGCATTTTGCTTTGTCCATGGAGGAGACAAGCATAAGTCCATTACTTGGCAGTTGTTCCTATGATATGGTGGGAGACTAGTATAATTCCATTGATTGGCATCTGGTATCCATGTTTGTTTTGTTTTAGGAGATTGGTGTAAGTCCATTGATTGGCATCCGGTATCCATGTTTGTTTGTGAGATTAGTGTAAGTCTATTGATTGGCATCTGGTATCATGGTTTGTTTTAGGAGATTGGTGTAAGTCCATTGATTGGCATCCGGTATCCATTTGCTTTGTTTATTTGCTATTGCTCATTGCCTATTCCAAAGGAATCACTTGAATCATCTACATATGATCTCAAGAGGTGAACATCTAAGAAGTTTTACACTCCCTCACCCTTCCACCTTTTGTTTCTTTAAACCTCCATCTTTGCATGTTAACCCAAACCTGAAAATTTTGTGCAAACATTTCACTTCTTTTCAAATTAGAAACCTAGGCCTTAGGCCTTTGATTTTTCAAACTCCATTTTCATTATACTTCTTTTGAATTGAATTCTAATCATACTTTGACCCTCTTTTGTGAATAAATTCTAATTGGTTAATCCAACTCATTCAATCGTTTTGTGGCTTTGTCCATTCTTGATAAGTTTTCATGCATTAGCCATAGATCCAATTATCTTAGTGGTTGATGTTAATCTCACCTTTTGTCCTTAGTGATTGAATTGTAAGACTTCCTTGCTTATTATAGGGTTAACCCCTCACTAGCAAGTTGAAGCTTTTCTCACATGGTGGACTTGTTGTTTGTATAAGGTTGAGTTTTCTCCCATGGATAACGAAAGACCTTAGGGCTTTTGTTTAAAATGAACCCACTCATATTTTTGGAAATCTTTTAGCCGAACTACGAGGTTTTGATCCTGTAAAGGTACTTAGGCAATGGTTATCCATCCAGACACAAAAATAATAAAATTGTATATTCTTTTCTCATCCCTCCAATCCATGTTTGCACAAAAAATATTTCATAAAAAAATAACATTTCGTACAACAAGTGTGAAAAGGGCTCCCTAGGAGTACCTAGGACGTTTTGGGTGCCTAACACCTTCCCATTGCGTAATTTACCCCTTACCCAGATCTGTGACCTTTTCATTAGTTTTCTATGTGTAAAACTTCTTAGGCTTTTGTTCGCTTTTTAGCCATTCCTTTGGATAAATAAAAGTACGGTGGCGACTCGATTCTTTGTATGCTTTGCTTTTGATTTAGTCAATAAATCATAAAGTGACGAATACACCGCTACAGCAGTGAAGATCAAGGAAGAAGTTCAAAAGCAAATTGATGCGGGGTTTATGGTGACTTCTACATATCCTCAATGGGTGGCCAATATTGTGCCCGTGCCTAAGAAAGATGGAAAGGTCCGAATGTGTGTGGACTATAGAGACTTGAATAAAGCTAGTCCAAAAGATGATTTCCCTCTACCACATATTGATATGTCGGTAGATAATACAACTAAATTCAATGTCTTCTCATTTATGGACGGATTTTCCGGATATAACCAGATCAAAATGGCACCCGAGGATATGGAGAAGACAACATTCATCACACCTTGGGGAACATTTTGTTATCGAGTGATGCCTTTCGGTTTGAAGAACGCCGGAGCCACGTATCAACGAGCTATGAACATGTTGTTTCATGATATGATGCATAAGGAGATAGAGGTATATGTTGATGATATGATCGCTAAGTCAAGAACGGAAGTAGGACATGTAGAGTACCTGTTGAAGCTTTTTCAGCGTTTGAGGAAGTATAAGCTTCGTCTGAATCCCAACAAGTGTACATTTGGAGCCCGTTCTGGCAAGTGATTGGGCTTTATCGTTAGTGAAAGAGGTATTGAGGTTGATCCTACAAAGGTCAAAGCAATACAAGAGATGCCTGCACCCAAAACTGAGAAGCAAGTCCGAGGGTTTCTTGGCCGCTTGAATTATATTTCCAGATTTATATCCCATATGACTGCCACATGTGCACCGATATTCAAGCTCCTCCGGAAAGATCAATCTCATGATTGGACCGAGGATTGCCAAAAATCTTTTGACAGTATTAAAGAATATTTGTCTGAACCTCCGATTCTATCTCCGCCTGAGGCAAGAAGACCATTGATTATGTATCTGATAGTTCTTGAAGACTCAATGGGTTGTGTCCTTGGTCAACAAGATGCATCAGGGAAGAAAGAATATGCTATATACTACCTGAGTAAGAAGTTCACTAATTGTGAGTCTCGATACTCAATGCTTGAGAAGACATAATGTGTTTTGGCTTGGGCTGCTAAGCGCTTATGCCAGTATATGTTGAATCATACAACTTGGTTGATATCCAAAATGGATCCAATCAAGTATATATTTGAGAAGCCTGCTTTAACTGGGAGGATTGCCCGTTGGCAGATGTTGTTATCTGAGTATGATATCGAGTATTGGGCGTAGAAGGCCATTAAAGGTAGTATCTTGGCTGACCACTTGGCACATCAACCAATTGAGGATTATCAGTCGGTTCAGTATGACTTAACAGATGAAGAGATTCTGTTTTTGAAAATGAAAGATTGTGATGAGCCTACGCTCGATGAAGGGCCAGAACCTGGTTCCAGATGGAGTATGGTGTTTAATGGCACTATAAATCAATATGGAAATGGTATTGGGGCAGTGATTATTACTCCTCATGGCACACATTTTCCGTTCACAGCAAGGCTAACTTTCAAATGCACGAATAATATGGCTGAGTATGAGGCCTGTATCATGGGATTGGAAGAATGTATTGATCTTAGGATTAAATATCTTGATGTGTATGGTGATTCGGCCCTCGTTGTTAATCAGATTAAGGGTGAGTGAGAAACGAATCAGCCTGGCCTCATTCCATACAGAGATTATGCGAGGAGGATTTCGACGTTCTTTACTGAGGTTGACTTCCATCATATTCCTCGAGATGAGAATCGGACGGCAGACGCTCTCGCTACACTTGCTTCGATGATTATGGTCAAACTTTGGAATGAAGTTCCCAATATCACTATGATGCGCTTGGATAGACCAGCTCATGTATTTGCAGTAGAGGAGGTGCAAGATGATAAGCCGTGGTATTATGATATCAAGTGCTTCCTTCAGAGCCAGATTTACCCGCCTGGGGCATCTGTGAAAGATAGGAAGACTCTGAGGAGATTGTCAGGCACTTTCTACCTCAATGTCGATGTGCTTTATAAGAGGAATTTTGACATGGTTTTGCTCAGATGCATGGATAGACACGAAGCAGACCTGTTAATGACTGAGGTCCATTAGGGTTCATTTGGTACTCATTCCAATGGACATGCCATGGCTAGAAAGATATTGAGAGCAGGCTACTATTGGCTGACAATGGAGTCTGACTGCTGCAAATACGTGAAGAAATGCCATAAGTGTCAGATCTATACGGACAAGATTCATATTCCTCCAACACTTCTGAATGTGATTTCATCACCATGGCCTTTATCTATGTGGGGGATTGACATGATTGGCATGATAGAGCCAAAAGCGTCCAACGGTCACAGATTCATTCTTGTAGCAATTGATTACTTCATCAAATGGGTTGAAGCGGCATCGTATGCAAATGTGACCAGGCAGGTGGTCGTGAAATTTATCAAGAATAAACTCATATGCCGGTATGGTGTGCCAGATAAGATCATTACTGATAATGGATCTAACTTTAACAACAAGATGATGAAAGAGTTGTGTAGCTAGTTCAAGATTGCGCATCATAATTCTTCTCCTTACAGACCCAAGATGAACAGGGCTGTTGAAGTTGCTAATAAGAATATCAAGAAGATTATCCAGAAGATGGTTGTTACATACAAGGATTGGCATGAGATGCTTCCATTTGCCTTACATGGATATCGTATGTTTGTCCGCACTTCAACAGGGGCAACCCCTTTCTCTCTTGTTTATGGCATGGAAGTTGTCCTCCTGGTAGAGGTGGAGATCCCATCAGTGAGAGTCTTTATGGAAGCCAAGTTGACTGATGCTGAATGGGTTCAGAGTCGTTATGACCAGTTGAATTTGATTGAAGAGAAGAGATTGACCGCCATGTGCCATGGTCAGTTATATCAGCAAAGGATGAAGAACGCCTTTGATAAGAAGGTCAAGCCTCGTTTGTGAAGAGAGGGTGACCTTGTGCTCAAGAAAGTCTTGTCTTTCCCGCCCGATTCCAAGGGCACGTGGACCCCAAACTATGAAGGTCCATATGTTGTCAAGAGAGCCTTTTCCAGTGGTGGTTTGATACTTACAACTATGGATAGGGAGGATTTCACTCGTCCTGTGAATTCAGATGCAGTCAAGAAATACTTCGCCTAAAGATAAAAACAGAATAGCTCGCTAGGTTGAAAACCCGAAAGGGCGGCTTAGGCAAAAATGAGCGTCTCGGTGGATTGAAAACCCGTAAGGGAGATCCAGGCAAAAGTTAGAGACATATAAAAAATAATGAATATGTATCCCGCTAGATTGAGTACCTCACCCTGGGGCAATCTAGGCAAAAAAAATAGGGATTTGGCAAGTAACTGCATCCTGACAAGACTTTGTTCTACAAACCGTCATCCGTCAGATATTCTCGCTCAGTCATCATCAACCGAAGCTTCAAATACATCGGATTCAGAATTGGTGGAGAAATGGTCATTATGTTCAATGTAGCCCCTTTTCCAATATATATCACCAATTTCAAAATTGTAAAGATCCATGGAGTCTTGCCATTTGCAGACTACCATTCCATCAAATAAATTTTGAGCCTTTATCCAATTATTTACACTCTTATTTGTTTCTATTCAACAGATGTTTTGCATGTTTTAATTGAGAAATATCATTGTTTTTAAATAATTAACCTTTTCATAAATTGTTTTTAAACAAAGTGAACATTCACAATGATGAAAGGATACTGGGGATATCTTCAGTGCTCTCCCAAGGATGGTAGGATTCTCGACAGGGTAAGACATGTGTTTGTATTCCTGGCATGTTTGTATCTTCTTCCTCTGGGACCTTTTGTGGTTTCCTCTCCTGAGCAGAGTGCGTGTTAAAGGTATTCAGCCTCCTTCCTCCTCAGCAGATGTGATCTTGGGTAGGGATAATATTTTGTTGACCCTTAGAAGCTCCTGATTGGTGGTTGTATCCCCGCGAAGATCCATCCTCCCCTTTGATAACTTCCCCGGTGGAGTGGCTTCCCCAGCGAATTTATCTGTGCCATGATCCTGTTCCCAGTTGGATTGGTAGTTGTTCATTCCCCTGCAGAAGTCTTTGTTTCCCGGCACCCCTGATCCCCACTAGATGGGATGTTCTCCGCTGAGCCTGGATTTCTCTCTTGAGATATAGTACCGGATGTTTATTCAATCGATCAGTGGACTTGTTTGTGTTAGATATGTTTGTTCTGTCAGCATTTATCATACATAAACCATACATATGCATAGTTTTAACATTCAGATATTCATGTTGCATCCTTTGCCATATATCTTTGTTTGTTATTTTCTGCTAGTCAGTAATGTATCCCCCCAAGCAGATTATTTGTGTCTGATCTCTCCATAAAGAGTCAGCCCCATAAGCAGAAAAGGTTTATCCTTTCTTCCATATTCCCCACCGAGTTATGTCCTCGTGGATGATGGTTGTTTCTGTTTCCTCCCAACACATATATTGGGATGGAATCCCCCATTGAGTTATATCCTCATAGGGATGAGTCTTGCTTCATTGTGCATCTCTAGTTTGTTCCTAGATTTGGCTTCTGGAGATTATCCTTGCAGTTCCCCGTAGTTCGGATGAATGATTTCTCAGTAACCAGTAATTATCCATCTTTTCCACGGTGGAGCCTGTGGCCTTCTACCCTCATACCGGTAATTATAAGTCCCATTTCTTTGGTTTTCTACCCTCATACCGGTAGTTGTAAACCCTATTTTTATCCCCTTGGCAGAGTTAGCCTTTTATTCATCCTAACCGATGACGGTTACTTTTCTATGGTTTTCTACCCAGTATCTGGTAGATGTAATCCCCTCCTTGACGGTTATCATTATCCAATATTCGGTATTGATAGTCCTTCACCCTTTTTGAGTATATCTTCCGGATCATTGCCTTTGTCAATGTATCCCCGGCGAGTCATCTTTCATTTTACCCTCGGTTGGTAATGATTGTTTCTCCCTTTGATTGGTCATCATCTTATACCTATTTTCGGTATCCTCGATGTCCTTTCTTTTCGGTCGATTTATCCTTTTAACCCAGTACCCGGTTGTGGATAATCCTCCATGAGAGTATGTTATCTACGTTCTGACGGTAATAGATAATATATCTCATGCACTCTTCGGTCGAAGTCTTTGTTCTTCCCTGGTCGGTCACCTATTATATGCCCAGTAACCGGTATCCCTGGTGTTTGTAAGACCCCAATTTTGACCCTAATATCCCTCATGGCATCATAACATTGCATTTGCATTGCCTTGAGGATCTTTAGCATCTTGGTTCCCTTTGCCTTTGGGTGGGACTCCTTGTGATTGGTTTGAGATCACCAAGCATGCTTGAATTATACATCATTGTTTCTCTTACATTTGTTTACTAACCAAAAGCACAAAAATGTGTCACTAACATCTTTTGTTTGAAGCTTGAGTATCATCCAAGACACTTTGTGGGTTCTATTTAGACGATCAGTCAACACAAGGGAATGGCTTGAGATACTTCCAACAGGTTCAAATGGGGTCTATTCGTCAGTCAAAACGTTAATCTTGAAGGAGTAAAAGCTTGTTCATGAGCTGTCATGCTCGCTAGGCGAGCAGAATGGGTCGCCTAGCGAGTCCTAAGAAAAGCCACCAGAATCACCTACGCTCAGAGGAATTTCTTGAAATGTCATGCTCTTTAGGCGAAGCCCACGTATTTTAAAAAAAAAAACAAAAAAACAAAAAAAAAACAAAAAAAAAAAATAAATTAAAAAAATGAAAAACGAATAAATAAATAAATAAATAAATAAAATATAAAAATTTTGGACTTGGGCCTCTCTCATTTGAGCCCACAGGTCCACAAAAATCAGGTTATAAATTCAGAGTTTCAGTGAAACAAAATTCAATTCTATTCCTATTACCCTGGCAGGGAAAAAGATAGTGAGAGAAGAGTTAACAGAGTTCAGAGCAACCTCCAGAGACTGAAGGGAACTCATCGGCAAAGAACCAATTCCCTCTCATATAAACCCTCAGATTGCTTGGCAAACCCAACCGGGCAATTCAATTTCATTCGATCTCTCCAGTCAGGTTTGCCTTATTCCCATTACTTTATGTTTTTAATTTGAATGCTCTGAATGTATGAGGTATTATGGGTGAATTTGATACCCTATTGAGGCATGTGTTTGACAAGAGGTTTAGGCCTCCTACCCTTGGTTGCTTTTTGTGAATTTTAATGGCATGATTCATGTGGTTACATTTTGATTTGGGGGCAACTCTTGATTACCCTATCTTGTTTCTCTAACCTGTTTGTTGAGTTTTTTGTGAGGGTTCACATACTCTTGCAGGGATAGCTTGCTTGGTGTTCCACTTTATTTGTGGGGTACCACTTGGAGGTCTATTCCAATTACCTGTACTGACTCGCTTTCTTTGAGGGTGTTTAGCTTGGAAGAGTCTTTGGGTTTCTTATTTATCTAATTGTTGTTACTTCGGATCTTTATCCGTACGGTAGATCTCTCGATCCCTTTACTTTTCCCGTATGTTACCGCTTTCTCAGGTTTCGTATAGCCTCTCTTGGCATGTCATTTAAGGTAGCGCGGTTCCTTCATCTATGACTGCCTTTTTGTCATGAGCTCACCCCGTCCAGGGTTAAGAACTATGAGGTCTTATCCTCATTACCCCTTTTGCATGAGCGTTCCTAAAACCCCAAACAACTCATTGATTTTTCTTCTCCTAAGAACACGTTTACTCCTTCTACTACAGGCGAGTAAGTCTCCAATGGTCGAGCATCCGGTAGATTGTGTAGTAACGTCGTTCACCCCAAAACACAACCCTTACCCCAAAGGTGGTCGAACTACGTTTTGCTCTGATTTTCATCCTAGATGAGATACGTAGGCATAAGACGAGACGTCTGAGCGAGCACACTCCTCTTTAACCCATAGGTAGCCGAGCTACGAAGACTCTGATTCTCAGATTCAAATGAGATATGTATGCAGTGGATGCGACGTCCGTGCGAGTCATTTTCTTTTGACCCTTCTTTTAGTAAGTAGTACATTAGATAAACATACACGCTTTTCTCATCCCTTCAATCATGTTTGCACAAATAAATTTTCAAAAAAAACAACAACCTTTGCAACAAATGTGAAAAGGGCTCCCTAGGAGTACCTAGGATGCTTTGGGTGCCTAACACCTTCCCATTGCATAACCAACCCCCTTACCCAAATCTCTGACATTTTTGCTAGTTTTTGATTCGATAAAACTTTTAGGTTTTTGTTCGCTTTCTAACCATTCCTTTGGATAAATAGAAGTGCGGTGGCGACTCGACTTGTATGATTTACCTTGGATTTAGTCAATATCTCTAATGGTAACGAATACCCTGCTACAGAAAAGTGGCGACTCTACTGGGAATATAAATCCTAGTGGGTTTTGCATAGTTTTCATATTTGTTGTATTGTATTGTATATTTTTTTTTTGTGACATATTTTTGTGCGATTTGGGATTATTGTATTGTATGTAATGATTGAATTGCTTGATATTAATTCCTTGTATTCTTGGTGATCTTTGTGACATGAGTTCTATACCCGAACTCGAGTGCACTTAGGATAGGAGAATGGCATAGTCTTGTCGACTTGTGTGGAGCTATTCCTTAGCAAGTTGACTTGCAAGCCCATTCACTTGGTGGAGGTCATGTTGGGATCAATAATGTCACACAAGTAGTTGTGGTTAGACATTACTCTTTCCAATATAGACCTTAGACGCCAAGGACCTTAGTTTACCAAGCCCATCTTGGCCTATTCTTTAGGATGTTGTGCGAAAGTCGTTCAAGTGTAAGATTTGATACGATTGTTACGTGATACTACACTCATAAGAGTCTCTCTTGAGAATATTTTTGGAATACGAGTAGTTCTTTCTCCGAAAATATCCAAAAGATGGGATGATGACTATGGGAACCTGTTGTAGAACATGTTTGGCAGGTTTAAACCTTAATACACTCCCTTTGGGTGGTTCTTAACCTAAACTCCATGCTCGTGACTTGCAACAAACCCTTGATTCATGGTTGATCCGTTCATGAATCCTTAATATCAATGGAACTTGGGTGTTAATAAGGTGTAAACCATAATCCACCAAAATGGATGGTTGATATTAAGGATAACATGATCCATCCCATGACCTTTGTTTGGTGTGCTTTGCTTGATCCTTGAGTGTGATTGTTGCATTCATGCATTCATGCACCCATTTGCATTCATATCATCAAAATAATAAGAAAATTTTCAAGGAACTTAAGAGGTCTATTTGCAACATTTTCAGACATGGAAAGACAAAGAAGGAATACAAAGAAGTACAGTTTCAGACAACCAGACTTGAAAGAATTAAGGAATTTGACATCTTATGTACTAGATCCCTTGGGTTTCAAAGCTCGTTTTGGGAAGCTTCTTCCTCTTCTGACTACTCAGGTGGATGAAGGATTGATGAGTGTAT
The DNA here is from genome assembly GCF_024323335.1 of Lathyrus oleraceus. Taxonomy (NCBI): domain Eukaryota; kingdom Viridiplantae; phylum Streptophyta; class Magnoliopsida; order Fabales; family Fabaceae; genus Lathyrus; species Lathyrus oleraceus. Next base: position 12,882,558 of record NC_066583.1, on the reverse strand, counting down.
TGGTGTAGTTTTATGATCCCTTGTATTGTTGCTTCACATTTCCGGATTTTCAGCTTTTGCCTACACTTGAGGAGTATGCTTATCTTGTGGGTATACCTATTCTAGACCAGTTATCATTCAATGGCTTAGAGATTGTTCCTACTTCTCAAGAGATAGCTGACATGTTACACATAGATGAATCTCTGGTTGGTGCTCATATAACTACCAAAGGAGGAATTCAAGGTCTCCCTTCTGAGTTCCTCATTGCTCAAGCTACTATGTATGGGAAGTCCATGAGTGAGGACGCCTTTGAGGCCATATTTGTACTTCTCATCTATGGGCTAGTGTTATTCCCCAAAATCGATAAGTTTGTGGATGTGAACGCCATTAGGATTTTCTCTACTCTTAATCCCGTTCCGACTCTGTTGGGCGATACCTACTTCTCTTTGCATATGAGGAATGCAAAGGGTGGTGGCGCCATTGTGTGTTGTTTGCCTCTGTTGTATAAGTGGTTTATTTCTCACTTACCTCAGACGGTCACTTTGAAGGAGAACAAGGAATGTCTACGGTGGTCCACGAGACTTATGTCTCTCACTAAAACCCCAAACAACTCATTGATTTTTCTTCTCCTAAGAACACGTTTACTCCTTCTACTACAGGCGAGTAAGTCTCCAAAGGTCGAGCATCTGGTAGATTGTGTAGTAACGTCGTTCACCCCAAAATACAACCCTTACCCCATAGGTGGTCGAACTACGTTTTGCTCTGATTTTCATCCCAGATGAGATACATAGGGAAAGACGTGATGTTTTAGCGATCACACTACTCTTTAACCCAGAGGTAGCCGAGCTACAAAGACTCTGATTCTCAGATTCAGATGAGATACGTATGCAGTGGATGCGACGTCCGTGCGAGTCATTTTCTTTTGGCCCTTCTTTTAGTAAGTAGTACATTAGATAAACATACACGCTTTTCTCATCCCTTCAATCATGTTTGCACAAATAAATTTTCAAAAAAAACAACAACCTTTGCAACAAATGTGAAAAGGGCTCCCTAGGAGTACCTAGGATGCTTTGGGTGCCTAACACCTTCCCATTGCATAACAAACCCCCTTACCCAGATCTCTGACATTTTTACTAGTTTTTGATTCGATAAAACTTTTAGGTTTTTGTTCGCTTTCTAACCATTCCTTTTGATAAATAGAAGTGCGGTGGCGACTCGACTTGTCTGATTTACCTTGGATTTAGTCAATATCTCTAATGGTAACGAATACCCCGCTACAGCGTTCCTTCCTCTCTGCTCCCTATTATGACTTTTGTCCCTTGTGGAGTCAAATTTTCCTGAGTTGAAATATACCTTTTGGGTCTTCCTCAGACGATTTTGGATGTTTGGTACCTCTCACCCTTATACCAGTCTTAGATATTCATTCTCCCCGAGCATGTGGTTCTTTCACCCTTATACCGGTGTTCGGATCACATGTCTCTTTGAGCTTATTACCCAGTAATACCTCGTCCTGTTGCTTCCCTAGAGGAATCCTGTTTGGATGTTCGCCAGCGAGGTCCTTTAGTGGATTTCGCCCATCTGAGTCCGGATTTTCATCCGAAGTATCCTTTGTGGATAATTCCGCTATATTGGCATATTCCCAACACATGTGCCTTTGAGTCAGCTCAGGTCTCTCCATCGATTTATTCTTTTGCTATTTTGCTCCCCAAGTTCTAAGTCGTGACCTGCTCACGCAATTTACCTTTTTTTTCTATCCCCATAAGAGTCCCAGAGTCTCTGTCCCATTGAGTGTGTTACTCATATGGAATGACAGTTTCTCCTGATTTCTCTTCTTCTTTGTGGACACATATCCCCACGAAGTATTACCCTTTTTGCATACATACATCTACATCACGAGGTCTCTTAGGAACCAAAATTTGTCTCTTTGTTATTATTTAAGCCCATTCTACCTCGTCGAGATGAAGATTTTAACCGTCATTTCTCCGTCTAGAATGACCTTAAATAGGGGCATCTGTAAGACCCTAATTTTGGCCCTAAGATCCCTCATGGCATCATAACATTGCATTTGCAAATCCTCAAGGATCATGAGCATCTGGGTTCCCTATTGCCTTGGGGTGGGACCTCTTGTGAGTGGTTTGAGATCACCAAGCATGATTGAATTGTATATCATTGCTTTTCTCATTTTATTTACTAACCAAAAGCACAAAAATATGTTACTAACATCTTTTGTTTGTAGCTTGAGCAATCACAAGGTCTAGAAGCTTCTAGGAGATCCTTTGTACAATGATAAAGTCAAGAGAAGATGAAAGCAAGCATGGCAATGGATCCCAAAGCTCTCATCCACCAAATATGCCTCCCTAGTATCTCAATTCATCATTTTTATCAAAGCAAGTCAAGGGGTTTGAGGTTTGTCTTCCAAGGAAACCCTAATTCATCTAATCAACAACAATGCCTTGCTCATGAAGCAACCTCAGCCCATGGTCAAATACAATCAAGGGAAGTCCTTTAACCCACTATTACATGTATATTTGAACTTGTTTGAGTGCCCTCAATCATCAATTCATCAAGATTTGAGGCATGGACTTGAGAAGTTGGTCAGTCAATTCATCTGACTATTTTGAAATGCACTAAGACCTAACCTTTTATGAGTTGGTCAAATGTAGATGATCCCAAGAGAAAAAATGTTATTAAGGACAATACGAACAACTTTCATGTTTATCAAAAATTGATTTGAGGCTTGGAAGATCATCATCCATTCCAAGACATTATAGGTCATTTTGACTGAAACCCTAATCTTGGGTCAACTTCCCAAGAACATAACTCATTCATTTTTAATGATATTAAGGTGGAATCAAATGCTCTGGAAATCTTATTGTGTCTAATTCAAATGTTATGTTGAGAAAAATTTCAAAATCTCAAAATAAATACATGTGATAATGCAAAACATTATAGGTCATTTTGGACCAAAGTCATTGAAATGGAAAAAAGTCCAACTTCAAGTGCCCATAACTTCTTCATCAAAATTCCAAATGATGCAAAACTTAAGTCCATATTAATTTTCTTGAAAAGATATACAACTTTGATGGTGGAGGTTTTTCCATTTGGAGCTTGCATCATCAAAACAGAAGGGCTTGAAGTTGGTTCATTTTGACAAAATTCTTAAAAGCATATTTTATGCATTGAACTTCATGGCCTGTTTTCATAAATTTCCACACTCCAAATGAGTTTTTGTTCAACATAACTTTTGTTCCTTATGTCAAGACCTTTCCAACCATTACCCACATGCCTATGTTTGGATTTTGCAAAGGGGACTTTCGAAGACTTGAAGTTTTATGACCAATTATGCATTTCATGATAAATCTCCATGCACAAGCCATTGCAACTCAGAGTGCACGTCCATTTCAATTTGGCATGATATCAGTTTGCATTTGCACTTGATTTTGGGCCTCACATGCGCCTGTACAGGCCCATGCATGGAGGACCCAACTTCATGCACACACGAGTTCTTCACTTGCTTGCATCCATCTCAGCTAAAAATACATGCCTTGCCTCATTCAAATATAATCCTTGAATCAACCTGAAGCTCTGCAGGAAATTATTCCAAGCCATACTTAAAGGAATTTTCACTTTCTTCTTAAAAATTCAGATCTGAATTTCAACTACCTTGGTTGATTTCCAGACCTATAATTCCTTAACCTCATTTCCTCTCCATCTCTAGAGCAAGCTGCAAGCAAGAGTGTTGAAGGGTCGTGCTCCATAGATCTGCATTTAGAAGGTTGATGTTCAAACTTTTTTCCATCGAAACTTCTTAATTATTGCTTGTTCCTTGTGTCTCTATGCTTGGCTGAAGTCCTCTCAACAGAGGCAACTTGTTTGTGACCTTAATTTTGCAAATCCATGAAGTTCAGTATGAACACCATGATTTTCTCTCTCTGATTTCTCGCTCTATGAGGATCTAGAGGAGAAACCAATGGTACAGGGGTGATGTACATCACCCCAGCTTTCCAATGATATGAGGATCGTCCCTTTTGGTTGAGATTTTATGACCTGCAACTTTGGCCGGAAAATGCAAGCTCACCGGAGAAGACGGTGGCGCTGGCCACCGTCTCATTGCCAGATCAATCCTAAGTCGTTGGATGCATTTTCTAGTTTATATCATAGCCTTTAGATTTATTGACTTTATTTAATTCCTTGTGTCTCTCATTGACCTTGGACTATGGTGCGCGCGCAGCTCATGACCATTAGATCCTCCACGTCAATTAATGAGGATCCATCCAACGCTTCCTGATTTTTTCTATTTTCTTATTTCTGATTTTATTTTCTTTATTTCCTTTTATTTCAAAAATTCATATCTCTTTTATTATTGGTCCAAAAAATATGGGACCAATTGCATTATTTCTCTTTTAAATTCTAGTTTCTAAAAATGATTTTTAATATTTTTTATTTTATCATTTGCTATTTTTTAATAATTTTCTCTTTTCTGGTCATTTTTAATTCATTTTAAATAGTTTTTGATATTCAAAAAATACAAAAACATTTTCTTAACCTATTTGAATGATGATGGATCTATGAAAAATATTCTCATCAATTTATTAATTGATTTGAGATTTATTTGAGATTTTAGTTCAATTAGGTTATTTTTTCCTCATTTTTAATTGATTAAAAATAGTTTCTGACTTTTAAAAATGCTGAATTTTTTTGTCAAACTTTGTTTAACCTTGTTGAACTTGGGATAATTCACTTGGACTTTTCAAAGTTGATTTGAAGTGATTTTGAAGTTTGACCTTTCTTTAATATTTTAATTCACGTTTATTCTCAAATATTAAAAATGCCAAAAATATTTTATTTATTTCTTGACTTCCAATCTTCATCTCATTTCTGATTTTTATGGTTTGACCTTGATCTTCCCTATCTTTGATCAACCTTTATGGATTGGTACATTCCTTTTCATTTGATGCACTTTATCTTCTTCATTTCCATTATCCATCTTCTCCTTATTCTTCTCCTTCTTCTTTTCTTTTTTTTTATCAATGAGTTAAAGGTTGATAAGTTAGCATTGATTAGGGAGGTTTAATATTCCTTAATTCAAATCTAATTCATCTTGATCAAATGATCAAGTGAATGGATTTGCATTAAGGATAAATTGCTTCCTAAATCATGCAAAGGACTTAAACCAATACAAGATCATTTCTCTTCCTCTTTTTGGCATGGCAAGTTGTTGGAACTTGGTTCACTAATCAAGACTTCTAACTTGTGTTGTTGCCTACATTACTATTGACCGGCCTCAGATAGTTGTGACTTCTACATAAGTCCAATTACGATTGCTTAACATAGCGCTAAATTTTCCTTAGGGCACACTAACTACTAACATTAACCATTAACCATTAACCTTTACTTCTTGCACTTTACTTTTATGAAATTTAATATTATTGTACATATTATTCATTTGCTTTTTCCTTTGCTCATTTGGGCACATGTTTATGTTAATGCAATTTGCCTTTTTCTCATTTGAGCACATATTTGTGTATATATCATTGTGCTTGTGTTTTGTTTTTGATTGTTGTGGACCAAATGCAAAGAAATGGACAAATGGACTTAGACTTTAGGACTTTCCCTATGCAAACTTGGAGTCAAAGAGCAACTAGGCATTGGGCCTTTAGAGTGCTATAAAAGTCAAAGAGCAACTAGGCATTGGGCCTTTAGAATGCTATAAATGTTGAAGAGAACTTTGAAAGGACCAATCTCTAAAACTCCTTCTTGTTCATTCTTGATTGTTTGATGGAACTTTTTAATGTGTGTGTTCTTGTGCTAGGGTTCCAACATTGAGCCTAAGTGAGGAACCATTGCCATGAACTTCTTAGAGAGAGAGATCTAAGAGCCATTAAGGAACTTTCCAAGAGCTAAATTGATTGTTGACTGCTTGAGCTTACTATTATTCTGCTTGCATATTCCAAAGGATGAGGCTACTTGGATCATCAATATGATCTCAAGAGAGGAACTCCATTTGTGGTCTTGTTCTCTTATCCCTTACCTATTGTATGATTAGGACTTTAGCCAATCTTCTTCTTCTTCCCTCCACTCTAACCCAAGCCAAAACTTTTGTGCAAACATTAACACTTCTTTTCAAACATTAGAAACCTAAGCCTTATGCTTTTGATTTTCAAACTTTCTTTTCATAACACTTATTTTGAATTGAACTTCTAAGTCAATTTTGACCATATTTTATATATACTTTTCATTGGTAAATATAACCCATTCAAATGTCTTTTTGTGGTTTCAATGACCACTTTCTTAAGCAAATTTTTCATAACCTTTAGTTATTAGGTTTGAGTTATCCTTGAGGTAGATGTAATACTCACCTATATCCTTAGTGATGGACAATGAGCCTTCCATGCTTATTATAGGCTTAACCCCTCACTAGCATGTTGAAGTTATCCTCACATGGTGGATTTGTGGTTTTAGATTGAGTTTTCTCCCTTGGATAACAAAAGACCTTAAGGCTTTTGGACCAATCAATTCACCAACTCAGTTTTGAGATTTTTACCCCGAACTACGAGGTTTTGATCCTAATCTTTTTTAAGATGGTACATAGGCAATGGGTTTATCCATCCAAACACAAAAATGTAAATAACTTGTATATTCTCTTCTCATCTCTTTAATCATGTTTGCACAAACAAAATTTCACAAAATATCAACCTTACAACAAGTATGAAAAGGGATCCCTAGGAGTACCTAGGATGTTTTGGATGCTTAAAACCTTCCCATTGCATAACCAACCCCCTTACCCCGATCTTTGACAATTTTACTAGATTTTGATTTGATAAAACTTTTAGGTTTTTGTTCGCTTTCTAACCATTCCTTTGGATAAATAGAAGTGCGGTGGCGACTCGACTTGTATGGTTTACCTTGGATTTAGTCAATATCTCCAATGGTAACGAATACCCTGCTACACTACCAAAGGTGGAATTCAAGGTCTCCCTTCTAAGTTCCTCATCGCTCAAGCTACTATGTATGGGAAGGCCATGAATGAGGACGCCTTTGAAGCCATATTTGTACTTCTCATGTATGAGTTAGTGTTGTTCCCCAACATCGACAAATTTGTGGATGTGAACGCTATTAGGATTTTCTCTACTCTTAATCCCGTTCCGACTCTGTTGGGTGACACTTACTCTTCTTTGCATATGAGGAATGCAAAGGGTGGAGGTACCATTGTGTGATGTTTGCCTCTGTTGTACAAGTGGTTTATTTCTCACTTGCCACTGAGGGTCGCCTTCAAAGAAAACAAAGGATGTCTACGGTGGTCCACGAGACTTATGTCTCTCACCAATGATGATATCTTCTGGTACAACCGTGTGTACGATGGAGTGCAAATTATCGACTCTTATGGTGAATTCTCCAATGTGCCTCTTCTTGGTACATGTGGTGGGATTAACTACAACCCTGTTTTGGATCGTCGTCAGCTTGGGTTCCCCCTAAAGGATAAACCCAATAACATTATGCTAGAGGGTGTATTCTTTCAGGAGGGTAAAGATCCCTAAGGCTTGAAGGGTAGGATGGTCCGCTCTTGGCACAAGATCCATAGGAAAGGAAGAAAGGAGCTGGGACCAAAGAACTGTATCGCTTTGGAGCCTTATACTTCTTGGGTTAGGAGGAGAGCTTCCGAGTACCTCATGCCTTACGAGTATCCGAGACCTACACCTTTGGTTGTGGCTGGGCCTTCAACCCTCCCTGACCAAGGAGTAGAGGAGTTGAGAGATGAAGACCGTTAATGTGCTTGAATCCGTGAACGAGAGGAGTTGCTCCAGCAGATCAAGGAGAAGAATGCTTTGATTGAATTCCTTGAGCATCAGGTTATTGATGATCCTAATGATAAACGACTTCTCTGCTTCCTCAGTCCTCCAGGTTTTGGAAGAGGAAGTACGATCGAATCGCCAAGGAGAAGGCAGATATGGAGGCAACCTATGAGGAAGAGGTGAAAAGGCTTCATGCATCTTATCTTCCTGTATCCAGAGCTTTAGATGATTGCTTCTAGGGATCCATAGGATGATCATTTTCCTTCTCTCTTGTATTATATTTAGTTACCCATGTTGTACTTCTTTGATGTAAAAGCATTTCCCATATATTATTGACGAGATATTTCCATACATGATAAATGTTTAATATTTCCATTGTTTGCAAATAGAACTCTAAAAGCTTCTTGGATAAATAAAAACAAATCATATGCACAAGCATTGCATGCATCATGTGCATAAGCAGGTTTTGCTCCAGGCTTCTTGTCCTATGGTCTAACTCTGTGTTCTTCATTTATTTTGAAGACAACCTGATTCACCGGTACTACACCAGAGCCAACTCCTCGAAACTGATGGATCATTTGGAACAAGAGAACCGCGAGCTGAAGGAGGAAGTAGCCAGATTGACTGCCCTGATGGAGTCATTCATGGCCGTTCAGAGCCAGTCTTATCCGACACCCTCAACTCCTCCCCAGAGGACGATCATTTCTGAGATCATGACTTCTATTGTGCCTGCTGCAACAACCCACTTTGCGCCATCTATGCCGGTCGGGATCGCATGGGGAATGCCCGCCAATTTCATACCAGAGGGTTTCGCTCCTACTCTTGCTTCTTTGCCGGCGTCTAGCCCGGTCCTTTCAATGCCACCTCCCGTTGTGCATACATTACCAAGAGTTGAAGATACCATCTACCATTCTGAACCATCTAAAGGTCCATATGTTTATGAGAAGATGGATGATATGAAAGACCAATTCCTTGAGCTTCGCAAGGAACTAAAGACTCTGAGGGGGAAGGACCTCTTTGGTAAAAGTGCTGCTGAGTTGTGCCTTGTACCCAACGTGAATATCGCTATTAAATTCAAAGTACCTGACTTTGAGAAGTATAAGGGAAACACATGCCCTCTCAACCATCTTGTGATGTATGCTCGCAAGATATCGACGCAGACTGACAATGATCAATTACTCATCCACTATTTCCAGGACAGTCTGTCCGATGCCACTCTCCGGTGGTACACGGGTCTGGAAATTTCGAACATCCTCTCTTTCAACGATCTTGGCAAGGCCTTCGTCAAGCAATATAAATATAATATGGATATGGCTCCTGATAGGGACCAGCTGAGGGCAATGTCCTAGAAATAGAAAGAGACCTTCAAAGAATACGCCCAGAGGTGGCGCGAGTTGGCAACTCAGATAGTGTCTCCCCTTGAGGAGAAGGAGATGACCAAGATCTTCTTGAAGACCTTGAGTTCATTCTACTATTAGAAAATGATAGCCAGTGCTCCCTCAGACTTCACCGAGATGGTGAATATGGGAATGAGACTAGAAGAGGGGGTCCGTGAAGGACGTTTAACTCGAGATGAAGGCTCTTCAGTAAAGAGATATGGAAGCTTTGCAAAGAAGAAGAAGGGAGAGGCGCACGCTGTGTCTTCCCATATCAAGAGATGACCCTCTGTGAAGAGGAAGATTGCCCGCCCCAATAACAACCAGCATCAGGTGGCTCATATAGCACCTGTTTTCAGAGAAGCCCAACATTATCAACAACAATAGTCTCAGCAATATCAGCAACAACAGCAGCGTCCATAACAACAGGCCTACCAGCCTCGCAACACCAACAATACCAGCACCAACTACGAGAGGAAGAGGGTCATCTTTGATCCAATTCCAATGACTTACGCTGAACTCTATCCATCTTTGTTTGATAGAAAGTTAATCACTCCACGAGACCCTCCCGCCGTACCTGCTAACCCCTAGTGGTGGTATAAGCCTGAGCTTCATTGCGTATATCATTCCGGTGCTCCCGGACATTAAATGGAGAATTGTTATCCCTCGAAGACCAAGGTGCAAGACCTTGTGAGAAGCGGAATTTTGTTTTTCGAGGACGCAGGTCCGAATGTGAAGAAGAACCCATTGCCCGAGCATGGGAAATCTGTCAATATGGTTCAGGGCTGTCCTGGCAAGTACAAGGTCAAATACGTCAGTCATATTCGACAATCGCTGGTTGAGATGCATCGTTTGCTGTGTGACTATAGCCATTATGAACATGATCAGGATAGATGTCGAGTCTGTTCTGTCAATCAGAGAGGTTGTCGCCAGGTGCGCAAGGATGTTCAGGAAATGCTAGATGAGGGAGTCATTGAGATCCTTCAAAACAGAAATGTTGATGAAGATGCTGTTGAAGTCAACGTAATTTCTCCGGTATTCCGGATACCTGAGCTTGTTGTCATCAAGTATGATGGTAGCAAGCAGAAGGTTTCTCCTGCTCTGACTATTAAGGAAGTCGGTCTTATACCGTACTCTTCTGAGAAGGCAGTCCCCTATCGCTACAATGTTGTAGTATTGGAGAATGGGAAAGAGGTGCCCCTGCCCTCTTCATCTGTTGTTAATATTGCCGATGTCAGCAGCCTGACCTGTAGCGGTCATGTTTCCTCGGCTCCGCCAAAGCCACAAGTTGACGCTCGAAGGAACGACAATGCTAATTATGCTGAAAGCCCGATTGGGAATGCTGTGAACACTCCGAACCCGGCACTTGTTGCTAAGCCTGCCTCTACGTTGAGAACTCCTGCTTCTGCTGGCCCGAGTGGCAATGCAAAAGAAGACTGCGATGAGATGCTAAGGCTCATTAAGAGAAGTGAGTACAACGTGGTTGATCAGCTTCTACAAACTCCATCCAAAATCTCTGTTTTATCATTGCTGATGAATTCAAAACCTCATCGAGAAACTCTACAGAAGGTGTTGGATGTGGCGTACGTGGATCACGACGTCACAATTGAACAATTTGACAGTATTGTTGCAAATATCACCGCTTGTAACAATCTAAGTTTGTGTGATGCTGATCTCCCCGAGGAGGGAAGAGACCACAACCTGGCACTACACATATCTATGAGCTGCAAAGATGACGCCATGTCCAATGTGCTGGTGGACACTGGGTCATCATTGAATGTATTGCCAAAGTCCACCCTTACGAAGTTATCATATCAGGGGTCTCCCATGAGGCAGAGTGGAGTAGTTGTGAAAACTTTCGATGGGTCTCACAAAACTGTGATTGGTGAGGTTGATCTCGCAGTCAAAATCGGACTAAGTGATTTCTAGATTACCTTCCACGTTATGGATATTCACCCATCGTATAGCTGTCTCTTGGGCAGACCATGGATTCACGAGGCAGGTGCCCTGACATCCACCCTACACCAGAAACTGAAGTTTGTCAAAAACAAGAAGGTGGTGGTGGTAGGGGGAGAGAAGGCTCTCCTGGTTAGCCATCTGTCTTCCTTCTCATATATAGATGCTGAGGATGAATTCGGAACTCTGTTCCAAGCTTTATCTATTGCTGAACCTGTTAAGAAAGGAACTCCTTAATTTGCTTCCTACAAAGATGCAAAGTTGGCCATTGAGCATGGTGCAACTGCTGGTTTGGGGAAAATGATTGAGTTGGAAGACAACAAGTCCCGGGTGGGCATACGTTATTCTTCTGGTGTCTTCAACAAGCAAGGGTTGTCCAAGAGTGGTGGATTCATCCACACCGGTCAAGATGAGAAAGCTGCTGCTATTTTGGAAGAGGATGAAGAGGATTCCAGCAATTTCATCATCCCTGGAGGGATCTGCAATAATTGGGTCACTGTTGATATTCCTACAGTTATCCATAAGTCAAAGTAATGTTCATTGTGTTTGAAAACCCTTCTCCCATTCCAAAAGGAGAAGTGATGACATTATTGGCGCATAAATACAATGATATTTTCATTCAATAAACTCATGTTAAATGTTTGTTTTTCCAATTACTTTCCCTTTTCACTTTTGCATGAAATTGGTGATCACATAAAACCCTAAGAAATAAAGAATAAAATCAATCTTTTCATCTGCATAATGATTTGCCTTGTTTGAATTCTAAAATCTTTCATATCCAAAATCATTATGCAGGTTGATCAAACCCATTGAACATAATGATCCAACACCATCTCCCAGCTTTGAATTCCCTGTATTTGAGGCGGAAGAAGATGATGTTGAAGAGATTCCTGACGAGATTACCCGTCTACTTGAGCATGAAGAGAAGAACATTCAACCGCATCTTGAGAATCTGGAAACAGTCAACTTGGGGTCTAAAGATTGTGTGCGAGAAGTGAAGATTGGGGCACTCCTGGAATAATCTGTTAAGAAGGGGTTGATTGAGTCGCTACGAGAATATGTTGACGTCTTTGCCTGGTCATATGAAGACATGCCTGGTCTAGATACAGATATTGTGCAGCATTTCCTGCCTTTAAAGCCCGAGTGCGTGCCTGTGAAGCAGAAGCTCAGAAAAACTCATCCCGATATGGCAGTGAAGATCAAAGAAGAAGTTCAGAAGCAAATTGATGTGGGGTTTCTGGTGACTTCTACATATCCTCAATGGGTGGCCAATATTGTGCCTGTGCCTAAGAAAGATAGAAAAGTCTGAATGTGTGTGGACTGTAGAGACTTGAATAAAGCTAGTCTGAAAGATAATTTCCCTCTACCACACATTGATATGTTGGTAGGCAATACAACTAAATTCAATGTCTTCTCATTTATGGATGGATTTTCCGGGTATAATCAGATCAAAATGGCACCCGAGGATATGGAGAAGACAACATTCATCACATCTTGGGGAAACTTTTGTTATCGAGTGATGCCCTTCAGTTTAAAGAACGCCAGAGCCACGTATCAACGAGCTATGACCACATTGTTTCATGATATGATTCATAAGGAGATCGAGGTATATGTTGATGATATGATTGCGAAGTCAAGAACGAAAGTTGAGCATGTAGAACACTTGTTGAAGCTTTTTCAGCGTTTGAGGAAGTATAAGCTTCGTCTGAATCCCAACAAGTGTACATTTGGAGTCCGTTCCGGCAAGTTATTGGGCTTTATCGTTAGTGAAAGAGGTATTGAGGTTGATCCTGCAAAGGTCAAAGCAATACAAGAGATGCCTGCGCCCAAAACTGAGAAGCAAGTCCGAGGTTTTCTTGGCCGCTTGAATTATATTTCTAGGTTAATATCCCACATGACTGCCACATGTGCACCAATATTCAAGCTCCTCCGGAAATATCAGTATCATGATTGGACCGAGGATTGCCAAAAAGCCTTTGATAGCATTAAAGAGTATTTGTCTGAGCCTCCAACTCTATCTCCGCCTGTGGAAGGAAGACCATTGATTATGTATCTGACAGTCCTTGAAGACTCAATGGGTTGTGTCCTTGGTCAGCAAGATGAATCAGGAAAGAAAGAATATTCTATCTACTACCTGAGTAAGAAGTTCACTGATTGTGAGTCTTGATACTCAATGCTTGAGAAAACATGTTGTGCTTTGGCTTGGGATGCTAAGTGCTTACGCCAGTATATTTTGAATCATACGACTTGGTTGATATCCAAAATGGATCCAATCAAGTATATCTTTGAGAAGCCTGCTTTAACTGGGAGGATTGCCCGTTGGCATATGTTGTTATCTTAGTATGATATTGAGTATCGGGCGCAGAAGGCCATTAAAGGTAGTATTTTAGCAGACCGCTTGGCACATCAACCGATCGAGGATTACCAGTCAGTTCAGTATGACTTCCCAGATGAGGAGATTCTGTATTTGAAAATGAAAGATTGTGATGAGCCTACGCTCAATGAAGGGCCAGAGTCTGGTTCCAAATGGAGCATGGTATTTGATGGCGTTGTGAACCAATATGGAAATGGCATTGGGGCAGTGATTATTACCCCTCATGGCACACATTTTCCGTTTACAGCAAGGCTAACTTTCAAATGCACGAATAATATAGCTGAATATGAGGCCTGTATCATGGGATTGGAAGAGTGCATTGATCTAAGGATCAAACATCTTGATGTTTTTGGTGATTCGGCCCTTGTTGTCAATCAGATTAAGGGTGAGTGGGAAACGAATCAGCCTGGCCTCATTCCATATAGGGTTTATGCGAGGAGGATTTCAACGTTCTTTACTGAGGTTGACTTCCATCATATTCCTCGAGACGAGAATCGAATGGCAGACGCTCTCGCTACACTTGCTTCGATGGTTGTGATCAGACTTTGGAATCAAGTTCCCAATATCATTGTGATGTGCTTGGACAGACCAGCTCATGTATTTGCAGTAGAGGAAGTGCAAGATGATAAGCCGTGGTATCATGATATTAAGTGTTTTCTTCAGAACCAGATTTACCTGCCTAGGGCATCTGTGAAAGATAGGAAGACCTTGAGGAGATTGTCAGGCAGTTTCTACCTCAATGGCGATGTGCTTTATAAGAGAAATTTTGATATGGTGCTGCTCAGATGCGTGGATAGACACGAAGCAGACCTGTTAATGACTGAGGTCCATGAAGGTTCATTTGGTACTCATTCCAATGGACATGCCATGGCTAGAAAGATGTTGAGAGCAGGCTACTATTGGCTGACAATGGAGTCTGACTGCTGCAAATACGTGAAGAAATGCCATAAGTGTCAGATTTATGCGGACAAGATTCATATTCCTCCGACACTCCTGAATGTGATTTCATCACCATGGCCTTTCTCTATGTGGGGAATTGACATGATTGGCATGATAGAGCCGAAAGCGTCCAACGGTCACAGATTTATTCTCATAGCAATTGATTACTTCACCAAGTGGGTTGAAGCGGCATCGTATGCAAACGTGACTAGGCAGGTGGTCGTGAAGTTCATCAAGAATCAACTCATATGCCGCTATGGGGTGCCAGATAGGATTATTACTGATAATGGGTCTAACTTGAACAACAAGATGATGAAAGAGCTATGTAGCGAGTTCAAGATCGCACATCATAATTCTTCTCCCTACAGACCCAAGATGAATCGGGTTGTCGAAGCTGCTAATAAAAATATCTAGAAGATTATCCAGAAGATGGTTGTTACATACAAAGATTGGCATGAGATGTTGCCATTTTCTCTACATGGTTATCGTACATCCGTCCGCACTTCAACAGGGGAAACCCCTTTCTCTCTTGTATATGGCATGGAGGTTGTACTCCCAGTAGAGGTGGAGATCCCATCAATGAGAGTTTTGATGGAAGCGAAGTTGACTGATGCTGGATGGATTTAGAATCGTTATGACCAACTGAATTTGATAGAAGAGAAGAGATTGACCGCCATGTGCCACGGTCAATTATATCAGCAAAGGATGAAGAAAACCTTTGATAAGAAGGTCAAGCCTCGTGTGTTCCGAGAGGGTGACCTTGTGCTCAAGAAAGTCCTGTCTTTCGCGCCCGATTCCAGGGGCAAGTGGACTCCAAACTATGAAGGTCCAGATGTTGTCAAGAAAGCCTTTTCAGGTGGTGCTTTGATACTTACAACTATGGATGGGGAGGATTTCACTCGTCCTGTGAATTCAGATGCAGTCAAGAAATACTTCGCCTAAAGATAAAAACAGAATAGCTCGCTAAGTTGAAAACCCGAAAGGGCGACTTATGCAAAAATGAGCGTCTCGGTGGATTGAAAACCCGAAAGGGCGATCCAGGCAAAAGTTAGAGACATAAAAAATGAATATGTATCCCGCTAGATTGAGTACCTCACCCTACGGCAATCTAGGCAAAAATAGGGATTTGGCAAGTAACTGCATCCTGACAAGACTATGTTCTACAAACTGTCATCCGTCAGAGATTCCCGCTCAGTCATCATCAACGGAAGCTTCAATTACATCTGATTCAAAATTGGTGGAGAAATGGTCATTATGTTCAATGTAGCCCTTTTCCAATATATATCACCAATTTCAAATTTGTAAAGATCTATGGAGTCTTGCCATTTGCAAACTACCATTCCATCAAATAAATTTGAGCCTTTATCCAATTATTTACACTCTTATTTGTTTCTATTCAACAAATATTTTGCATGTTTTAATTGAGAGATATCATTGTTTTAAATAATTAAATTGTTCATAACTTGTTTTTTAAACAAGGTAAACATTCACAATGATAAAAGGATACTGGGGATGTCTTCAGTGCTCTCCCAAAAATGGTATAATTCTCAACAGGGTAAGACATTTGGTCATATTCCTGGCACGTTTATGTCCTCCTCCTCCGGAGCCTTTTGTGATTTTTCCCTTCCGAGCAGAGTGTGTGATAAAGGTATTCAGCCTCCTTCCTCTTCAGCAGGTGTGAGCTCTTGGTTGGGTGGCCTTGGAAGTTTCTGATTGATGGTTATTCATCATCCCCTTTGATAGTTTCCCTGGCGGAGCGGCTTCCCCAACTGAACTTATTTGTGCCATGATCTTGTTCCCAGTTGGATTGGTTGTTGTTCATTCCCCTGCAGAAGTCTTTGTTTCCTGGAACCCCTGATCCCCAGTGAATGTGATGTTCTCCACTAGGCCTGGCTTCCTCTCTTGAGGTGTAGTACCGGATGTTTACTCAATCGATCAGTGGATTTGTTTGTGTTAGATATGTCTGTTCTGTCAGCATTCATCATACATAAACCACGCATATATGCATAGTTTTAACATTCAGATATTCATGTTGCATCCTTTTCCATATATATTTATTTGTTATCTTCTGTTGGTCGGTAATGTATCCCCCAAGCAGGTTGTTTGTGTCTGATCTCTCAATGAAAAGTCAGCCCCATAAGTAGAAAATGTTTATCCTTTCTTCCATATTCCCCACCGAGTTATGTCCTCGTGGATGATGGTTGTTTTTGTTTCCTTCCAACACATATATTGGGATGGAACCCCCCATTGAGTTATATCCTCATAGGGATGATTCTTGTTTCATTGTGCATCTCTAGTTTGTTCCTAGATTTGGCTTCTGGAGATTATCCTTGCATTTCCCCGTAGTTTGGATGAATGATTGCTCAGTAACCAGTAATTATCCATCTTTTCCACGGTGGAGTCTTTGGTTTTCTACCCTCATACCGGTAGTTGTAAATCCTTTATTTATCCCCCTTGGCAGAGTTAACCTTTTGTTCATCCTAACCGATGACGGTTACTTTTCCGTGGTTTTCTACCCAGTATCTGGTAGATGTAATCCCCCCCTTGACGGTTATCATTATCCAATATTCGGTATTGATAGTCCTTCGCCCTTTTTGAGTATATCTCCCGGATCATTGCCTTTGTCAATGTATCCCCGGCGAGTCATCTTTCATTTGCCGTTTGTCGATAATGATCATTTCTCCCCTTGATTGGTCATCATTTTATACCTAGTTTTTGGTATTCCCGATGTCCTTTCTTTTCGGTCGATTTATCCTTTATTAACCCAGTAATCGGTTGTGGATAATCTTCCGTGCGAGTATGTTATCTACGTTCTAACGGTAATAGATAATATATCTCATGCACTCTTTGGTCGAAGTCCTTTGCTCTTCCCCAGTCGAGTAAGATTCGTGTTCCCTTTGTGGAAACGAATGTCCATCCTGTTATCGAGTTTGCTTTTTAGCCCTCTTTTGGATGATGAGTTTCTTGGAAATATCCCCCAATTCACGCCCTGGTCAGTCACCTATTATATGCCCAGTAACCAGTATCCTTGGTGTTCCTTCCCTTTCTGCTCCCTGTTATGACTTTTGTCCCCCGTGGAGTCAGATTTTCCTGAGTTGAAATATACCTTTTGGGTTTTCCTCAGATGACTTTGGATATCTCTCACCCTTGTACCGGTCTTAGATATTCATTCTCCCCGAGCATGTTGTTCTTTCACCCTTATACTGGTGTTAGGATCACATGTCTCTTTGAGCTTATTACCCAGTAACCGGTAATACCTCGCCCTGGTGTTTCCCCGGAAGGGTCCCGCTTGGATATTCCCCAGAGAGGTCCTTTAGTGGATTCTCCCCGTCTGAGTCCGAATTTTCATCCGAAGTATCCTTTGTGGGTAATTCCGCTGTATTGGCATATTCCCCAATACATGCGCCTCTAAGTCAGCTCGGGTCTTTCCATTGATCTATTCTTTTGGAATTCTCCCCCCCCCCAAGTTTTGAGTCGGGCCCTGTTCACGCAAGTTATCTCATTTTCCTATCCCCATAAGAGTCCCAGAGTCTTTGTCCCATTGAGTGTGTTATTCATATGGATTGTCAGTTTCTCCAGATTTCTTTCCTTCTTTGTGGACACATGTCCCCATAAAGTATTGCCCTTTTGCATACATACATCTGCATCATGAGGTCTCTTAGGGACCAAAATTTGTCTCTTTGTTATTATTTAAGCCCATTCTACCTCGTCGAGACGAAGATTTTAACCTTCATATCTCCGGCTAGAATGACTTTAAATAGGGGCATCTGTAAGACCCCAATTTTGGCCCTAAGATCCCTCAGGGCATCATAACATTGCATTTGCAAAGCCTCCAGGATCATGAGCATTTTGGTTCCCTTTGCCTTTGGGTGGGGACCTATTGTGAGTGGTTTGAGATCACCAATCATGCTTGAATTGTATATCATTGCTTTTCTCATTTTTATTTACTAGCCAAAAGCATAAAATATGCCACTAACTTTTCTTGTTTGTAGCTTGAGCAATCACAAAGTCTGAGAGCTTCTAGGAGATCCTTTGTGCAATGATAAGGTCAAGAGAAGATGAAAGCAAGCATGGAAATGGTTCCCAAAGCTCTCATCCATCAAATATTCCTCCCTAGTATCTCAATTCATCATTTTGATCAAAGCAAATCAAGGGATTTGAGGTTTGTTTCTCAAGGAAACCCTAATTCATCTGATCATCAATAATGCCTTCTCATGAAGCAACCTTAGCCCATGGCCAAATACCATCAAGGAAAGTTCTTTAATTCATTATTCCATGCATATTTGAACTTATTTGAGTGCCCTCAATCATCAATTCCTCAAGATATGAGTTGTGGACTTGAGAAGTTGATCAGTCAATTCATCTGACTATGTTGAAATACACTGAGACCTAACTTTTTATGTGTTGGTCAAATGGGGACGACCCCAAGAGAAACAATGTTATTAAGGACAATATGAACAACTTTAATGTTCATCAAAATTGGATTTAGAGCTTAGAAGGTCATCGTCAATTCCAAGACATTATAGGTCATTTTGACTAAAACCCTAATTTTGGGTTAACTTCCCAAGAACATAACTCATTCATTTTTTATGATTTTGAGGTGGTACTAAATGAAATGGAAATCTTATTGTGTCTACTTCAAATGTTATGTTGAGCAAAATTTCAAAATCTCAAAAGAAATACATGTTATAATGCAAAACATTATAGGTCACTTTGGGCCAAATGCATTGAAATGGAAAAAAGTCCAACTTCAAGTGCCCATAACTTCTTCATAAAAACTCCAAATGATGAAAAATTTAAGTCCCAATTGATTGTCTTGAAAATATCTACAACTTTAATGTTTAAGGTTTTATCATTTGGAGCTTTCATCATTGAGAAAGAAGGACTTGAACATTGGCTAAATTTGGAAACTTCACTCATGCATGTTTTGCACCCTACACTTTAAGCTTAAAATTCACTAATTTCCAAGGCCCAATTGAAATTTTGATCAACATATCATTTGTTCCTTATGCCACAAGATTTCTAACCATTACTCACAAGGTTGCATTTGGAGTTTTGAAGCACCATTTTCTAAGACATGAAAGATTAAGTGCATTTTGTGAAATTCAATTCAATTGCCATGCATGAGCTTATTACACTTAATGCACACGACCATTTGCCTTTCACATGAACTCAGCAGGTTATTTCAGTCTTCATTGGGCCTTCCACATGATCACACAAGCCCATGCCATGCAAAATCCATTTGCCATGCACACGAGTTAACTCATGTATTCAGCCCTCTCCAGCTATAAATACATGTGCTATGCTCTTCAATTCTCCAACCTGAAGGCGCCTGAAATGCTGCAAGAGTGAATCCCTAACCATACCAAAGGAACAAAGTTCATTTTTATTCAAAAACTCAGATCTGAAATTCAATTGCATTTGGTTGAATTTTCAGATCTAAAGTTCCTAGACCTTCACCATTTGATCTTTTGAAGCTTCTGTTTGCAAAAGGAACCAAGGAAAGTGACTCAATTCTTCATAATCCAAAGGTTTTAATCAACTGGTTTTTGCTTCGAATCTCATTATTCTTTGATCCATTGACCTTGATATTGTGTTGTCTGAAGTCCTCTCTATAGAGGCATCATTATTGAGTGCTTAATTGTTGAAATCGAGCAAGTTTAGTTGAACATCACCAAACTTCCATCTCTGATTTCTCTCTTAATAGGAATCTAGAGTGGAAGTGAGTGGTATAGGAGTGATGTACATCACTTCACCTTTCGAATGGTGCCTGGATCGTTCATTTTAGTTAGCATTTGAACCTCTGTGTTTTTTTACCTTCGTCGGAGCTCACTAGAGAAGAAGGTGGCGCTGGCCACCGTCTCATTGCCAGATCAATCCAGAGTCGTGTGATGCATTCTCCAGATTTAATCTCCACGCTCCATTCTTATGACTTTTTTAAATACCACGTGTGGTTGCATTGACCGTGGAACATGTTGGACGCGCGCCTCTGGATGCTTGGATCTTCCAGCTCAATTAATGAGCTCAGATCCAAGGGCTTACGCTTTTTTGCCTGTTTTAATTCAGATTTTATTTTCTATTTCATTTTTTAATTCCATCTCATTTTCTAAAATCCATATCTCTTTTATTATTGGTCCAAAAAATATGGGACCAATTGCATTATTTCTCTTTTAATTTCTAGTTTCTAAAAATGATTTTTAATATTTGCTATTTTATCATTTGCTATTTTTTAATAATTTTCTCTTTTCTGGTTATTTTTAATTCATTTTAAATATTTTTTGACATTCAAAAAATTCAAAAATATTTTTCTAACATCTTTGAGTGATGATGGATCTATGAAAAATATTCTCATCAGTTTATTAATTGGTCTGAGATTTATTTGAGATTTTAGTTCAATTAGGTTATTTTTATTCATTTTTAATTGATTAAAAATAGTTTCTGACTTTTAAAAATGCTGAAATTTTTTGTCAAACTTTGTTTGACCATGTTGAACTTGGGATAATTCACTTGGACTTTTTTTAAGTTGATTTGAAGTGAATTTGAAGTTTGACCTTTCTTTAATATTTTAATTCAAGTTTATTTTCAAATATTAAAAATGCCAAAAATATTTTGTTTATTTCTTGACTTCCAATCTTCATCTCATTTCTGATTTTTATGGTTTGACCTTGATCTTCCCTATCTTTGGTCAACATTTATGGATTGGTACATTCCTTTTCATTTGATGCACTTTATTTTCTTCATTTCCATTATCCATCTTCTTCTTCTTCTTCTTCTTCTTCTTTTCTTTTTGATCAATGAGTTAAAGGTTAATACGTTAGCATTGATTAGGGAGGTTTAATCTTCCTTGATTCAAATCTAATTCATCTTGATCAAATGATCAAGTGAATGGCTTTGCATTAAGGATAAATTGCTTCTTAAATCATGCAAAGGACTTAAACCAATACAAGATCATTTCTCTTCCTCTTTTTGGCATGGCAATTTGTTGGAACTTGGTTCACTAATCAAGACTTCTAACTTGTGTTGTTGCCTACATTATTATTGACCGGCCTCAGATAGTTGTGACTTCTACATAAGTCCAATTACGATTGCTTAACATAGCGCTAAATTTGCCTTATGGCACACTAACTACTAACATTAACCATTAACAATTAATATTTACTTTTTGCTCTTTACTTTTTTGCAATTTACTATTCTTGTACATATTATTCATTTGCTTTTTCCTTTTCTCATTTGAGCACATGTTTATGTTAATGCAATTTGCCTTTTGCTCACTTGAGCACATAATTTTGTATATATTTTTGTGCTTGTGCTTTTGTTTTGATTGTTGAGGACCAAAATGAAAAGAAATGGACAAATGGACTTAGTTTCTAGGACTTTCCCTATGCAAATTGGAGTAAAAGGATCTTAATGTGAAGATGGATTAGAAGGACCAAACCTCTAAACTCACTCTTGTCCATTCTTGATTTGTTTCATAAAACTTTTGATGTGTGTGCTCTTGTGCTAGGGAATCCTATGAGAGCTCAAATTGAAGAACCATTGCCATGTTCATCCAAAGTGAAAGATACAAGATGCATTGAGGATCTCTTAAGAGACTTGTTTGTTTGTTGCTTGAGCTTACTATTATTTTGCTTGCATATTCCAAAGGATGGGAGCTACTTGGATCATCAATATGATCTCAAGAGAGGAACTCCATTTGTGGTCTTGTTTCTTATCCTTCATCTCTTGTATGTTTAGGACTTTAGCCATTCTTCTTCTTCCCTCCACTCTAACCCAAGCCAAAACTTTTTGTGCAAACATTTAACACTTCTTCTCAAACATTAGAAACCTAAGCCTTATGCTTTTGATTTTCAAACTTTCTTTTCATAACACTTATTTTGAATTGAACTTCTAAGTCAACTTTGACCATATTTTGTACATACTTTTTATTGGTAAATATAACCCATTCAAATGTCTTTTTGTGGTTTCAATGGCCAGTTTCTTAAGAAAATTTTTCATAACATTTAGCTATTAGGTTTGAGTTATCCTTGAGGTAGATGTAATACTCACCTATATCCTTAGTGATGGACAATGAGTCTTCCATGCTTATTATAGGGTTAACCCCTCACTAGTATGTTGAAGCTATCCTCACATGGTGGATTTGTGGTTTTAGGTTGAGTTTTTCTCCCTTGGATAACAAAAGACCTTAAGGCCTTTGGACCAATCAATTCACCAACTCATTTTGATATTTTTACCCCGAACTACGAGGTTTTGATCCTAATCTTTTTAAGATGGTACGTAGGCAATGGGTTTATCCATCCAAACACAAAAATGTAAATAACTTGTATATTCTCTTCTCATCTCTTCAATCATGTTTGCACAAACAAATTTTCACAAAATACCAACCTTACAACAAGTATGAAAAGGGCTCCCTAGGAGTACCTAGGATGTTTTAGGTGCTTAAAACCTTCCCATTGCATAACCAACCCCCTTACCTCGATCTCTGACATTTTTACTAGTTTTTGATTCGATAAAACTTTTAGGTTTTTGTTCGCTTTCTAACCATTCCTTTGGATAAATAGAAGAGCGGTGGCGACTCGACTTGTATGGTTTACCTTGGATTTAGTCAATATCTCTAATGGTAACGAATACCCCGATACACTAACAAAGATGTTACGTGTTATGAATGTAAAGAAACAGGTCACTACATAAACGAATGTCCCAAGTTAAAGAAAGACAGTTCCAGAAACGAAAACATCAAGAAAAATTCCCTCAGAACCAAAAAGGGACTGATGGCTACCTGGGACGACAGTGAATCTGACTCATCAAAATTAGACTCTAGTGACCAGGCTAATGTGGCACTCATGGCTACCACATCCAAGAATACTTCAGATGAACAATCTGAATCAGAAGAGGTATTTTCTGAAGTTTCTCGATCTGACCTAGAATCATGTTTGTCTGAAACTCTAATCTCATATCAGAAACTCAAACAAAAATTTAAAGCTATAAAAGGTGTTCTTGAAGAAAGAGTAGAAGAATGTCGCAAACTTGAGATAACAATTTTAGAACTAAAAGATGAAAACAGATCCTTGACATTACGAAGAGATGCAACAAAGAAAAATTGCTCAAAACTTGAAGAAGCGCTATCTCAAGCTCCACAAACTTCAAACACAATAATTTATAAATATGAAAAATCTTTTCAAATGTTTCTGAAAAATGGGATAGAGAGGAGCAGAATGGCATCCATCATTTATGGGGTCAGTCAGAACAATAGAAGAGGAATTGGGTATGATCCTAGTGAAGATAAAACATCTACTAATGACCAACCTAAATCTCCATTTTCATATCACTATACACATACACAAGAACAACAATTTAATAATGCTAGAAAACCCAAAGTTTTAGGAAACTCTGGGAAAACTAATCACAAAGGACCCAAAAGACTCTGGGTACCAAAGGATAAGATTGTTTATGTTGTAGATATCTTATGCAGCAGAGTTAAAACACCAGTCATGGTACCTGGACTCTGGATGCTCGCGACACATGACAGGAAGAAAGTCTATGTTCCAAAGCCTGGAACTTAAAGATGCTGGATTCGTAGGCTTTGGAGGAGATCAGAAAGGAAGGATCAGAGGCTCCGGAACTATCGGTAATGGTACTCTTCCCTCTATATCTGATGTGTTATATGTAGAAGGATTAATGCATAATCTGTTATCAATAAGTCAATTAAGTGATAACGGATATGATGTAATCTTTAATCAAAAAACATGTAAAGCCATAAATCAAAACAATGGTTCTGTTGTATTCACTGGTAAGAGGAAAAACAATATTTATAAAATAAATCTTTCTGATTTAAAAGAACAAAATGTGAAATGTTTGATGTCTGTTCACGAAGAGCAATGGATATGGCATATACGCTTGGGCCACATTAGCATGAGAAAGTTATCTCAGCTAAATAAACTCGAGTTAGTCAGAGGTCTACCTAAGCTAAAGTTTTCTTCAGATGCTCTATGTGAAGCATGTAAGAAAGGAAAATTTTCAAAATCATATTTTAAAAAGAAAAATATTGTTTCTACCTCTAAGCCTCTGGAACTTCTTCACATTGATTTATTTGGTCCTGTGAAAACAGCATCAGTCAATGGAAAGAAGTATGGACTAGTCATTGTTGATTATTTTAGTCGCTAGACATGGGTAAAATTCTTAAAGCACAAGAGTGAGTCACACTCTGTATTCACTAGCTTCTGTTCCAAAGTGCAAAACGAATTTGACTCTAAAATCATCAGAGCCAAAAGTGATCATGGTGGGGAATTTGAAAATAAATTTTTTGAGGAATTATTTGACTCTAATGGAATATCCCATGATTTCTCCTGCCCTAGAACTCCACAATAAAATGGAGTTGTAGAGAGGAAGAATAGGACACTCCAAGAGATGGCCAAAACCATGATCAATGAAACAAATGTGGCTAAGCACTTTTGGGCTGAAGCTTTAAATACAGCGTGTTACATTCAGAATAGAATCTCCATAAGACCTATTCTGGAGAAGACTCCCTATGAATTGTGTAAAGGAAGAAAACCAAACATTTCTTATTTTCATCCTTTTGGATCTTCCTATTTTATTTTAAATACTAAAGAACATCTGAACAAGTTTGATTCCAAAGCACAAAAAGGTATAATGTTAGGATACTCATAATGCTCCAAAGGCTACAGAGTATATAATACAGAAACCAAAATTGTGGAAGAATCAATTCATGTCAGATTTGATGATAAGCTTGACCCTGAAAAGTCAAAGCTAGTTGAAAAACTTGCAGATCTGGAAATTACTCTTATAGGTTCTGACGAGAAGATTAAAGCTCCTGAAGCAACTGACACTCAAACCTTAGAAGGAACTAAATCCCCAGCAATCCCAAAGAAAGCTAAAAGTCGCCTCAACATATCTGAAGAGTTGATTCTGGGAAACAAGGATGAACCTATCTGAACTAGGTCTACCTTCAAAACTCCTGAAGAAACTCCTCTGGGACTAGTATCTTTGATTGAGCCTACTTCCTATGATGATGCACTTCAAGATAGCGATTGGGTTCTAGCCATGCAAGAAGAGCTAGATCAATTAACAAAGAACAACATTTGGGATCTTGTTTCTAAACCAAGAGGCACTCACATTATCGGAACCAGATGGGTGTTCAGAAACAAGCTGAATGAGAAAGGAGAAGTTGTCAGAAACAAAGCTCGACTAGTGGCTCAAGGTTACAGTCAACAAGAAGGCATTGACTACAATGAAACCTTTGCCCCAATCGTGAGGTTAGAATCTATTCGCTTACTCGTTTCTTTCTCTATAAATCACTCTATCAAACTGTATCAAATGGATGTCAAGAGCGTATTCCTTAATGGTTATATATCAGAAGAAGTGTATGTCAACCAACCTCCAGGTTTTGAAAACTCAAATTGTCCAGAACATGTTTTTAAACTTAAGAAATCTCTATATAGATTAAAACAAGCTCCCAGAGCTTGGTATGAAAGATTAAGCAATTTTCTTCTAGAACATGATTTTACCAGAGGGAAAGTTGACTCTACACTCTTCTGTAAAAACATTAATAATGATCTCATGATATGTCAGATATACGTTGATGATATCATTTTTGGTTCAGCTAACGTCTCTGTATGTCAAGAATTCTCTGAGTTAATGCAGGTAGAATTTGAAATGAGCTTAATGCAAGAACTAAAGTTCTTTCTAGTGATTCAAATCAATCAAACCTCAGAAGTCACTTACATTCATCAAAGTAAATACATAAAAGACATTCTGAAGAAATTTGAAATGGCTGAATGCAAACCTGCAAAGACACCCATGCATCCAACTTGCATTCTTGAAAAAGAAGAAGTCGGTCAAAAGGTTTGTCAGAAGCTCTATCGTGGTATGATAGGCTCCCTTCTCTATCTGACTGCTACTCGTCCTGATATTCTATTTAGTGTTTGTCTCTGTGCCAGATTCCAATAAGATCCTAGAGAATCTCATTTAACAGTAGTTAAGAGAATTCTCAGATATCTGAAAGGAACTCCTAACCTGGGCCTGATGTATGAGAAAACATCAGAGTATAGACTATCTGGTTTTTGTGATGCAGATTACGCAGGAGATAGAATGGAATGAAAAAGTACATCTGGAAATTGTCAGCTCTTGGGAAAGAATCTGATATCCTGGGCTAGCAAAAGACAATCAACCATATCCCTGTCTACTGCAGAAGCGGAATACATCTCAGCATCACTATGCACCACTCAGATGCTCTGGATGAAGAATCAATTAGAGGATCTGCAAATCTTTGAGAGTAACATTCCTATCTTCTGTGATAATACTGTTGCCATTTGTTTAAGCAAGAATCCTATTTTACACTCCAGAGCTAAGCACATAGAAATAAAACATCATTTCATTAGAGACTATGTTCAGAAAGGGGTAGTAATATTGAAATTCATTGATACAAATCATCAATGGGCTGACATCTTTACTAAACCCTTACCTGAAGATAGATTCCTCTTTATCTTAAAGAATCTTAACATTCAAAATTGTCTTGAATAAAATGTGCCTCTGAGTTTGTAAAATAAGATTCTGATGTAAACAAGTGGATTCTGCCTCTGGCTCTGATACTCCTACCAAGTTAGAAGTCATCTGAGCTAGAAATCTTCAGGAACCAATCCTTTGGTATTCCTGAAGATCAGATAGAGCAAACACGTGGAGTATGTCGCATCACGCGAAAAACCGGCGGGAAAACAAGAACAACAGAGCCGCCACCGTGCGTTATTTATCCCAAAAGAGGGAAAGGAAACGCTCAGAGTAAACCTGGAAAAGACATGGTCTCGCGACCAAAGAGAATGGGATCGGGAGTCGGTTATGCGAAGGGAAGGTATTAGCACCCCTACGCATCCGTCGTACTCGACGGGATCCACGCACAATAGGAAGGAAAATGGTTGCTAAAAACGCTGCTCACACACACCCACACTGGCTGAAAGAGACACAAGAAAACAGACAAGACTGAACTCGGCAGGATATCGTATCCTGGGCCTACTTAGTCTATCAGGCATAGACATCAGAGTCGAAGTAGTTCGGACTGGGGAAACGACACATGCTTGCTAGGATGTCGCATCCTATGCATACGTATCTCCTTGGACGAAGGAGAATCAGAGTATTCGTAGCTCGGCTGACACGCACACAAACAAACACAGGCAAGGGCAAACGTGGAGCCTGAATGCCAATCACTGGACTTACATCAGCATCCGAACCAACAAACCCACACTGGAACCCGAATGCCACTCGATGGACTTACATCAGCTTCCAAGCACACAACAACACACACAGAGGGGTTGAAGACAAAAGGGTTAAAAAAGAAAAAGGGCGCCCGGAGAGATCAGCTCATCTCCTGCCTACGTACCTCATCTGGTATGAGGATCAGGGCGACGTAGTTCCCCTACGCAGGGAAAAAGGACTAGCCTAACCAGATAACAGAGGGAGACACAACACTAGGGAGACTACGACTCGAGCCTAGATGTTGTCATGCAAAGTCATCCCTAAGTTAAGGTTTCTAGCTAACTTGCACAGGAAGCAAGCCTATCCTAAACATGACTTGCACAGGAAGCAAGCCACACCTAACCTAACTTGCACAGGAAGCAAGGGTCTCGATTGCAACTAGGGCAAGAGAAAGGGGAGGTCTCAATCGCAACGAGGGCGAGAGAAAAGAATTAGTGTTAGTTGTTAGTCAAACTCGACAAGACATCGCATCTCGTGCCTACGTATCTCATCTGGACATGAGAATCAGAGTTGCCGTAGTTCGGCTAAACTATTCCCGTTGGTTTGTGTTTTTTAAGTGGACAACGTCACTGCGCAATCTACCTGATGCTCGACCTTTGGAGACTTACTCACCTGTAGTA
Organism: Lathyrus oleraceus; assembly: GCF_024323335.1. Taxonomy (NCBI): domain Eukaryota; kingdom Viridiplantae; phylum Streptophyta; class Magnoliopsida; order Fabales; family Fabaceae; genus Lathyrus; species Lathyrus oleraceus. The sequence continues at coordinate 12,854,258 of NC_066583.1, read as the reverse complement.
GAAGGAGTTAACGTATCCTTAAGAGGGGATAATGTTTGTTTGTATTTTAGGAAAGCTCAAGCAAGAAAGGAAGTCCTATACGAAGGAACCGTGCTACCTTAATTGACATGCAAATGAGACTACGCGGAGTCTAGCAAACCTAGGGGATACAATCACACCACACAAGCACATACAGCATGAAATAAACACACCAACAAGGGGCTCAAACATCAAGGCTAGGTTTTAGTCGAGGGGTCATATCAACCTCAACAAACAAACCACTGGAACTGGGTAGTGTTAGCTCTTAACCTTGCCATTGAGGGGCTAAGGTGAAGCAGATGAAAGGTGAGTGAAGATAAGACTTCACAGCTCTTATCCCTGGCCTGGGAGAGCTTAAGACAAGAATGTGTGGGTTCAGAAAGTGGGAACCCTTCTACACATTTGATACTGACTCAACTGTACAATTGTACAAGATCTTGGGTTTGTATCTGCAATGCATCAACACAGTGGTGTGAGCAAAGCAGATGACACACAGAATAGCAGGGGATAGGTTGCATATCCCTTGGGTTCTGCCAATTGCCTCTTCACTTAGGAGGTCTTTGAATATGTACAGGGACAAATTGTAAACAAACAAAAACATTGCCTCTTAAGGAGGACTTCAGACAGTTGCCTGGCCAAGTAACAAGCCAGGTCTTCCAGACTACATGAAGATTAGAAATATACCTCAATGCAAATTGCTTATACAAGCAAAGCAAAGCAAAAGTTCACAAGGAACTGAGCAACTAAAAGCACCTGAAATAGTCAAGCAGACATTAGTATGCAACTTCAAAACAAAGCAAAAGGAAACAGATCAACAGTCAATCATAAGCAAGTGAATGTGCAAGGCACAAGGCTCAAGGCATGTAAGCCAAGCAACCTACAAAACATAACATGTTAGTCATGATAAACAAGCAAACAAAACCAATTTATGTTGGTCTCATTGGACAATTGTTGGTCAACCTGAAAAAATGAACTCAAAGGTGAGTAACAGGACCACTAGGGCTAGCCTAGGGTCAAAAGAGAATGAGAAAGTCAAAACAGCAAATGGAAAGTGTCCAAAATCATGTTCAAACAATCAAGAAACAAACCCAATTGGTTTCACATTCATATCAATCATTATCATCATTTCATGAACAAGTTAGGTCAAAGCATGGCATTTAGAAGCTCATAGCAGTCAACAGCAAGACTTGAATCAAAATCAATCTCAAACATTTCCAAAAAATACCAAATAAATCATGGTCAATCACAACCCAAAGCATGGTAAGCATGTCAAATTTCATCTCATTTGGACAAGTGGAAGGCAGTCAATGAAAATCAGAAAGGCAAGGCAATTTTGAACATGCTCAAAGAAGTCAACCAATCATGCATCAACTTGAAAAATTCATAAATCAGAGATGGCATATGATAAATGAATGGGACTAAAACCATGGTAAAGATTAAGATGTCTAGTAATCTCATGTAAAATTTCATGTCCATCTAATAAAGTATGAGGATTTCACAAATGAAATGGGAACAAGTGTCACAAAAAGTCAACATAAGACCAAACAGGGGACAAAAATCTCAATCAATTGGAAAATGCCCTAAACAAATCCACAAAAAAATCATATGTAAACTAGACATACTCAAGCTCAATCATGCAAAAATTCAATCCATTTGGAGGTCAAGAAGCATGGCTATGAAAATCATCAAGTTGCACATCAATGGTGTGACACAAATTGTCACACCCTACTTCAAAAAATCATAACTCAAAGACCAGACATGATAAATTCATAAACTCTAAACCAAAATCACCATGAATGGGTCTAGTTTGTGCACAAAACGTTTCAAGAGCATAGGATAATGCATCACTATTTCACAAAGGATTTGGCAAAGGGTATAAAATATGGACACATGAACAAAACCTTAGCACTAATTAAAATCTATCCATGCAAAAATTCTGGAAAAATCATGATAAAATAATAGAGATCCAGATGAACACAATGCAAAAATTCCCATGAATTTTGGATCACAAATGGATGAGTTATGATTTTTGTAAATTGATGCATCAAAATGAAATAATTATTGAAACAAATACATGAATTAATTAAAATAATTGGGACCGGTGGCATTTTGGTAATTGTTTGGATATTTTAGTGAAACGGTGCGCATGATACATGAGAATGCTGCAATCTAATTGGTCCAGGCAATGTAACAGGACCCTCCCATGCAAAACGAAAGTTCCTACGCGTTCTGGGCAAATAGCATGAACCTAGGGTTTCTACAGCAACCTTCATCATCTTCAACAATCGAAAAATAAATTTATGCCCAGAAATTGGAATCAAGCACACCATTAAACTCAGCAAACCACACACATCATGAATCCAAGCATCATTTTCATCAAATCGAGCCAAATAACATGAATCATGCAAGAACAATAATGAGCAAAAAACTTAAAAGCTAGATTTCTCACACATGGCTCAATCATTTAACACGATTCAAAGTCCACAATACTCAGCAAAGCAAGGTCTACACAAAACATGGCAACATTTTGAGAATAATAGGATTCGATACCTTACTTGATTTGGAAGAAATGGAGGAACAGTTGTTATTTTAGTGATTTGGTCCAAAACAGATGAAGCTTGTAGTTGGTATTGATGAACGGTTGGAGAAGTTTAGCTCAGCAAACTCAATTCCAGCTGCAACCAAGATCTGCCATTGTTGGAAGCTTGAAGAAACAGAACTTGAAGATGCTGTTACAGCAGGTGTTTAAGGCTTGAAATGAGCTCAAGATTGTTGGTAGATGATGTAGCAGTCAAGGCCAGCTCGAGTCCTTTGAGTTTTCAGCCAAAATCCAAAATGAAGAAATTCTGTTTTTTGAGAGAAAAGAGTTCTTTCTTTTACTGAGTGTGAGGCTGCTGCTCGCTAGGGTTATGTTCAGAGTGAGTATGAGGTATATATGTGGTGATTAGTGGAGCTAAACTTCATTAATCAAAGTGGTAAAACAGAATTTGCATAATGAAGGTCTTTTGCTAATTGTGCAATTTTCACTTAAGTGGTGAGGTGTATGGTGCTGGCTGCGAAATTTGGGCCTAAACAAATCCAAAACAACATTTCTGAACTATCTCAATTGGCAAAATGTGTTAGAATTGGTTATTTCAAAAGTCCATTTTTGCACCACACTTGAAATTAATTAATGCAAGTCCAAAAAGGCCATTTTGAATGGTGATGTTTTGATGCATGATGATGACATTTTTGGAAAGAGGGGATCAAATATGACTTGTAAGAAAAAACCCCACCCAATTTGGCCAAATGGTTTGAGAGATATGGCCTTTTGAAGTTCGCAAATTTTTGAAAATGAATTGATCATATCTTGCCAACCATACATGGGAATTGAGTGTTCTTGGACTTTTTGGAAATGGGAGAACAAGATCTTCAACTTTCATGTTGGGCAAAAATTCATTTGAAGCTTGTATCATGATGTAAGTTTGGGATCAAGAAGTTTCCATTTTTGGCAGTTAAAATTACAGGTCCAGTTTCTATTTTTGGAAATTTCTGATTTGGCTTCAAATTCTTCAATGATGATGTTTGCCATGATATAAGAGGTCTATTTGGACATGAATAAGCTCTCTCAAACCAAATCCATCCATCAAAACCATGAAATCAAACCCAGTTGACCAAGTTTGACTTTTTAGGGTTTCTGACTGATTGTGCATTGACTGATGACCTCTGAGCATCCAACCTTTGACCTAAACACTTCAAATGGATCCCCAAGTCATGTGAACATGTTGGACCAACCCTAGGGCCTTGGCTTCTTGGAAATTGTGCTTGCTTGCTTGGTTGACTGATCTCCTGATCAGTTTGACCTAATTCTCCTGATGATCTTGCACTTGGGCAAAAGGGACAATGCAATGCTATGCAGTGGACCATGTTATGCTATGACCTAATATGAGAATGTATGTACAATGATAGGTGCAAATTTGAGGTGCTACAGCTGCCCCTATTCAATCAGCTGGGAACCCGAACGGATGATAGCAATGGCTGTCAGACTTTCAGGGTAAACAGGGATTGAATACCAAAGAACCGTAGAAATTTGCACCGACCGGATATAATACAAGAAGAACCATGTCATTTACCGATGACAACCGCATGACAACTTCAGAAAAGCAAAACCATTCACCGATGGTTAAAAACTGGTAACTTGATATTTACCGATATCAACTTCAGCGAGACCATTTACCGATGGCTGCTGGGAAAACAAACTCTTGAAAAGGGAAAACCATTTACCGATGGTTAAAAACTGGAAACTTGATATTTACCGATATCAACTTCAGCAAAACCATTTACCGATGACTGCTGGGAAACAAATTCTTGAAAAGCGAAAACCATTTACCGATGGTTAAAAACTGGAAACTTGATATTTACCGATATCAACTTCAGCAAAACCATTTACCGATGACTGCTGGGAAACAAATTTGATGTAGAAGGAAAGCAAGACCATTTACCAATGGTGGCTTCAAAGAAACTTGACATTTACCGATGTCAATTTTAGCAAGACCATTTACCGATGGCTGCTGCAACTGGGAATTCGATATTTACCGATATCGAATAAAACTGGGCCATTTACCGATGGCATCTCTGCTTGGGGAGGAACAAAATCTTTGTGGTGGAACCAAACAAGACGTTTACCGACGACTTCTGGGGGTCTTGATTTATTAACAAGGCAACAAAGCATAACCAGACATTTACCGATGACTGGGATGAGACCCGATGTTTACCGACATCGAAAGATGATGTTTACCGACATCAAAAGAATGACCAGACATTTACCGATGACTAGGAATGGGAAATTTATTGGGAAGTGACAAACAAATATTTGCAACTGGAAACCAGACAAGACATTTTCAGATGACTCTACTGGGGACTTCTAGTTGGGGAATTATCAGACATTTACCGATGACTGAGGGAAAGACTCGATGTTTACCGACATCGAAAGATGATGTTTACCGACATCCAAAAAATGACCAGACATTTACCGATGACTGGGGTGAGACTCGATGTTTACCGACACCGAAACAATGGTGTTTACCGACACCAAAAAAATGACCAGACATTTACCGATGACTGGGTGAGACTCGATGTTTACCGACACCGAAACAATGGTGTTTACCGACACCAAAAAATGACCAGACATTTACCGATGACTGGGTGAGACTCGATGTTTACCGACACCGAAACAATGGTGTTTACCGACACCAAAAAATGATAGAACACACGCGGGTGTTGACATGACACCTACTGGTATCACAAGAAGGACATCTGAGATATATCAAAGCAAGGTTGATCACTTGCTGGGGGTCTCACTGGGGAGAAACAAACTTTCTGTCACCATCGGGTGAGGAAATAAACCTCTGTGGGGATAATCAATTCTGAATGCTGTCAAAGCAACTGTAGCAGACGTGTTGTGCTAATGTTGAACAAAATGATCCGCCTCTGCCGGGGATACGGTCTGATGGGTTTCGAACACATGAATGCATATGCTTGAATTTTTCTATGGCGTAATGCTCCATATGGAATGGAAATGCTACGCAGTTTTGAGGATGCAATGATTACTACATGCAAAATGCAAAATGGTGGAAACTCCGTTGGGGAGTACACAGGATGACTGTGCTGAGAAACCTTCAATACAATTCCGCTGGGAGAAAACAAGGCAACTGTCGGGGAACCAAACAATACAACTCCGCTAGGGGAGGACAAGGCAACTAGCTGGGGAGTAATAAAGCAGCTTGCTACTGACAAAAGTAAAATTGCTGGGGATATCCCAATCAATCCACCGGTAGGATAAACTCCGCTTGGGGAAATAACTGCTCCGCTGGGGAAGATAAACCAGGCAACTCTTTGGGGATAAGGCTCCTACAAACCTCAGATACGATAAACTCTGCTTTGGGAAATATCTGTTACTCCGGCGGGGACGACCCACGCAATCCACAGGTAGGATAGATTCAAGCTGGGGATGCACACACTGATCTGATACTGAAACCTGTCCACCCCACTGGTAGGATGAACTCTGCTGGAGAAATATTTCGTGAAACCCGCTCCACTCGGGGATAACAATCGAAAGATTGACCAAAGAGTGCATAAGATATATTATCTATAGCCGTCAAAACGTAGATAATACACTCGCATGGAAGATTATCCATAACCGGGTTGCAGGTTGTTAAATGGATAAATCGACCGAAAAGAAAGGCATCGGTACCAGGACTAGGTATGCAAAAGTAGACCAATCAAAAGAGGATAAAGTTGCTAACTCAGAGCAAGTATCCAAAAAGAAGGGGAAGACCCAATGGGGACAATACTGCTTGATCAAGGCAAGTATCCAGAGGGGAAAAGAGTATCAATACCGCAAACCGGATACTGATAACTGCAAAGAGGGGATTACATCTACCGGTTAGTAGGCAGAAAACCACGGAAAAGTAACCAGTCATCGATAGGATGAGCACAAAGGGTTAACTCCAACAAGGGGATGAAAGTGGGATTTTACAACTACCAGCTAGTAGGTAGAAAACCACAAAGATAGGACTTACAACTACCGGTTTGTAGGTAGAGGACAACAAATTCCGCTAAGGATAAGATGAATGAGTGCCGGTTAGTGAGCAACTATTCATTTATGCCCCAGGGAAGCACGGGAGACAGCCAACAGGAAGCCAATTTAGGATCGATCCAAAAAGGCAGACTGAAACAGGACTCATCCTAATGAGGAAAGAACTCAATAGGGAAAACCCATCCCATTATGTGTGGGAGGGAACGGAAACAACCGTCATCCACGAGGAAGTATCTCAGTGGGGAAATGGCAGGAACGGATAGACACTTTCTGCTTAAGGGGTTGGCTCTACATGGAGAGATCAGACACACCCATATCTGCTAGAGGAAAATTTACTGGAGAGATTCTTATCACCAAACAGCAGGAGGCAACAATCAACAGATACACGGCAACAGCTGCAACATGAGTATCCAAATGCTATGATTATGCATGTATGCATTCTACCTAAAATGTATGATGAATGCTGACAAACAGACAAGCTCAACACGCAGGTCCAGGGATCAACCACCCGGTACTACTCTTCTTCCATAGGGAAGGCCAAAAACACCAGAGAGCAAACGCGATCTGCTGGAAACCGGGATATCAGGGAACAACACCATCCTGTGGGGAGAGGAGAAGACTGCTCTGCTGGAGAGAAGAAAGTTACAGTCTTCAACAAACACTCTGCTTGGGGAACTGCCCCACAAAACATTTCAACAGCAACCTTGCTGGGAATGCCCCTCGGTAGGGCTCAAACAAACCTATACTGGAGACGCCCCACAACAGGGCTAATAGGAACCTGGAGGAAGAATGTTGTACTGCCGGGAACATGAAGGTAAACAACTTCAACCAACACTGCACTGAGCAACCTTGCTGAGGAGAAACCAAAAGAGGTTCGACAGGAGAAAGATAAAGTTATGCTCGAGATACGAACAAATGTCTTACCTGTTGGTAATCATACCACCCTCGGGAGAGCACTGCGGATCTCCTAAGTATCCTTCCATCATTGTGAATGTTCACTTTGTTTAAGAACAATTTTTTTTGAAAAATTTGTTTATTTTGAAAACAATGATACTTTATCAATTAAAACATGCAAAACATTTGTTGAGTCGAAACAAATAAGAGTGCAAATAATTGGATAAAAAGCTCAAATTGATGTGATGGAATGGTAGTCTGCAAAGGGCGAGACTCCATAGATCTGTACAAGTTTGAAATCGGTGATATATATTGGAGAGGGCTACATTGAACATAGTGACCTTTCCTCTACCATTCTGAACTTCGATGTATTCGGAGCTTCAGTCGATGACGAATCGAGAATCCCTGACGGATGACAGATACAGAGCACAGTCTTGTCAAGATGCAGTTACTTGCCAAATCCCTAATTTTTGCCTAGATTGCCCCAGTGTGAGGTGATCAATCTAGCGGGATGCAAATTCTTTTTTTTTTTTCTAATGTCTCTAACTTTTGCCTGGATCGCCCTTTCGGGTTTTCAATCCACCGAGACGCTCCTTTTTGCCTAAGTCGCCCCTTGGGGTGTTCGACTTAGCGAGCTTTTGCTTTTTTTTCTTAGGCGAAGTATTTCTTGACTGCATCAGAATTCACAGGACGAGTGAACTTCTCCATTCATTGTTGTAAGTGTCAAAGCACCGCCTGAAAAGGCTTTCTTGACCACATATGGACCTTCATAGCTTGGAGTCCACTTGCCCCTGGAATCGAGCACGAAAGACAAGACTTTCTTGAGCACAAGGTCACCTTCTCGGAACACACGAGGCTTGACCTGCTTTTTCACTCTCTGCTGATATGACTGACCATGACACATGGCAGTTGATCTCTTCTTTTCGATCGAATTCAGCATCAGCCAACTTGGGACTTTGAGGGTGCTATTTTTCCTTTTGTTTCTTTCTTTCTGTTTCTTTCTTTTGATTTGAGTTTCTTTTGATTTTGCACCCTCCTCTTTCTTTTTCTTTTTCTTTTTTTTATTGTTTTTTTTTCTTTCTTTTTTTTTTGATGCCCCAGTTGGCTGTTCTGCTGATTCTCGAGATGCAGCTGAGTGATCTTCTTTTCTTGCTCAAGAAGTCGGGAAATCTCATCAGGAATCCCTTCAACATCATCTTCTTCCGCTTCGAATACAGGGAATTCAAAATTGGGAGATGACGTCCGATCATTATGTTCAATGGGTTTGAGAAACAACCTGCATAAAGATTTTGAGTATAAAAAGCACTTTGAAAATCAAACAAGACAATCGTTATGCAGATGAAAAGATTGCTTTTATTCTTGTTTTTAAAGGTTTTTTGTGATCACCAATTTCATGCAAAAAGCGAAAAGGGAAAACAAATGGAAAAACAAATGTTTAACATGAATTTATTTGAATGAAAATATCATTGCACAAAATGTTGCCAACAATGTCATCACTTCTCCTTTTGGCATGGGAGAAGGGTTTTTAAACAAAGTGATTATTTCTCTGACTTATGAACAACTGTAGGAAAGCCCACAGTGACCCAATTGTGATAGATCCCTCCAGGGATGACAACTGTCAGAATCCTTTGCACCAGCAGCTTCTGTTTTCTGAACAACCCTTCTGAAGAAAAAGTCGGCGCCAGCCCAGGACTTGTTATCTTCAGGCTTGATTGTCACGGGGACCCAAATCTTCAAAGTTCAGAATACCTGACCTCACGAGGTCTTAAACCTTCATCTTCAGCTGGAAACAACTATCCACATCATGACCAGGAGCACCCGAATGATACACACAATGCTGCTCAGGCCTATACCACCATCGAGGGTTGACGGGTATAGCCGGCGGGTCTCTGGGAGTAATCAAGTTCCGCTCTATCAATGAGGGATACAGCTCTGTGTATGACATAGGGATCGGATCAAAAATGATCTTCTTCCTCTCATTACTCGTACTAGCTTGATTATCATTGGGAGGCTGGTAAGCCTGCTGTTGAGGACGATGTTGCTGATGTTGATATTGCTGAGTTGGCCTTCTCTGCTGTTGGGGTTGAGTAGCTGGAATAGTCACAGCAGCAACCTGACGATTCTGTCCTCTTTTTGCACTCCTTCGACGGTGCACAGCATTTGTTTCACTCTCTCCCCTTTTGGGTGCCCCAGAGTATGTCTTCTTAGAACCGGAAGAACTTGAAGAGCCTGGATGGCGAACCGGAGCGCGGGTTGCTCTAACATTAACAGTCTCTACAGCAAGAGGCTGTTCACTGATTCTGATCCCCTTCAATTCATCACCCACGGCATAATCATTGACGAGAATAGTGACATCAGCATTCTCATGAACGGGTACACCCACTGGTGAAGCACGGTGGACTGGTGGAATCACGGCTTCCAGTCTCTGGGCTAAGGCACGCAACTCCTCTTGCCCCTGAACAACTCCTTGCATCATTGTCATGAACTGGGCCATGTTCGCCCTCATCTCAGCCAACTCAGTCTGAACCTGATCCATAATCTTCTGATGATTGAGTCTGGTTGAGTAACGATGCGGTCGGCGGTCAGCAATCCTCTCTCAGTCAAGAACCGAAGTGAGAAGTCTCTCCAAACATGTCTGTAATGCAAGGATGCTATGTGCATGATATGCATGATATGGGTATTATTTTGTCATGAATGATCCTGATAAAGGATATGCGTATGCGAGTTAACTTTTTTTCTTTTTTTCATGCATTACTATTTTTTTGGAAAATAAACATGCTATGATGCAAATGATGGAGCCAAGACTGGCAGGCACTGGCATCTGAGGAACCATCTGAAACCCCAAAGTCCTCTGAGGAGCTGGCATCTGAACCCAAGTCTGGAGAACTGAGTCACCATCTGAGCGGGTACCCTCAAATTCAGCCCAGGGATCCGAAATAAACGGAACCCTCTGATCAATACCAGGATCAAACCTCCGGCGTCCAGAAATAACGATCCATAAATCCGACTCAAGATCATCAACACAGCATCACTGTCAGAAACTGTACTTGCAAGAATCAAACCCTCCCCTCACAGGTGAATTCTAGCACGGTCATCCTAAGGCGGACAATGGTCTCGACAATCGGGCAAAGATGCTCAACGGGTTTTCCCTTTCGGGTGTGCCGTTGTAGCTCTCTTAAGATTATCTGAACCACAGATCCGGGAAAGAACGGTCACCGAAGTCAATAGCCCAAAAGAGATAATCTGACCTAAGCGGAATAACTCCACCCGGCAGGACTCTCTCAAATGAACCTCGTCCGGCTGTGGTGACATGTCTCCGCATCATGTCGTACAACATGTGAAGAAACATGAGACCACGCTAATCCTAGGTGTATACTCAGGCCTGGGTATTGGGCCTCACTCAGAACACCCACCCCAAAACAGAGGAACCACCTGCACAGGAGACGGCTCAATGACAGTATGATGCATGCAAACATAAATGTAAATAATAAATGCAAACAAATAAATAACAGGAATGCAATAAGTAACAGCAGATAGCAACCAAAACCCTAACCTAGAGAGCGCTAGGAGAGACTCGCTTAGGGAAGACGGACCAGCACAGGTCAACTTCTCTTTGTCCCCAGCAGAGTCGCCAGCTGTCGCATCACGCGAAAAACCGGCGGGAAAACAAGAACAACAGAGCCGCCACCGTGCGTTATTTATCCCAAAAGAGGGAAAGGAAACGCTCAGAGTAAACCTGGAAAGAACATGGTCTCGCGACCAAAGAGAATGGGATCGGGAGTCGGTTATGCGAAGGGAAGGTATTAGCACCCCTACGCATCCGTCGTACTCGACGGGATCCACGCACAATAGGAAGGAAAATGGTTGCTAAAAACGCTGCTCACACACACCCACACTGGCTGAAAGAGACACAAGAAAACAGACAAGACTGAACTCGGCAGGATATCGTTTCCTGGGCCTACTTAGTCTATCAGGCATAGACATCAGAGTCGAAGTAGTTCGGACTGGGGAAACGACACATGCTCACTAGGATGTCGCATCCTATGCATACGTATCTCCTTGGACGAAGGAGAATCAGAGCATTCGTAGCTCGGCTGACACGCACACAAACAAACACAGGCAAGGGCAAACGTGGAGCCTGAATGCCAATCACTGGACTTACATCAGCATCCGAACCAACAAACCCACACTGGAACCCGAATGCCACTCGATGGACTTACATCAGCTTCCAAGCACACAACAACACACACAGAGGGGTTGAAGACAAAAGGGTTGAAAAAGAAAAAGGGCGCCCGGAGAGATCAGCTCATCTCCTGCCTACGTACCTCATCTGGTATGAGGATCAGGGCGACGTAGTTCCCCTACGCAGGGAAAAAGGACTAGCCTAACCAGATAACAGAGGGAGACACAACACTAGGGAGACTACGACTCGAGCCTAGATGTTGTCATGCAAAGTCATCCCTAAGTTAAGGTTTCTAGCTAACTTGCACAGGAAGCAAGCCTATCCTAAACATGACTTGCACAGGAAGCAAGCCACACCTAACCTAACTTGCACAGGAAGCAAGGGTCTCGATTGCAACTAGGGCAAGAGAAAGGGGAGGTCTCAATCGCAACGAGGGCGAGAGAAAAGAATTAGTGTTAGTTGTTAGTCAAACTCGACAAGACATCGCATCTCGTGCCTACGTATCTCATCTGGACATGAGAATCAGAGTTGCCGTAGTTCGGCTAAACTATTCCCGTTGGTTTGTGTTTTTTAAGTGGACAACGTCACTGCGCAATCTACCTGATGCTCGACCTTTGGAGACTTACTCACCTGTAGTAGAAGGAGTTAACGTATCCTTAAGAGGGGATAATGTTTGTTTGTATTTTAGGAAAGCTCAAGCAAGAAAGGAAGTCCTATACGAAGGAACCGTGCTACCTTAATTGACATGCAAATGAGACTACGCGGAGTCTAGCAAACCTAGGGGATACAATCACACCACACAAGCACATACAGCATGAAATAAACACACCAACAAGGGGCTCAAACATCAAGGCTAGGTTTTAGTCGAGGGGTCATATCAACCTCAACAAACAAACCACTGGAACTGGGTAGTGTTAGCTCTTAACCTTGCCATTGAGGGGCTAAGGTGAAGCAGATGAAAGGTGAGTGAAGATAAGACTTCACAGCTCTTATCCCTGGCCTGGGAGAGCTTAAGACAAGAATGTGTGGGTTCAGAAAGTGGGAACCCTTCTACACATTTGATACTGACTCAACTGTACAATTGTACAAGATCTTGGGTTTGTATCTGCAATGCATCAACACAGTGGTGTGAGCAAAGCAGATGACACACAGAATAGCAGGGGATAGGTTGCATATCCCTTGGGTTCTGCCAATTGCCTCTTCACTTAGGAGGTCTTTGAATATGTACAGGGACAAATTGTAAACAAACAAAAACATTGCCTCTTAAGGAGGACTTCAGACAGTTGCCTGGCCAAGTAACAAGCCAGGTCTTCCAGACTACATGAAGATTAGAAATATACCTCAATGCAAATTGCTTATACAAGCAAAGCAAAGCAAAAGTTCACAAGGAACTGAGCAACTAAAAGCACCTGAAATAGTCAAGCAGACATTAGTATGCAACTTCAAAACAAAGCAAAAGGAAACAGATCAACAGTCAATCATAAGCAAGTGAATGTGCAAGGCACAAGGCTCAAGGCATGTAAGCCAAGCAACCTACAAAACATAACATGTTAGTCATGATAAACAAGCAAACAAAACCAATTTATGTTGGTCTCATTGGACAATTGTTGGTCAACCTGAAAAAATGAACTCAAAGGTGAGTAACAGGACCACTAGGGCTAGCCTAGGGTCAAAAGAGAATGAGAAAGTCAAAACAGCAAATGGAAAGTGTCCAAAATCATGTTCAAACAATCAAGAAACAAACCCAATTGGTTTCACATTCATATCAATCATTATCATCATTTCATGAACAAGTTAGGTCAAAGCATGGCATTTAGAAGCTCATAGCAGTCAACAGCAAGACTTGAATCAAAATCAATCTCAAACATTTCCAAAAAATACCAAATAAATCATGGTCAATCACAACCCACAGCATGGTAAGCATGTCAAATTTCATCTCATTTGGACAAGTGGAAGGCAGTCAATGAAAATCAGAAAGGCAAGGCAATTTTGAACATGCTCAAAGAAGTCAACCAATCATGCATCAACTTGAAAAATTCATAAATCAGAGATGGCATATGATAAATGAATGGGACTAAAACCATGGTAAAGATTAAGATGTCTAGTAATCTCATGTAAAATTTCATGTCCATCTAATAAAGTATGAGGATTTCACAAATGAAATGGGAACAAGTGTCACAAAAAGTCAACATAAGACCAAACAGGGGACAAAAATCTCAATCAATTGGAAAATGCCCTAAACAAATCCACAAAAAAATCATATGTAAACTAGACATACTCAAGCTCAATCATGAAAAAATTCAGTCCATTTGGAGGTCAAGAAGCATGGCTATGAAAATCCTCAAGTTGCACATCAATGGTGTGACACAAATTGTCACACCCTACTTCAAAAAATCATAACTCAAAGACCAGACATGATAAATTCATAAACTCTAAACCAAAATCACCATGAATGGGTCTAGTTTATGCACAAAAAGTTTCAAGAGCATAGGATAATGCATCACTATTTCACAAAGGATTTGGCAAAGGGTATAAAATATGGACACATGAACAAAACCTTAGCACTAATTAAAATCTATCCATGCAAAAATTCTGGAAAAATCATGATAAAATAATAGAGATCCAGATGAACACAATGCAAAAATTCCCATGAATTTTGGATCACAAATGGATGAGTTATGATTTTTGTAAATTGATGCATCAAAATGAAATAATTATTGAAACAAATACATGAATTAATTAAAATAATTGGGACCGGTGGCATTTTGGTAATTGTTTGGATATTTTAGTGAAACGGTGCGCATGATACATGAGAATGCTGCAATCTAATTGGTCCAGGCAATGTAACAGGACCCTCCCATGCAAAACGAAAGTTCCTACGCGTTCTGGGCAAATAGCATGAACCTAGGGTTTCTACAGCAACCTTCATCATCTTCAACAATCGAAAAATAAATTTATGCCCAGAAATTGGAATCAAGCACACCATTAAACTCAGCAAACCACACACATCATGAATCCAAGCATCATTTTCATCAAATCGAGCCAAATAACACGAATCATGCAAGAACAATAATGAGCAAAAAACTTAAAAGCTAGATTTCTCACACATGGCTCAATCATTTAACACGATTCAAAGTCCACAATACTCAGCAAAGCAAGGTCTACACAAAACATGGCAACATTTTGAGAATAATAGGATTCGATACCTTACTTGATTTGGAAGAAATGGAGGAACAGTTGTTATTTTAGTGATTTGGTCCAAAACAGATGAAGCTTGTAGTTGGTATTGATGAACGGTTGGAGAAGTTTAGCTCAGCAAACTCAATTCCAGCTGCAACCAAGATCTGCCATTGTTGGAAGCTTGAAGAAACAGAACTTGAAGATGCTGTTACAGCAGGTGTTTAAGGCTTGAAATGAGCTCAAGATTGTTGGTAGATGATGTAGCAGTCAAGGCCAGCTCGAGTCCTTTGAGTTTTCAGCCAAAATCCAAAATGAAGAAATTCTGTTTTTTGAGAGAAAAGAGTTCTTTCTTTTACTGAGTGTGAGGCTGCTGCTCGCTAGGGTTATGTTCAGAGTGAGTATGAGGTATATATGTGGTGATTAGTGGAGCTAAACTTCATTAATCAAAGTGGTAAAACAGAATTTGCATAATGAAGGTCTTTTGCTAATTGTGCAATTTTCACTTAAGTGGTGAGGTGTATGGTGCTGGCTGCGAAATTTGGGCCTAAACAAATCCAAAACAACATTTCTGAACTATCTCAATTGGCAAAATGTGTTAGAATTGGTTATTTCAAAAGTCCATTTTTGCACCACACTTGAAATTAATTAATGCAAGTCCAAAAAGGCCATTTTGAATGGTGATGTTTTGATGCATGATGATGACATTTTTGGAAAGAGGGGATCAAATATGACTTGTAGGAAAAAACCCCACCCAATTTGGCCAAATGGTTTGAGAGATATGGCCTTTTGAAGTTCGCAAATTTTTGAAAATGAATTGATCATATCTTGCCAACCATACATGGGAATTGAGTGTTCTTGGACGTTTTGGAAATGGGAGAACAAGATCTTCAACTTTAATGTTGGGCAAAAATTCATTTGAAGCTTGTATCATGATGTAAGTTTGGGATCAAGAAGTTTCCATTTTTGGCAGTTAAAATTACAGGTCCAGTTTCTATTTTTGGAAATTTCTGATTTGGCTTCAAATTCTTCAATGATGATGTTTGCCATGATATAAGAGGTATATTTGGACATGAATAAGCTCTCTCAAACCAAATCCATCCATCAAAACCATGAAATCAAACCCAGTTGACCAAGTTTGACTTTTTAGGGTTTCTGACTGATTGTGCATTGACTGATGACCTCTGAGCATCCAACCTTTGACCTAAACACTTCAAATGGATCCCCAAGTCATGTGAACATGTTGGACCAACCCTAGGGCCTTGGCTTCTTGGAAATTGTGCTTGCTTGCTTGGTTGACTGATCTCCTGATCAGTTTGACCTAATTCTCCTGATGATCTTGCACTTGGGCAAAAGGGACAATGCAATGCTATGCAGTGGACCATGTTATGCTATGACCTAATATGAGAATGTATGTACAATGATAGGTGCAAATTTGAGGTGCTACAGAGTACCTTGCGTCTGACCTTGGAACTTCTAGACAGCTGTCTAGCAGTAATCAAGGAACAGTCTCTTGAGATCTCCTCGAGCAGTGTACTGACTGTTGGGATTAGACATCATTTACGAGCTATAATCATTTTCCCTCTAAACGTGCTGACTTGGTTTTCGTGCTAAACTCTATTTTGTGTGTCGTTTTGCATTCGCCCTAATTTGGGTATTTAAACACCTCTATTCACACATTGCACACTTTTCACTCTCACGCACTCATAACCCTCTGCAAGTTCAGCTCTCTCTCTCTCTCAAGGCATTTCTGCAGTTTCTTCAAACTTCAACACAGCTCTCAACAACATCCATGGATGCTCAACAACAATCAGTCTACAACTTCTCTTAACAAATGGATTCAAACGAACAAGCTCCAAGCTCAAGCAACCCAAACCCAGCAGTTATCGGTGTCGTCTCAACTCCCATCTACAAAGAGCCTCACATTCTTGATCGTGAGCCTCACATTAATCTGGCAACACCGTTTGAGAAACTGGAGGTGTTATGTGAATCCTTGGTGGATTTTGACAACATGCGCAGAAATGGCATTGACCTCACTGAAGAACTCAGAAATCAAGGTTGGGAAAATTACTTCAAATGTCTTTATGGGCCAGTTTACACAAATTTAGTGAAGGAATTCTGGAGATTCGCTGATGCTGATGATCACTGCATCATCTCCTATGTTCTGGGAGTCAAAATGGTGATAACTGAGAAGTCCATTGCTGCTCTTCTGGGCATGGAGAAAGATGGAGGAAGAAGGATGTACAACATTATTCCTAGGGCAAAATATATGTCCCATGAGATTAACCCAACTATCTTCAAGCAGAACGCTGAAGGCAACCATTCCAAGAACAAAGAGCTACATCAGAACCTCCGGGTCTGGCTGAAGATCATCCTGGGCACCATCCATCATCGCCCAACTTCAAATTCTTCAGATTACATCAACACAGACCAGAAGTGCATCTTATACTGCATCCAAAAGGGTCTGAAGCTCTGCCTTCCAGCACTCCTTTTCAAGTACCTCAGAGATTTTGTACGAGATACAGGAAACAACATGAAGGCCAAAAACTACAACCCTCTGGGAAGGCTAATCTCTGATGTTCTGATTGAGAGTCGTCTCGTGGACCATCTGATAACATTCAGACTCATGGAAGACGTGATGATCGACACTGAAAGAGCTCTAAACGCCAAAACTCTGAAGAGCATGGGGATTCTGGATCAAGTCCAGTTCAAACCTACTATGGACACCTCCTGGGAATCTCTCAAAGATTAGAGGAAGATCCCACACGGACTCTATCTGTTCTCAAAGATCGATCCTCCAGAGGTAATCCTTTACTACTTAGATGATCTGAGGAAAGAAGGAGTAGATATCTCAGACTTCAACATAAGCCAGCTGCCAGATGAGTGACATACCTTGTTATCTGAGAACCCATAGACCACAAGCTTGATGATTACTTGCAGTGCAAAGACAGAACTCCCCTTGTCATGAACAACCAACTCTCCTCTTGAAACATGGAGATCACACATGAACATATCCAACACCCCAAGGTTGGACCTACACTAGCTTCCTGATTCAAAGAGACCCCAGACCACTTGATGAATGGAAAACATAAGACGCATCTTCATGTCTTCAAGAGCACACCCTTTGTTCAACCCTCTTGGCTGAATACATCCATACTCTGTGTCAATCTCTCTTCTAACCAGAACAGAGAGCTACTTCACACCATGCTCTAACATGAGTTAGGAATTCCTTCACACCATAACACCATCTGATAATCTTCAGATATCACTGAGTCATTAGCTTGATCCACAAGAACCCAGACACAATTTGGGACATATACATTATCATCCCATTACAAGAGATAGTCTTCCATAGATAGCTTAAAACTTCTTCCACTGGCTCCACTAGAAGACACCTCCTTTTGTCTTCAACATACTGCTTTTCTGCTCAAAAGTAACTTGTCTCAGACTATCCTCAAGAATAATTGTCGCAACCTGAAAAATACAGTGCGCGAAAAAAACAACCGGCGAAAGAGAAAGACAGAAGAGTCGCCACCGTGCGTTATTCATCCCAAAGGAGGGAAAGGAAACGCTCGAAGTAAACCTGAAAAAAGGAAATGACAAGACGGGGTCTCGCAACCAAATCTTGGGTTCGGGAGTCGGTTATGCGAAGGGAAGGTATTAGCACCCCTACGCATCCGTAGTACTCTACGAGATCCACTTTTGTAGTTTTTGTCTAAAGGGTGCGGGTTTACCTAATGTGTTTATTTACTAAAAAGGTTAAGAGAAATGACTCGCGCGGATGTCGCATCCACTGCATACGTATCTCATCTGAATATGAGAATCAGAGTCTTCGTAGCTCGGCTGACCTATGGGTTAAGGGAATGTGTGCTCGCTAAGACATCGCGTCTTATGCCTACGTATCTCATTTGGAATGAGAATCAGAGCAAGCCGTAGTTCGGCTAACTACGGGGTCATGGAATGGGTTTTGGACGAACGACGTCACTATGCAATCTACCGGATGCTCGACCTTCGGAGACTTACTCGCCTGTAGTAGAAGGAGTAAACGTGTTGCTTTGGGTTTTAAGGTTTGGGATGCTCGAGGGCAAACAGGCAGTCCTTGACGAAGGAACCGCGCTATATGTGAGGATATGAATACAAAACACAAAACATGTATCTCAAAGTAAAATGCCACCAAGGGGCCCAAACATTGCCTCATATCGAGGTCTTCCAGCTAAGAAAGCGATAAAGTACGAGAAAAGGAAAAAATTACCACACGGATAAAGATCCGAAGTTACAACAATTAAAGGATTAGCAACCCTGAGATCTCTCCAGCTAGACCATCAAAGAAAATCAGTCAATACGATTAATCAGGATAAACCTCCGGATGGTATCCCTGCAAGAGTATGTGAGCCCTTGCGAAAACTCAACAGAAAGGTTAGACAAACAAGGTGAAATCCAGGGAAAACAATGCCATGGCAACGCAAAGACAGGTTAGAGAAACAAAATAGGGTAACCCAGAGTTGCCCCTAAATCAAAATGTAACCACATGAATAATTCCATCAAAATTCACAAAAGGCTCACAAAAAAGGTATCAAATTCACCCATAATACCTCATACATTTAGAGCATTCAAATTAAAGGCATAAAGATGATGGATATAGGGAAAACCTGATTGGAGAGCTTGATTGGAATTGAGTTGCACCCGTGAGGTTTACAAGTTGAGTTCCCTTCAGGGTTTGGAGGCTGCTCTGAACTCTGTTAGTTCTTCTCTCACTATCTTTTTCCTCGGGGTTTCGTTCCAAGGAAACCTCAGAGTATTTTTGCTTCTCTCCCTTTTTCTCAAGTGAATCTCCCAGTGTAACTCCAAGTGTGTTTTCCTCTACTGAAACTTCAGTATTTATAGACTGATTTTCGTGGGTAGTGGGCTCAAATGAGGGAGACCCAAGTCCAAAATAATTTATTATATTTTATTTATTTATTTTATTTATTTATTTAATTAATTAATTAATTAAATTTTTTTTCTTTTTTTTTCTTTTTTTTTTCGTTTTTTTTTTCAGGAAAAATGAAGGGTAAATTTTGGGGTATTACAGCTGCCCCTCTTCAATCAACTGGAGACCCGGAAAGAAGATGGCAGTTGCTTTCGTGCTTTCGAGGTATCAAGGGATTGAATACAATAAAAGCCCAAAAATTTGCCCTGAAGTGAAGTGAAGTAACAATGTCTGTCAGAATCGGCAAAGAGGTGGTCTTGGAAGAAGAATCCGTCTGGTACGGTGAGAGTCAGTCTGAATATCGAAAAAGAATGTTAAACTGGATACCAAAATAAATGGTAACACAGAAATAACCATGGCCTGAATGCCGCTCATCAGTCTGAATACTGGAAAGGATTTCGATCTGAACATCGGAAACTTGGCCTGAATGCCACAAGTCGCATCGACCTGAACGTCGGAAACTTCTTCGATCTGAACATCGGAAAGACTTGGCCTGAATACCACTTCGATCTGAATATCGGGAAAACTGGCCTGAATGCCATTTCGATCTGAATATCGGAACACTAGCCTGAATGCCACTTCGATCTGAATATCGGAACACTGGCCTGAATGCCACAAGTCGCATCGACCTGACCGTCGGAAACTTCTTCGATCTGAACATCAGAACACTGGCCTGAATGCCACTTCGGTCTGGATACCGGAAAACTGGCCTGAATGCCACTTCGGTCTGGATACCGGAAAACTGGCCTGAATGCCACTTCGATATGAATATCGGAAAACTGGCCTGAACGCCACAAGTCGCATCGACCTAACCGTCGGAAACTTCTTCGATCTGAACATCGGAACACTGGCCTGAATGCCACTTCGGTCTGGATACCGGAAAACTGGCCTGAATGCCACTTCGGTCTGGATACCGGAAAACTGGCCTGAATGCCACTTCGGTCTGGATACCGAAAAACTTCATGCCTGTCAGCATTGGCAGAAATAGGGAATGATAATAGAGGCGGCGCATGGGCCAATGACACTTGCTGGGGATAACAAAGGTAAGTCATGAACAATCTTCAGTATGAGTACTGGAAACAACTTCTAGCTTATCACTTGGGATACCGAGAATGTTTTATGCTTACATGCGTATGTTTGAATTTTTCAATGGCGTAATGCTCCATGAAAATGGAAATGCTACGCGATTTGGAAGGATGCAATGCAATATGATTCTACATGCAGGGATGCGAAATGCTGGGTAGAATGCCAAGCCGAGGCAAGGGGATCTGCTGGGGAAATAATTACCATCCTCTGGGCTCTGGCCAGGCTGTTGGAGATGCACAACGCAAAGAACTATGTGGGGAGATGACTAGCCTTGCGGTGTTCTGGCCATACCGAGACTCTGATCGGGGAAAGAATGGCATTGGAAGCCTGCTGCTGAGGAAAGCTACAATGGTTCTGGCAACCATGATTTGCGAGAGATGACTTAGCAGGGGGAGCAAACACTGATACGGTACCGAGGTTCTGCTTCAAGGAAAGAAACCATGGATCTGGCATTGGGATTATTGATCTGGCATCGAACTCTAAGGAGCAGCCACTTCTGCTGGGAAGATACAGTCTGGCACTGTCAACTCCGCTGGGGAGTGTATGTCCCGAAACAACCGCTTGGGGAAGTGCGGTGGTGAGAAACTACTGGGGATTGAAGAATCCAACGCTCTGATCAGCTCTGCAGGGATAAGACACCGAATTTGTCTGTTGGTGACTTACTGGGGAAGATCTTCACGATCATCCGCAGGGGATTTTAAGGAAATGCCCCGAGGGTATCTGTTCTGAATAGACGATCCAAAGCACTTAAAATTTACAGCAATTTTAAATGTTTATTAAGCATGTACCTGTAAAGCTCTTATGTGTCATGATGCAATGTTTATCAAAAATTCGGACGTCATTTTTGCAAACAAAGCAGTAAAATGAAAATGAAAACAGAGATATACTGAATAACATGATTTTATTGATTGAATGGCCTCTGAATTTGCATTTACATTAAGAAGCAATCCCTGGAAAGAGGTAATCGCACAATAGATAAAAACAGAAATTAATCTAATGGCAATGTGAAATGGATTTCTATTGGGTTCCAATTCTGCTATGACTTGCCCATCTTCAAGATCCTCCAGATGATCAGCTTTCTGAAAATGTGATTGGATTGTTTCCTATCCTTCAAAAATTTCCAGTCATTGGCACGAGATGAGATTCAGAACTACTCAGAACGCAGTCATTCGCTTAATCCCTAACTTTTGCCTGGATCGCCCTTTTCGGGTTTTTGATCCACCGGGATACCCATTTTTGCCTAAGTTGCCTTTTCAGGTTTTCAACTTACCGGGTGTACAATCTTTTTTTATTTTTGTCCCTAATTTTTGCCCGAACCCTTTCATTTTCTTGGTTCGCCAGGACGCCCATTTTTGCCTGGACTACTCTTTTTTACTGTCCAGCGGGTCTATTTTATGCGAAGTATTTTTTAACTGCGTCTGAGTTCACAGGGGAAGTGAAGTTTTCACCATCCATAGTTGCAAGCATTAAAGCCCCACCATCAAAAACCTTGGTGACAATATACGGTCCATCATAGTTAGGAGTCCACTTGCCCCTGTGATCTGTCTGAGGAGGAAGGATCCTTTTCAACACTAAATCTCCGACTTGGAAACAACGAGGACGCACCTTCTGATCAAAAGCTCTCTTCATCCGACTCTGATACAACTGCCCATGACAAATGGCTGCCATTCGCTTCTCTTCGATAAGACTCAACTCATTGAACCTTGTCCGAATCCATTCAGCTTCATCTAACTTGACATCCAACATGACTCTTAGAGAAGGAATCTCCACTTCAACAGGTAGGACTGCTTCCATACCATACACCAGGGAGTAAGGGGTTGCCCCGGTCGATGTACGTACTGAAGTACGGTACCCATGCAAGGCGAAGGGTAGCATCTCATGCCAATCTCTGTACATGACGACCATCTTCTGCACAATCTTCTTTATGTTCTTATTTGCCGCCTCAACAACGCCGTTCATCTTAGGGCGGTAAGGGGAAGAATTGTGATGCTGAATGTTGAAGTTCTGACACAACTCCTTCATCATTTTGTTGTTGAGATTAGAACCATTATCAGTAATGATTCTTTCGGGAATCGCATAGCGACAAATGATTTCTTTCTTGATGAAACGGGCAACCACATGTCGGGTGACATTCGCGAACGACGCTGCCTCGACCCACTTGGTGAAATAGTCGATGGCAACAAGGATGAAGCGATGCCCATTGGAAGCAGTCGGCTCAATCTTTCCAATCATGTCAATGCCCCACATGGCAAACGGCCACGGCGAAGACATCACATTCAGAGGATTCGGCGGTACATGCACCTTGTCAGCATAAATCTGGCATTTATGACACTTCCGAGCATACTTGAAACAATCTGATTCCATGGTCATCCAATAATAACCCGCTCTCAACAATTTCTTAGCCATTGCATGTCCCCCGGCATGAGTACCGAAGGAACCTTCATGAACTTCATGCATTAATATGTCCGCCTCGTGTCTGTCCACGCATCTGAGCAAAACCATGTCGAAGTTCCTCTTATACAGCACATCGTCTTTGTTCAAGAAGAAACTGCCTGCCAATCTTCTCAAAGTCTTTCTGTCATTGTTGGATGCCCCTGCAGGGTACTCTTGATTCTTCAGAAAGCACTTGATATCGTGATACCAGGGCTTGTCATCGACTACCAGTTCAGCAGCAAACACATACGCGGCCCTGTCAAGGCGCATCACATCGATCCTGGGAGCATGGTTCCAACGAATTACCTTGATCATGAAGGATAGAGTAGCAAGTGCGTCTGCCATCTGGTTCTCATCACGAGGTATATGATACAATTTTACCGTTGTGAAGAAAGTCAAAAGTCTTCTCGTGTAACCTCTGTAGGGGACCAGAGTGGGCTGGAGAGTATTCCAATCACCATTCACTTGATTGATCACCAGAGCTGAATCTCCGAAGATGTCCAGAGTCTTGATTCTCAGATCAATGGCTTGCTCAATACCCAAGATACATGCCTCGTACTCAGCTTCGTTATTTGTGCACTCAAAAGTCAAACGAGCGGTGAAAGGCATGTGGGCACCCTTCGGAGTAGTAATGACAGCGCCAATTCCACTTCCTCTAGCATTGACAGCCCCATCAAACAACAAAGTCCACTTTTCGTTTGGATCAGGTCCCTCCTCAACAACTGGCTCTTCATAGTCTTTCATCTTGAGGAACATGATGTCTTCATCTGGAAAATCAAACTTCATCGGCTCATAATCATCAATCGGCTGCTGAGCAAGATAGTCTGACAGAATACTCCCTTTGATGGCCTTCTGTGACGTGTACTGAATATCATACTCTGTTAAAATCATTTGCCAACGAGCGACCCTTCCGGTGAGAGCTGGCTTCTCGAATATGTATTTCACTGGATCCATCTTAGAAATCAACAAGGTAGTATGGTTCAACATATACTGCCTCAGTCGGCGAGCAGCCCAGGCCAAAGCACATCAAGTTTTCTCAAGCTGCGAATATTTGATTTCACAGTCGGTAAACTTTTTGCTAAGGTAGAATATGGCATGCTCTTTTCGACCAGACTCGTCATGCTGTCCCAATACACACCCCATCGAGTTCTCGGTCACTGACAGGTACATTATCAGAGGTCTCCCAGGAACTGGAGGTATAAGGATTGGAGGTTTCTGTAGATACTCTTTTATCTTCTCGAAAGCCCTTTGACAATCTTCATTCCACCTGATAGCCTGATCTTTCCTCAGCAATTTGAAAATTGGCTCACACGTGGTTGTTAGGTGAGAGATGAACCTTGCAATGTAGTTCAACCTCCCTGAGAAACTACGGACTTGCTTCTCTGTTCTTGGCTTAGGAATTTCCTGTATTGCTTTCACTTTGTCAGGATCCACCTCAATCCCTTTTCCGCTAACAATAAAACCCAGCAATTTTCCCGATCTCACCCCGAAAGTGCACTTGCTCGGATTAAGTCTCAGTTTGAATTTCCTCAAACGCTCAAACAGTTTCTGCAAATTCAACAAATGTTCTTCTTCTGTCTGAGATTTGGCAATCATATCGTCCACATAAACCTCGATTTCATGATGAATCATATCATGGAACAGAGTCACCATTGCTCGCTGATATGTTGCTCCGGCATTTTTCAGACCAAACGGCATCGCCTTGTAGCAGAAGGTGCCCCATGGGGTTATGAAAGTTGTCTTTTCCATGTCTTCTGGTGCCATCTTGATTTGGTTATAGCCAGAAAAGCCATCCATGAAGGAGAATACCGAGAACTGAGCTGTATTATCCACCAAAACGTCGATGTGAGGTAATGGGAAATCATCTTTAGGGCTAGCTCTGTTCAGATCCCGGTAGTCGACACACATCCGTACCTTTCCATCCTTCTTAGGTACTGGGACGATGTTTGCAACCCATGGCGGATAATTGGTGACTGCTAGAAACCCTGCATCCAACTGCTTTTGCACTTCTTCCTTTATCTTGACAGCCATCTCTGGTCTTGTTCTTCTGAGCTTCTGCTTGACCGGAGGACAACCTTCTTTGAGAGGCAAGTGGTGCACCATGATGTCTGTGTCCAGCCCAGGCATGTCCTGATAAGACCAGGCGAAGATGTCAACGTATTCTTGCAGCAATTCAATCAGCCCTTTCTTCACATCATCTCCCAAAGCAGCCCCTATCTTGATTTCTCTCTTGGCGTCCTCGGTGCCGAGATTAATCACTTCAACAGACTCTTGATGCGGTTGAATGACCCTTTCTTCCTGTTTTAATAACCTGGTAAGTTCTTCAGGGAGTTCACAGTCTTCATCACCCTCTTCTTCAGCTTGAAAGATTGGATTTTCAAAGTCGAAGCGAGCCATAACAGAACCGTTATCAATAGGATCCGGTGTTGTGCATCTGCATGAGTCATGGTATGTGCTTATGAGTGTGAACAAGAAGTGAAAACTAAACAAAACATTGCCATTTTTTTATTTTGAAAAACTGCAAAAATAGAAAGACAGGGAATGAAATATTTGAATGCAAAAATACGTCCTTTATTTATGATAAAAATGCAAGTGTCACATAGATGGGCCCTACAATGAGTCATTACACCCTGGGCGGAACGTAAGACTTGGATATGCATGAATAAACAAAGAAAATTACTCCTCCAGACAAGTGGCTTGGACAATCTCCTCAGAAGACCAATTATTGAGAACTTCACGCGGGATCCTCGGACGCACCCAGTTATCGATGTCGTAATCACTATCCCCATCTTCATTGTTGACCGTAGAGACTAATTTGACTTCTCCTTCAACCATGTTAACGTTGCAGACATTAGGAGCTGGTGCAAAGTTAACGGCCTTCGAATCAATGAGGTCCTAAACTACGTGCTTAAAAGCTTTGCAGTTCTCAATATTGTGGCCAGGTGCCCCAGAGTGGAAGCTACACCTAGCGTTGGCGTCATAACCCACCGGAAGCCTACCAACGGGAGGAGCTAGAGTGCATAACTGCACAAGTTGTAGTTGTTGAAGACTAGAAAGCAACTGGGCGTACGACATTGGAAGGGTGTCGAAACGCCGGTCCATCATCCTTTGCCTCTGTTGATAAGCGGGTTTGTTACCCGGTTGTTGCTGCTGTTGATACTGAGCTGGTTGACGTTGTGATTGTTGTTGTTGTAGTGGTGCTGCAGCTGGAATGGTCACCCCTGCGGCAGTACCTGTTATGCAAGACATGCTAATGAATATGCAAATGCAATGACATGTTTATCAATTCCAAAGGTATTCTACCCCCTTGATTCCAGTCTCACATTTGATAAACAGTGTAAAAAAAAAGACTAAGCCGTTGATGAGAACCAAGAAAATTCCGACTAGAATCAAGTAGAAGATATAAACCCCACAGAAATGGATAAACATGTGTTAAATGATATGAATGCAAATGATGTGATGCAACGATGTGAATGCAATACAGTGGCATGTCAATCAGAATTGCTGTATCTGCTTGAACATCTGTCAGGTTGCACTGTCTGGAGAGAAATTAAGAGTACACCAAACAAAGGTCATGGGATGGATCATGTTATCCTTAATATCAACCACCCATTTTGGTGGATTATGGTTTACACCTTATCAACACCCGAGTTTCATTGATATTAAGGATACCTGATCGGATTAACCATGAATCAAGGGTTTGTTGCAAGCCACGAGCATGGAGTTTAGGTTAAGAACCACCCAAAAGGAGTGTACTAAGGTTTAAACCTGCCAAACATGTTCTACAAAAGGTTCCCATAGTCATAATCCCATCTTTCGGATATTATCAGAGGAACAACTACTCGTATTCCAACAATATTCTCAAGAGAGACTCTTATGAGTGTAGTATCGCGTGACAATCGTATCAAATCTTACACTTGAACGACTTTCGCACTACGTCCTACGAATAGGCCAAGATGGGTTTGGTAAACTAAGGTCCTTGGCTTCTTAGGTCTATATTGGAACAAGTAATGTCTAACCACAACTTACTTATGTGACATTATTGATCTCAACATGACCTCCACCAAGTGAATGGGCTTGCAAGTCAACTCGCTAAGGAATACTCCACACAAGTTGACAGGACTATGCCATTCTCCTATCTTAAGTGCACTCGAGTTCGGGTATAGAACTCATCTCACAAAGATCACCAAGCAGCCATAGCCAGCCAACAGATACAACAATGATATGTACACAATGTAATAAGGTAGAGCAGGTAAATAAATAACTGTACAAAAGCATGAACACCCAATAAACAAACAAACTACAAAAGCTAGGAGGGACTCGCTTAGGGAAGATGGACCAGCAAGAGGTCAACTTCTTAAAATCCCCAGCAGAGTCGCCAGCTGTCGCAACTTGAAAAATACAGTGCGCGAAAAAAACAACCGGCGAAAGAGAAAGACAGAAGAGTCGCCAACGTGCGTTATTCATCCCAAAGGAGGGAAAGGAAACGCTCGAAGTAAACCTGAAAAAAGGAAAGGATAAGACGGGGTCTCGCAACCAAATCTTGGGTTCGGGAGTCGGTTATGCGAAGGGAAGATATTAGCACCCCTACGCATCCGTAGTACTCTACGAGATCCACTTTTGTAGTTTTTGTCTAAAGGGTGCGGGTTTACCTAATGTGTTTATTTACTAAAAAGGTTAAGAGAAATGACTCGCGCGGATGTCGCATCCACTGCATACGTATCTCATCTGAATATGAGAATCAGAGTCTTCGTAGCTCGGCTGACCTATGGGTTAAGGGGATGTGTGCTCGCTAAGACATCGCGTCTTATGCCTACTTATCTCATCTGGAATGAGAATCAGAGCAAGCCGTAGTTCGGCTAACTACGGGGTCATGGAATGGGTTTTGGACGAACGACGTCACTACGCAATCTACCGGATGCTCGACCTTCGGAGACTTACTCGCCTGTAGTAGAAGGAGTAAACGTGTTGCTTTGGGTTTTAGGGTTTGGGATGCTCGAGGGCAAATAGGCAGTCCTTGACGAAGGAACCGCGCTACATGTGGGGATATGAATACAAAACACAAAACATGTATCTTAAAGTAAAATGCCACCAAGGGGCCCAAACATTGCCTCCTATCGAGGTCTTCAAGCTAAGAAAGCGATAAAGTACGAGAAAAGGAAAAAATTACCACACGGATAAAGATCCGAAGTTACAGCAATTAAAGGATTAGCAACCCTGAGATCTCTCCAGCTAGACCATCAAAGAAAATCAGTCAATACGATTAATCAGGATAAACCTCCGGATGGTATCCCTGCAAGAGTATGTGAGCCCTCGCGAAAACTCAACAGAAAGGTTAGACAAACAAGGTGAAATCCAGGGAAAACAATGCCATGGCAACGCAAAGACAGGTTAGAGAAATAAAATAGGGTAACCCAGAGTTGCCCCTAAATCGAAATGTAACCACATGAATAATTCCATCAAAATTCACAAAAGGCTCACAAAAAAGGTATCAAATTCACCCATAATACCTCATACATTTAGAGCATTCAAATTAATGGCATAAAGATGATGGATATAGGGCAAACCTGATTGGAGAGCTTGATTGGAATTGAGTTGCACCCGTGAGGTTTACAAGTTGAGTTCCCTTCAGGGTTTGGAGGCTGCTCTGAACTCTGTTAGTTCTTCTCTCACTATCTTTTTCCTCGGGGTTTTATTCCAAGGAAACCTCAGAGTATTTTTGCTTCTCTCCCTTTTTCTCAAGTGAATCTCCCAGTGTAACTCCAAGTGTGTTTTCCTCTACTGAAACCTCAGTATTTATAGACTAATTTTCGTGGGTAGTGGGCTCAAATGAGGGAGACCCAAGTCCAAAATAATTTGTTATATTTTATTTATTTATTTTATTTATTTATTTAATTAATTAATTAATTAATTAATTAAATTTTTTTTCTTTTTTTTTTCTTTTTTTTTTCGTTTTTTTTTCCAGGAAAAATGAAGGGTAAATTTTGGGGTATTACAATAATCAGTTGCCATATGTAGATTATCTTGATTCTTCGAACTCACTTCTGAGATAGACCAAATGCCACTGGTTGATTATCTCACTCATGAATCCTCATATGAAAAAGTCAAATGCCATTCGTTGACCTCTCCACGTTTACCAGACTTCTCCCAAAGATATTCTGACCTTCCAAGTGAGACTTGAACTTCAAGCTTTTTGAAGTATCCAATCTACAACCTTATAGACCCTTCTATCTCAAGTTGATGTGCCACTTCATCAACTAAGACTCGGATGTTGAACCGAATGTCATAACCTTGTGTTTTGACATCTAGCTGTTGAATTCAGCTCCTTCTTCTGCCACTTGAAAGAACTTCCTCCCTTCTGAGAACAAGAGTTCAATGTTCTCATAGACTTGATTGTGGAACCAAGTTTGAGTAAACATCTGCCATCCTGCAGGTTTGCAGTTAAGTCATCCAAGCTCACACCTTGATGAATCCCTGTTTCTTCTCCAAAGACATCAGACACTCTGATGCATAAGTCTTCAGAAGGACCAGTTAGTAACTGTCCCTTCAGCTATACCAAGGATTCCACTTCCTAAAGCAAAGTTGTTTCCATGATGTCAAGACTGCTGCCACTTGTTCTTGACTCCATAGTGTGCATTAGCTAATGCACTTCCTTACCTAAATCAGAAGTAAATTGATCCAAGTAACCACCATCAGGACTATGATGTTTTCTTCTTCTTGTACAGACCAGGGCTGAGCATGTTTCTTGCCAGGAAACCTTTTCAGTGATCAAATGCTTTTGCTGCCACCAAAGTGATAGATCATAAACCAATGTACTATCCTTCCTGTGATTCTGCACAGGATCTTGAAGATGAGATGTTCCAACATCTTTTAAAACATCATTTATCTTGAGCTCCAAGGATAATCAATTAAATACTTGTACTTGGCACAAGTAGACATTGATCTTAAATCCTTTCCCAATATTCCTTTCAGATACTTCCACCATAAGAATACTTTGAAAATACTCTTCTAGTGTCAACATCTTCTGCTTGCAAGCACCTCAGCAGATTTGAAAGTCTTCCCAGATTAAATTCACCCTTAGGAATGAGAGAGATGAATTCTTCCTTGCAAATGTGTCACACAACCACCAGAACCCATGTGACACAGGTCAACAGCCAACCAGACCCTAGGCTGACCAATACGTGAGGAGGTTAACCAAAACTCCCCCTCAAATTAACAATCATGGAAACTCCACACCAATATCCATGCATTGTACCCAACTGTCTCAACATGACATACATTACCCTTATTGGTGGCTACTAACTCTCTGAGTTAAACCTCTACATACTCCAATCACACCAATCAGACTCCAGTTGACCATAAGTACTGGTGAAAGACAACAACACTCGTCAATAGTAGATATGCATTGCCAGAGCATACTACATCAACCAATCTCTGAATCTTCATATTCTCACTCCTTGAAAGAACTGCCACTTCTGAGCGTGGTGTTTGAATTACAAGATTCATGATCCTAATCCTCTTAAATGATATAGCAATCAGGTTGCCCCATTATTGACTTCTAACATCCAGGGGACAAGTCTTCCAACACAACATAGTACTTCCAGGAGCAACTATCCAAGACAGACAGCATAAGGTTGCACAATGTCACATTTCAACCAGCTCCACTTCTAGAGATCAAACTTCTAAACGTGACCTTCTTGAGCATACTCATAGTTGACCCTACCCTTGTCAACTTAGCTCCCACAGATGACTCCTCTTCCAGGTCAGGAGTAGGTTCCAAACACAGGTATCCCTTTGTTTGACACCTAAAAACATCTGCTCTTCAACCAGTAGTTGCATACTTGTTGAACAACATGTTCTAACATCGCATAGAACATTAGTTCCACCTCATTGGAACAAACCCTCCTTGAAAGTCTTCAAGGTCTTCATATACACTACCCAAGAGAGTACAAGAATCAGTGATCAGGTGATTCTTATAGTCCTGAAGTGAGAACGTCATCATGAGTGGACTTGAGGAAACTCAAGTATCTTTAACATCTCTAGTAGATTATGATGAAATCTTGAATACAGCAGCCTTTCATACACATGAGGGGAAACTACATCAGAGTTTAAGTTTTGCCAGGTATTATGCAGCGGAAATCATAATACAACTCAACCTATGGCCACACACTTCACCAGATCAACCTCCAAGAACATACCAAGTTTGAATATGTTTTAATACAGCATAGCTGTTCCACACAAAGACCAATTGCCAACCTCCAGAGACAGTCACACACAGTTCCTGTCATGAATAGTCCATCCACCTACTTCAAGGGACCATTCAGGGAAATTAAAGAACCTTCCACAGGTTCCAATCATCAGTACTGGCATAACTCCTTGCAAGATACCAGAAAGTATCACCCATGGATCTCATCCAGAGACAGAACAGGATGCCTGCTCTGATACCAATTGAAATTATGGTATAGTCAGAGTTCAAATGTTCTACACGAAGTCATGACATCTGATCCAACATTGTTACTAATACAGCAAGATAGTTCTAACAATTAAAATCCAGTACTGATATGCACTCAGACACAGATGTCAAGACATCTGATAATATACCAACATGGGAATAAGAACATCCAGTTTTGTCCATCTAGTGCACACACTCAGTAGAGATCAAACATAACCCTTATGTTTATTGATCCTGCCCAGTTTTAAGTATGATGTCTCAACATTGTTTTGAACATCATCCGTCACAACATTACAGATGGATAAACTGTAACAGACTAACCAGTCTATCAGTAACAGCAGTCAATAATGAATGTCATAACATTCTGTTTTGCAATCAGACTGCAGACTATGTGTTAGGTCTGTTATTCCCTTCATAAACAGACTAAAACCAGACTGAGTTATAACATACAGAATATAGTGTGCAGAAGGTAAAAACACCAGTAATTGTTAACCCAGTTCGGTACAACATTACCTACTCTGGGGGCATACCAAGCCAGGAAGAAGATCCACTATTAGCAGTATTAATTCAGAGTTAAACTCCCCCGTTTACAACTCCTCACTTAATCCCTACCCAGTGCAATCTATACCTAGGCACTCCAAGATAGAAACCTCCAATTTCCATTCCTATCATTACAAGTACCATGTAATGTTTAAACAACTTGAACTTGCTTCACAGCTTCGTTCAAGAACATAATCTCTCTTGCCTACGGGCTTTGAGTTACAAACAATCTCATGCTTTCAAGCACTGAGAAACACCTGGTAACCTTCCCACAGGTTGGGAGGTTTACCTCACACACACACCTCTAATTTTTACATTGTTTGAGGCTTACAAAACCTAGGTTACAATCTCCTATTTATAACCTAATTACCCAACTGGATTTGGGCCTTCATCAATCGCAGCAAATCTTCTTCTTTGCTGTTACAGAGCTGGAAGATTTCTTCTGCTTCAATCAAGGTCTTCAATCTTTTATTTTCCTAAAAGATCTTACCATATCTTTATATTTAGAGACTGTATATTCACCAAATATATTTACCAAATATTCTGATTGAATCTTCAAGATCTTTACATAGGAGATAGGATATTCACCAGATCTCCTAATTAATCACAAACCAAACCAAAATTAACTGATTCAGTTTGATACACATGTGAGATGTCACAGTCCCGATGTCGTGACATCTTACATGACATGTTGGTCCAGATGTTGAATTTCTTCAACCCAACATATTAAAACAACAGAGGTGATTACATTATTTGTTTTACAAAATTAATGCCAATCTTAAGGTACCAACAATCTCCCCCTTTGGCAAATTTTAGCTAAAACAAATAACCCTCTTTGTCAATGACAGCCCCAATGCCACCACCATTGTTGGTGTACATGAGGAAGAAGATGTACAAGGATCAGCTCCACCCTAACCCTTCCCCTCAACAGTAGGGCTTCCTGAAGAATATGTAATGCTGAGTACATAGACAATGTAACTCAGATCACAAGACACAACTGTCATCTTAATTCAGATCACAAGACACAACTGACATACCCAGTTAGTGACTTTTGTGTCTAAATCCATCTTCTCCTTGCTACCAGATATTGCTTGCTTCTTGTGCATCCTCGGGACAATATTTCTCTCCCCCTTTTTAGCTAAACATTTACAAATGGTTCCTTCACAAAACCAGATCCAGGAGCAGTATGCCCAGCTCTTAACAAACCCCATGGTTTAGAGGGAATGAAATGTCACTCTTGTAGAAGAGGAGTGCTGATGCATCCTTTAAATAGGCCAGACCATGCTTAGGAATTAACGGTAGGAGTAAATGCTTGGTCAAGATTCATAAATATTTGTTGAGAATCAGTCAAAGAATCACCACCAATATCCCAGACAATCTTTGAATACCTATTACAGCTCTTGACTATTTCCAGAAACAGCAGTTCCAAGACTATTCCATAAATGCTGTCAGACACGTTACAAGCTATGTCTTAACATTTGATACTGCTTTTGTCTGCATTCTCCATATATTCTCCCTGTCACCATTCCCTAAGTCCACTTTTACACCTCCAGTGGTAGCTTGACATCTGGCACCACACATACCCATGTCCTTATACAACTTCCAGCAGGAACAAAGGATATCTTCTGTTAAGACATCTCCTCTGACATCTTGTGAACATTCTGTCCTTTTTGTTCACAAGTTAAACTATCAGCAGTTAAACCATACAACAGTAGTTTAATCAGCAGCAGAAGCAAAACAATTACTAGCTATGGCTACTAGTAATACACATATGCACAAGGGTACTTCTCCTCCCCCTCAATCTATGCAACAATCAACAGAATTACTAGTTATGGATGCAACTAGTAAGACACACAAATGCACAATGCACAAGGGTACTTCTTCTCCCCCTAAATCTGTGCATTCATCAATTAACAACTACTGAACTTCAGCACCTGTACCAGCCAGAATGTCATACTGACATCTGCTATAACATCAGCACTTGTGCACCACATTCATATTTCCTTATGACTGAAGTTTCAGAAGGAAA
The DNA here is from genome assembly GCF_024323335.1 of Lathyrus oleraceus. Classification (NCBI taxonomy): domain Eukaryota; kingdom Viridiplantae; phylum Streptophyta; class Magnoliopsida; order Fabales; family Fabaceae; genus Lathyrus; species Lathyrus oleraceus. Next base: position 12,819,900 of record NC_066583.1, on the reverse strand, counting down.
TAACAATATTGTCCAAGGCAATGTCATGACATCCGGTGAGACATTCTTCTGCTCACTCAGCCTTGACACACGCCCCATCATCTCACTGACTAACAAGGTGACATACCTTGTTATCTGAGAACCCATAGACCACAAGCTTGATGATTACTTGCAGTGCAAAGACAGAACTCCCCCTGTCATGAAAAACCAAATCTCCTCTTGAAACATGGAGATCACACATGAACATATCCAACACCCCAAGGTTGGACCTACACTAGCTTCCTGATTCAAAGAGACCCCAGACCACTTGATGAATGGAAAACATAAGACGCATCTTCATGTCTTCAAGAGCACACCCTCTGTTCAACCCTCTTGGCTGAACACATCCATACTCTGTGTCAATCTCTCTTCTAACCAAAACAGAGAGCTACTTCACACCATGCTCTAACATGAGTTAGGACATCCTTCACACCATAACACCATCTGATAATCTTAAGATATCACTGAGTCATTAGCTTGATCCACGAGAACCCAGACACAATTTGGGACATATACATTATCATCCCATTACAAGAGATAGTCTTCCATAGATAGCTTAAAACTTCTTCCACTGGCTCCACTAGAAGACACCTCCTTTTGTCTTCAACATACTACTTTTCTGCTCAAAAGTAACTTGTCTCAGACTATCCTCAAGAATAATCAGTTGCCATATGTAGATTATCTTGATTCTTCGAACTCACTTCTGAGATAGACCAAATGCCACTGGTTGATTATCTCACTCATGAATCCTCATATGAAAGAGTCAAATGCCATTCTTTGACCTCTTCACGTTTATCCGACTTCTCCCAAAGATATTCTGACCTTCCAAGTGAGACTTGAACTTCAAGCTTTTTGAAGTATCCAATCTACAACCCTGTAGACCCTTCTATCTCAAGTTGATGTGCCACTTCACCAACTAAGATTCTGATGTTGAACCGAATGTCATAACCTTCTGTTTTGACATCTAGCTGTTGAATTCAGCTCCTTCTTCTGCCACTTGAAAGAACTTCCTCCCTTCTCAAAACAAGAGTTCAATGTTCTCATAGACTTGATTGTGGAACCAAGTTTGAGTAAACATCCTCCATCCTGCAGGTTTGCAGTTAAGTCATCCAAGCTCACACCTTGATGAATCCCTGCTTCTTCTCCAAAGACATCAGACACTCTGATGCATGAGTCTTCAGAAGGACCAGTTAGTAACTGTCCCTTCAGCTATACCAAGGATTCCACTTCCTAAAGCAAAGTTGTTTCCATGATGTCAAGACTGCTGCCACTTGTTCTTGACTCCATATTGTGCATTAGTTAATGCACTTCCTTACCTAGATCAGAAGTAAACTGATCCAAGTAACCACCATCAAGACTATGATGTTTTCTTCTTCTTGTACATACCAGGGCTGAGCATGTTTCTTGCCAGGAAACCTTTTCAATGATCAAATGCTTTTGCTGCCACCAAAGTGATAGATCATAAACCAATGTACTATCCTTCCTGTGATTCTGCACAGGATCTTGAAGATGAGATGTTCCAACATCTTTTAAAACATCATTTATCTTGAGCTCCAAGGATAATCAATTAAATACTTGTACTTGGCACAAGTAGACATTGATCTTAAATCCTTTCCCAATATTCCTTTCAGATACTTCCACCATAAGAATACTTTGAAAATACTCTTCTAGTGTCAACATCTTCTGCTTTCAAGCACCTCAACAGATTTGAAAGTCTTCCCAGATTAAATTCACCCTTAAGAATGAGAGAGATGAATTCTTCCTTGCAAATGTGTCACACAACCACCAGATCCCATGTGACACAGGTCAACAGCCAACCAGACCCTAGGCTGACCAATACGTGAGGAGGTTAACTAAAACTCCCCCTCAAATTAACAATCATGGAAACTCCACACCAATATCCATGCATTTTACCCAACTGTCTCAACATGACATACATTACCCTTGTTGGTCGCTACTAACTCTATGAGGTAAACCTCTACATACTCCAATCACACCAATCAGACTCCAGCTGACCATAAGTACTGGTGAAAGATAACAACACTCGTCAATAGTAGATATGCATTGCCAGAGCATACTACATCAACCAATCTATGAATCTTCATATTCTCACTCCTTGAAAGAACTGCCACTTCTGAGCGTGGTGTTTGAATTACAAGATTTATGATACTAATCCTCTTAAATGATATAGCAATCAGGTTGCCCCATTATTGACTTCTAACATCCAGGGGACAAGTCTTCCAACACAACATAGTACTTCCAGGAGCAACTATCCAAGACAGATAGCATAAGGTTGCACAATGTCACATTTCAACCAGCTCCACTTCTAGAGATCAAACTTCTAAACGTGACCTTCTTGAGCATACTCATAGTTGACCCTACCCTTGTCAACTTAGCTCCCAGAGATGTCTCCTCTTCCAGGTCAGGAGTAGGTTCCAAACACAGGTATCCCTTTGTTTGACACCTAAAAACATCTGCTCTTCAACCAGTAGCTGCATACTTGTTGAACAACATGTTCTAACATCGCATAGAACATTAGTTCCACCTCATTGGAACAAACCCTCCTTGAAAGTCTTCAAGGTCTTCATATACACTACCCAAGAGAGTACAAGAATCAGTGATCAGGTGATTCTTACAGTCCTGAAGTGAGAACATCATCATGAGTGGACTTGAGGAAACTCAAGTATCTTTGACATCTTCAGTAGATTATAATGAAATCTTGAATACAACAGCCTTTCATCCACATGAGGGGAAACTACATCAGAGTTTGAGTTTTGCCAGGTATTATGCAGCGGAAATCATAATACAACTCAACCTATGGCCACACACTTCACCATATCAACCTCCAAGAACATACCAAGTTTGAATATGTTTTAATACAGCATAGCTGTTCCACACAAAGGCCAATTGCCAACCTCCAGAGACAGTCACACACAGTTCCTGTCATGAATAGTCCATCCACCTACTTCAAGGGACCATTCAGGGAAATTACAGAACCTTCCACAGGTTCCAATCATCAGTACTGGCATAACTCCTTGCAAGATACCAGAAAGTATCACCCATGGATCTCATCCAGAGATAGAACAGGATGCCTGCTTTGATACCAATTGAAATTCTGGTATAGTCAGAGTTCAGATGTTCTACACGAAGTCATGACATCTGATCCAACATTGTTACTAATACAGCAAGACAGATCTAACAGTTAAAATCCAGTACTGATATGCACTCAGACACAGATGTCAAGACATCTGATAATATACCAACATGGGAATAAGAACATCCAGTTTTGTCCATCTAGTGCACACACTCAGTAGAGATCAAACATAGCCCTTATGTTTATTGATCCTGCCCAGTTCTAAGTATGATGTCTCAACATTGTTTTGAACATCATCTGTCACAACATTACAGATGGATAAACTGTAACAGACTAACCAGTCTATCAGTAACAGCAGTCAATAATGAATGTCGTAACATTCTGTTTTGCAATCAAACTGCAGACTATGTGTTAGGTTTGTTATTCCCTTCATAAACAGACTAAAACCAGACTGAGTTATAACATACAGAATATAGTGTGCAGAAGGTAAAAACACCAGTAATTGTTAACCCAGTTCGGTACAACATTACCTACTCTGGGGGCATACCAAGCCAGGAAGAAGATCCACTATTAGCAGTATTAATTCAGAGTCAAACTTCCCCGTTTACAACTCCTCACTTAATCCCTACCCAGTGCAATCTATACCTAGGCACTTCAAGATAGAAACCTCCAGTTTCCATTCCTATCATTACAAGTACCATGTAATGTTTAAACAACTTGAACTTGCTTCACAGCTTCGTTCAAGAACATAATCTCTCTTGCCTAGGGGCTTTGAGTTACAAACAATCTCATGCTTTCAAGCACTGAGAAACACCTGGTAACCTTCCCACAGGTTGGGAGGTTTACCTCACACACACACCTCTAATTTTTACATTGTTTGAGGCTTACAAAACCTAGGTTACAATCTCCTATTTATAACCTAATTACCCAACTGGATTTGGGCCTTCATCAATCGCAGCAAATCTTCTTCTTTGCTGTTACAGAGCTGGCAGATTTCTTCTGCTTCAATCAAGGTCTTCAATCTTTTATTTTCCTAAAAGATCTTACCATATCTTTATATTTAGAGACTGTATATTCACCAAATATATTTACCAAATCTTCTGATTGAATCTTCAAGATCTTCACATAGGAGATAGGATATTCACCAGATCTCCTAATTAATCACAAACCAAACCAGAATTAACTGATTCAGTTTGATACACATGTGAGATGTCACAGTTCCGATGTCGTGACATCGTACATGACATGTTGGTCCAGATGTTGAATTTCTTCAACCCAACATATTAAAACAACAGAGGTGATTACATTATTTGTTTTACAAAATTAATGTCAATCTTAAGGTACCAACATATATAAACTCAGAAACCCCTCCCTCAAACACCAGAACATCTCATCAACCATCCCAGAAATTTAACCTTGCCACCACAACCTTACCTATTTCTGAAGCAGAAATGCTGAACGAAACCACTTCACCATCCTCATCCTCTTCTCCAGAATCACCCCCTTACTACAACATTTCCTCATACGCAGAACACTCTGACCCCTCATCTCCCACTCTGGCCCAGCTCCAAACTCGTGCTCTGGCCTCACAATAGCCAACACAACCCACATCTGAACCAGAAATCACTTCCTCACCCACAGAACAACCAAACCCTACCACATCTAACGCTCCACCATCTGAAACACCTCCCATTGAAACTCATCAAACCAACTCTGACACACACCCACCAAATACATCCGCTGAACCACAAACTCCCACTCTCAACCTAAGCCCTCCCACTTTTCCAACTCCACCCTCTGAACCAGAAAACACCCTGCCAACCCTAGAGGAAGCGATAATGTTGTTTGCAGAAGCTTCAGTTGACAAGGTCAAGTCTCTGACCATCAACTCTGGCATCAGTGAGGATCCTTCAGCTATAAGGACACACTAGAACAGAGTTATTGGCTGGATGACTGCTGAAGCCTTCAAACTGAATGGCCTCTCTGAGCAAGTTAGAAACGACTTCATCAGCGACGCTGAGCTAAGACTCCAGTAGTGCCTAGCCAGAGAAGCTGAGGAACGAGCCCGAAAGGAAGCAGAAGAGAAAGCCAGACAAGAAGAAATGAAAAACATTAAGGAAGATGAAGCCAAAGCTCTAGCTGAGGTTGCTGCTGCTGCTGAAGCTGAAGCAAAAGCTGCTGCTGAAGCTGAAGCACGTCTTGCTGAAGAATCTGCCAACAGGGTAGAACCGGATGCTCTGACTCAGGGGAGTCCTCCACCTTTGTCCCTCTGGTTCTCAAAACTCTTGAAGATCTTCAGAAAGAGCAGAAAGAAGTTCGAGCCAGATTGGATCAACATGATTCAGTAAATGCCAACATTCAGAATCTGCTGACCCAGCTGCTTCAGAGGATGCCTCCACCTCCCAACCCTTAGGCACCTAGGACTTGTTTTTTGCTTGTTGCTCTGATTTGTTTGTTGTTTTCTGCTTTGCCTGTTTTGCTTTTTCTAGCTCTTGATTGTTATCTGTGCTTCTAGCCTTTTTGATATATATATATATATATATATATATATATATATATATATATATAATATATATATATATATATTATATATATATATATATATATATATCTATATATATATATATATATCTATATATATATATATATATATATATATATATATATGCCCTCTTGCCTTTTATTTTACTTAGTCTTTTTGATTCTGACAAAAAGGGGGAGAACTAAAAACAGCTCTGATGAAAACATATCTAAATCCTTTCAGTACTCTGCAAACATTGTTTATAAATTGGTTCTAATCCCTTGTGACTTAGAAAATTGCAGAAGAGAATCATCATCTCATGGAAGCTCCGGTAAGAACTCCTGAAATCCCAGACTCATCTCAGGGGGAGCTCACCTCTATCTGATCTAAAAACTCTCATCTAAATGTTTCATCTCTAAAATTAAGATTGTTTTGTCATCATCAAAAAGGGGGAGATTGTAAGAACAAAATTAGTTCTACAATAGAATTCCAGGATTTTGATGATAACAAAGGATGAAACCAAAAATGGCACCCTAACGAAAATTCTAAGTGTGCAGGAATTTGAACAGCAACAAAGGAATCTAATCATTTTATCAGATACAAATTCTAATCAGATACAAAGTTCCAGAAGATCAGACGCATCTGAGAAAGAAGTGAGCCCAAGAAGTTCTGAATCTGAGCAAAGCAAGATATAAGGAAGAACCAGAAGCTCTAAACATCCACGGGTCTTAGTTCTGATGATCTGATAGACCAGTACTCTGAGAAGCTCTGATGTAACCTGAACATTATTTCCTTCTGACGTAGAACTCCGAGATAACAAAGATTCTGATGAAGATTCTCCTAATCCAGAAAGAGTAACAGAAAGAAATTCTTCAAAATGGAAAGGAAGTATTTTTAGAAAGAAATCATTCAGGGAGACAAATTGGTTATGGCAAGAAACACAGAAGTAATGACATTGAATGCTCATCAAAGGCCAATATTTTATCATCACTCCAACGGTCATTCTCACCACTATATAAAGGACAGCCTACTTCATTGAGAGATACACAACAACGCACAGAAAAATTCTCTACATTCTCTCTCTCAGTTTTTCATGAGCTGCTGCTCATACGTGAAAACACTTGTTTAAATATTCTGCTGTAATATTTGCTTACTCTTAGAAGCACTCTCTATTACAAATCTCTTTTACTATATTGCTTTTGTTCCTCAAGTGACTCTGTGCAGTCTGTATACTTGGGAGGACTAAGAGATCATTCTCTTAGACGTTTGGTTGTATTAATCTTTCAAGATTAGTGGATTAAGTCCTTTTTGAAGGTGAAATCACCTTTGCCGGGTGGCCTGGAGTAGCTTTGTGTTATAAGCGAACCAATATAAAATTCTGTGTGTTCTTACTTTTGAAAAAGCTTTTAATTTCTAAAACAATTCAAACCCCCCTTTCTTGTTTTTCTCACCTTCAGAAAAATCTCGCAATGTATGGAAACATTCTCATGAGTTCTCACAACTAAAAAAAAATCACTATTCAGATTCAGGAAACATCAATCCCTGAGCGGATCTACGTCTAAGGCAAGCCCAGTTCATGTATGCTCGTATGATTTGACTTTTGCTGTTGATATCGGGTCCTCTATGAGTTCCAAACTCACTCCAAGCGATTGCCACCCGTATGAGACTCTAACCCACTTAGGGTATCTTTCATCGTATGGGACTCTAACCCACTTAGGTGTCCACCTTTCCCCCATGCCCGCCATGGTTGAGGCTCAAACCCAATTGAGGCACAAATCATTGGTGTCAAATCATATTGCTTACTCATATAAGCATATCAAATAGGGATGTACACCTTCAAGGGAAAACATTTTGAATACGTGATATGTTCCCTAAAGTATAACTAGGTTCATCAATCACTGGTGACTTCATTCACCAATATACAAGCAATAACATTGCATGTTCCATACAAAGCGTCTCACTCTCAACTATAACAACCATTCATTTACGACCTCCACATAAGCATCGTACGAATGAATGTCGCTTTCTAATGTTATCTAAGTTATAAGTCTAACTTATGGCCTAAAATGAGCTCTAGGTGAACTCACTAGATTCAATATGTAATTCTCACATTTAACATTGATTCAACTCAAGTATAACATAACAAGTGATTAATGGTTGATGGAATGTACTTAGAAACATTAAAGAAATAAATTTTGAATTTTTTGGTATAAGCCAATTGATTAGTTGGGGAAGCCCAATCAATTGGTCCATCTCAATTTTTGTTTTTCAAAGAATGCAGAGGATCAATCGATTGATCCTCCGTGTCAATCGATTGGCACCTGAAAAATCTCCAGTTTTCCAAAACATAAAGTTTTTGCAATCGACTGAAGCTTGTAACACCCCGATAAAATATGATAATTATTTAAATTAAGTTAATAATATATTTATTAATTTAATTAAATAATTAGATTATTATTGGAATAATAAAGTTGGAATATATATAAAGAGTTCCATTTGGTAAAAAGGGTTTTTTTTCACGTGAAAACCAGAGAAGCGACAGAAAGTGAGAAAAGGGCAAGGAGGAAGAACAAGAGAACGAGGGTTGAAGAAGGGAAAAGCTTGAAGCTAAAGGATTTGCCGGATTAACTCAGGTAAGGGGGGTTTATCGTCGTTTAATGGGTATTATGGATTAACATGTGATGGGTGGTAATAAGCCATTGAATTGACCCTAATTGGGATGAGGAATGCTGTAAATGATGATGAATAAGTTACGTTAAAAACTGTGATTAAATCTATATTGGATGAGTTGTGATTTTATGGACGTGTAGCCGTTTACGGAATCGAAATCGGAGGTCCGGAAGTCCTCCGACGGCGAAAATGCGGGTAATTCTGCATTCTGTTCGTGTTAGCGCAGGAACAACTTTCTGTCTTGCGTTAACCGGTTAACCCAGGGTGTTAACCGGTTAACACTGTTATGAATTATGAGAAATTGCTGTCTGTCTTGCGTTAACCGGTTAACCCAGGGTGTTAACCGGTTAACACTGTTAAAATGTGCCAGGAAGCGTGTTCTGTGTTGCGTTAACCGGTTAACCCAGGGCGTTAACCGGTTAACACTGTTTGGAAAGTGGAAAATTGATATTCAAATATTGTGTACATATTTGACGGTTGGCCTATATTGGTGTATGATATAGTAGGGATCATTTCCCGTTGTTTTGAGCAGTATAGGTATTAGTAGAGCGTGCTAATACTGTGATTTATTATTTGGAATGACATGATATGATTCTGTGATAAATATGCTGATAATGTATGATGGTATGCATAATGCTGTGAATATATCTATTATGTATGCAATTGTGGATGGACTGTTTATGGCTTAGAGTGTGAGCATATGTCCATTGTGGATTGTTGTTGATGGTTGCATGCTAGGTGATTTAGCGTGCATCGTATGGCCTTTATGGTGGTAGCTAATTCCCATGGTGAGGAATTAGTGAGTGAGTTATTGTGGATTGTTGTTGATGTTTGCATGCTAGGTGATTTAGCGTGCATAGCATGGCCCTTGGGGTGGTAGCTAATTCCCATGGTGAGGAATTAGTGATGTGAGTCACTAGGTCTCAAATGAGTGGGACTAGTGAGCTTGGTAGCCGTATCTGGATTTGATCGGTGAGGTTGAACTATATGTTCACGAATAGTCGGTACCGCATGCATGGAGTCTCATTGCATAATGTATGTATGGCGTATAATATGAATGGATGTATTCCAATATTATACGTGTGTTTTGTGTTGGGTTGAGTATGATTATGATTTTGAGTTGATGTTGTCGTTGCTGAATGTGTGATCTGATTTGGGTGATGAAATGTGTTAAATTACTTAGCATTACATGATATTTTATAAGGCTTATTATATCGATTGAGGAACTCACCCTTACAACTATGTTTCAGGTAACGAGCAGTGATTGAGTAGAAGCTAGTGCTTGGAGTCTAGTGTAGTTCCTTAGTGGGTCATGCTCTGGTAGATGTAACATCGGGACGGGATGTTTTACCTTGTTTTCATTTGGTTGTTGAAAAACTTTACATGTAATGTGTTACATGGTTTGCATGATTGATTAGATCTCTATCCGCTGCGAATTGTGCAATATTTTATTTTGATCAATAAATGAGCATGACAAACTATTTTGGTGAATGGTGTGAAGTGTCAAGTGTGACACCCTTAATTGCATATCTACTCTGATTTATATTTGTTGTTTTAATTATTATTGGGGTATTTTAGTAGGGTGTTACAAAGCTCCCTGTCAATCGATTGGTTCTGCCAAATTTTCATTTTCTTCAAAACAGAAAGTTACTACAATCGATTGTTGCTAAGGACCAATTGATTGGTTCCCTGCAATTTCTACTTTTCCACACACATAAACTTTATTTCTCCTGCACAACTACATAGTTTCAACCTGCATCATGTATGTTTCATTTCTACCAACCAACCTCTTCTCATAAACATAAAAACACATCAACAAGACTTTCAAAGCAATAACCATATTATTAAATCACAAGAATCCAACACATACAAAACACACATAGAAGCATCATTAATGAAGATTCACATGATTCATGGAGGAACTCATCATAATATCATTTATCCTACTATCTATTTCATGGTTTATCAAACTCTAATTTCTAAATCTAAAGTTCTATCTAGAACCCACCTTGAGAATGGAAGAGGAGGTTGAAGAAGATGATGATATGAGATGGTGGTGAAATGATGATGATGGCTTCCAAGCTTTTCTTCCTCCTTCTCTCCACTAGCTTGTTTCCTCTTCTTCACTTGAGCTTTTTCTTCTTTCCACTAGCTTTTATGATACATAAAGAAATGAAGTGGTATAAGGTCGGTAGGTGAGGGATAAAAACATGTGGCCACCATTTACCACTAGGAATATGTGGTTAGAAAAGGTTACTAGTAGTAACAAATATCCCAACTGATACTACACTTTTAATATTTGTTATACTAGAGCAATTGACCCAATATTAGTGTTACCAAAATGTCCCAATTAATATTAATTAAGTCAATCTGAATTCACTATTTACTCTATTTATCCCAATTGATAACTTTTAGAGCACACAGGAACTCGGTTGATCTCAATTAATAGGAAGTTGAGTATTTAAGGAAATACGGAGTATTACAATCTGGGTTAGAAGGGGTTTGGCATGATGGTGATTGAGTTCTGGGATGGTGTTCATCATTTGGATGAATAACAGTTGAAGGTATGGAGATTCCGGTTGAGTATCAACCAAAAACCTGGGGATAATGGTGGTTTATACGGTGGTTTTATGGGCTTAGGTGGTGGTTCGGAGAAGGAACAGTAAAGAGATAAAGGAGGACAGAGATGGGAGGTTAGAGAGAGGTGAGAGTCAGAAAGATAAAGAGGGGAAGGAGATGAGAGTTTCTGAATGAAACACTCTTTAATATCCATCTACGTGGGGAGTTGATCAATAACACTTGGCCCCCTGATGGCACCATGATCATCTTTGACTAAGTCCTTGCACACGTGTATACCCTGCACCCTGGTTAATTCCATATCATGTCCATCGATCTTGGCTACTTTGACCAGTATGTCCATTTTATGCTCCCCAAGAGATCTGCCTTGACTTCGCTAGATCAACCAAACGTCCCGGAGAGAGTCAACCATGTTGACTCTCTCCATGGACCACACTCCCTCAGCGCGAGCTCAACAAAAATGAGCCTAAGCCCACTTGGTTTTCACACAACCCTCTCAAAAACTCATTTCTATTTCCATACAAAATACACCCTGTGCCCCTTTTTATTTATTTAATTTAATTTCTTTTATTTAATTTATTTTCTTAGTTGATAATATCATTAAACCATTTTTATTATTAGAAACTAATCAATAATTGATAAAATTAGTTAATAATTAATTTTACTATTTAAGGATTTATTATATTTTATTTAAAACTAAAAAAGGAAAAAATAATATAAAAAAATGCTAAATACATTTACCAAAAGGCTGAATATTTTTTAAAATTAAAAATTAAAAATTAAATCAAAATAGTGGACTAAAATTCTATTTAAGTCTATATTTTTAGTATCATTTGGTATTTAGTGTATTTTTCTTTCTATTTCCAATATTGACACAATTTACCAGAAACTTCCCTTTTTTCTATGCATAATTCAATTTCAAAAGAAAAGTATTTTTTGTTTTCCTTAGCTATTTTGTATTTACTAAAAATAAAATAAAATTTAACTTAAATTAACATCAAATTTCATGTTAATTTATCTATTTGAGTTTCTATATGAAATATATATATATATATAGATATATATATATATATATATATATATATATATATATATATATATATAGAGATATATATATATATATATATATATATATATATAGATATATATATATATATATATATATATATATAGATATATATATATATATAGATATATATAGAGATATCTATATATATATATATATATATATCTATATATATATATATATATATATATATATATATATATAGTTATGTCTCTACTGAGAACAATGCAATATAAATAACAAAATATAGTGCAAAAGAAAAAAAAGGAAAAGAAAATGGATAGTGAGAATGAGATCCCAATTTTGAATTTTAATATTAGCGGTGGAGTGAAGTTAGAAGAAGGGGGCGAAGAGTGGAAAGAAATGAGCAAGAAAGTGAGAGAAGCATTTGAGAGTCATGGTTGTTTTCTCATAAGGTGTGATGATATCTCAAATGATTTACATGATAGATTTTTCACAGGCATGAAATCATTGTTTGATTTACCTGAAGAAACTAAGAAGAAGTCTGTTAGCTCAAAGGCTTATAGGGGATACACTTCAAAAAGTCGTGTCATTCCCTATTCTGAATCCTTTGGAATTGATAATGATGTTAATCCAGATACGGCTCTTCAAGACTTTATTGATCTCATGTGGCCTCAAGGAAATCCAACTTTTGGGTAATTAATATTTTATATTTTTTTTACTAAAATACATCACAAACTCACCCATATACACATATAGACTTACATATGTATGACTCTCGATTGTATAATTTCAATTACATATTAAAAATTATATTCTTAATTTACATTTTATATATATATATATATATATATATATATATATATATATATATATATATATATAATCTTTTGAATTATTTTGAATAAAGTTTCTTTAACATATTTAGTTTCAAATTAATTTATTATTTGGGAGTAGAATGTGAAAAAAATTGTGATATATATGCAGTGCTGCGCTAGATTTTTATACTTCAAAAACTCGTGAACTAAGTTCACTTATTATGAAGATGGTTCTGGAAGCCTTTGAGCTTCCACAATATTATAACTTGGATATTGAAGATATGAATTGCTACAATGATGTACGAATGACTAAGTACTCAACTTCTCAAGAGACCAAGGGTTCTAATATTGGTTTGGTACCTCACACTGACAAAGGAACTATTTCCTTCCTATGTGACAATGGAGTTCAAGGTCTGCAGTTGCTACCCAAAACAGGCAATTGGGTTGACATAAATATTCCCACCAATGGCTTTGCGGTAGTTGTTGGTGATATATTGCAGGTAATAAATATCAACTTAGAGTTTGAGATCATTCTTCTTATAATTTTCTCATATATTAAAATTTAGAATGAGTTTAATTTAGAATTTCAATGCTTAATACAGGCGTGGAGTAATAGGAGACTTGAGGCGGCCACACACAGAGTGGTGACAAGGGATGAAGAGAGATTTGCATTTGTACTTTTTGCAGTGCCAAGGGAAGGTATGATCATTAAGGGGCCATCTGAGTTTGTGGATGATGAAAACCCTCTCCACTACCGTCCGTTTGTGTATGATGAATATATCAATTATCAACATTCAACTGGAATACAAGAGGCTCCAATGGACAAATTTGCTGGACTTTGATCCTTTATTATTATATGCAAGTCAATTTCTCTCATTGTAATAAATCCAAGTAATTGGGCTCTCCTTTAAAATAAAATAGTATCCATCAAATAATATGGGGTGCCTTTATATATTGAAAAATAAGGTAATCTTATTGTGAATTGCACTTTTTCCTATATCTTATACTAGCATATAGATAGATACTATAATATGTATGATATTTTTTAGACGCCGAATTTTTTTTTCCTGTTCTATAAGAAAAACAAACTTATAAATAAAAGGTTTATTACTGATAGAAAAAAAAAAAGAAAGGTGGAATTGGAAAAAGAAATTGTTACCCGATTCATTTTTATTTCCCTTATATATTTTTAAATAATTAAATTATTTGATTTGAATAAATAATAATAATGAAAATAATAGTTGAATTAAATGATATATATTTTCCACTTAATATTAGATAAATTTTATTTTATAATGAAATACTTTTTAACAACACCTCTCTCTCATTATTTTTCATTTTCGATATTATTTTTACAATTTTACTAATTTGATAACTATAAATTTATGTTATTTTAATTATTATAATTTATATTATGAATCAAAATGATTTCTATTTATTCATAAAAAATTTAATATTAAAATAATACATTTTTATAAAAGATAATAAGATTAAACAATCCTTTTCAAATATTCTATGAATCAATATTAATCAATTCTATGAAAGGTAATAATATTTATAATTCTTTTCAAATAATATTAAAACATGTATATTATTTTCAAATATTAAAATTCTATGATCAATTATCCCCACAATAATAATTGAAGTTTTTTTTTAAATATACAATTTTTTTAAAAAAAATCCAAAAATACCCCCTTTTTAAAAAAAAAAATACAAAAATGGGCATGTTTTGCCCTATTTTTCACTTGGGCGCCACCCTAGTTGGCGCCTACCCTTAAGGGTAGGGCAAGTCGCCACTAGGAGTGGCGCCTACCTTTAAAATATTTTTTTTTTAATTTTTTTTTTAATATGTTTTTTTTTTAATTTATTAATTTATATTTATTATAAATGATATTAATATTTTGTATATATTTGTAAAATACACAATATATATATATATATATATATATATATATATATATATATATATATATATATATATATATATATATATATATATATATATTGATTTAATTTATAAGTAATTAATATTATTTTCCTAGATCTTTTTAGGGTTAAGTACATTGGTGTACAACCTAGATCTAATTAGGGTTAAGTACATTGGTGTTCAACCTAGATCTTTTCCTATAAATAAAGTGTTATTTCCTTGCATTTTCTTCACCACTATTTCCTATCACTTTCTCTATCAAGTTGAGTTCTTGGCATCCCCCAGACCGTCGTCATGGCAGCGAACATCATCAAGGCGCCCGGATCCTGAACCAGTAATCTTAAAAAGGGATGGGCATGTTATTTTCTCGCCTGTGAAACCCCCAATGGAGATGAAATTTTGGAACATCCGTTCGTTGGACAACCTAAAAAGGTCCTTGATGTCTTGGTTAGAGGGAGATTACGAACCTGGTGAAGTCATCAGAAGGATTCAGAGGCTTAGAAGAAGTATCTCATTTGAAACTGGAGAAACGGTATGTTCGTGGGTTGAAGTTGAAAGCGACATTGATTGCATCCAAATGATGCATGGATCAGACGACATAGTGTTGACTGTTGTAATTTCCTAGATATTAATGGTTGTTTGTGTTGTTGTTGTTGTATTTGTTATTGTTCTAGTACTTGTTCTTGTTTTAGTACCTGTTTTAGTAATTGGTGTTGTAATGTTAGATGTTTGTGTTTGTTGTTCCAGTGTCATCTTCTATTTGGAATGAAAAGTAAACTTTATTGATAAATAGCATTGGTACACATAGTTATGAGTATGAAAACTATGTTATGGAACTAGATCCACGATATGGACATTTGTTCTTATTATGCCCTAGTTGTCTACATATGTTACACTTCCTCTGCATTTTCTCTGCGATGTCCATTTCAGTTCTAATGCGCCTTCTATTTGGGCGACCACTTTTATTCCGCCGCATCGATTCGTTGTGCCAAACAATTTCCCCGTCATACTCTGGCCAATATGCCTCCAATGCTACCACCGGAAAGGGATTGTCGTATACATTAAGCAATGTTGCAACTTTGTAGATGGGAGACACTAGCGATAACGCATCGAAGTGGCTGTGTGAACACGCTGCAATGACATGGGAACAAGGCATACGATAGGCCTGAAATTGACCACAGTCGCACCAACAGTCTGGTATTAGGACCCTATACTCTTGTCTGGGAAGCCCCTGGTTGTGGTCAATTGTTTCCTTGACACTAAAAGTATGGCCATGGCGGTCGAATTCCGTAACCCGATGGCTGCTGGCTTTGGCAGATTCCTGCCTCATAAACTTCATATAGGCATCACTATATACTTGACTCGTCTGTAACACTTCATGCCAGCGCTTGCCTCTTGTTACGAACAACGTAGCCATCCAAAAATAGGTCACACCCACCAAAGCGGTTACTGGGAGGTTACGTATGCCCTTAAAGACGCCGTTCATTGATTCCACAAGATTTGTTGTCATGTGGCCCCACCTCACCCCATTGTCGTATGACCTAGTCCACTTTGCTCTGTCGATATTACCGATCCACCTCCCTGCATCAAAATTTGCCAAAACTATTTCCCGACGGTAGTATTGGAATCCAGGTTGGTTTAATGCATAACCCGTGTTTATCAAATTTTGCTTCAAGAAATTATCTTTGAACTCCCGCATAAAATTTTGAGCAATATGCCTGATGCAGTAGACATGCGTAGACGGGGGGTCATACCAACCATTTGCTGGATTATTGTATGCACTGTCGATAGAAGCGTGCCTGTCAGAAATCACACAGATGCCAGCTTGTGGAGTCACGTGCGTTCGGAGATTCTTAAGGAAGAAACTCCAAGCAGCAGCCGTTTCTCCTTCAACCAATGCAAAGGCTATTGGGAAAATATTAGAATTTCCATCTTGTGCGACCGCCATCAGTAATGATCCTTTGTATTTCCCATACAGCCAAGTTCCATCGACTTGAATAAGTGGCTTGCAGAATGTGAAACCGATGATGCAGGGACGGAATGCCCAGAAAAGTCTATGGAGTATTCCATTACCTTCTAGACGAGTTCCGTCAGGGGATTGTGTCGGCAAGGTCTCCATTATAGAAACCGTCCCAGGTGAATATAAATGTAGTGCGGCCAGGTAGCGCGGAAGTTGTTTGTATGATTCCTCCCAATTACCGTATACCAATTCAATTGCCTTGGTTTTCGCTAACCAAGCCTTTCTGTACGAAGGTGTATATTTGAAAACAGCCACACAATGGGAGATAATAGTATTGACCTTGAGTGACTGGTCAGCCTCAACAAGAGGTATTATGGAATGACAGATCATATCATGGCTACATTTGCGATGATCCTGTGCCATGTTTGTGTTGACACAAGTGTGAGCTTGAGAAATGGACCCTATCACCCACGGATTATGTTTCTTCTTGTACGATGCCATCAACCTATACCCACACTCCGGATTTTTGCATAAAATAATGTATCTTTCCGGATTTGATTTTTTAACATCGTAGTCAACACAGTTTTTCAAGTGCCAGTTTTTTATTGCTAACAGACACTCTTCCTTGGTCCGAAATTGGTCACCCTTCTTTAACTCCTCATCAGACCTCATATATGGGTTGTATAACATATCTGATGAGGGCTCATCCTCGCCCAAGTTAAGGGTTGTGAAGTGCGCAGGCGGTGAGTAGCGTTGCACTATAGGTATTTGGACTTGGTCTTCGTCTTCGGAATCACGGTTCACCAAGTCATCAACCACGTCTTCTGCATCATCAACCACATCGTCTTCAACGCGGTGTTCAACATTTTGTTCGTCATCATCCACAGGATCAATAACCTCTGACTGAATATTCTGAGTTGGTTGAAATTGTTCCAACACAATGTACAACACTATATATTCGTAACCAGAATACTCATGGTTACGAAACATGTATTGTGCCTCCATGTCATTTTGAATCAATGACTTATAAAACCTGACTGAGTTATTTTCAGAAAAAAAAGGTTGTTGATAAAAAATTTGGGACACGGGTTGTCTAAGTTTGGACTCAATCTTTTTTTTCAGATAAGAGAAGTTAGCTCCTTTATTTAGACAAAAACGAGTGCAATCGGTGTTTCTAAATAGGAAGCCAGACATATCACATTCATAAGTCTCACCATTGACGTGAGCTTTGATTTTGTATTGTGATGAAGATGCCATGATATGTGAGGGTTTTGTGAAGATTTTGTGAAGATATATGTGAAGATATTTTGAAGATATATGTGAAGATATTGTGAATACCTTTGTGAAAATGTGTGTGAATATTTATACTACCACCAAGTCTGCAACCAAGCCCACACATCTTTGCATGCATGTCTTCAACCAAGCCTTCCCCAAGAGTAGCGCATGCAAAACTTGGACACGTGTAACGCATGCAAAAATTTGGGTAGGAGGAAGGCATGCAAAGTTGGCTGAGAATCTTGCAGGCTAGGTGGAGCTGCATGCATGTCTTCACATAAGACACGTCTACTGCATGCATCAGTCTTGTCTTCTCTGAGAATCTTGCAGGCTAGGTGGAGCTGCATGCATGTAATAATTTTGACACGTCTACTGCATGCATCAGTAGGTCAACAATAGTTGTAATACTCATATTTTTGGATAATGCATTATACTACCACCAAGTCTGCAAGATTCCCACGCATGCCTATCCATCAAATGCCTTCACCACCTAATCTGTACCAATGCATGCCAACCTATCCACCTAGCCTGCAAGATTCCCACACATGCCTTTTCAAATATGTTCTCTCGGCTTTAGCTTTGCTTGCACCAACAATAGCTTCGTCTTCATGTGCAAATTGAAAGTGAATAACTCCATAGCGAAAAGTTAAACTTCTTGAACTTCTAATACTGAATATCACGCTTCCAATAATAAACTACCTCTTTTTTCCATTATGTGTTTAAAATAATATTCAATCTTATTTAAGCTTAATTATTTATTTTAAACAACCTGATTAACGAAATTGAATTACAAACCAATTTAAACTTTCTAAAACTGTTGTACTAAAATAATATTCAAAACAAGATTCCCACGCATGCCTATCCATCAAATGTCTTCACCACCTAGTCTGCAAGATTCCCACGCATGTCTTACACGTGTCACATCTTTGCATGCAACACTACCACAAAGTTTTCCCCAAGACAAGATAAGTGCAACCTAATCTGTACCAATGCATGCCAAACTATCCACCTAGCCTGCACCTAGCCTGAACCTAGTCTGCAAGATTCCCACGCATGCCTTACACGTGTCACATCTTTGCATGCAACACTACCACCAAGTCTTCCCCAAGACAAGACAAGTGCAACCTAATCTGTACCTATGCATGCCAACCTATCCACCTAGCCTGCACCTAGCCTGCACTTATTCTGCAAGATTCCCACGCATGCCTTACACGTGTCACATCTTTGCATCATCAGGTTCCACCAAGCCTTCCCCTAGACAAGACAAGTGCAACCTAATCTATACCAATGCATGCCAACCTATCCACCTAGCCTGCACCTAGCCTACACCTATTCTGCAAGATTCCCACGCATGCCTTACACGTGTCACATCTTTGCATCATCAGGTTCCACCAAGCCTTTCCCTAGACAAGACAAGTGCAACCTAATCTGTACCAATGCATGCCAACCTATCCACCTAGCCTGCAAGATTCCCACGCATGCCTTACACGTGTCACATTTTTGCATATTCAATCTATTTGAAAACGAGTATAAATAGAAGGTCATTCTTGCAAGTTTTCATCAACCACTAACACTTTTATTCAGAGAACTCCGGCGAAACTTCTAATCCACCAAGCTTCGTTCTACATTGCAATCATGTCTCTTCTTACCATGGGCCAAGAACACAGAGGCACTAGGGCAAACATTGCCTCATTCGTAAGTTTTTCTTGAACATTGCCTCTTTCGTATGTTTATAATTTGTTTTTTAAAAGTCCAATCTAATGATTGTTTATATTGTTTGTTTTTAAAGGATCCCAAGAAATTTCGTCAACGTTCACACCCTATGCCTTATCCAGACCCATGGTGCGTACCTTACATAGAGCGTGCGGGGTTCGGTCATGTTATGCATGTCGTAAATGCCACAATTGATATCAAATTTATTCTTGCTTTGTGTGAACGTTGGAGACCAGAGACACACACTTTTCACCTACCAATCGGTGAATGTACCGTCACACTAGAGGACGTGTACATGCTTTTGGGTCTTCGAATAGATGGTAAGCCTGTGACTGGAAATGTTCAACAGCCCAACGAAATATGTGTTCAAATGTTGGGCGTAGACCTGGTCGAGGGTGAGGGATCTGCAAAAGCAAGGGGCCAGAGTATTAAACTATCGAGCCTCCAATTCTACCACGACTCCATAACTTTGACTGAGGATTCGTCCGAACAAGAAAAAATCATAAAAACCAGGGTTTACATTATGTTATTGTTTGGGAACTTGCTATTTCCCGAAGACACGGGAAATAGCATAAACTTTATGTACTTGAGTTTGCTCGAGGACATTGATAGAATAAGCACATATAGTTGGGGTTCTGCTGTATTGGCTTTCCTATATAGATCTTTGTGTAAAAATGCACAAAATGACCACTGTACATTTTTCGGATGTGCTTTTTTGCTCCAAACATGGGGGTGGTGGAGATTGCCGAGGCTAGCCCCAGAAAATCCTAACGTCTACTCCTTCCCCTACGCAACTAGGTAAATTTATGATGTTATTTCATTTTGTATATTTATTCTATAAATATTTGTAAATAATATTATTTATCTTTTTTTGTTTAGGTTCATTACAACCGGACTAGATTACAGTCTTACCCCCAAAAATAAAATAATATTTTATCGTCAACTCTTGGATCGTCTCCGAGCACAAGATGTATTACCACTAAATCACTCATTTTCTAACTGATTTATTAATATCAAGCATTCTCAATAAATAACATATTTACCTTTTTCTTTGCAGTTTATTTGGAGGCCATATTTGGGACTGGAACATCAACCCAACCCCGAAGATGCAGCTGTTTGGACAGCAAAAACGGCTATAATGCGGTTCACCACTGTGGAGATGCACCAAAGTGACCATGTCAAACTGCAATTCGGAATGCATCAAGAAATCCCAGGCCCTCCAATGTCTTTGGAACCTTGGCATCTAAAAAAAGTCAGCCACCAGTGGTATGCCCAAAATTGGAAGGAATTTGCAAAGGAGTTCCGTAAAATGTGGAAAGACCGTGCCCATTATGTTCTACAATTTCCGGTGGCGCCCAACGAAATGAAGCCGACAAGGGAATATGTGGATTGGTATAGAGCAAATACAAATCCAGAAATGATTGTGTCTGACCCGTTCTATTTGGACGATCCTCGGATGCAACAACCATATTTCCAACAACAACAACCACCACAATATTCCCAACAACAACAACCACCACAGTATTACCAACAACAACCACCACCACCATTTTACCAACAACAACCACCACCACCTTATTACCAACAACAACCACCACCACCGTATTACCAACAACAACCACCACAACACATGTCCACCCCCAACCAAATCAACACTACATACCCCAAACTCAACCCCAATACCATGAAGATTACCAACACCAACCTCAACATTCCCACCACCATCAACAGTCCCAACACCTACCACAATATCAATCCCCTCACATCCACCAATCCCAACACTTCCATCACGACAATGTCCCGAGCTCTTCCAGTCCTCCACCTAGCCCCGACACGGGTATACAAGAGGATTACCAACAAGACTACTACACACCACAACAAACATTGTTCTTTGGCCAACCTGATTCAACCCTAAACTACCAAAGACCACATTTCGAGGGGGCACCCAACAGTAGTCAGTTTGTCTCACCGAGACAAAGCTTTGAGGGCGCAGAGGGCACCCGTCTTTCCTACAGCATTGAAGGGACTTCGACCCAACCACAACGGCAAACGGCAAGGGGACGCGTTAGGACTAGGGGTGGTAATAGGGAAGCACCACCACCACGTGAACCGTCTAGGCGAGTAGTTAGACATCCCCCGTGCGGATCGTACCAGCGACCGCATCATATGTGATAAATCCCAAATTAATAATGCAATGTTGTATCATATCTTTATAATATTTGTCTTGTGTATTATTTTAATAAAAATATTTTGTGTTTATTATCTTTATATCTTTATCTTTAAAGATATTGTGTATCATATCTTTATATATATATATATATATATATATATATATATATATATATATATATATATATATATATTAATTTACATGTACATAAAGATTTATTTACATGTATATAAATTAATTTTTTTTCCAAAAATTTATAAATAATATTAGTTACTTATAAATTAAATTAATATATATATATATATATATATATATATATATATATATATATATATATATATATATATATATATATATATATATATTATATATATATATATATATATATATATATATATATATATATATATATATATATATATATATCTTGTAAATAATATTATTTATATATATGTATTAATATATATTAATATCATTTATAATAAATATAAATTAATAAATTAAAACAAATTAAAAAAAACATATTAAAAATAAAAATATATATTTTAAAGGTAGGCGCCACTCCTAGTGGCGACTTGCCCTACCCTTAAGGGTAGGCGCCAACTAGGGTGGCACCCAAGTGAAAAATAGGGCAAAAAATGCCCATTTTTGTAATTTTTTTTAAAAAGGGGGTATTTTTGGAATTTTTTTTAAAAAACTTCATAATAATTATCCCCACAATAATAATAATATATTATCTTAAAACTGTAATACTTATTATTGCGGGGATGATAATTATTCACAATAATAATAATAAGTATTATTATTATTCATTATAGACTATTTTCTAATAATAATAATAATAATTATTATTATTATTATTATTATTATTATTATAAATATTATAATAATAATAATAATAATAATAAATGGCTTTGAAAATATTTTAAAAATTAATTTAAAATTAAAATTTAAGGAATAGGATCAACATAATTTATATATTGTTTTTAAAGATATTTATACATTTTTCGAATAATTATACCAAGAGATTGAGAAACACTTCTCTTGAATAACTAATTAGTTCTTTAAAAAGTCCTGAGATTGAGCTTGAGGGAGATGAGCCCAAGAGAAAGAGCAAATTTGTTGCTCTGAAGTCTTCAAAAAGATTTTTGAGAAGATAAGAGCTTTTCATGTAGAAACAGATGAAGAGTCTGAAGAGGAACTAGAAGGAGAATATTAATTGCCTCTTCTATCCAGGTGTGTAAATTAACTCTGGAAAAAAAGGTAAGGGAAATTCAGAGGACAAAGAAGGACATGTGGTCGTTCAGAGTCCACTTCTGGATCTAAGAAAGTTGGAGCTGGCAAAGAACTCACGTGATTTTAGTGCAAGGAGTTTGGCCACATCAATAATGAATGTCTCGAGTTAAAGGAAGACATGCCTAAGAAGAATTTCAGAAGAAAGAAGAAGGTTCTAGTGGCAACATGGGATGATTAAGTGTCTTCATAAGCTAACATGGCACTAATGGCTTGCATAAAAGCTCTTACATAAATGATTTAATTAGAATCAGAATTTGAGTCAGATTCTAAAGAGGTATTTTTTGAGCTCTCTCGTTATGAAATTGAATCTAATTTATCCGAAGTTCTAGACAAGTATCAGAATTTTCTAGACAATTACAAGGATCTGAAGAAGATTCATGTATCTGAATCATAACCATATCATAAGCTTCAAAAAGGATTCTCAAGTTTGAGTAAAGAAAATCTTATTTTGAAAAACAATACCTTTGTGCCTTAAAGCAAGAGTCTCTACAGGTTCTGGTGATATCATAAAGAAATATGATAAATATTTCTAGAGATTTCTTGCTAGAAGCCTAAATAGAAGTTTAATGGCTTCCATGATTTATGGCGTTAGCAAAAACGAAATAATAGGTATTGGTTATGATTTTGATGAATAATTTGATTCTGAAAAAGATGAGAAGGCAAATATTCTTCAGTCCCATGATGAGAAGGCAAATATTCTTCAGTCCTATTTTGTCACTTCTAGGAAACAAAATGGAGTTATGTCTAAAGCTAGTATTGTTTTAAAACCTAATGCTAAAGTAAAACCTCATTCCCGTTTCAACTATGCATTCATGTATAGATATCCTGCACAAAAACCTATGTTTATTAAAAACTCTAGGAAAACTAACCCCAAAGGACCCAAAAAGATGTATGTACCTAAGGACAAGATAGTCTATGTTGCAGATATCTTTAGCAACGAAGTTAAGACACCAGTCATGGGACCTGGACTCTAGATGCTCGCTGTCGCGGTTGGAAAATTACATAGTATCCATCATTTTTTGTTCGTTCCTAAATGAACAGGGAAATAATGGTAAAACCTAAAGTTAAGGATGATACCTAGGATTCAGGAGGCAGTTAAGTCAGAGGAAGGTGTTAGGCAATCCTCACTTCCGTTATACTCAATGGGAGCCTTCTATAGTTCTAAGGTTACTATGGGATATCTGCTTAATTGTTTACTATTGCCTGGTTAATTATTTATTTATTTACAAAAAAATTACTTTATTATTTTTTAAGAAAAGATTATTTAACTAAAAAAAGGACTAAAACAAGTTTTTTTTTTTATAATTGTACTCGCAAGAGTGTTTCAACTATATGCATATGTTCCCTTAAGCAATATGAAGGATCAAAGTATCATAGTTCGACTAGAAAATTTTATGTGTTTGTTGTTTTTAAATTGTGAACAGATCTCAATGCATTAGGGGCATAGAAATGTTTGACAAAAGTGTCTCAATGCACGAGGCAGAGTACATAAGGTTGAAATATGTTAAAAGTTTATTTTAGATTAATTTTGTTGATTGGTAAGGTGTGATACTGATCAATCAACTTGATATTGTAAAAATCGTATAATTAGTTAATGTTATGATTTATTTTTCTTTAATTATTTAATCCTAATTAGCACAAAGTATAAAAAACAAAAGTTATTACTTAATATTCTTATCCTCTAAAATATAGTTTATAGTCTAATAAAATAACCTATATTTTTTATTATATATTTTTTGGATTATTTATCTTTATACTATCAATTAAATGATTTAATAAGTTAATTAAATAAAAACACATGTTTTTTGTGTTTTTGTTGATTTTAAAGTTTTTTTTAGTTAACTTATTGATCGATATGTCGTGATGTCAGCCAACCAATTTAATTTACAAGAATATGATTTTTATTTAATTAGAAAATAGAGTATATACATGATTATTATTTTTATTATTTTTATGAACATTAAATTATAAAAATACAAATCTATTTTTCATGATTTTAGAAATAGAATTATATTTAGAGAAAAACAATTCCTAAATATTTGACCTAAAAAAAGATATTTTGATTTTTTTGTGATATTTTTATAAAGTAAATAACTTAAATTAAATTTAATAGTTAAACCTAATAAATTAAATTGATCACACTAAAACTAATTAAACATGATGAAGTTTATATATTTTATTGTATCTTTTTTTATGGTGATTAAAATGAATTGAAAATAATAAATGAAATAATGGAAAGTAATAAGTTGCTAAGAGATAGGTGGAGTGTGAATATTTAGATTTAATCAAGAATTTTAAAATTATGTACATAGTAATAACTAAATTGAATTGAATTGAATAAATAAATTAAAAGACATGTTTTTGTACTTTTTTTATATGTTGATTAATGACTAAGAAAACATATAATCTAAGATTAAAACTAACCTAAATAAAATAAAGAAAAAATTATTGTTATTATTTTTTGGTTGTGATTAGCTTTAAAATAGTTTGTTATCAGGATTAGTTTTAAAAAGAAAAGCTGAAACTTTTGTTAAAAAAACTTCAACTCATATTATTTGATTTTTAAAAAAAAATATTAACTTATGATACTAGTTTAAAAACTTGATTTATGATTTTGTTTATATTAATAATTATTAAATTTATTTATAGAACTTTTATTTTTTTGAAAAGAAAACTCATTATTAAAAACTTCGTGTTTAATGACTGAATTAGATACTGAAAAAGCTTAAAAGTCGTTCACTATAACGTTTAGTGACCTATGAAGTAACTACTAACTTTCGGTAGCAAAATGTTAGTCACTGACCTTTAGCGACATATTTAGTGACCGAATTCAATGGCCGATTTTATGACGGAACTAGTGACCGATTTTAATGACCGTTTCCAGTTTATTAAAGAACTCAGAATAAAATCAAAAGATTTGCTACATTCAAAAATTGAACCAACGCCTTTATCTTTCAGAATATCCAGCGTGACCACTAGGCTACTTAATTTTAGTAAAGATATTTTCTTTCAAAATTGTATATATTATAAGCAAAATTAAAATTTTAAATATTATTTAAAAAATTTATTAAACTAATTATAATTAAAATTACATTTTTTTAATTAATAAATTTGTATGGACAAATTATTTATATAAATATATAATTTATTTGTTAAAAAAATTAAAATGCGAAACTTTCACTACCTTCCAATGTGCATACTTATTTTAAGTAGTCAGATCTAAGGATTGTGGTGGGTCCATTCATTTATTTTCATTTGGTGTATCTTTTATATATATATATATATATATATATATATATATATATAATATATATATAATATATATATATATATATATATATATATATATATATATATATATATATATATATATATATATATATTATATATATATATATATATATATATATATATATATATATATATATCCATGTGCGTGTTTAATTGGTAGCTAAGCACATTTGGCTCAGTGGTATGGTATTTGGTCTATAACCCCAAGGTTGAGGGTTCAAGGTGCCTTTTTTGTTTCTTTTTCTTTTTTCTTTTAATTTTTTACTTTATTAACACCCTTTACCATTTTTAGTTTCCTTTTGTTTTCTTATTTATTTATTTTAATCAAATATTTTGTTAAATACATTCCATCAAATATTTTTATTATTACCATTAATTATTTCCATCTTTTTAATTGGACCTTTTTGCCCTTGTGTTTGGTCATGGTTGATGACAATTTCTTGATCATTGGTAATTGACCTCAGGGTTGATTAAATCTTTAACACTTCAAATATGTTGATGAATGATCAATAGATCATTCTTGACACTTTTAGGCGATGATAGATTGCCCTTAGTTGATCATGTTTGAACCTTTTGATGTGTAGATGAGACCTTGAGTTACTTGCGTTTTGCTTTCTAATTCTATTTGTGTTACATTGTTTCCATTGATCATTAACCATTAACACTTGGATTTGGATGTTTAACTTGTACCTTAATTTACTTTTAACTTGTAATTATTTGGGTGATACAATCTTCCACTCTTCAAATCATTGATAGATGATCATGAATCACTTTAATACTTTGCATCAATGATAGGTTATCCCTCGATGCGCCATATTTTGAGTCTTTGACACTTGGATAGATAATCCCTAGGTGATTACCTTGTGCAAATTAATTTCTAACCACTAACTTTTATCACTAACCATTGATCTTATTGACCTAATTTATCTTATTGTCATTTATCTCTCTTGTCAATTTACTTTATTGTCACTTATCTTCAAACACTTTATTCTCATATTCATCATTATACATATACCTCATGTATATTTATTTCATTTTCCATTTACTCATTTGTCATTGCATAGTTAAAAAGAACAAAAAACATGACAAAATCAAAGGACCAAAAAATTGCATTAATCTGTGACCCACTGTGGACTTAGAGGATTCATTAGGACCCTTGCATTTAGATTTTTCCCTAATTCTTGACGAAATGCTCTGACTTGGATTTTTATCTATAACTTGCAATCTTTTATTATGAGAATATCATTCATGGCACTACCCTAGGGAGACATTCTTTTAAGCCCATTATCCAATTGTTACCATATGTCACTTTGCACACACAAACCTTTCTCTTGGGCTACCTTACAATGAGATCCTTTATTTCTCGTATCATCTCTCTATAAATATCCGTGTATGTCACCATTTCAAAATCAAGCAATAGACCCTTGTTCCCACGTTAAAAGGCATTTTCTTAATCAAATTCAAAACACAATAAAAATGCAATTAGAATTATGCGTCACGAGCCTTAAGTGATGGGGAATGAGTAAGAATGGATTTTTCGTACCCTTATGCTTAGTATTTTGGTAAGACGCTTGGCTTGTTTGTCTGAAATATTCACCTCCGTCCATAGTCTTTAGTGCAATTCTAATAAAAACATTTCTTTTATTTCAAAAAACCTATAACAAACGTCAACTCATCCAACCTTATTTTTGCGCTTTATGGCATCACTCAGAAAACCCTTTTTCAAGGTAAAATCAACCAACACATAAAAAATTTCTACTCCGAACTACGAAGCTCTGATTCCTCATCCCCCAGTGATGATACGTAGGCACAATGGCCTCAAATCCTTGGCGATTACCATGGATGTGAGGGGTGCTAATACCTTCGCCTTGAATAACTAACTTCCAAATCCATATTTGGTTGCAAGACCAGTCCTTTTCCATATTATTTTTCTCTAGAGGGTTTTATCGACTATTTTCCCTTTTCTCTAGAGGGTTTTAACCGACTTCCGAAGTATTAGCCGGTTTTTTTGGTGCTTTCTAGTTCCAGTGAGGAGGGAATTTCTTGGCTCTTGGAGCTTGGAAAATGAGGCAAAACCTTATTATATTTATAGGGAAGTGAGTGATGTCAAGGTTCATATGAGATTGAATCCCAAACGTGTGAATCAAATCAGAAATTCTGTGATCCAAACTGTGTGAAAAAATGGCATCAAGCTCGTGATTTTGGCGCTCTTCAAGTCGTTTTATGTTATGGTGAGATGAGTTTGGTCATTATAAACGAGTTTAGGTGTGTGAGAAGTGGTCCCAAGTTGAATTTGGCATGATTCCACATTATAGGTCACGGTACAAAACAGAGTTTAAGTCACCATGTTCATGCTTAGGCCAATTCCAATCCACTCGTGTGTTTTCCAATTTTCTTTGAGCCAAATGATCCTTTCATGGAGTAGAACACAATGAAAAAAGAACCAAGTCCAAAGGATGTTTGAGGTGAAAGGTACATGCTTGGGAAATTGAGGTTTTGACCTAAAATTTAGGTTGGGCAATTGGTCAAGTAGCTTGAGGCATGTTTGGTCATTTTGAGGTCCTAAGTTGATAGCACCATAACTTTTGATTCCCTCGTTCATTTTGAGCCAAACTTCGGCCAAATGATCTTTTCCGTAAGCTTAACAAGATGCAAAAGGAATAGGATCAAAAGAATGCTTGAGCTGAAAATGGCAAGGGTGGAAAGGAGTGGTCATGACAAGGTTTTGGCCCATTTTGGAAACTTTGTCCTTTGCAAAAATGAGGTCCTTAATGATTAAATTGATGTTTAACCATTGAAACAAAGATGTAGAGGATCCCAAAAGGAATATTTGGCTCAAAGAAGCTTGGAATTTGGATAAAAAATTAAAAATTTATGGAGTTTGGACCAAAGGCATGGCATACTTGCAAATTAGGTTAAACCAACTTGTGCCCCTTTGTTCCAATTTGATGTTTTCTTGTATTTCAAACCAAAAATATGATAGAGTAAGCATCCCTTGATTAAAACTTGATTAAGGCTTGAGTGATCATGAGAATAACTTGAAGATTGCGTGATGTGACATGGAAATAAACACCTGAACCACCTTGAATCACAATGAAGCAAACTTGCATTTCCCTTGATCAAAAGGCCTTTGTCTTGCCCTGATTTGGAACATGATCACCTACATGAGTAACAAGAACAACCAAGTACCATCTCTTATTGAAATTAGGGTTAGTTGACAAGTAAAATCAAGATGAAACCCTAACGTTAAGATACAAACTACAAAGTGGACATGCTTGTGATCCCATGACCAAATGCAATGGTCATGCATGATATGATTTAATGTATGCAAAAGGAAAAAGGAAGGGTAAATTTTAGGGTATGACACTACCTGAGCAAGAAATTCACTGATTGTGAATCCCAATATTCTCTCTTGGAGAAAACTTGTTACGCTCTAGTCTAGGTTGCTCGACGTCTAAGGCAATATATGGTGTGTCATACTACCTTTCTAATATCCAGGATGGATCCTATCAAGGTTATGTTTCACCTGCACTAATAAGATGGAAGAGTATGAGGCATGCATCCTAGGAATCGATGAAGCTATTCACTTAAGATTCAAGATCTTAGAAGTGTATGAAGATTCTGCTCTCATTATCAATCAAATCAAAGGGGAATGAGGAACACATAATGCTAAGCTAATCAAGTACCGAGACTACGTTCGAAAGAGGATCACCTACTTTGATGATATCACTTTCCACTACATCCCTCGAGAAGAGAATCAACTAGCAGATAACTTAGCTACTTTCTCATCCATGTTCAAATTCAAGTGGTATAATGAATCACCTTATATAAGGATTCAACGTTTGGATGAGCCAACATATTGCATAATAGTATAAGTGGAAGAGGATAATAAACCTTCATTTTTCGACATTAAACTATTCCTACATAAACAAGAGTACCCTATAAATGCTTCAAGTCGAGATAAGAAAATACTCAAAAGACTGGCATCCCAATTCTTCCTCAATGGTGATGTGCTCTACAAACTAAACCACGACATGGTCTTTCTCAGATACCTTGATGGATATGAAGTATACATGCTTATCAAGGAGATTCATGAAGGATCCTTTAGCAGTCACGCCAACAGATACACCATGGATAAGAAAATTCTCAGAGTAGGGTATTACTGGTTGACTATGGAGACCAATTGCTTCAAATACGTCAAAAAATGTCACAAGTTCTAGATCTATACAGATAAAGTACATGTGCCACCTACTCCTTTGAATGTCTTCACTGCTCCATGCCCTTTCTCTATGTGGGGGATATACATAATCGGGATGATCGAGCCAAAAGCTACAAACAGACACCGATTTATTCTCGTTACGATCAATTACTTCACCAAATGGGTAGAACCATCTTCTTACACCAACGTGACGAGATAAGTGATCACATGGTTCATCAAGAAAGAGATTATTTGTCGCTACAACATTCCTAATAAGAACATCATTGATAATGGGTTGAATCTGAAGAACAAGGTAATGGATGAGTGTCGCTACGCAAAACATACAGAGTCGCCATTGGTTTTTATTTATTCCAAAGAAAAGGGAAAATATCGAGAAAACCCCAAAGAATGGTCATCGCAACCACGAATAGATTCGTAAGTCGGTTATGCAAGGGGAAGGTATTAGCACCCCTCACATCCATGGTACTCCATGGGAACCATCTAGGATGTTTACGCTTACATGGATGTTATTATCGAATATTTGCTTGCCAAAGGTTTGCGGAGTGAAGGTATATTTTAAATTAGTGTGCTCGCCAAGGATTGGATCCTCGTGCCTATGTATGCCCACTTGTTGAAATGAGAAATTAGAGCCCCATAGTTTGTGGGTTTAAAATGTTTGTTTGTTTAGTTGATGTTATTACCTTAAAGAATGGTTTTCGATTGTGTCACCCTAAGGCTCAAACAAAAGGTTTGAATGTTTTAGATTGGTTTTAGGTTTTTGAGAAAGCGTTATTGATTTTGGATTGCACTAAAGACTATAGATAAAGGTCAACACCTCGAACTTCCAAGCCAAAAGTCTTGTGTTCAAAGCATTCAGAATGAGTGTAGGAAAGCTCTAGTCTCATCCCTTCTTTACCACTTAAGGCTCGTGGTGCACAATCCTAATCGTATTTATTGTATTTTTGAGTTTTGATTTAAGAAAAAAACCGCTTGACATTGGATCAAGGGTTCGCTTATTAATTTTGATTTGAAAAAAAAATGCTTGACGTTGAATCAAGGGTTTGATTATTGGTTGTGGGATGATGAGCGCTCCTAATGCCTAAGGAGTAGCTATAAAGCAATAAAAGAAAGTAAGTAAAAGCATACATCAGAAAGGGGAGGAGGTACATGTAAAGTACAAGGGAGTGTAGGAAATAAAAGGTCCCATTGTCAGGTAGCCCAAGAGAAAGTCGTGTGTGTGCAATTGTGTCCTAAACTAGAAAGCACATAAAAGATTACAAGTTCTTAAAAGATTACAGACTCTTCTTGATTCTTGAATGCTCCTTCCATGTTAGAGTCATATTTTTCCAAGCCCTTTTGCAAGTGTCCTAATAGAAATGTCTAAGTCCATTACATGCTTGGGAATTATCTTACTTTTTTGTATTTTTCAAGTCTAATCCATTTTTAGGTTCATTTTAGAATGAGATGAATATGGTGATACAATGTCATAACAAAGCAAAATAAAAGCAAATAAAGTAAATGGCAAAAATTAAAAGTTAAGGGCGGAAATTAAAAGTTATATTTTAGAATGCGGAAATTAAAGAATTAGAAGTTAGAGTGTGAAAATTAAAGAATAAGAAGTTAATTATTAGATGTTAGATCGAAGTAGGATAATATTAAAAAAAACAATTATCAAAATCAATTCTACAATATTAAAAAGAAAATCTAAAACAATTATCAATCAATTAATCCTAACAATTATCAACCTAATTAATCCTAAACATTTATCAACCTAATTAATCATCAATCTAAACAATTATCATAATCAAACTCCCTAATAGCAAAGCAATTATTAAAATAAAGAAAGATAAAAAAAGACAGTTATAAAAACAAATCAAAGCAAAGACACGATTGGGCCAAAAATCTACTTGTTAGAGCCCAAGCAAGGGGGCGCAGCGCTAAAAACAGGGTACTAGAGGGAATTGGGCGCTGAAGCCCAATCCAAGGCCCATCGGCCACAGTCTCCACCAATAGGAGGTGTATGACCGAATACAGGGGTGTAACACAACGATTCCATGGGCCTCGGCCCATACTGCTTCAACAGAGGAGATCCAAAGTCTCTCTCACATGCTAGACCACATCTCTTTTTCAAACGTTCCCTCCAACTTTGGCCGGAGAACCAAGCCTTCGTCGTGCCGGAGCTTATCACCGGCAGCGGCGGAGCTCCGATCATGAAATCCAGACCTCAAAATGATCCTCTCTACCTCACTGTCCCTAATCTCCAAACCAAACCTCTTAAAACTAAATTCACAAGTCGAATCATAAAACAAACACTTACGAACCCTAAACCACTAAATCAACAATTAAACTTGATGCAACAAAAATCAAACACCAACAGGTTAGGGCTTGAATCTCCCTAACCTGATACAACACCGTGGCAAGCGAATCAGAGCATGAGCCTATGGATGAAGTGAAATACCTGTCGGAGACGACAACAAAGACGGCGATGATGATGACGAAGATCACAGGTACACCTCATATCCACTTCCGTGTGCTTCTCTTCTTCTCTTACTTCTGAAATACTCCTTCCGTAACCAAAGCGTGTGAGCGATGATAACCGTCAAGCTTTGAAGCTTCCAATGGTGGCTTAGCTCCGCTGTGTAGAGCTTTGAGTGATGAAGCTCCCACAACGATGAAAATAAGTGTGTACTGGGGGTTGGGAATGATTGCAAGGTTTGTTGAATGAGGAAAATTCTGACGCTGTGATTTGTCCAACTGGCAATTGAGATTAAAATGCATCTATTTCTTGGTGAAATTTGATAATAAGTGAGAGAAGAGTGAGTCGCATGAGATCTTGGTGAATAACGCACGTGCTTTTTATTTTTCAATTCATTTGTTGCAACCTTGCCACAAATTTACTTGGACATCCATTTTGAACCGCATTGTAAGGTTGCTGACTGATTGCCGTTTCGTTGTGTTCATGCAGTGTGTTTGCAACAGCTTTGAAGCCTTGTTCGTGTTGCAGTGGTCGCAAATTCCTTTCGTCGTTTAAATTCTGCCATTGGATGGTTGGGCTGCAACAGCTTTAGTTTGCAGTAAGATTTTGTGCACTTGGATTGGCAAAAGAGGCCTTCGTAGAAGCCTGGGTTGGTTTTTGTTGTTGATATGATGGTTTTATCTTCAAGCTTGATAGGGCCTACGGGTGTGGTTAGCTCAGACATTACCAATCTTACTTGGTGACTCTGGTTTCCAAACAGCCTGGTGCAATTGGTCAAGTATCTTCTTAAAGTACAATGACCTATTAGAGTGAAAGATCTAGATCCCATTGCCAACTTGAAGCCTTGGAGCTGAAAGTTGTTTGAAATTCTAGTTAACAGACTTTCGATGTCACACGGGTTGTTATGACATCCAATTCTGCGCAGACAAGGATTATGCAGAAAAATGTAAGTGCAGTAAATAACACGAGTAATTGTTTACCCAGTTCGGTCCAACATGACCTACGTCTGGGGGCTACCAAGCCAGGGAGGAAATCCACTATTAGTAGTACTAATTCAGACCTTAAACCAACTATTTAACCCTATCACTTAATACCTACCCAATGCGATTTCAATCTTACACGAAGATCAGAGTTCCTACTCACTCCCCCTCAATCACCTCAGTGATTACTACCTTTAATCAATATTAAAGACAATTTTGAAGTCACACTTCAAACAACTCTTGATTGTGCTTAACAACTTTAATCAAGATACACGGCACTCACGCTTAAAAGCTTAGAGTGACACAACACTTACAACTCAATGAACACCCTATACCAATGCAATCATCTACGTGATAATAGCTTGGCTTACAAGATATGTCTAATACAAGACTCATAAAAATACAGTAGTGAAGTATGATGGACACACTAAATCTTCACGCCTCAAAATCCCCCGTTCTGAATGAAGGAATGACTTCCTTTTATATTGCAGCACTTGGGCCTTTTACTTGTATTCTCCTAAATTTAAGGTCACGCGAGTTCCCCTAAATTCCACATCTAGGTTACTAACAAATAGGCTATTTGTTAGGTTCATTGATTGTAGCTTGGTTGTTGGTTTCCTGGATTTTCTCTCAGCTGTTGAATCCCTGAAGAATAGCCTGAGAAAAATGCTGAAACAGAAACACTAAACAACCTACAATATAGCATATGCTGTCAGGAATGAATGTCACAACATTCAGTTTGACATCCAAGTCAAGGACCATATGCTAAGTCTATTTTTCTTGAAAACAGATTGTACAATGTGCTGTACTGTACAGAATCAATCTGTCCATGCTTCAGTATCAGCGTACAATTATAAATGTCAAAGCATCCAATTTGACATTCACATATAGAGACTTACATCAAGCCTGTTATCCTCTTGATAAGCAGATTGACAATAAATACTGAGTTATAGTAGAACATCACTTGTTCTATTCCTCAGTAACTGCTGACAGGGATGAATGTCATAACATCCAGTTTGACATTCAATAAATCCTGTATTAGCTAATCCTGCAGTAAACTACTCAAGTATGTCATGACATCAGTCAAGACATCAGAGTACAGCTAGATATTCTAACCTACAATGCAGTCACACAAACACCTTCACAGCATGTCATGACATCAGTCAAGACATTAGAATCCAACTAGTGTTTTACCATACAATGCAGCCAATTAAACACCTACAAACTCCCCCTTTGGAAAATTTTTGGCTAAAACACTTTGATCTCACAACAAAGTCCATAGCAGCGGAAATCACACATCTAGCAGGAAATTGACCTAGCTAATACACTCAGAGTGGCAGCACACTCACACATATGGAAGTTAAATAAAAACTTCACAAATCAGCACAGATACAGAAGTGGAACATCTGCTGCAGCACAACCTCTGGATAAGAGGATCTTGAATATTTGTCCTGAATATCTGCAAAACGATCTGTTGTCCTGGGGTATTACCTGTTACTCCCCATTTTTGTCAAAAATGTTGCCAAAGCAACACTTTAAACTACAGACCAACATAACATAAACAGAATTACACATAAATGACAGAATTACAGACTTGGTTTTACTTCACAGTTTCAACCAAGTTAACACCCACTTGATCTTGCTTCACAGCTTTGATCAAGTAGTCACACACTTTTGCTTTACAGTAGGTACCACCATATCAGAGGCCATGACTTTGTGTCTGACATCCAGAACCACTCCTGCATGAACAGTGTCCTTGAACTCCTGCAGGTGCACAGGCAACCTCAAGTTAGGATATCTCCTTAACCTCTTGTTGCCATACTTGTTGCAAGTGGCATAGCTATGATCTTTTGACCAATCAGAGCACACTTCCAATTGTTTAATAGGAAGAGATATTAAATAATACATCCCAAACATCATTGGTTGCTATAAGTTCTCAGAGAGACATATTCCTAGTTTGCCCCTTAAGTTTTCAAACTGAGTAGCATCCAGAGCCTTTGTAAATATGTCAGCCAGTTGGAGTTCAGTGGCTACATGTTCCAAGGTAATCACTTTGTCTTCCACTAGATCTCTGATGAAGTGATGTCTAATGTCAATATGTTTGGTCCTGCTGTGTTGGATGGGATTCTTGGAAATATTGATGGCACTGAGATTATCACAGAATAATGTCATGACATTTTGAGAGACATTGTACTCAGTGAGCATCTGTTTCATCCAAACCAGTTGGGAACAACTGCTTCCAGCAGCTATGTATTCAACCTCTGCAGTGGACAGAGATACACAATTCTGCTTCTTGCTGAGCCATGATATGAGATTGTCTCCCAAGAAGAAACATCCTCCTGATGTGCTTTTTCTGTCATCAGCACTCCCAGCCCAGTCAGCATCACAGTACCCAGATAGGACAGGCTCAGAACCATGTAAGTACAGCATCCCATAATCACAAGTCCCATTGATGTACTTGAGAATCCTCTTGACTTGATTCAAGTGGCTCACTTTGGGCTCTGCTTGGTATCTAGCACACACTCCAACTGCATAGGAAATGTCAGGTCTACTTACAGTTAGGTATATAAGACTGCCTATCATGCTTCTATACAAACATTGATCAACACTGGGCCCTCCATCATCTTTAGTTAACTTTAGATGAGTAGGAGCAGGAGTTCTCTTATGCCTAGCATTATCCATACCAAACTTCTTAACTATGTTTTTGGCATACTTGCTTTGGGAGAGAAACATAGAGTCCTCCATTTGGTTGACTTGCATTCCAAGAAAATAAGTCAGTTCCCCAACCAGACTCATTTCAAACTCAGATTGCATTTGGTGAACAAAATGTTTTACCATTTGCTCTGACATTCCACCAAAAACTATATCATCCACATAGATTTGAGCAATCATGATTTTTCCGTCTTCATCCTTCACAAACAAGGTCTTATCTATCCCACCTTTTCTGTATCCATTTGAGGTCAGAAATTCAGTCAACCTTTCATACCACGCTCTAGGTGCTTGCTTCAACCCATACAAGGCTTTCCTCAACTTGTACACATGCTTAGGTTGGTTAGGATCACAGAACCCTTTAGGTTGTTCCACATAGACTTCTTCATTTAAGTAGCCGCTCAAGAATGCACTCTTCACATCCATTTGGAACAGTTTAAACTTCAGAATGCATGCTACACCTAACAGCAAACTGATGGACTCAAGCCTAGTAACGGGTGCAAACGTCTCATCAAAATCAACCTCTTCAACTTGAGTATATCCTTGAGCTACTAGTCTTGCTTTATTCCTAGTAATTACTCCTTTCTCATCAGACTTGTTTTTGTAGATCCACTTGGTACCAATGACGTTGGTCCCTTCAGGTCGTAGAACTAGCTCCCATACTTCATTCCTTTTAAACTGCTCAAGTTCATCTTGCATGGCATTGATCCAATATTCGTCAATCAGGGCTTCTTTCACATTCTTTGGTTCAACCTTGGATACAAGATAGGAATTTGAGCTAATTCCCCTTGACCTGGTAGTCACACCACTATTGGGATCCCCTATGATAAGATCCTTAGGGTGGTCTTTCTGAATTCTGATAGATGGCATTTTGGTGGGTGCATCTACCTCACATTCAGGAGGAGATTCCTGTACTTCTTCAGACTTGACTGGACTGTCTGTTGAAGTATCAAGGAATGTTCCAACATCCTCTATGACATCGGTTCCTTCCTCTTTATCATCCACAATAACATTTATGGATTCCATCAGGACATTGGTCCTGTGGTTGAACACTCTGTACGCTCTGCTGTTAGTTGAGTATCCCAGAAATATACCCTCCTCACTTTTGGGGTCCATTTTCCTTCTCTGTTCACGATCTGTGAGAATGTAGCATTTACTTCCAAAGATATGAAAGTACTTCACAGTGGGTTTTCTACCTTTCCATATTTTATACAGAGTGGAGGAGGTTCCTTTTCTCAAGGTGACTCTATTGTGAACGTAGCAAGCGGTATTCATAGCTTCAGCCCAAAAGTGCATAGGGAGCTTCTTTGCATGGATCATAGCTCTGGCAGATTCTTGAATAGTTCTATTTTTCCTTTCAACTATCCCATTCTGCTGAGGAGTTATAGGAGACGAGAACTCATGACTTATTCCTTCAGACGAGTAGAACTCATCAAACTTGGAATTTTTGAACTCCGTACCATGATCACTCCTAATTCGGACAACACAACTGTCCTTTTCCCGTTGAAGTCTGATGCACAGGTCTTTGAATACATCAAATGTATCTGACTTCTCTCTGATGAAGCTTATCCACGTGTATCTGGAATGGTCATCAACCACCACGTATGCATATCTCTTTCCACCCAGACTTTCAACCTGCATAGGCCCCATTAAGTCCATGTGCAACAGTTCCAGAACTCTGGAAGTTGTAGGATGTCCCAGCTTCGGATGTGACATCTTGGTTTGCTTGCCCACCTGGCATTCTCCACAGACTCTTCCTTCATCAATAAGTAGCTTTGGAATTCCTCTGACTGCTTCCTTGGATATGATCTTCTTCATTCCCCGTAAGTGGAGATGTCCAAGGCGTCTATGCCACAACTTCACCTCCTGTTCTTCCTTGGCTGAGGAGCAGATTGTGGAGAAGTTTTAGACTTTAGGTTCCCACAGATAACAGTTATCTTTGGATCTGGATCCTCTCATAACTTCCTGATTGTCTCTATTTGTCACAATACATAGCTCCTTAGTAAACTGAACATAGAACCCTTGATCACACAGCTGGCTTATGCTGATGAGGTTTGCAGTTAGTCCTCTTACTAACAGCATATTATTCAGTTCTGGAACTCCAGGGCAGTCCAGCTTACCCACACCTTTTATTTTTCCTTTAGCACCATCACCAAAGGTCACATAGCTGGTAGTGTGAGGTTGTATATCCACCAATAGATTCTCCATACCAGTCATATGTCTTGAGCAGCCACTATCAAAGTACCAGTCTTCTCTGGTAGAAGCCCTTAGAGTTGTGTGAGCTAACCTAGCATACCATTGTCGCTTCTTGATGGGGACATTGTGCCTATAAGTCTTATGCTTAGGTCTGTCATGAGGGGCTTGGTTAGGGTAACCATGAAGCCTGTAGCAGAAGGCTTTTATGTGGCCAAGCCTACCACAGTGGTGACATCTCCATTGCTGGAATTTCCTCTTCTGATGATTACTCATCCTGGTTCCCTGATGTTGAGACATTGGGTGTGACCTTCGCTTGAATTTCTGAACTTTAGCCTTTGAGCGTTTGAGTTCAGCTGAGGATTTTTTCACAAAGCCTAAACCAGTCATGGTTCCAGACTTATGTCCCACCTTTAGGATCTCTTCCAAGGTGTCAGTTCCTTTATTCAACATTCTGATGGATTTAGTCATCTGCTCTAGCTTAGATGTCAGCACAGATATCTCACCATTCAGACCATCTATGACTTTCAGCTGCTTTTTATTATCAGCTTCCAGCTCCTTGATGCGCCTCTTCTGCTTTTCACCTTGTACACGGACTTCTGCACTAGTGACACATAGCTCCTTATATGATGTAGCAAGTTCATAAAGGGTCAGATCATCTGCACTTGAATCATCATCAGTGACACACACACTCGTTAGTGCAGTGACATGTTTAGCAGATTCTCCTTCAGATTCACTCTCAGAATCTCCCTCAGACCATGTGACAGCTAGCCCCTTCTTTTGCATCTTGAGGTAGGTAGGGCATTCAGCTCGAATGTGTCCATAACCCTCACATCCATGACACTGGATTCCCTTTCCTTGGTTGAACTTTTCTTCAGAAGTTGATTTTTTTCTTATGTCAGACGGGATGTTCTTGACATTTGGTCTACCTCTTTGATCAATCTTCTTCACGAACTTGTTGAACTGTCTCCCAAGCATGGCTATGGCTTTTGATATGCTTTCATCACCTCCAGTATATCCTACTTCTGACTCCTCTTCAGAATTTGATACAAAAGCTACGCTTTTGCTCTTCTTTTCAACATTCTCGCACATCCCCATTTCAAAGGTTTGGAGAGAACCAATGAGCTCATCCACCTTCATATTGCAGATATCTTGAGCCTCTTCTATTGCAGTGACCTTCATGGCAAATCTCTTAGGTAATGACCTAAGAATCTTTCTTACAAGTTTCTCTTCAGCCATTTTCTCCCCTAAGCCACCAGAGGTGTTTGCAATCTCAAGAATATTCATGTGAAAGTCATGAATAGTCTCATCCTCTTTCATCCTCAGATTTTCAAACTTGGTGGTCAACATCTGAAGTTTGGACATCTTCACTTTGGAGGTGCCTTCATGAGTTACCTTGAGGGTATCCCACACATCCTTGGCCAGCTCACAGTGGTGCACTAGTCTAAAGATGTTCTTACTTATACCATTGAACAATGCATTCAAGGCCTAAGAATTTCCAAGGGCTAATGCCTCTTGCTCCTTGTCCCATTCTTCTTCAGGGATCTGCACACTGACTCCATCCTCACCTGTCTTCGTTGGATGTTCCCATCCTTTGTTGACAGCTCTCCAGACTTTGCTATCTAGAGACCTTAAGAAGGCTATCATACGAGGCTTCCAGTCATCATAGTTAGAACCATCCAGCATGGGTGGTCTATTTGAGTGTCCTACATCCTTGTCCATGGTACTAGAAAGTAACTTCCCTAGATCTCACCCAGAACTTAACAGGCAGGGTGCCTGCTCTGATGCCAATTAAAATTCTAGTTAACAGACTTTCGATGTCACACGGGTTGTTATGACATCCAATTCTGCGCAGACAAGGATTATGCAGAAAAATGTAAGTGCAGTAAATAACACGACTAATTGTTTACCCAGTTTGGTCCAACATGACCTACGTCTGGGGGCTACCAAGCCAGGGAGGAAATCCACTATTAGTAGTATTAATTCAGACCTTAAACCAATTGTTTAACCCTATCACTTAATACCTACCCAATGCAATTTCAATCTTACACGAAGATCAGAGTTCCTACTCACTCCCCCTCAATCACCTCAGTGATTACTACCTTTAATCAATATTAAAGACAATTTTGAAGTCACACTTCAAACAACTCTTGATTGTGCTTAACAACTTTAATCAAGATACACGGCACTCACGCTTAAAAGCTTAGAGTGACACAACACTTACAACTCAATGAACACCCTATACCAATGCAATCATCTACGTGATAATAGCTTGGCTTACAAGATATGTCTAATACAAGACTCATAAAAATACAGTAGTGAAGTATGATGGACACACTAAATCTTCACGCCTCAAAATCCCCCGTTCTGAATGAAGGAATGACTTCCTTTTATATTGCAGCACTTGGGCCTTGTACTTGTATTCTCCTAAATTTAAGGTCACGCGAGTTCCCCTAAATTCCACATCTAGGTTACTAACAAATAGGCTATTTTTTAGGTTCATTGATTGTAGCTTGGTTGTTGGTTTCCTGGATTTTCTCTCAGCTGTTGAATCCCTGAAGAATAGCCTGAGAAAAATGCTGAAACAGAAACACTAAACAACCTACAATATAGCATATGCTGTCAGGAATGAATGTCACAACATTCAGTTTGACATCCAAGTCAAGGACCATATGCTAAGTCTGTTTTTCTTGAAAACAGACTGTACAATTTGTTGTACTGTACAGAATCAATCTGTCCATGCTTCAATATCAGCGTACAATTATAAATGTCAAAGCATCCAATTTGGCATTCACACATAGAGACTTATATCAGGTTTGTTATCCTCTTGATAAGCAGACTGACAATAAATACTGAGTTATAGTAGAACATCACTTGTTCTATTCCTCAGTAACTGCTGACAGGGATGAATGTCATAACATCCAGTTTGACATTCAATAAATCCTGTATTAGCTAATCCTGCAGTAAACTACTCAAGTATGTCATGACATCAGTCAAGACATCAGAGTACAGCTAGATATTCTAACCTACAATGCAGTCACACAAACACCTTCACAGCATGTCATGACATCAGTCAAGACATTAGAATCCAGCTAGTGTTTTACCATACAATGCAGCCAATTAAACACCTACATTGTTCACTTCCTATGTAATCTCGAAATATCACATCGCCAGGCATGTTATCGAAGCCAGCCAAACATGGAGATTTTCCTTTCGGGTTCCCTCGAATAGTGTTGTGAGGACCAATTCCAAGCTCTAGTAAAGGATTGTAGTTCTTGTCAAATAGAGTTGCTTTAGCAGACATAAACACAATAACAAACTCGGAAAACTATAAGCCTGAATATGACCACTGAGCTTCATGAACAGGCCTCTCTTTTCTAAGAGGCATTAATCCTTCATATTGCAGCTTCATGACCACTAAACTTGATAGATTACTTTGCTGATGTTGTAAGTTGCTGCAGGTTTGCTTTTTCATGTTGCAGCTTGTGTGCATAACAACTCACTGCAGCTGGATTTTGGCTACGGTATTTTGATGCTTCAGCTGCTATTGGAAGCATGGCAGTCCTTCCGCCGTTCCAAATATTTGAGATGTCGTCGTGCTATTATGGCTGATTGGAACTTGACAGATTATCAATTTCAGCTTAACCTTGAGTGATGCTTTAGGAATGACAACTTGCTAATGGACTTACTTGTTTTTCATTAGCATTTAGTAACTCCCTCCATTACCAAGTGTAACTCAGCGGAATGCGATTAACAAATGATAGACCCTATTAATACTGGCTGCAAACATTGAGGTTCCGTTTGGCTA
The DNA here is from genome assembly GCF_024323335.1 of Lathyrus oleraceus. Lineage (NCBI taxonomy): Eukaryota > Viridiplantae > Streptophyta > Magnoliopsida > Fabales > Fabaceae > Lathyrus > Lathyrus oleraceus. Next base: position 12,777,179 of record NC_066583.1, on the reverse strand, counting down.
ATTTATCATGTTGTCACCACATTGTTGCGTTCCTCTTATGAATTAGTGCGGGTCATGTGAAGTGTTATCAAGGCTTAGACATGAGCTGAACTGGTTTATGGTTCATGTTGTATCTTTTACGAACCACGTAATTACCGTTTGCGTTGCATTGAACCTCTGTCAAAATCTGATTGTCCTGCAATTGTTTTCTCTTTTCTCTAACAATAATGTATTTGGCTTCACATCTTTAGTGCGTTATGCCTTTCCTTGGAAAACCATCTGCTTTTCTAGAAGCCAAGTCCAGCCTACTGCAAATAATGATTTTGAACCTTGCGACATCCTTTGTGAAGGAGAATTGCCATCCAAGGCGCAGCGGAATTTAAAAATTTCTCCATTAGTGATCCTTACGAATGAGCATGATCAGTGATAGAATCGTTACCTCTTGTGGCGATTCAAACCTTTGGTGCAGATCTCTGATAATGATCGAATCCTTTGAAGCAAATCCACGGGGCGATCACGAACGTTGAATGATGACAACGTCTCTACTCAGTCCACACGAACGGATTCCTTCAATCGCAGTGCTAGCTGTTTGTGAATGAAGGCTTTGAGTGAGGGAAAGAGAGATACGAAATTCCAACTCTTCAGTTGTGTTGTATTCCCTTACAAAGCTTCTGCACAAGAGCTCTATTTATAGAACCACTTGTGTGGGCTTCAAGCCAAAAAGCCCACTTAAGTGCATTTTGGCCTATATCTCATAATATGCCAAAATCACTTAAGTATTTGGTACCTTACCATATTTCGTATTCAGCTTAAGTACACCGTACCTTACGATGTTCCTTAAATATTCTATCTCTCATCAATCCGTCCTTTGTGTGTGACCCTATAGGTTTTCGCGACACTGGCAATTATATTAAATCACGCATTTAACATAATAAACAGTGAGCGGTATCTAGCAACACATCACTGCTACCCAAGTCACGAAAATGTCATGTGATCTGACAAAACCTCCTGTGATAATAATTATGTGTATAATTACCCCTTTGCCCTTATGTCTATATTGAACACAAGGTATAGACCGTGTCACCCTTGTCCAGTTCAATATTGGGCCCATAGACATTTATTCTGTTACGCAGGATTGGCAAATTCCATCTAGGACACTCATGTCCCTCAGCATGCTTCGTGGAGTACTCATCAACTGTCTTTATGGTCATCCAGTTACGGATAACGTTGGATCAGTAATAAAGCATTCAACTATACATCTAGGATCTATAGTGGTTTCAGGTCGAAGAGTGGTATACACTATTATCACCATGAGAATAACTTATGACACTTTGCATAACTTTCTATATAGTATTCTCATAGCGGGTCAATCCGGTATAAATATTACTCCTAATATTCATACCTATGTTTAAGACTTGATAACTCTTTATCCATGATCCATGAGATGTGATCATCAGTCTACAAACATAATAGTCTTAATGCTTTAATGTTATCCCACTTCACATTAAAGCTCGACTACGGATACTTTAAGAATAGTGCCCTTATGTTTAATGTGTTCTCATGATTAAGTCACACTTAATACATTAAACAGACTATCTATTCTAGGGACTTTATTAATCAACCATAATAAAGAAAATGCCTTTTATTATTAATAAATAATTCGATACAAGTACCAAAAGTATTGGCCTCTAGGGCTTACACCAACAATCTCCCACTAGCACTAGAGCCAATCAGACATACCCCGTATGCCCATTGATCTAGTATGGCCATCATGCTTCTGCTGCGCAAGAGGCTTTGTCAGTGGGTCAGCTATATTGTCTAGTGTAGGTACTTTATATATTTTCACATCTCCTCTATCTATTATCTCTCGAATGAGGTGATAACGCCTAAGTATGTGTTTGGATCGTTGGTGAGATCTAGGCTCCTTAGCTTGTGCGATAGCACCATTGTTATCACAATAGAGACCAATGGGATCCACAATGCTAGGGACTATGCCAAGTTCACTAATGAACTTCCTGATCCAAACAGCTTCCTTTGCTGCACTTGAGGCAGCAATATACTCGGCCTCGGTCGTAGAATCAGCAACTGTATCTTGCTTTGAACTTTTCCAGCTCACAGCGCCACCGTTCAAGCAAAACACATAACCAGATTGCGATCTAAAGTCATCCTTATCTGTTTGGAAGCTAGCATCAGTGTAACCAATTACATCCAACTCTTCCTGACCTCCATATATCAAGAATGATTCCTTAGTCCTTCTCAAGTACTTAAGGATGTTCTTAACAGCTACCCAATGGGCATCACCAGGATCAGATTGGTACCTACTCGTTGCACTTAAAGCATACGAGACATCTGGTCGAGTACATAACATGGCATACATGATAGATCCTATTGCAGATGCATATGGAATCTTATTCATGCGTTCCCTTTCTTCCTTAGTTGAAGGGGATTGTGTTTATGATAGACACATGCCATGTTGCATAGGTATGAATCCTTTCTTGGAATCATGCATATTAAAGCGTCTCAGCACTTTGTCTATGTATGTACTCTGACTTAGGCCAAGCAGTTTTTGTGATCTATCTCTATAGATTCTGATTCCTAATATATAGGCTGCTTCACCTAGGTCCTTCATAGAAAAGCATTTCCCCAACCAAGTCTTTACTTGTTGCAGGGTAGGGATATCGTTTCCAATGAGTAATATGTCATCTACATATAACACCAGGAACACGATCATGCTCCCACTAACCTTCTTGTAGACACAAGGCTCATCTTCAATCTTGATGAATCCATATTGTTTTACCGTTTCATCAAAACGAAGATTCCAGCTTCTGGAAGCTTGCTTCAATCCATAGATTGATCTTTGTAGCTTACATATCTTATGGGCTTCTTCTGGTATGTCAAATCCTTCAGGCTGTGTCATGTACACATCCTCAAGAAGATTCCCGTTAAGGAAAGCAGTTTTGACATCCATCTGCCATATTTCATAATCATGATATGCAGCAATAGCAAGTAAAATCCGAACAGATTTAAGCATTGCAACTGGTGAAAAGGTTTCATCATAGTCAACCCCATGAATTTGTTTATATCCTTTTGCAACCAGTCTTGCTTTATAGGTATGTACCTTACCATCCATGTCAGTCTTCTTTTTGAAGACCCACTTGCATCCTATAGGATTAACTCCTACATGAGGCTCTACCAAGTTCCAAACTTGGTTCGTGTACATGGAATCTATTTCGGATTTCATGGCCTCTAGCCACTTCTCAGACTCGGGACCAGTTATGGCCTCTTGGTAGGTCACAGGCTCATCTTGATCCATGAGTAATACATCACCTTGATCTGTTATGAGATATCCATATCTCTCAGGTAGGTGACGTATCCTGCCTGACCTACGCTGGTCTTGTTCTACTTGAGCAGGTTGCTCTTCCACAACCATTTGTGTTTCCTGCTCTAATTCCTCCATAGGTGTATCGATGCTTTGTGATTCTTGAATTTCTTCAAGCTCTATTTTTCTCCCACTGGTTCCTTTGGAAATAAAATCCTTTTCTAGGAAAACTCCAGTTCGAGCGACAAACACTTTGCCCTCAGAAGGATTGTAGAAGTAATACCCTCTTGTTTCTTTAGGATATCCCACAAATAAGCATTGGTCAGATTTGGGCTCAAGCTTAGTTGAAATTTGTCGTTTCACATAAACTTCGCAACCCCAAATCTTCATGTAAGACATATGTGGTCTCTTACCACTCCATATCTCATATGGTGTCTTATCAACCTTTTTGGATGGAACACGGTTAAGTGTGTAAGCTGCGGTCAACAGCGCATGTCCCCAAAAGGAGTTTGGAAGATCGGCTTGACTCATCATGGATCGGACCATGTCCAACAGGGTTCGATTTCTTCTCTCAGACACACCATTCCATTGGGGTGTTCCAGGAGGAGTGAGTTGGGATATGATCCCACACTCTTTCAGATGGTCATCAAACTCTAGGCTTAAATATTCACCACCTCGATCTGATCGAAGAGCTTTAATATTCTTACCTAGTTGGTTTTGTACTTCATTCTTGAATTCTTTGAACTTTTCAAAGGACTCTGATTTGTGTTTCATTAAATACACATAACCATATCTACTGAAATCATCAGTGAATGTGATGAAGTATTGAAAACCTCCTCTGACTGATATGTTCAGTGGACCACATACATCAGTATGTATGAGGGCCAAAAGATCATTAGCTCTTTCACCTTTTCCTGTGAATGGAGACTTTGTCATCTTTCCAATTAAACAAGATCTGCATGTCTCATATGATTCATAATCAAAAGAGTCCAACAGTCCATCTTTATGGAGTTTGGAAATGCGTTTCTCATTTATGTGGCCTAATCGACAATGCCAAAGGTAAGTTGGATTTAACTCATTAGGTTTCATCCTTTTGGTATTAATGTTATAAATAGGCATTTCAAGATCAATGACATATAGTCCATTGTTCATTTGTGCAGTTGCATAGAATATATCATTCAAATAAATTGAACAACAATTGTTCTTTATTATGAATGAAAAACCGAACTTGTCCAAACAAGAAACGGAAATAATATTCCTGCTAATTGCTGGTACATAATAACAGTTCTCTAACTGAATTATTAAACCACTAGGTAAAGTCAATTCATAAGTTCCTACGGCTAAGGCAGCAACCTTTGCTCCATTACCAACTCGTAGGTCGACTTCACCTTTTGCCAATTTTCTACTCCTTTTTAGTTCTTGTACATTTGTACAAATGTGAGAACCGCATCCAGTATCTAATACCCACGATGCAGAAGTAGATAAATTAATTTCAATAACAAAAATACCTGAAGTTGGAGTCTCTACTCCATTCTTCCTATCTTCCAGGTACTTTGGGCAGTTCCTCTTCCAGTGTGCGGTCTTACCGCAATGGAAGCAGGTGCCTTCCTTTTCTATGCTTCCACTAGGCTTCAAAGCAGCACTAGTGGGTTTGGGTTTGGCAACTTCCTTGCCTTTCCCTTTATTATGTTTGAGGACAATCCTCATGTCTCGGTACCAATCCAGAAAATTTGTCCCAGACAATTTTTCTTTGTCAAGGTTTGATCGCAATATGTTGTTAGAGGTGTTTGTTGTCATGGTAATCTACACAAGGATTAATGAAAATATAAGTATCATTGACATATTTAATTAGGCCTTTAATTAAACATGCTCCCACTATTTTACTCAAAACAAATGACCCTCATCATCTGATTCGGAAAATCCCGTTGGAAGATTTTCTAGTGGGTCGAGATCCATATTTCACTTCGTTCTAAGTCCGCGTAGGCGGATTACACAAAACTAGGTTATTTTAGGTAGGAACTCCTTCCAATTGTATCTCATACAACTCTCGAAAATTTCAGTTGGGTGAATAACTCCTTATTCTAATCCATCATATGGACTATTCCCAACTCTTGCTTCTAAACATATATATATAATCTTATTATAATTTGTTTAGTTAAGTTTGACCCATTGTTTTAACAGTTGGATATTACAATTATCCCATCGCACCTTACTAATATATAGATCATGCACCTCGCGTAGGCGAAACCTACACTATCCATTACTAGTCTTGATGAGTGTTAAAACTTGGAAAGCATAAACTTAATATTTAATTTTGAGGGAATTGCAATTTTTCTGATCTCACCGGCTTGTTTATCATATAAACCGTCTCTCACATGCATCAACATACATTCACATGCATCAACATACATACAAACAAAATGAAACAGTTATGGCCCCTAGCGCAATTGTTCTCCCAAGCCAATGAGAGAACCTAAGCTAACCTACAACGATCTAAGCTTCTCCAAGCAAGATCTTCAAGGTTGTCCTCCTTTGGCACTAACTTCTTTGCTTTCTTCATATCATTACATTACATGAAAGAAACTCGTTTTACATACGAGGGAGTGAGATGAGAAAAGAAGTTACATTTGGGATATTAAGAGAGAGGCACGACACGCAGGTCGTATTTAAAAAACCCAAAACAAAACAAAGGAAGACTAAGGCCATAACCGATCACCACAAGGCAATAATAAACACTTTATTATTATTATTAATTCCTTTAATTAATTAAAATCAAATTAAATTTCGACGATCGATCACACTACGCAGAGTTAGCCGGGGGTCCGCTGCCCGGACAGGGGTCAAGGGGGCAGCGCCCCTTGCGGGGTCGAAGGGGCAGCGCCCCTGCTTGAAAATTTTAATGAACAATTCATTTAAAATTGACGTCGTTTTCGTATCAACACTTGATACTTCAAAACACTTTTTCTAGCCGAACGGGTGAATTTTTCCTTGCGTTAACCGGTTAACCATATGCGTTAACCGGTTAACATTGTTTGAAAACATTTAGAAAACTCTTTTTTGCCTTGCATTAACCGGTTAACCATATGCGTTAACCGGTTAACACTGTTGAAAAATTTCTTGGAAAACTGTTTTCCGCCTTGCGTTAACCGGTTAACCAAATGCGTTAACCGGTTAACACTGTTTGAAAATCTCAAAAATTTTATTTCGCATTCCGTTAACCGGTTAACCATATGCGTTAACCGGTTAACACTGTTCCAAAAATTAAAAAAAATTATTTCGTATTACGTTAACCGGTTAACCATACGCGTTAACCGGTTAACACTGTTCGGAAAAGTGTTTAGGACGCACAACTCTTGTGCAATCAAACCCCAATCCCATAACTCTCTAACAACACAACCCTTGTGTCGTCACTAACCCTGATGCACCAATTTCAGACCGTCAAACACATCTCGATTGTTAATTCAGTATGATTGATCAACATGTCATTGCTTCACCATACTAATGTCGGATCAAGAAGCAAATGACCATTGATCGCTCAAAGGAAAACAATCATCGAGGGTTTGAATGAACGAAACAAGAACACTATATCATATATAATGTATTTTGCATCAGGATTACATATATCACATATATGTAACTTGATCGATCTCAATTTAACCTTTGATTCATTCTGTCTTTAATCATATTATTACAGAACAAAAACAGTTATCAGATTCATGGTTTCGTAAGTGGCTCTGATACCACTGAAGGAGAATTGCCATCCAAGGCGCAGCGGAATTTAAAAATTTCTCCATTAGTGATCCTTACGAATGAGCATGATCAGTGATAGAATCGTTACCTCTTGTGGCGATTCAAACCTTTGGTGCAGATCTCTGATAATGATCGAATCCTTTGAAGCAAATCCACGGGGCGATCACGAACGTTGAATGATGACAACGTCTCTACTCAGTCCACACGAACGGATTCCTTCAATCGCAGTGCTAGCTGTTTGTGAATGAAGGCTTTGAGTGAGGGAAAGAGAGATACGAAATTCCAACTCTTCAGTTGTGTTGTATTCCCTTACAAAGCTTCTGCACAAGAGCTCTATTTATAGAACCACTTGTGGGGGCTTCAAGCCAAAAAGCCCACTTAAGTGCATTTTGGCCTATATCTCATAATATGCCAAAATCACTTAAGTATTTGGTACCTTACCATATTTCGTATTCAGCTTAAGTACACCGTACCTTACGATGTTCCTTAATTATTCTATCTCTCATCAATCCGTCCTTTGTGTGTGACCCTATAGGTTTTCGCGACGCTGGCAATTATATTAAATCACGCATTTAACATAATAAACAGTGAGCGGTATCTAGCAACACATCACTGCTACCCAAGTCACGAAAATGTCATGTGATCTGACAAAACCTCCTGTGATAATAATTATGTGTATAATTACCCCTTTGCCCTTATGTCTATATTGAACACAAGGTATAGACCGTGTCACCCTTGTCCAGTTCAATATTGGGCCCATAGACATTTATCCTGTTACGCAGGATTGGCAAATTCCATCTAGGACACTCATGTCCCTCAGCATGCTTCGTGGAGTACTCATCAACTGTCTTTATGGTCATCCAGTTACGGATAATGTTGGATCAGTAATAAAGCACTCAACTCTACATCTAGGATCCATAGTGGTTTCAGGTCGAAGAGTGGTATACACTATTATCACCATGAGAATAACTTATGACACTTTGCATAACTTTCTATATAGTATTCTCATAGCGGGTCAATACGGTATAAATATTACTCCTAATATTCATACCTATGTTTAAGACTTGATAACTCTTTATCCATGATCCATGAGATGTGATCATCAGTCTACAAACATAATAGTCTTAATGCTTTAATGTTATCCCACTTCACATTAAAGCTCGACTACGGATACTTTAAGAATAGTGCCCTTATGTTTAATGTGTTCTCATGATTAAGTCACACTTAATACATTAAACAGACTATCTATTCTAGGGACTTTATTAATCAACCATAATAAAGAAAATGCCTTTTATTATTAATAAATAATTCGATACAAGTACCAAAAGTATTGGCCTCTAGGGCTTACACCAACACTTTGGACCCTTTGTAGCACCTCAAATTTGCACTTCCCATTTTGTACATTCATTTTCATATTTTAAGTCATTAGCATTGCATTGTCCACTGCATAGCATTGCATTGTCCATTGCCTAGTGCAAGTCATCAGTCAAGACTGGTCAGGAGATCTAGTTGTGCAAGCAGGCAAGTGCATTTCCTATTGAAGCAAAACCCTAGGGTTGATTCATTGTGTTCATATGACCTAGGGATCATTTTGAAGTGGTTTGGCCAAAGATTGGAGGCTCAGAGATCATCAGTCAAGATGCAATTCATCTGAAACCCTAGAAAGTCAACCAAAGTCAACTGTGCATTCAACCATGGATTTGAAGGTAGGAGATGGTTAGAGAGGCCTCATTCATGTCCATACAAGTCTCATTTGACATCTCAAACATCAACAATGAAGAATATGAGGTCAGTTGAAAAATTTCCAAAAATAGTAAGTGACCTGTAATTTGAAATTGCCAAAAATGGAAAGATCTTCTCCTCAAGATTACATGACCAAGAAAGCTTCAAAAGAAATTTTGTCCAACATGAAAGTTGAAGATCTTGCTCTCATCTTTCCAAAAAGTCCAAGAACATGAATTTCTCATGTATGGTTGAAAAGATATGGATTAATCATGGCCAAGTGAATTTGAACTTCAAGCATGCATAACTTTCAAACCATAAAGCCAAATGGAGTGGTTCTTTTTGCAACATTCATGTTTTGACCTCTACTATCCAAATTATGCACCACAAGCCATACATTCTCATCACATAATTTTTTGATTTTTCACTTGATTTTTGGATGGAATTTTCAAATTTTTAAGTAATACATTGTTTACACATTTCAACACTTGCATTGGCTTACAAACAGAATTTTGGGTGGATTCAGGCCCAAATTCGTGCACTGTTCCATTGCTATTCCCATGCATAGAGGTGAAGTAGTAATTGGCATTTACACTTGTTTTCACTAATTCCACTTGCCAAACGCCTAAACATGATTAAGAACTTGATTAACAAATGATATATAAGTGAAACCCTAACAGATTTCAGTATGAACAGGTCATAATTTCCAGATCTGAGATTTTCACACCTTGTGCTCTCAAACTTTTTCTTCGAATTTCTTCATAAACAGTGCTTCATTCTTGATTGAATCATCATCCACAAGCATAATGGAGTTGGATTGAAGCAAGGTTTCAAGGTTTTGGAGCTGTTTTGGAGCTGTTGAAGCTCACCTCCATTAATGGCAAGTGAAGATTCAAGCAAAATCGTGCAAGGTTAAGCATCAAGCATTCGTCCATTCCATCATCTAAGAGTATTGGAGCACCTGTTTGCACATTGCAAGGCTCGAATCCATCATTTCCAATTCTGTTTTCTCCAAGAGGTCAGAACTCGAGTTTCTCCTTTCTTAAATTGATTATGTGATAGTTGTAGGTCTTGTGATGCTGGTGAAACTGAGCTTTGTTTCATTAAATTTCATGTAGAAACGAGTTAGTTATAGTGAATTAGGGTTTCATGTGTGAAAATGTATGTGCTCGATTCTCTTGATATATGTTGCATAAGCCTTAACCAAGCATGGATCCGCGATGTGTGATACAAGATCTATCCAATGATATGCTTGTTTTGTGTTTCTGAGAAATTTGTTCATGATCCATGATGAACTCGTCTGAATGTTGATGAGAAATTTCCAGAAATCCATTTTTGATCCTCCAAAACCCTTGCCCTGCGTTTCGTTTGTGTTTGTGGATAACGCGTTTCTGATTGGCTCATGGGGACTCCATGCAGCGCGTATCATTGGCCAGGCGAGAGGTTGACTTCGGTTGACTGCCAACACATTAATGAAACGACTGCGTTTCATGTGCTGGCGCCTCATTTTTAAAAATCCATTTAATTAATCTATTTTATTTTTTAAATGCTCCCTCAGTTCGAATCCCAGCTCATGACCTTTTCCCATGCGCCTTGCATTTTATTCCTTTGTTCTTCACATATTCACACCATGCTTTCATGTGCTTTTTTATTTTTCCATTCACTTCCAAAATTCATATCTCAATGAATAATGATCCAATCGACCTGGGAATTTTTGCATGTTGTTCCTTATGATTTCTAGTTTTTTATGACTATTTTTCTAGAAATTGTGCACGGATGGAATTTGTTTTGGCTTAGGGATTGTTTATGTGTGTATTATCTTGTACCTTGCTTGCCATTTTGATTGTGAAATGATAAGTTCTGATCCAATGATTGTGAAACTTTGTATGCTCAAACTAGACATCCTAATTGACATTTTGGTATAAAGTTTGTATTTTTAGCATTTCTGGTTGTGGAGATATGATCTGTTTAATGTAGGTGTGACAATGTGTGTCACACCATTGCTTGCTCAAATTGATGATTTTATTTACCATGCCAATTAAATGCCAAATAATTTGATTTTTTGCATGTGGCTTATTCTGGATGTTAGGATTGATCATGAATTTTTGTAAAATTTTTGAATGCATTTCCAATTTGTTTGAGATTTTCTTTGCTGTTTGGTCATGTTTGGACTTTTGGATAGTCATGATTTTAAATGATTTGTGAAATGCTTGATGTTTATCCTATGAGCTTGAAATTTTGTACATTGATTCTAGACACTTTGAAGTTTACTTTGGCTTTGGTTTGAGACATTTATCATGTGTGGATTCTGTTTTAGGCTTGTGTGAACTTGATGTATCAATTTGTGCGTTCTTTAAGCTTGTTTGTGCTTACCATGACTTGATGAATTTAATTGCCATGCTTCTACTTGTCCAAATGCCTTGAATTTTGGTGTGATGATCATGTGATGTGTGCTATTTAGCCATGATTTTTCTTGGGATTCCACTTAATATTTGAAATATCCCATATTCCCTTAAAATGCTCAATTAGTTGTCAGTTGTGACCAATTAAGTTCAATTATTATTATATGCAACTGGAACACAAGAGGCTCCCCTGGACAAATTTACTGGACTTTAATCCTTTATCATTATACGCAAGTCAATTTATCTCATTGTAAATAATCCAAGTAATTGGACTCACCTTTAAAATAATAGTTTCCATCAAATAACATGGTTTTCCTTTATAAATTGAAAAATAAAGTAAGGTTATTATGGACTGAACTCTTTTCTCTATCTTATACTAGCATATAGATGCATAGATACTGTAATATGTATGATATTTTTCGCACGCCGATTTTTTTTCTGTTCTATAAGAAAAACAAACTTAATAATAAAAGGTTTATTATTGATAAAAAAGGCAGAAAGGTGGAATTGGAAAAAGAAATGGTTACACGATTCATTATCATTTCCTTTATATATTTTTAAATAATTAATTAATTTGACTTGAATGAATAATAATAATAATTAAAATACTAGTTGAATTAAATGATATATATTTTCCACTTAATAATTGTAATATCCCATATTTCCTTAAAATGCTCAATTAGTTGTCAGTTGTGACCAATTAAGTTCCTTTATTATTATATGCAACTGGAACACAAGAGGTTCCCCTGGACAAATTTATTGGACTTTAATCCTTTATCATTATACGCAAGTCAATTTCTCTCATTGTAATAAATCCAAGTAATTGGACTCACCTTTAAAATAATAGTATCCATCAAATAACATGGCTTTCCTTTATAAATTGAAAAATTAAATAATGTTATTGTGAACTGCACTATTTTCTATATCTTATACTAGCATATAGATGCATACATACTAAAATATGTATGATATTTTTCGAACGCCGATTTTATTTTCTGTTCTATAAGAAAAACAGACTTATTAATAAAAGGTTTATTATTGATAAAAAAGAAAGAAAGGTGGAATTGGAAAAAGAAATGGTTACACAATTCATTATCATTTCCTTTATATATTTTTAAATAATTCAATAATTTTACTTGAATAAAGAATAATAATAATAAAAATACTAGTTGAATTAAATGATATATTTTCCACTTAATATTTGAAATATCCCATATTCCCTTAAAATGCTTAATTAGTTGTAAATTGTGACCAATTGAGTTCCTTTATTATTATATGCAACTGGAACACAAGAGGCTCCCCTGGACAAATTTACTGGACTTTGATCCTTTATTATTATACGCAAGTCAATTTATCTCATTGTAAATAATCCAAGTAATTGGACTCACCTTTAAAATAAAAGTATCCATCAAATAACATGGCGGTCCTTTATAAATTGAAAAATAAAGTAATGTTATTGTGAACTGCACTCTTTTCTATATCTTATACTAGCATATAGATGCATAGATACTATAATACGTATGATATTTTTTGGACGCCGATTTTATTTTTTGTTCTATAAGAAAAACAAACTTATTAATAAAAGGGTTATTATTGATAAAAAAGAAAGAAAGGTGGAATTGGAAAAAGAAATGGTTACACGATTCATTATCGTTTCCTGTATATATTTTTAAAGAATTAAATAATTTGACTTGAATAAATAATAATTATAATAAAAATACTAGTTGAATTAAATGATATATATCTTCCACTTAATATTTGAAATATCCCATATTCCCTTAAAATGCTCAATTAGTTGTCAGTTTTGACCAATTAAGTTCAATTATTATTATATGCAAATGGAACACAAGAGGCTCCCCTGGACAAATTTACTGGACTTTAATCCTTTATCATTATATGCAAGTCAATTTCTCTCATTGTAATAAATCCAAGTAATTGGACTCACCTTTAAAATAATAGTATCCATCAAATAACATGGTTTGCCTTTATAAATTGAAAACTAAAGTTATGTTATTGTGAACTGCACTCTTTTCTATATCTTATACTAGCATATAGATGCATAGATACTATAATATGTATGATATTTTTTGGACGCCGATTTTATTTTTTGTTCTATAAGAAAAACAAACTTAATAATAAAAGGATTATTATTGATAAAAAAGAAAGAAAGGTGGAATTGGAAAAAGAAATGCTTACACGATTCATTATCATTTCCTGTATATATTTTTAAATAATTAAATAATTTGATTTGAATAAATAACAATAATAATAAAAATACTAGTTGAATTAAATGATATTTAATTTCCACTTAATATTTGAAATATCCCATATTCCCTTAAAATGCTCAATTAGTTGTCAGTTGTGACCAATTAAGTTCCTTTATTATTGATGCAACTGGAACACAAGAGGCTCCCGTGGACAAATTTACTGGACTTTAATCCTTTATGATTATATGCAAGTCAATTTCTCTCATTGTAATAAATCCAAGTAATTTGACTCACCTTTAAAATAATAGTATCCATCAAATAACATGGCTTTCCTTTATAAATTGAAAAATAAAGTAATCTTATTGTGAACTGCACTATTTTTTATATTTTATACTAGCATATAGATGGTTAGATACTATAATATGTATGATATTTTTTGGACTCCGATTTTATTTTCTGTTCTATAAGAAAAACAAACTTATTAATAAAAGGTTTATTATTGATAAAAAAGAAAGAAAGGTGGAATTGGAAAACAAAATGGTTACACGATTCATTATCATTTCCTGTATATATTTTTAAAGAATTAAATAATTTAACTTGAATAAATAATAATTATAATAAAAATACTAGTTGAATTAAATGATATATATTTTCCACTTAATAATTGTAATATCCCATATTTCCTTAAAATGCTCAATTAGTTGTCAGTTGTGACCAATTAAGTTCCTTTATTATTATATGCAACTGGAACACAAGAGGTTCCCCTGGACAAATTTATTGGACTTTAATCCTTTATCATTATACGCAAGTCAATTTCTCTCATTGTAATAAATCCAAGTAATTGGACTCACCTTTAAAATAATAGTATCCATCAAATAACATGGCTTTCCTTTATAAATTGAAAAATTAAATAATGTTATTGTGAACTGCACTATTTTCTATATCTTATACTAGCATATAGATGCATACATACTAAAATATGTATGATATTTTTCGAACGCCGATTTTATTTTCTGTTCTATAAGAAAAACAGACTTATTAATAAAAGGTTTATTATTGATAAAAAAGAAAGAAAGGTGGAATTGGAAAAAGAAATGGTTACACAATTCATTATCATTTCCTTTATATATTTTTAAATAATTCAATAATTTTACTTGAATAAAGAATAATAATAATAAAAATACTAGTTGAATTAAATGATATATATTTTCCACTTAATATTTGAAATATCCCATATTCCCTTAAAATGCTTAATTAGTTGTAAATTGTGACCAATTGAGTTCCTTTATTATTATATGCAACTGGAACACAAGAGGCTCCCCTGGACAAATTTACTGGACTTTGATCCTTTATTATTATACGCAAGTCAATTTATCTCATTGTAAATAATCCAAGTAATTGGACTCACCTTTAAAATAAAAGTATCCATCAAATAACATGGCGGTCCTTTATAAATTGAAAAATAAAGTAATGTTATTGTGAACTGCACTCTTTTCTATATCTTATACTAGCATATAGATGCATAGATACTATAATACGTATGATATTTTTTGGACGCCGATTTTATTTTTTGTTCTATAAGAAAAACAAACTTATTAATAAAAGGGTTATTATTGATAAAAAAGAAAGAAAGGTGGAATTGGAAAAAGAAATGGTTACACGATTCATTATCGTTTCCTGTATATATTTTTAAAGAATTAAATAATTTGACTTGAATAAATAATAATTATAATAAAAATACTAGTTGAATTAAATGATATATATCTTCCACTTAATATTTGAAATATCCCATATTCCCTTAAAATGCTCAATTAGTTGTCAGTTTTGACCAATTAAGTTCAATTATTATTATATGCAAATGGAACACAAGAGGCTCCCCTGGACAAATTTACTGGACTTTAATCCTTTATCATTATATGCAAGTCAATTTCTCTCATTGTAATAAATCCAAGTAATTGGACTCACCTTTAAAATAATAGTATCCATCAAATAACATGGTTTGCCTTTATAAATTGAAAACTAAAGTTATGTTATTGTGAACTGCACTCTTTTCTATATCTTATACTAGCATATAGATGCATAGATACTATAATATGTATGATATTTTTTGGACGCCGATTTTATTTTTTGTTCTATAAGAAAAACAAACTTAATAATAAAAGGATTATTATTGATAAAAAAGAAAGAAAGGTGGAATTGGAAAAAGAAATGCTTACACGATTCATTATCATTTCCTGTATATATTTTTAAATAATTAAATAATTTGATTTGAATAAATAACAATAATAATAAAAATACTAGTTGAATTAAATGATATTTAATTTCCACTTAATATTTGAAATATCCCATACTCCCTTAAAATGCTCAATTAGTTGTCAGTTGTGACCAATTAAGTTCCTTTATTATTGATGCAACTGGAACACAAGAGGCTCCCGTGGACAAATTTACTGGACTTTAATCCTTTATGATTATATGCAAGTCAATTTCTCTCATTGTAATAAATCCAAGTAATTTGACTCACCTTTAAAATAATAGTATCCATCAAATAACATGGCTTTCCTTTATAAATTGAAAAATAAAGTAATCTTATTGTGAACTGCACTATTTTTTATATTTTATACTAGCATATAGATGGTTAGATACTATAATATCTATGATATTTTTTGGACTCCGATTTTATTTTCTGTTCTATAAGAAAAACAAACTTATTAATAAAAGGTTTATTATTGATAAAAAAGAAAGAAAGGTGGAATTGGAAAACAAAATGGTTACACGATTCATTATCATTTCCTGTATATATTTTTAAAGAATTAAATAATTTAACTTGAATAAATAATAATTATAATAAAAATACTAGTTGAATTAAATGATATATATTTTCCACTTAATAATTGTAATATCCCATATTTCCTTAAAATGCTCAATTAGTTGTCAGTTGTGACCAATTAAGTTCCTTTATTATTATATGCAACTGGAACACAAGAGGTTCCCCTGGACAAATTTATTGGACTTTAATCCTTTATCATTATACGCAAGTCAATTTCTCTCATTGTAATAAATCCAAGTAATTGGACTCACCTTTAAAATAATAGTATCCATCAAATAACATGGCTTTCCTTTATAAATTGAAAAATTAAATAATGTTATTGTGAACTGCACTATTTTCTATATCTTATACTAGCATATAGATGCATACATACTAAAATATGTATGATATTTTTCGAACGCCGATTTTATTTTCTGTTCTATAAGAAAAACAGACTTATTAATAAAAGGTTTATTATTGATAAAAAAGAAAGAAAGGTGGAATTGGAAAAAGAAATGGTTACACAATTCATTATCATTTCCTTTATATATTTTTAAATAATTCAATAATTTTACTTGAATAAAGAATAATAATAATAAAAATACTAGTTGAATTAAATGATATATATTTTCCACTTAATATTTGAAATATCCCATATTCCCTTAAAATGCTTAATTAGTTGTAAATTGTGACCAATTGAGTTCCTTTATTATTATATGCAACTGGAACACAAGAGGCTCCCCTGGACAAATTTACTGGACTTTGATCCTTTATTATTATACGCAAGTCAATTTATCTCATTGTAAATAATCCAAGTAATTGGACTCACCTTTAAAATAAAAGTATCCATCAAATAACATGGCGGTCCTTTATAAATTGAAAAATAAAGTAATGTTATTGTGAACTGCACTCTTTTCTATATCTTATACTAGCATATAGATGCATAGATACTATAATACGTATGATATTTTTTGGACGCCGATTTTATTTTTTGTTCTATAAGAAAAACAAACTTATTAATAAAAGGGTTATTATTGATAAAAAAGAAAGAAAGGTGGAATTGGAAAAAGAAATGGTTACACGATTCATTATCGTTTCCTGTATATATTTTTAAAGAATTAAATAATTTGACTTGAATAAATAATAATTATAATAAAAATACTAGTTGAATTAAATGATATATATCTTCCACTTAATATTTGAAATATCCCATATTCCCTTAAAATGCTCAATTAGTTGTCAGTTTTGACCAATTAAGTTCAATTATTATTATATGCAAATGGAACACAAGAGGCTCCCCTGGACAAATTTACTGGACTTTAATCCTTTATCATTATATGCAAGTCAATTTCTCTCATTGTAATAAATCCAAGTAATTGGACTCACCTTTAAAATAATAGTATCCATCAAATAACATGGTTTGCCTTTATAAATTGAAAACTAAAGTTATGTTATTGTGAACTGCACTCTTTTCTATATCTTATACTAGCATATAGATGCATAGATACTATAATATGTATGATATTTTTTGGACGCCGATTTTATTTTTTGTTCTATAAGAAAAACAAACTTAATAATAAAAGGATTATTATTGATAAAAAAGAAAGAAAGGTGGAATTGGAAAAAGAAATGCTTACACGATTCATTATCATTTCCTGTATATATTTTTAAATAATTAAATAATTTGATTTGAATAAATAACAATAATAATAAAAATACTAGTTGAATTAAATGATATTTAATTTCCACTTAATATTTGAAATATCCCATACTCCCTTAAAATGCTCAATTAGTTGTCAGTTGTGACCAATTAAGTTCCTTTATTATTGATGCAACTGGAACACAAGAGGCTCCCGTGGACAAATTTACTGGACTTTAATCCTTTATGATTATATGCAAGTCAATTTCTCTCATTGTAATAAATCCAAGTAATTTGACTCACCTTTAAAATAATAGTATCCATCAAATAACATGGCTTTCCTTTATAAATTGAAAAATAAAGTAATCTTATTGTGAACTGCACTATTTTTTATATTTTATACTAGCATATAGATGGTTAGATACTATAATATCTATGATATTTTTTGGACTCCGATTTTATTTTCTGTTCTATAAGAAAAACAAACTTATTAATAAAAGGTTTATTATTGATAAAAAAGAAAGAAAGGTGGAATTGGAAAACAAAATGGTTACACGATTCATTATCATTTCCTGTATATATTTTTAAAGAATTAAATAATTTAACTTGAATAAATAATAATTATAATAAAAATACTAGTTGAATTAAATGATATATATTTTCCACTTAATATTTGAAATATCCCATATTCCCTTAAAATGCTCAATTAGTTGTCAGTTGTGACCAATTAAGTTCAATTATTATTATATGCAACTGGAACACAAGAGGCTCCCCTGGACAAATTTACTGGACTTTAATCCTTTATCATTATACGCAAGTCAATTTATCTCATTGTAAATAATCCAAGTAATTGGACTCACCTTTAAAATTATAGTATCCATCAAATAACATGGTTTGCCTTTATAAATTGAAAAATAAAGTAAGGTTATTATGAACTGAACTCTTTTCTCTATCTTATACTAGCATATAGATGCATAGATACTGTAATATGTATGATATTTTTCGCATGCCGATTTTTTTTTCTGTTCTATAAGAAAAACAAACTTATTAATAAAACGTTTATTATTGATAAAAAAGACAGAAAGGTGGAATTGGAAAAAGAAATGGTTACACGATTCATTAGCATTTCCTTTATATATTTTTAAATAATTAATAAATTTGACTTGAATAAATAATAATAATAATAATAATAAAAATACTAGTTGAATTAAATGATATATATTTTCCACTTAATATTTGAAATATCCCATATTCCCTTAAAATGCTCATTTAGTTGTCAGTTGTGACCAATTAAGTTCCTTTATCATTATACGCAAGTCAATTTCTCTCATTGTAATAAATCCAAGTAATTGGACTCACCTTTAAAATAATAGTATCCATCAAATAACATGGCTTTCCTTTATATATTGAAAAATAAAATAATGTTATTGTGAACTGCACTATTTTCTATATCTTATACTAGCATATAGATGCATACATACTAAAATATGTATGATATTTTTCGGACGCCGATTTTATTTTCTGTTCTATAAGAAAAACAGACTTATTAATAAAAGGTTTATTATTGATAAAAAATAAAGAAAGGTGGAATTAGAAAAAGAAATGGTTAAACAATTCATTATCATTTCCTTTATATATTTTTAAATAATTCAATAATTTTACTTGAATAAATAATAATAATAATAATAATAAAAATACTAGTTGAATTAAATGATGTATATTTTCCACTTAATATTTGAAATATCCCATATTCCCTTAAAATACTTAATTAGTTGTAAATTGTGACCATTTGAGTTCCTTTAATATTATATGCAACTGGAACACAAGAGGCTCCCCTGGAAAAATTTACTGGACTGTGATCCTTTATCATTATACGCAAGTCAATTTATCTCATTGTAAATAATCCAAGTAATTGGACTCACCTTTAAAATAATAGTATCCATCAAATAACATGGCGGTCCTTTATAAATTGAAAAATAAAGTAATGTTATTGTGAACTGCACTCTTTTCTATATCTTATACTAGCATATAGATGCATACATACTATAATATGTATGATATTTTTTGGACGCCGATTTTATTTACTGTTCTATAAGAAAAACAAACTTATTCATAAAAGGTTTATTTTTGATAAAAAAGAAAGAAAGGTGAAATTTGAAAAAGAAATGGTTACACGATTCATTATGATTTCCTTTATATATTTTTAAATAATTTATTAATTTGACTTGAATAAATAATAACAATAATAATAAAAATACTAGTTGAATTAAATGATTTATATTTTCCACTTAATATTTGTAATATCCCATATTCCCTTAAAATGCTCATTTAGTTGTCCGTTGTAACCAATTAAGTTCCTTTATTATTATATGCAACTGGAACACAAGAGGCTCCCCTGGACAAATTTACTGGACATTAATCCTTTATCATTATAAGCAAGTCAATTTCTCTCATTGTAATAAATCCAAGTAATTGGACTCACCTTTAAAATAATAGTATCCATCAAATAACATGGCTTTCCTTTTTAAATTGAAAAATAAAATAATGTTATTGTGAACTGCAGTATTTTCTATATCTTATACTAGCATATAGATGCATACATACTAAAATATGTATGATATTTTTCGAACGCAGATTTTATTTTCTGTTCTATAAGAAAAACAGACTTATTAATAAAAGGTTTATTATTGATAAAAAAGAAAGAAAGGTGGAATTGGAAAAAGAAATGGTTACACAATTCATTATCATTTCCTTTATATATTTTTAAATAATTAAATAATTTTACTGGAATAAATAATAATAATAATAAAAATACTAGTTGAATTAAATGATATATATTTTCCACTTAATATTTGAAATATCCCATATTCCCTTAAAATGCTTAATTAGTTGTAAATTATGACCAATTGAGTTCCTTTATTATTATATGCAACTGGAACACAAGAGGCTCCCCTGGACAAATTTACTGGACTTTGATCCTTTATCATTATACGCAAATCAATTTATCTCATTGTAAATAATCCAAGCAATTGGACTAACCTTTAAAATAATAGTATCCATCAAATAACATGGCTTTCCTTTTTAAATTGAAAAATAAAATAATGTTATTGTGAACTGCAGTATTTTCTATATCTTATACTAGCATATAGATGCATACATACTAAAATATGTATGATATTTTTGGGACGCAGATTTTATTTTCTGTTCTATAAGAAAAACAGACTTATTAATAAAAGGTTTATTATTGATAAAAAAGAAAGAAAGGTGGAATTGGAAAAAGAAATGGTTACACAATTCATTATCATTTCCTTTATATATTTTTAAATAATTAAATAATTTTACTGGAATAAATAATAATAATAATAAAAATACTAGTTGAATTAAATGATATATATTTTCCACTTAATATTTGAAATATCCCATATTCCCTTAAAATGCTTAATTAGTTGTAAATTATGACCAATTGAGTTCCTTTATTATTATATGCAACTGGAACACAAGAGGCTCCCCTGGACAAATTTACTGGACTTTGATCCTTTATCATTATACGCAAATCAATTTATCTCATTGTAAATAATCCAAGCAATTGGACTAACCTTTAAAATAATAGTATCCATCAAATAACATGGCTTTCCTTTTTAAATTGAAAAATAAAATAATGTTATTGTGAACTGCAGTATTTTCTATATCTTATACTAGCATATAGATGCATACATACTAAAATATGTATGATATTTTTGGGACGCAGATTTTATTTTCTGTTCTATAAGAAAAACAGACTTATTAATAAAAGGTTTATTATTGATAAAAAAGAAAGAAAGGTGGAATTGGAAAAAGAAATGGTTACACAATTCATTATCATTTCCTTTATATATTTTTAAATAATTAAATAATTTTACTGGAATAAATAATAATAATAATAAAAATACTAGTTGAATTAAATGATATATATTTTCCACTTAATATTTGAAATATCCCATATTCCCTTAAAATGCTTAATTAGTTGTAAATTGTGACCAATTGAGTTCCTTTATTATTATATGCAACTGGAACACAAGAGGCTCCCCTGGACAAATTTACTGGACTTTGATCCTTTATCATTATACGCAAGTCAATTTATCTCATTGTAAATAATCCAAGCAATTGGACTCACCTTTAAAATAATAGTATCCATCAAATAACATGGCGGTCCTTTATAAATTGAAAAATAAAGTAATGTTATTTGAACTGCACTCTTTTCTATATCTTATACTACCATATAGATGCATAGATACTATAATATGTATGATATTTTTTGGACTCCGATTTTATTTTCTGTTCTTTAAGAAAAATAAACTTATTAATAAAAGGTTTATTATTGATAAAAAAGAAAGAAAGGTGGAATTGCAAAAAGGAATGGTTACACGATTCATTATCATTTCCTTTATTTATTTTAAAATAATTAAATAATTTGACTTGAATAAATAATAATAATAATAAAAATACTAGTTGAATTAAATGATATATATTTTACACTTAATATTTGAAGTATCCCATATTCGCTTAAAATGCTTAATTAGTTGTAAATTGTGACCAATTGAGTTCCTTTATTATTATATGCAACTGGAACACAAGAGGCTCCCCTGGACAAATTTACTGGAGTTTGATCCTTTATCATTATACGCAAATCAATTTATCTCATTGTAAATAATCCAAGCAATTGGACTAACCTTTAAAATAATAGTATCCATCAAATAACATGGCTTTCCTTTTTAAATTGAAAAATAAAATAATGTTATTGTGAACTGCAGTATTTTCTATATCTTATACTAGCATATAGATGCATACATACTAAAATATGTATGATATTTTTGGGACGCAGATTTTATTTTCTGTTCTATAAGAAAAACAGACTTATTAATAAAAGGTTTATTATTGATAAAAAAGAAAGAAAGGTGGAATTGGAAAAAGAAATGGTTACACAATTCATTATCATTTCCTTTATATATTTTTAAATAATTAAATAATTTTACTGGAATAAATAATAATAATAATAAAAATACTAGTTGAATTAAATGATATATATTTTCCACTTAATATTTGAAATATCCCATATCCCTTAAAATGCTTAATTAGTTGTAAATTGTGACCAATTGAGTTCCTTTATTATTATATGCAACTGGAACACAAGAGGCTCCCCTGGACAAATTTACTGGACTTTGATCCTTTATCATTATACGCAAGTCAATTTATCTCATTGTAAATAATCCAAGCAATTGGACTCACCTTTAAAATAATAGTATCCATCAAATAACATGGCGGTCCTTTATAAATTGAAAAATAAAGTAATGTTATTTGAACTGCACTCTTTTCTATATCTTATACTACCATATAGATGCATAGATACTACAATATGTATGATATTTTTTGGACTCCGATTTTATTTTCTGTTCTTTAAGAAAAATAAACTTATTAATAAAAGGTTTATTATTGATAAAAAAGAAAGAAAGGTGGAATTGCAAAAAGGAATGGTTACACGATTCATTATCATTTCCTTTATTTATTTTAAAATAATTAAATAATTTGACTTGAATAAATAATAATAATAATAATAAAAATACTAGTTGAATTCAATGATATATATTTTACACTTAATATTTGAAGTATCCCATATTCGCTTAAAATGCTTAATTAGTTGTAAATTGTGACCAATTGAGTTCCTTTATTATTATATGCAACTGGAACACAAGAGGCTCCCCTGGACAAATTTACTGGAGTTTGATCCTTTATCATTATACGCAAATCAATTTATCTCATTGTAAATAATCCAAGCAATTGGACTAACCTTTAAAATAATAGTATCCATCAAATAACATGGCTTTCCTTTTTAAATTGAAAAATAAAATAATGTTATTGTGAACTGCAGTATTTTCTATATCTTATACTAGCATATAGATGCATACATACTAAAATATGTATGATATTTTTGGGACGCAGATTTTATTTTCTGTTCTATAAGAAAAACAGACTTATTAATAAAAGGTTTATTATTGATAAAAAAGAAAGAAAGGTGGAATTGGAAAAAGAAACGGTTACACAATTCATTATCATTTCCTTTATATATTTTTAAATAATTAAATAATTTTACTGGAATAAATAATAATAATAATAAAAATACTAGTTGAATTAAATGATATATATTTTCCACTTAATATTTGAAATATCCCATATTCCCTTAAAATGCTTAATTAGGTGTAAATTGTGACCAATTGAGTTCCTTTATTATTATATGCAACTGGAACACAAGAGGCTCCCCTGGACAAATTTACTGGACTTTGATCCTTTATCATTATACGCAAGTCAATTTATCTCATTGTAAATAATCCAAGCAATTGGACTCACCTTTAAAATAATAGTATCCATCAAATAACATGGCGGTCCTTTATAAATTGAAAAATAAAATAATGTTATTGTGAACTGTAGTATTTTCTATATCTTATACTAGCATATAGATGCATACATACTAAAATATGTATGATATTTTTCGGACGCAGATTTTATTTTCTGTTCTATAAGAAAAACAGACTTATTAATAAAAGGTTTATTATTGATAAAAAAGAAAGAAAGGTGGAATTGGAAAAAGAAATGGTTACACAATTCATTATCATTTCCTTTATATATTTTAAAATAATTAAATAATTTGACTTGAGTAAATAATAATAATAATAAAAATACTAGTTGAATTAAATGATATATATTTTACACTTAATATTTGAAGTATCCCATATTCGCTTAAAATGCTTAATTAGTCGTAAATTATGACCAATTGAGTTCCTTTATTATTATATGCAATTGGAACACAAGAGGCTCCCCTGGACAAATTTACTGGACTTTGATCCTCTATCATTATACGCAAATCGATTTATCTCATTGTAAATAATCCAAGCAATTGGACTAACCTTTAAAATAATAGTATCCATCAAATAACATGGCGGTCCTTTATAAATTGAAAAATAAAGTAATGTTATTGTGAACTGCACTCTTTTCTATATCTTATACTAGCATATAGATGCATAGATACTACAATATGTATGAAATTTTTTGGACTCCGATTTTATTTTCTGTTCTTTAAGAAAAATAAACTTATTAATAAAAGGTTTATTATTGATAAAAAAGAAAGAAAGGTGGAATTGCAAAAAGGAATGGTTACACGATTCATTATCATTTCCTTTATTTATTTTAAAATAATTAAATAATTTGACTTGAATAAATAATAATAATAATAAAAATACTAGTTGAATTAAATGATATATATTTTACACTTAATATTTGAAGTATCCCATATTCGCTTAAAATGCTTAATTAGTCGTAAATTGTGACCAATTGAGTTCCTTTATTATTATATGCAATTGGAACACAAGAGGCTCCCCTGGACAAATTTACTGGACTTTGATCCTTTATCATTATACGCAAATCGATTTATCTCATTGTAAATAATCCAAGCAATTGGACTCACCTTTAAAATAATAGTATCCATCAAATAACATGGCTTTCCTTTTTAAATTGAAAAATAAAATAATGTTATTGTGAACTGCAGTATTTTCTATATCTTATACTAGCATATAGATGCATACATACTAAAATATGTATGATTTTTTTCGGACGCAGATTTTATTTTTTGTTCTATAAAAAAAACAGACTTATTAATAAAAGGTTTATTATTGATAAAAAAGAAAGAAAGGTGGAATTGGAAAAAGAAATGGTTACACATTTCATTATCATTTCCTTTATATATTTTTAAATAATTAAATAATTTGACTTGAGTAAATAATAATAATAATAAAAATACTAGTTGAATTAAATGATATATATTTTCCACTTAATATTTGAAATATCCCATATTCCCTTAAAATGCTTAATTAGTTGTAAATTGTGACCAATTGAGTTCCTTTATTATTATATGCAACTGGAACACAAGAGGCTCCCCTGGACAAATTTACTGGACTTTGATCCTTTATCATTATACGCAAGTCAATTTATCTCATTGTAAATAATCCAAGCAATTGGACTCACCTTTAAAATAATAGTATCCATCAAATAACATGGCGGTCCTTTATAAATTGAAAAATAAAGTAATGTTATTTGAACTGCACTCTTTTCTATATCTTATACTACCATATAGATGCATAGATACTACAATATGTATGATATTTTTTGGACTCCGATTTTATTTTCTGTTCTTTAAGAAAAATAAACTTATTAATAAAAGGTTTATTATTGATAAAAAAGAAAGAAAGGTGGAATTGCAAAAAGGAATGGTTACACGATTCATTATCATTTCCTTTATTTATTTTAAAATAATTAAATAATTTGACTTGAATAAATAATAATAATAATAAAAATACTAGTTGAATTAAATGATATATATTTTACACTTAATATTTGAAGTATCACATATTCGCTTAAAATGCTTAATTAGTTGTCAATTGTGACCACTTGAGTTCCTTTATTATTATATGCAACTGGAACACAAGAGGCTCCCCTGGACAAATTTACAAGACTTTGATCCTTTATCATTATACGCAAGTCAATTTATCTCATTGTAAACAATCCAAGTGGTTGGATTCACCTTTAAAATAATAGTATCCATCAAATAACATGGCGGTCCTTTATAAATTGAAAAGTAAAGTAATGTTATTGTGAACTGCACTCTTTTCTATATCTTATACTAGTATATAGATGCATAGATACTATAATATGAATGATATTTTTTGGACGCCGATTTTATTTTCTGTTCTATAAGAAAAACAAACTTATTATTAAAAGGTTTATTATTGATAAAAAAGAAAAAAAAAGGTGGAATTGTAAAAAGAAATGGTTACACGATTCATTATCATTTCCTGTATATATTTTTAAAGAATTAAATAATTTGATTTGAATAAAAAACAATAATAATAAAAATACTATTTGAATTAAATGATATTTATTTTCCACTTAATATTTGAAATACCTTATATTCCCTTAAAATGCTCAATTAGTTGTCAGTTGTGACCAATTAAGTTCAATTATTATTATATGCAACTGGAACACAAGAGGCTCCCCTGGACAAATTTAATGGACTTTAATCCTTTATCATTATACGCAAGTCAATTTATCTCATTGTAATAAATCCAAGTAATTGTACTCACCTTTAAAATAATAGTATCCATCAAATAACATGGCGGTCCTTTATAGATTGAAAAATAAAGTAATGTTATTGTGAACTACACTCTTTTCTATATCTTATACTAGCATATAGATGCATAAATACTATAATATGTATGATATTTTTCGGACGCCGATTTTATTTTCTGTTCTATAAGAGAAACAGACTTATTAATAAAAGGTTTATTATTGATAAAAAAAACGAAAGTTTGAATTGGTAAAAGAAATGGTTACACGACTCATTATCATTTCCTTGATATATTTTTAAATAATTAAATAATTTGATTTGAATAAATAATAATAATAATAAAAATACTAGTTGATTTAATTATATATATTTTCCACTTAATATTTGAAATATCCCATATTCCCTTAAAATGCTCAATTAGTTGTGAGTTGTAACAAATTAAGTTCCTTTATTATTATATGCAACTGGAACAGAAGAGGCTCCCCTGGACAAATTTAGTGGACTTTGATCCTTTATCATTATACGCAAGTCAATTTCTCTCATTGTAATAAATCCAAGTAATTGGACTCACCTTTAAAATAATAGTATCCATCAAATAATATGGCGGTCCTTTATAAATTGAAAAGTAAAGTAATGTTATTGTGAACTGCACTATTTTCTATATCTTATACTAGCATATAGATGCATAGATACTATAACATGTATTATTTTTTTGGACGCCGGTTTTATTTTCTTTTCTATAAGAAAAACAAACTTATTAATAAAAGGTTTATTACTGATAAAAAAGAAACAAAGGTGGAATTGGAAAAAGAAATGGTTACACGATTCACTATCATTTCCTGTATATATTTTTAAATAATTAAATAATTTGATTTGAATAAATAACAATAATAATAAAAATACTAGTTGAATTAAATGATATTTATTTTCCAGTTAATATTTGAAATATCTCATATTCCCTTAAAATGCTTTATTAGTTGTCAGTTGTGACCAATTGAGTTCCTTTATTATTATATGCAACTGGAACACAAGAGGCTCCCCTGGACAAATTTATCGGACTTTGATCCTTTATCATTATACGCAAGTCAATTTATCTCATTGTAAATAATCCAAGTAATTGGACTCACCTTTAAAATAATAGTATCCATCAAATAACATGGTTTGCCTTTATAAATTGAGAAATAAAGTAATGTTATTGTGAACTGCACTATTTTCTATATCTTATACTAGCATATAGATGCATACATACTATAATATGTATGATATTTCTCGGACGCCGATTTTATTTACTGTTCTATAAGAAAAACAAACTTATTCATAAAAGGTTTATTTTTGATAAAAAAGAAAGAAAGGTGAAATTGGAAAAAGAAATGGTTACACGATTCATTATCATTTCCTTTATATATTTTTAAATAATTAAATAAGTTGATTTGAATAAATAATAATAATAAAAATACTAGTTGAATTAAATGATATATATTTTCCATCTAATATTTGTAATATCCCATATTCCATTAAAATGCTCAATTAGTTGTCAGTTGTGACAAATTAAGTTCCTTTATTATTGTATGCTACTGGAACACAAAAGGCTCCCCTCGACAAATTTACTATACTTTGATCCTTTATTATTATATGCATGTCAATTTCTCTCATTGTAATAAATCCAAGTAATTGGAGTCACCTTTAAAATAATAGTATCCATCAAATAACTTTGTTTGCCTTTATAAATTGAAAAATAAAGTAATGTTATTGTGAACTGCACTCTTTTCTATATCTTATACTAGCATAGATACTATAATATGAATGATAGTTTTTGGACGCCGATTTTATTTTCTGTTCTATAAGAAAAACAAACTTATTATTAAAAGGTTTATTATTGGTAAAAAAGAAAAAAGGTGGAATTTGAAAAAGAAATGGTTACACGATTCATTATCATTTCCTGTATATATTTTTAAAGAATTAAATAATTTGATTTGAATAAAAAACAATAATAATAAAAATACTATTTGAATTAAATGATATTTATTTTCCACTTAATATTTGAAATACCTTATATTCCCTTAAAATGCTCAATTAGTTGTCAGTTGTGACCAATTAAGTTCAATTATTATTATATGCAACTGGAACACAAGAGGCTCCCCTGGACAAATTTGATGGACTTTAATCCTTTATCATTATACGCAAGTCAATTTATCTCATTGTAATAAATCCAAGTAATTGTACTCACCTTTAAAATAATAGTATCCATCAAATAACATGGCGGTCCTTTATAGATTGAAAAATAAAGTAATGTTATTGTGAACTACACTCTTTTCTATATCTTATACTAGCATATAGATGCATAAATACTATAATATGTATGATATTTTTCGGACGCCGATTTTATTTTCTGTTCTATAAGAGAAACAGACTTATTAATAAAAGGTTTATTATTGATTAAAAAAACGAAAGTTTGAATTGGTAAAAGAAATGGTTACACGACTCATTATCATTTCCTTGATATATTTTTAAATAATTAAATAATTTGATTTGAATAAATAATAATAATAATAAAAATACTAGTTGATTTAATTATATATATTTTCCACTTAATATTTGAAATATCCCATATTCCCTTAAAATGCTCAATTAGTTGTGAGTTGTAACAAATTAAGTTCCTTTATTATTATATGCAACTGGAACAGAAGAGGCTCCCCTGGACAAATTTAGTGGACTTTGATCCTTTATCATTATACGCAAGTCAATTTCTCTCATTGTAATAAATACAAGTAATTGGACTCACCTTTAAAATAATAGTATCCATCAAATAATATGGCGGTCCTTTATAAATTGAAAAGTAAAGTAATGTTATTGTGAACTGCACTATTTTCTATATCTTATACTAGCATATAGATGCATAGATACTATAACATGTAAATTATTTTTTGGACGCCGTTTTATTTTCTTTTCTATAAGAAAAACAAACTTATTAATAAAAGGTTTATTACTGATAAAAAAGAAACAAAGGTGGAATTGGAAAAAGAAATGGTTACACGATTCACTATCATTTCCTGTATATATTTTTAAATAATTAAATAATTTGATTTGAATAAATAACAATAATAATAAAAATACTAGTTGAATTAAATGATATTTATTTTCCAGTTAATATTTGAAATATCTCATATTCCCTTAAAATGCTTTATTAGTTGTCAGTTGTGACCAATTGAGTTCCTTTATTATTATAT
This sequence comes from Lathyrus oleraceus, assembly GCF_024323335.1. Lineage (NCBI taxonomy): Eukaryota > Viridiplantae > Streptophyta > Magnoliopsida > Fabales > Fabaceae > Lathyrus > Lathyrus oleraceus. Next base: position 12,746,977 of record NC_066583.1, on the reverse strand, counting down.
GCAACTGGAACACAAGAGGCTCCCCTGGACAAATTTATCGGACTTTGATCCTTTATCATTATACGCAAGTCAATTTATCTCATTGTAAATAATCCAAGTAATTGGACTCACCTTTAAAATAATAGTATCCATCAAATAACATGGTTTGCCTTTATAAATTGAGAAATAAAGTAATGTTATTGTGAACTGCACTATTTTCTATATCTTATACTAGCATATAGATGCATACATACTATAATATGTATGATATTTCTCGGACGCCGATTTTATTTACTGTTCTATAAGAAAAACAAACTTATTCATAAAAGGTTTATTTTTGATAAAAAAGAAAGAAAGGTGAAATTGGAAAAAGAAATGGTTACACGATTCATTATCATTTCCTTTATATATTTTTAAATAATTAAATAAGTTGATTTGAATAAATAATAATAATAAAAATACTAGTTGAATTAAATGATATATATTTTCCATCTAATATTTGTAATATCCCATATTCCATTAAAATGCTCAATTAGTTGTCAGTTGTGACAAATTAAGTTCCTTTATTATTGTATGCTACTGGAACACAAAAGGCTCCCCTCGACAAATTTACTATACTTTGATCCTTTATTATTATATGCATGTCAATTTCTCTCATTGTAATAAATCCAAGTAATTGGAGTCACCTTTAAAATAATAGTATCCATCAAATAACTTTGTTTGCCTTTATAAATTGAAAAATAAAGTAATGTTATTGTGAACTGCACTCTTTTCTATATCTTATACTAGCATAGATACTATAATATGAATGATAGTTTTTGGACGCCGATTTTATTTTCTGTTCTATAAGAAAAACAAACTTATTATTAAAAGGTTTATTATTGGTAAAAAAGAAAAAAAGGTGGAATTTGAAAAAGAAATGGTTACACGATTCATTATCATTTCCTGTATATATTTTTAAAGAATTAAATAATTTGATTTGAATAAAAAACAATAATAATAAAAATACTATTTGAATTAAATGATATTTATTTTCCACTTAATATTTGAAATACCTTATATTCCCTTAAAATGCTCAATTAGTTGTCAGTTGTGACCAATTAAGTTCAATTATTATTATATGCAACTGGAACACAAGAGGCTCCCCTGGACAAATTTGATGGACTTTAATCCTTTATCATTATACGCAAGTCAATTTATCTCATTGTAATAAATCCAAGTAATTGTACTCACCTTTAAAATAATAGTATCCATCAAATAACATGGCGGTCCTTTATAGATTGAAAAATAAAGTAATGTTATTGTGAACTACACTCTTTTCTATATCTTATACTAGCATATAGATGCATAAATACTATAATATGTATGATATTTTTCGGACGCCGATTTTATTTTCTGTTCTATAAGAGAAACAGACTTATTAATAAAAGGTTTATTATTGATTAAAAAACGAAAGTTTGAATTGGTAAAAGAAATGGTTACACGACTCATTATCATTTCCTTGATATATTTTTAAATAATTAAATAATTTGATTTGAATAAATAATAATAATAATAATAAAATACTAGTTGATTTAATTATATATATTTTCCACTTAATATTTGAAATATCCCATATTCCCTTAAAATGCTCAATTAGTTGTCAGTTGTAACAAATTAAGTTCCTTTATTATTATATGCAACTGGAACAGAAGAGGCTCCCCTGGACAAATTTAGTGGACTTTGATCCTTTATCATTATACGCAAGTCAATTTCTCTCATTGTAATAAATCCAAGTAATTGGACTCACCTTTAAAATAATAGTATCCATCAAATAATATGGCGGTCCTTTATAAATTGAAAAGTAAAGTAATGTTATTGTGAACTGCACTATTTTCTATATCTTATACTAGCATATAGATGCATAGATACTATAACATGTAAATTATTTTTTGGACGCCGGTTTTATTTTCTTTTCTATAAGAAAAACAAACTTATTAATAAAAGGTTTATTACTGATAAAAAAGAAACAAAGGTGGAATTGGAAAAAGAAATGGTTACACGATTCACTATCATTTCCTGTATATATTTTTAAATAATTAAATAATTTGATTTGAATAAATAATAATAATAATAAAAATACTAGTTGAATTAAATGATATTTATTTTCCAGTTAATATTTGAAATATCTCATATTCCCTTAAAATGCTTTATTAGTTGTCAGTTGTGACCAATTGAGTTCCTTTATTATTATATGCAACTGGAACACAAGAGGCTCCCCTGGACAAATTTATCGGACTTTGATCCTTTATCATTATACGCAAGTCAATTTATCTCATTGTAAATAATCCAAGTAATTGGACTCACCTTTAAATAATAGTATCCATCAAATAACATGGTTTGCCTTTATAAATTGAGAAATAAAGTAATGTTATTGTGAACTGCACTATTTTCTATATCTTATACTAGCATATAGATGCATACATACTATAATATGTATGATATTTCTCGGACGCCGATTTTATTTACTGTTCTATAAGAAAAACAAACTTATTCATAAAAGGTTTATTTTTGATAAAAAAGAAAGAAAGGTGAAATTGGAAAAAGAAATGGTTACACGATTCATTATCATTTCCTTTATATATTTTTAAATAATTAAATAAGTTGATTTGAATAACTAATAATAATAAAAATACTAGTTGAATTAAATGATATATATTTTCCATATAATATTTGTAATATCCCATATTCCATTAAAATGCTCAATTAGTTGTCAGTTGTGACAAATTAAGTTCCTTTATTATTGTATGCTACTGGAACACAAAAGGCTCCCCTGGACAAATTTACTATACTTTGATCCTTTATTATTATATGCATGTCAATTTCTCTCATTGTAATAAATCCAAGTAATTGGAGTCACCTTTAAAATAATAGTATCCATCAAATAACTTTGTTTGCCTTTATAAATTGAAAAATAAAGTAATGTTATTGTGAACTGCACTCTTTTCTATATCTTATACTAGCATAGATACTATAGTATGAATGATAGTTTTTGGACGCCGATTTTATTTTCTGTTCTATAAGAAAAACAAACTTATTATTAAAAGGTTTATTATTGATAAAAAAGAAAAAAAGGTGGAATTGGAAAAAGAAATGGTTACACGATTCATTATCATTTCCTGTATATATTTTTAAAGAATTAAATAATTTGATTTGAATAAAAAACAATAATAATAAAAATACTATTTGAATTAAATGATATTTATTTTCCACTTAATATTTGAAATACCTCATATTCCCTTAAAATGCTCAATTAGTTGTCAGTTGTGACCAATTAAGTTCAATTATTATTATATGCAACTGGAACACAAGAGGCTCCCCTGGACAAATTTAATGGACTTTAATCCTTTATCATTATACGCAAGTCAATTTATCTCATTGTAATAAATCCAAGTAATTGTACTCACCTTTAAAATAATAGTATCCATTAAATAACATGGCGGTCCTTTATAGATTGAAAAATAAAGTAATGTTATTGTGAACTACACTCTTTTCTATATCTTATACTAGCATATAGATGCATAAATACTATAATATGTATGATATTTTTCGGACGCCGATTTTATTTTCTGTTCTATAAGAGAAACAGACTTATTAATAAAAGGTTTATTATTGATAAAAAAAACGAAAGTTTGAATTGGTAAAAGAAATGGTTACACGACTCATTATCATTTCCTTGATATATTTTTAAATAATTAAATAATTTGATTTGAATAAATAATAATAATAATAAAAATACTAGTTGATTTAATTATATATTTTTCCACTTAATATTTGAAATATCCCATATTCCCTTAAAATGCTCAATTAGTTGTGAGTTGTAACAAATTAAGTTCCTTTATTATTATATGCAACTGGAACAGAAGAGGCTCCCCTGGACAAATTTAGTGGACTTTGATCCTTTATCATTATACGCAAGTCAATTTCTCTCATTGTAATAAATCCAAGTAATTGGACTCACCTTTAAAATAATAGTATCCATCAAATAATATGGCGGTCCTTTATAAATTGAAAAGTAAAGTAATGTTATTGTGAACTGCACTATTTTCTATATCTTATACTAGCATATAGATGCATAGATACTATAACATGTAAATTATTTTTTGGACGCCGGTTTTATTTTCTTTTCTATAAGAAAAACAAACTTATTAATAAAAGGTTTATTACTGATAAAAAAGAAACAAAGGTGGAATTGGAAAAAGAAATGGTTACACGATTCACTATCATTTCCTGTATATATTTTTAAATAATTAAATAATTTGATTTGAATAAATAACAATAATAATAAAATACTAGTTGAATTAAATGATATTTATTTTCCAGTTAATATTTGAAATATCTCATATTCCCTTAAAATGCTTTATTAGTTGTCAGTTGTGACCAATTGAGTTCCTTTATTATTATATGCAACTGGAACACAAGAGGCTCCCCTGGACAAATTTATCGGACTTTGATCCTTTATCATTATACGCAAGTCAATTTATCTCATTGTAAATAATCCAAGTAATTGGACTCACCTTTAAAATAATAGTATCCATCAAATAACATGGTTTGCCTTTATAAATTGAGAAATAAAGTAATGTTATTGTGAACTGCACTATTTTCTATATCTTATACTAGCATATAGATGCATACATACTATAATATGTATGATATTTCTCGGACGCCGATTTTATTTACTGTTCTATAAGAAAACAAACTTATTCATAAAAGGTTTATTTTTGATAAAAAAGAAAGAAAGGTGAAATTGGAAAAAGAAATGGTTACACGATTCATTATCATTTCCTTTATATATTTTTAAATAATTAAATAAGTTGATTTGAATAAATAATAATAATAAAAATACTAGTTGAATTAAATGATATATATTTTCCATCTAATATTTGTAATATCCCATATTCCATTAAAATGCTCAATTAGTTGTCAGTTGTGACAAATTAAGTTCCTTTATTATTGTATGCTACTGGAACACAAAAGGCTCCCCTCGACAAATTTACTATACTTTGATCCTTTATTATTATATGCATGTCAATTTCTCTCATTGTAATAAATCCAAGTAATTGGAGTCACCTTTAAAATAATAGTATCCATCAAATAACTTTGTTTGCCTTTATAAATTGAAAAATAAAGTAATGTTATTGTGAACTGCACTCTTTTCTATATCTTATACTAGCATAGATACTATAATATGAATGATAGTTTTTGGACGCCGATTTTATTTTCTGTTCTATAAGAAAAACAAACTTATTATTAAAGGTTTATTATTGGTAAAAAAGAAAAAAAGGTGGAATTTGAAAAAGAAATGGTTACACGATTCATTATCATTTCCTGTATATATTTTTAAAGAATTAAATAATTTGATTTGAATAAAAAACAATAATAATAAAAATACTATTTGAATTAAATGATATTTATTTTCCACTTAATATTTGAAATACCTTATATTCCCTTAAAATGCTCAATTAGTTGTCAGTTGTGACCAATTAAGTTCAATTATTATTATATGCAACTGGAACACAAGAGGCTCCCCTGGACAAATTTGATGGACTTTAATCCTTTATCATTATACGCAAGTCAATTTATCTCATTGTAATAAATCCAAGTAATTGTACTCACCTTTAAAATAATAGTATCCATCAAATAACATGGCGGTCCTTTATAGATTGAAAAATAAAGTAATGTTATTGTGAACTACACTCTTTTCTATATCTTATACTAGCATATAGATGCATAAATACTATAATATGTATGATATTTTTCGGACGCCGATTTTATTTTCTGTTCTATAAGAGAAACAGACTTATTAATAAAAGGTTTATTATTGATTAAAAAAACGAAAGTTTGAATTGGTAAAAGAAATGGTTACACGACTCATTATCATTTCCTTGATATATTTTTAAATAATTAAATAATTTGATTTGAATAAATAATAATAATAATAATAAAAATACTAGTTGATTTAATTATATATATTTTCCACTTAATATTTGAAATATCCCATATTCCCTTAAAATGCTCAATTAGTTGTCAGTTGTAACAAATTAAGTTCCTTTATTATTATATGCAACTGGAACAGAAGAGGCTCCCCTGGACAAATTTAGTGGACTTTGATCCTTTATCATTATACGCAAGTCAATTTCTCTCATTGTAATAAATCCAAGTAATTGGACTCACCTTTAAAATAATAGTATCCATCAAATAATATGGCGGTCCTTTATAAATTGAAAAGTAAAGTAATGTTATTGTGAACTGCACTATTTTCTATATCTTATACTAGCATATAGATGCATAGATACTATAACATGTAAATTATTTTTTGGACGCCGGTTTTATTTTCTTTTCTATAAGAAAAACAAACTTATTAATAAAAGGTTTATTACTGATAAAAAAGAAACAAAGGTGGAATTGGAAAAAGAAATGGTTACACGATTCACTATCATTTCCTGTATATATTTTAAATAATTAAATAATTTGATTTGAATAAATAATAATAATAATAAAAATACTAGTTGAATTAAATGATATTTATTTTCCAGTTAATATTTGAAATATCTCATATTCCCTTAAAATGCTTTATTAGTTGTCAGTTGTGACCAATTGAGTTCCTTTATTATTATATGCAACTGGAACACAAGAGGCTCCCCTGGACAAATTTATCGGACTTTGATCCTTTATCATTATACGCAAGTCAATTTATCTCATTGTAAATAATCCAAGTAATTGGACTCACCTTTAAAATAATAGTATCCATCAAATAACATGGTTTGCCTTTATAAATTGAGAAATAAAGTAATGTTATTGTGAACTGCACTATTTTCTATATCTTATACTAGCATATAGATGCATACATACTATAATATGTATGATATTTCTCGGACGCCGATTTTATTACTGTTCTATAAGAAAAACAAACTTATTCATAAAAGGTTTATTTTTGATAAAAAGAAAGAAAGGTGAAATTGGAAAAAGAAATGGTTACACGATTCATTATCATTTCCTTTATATATTTTTAAATAATTAAATAAGTTGATTTGAATAAATAATAATAATAAAAATACTAGTTGAATTAAATGATATATATTTTCCATATATATTTGTAATATCCCATATTCCATTAAAATGCTCAATTAGTTGTCAGTTGTGACAAATTAAGTTCCTTTATTATTGTATGCTACTGGAACACAAAGGCTCCCCTGGACAAATTTACTATACTTTGATCCTTTATTATTATATGCATGTCAATTTCTCTCATTGTAATAAATCCAAGTAATTGGAGTCACCTTTAAAATAATAGTATCCATCAAATAACTTGTTTGCCTTTATAATTGAAAAATAAAGTAATGTTATTGTGAACTGCACTCTTTTCTATATCTTATACTAGCATAGATACTATAGTATGAATGATAGTTTTTGGACGCCGATTTTATTTTCTGTTCTATAAGAAAAACAAACTTATTATTAAAAGGTTTATTATTGATAAAAAAGAAAAAAAGGTGGAATTGGAAAAGAAATGGTTACACGATTCATTATCATTTCCTGTATATATTTTTAAAGAATTAAATAATTTGATTTGAATAAAAAACAATAATAATAAAATACTATTTGAATTAAATGATATTTATTTTCCACTTAATATTTGAAATACCTCATATTCCCTAAAATGCTCAATTAGTTGTCAGTTGTGACCAATTAAGTTCAATTATTATTATATGCAACTGGAACACAAGAGGCTCCCCTGGACAAATTTAATGGACTTTAATCCTTTATCATTATACGCAAGTCAATTATCTCATTGTAATAAATCCAAGTAATTGTACTCACCTTTAAATAATAGTATCCATTAAATAACATGGCGGTCCTTTATAGATTGAAAAATAAAGTAATGTTATTGTGAACTACACTCTTTTCTATACCTTATACTAGCATATAGATGCATAGATACTATAATATGTATGATATTTTTCGGACGCCGATTTTATTTTCTGTTCTATAAGAAAAAAGACTTATTAATAAAAGGTTTATTATTGATAAAAAAAACGAAAGTTTGAATTGGTAAAAGAAATGGTTACACGACTCATTATCATTTCCTTGATATATTTTTAAATAATTAAATAATTTGATTTGAATAAATAATAATAATAATAAAAATACTAGTTGATTTAATTAATATTATTTTCCACTTAATATTTGAAATATCCCATATTCCCTTAAAATGCTCAATTAGTTGTCAGTTGTGACAAATTGAGTTCCTTTATTATTGTATGCAACTGGAACACAAGAGGCACCCGTTGACAAATTTACGGGACTTTGATATCTTATTATTATATGCAAGTCAATTCTCTCATTGCAATAAATCCAAGTAATTTTACCCACCTTTAAAATAATAGTATCCATCAAATAACATGGCTTTCCTCTATAAATTGAAAAATAAAGTAATGTTATTGTGAACTGCACTATTTTCTATATCTTATACTAGCATATAGATGCATACATACTATAATATGTATGATATTTTTCGGACGCCGATTTTATTTTCTGTTCTATAAGAAAAATAAACTTATTAATAAAAGTTTATTACTGATAAAAAAGAAACAAAGGTGGAATTGGAAAAAGAAATGGTTACACGACTCATTATCATTTCCTTTATATATTTTAAAATAATTAAATAATTTTACTTGAATAAATAATAATAATAATAAAAATACTTGTTGAATTAAATGATATATATTTTCCACTTAATATTTGAAATATCCCATATTCCCTTAAAATGCTTAATTAGTTGTCAGTTGTGACCAATTGAGTTCCTTTATTATTATATGCAACTGGAACACAAGAGGCTCCCCTTGACAAATTTACTGGACTTTGATCCTTATCATTATACGCAAGTCAATTTATCTCATTGTAAATAATCCAAGTAATTGGACTCACCTTTAAAATAATAGTATCCATCAAATAACATGGTTTGCCTTTATAAATTGAAAAATAAAGTAATGTTATTGTGAACTGCACTCTTTTCTATATCTTATACTAGCATAGATACAATAATATGTATGATATTTTTTGGACGCCGATTTTATTTTCTGTTCTATAAGAAAAACAAACTTATTAATAAAAGGTTTATTTTTGATAAAAAAGAAAGAAAGGTGAAATTGGAAAAAGAAATGGTTACACGATTCATTATCATTTCCTTTATATATTTTTAAATAATTAAATAATTTGATTTGAATAAATAATAATAATAAAAATACTAGTTGAATTAAATGATATATATTTTCCATATAATATTTGTAATATCCCATATTCCCTTAAAATGGTCAATTAGTTGTCAGTTGTGACAAATTAAGTTCCTTTATTATTGTATGCAACTGGAACACAAAAGGTTCCCCTGGACAAATTTATTGTACTTTGATCCTTTATTATTATATGCAAGTCAATTTCTCTCATTGTAATAAATCCAAGTAATTGGAGTCACCTTTAAAATAATAGTATCCATCAAATAACTTTGTTTTCCTTTATAAATTGAAAAATAAAGTAATGTTATTGTGAATTGCACTCTTTTCTATATCTTATACTAGCATAGATACTATAATATGTATGATATTTTTCGGACACCGATTTTATTTTCTGTTCTATAAGAAAAACAAACTTATTAATAAAAGGATTATTATTGATAAAAAAGAAAGAAAGGTGGAATTGGAAAAAGAAATGGTTACATGATTCATTATCATTTCCTGTATATATTTTTAAATAATTAAATAATTTGATTTGAATAAATAACAATAATAATAAAAATAATAGTTGAGTTAAATGATTTTATTTTCCACTTAATATTTGAAATATCCCATATTCCCTTAAAATGCTCAATTAGTTGTTAGTTGTGACTGTAATATCCCATATTCCCTTAAATGCTCAATTGGTTGTCAGTTGAGATCAATTGAGTACCTGTGTACTATATCTTTTGTTAGTTGTAACAATTAGAGCTCCTTTGTGCTCTAAATGTTGTCAATTAGGACCAATAGAGTAACAAGTGAACTCTGAAGGGATTAATTATTAATAAAGAGATAGACCAATATTAATAAGTACAAGAGAGGATATTTTTGGTAACATTAATAATTGGTCAATTGGTACTGGAATACAAAATATCAATGGGGATATTTTGTATTACTACTTGATATTATAAATATATATATGTATTTTGTGTGGTTAGAAAGAAAGAAAAGAAGAAAGGATAAAAATAGAAGAAGAGAGTTATCAGAAAAGGGAAAAGAAGAGAAAGAGAAAGAAAGAGAAAAAGAGAAGGAGAAAGAAAGAAAGAAAGAAGAAAAGAGAAAGAGGAAGAAGAGGAAGGAAGAAGATCATGTTCATCAACACCATCACCTCATCTTCATCACCACCAACTTCATCTTCTTCTTCTGCTAGGTGAGTTCTTAGATAGTTTTAGCATTTGGGGAAAAATAATCTATATTTGTGGGGTTAGGGTTTGTGTAAATTGTGATGAACTTGTTGTGTTCATACTCCCTATCCGTGATATGTGTTGATATTATGTTTGATTGTGAAATAACATGATTAAAAACCTTACCAAAGGAGAGTGAGGAAACGTAGGAGGATAAAATGATTAATAACTTAGTAAGATAATCTAGGTTATGAAATATGTGTGATATATGTATGAGAATACGGTATTCATTCGTACGACGCTTATGTGAGGTCGTGGACGAATTGTTACCATGATTGAGAATGAGACGCATTGTATGGAACATGCCCTTATTATTATTTGTGTATTATGGTGAATGAAGTCACCTATGATTGATGAATTTGTTATGGTTCGTTGAACCAATGTTTTGTGGAACCGATCATGTATTCAGAATGTGTGTTTTTCTGTGGTGGTACACATCTCTATTGGTATGCTTAGATGAGTAAGCTTTGGGATGTGGGACCAATGATTCGAGCCTCAATTGGGTTTGAGCCCCAACCATGGCGGACATGGGGGAAAGGTGGACACCTATGTGGGTTAGAGTCCCATACGGTGAAAGATACCCTAGGTGGGTTAGAGTCCCGTACGGGTGATGGTTCTTAAAAGTGGGTTTAAGTCCCATAGGGGAACCGGATATCCACCGCGAAATTCGAATCATACGGACATGCGTGAACCAAGCCTTGGCCTAGACGTAGGTCCGGTTGGGGATCGATGTTGCTTAAATCTGAATAATGATCGTGGTTGAGTTATGAGAACTCAGATGCATGTTGCCATACAATTGCGAGATAGTTTCCCCATCGCTCAAGTCTTCGTTCCCTTGTTGACTTGAGTTGGATATGAGTTGAATATCGATTAGAATACCCTGTAGAGCCGAGTGGACCCATAGGATAGGAGAACTCACGGAGATTATTATCTCATCCCATCATTGTTGTTATTTTTCAGGTATTCTTTACAGGTTGGATCTAAGAGAAACTGTTATGGATGTTTCAAGGGTTGCTGTTCATTATAATCTTCCGCTGTGGAGTTGTGTGCAATAAAGATATTGTACATAGTTCTTAGATTTTTATTGTTTAGGCATTATTGTATAACATGTTCCATTGATGTTTTAGTTTGGACATGTATATATATGGATGCCATTAGGCACTTATGTTGTGACAGTACCAAGATTTAACACTTGTATAATATTATTCTAGATATATATTATACGGGTTGTTACAGTGACCAATTAAGTTCCTTTATTATTATATGCAACTGGAACAGAAGAGGCTCCCCTGGACAAATTTACTGGACTTTAATCCTTTATCATTATACGCAAGTCAATTTCTCTCATTGTAATAAATCCAAATAATTGGACTCACCTTTAAAATAATAGTATCTATCAAATAACATGCCTTTCCTTTATAAATTGAAAAATAAAATAATGTTATTGTGAACTGCACTATTTTCTATATCTTATACTAGCATAAAGATGCATACATGCTATAATATGTATGACATTTTTCGGACGCCGATTTTATTTTCTGTTCTATAAGAAAAACAAATTTCTTAATCAAAGGTTTATTATTTTGATAAAAAAGAAAGAAAGGTGTAATTGGAAAAAGAAATGGTTACACGATTCATTATCATTTCCTTTATTTATTTTAAAATAATTAAATAATTTGACTTGAATAAATAATAATAATAATAAAAATACTAGTTGAATTAAATGATATATATTTTCCACTTAATATTTGAATTATCCCATATTCCCTTAAAATGCTTAATTAGTTGTCAATTGTGACCAATTGAGTTCCTTTATTATTATATGCAACTGGAACACAAGAGGCTCCCCTGGACAAATTTACTGGACTTTGATCCTTTATCATTATACGCAAGTCAATTTATCTCATTGTAAACAATCCAAGTGGTTGGATTCACCTTTAAAATAATAGTATCCATCAAATAACATGGCGGTCCTTTATAAATTGAAAAGTAAAGTAATGTTATTGTGAACTGCACTCTTTTCTATATCTTATACTAGCATATAGATGCATAGATACTATAATATGTATGATATTTTTCGGACGCCGATTTTATTTTCTGTTCTATAAGAAAAAGAAACGTATTAATAAAAGGTTTATTATTGATAAAAAAGAAAGAAAGGTGGAATTGGAAAAAGAAATGGTTACACGATTCATTATCATTTCCTGTATATATTTTTAAATAATTAAATAATTTTTCTTTAATAAATAATAATAATAATAATAAAAATACTAGTTGAATTAAATGATATATATTTTCCACTTAATATTTGAAATATCCCATATTCCCTTAAAATGCTTAATTAGTTGTCAATTGTGACCAATTGAGTTCCTTTATTATTATATGCAACTGGAACACAAGAGGCTCCCCTGGATAAATTTACGGGACTTTGATCCTTTATCATTATACGCAAGTCAATTTATCTCATTGTAAATAATCCAAGTAATTGGATTCACCTTTAAAATAATAGTATCCATCAAATAACATGGCGGTCCTTTATAAATTGAAAAGTAAAGTAATGTTATTGTGAACTGCACTCTTTTCTATATCGTATACTAGCATATAGATGCATAGATACTATAATATGTATGATATTTTTTGGACGCCGATTTTATTTTCTATTCTATAAGAAAAATAAACTTATTAATAAAAGGGTTATTATTGATAAAAAAGAAAGAAAGGTGGAATTGGAAAAAGAAATGGTTACACGATTCATTATCATTTCCTGTATATATTTTTAAATAATTAAATAATTTGATTTGAATAAATAACATTAATAATAAAAATACTAGTTGAATTAAATGATATATATTTTCCACTTAATATTTGAAATATCCCATATTCTCTTAAAATGCTCAATTAGTTGTCAGTTGTGACCAATTAAGTTCCTTTATTATTATATGCAACTGGAACACAAGAGGCTCCCCTGGACAAATTTACTGGACTTTGATCCTTTATCATTATATGCAAGTCAATTTCTCTCATTGTAATAAATCCAAGTAATTGGACTCACCTTTAAAATAATAGTATCCACCAGGTAACATGGCTTTCCTGTATAAATTGAAAAATAAAGTAGTGTTATTGTGAATTGCACTATTTTCTATATCTTATACTAGCATATAGATGCATACATACTATAATATGTATGATATTTTTTGGACGCCGATTTTATTTTCTGTTCTATAAGAAAAACAAACTTATTAATAAAAGGTTTATTATTGATAAAAAATAAAGAAAGGTGGAATTGGAAAAAGAAATGGTTCACGATTCATTATCATTTCCTGTATATATTTTTAAAGAATTAAATAATTTGATTTGAATAAATAACAATAATATTAAAAATACTAGTTGAATTAAATGATATTTATTTTCCACTTAATATTTGAAATATCCCATATTCCCCTAAAATGCTCAATTAGTTGTCAGTTGTGACCAATTAAGTTCCTTTATTATTACATGCAACTGGAACACAAGAGGCTCCCCTGGACAAATTTACTGGACTTTAATCCTTTATCTTTATACGCAAGTCAATTTATCTCATTGTAAACAATCCAAGTGGTTGGATTCACCTTTAAAATAATAGTATCCATCAAATAACATGGCGGTCCTTTATAAATTGAAAAGTAAAGTAAGTATTGTGAACTGCACTCTTTTCTATATCTTATACTAGCATATAGATGCATACATTCTATAATATGTATGATATTTTTTGGACGCCGATTTTATTTTCTGTTCTATAAGAAAAACAAACTTATTAATAAAAGGTTTATTATTGATAAAAAAGAAAGAAAGGTGGAATTGGAAAAAGAAATGGTTACACGATTCATTATCATTTCCTGTATATATTTTTAAATAATTAAATAATTTGAATTGAATAAATAACAATAATAATAAAAATACTAGTTGAATTAAATGATATTTATTTTCCACTTAATATTTGAAATATCCCATATTCCCTTAAAGTGCTCAATTAGTTGTCAGTTGTGACCAATTAAGTTCATTTATTATATTATGCAACTGGAACACAAGAGGCTCCCCTGGACAAATTTATTGGACTTTAATCCTTTATCATTATACGCAAGTCAATTTATCTCATTGAAAATAATCCAAGTAATTGGACTCACCTTTAAAATTATAGTATCCATCAAATAACATTGTTTGCCTTTATAAATTGAAAAATAAAGTAAGGTTATTATGGACTGCACTCTTTTCTCTATCTTATACTAGCATATAGATGCATAGATACTGTAATATGTATGATATTTTTCGCACGCCGATTTTATTTTCTGTTCTATAAGAAAAACAAACTTATTAATAAAAGGTTTATTATTGATAAAAAAAGAAAGAAAGGGAGAATTGGAAAAAGAAATGGTTACACGATTCATTATCATTTCCTTTATATATTTTTAAATTATTTATTAATTTGACTTCAATAAATAATAATAATAATAATAAAAATACTAGTTGAATTAAATGATATATATTTTCCACTTAATATTTGAAATATCCCATATTCCCTTAAAATGCTCAATTAGTTGTCAGTTGTGACCAATTAATTTCCTCCACTCCACTACATACTCTAGAAATCCTCGATGCAAATAATCATCAACTACACGCCCATAACCTCGTCTTAATGAATCTTAATGGTCCCATTGTGCCTTTATCTAAAATGTTCCTCATTACAACGGTTGTATTGCAACATCCTCACTACTTCCACACTCGGTGTTCACTTGTCTTCCCGTGGTAATTCTCTCCGTTCCAATTACAAAACCATTCTACTAGAAGTCCTTAAATCCAACTTAATTGCTCTTATCCTCAACCAGTTCTCATACAACCAAAACCCACTGGAGCTTCCATTACTATATAATGTGCGCTATCTGCCTCCAACACAAACTCTTATAATTGATCTTTAGGTAACTCATCATTCCATAACGGTCTCTTACTAATACTGAACCGCTGACGAGCTATCTCAAATCCGATTTCCCTTCTAAAACTGAACATACTTGGTTTATCTTCTAACCTCCGTTTGGTCCACACATGTTTCACTTGGAATAGGCAACCATGTCCTCGAGTCTCTTCTTAGACTTCACCACTACCTTAGGCTCCCAACAAAACTGAACGTCCTTATCCCTCAAGTCTTCAACCACTTGCAAGGTACCATTCCAAATATATATATATATTCCATTAAGTACTCTTGTTCTTCCAAAATATTTTAGTGGCCTTAGAAACTGAAACACTGATACACTACCCCACTTCCAAACCTTATGACATATGCGTAACATAACCATCCTTCCTCCTTTACCATACGAAATTATTCACAATAGTATTCCATATTAGTGAGTATATCTTACTCCACTAACAATCCACGCCTTTCTCAAAGCTCTGACAATTCATCCAATAGAGATCCTCAACTTCTCAACTCTGTTAACACCGCAGAATCGCTTGAACGATACACTACTCTTCAATTCCATAATACCCAAATCACAACGCCTCTGAAACTTCAACTGGGCCATCTAGTTCTCCTTACTTTCTAACTCTTGGTTTGAGCCTATTCTCAAAGCGCAAGTTCAACCCACACTTCGGAGTCCTCGTGGTCGCTCAACCATGATCCTACCTACCATGCACATAACATTAGGTTGATCAGGCCCAATACTATATACAGTGATATTAAGAATCATGTTGGCTAAACACACATATGAGGCAGGAATAGATTTACTTATGATGTTTCAAGGCTAGGTCGAGAATCGACCTGCTCTGATACCAACTGTAACAACCCGTATAATATATATCTAGAATAATATCATACAAGTGTTAAATCTTGGTACTGTCACAACATAAGTGCCTAATGGCATCAATATATATACATGTCCAAACTAAAACATCAATGGAACATGTTATACAATAATGCCTAAACAATAAAAATCTAAGAACTATGTACAATATCTTCATTGAACACAACTCCACAGCGGAAGATCATAATGAACAGCAACCCTTGAAACATCCATAACAGTTTCTCTTAGATTCAACCTGTAAAGAATACCTGAAAAATAACAACAATAATGGGATGAGATAATAATCTCAGTGAGTTCTCCTATCCTATGGGTCCACTCGGCTCTATAGGGTATTCTAATCGATATTCAACTCATATCCAACTCAAGTCAACAAGGGAACGAAGACTTGAGCAATGGGGAACTATCTCGCAATTGTATGACAACAAGCATCTGAGTTCTCATAACTCAACCACGATCATTATTCAGATTCACGCAACATCGATCCCCAACCGGACCTACGTCTAGGCCAAGGCTTGGTTCACGCATGTCCGTATGATTCGACTTTCGCGGTGGATATCCGGTTCCCCTATGGGACTTAAACCCACTTTTAAGAACCATCACCCGTATAGGACTCTAACCCACCTAGGGTATCTTTCACCGTATGGGACTCTAACCCACATAGGTGTCCACCTTTCCCCCATGTCCGCCATGGTTGGGGCTCAAACCCAATTGAGGCTCGAATCATTGGTCCCACATCCCAATGCTTACTCATCTAAGCATACCACAAGAGATGTGTACCACCACAGAAAAACACACATTCTGAATACATGATCGATTCCATAATCATTGGTTCCACGAACCATAACAAATTCATCAATCATAGGTGACTTCATTCACCATAATACACAAATAATAATATGACATGTTCCATACAAAGCGTCTCATTCTTAATCATGGCAACAATTCGTCCACGACCTCACATAAGCGTCGTACGAATGAATACCGTATTCTCGTACATGTATCTCACATGTTCCATAACCTAGATTATCTTTCTAAGTTATTAATCAAATTATTCTTCTAGGTTTCCTCACTTATCTTTTTAAGGTTTTTAATCATGTTATTTTACCTTCCACATAACAACAATATGTAATTTTCATCATGATAAAAATTCATGGCATTTATAAATCACATAATATTTTATAACATGGAACAATAATAATATCCCTTTACGTTATCTTTCTAACGCATCCGGCCGTGTCCAAAACGGAGCTATAATGCTCAATTAATTCATTAATCTATCTTAATCAAGATTTAGATTAATATTTATTACTTGCATAAGTATTCTACAACAACCCTTTAGCCTAGTGGTAAGGCTTGTATAGTTTAAAGAAGGTCCTGGGTTCGAACCCCATTGGTGACAAATTCTGCACAAACAGAAAATTTAAATTTTGACCAAAATGTCCTCTCTTGTACTTTTTAATATTGGTCTGTCTCTTTATTAATAATTAATCCCTTCAGAGTTCACCAGTTACTCTATTGGTCCCAATTGACAACATTTAGAGCACATAGGAGCTCTAATTGGTACAACTAACAAAAGATATAATACATAGGTACTCAATTGATCTCAACTGACAACTAATTGAGCATTTAAGGGAATATGGGATATTACATTCTCCCCCCCTTAAATTGAAATTCGCCCCCGAATTTCCTTCACTCAACAAACAAACCTTGAATCAACATCTTAGACCAACACTTGACCTCTCTTCAATTCCAAGTCTCTAACATACTTATTCTTCTAACTTATCTTTGCTGACAAATTTCCTTCTTCATGAACTCCCGAAACTTCTTGATTTCCATCACAATCTCATTCTAATATTGGATTAACATTTAAACTTGCTCCCACTTAATTCCTCTTATATACCGCTCAACATCAGTGGGTCACTTTCTTCCCGGAAACCACGACTTCCCTTCCTTGTACTATGTTACACAAAACATAATTGCAACACCTTATTTGGACTTGATTAATCAATACTCATTAATTCTTCATAAGAAAATTTATTGATTCCCTGACCACAAACAATATTGACTACTCTTTTCTTATTATTCCTTCAACAAATGCGACAACTTTGTAATCCATTTATTGATAATTTCATAAACTTCACTTGATTTATTACTGTATTCTACAAGCCCTTACTCCTACTGCTTCACTTCTCTCGTACTACTCCAGTGAGATAGAACCATTAGCACGAGATTGTCTTACTCTCATCCTTACCTCCATTCTTACGAGTTACTATCTCCCTGATCCCCATAGACTTGATTGAGCTCTTTCATCCATCACCTTCCATTGTGATACTCTGATCCCAATAGTGGAACACTCGGGATTCCTAGGCAGTACTGGTTAGATGACAGTCTACATAGAAACACAATTAACCTCCAGAGTGCCTACCGTCCAAAATGGTACTAGAACCTTACCGACTTCCATTAGTAGAATAACTTCCTTCATGACTCATTAAAGTTCAGAATAAGACCAACACTCTACAGAAGCTAGGTATCCAGGATTACATTGCTACAACCATGAAACGTAGAACATCTAAGTTCATCATGTGTTCGATGTAGCTAAACCAAACCAGTTTGACAACGTCTGGTTCTGGTTACTATATTCCATATCAAATCCTCTCATAGGGTTTTGATTCATTCAATATTTCTCCCGACACATGATCTCGACCAAAATAACATAACACCATTAAGGAACTTTAAATCATCAACAAAACACCACTTCTAAGGAACTTAAGCAATCTAGAACGTAACTATGAGTGTCCATACACCTCATAGAGTCACACACAATATTTCACACATATCTAGGGACAACATTTCACTTCGTATCCAAAATCATTCATCTCAATCGTCTTGTCCCGTCTTCCATAATCTTAGCTCATGCTCTTACTAACATACCATCCGAAAATTTAAATTTTGACCAAAATGTCCTCTCTTGTACTTTTTAATATTGGTCTGTCTCTTTATTAATAATTAATCCCTTCAGAGTTCACCAGTTACTCTATTGGTCCCAATTGACAACATTTAGAGCACATAGGAGCTCTAATTGGTACAACTAACAAAAGATATAATACATAGGTACTCAATTGATCTCAACTGACAACTAATTGAGCATTTAAGGGAATATGGGATATTACATTCTCCCCCCCTTAAATTGAAATTCGCCCCCGAATTTCCTTCACTCAACAAACAAACCTTGAATCAACATCTTAGACCAACACTTGACCTCTCTTCAATTCCAAGTCTCTAACATACTTATTCTTCTAACTTATCTTTGCTGACAAATTTCCTTCTTCATGAACTCCCGAAACTTCTTGATTTCCATCACAATCTCATTCTAATATTGGATTAACATTTAAACTTGCTCCCACTTAATTCCTCTTATATACCGCTCAACATCAGTGGGTCACTTTCTTCCCGGAAACCACGACTTCCCTTCCTTGTACTATGTTACACAAAACATAATTGCAACACCTTATTTGGACTTGATTAATCAATACTCATTAATTCTTCATAAGAAAATTTATTGATTCCCTGACCACAAACAATATTGACTACTCTTTTCTTATTATTCCTTCAACAAATGCGACAACTTTGTAATCCATTTATTGATAATTTCATAAACTTCACTTGATTTATTACTGTATTCTACAAGCCCTTACTCCTACTGCTTCACTTCTCTCGTACTACTCCAGTGAGATAGAACCATTAGCACGAGATTGTCTTACTCTCATCCTTACCTCCATTCTTACGAGTTACTATCTCCCTGATCCCCATAGACTTGATTGAGCTCTTTCATCCATCACCTTCCATTGTGATACTCTGATCCCAATAGTGGAACACTCGGGATTCCTAGGCAGTACTGGTTAGATGACAGTCTACATAGAAACACAATTAACCTCCAGAGTGCCTACCGTCCAAAATGGTACTAGAACCTTACCGACTTCCATTAGTAGAATAACTTCCTTCATGACTCACTAAAGTTCAGAATAAGACCAACACTCTACAGAAGCTAGGTATCCAGGATTACATTGCTACAACCATGAAACGTAGAACATCTAAGTTCATCATGTGTTCGATGTAGCTAAACCAAACCAGTTTGACAACGTCTGGTTCTGGTTACTATATTCCATATCAAATCCTCTCATAGGGTTTTGATTCATTCAATATTTCTCCCGACACATGATCTCGACCAAAATAACATAACACCATTAAGGAACTTTAAATCATCAACAAAACACCACTTCTAAGGAACTTAAGCAATCTAGAACGTAACTATGAGTGTCCATACACCTCATAGAGTCACACACAATATTTCACACATATCTAGGGACAACATTTCACTTCGTATCCAAAATCATTCATCTCAATCGTCTTGTCCCGTCTTCCATAATCTTAGCTCATGCTCTTACTAACATACCATCCGAGTTACTTGTTTAACTTTAGGAATAACTGATTCTTGTTCCTCCTGGGAAGTAAAACTCATGAATCTTTCCAATAGGGTAGAGTATCATCGTACACATCCATTACCACTCTCAGGGAGTCTACATCTAAGGCTATGAATCCGAATGAATCAGTCAATTTCATACCATGACCAATCACTTCACACCTTATCAATATATACCACATACCTAGCTAATCTCTTCCAGATCACCACTTAGTAGGTCTCTTCCAAGTCCGTTCCGTATAGTTATTCATAATCATAATAGTGGTACTTCTCAAACTCACGTAAACTGAGCATGGTCTACCAGGTTGGTTTTCCCACATGTCTGACTTCCATGGTATCTCCTCAGATGACAAACTACGCACTACACCTTCAGAAATCCCAATTTCAAAACTACCAATCTGACTTGTGGTGACTTGCAACTCCATCCCTAATTTGTACATCCACAACGGTGCACTTATGATATTTAAAACATCCTTAGCTCCAACATGGTGTGAATGTTTATACTCCGCGACTAACCAACCAACCAAATACTTCTCAAGGAGATAAATAACAACCAGACTTCCAATAAGCCAATATTACTCTTTCAATCCAAATAAAATGCACTTAAGATGAACCTTATCATTGCCACACGCTTATGATTGGAATTTTATTCTAAACCAATACCTACTACACCCTTCATCATACTGGGGTTACTTGTCTAGATGACTTGCTACGGAAAATCCTCATTGTCTCCCAATAAGCTCTTACATCATAACATATTTCAAATCCTACACTTAGTCCATATGCTCCAGCTTAGCTTATCTTTCATTGTCTATCATCAACTCAACTTCTTAGAATACAAGACTTACTGCTCAACAAAATGTATGTTACTTTACATCCCTCTCCCGACAAGGAATTCATTACACTTACTTATGACCATAATGCTACTATCACATACTTCTCTTAATACCAAGGTATAACTTCCTCCACTCCACTACATACTCTAGAAATCCTCGATGCAAATAATCATCAACTACACGCCCATAACCTCGTCTTAATGAATCTTAATGGTCCCATTGTGCCTTTATCTAAAATGTTCCTCATTACAACGGTTGTATTGCAACATCCTCACTACTTCCACACTCGGTGTTCACTTGTCTTCCCATGGTAATTCTCTCCGTTCCAATTACAAAACCATTCTACTAGAAGTCCTTAAATCCAACTTAATTGCTCTTATCCTCAACCAGTTCTCATACAACCAAAACCCACTGGAGCTTCCATTACTATATAATGTGCGCTATCTGCCTCCAACACAAACTCTTATAATTGATCTTTAGGTAACTCATCATTCCATAACGGTCTCTTACTAATACTGAACCGCTGACGAGCTATCTCAAATCCGATTTCCCTTCTAAAACTGAACATACTTGGTTTATCTTCTAACCTCCGTTTGGTCCACACATGTTTCACTTGGAATAGGCAACCATGTCCTCGAGTCTCTTCTTAGACTTCACCACTACCTTAGGCTCCCAACAAAACTGAACATCCTTATCCCTCAAGTCTTCAACCACTTGCAAGGTACCATTCCAAATATATATATATATTCCATTAAGTACTCTTGTTCTTCCAAAATATTTTAGTGGCCTTAGAAACTGAAACACTGATACACTAACCCATATCCAAACCTTATGACATATGCGTAACATAGATTATTTTCCCCCAATGCTAAAACTATCTTAGAACTCACCTAGTATAAGAAGAAGATGAAGTTGGTGGTGGTGGTTCCTTCCTCCTCTTCTTCCTCTTTCTCCTTTCCTCTTTCTTTCTCTTTCTCTTTCTCTTTTCCTCTTCTCTACTCTTCTCTTTCTTCTTTTCTTTCTTTCTGATAACTCTTTCTACTTCTTCTTTCAACCCCCACCACACAACCTATATAATATATATATATATATATATATATATATATATATATATATATATATATATATATATATATATATAATAATATTAAGTAATATTAAGTAGTAATCAAAATATCCCAATTGATATTTCATCTTCCAGTACCAATTGACCAATTATTAATGTTACCAAAATGTCCTCTCTTGTACTTTTTAATATTGGTCTATCTCTTTATTAATAATTAATCCCTTCAAAGTTCACCAGTTACTCTATTGGTCCCAATTGACAACATTTAGAGCACATAGGAGCTCTAATTGGTACAACTAACAAAAGATATAGTACACAAGTACTCAATTGATCTCAACAGACAACTAATTGAGCATTTAAGGGAATATGGGATATTACAAATAACAATAATAATATAAATACTAGTTGAATTAAATGATATTTATTTTCCACTTAATATTTGAAATATCCCATATTCCCTTAAAATGCTCAATTAGTTGTCAGTTGTGACCAATTAAGTTCATTTATTATTATATGCAACTGGAAAACAAGAGGCTCCCC
The DNA here is from genome assembly GCF_024323335.1 of Lathyrus oleraceus. Lineage (NCBI taxonomy): Eukaryota > Viridiplantae > Streptophyta > Magnoliopsida > Fabales > Fabaceae > Lathyrus > Lathyrus oleraceus. The sequence continues at coordinate 12,723,753 of NC_066583.1, read as the reverse complement.
TGGACAAATTTACTGGACTTTAATCCTTTATCATTATACACAAGTCAATTTCTCTCATTGTAATAAATCCAAGTAATTGGACTCACCTTTAAAATAATAGTATCCATCAAATAACATGGCTTTCCTTTATAAATTGAAAAATAAAATAATGTTATTGTGAACTGCACTATTTTCTATATCTTATACTAGCATATAGATGCATACACACTATAATATATATGATATTTTTCGGACACCGATTTTATTTTCTGCTCTATAAGAAAAACAAACTTATTAATAAAAGGTTTATTATTGATAAAAAAGAAAGAAAGGTGGAATTGGAAAAAGAAATGGTTACACGATTCATTATCATTTCCTGTATATATTTTTAAATAAATAATTAATTTGATTTGAATAAATATCTATAATAATAAAAATACTAGTTGAATTAAATGATATTTATTTTCCACTTAATATTTGAAATATCCCATATTCCCTTAAAATGCTCAATTAGTTGTCAGTTGTGACCAATTAAGTTCCTTTATTATAATATGCAACTAGTACCCAAGAGGCTCCCCTGGACAAATTTACTAGACTTTGATTCTTTATTATTAGGCGCAAGTCAATTTCTCTCATTGTAATAAATCCAAGTAATTGGACTAACCTTTAAAATAATAGTATCCATCAAATAACATGGCTTGCCTTTATTAATTGAAAAATAAAGTAATGTTATTGTGAACTGCACTCTTTTCTATATCTTATACTAGCATATAGATGCATACATACTATAATATGTATGATATTGTGCGGACGCCAATTTTATTTTTTGTTCTATAAGAAAAACAAAGTTATTAATAAAAGGTTTATTATTGATAAAAAAGAAAGAAAGGTTGAATTGGAAAAAGAAATGGTTACATGATTCATTATCCTTTACTGTATATATTTTTAAATGATTAAATAATTTGAATTGAATAAATAATAATAATAATAATACTAGTTGAATTAAATGATATATATTTTCCACTTAATATTTTTAATATCCCATATTCCCATAAAATGCTTAATTAGTTGTCACTTGTAACCAATTGAGTTCCTTTATTATTATATGCAACTGGAACACAAGAGGCGCCCCTGGACAAATTTACTGGACTTCGATCCTTTATTATTATATACAAGTCAATTTCTCTTATTGTAATAAATCCATGTAATTGGGCTCACCTTTAAAATAATAGTCTCCATCAAATAACAGGGCTTGCCTTTATAAATTGAAAAATAAGGTAATGTTATTGTGAACTGCACTATTTTCTATATCTTATACTAGCATATAGATGCATACATACTATAATATGTATGATATTGTGTGGACGCCGATTTTATTTTCTGTTCTACAAGAAAAACAAACTTATTAATAAAAGGTTTATTATTGATAAAAAAGAAAGAAAGGTGGAATTGGAAAAAGAAATGGTTACACAATTCATTATCATTTCCTTTATATAATTTTAAATAATTAAATAATTTGAAATATCCCATATTCCCTTAAAATGCTCAATTAGTTGTCAGTTGTGACAAATTAACTTCCTTTATTATTGTATGCAACTGGAACACAAAAGGCTCCCCTGGACAAATTTATTGACCTTTAATCCTTTATCATTATACGGAAGTCAATTTATCTCATTGTAAATAATCCAAGTAATTGGACTCACCTTTAAAATAATAGTATCCATCAAATAACATGGTTTGCCTTTATAAATTGAAAAATAATGTAAGGTTATTATGGATTGCACTCTTTTCTCTATCTTATACTAGCATATAGATGCATAGATACTGTAATATGTATGATATTTTTTGCACGCCGATTTTATTTTCTGTTCTATAAGAAAAACAAACTTGTTATAAAAGGTTTATTATTGATAAAAAAGAAAAAAAAGTGGAATTGGAAAAAGAAATGGTTACACGACTCATTATCATTTCCTTTATATATTTTTTAAATAATTAATTAATTTGACTTGAATAAATAATAATAATAATAATAATAATAATAATAAAAATACTAGTTGAATTAAATGATATATATTTTCTACTTAATATTTGAAATATCCCATATTCCCTTAAAATGCTCAATTAGTTGTCAGTTGTGACCAATTAAGTTCCTTTATTATTATATGCAACTGGTACCCAAGAGGCTCCCCTGGACAAATTTACTAGACTTTGATCCTTTATTATTAGGCGCAAGTCAATTTCTCTCATTGTAATAAATCCAATTAATTGGACTAACCTTTAAAATAATAGTATCCATCAAATAACATGGCTTGCCTTTATTAATTGAAAAATAAAGTAATGTTATTGTGAACTGCACTCTTTTCTATATCTTATACTAGCATATAGATGCATACATACTATAATATGTATGATATTGTGCGGACGCCGATTTTATTTTTTGTTCTATAAGAAAAACAAAGTTATTAATAAAAGGTTTATTATTGATAAAAAAGAAAGAAAGGTTGAATTGGAAAAAGAAATGGTTACATGATTCATTATCGTTTACTGTATATATTTTTAAATGATTAATTAATTTGACTTGAATAAGTAATAATAATAATAATAATAATAGTAGTTGAATTAAATGCTCAATTAGTTCTCAGTTGTGACCAATTAAGTTCATTTATTATTATATGCAACTGGAAAACAAGAGGCTCCCCTGGACAAATTTACTGGACTTTAATCCTTTATCATTATACGCAAGTGAATTTCTCTCATTGTAATAAATCCAAGTAATTGGACTCACCTTTAAAATAATAGTATCCATCAAATAACATGGCTTTCCTTTATAAATTGAAAAATAAAATAATGTTATTGTGAACTGCACTATTTTCTATATCTTATACTAGCATATAGATGCATACACACTATAATATATATGATATTTTTCGGACACCGATTTTATTTTCTGCTCTATAAGAAAAACAAACTTATTAATAAAAGGTTTATTATTGATAAAAAAGAAAGAAAGGTGGAATTGGAAAAAGAAATGGTTACACGATTCATTATCATTTCCTGTATATATTTTTAAATAATTAAATAATTTGATTTGAATAAATTTTAATTATAATAAAAATACTAGTTGAATTAAATGATATTTATTTTCCACTTAATATTCGAAATATCCCATATTCCCTTAAAATGCTCAATTAGTTGTCAGTTGTGATCAATTGAGTCCCTTTATTATTATATGCAACTGGAACACAAGAGGCTCCCCTGGACAAATTTACTAGACTTTGATTCTTTATTATTATATACAAGTCAATTTCTCACATTGTAATAAATCCAAGTTATTCGACTCACCTTTAAAATAATAGTAACCATCAATTAACATGGCTTGCCTTTATAAATCGAAAAATAAAGTAATGTATTGTGAACTACACTCTTTTCTATATCTTATAGTAGCATAGAGATGCATACATACTATAATATGTATGATATTTTTCGGACGCCGATTTTATTTTCTGTTCTATAAGAAAAACAAATTTATTAATAAAAGGTTTATTATCTATAAAAACGAAAGAAAGGTGGAATTGGAAAAAGAAATGGTTACACGATTCATTATCATTTCCTTTATATATTTTAAAATAATTTATTAATTTGACTTGAATAAATAATAATAATAAAAATATTAGTTGAATTAAATGATATATATTTTCCACTTAATATTTGAAATATCCCATATTCCCTTAAAATGCTTATTTAGTTGTCAATTATGATCAATTGAATTCCTTTATTATTATATGCAACTGGAACACAAGAGGCGCCCCTGGACAAATTTAATGGACTTTGATCCTTTATCATTATACACAAGTCAATTTATCTCATTGTAAACAATCTAAGTAATTGGATTCACCTTTAAAATAATAGTATCCATCAAATTACATGGCGGTCCTTTATAAATTGAAAAGTAAAGTAATGTTAATGTGAAGTGCACTATTTTCTATATCTTATACTAGCATATAGATGCATAGATACTATAATATGTATGATATTTTTTGGACGCCGATTTTATTTTCTGTTCTATAAGAAAATCAAACTTATTAATAAAAGGTTAATTATTGATAAAAAAGAAAGAAAGGTGGAATTGGAAAAAGAAATGGTTACACGATTCATTATCATTTCCTGTATATTCTTTTAAACAATTAAATAATTTGATTTGAATAAATAACAATAATAATAAAAATACTAGATGAATTAAATGATATTTATTTTCCGCTTAAAATTTGAAATATCTCATATTCCCTTAAAATGGTCAATTATTTGTCAGTTGTGACCAATTGAATTCCTTTATTATTATATGCAACTGGAACACAAAAGGCTCCCCTGGACAAATTTACTGGACTTTGATTCTTTATTATTAGACGCAGGTCAATTTCCCTCATTGTAATAAATCCAAGTAATTGGACTCACCTTTAAAATAATAGTATCTATCAAATAACATGGTTTGCCTTTATAAATTGAAAAATAAAGTAATGTTATTGTGAACTACACTCTTTTGTATATCTTATACTAGCATATAGATGCATAGATACTATAATATGTATGATATTTTTCGGACGCCGATTTTATTTTCTGTTCTATAAGAAAAACAAACTTATTAATAAAAGGTTTATTATTGATAAAAAAGAAAGAAAGGTGGAATTAGAAAAAGAGTTGGTTACACGATTCATTATCATTTCCTGAATATATTTTTAAATAATTAAATAATTTGATTTGAATAAATAACAATAATAATAAATATACTAGTTGAATTAAATGATATATATTTTCCACTTAATATTTGAAATATCCCATATTCCCTTAAAATGCTCAATTAGTTGTCAGTTGTGACAAATTGAGTTCCTTTATTATTGTATGCAACTGGAACACAAGAGGCTCCCCTAGACAAATTTATTGTACTTTGATCCTTTATTATTATATACAAGTCAATTTCTCTCATTGTAATAAATCCAAGTTATTCGACTCACCTTTAAAATAATAGTATCCATCAATTAACATGGCTTGCCTTTATAAATCGAAAAATAAAGTAATGTATTGTGAACTACACTCTTTTCTATATCTTATAGTAGCATAGAGATGCATACATACTATAATATGTATGATATTTTTCGGACGCCGATTTTATTTTCTGTTCTATAAGAAAAACAAATTTATTAATAAAAGGTTTATCATCTATAAAAACGAAAGAAAGGTGGAATTGGAAAAAGAAATGGTTACACGATTCATCATCATTTCCTTTATATATTTTAAAATAACTAATTAATTTGACTTGAATAAATAACAATAATAATAAAAATACTAGTTGAATTAAATGATATTTATTTTCCTCTTAATATTTGAAATATCTCATATTCCCTTAAAATGCTCAATTAGCTGTCAGTTGTGACCAATTAAGTTCATTTATTATTATATGCAACTGGAACACAAGAGGCTCCCCTGGACAAATTTACTGGACTTTAATCCTTTATCATTATACGCAAGTCAATTTATCTCATTGTAATTAATTCAAGTATTTGGACTCACCTTTAAAATAATAGTATCCATTGAATAACATGGTTAGCCTTTATAAATTGAAAAATAAAGTAATGTTATTGTGAACTACACTCTTTTTCGGACGCCGATTTTATTTTCTGTTCTATAAGAAAAACAAATTTATTAATAAAAGGTTTATTATTGATAAGAAAGAAAGAAAGGTGGAATTGGAAAAAGAAATGGTTACACGATTCATTATCATTTCCTGTATATATTTTTAAATAATTAAATAATTTGATTTGAATAAATAATAATAATAATAATAAAAATACTAGTTGAATTAAATGATATATATTTTCCACTTAATATTTGAAATATCTCATATTCCCTTAAAATGCTTAATTAGTTGTCAATTATGATCAATTGAGTTCCTTTATTATTATATGCAACTGGAACACAAGAGGCGCCTCTGGACAAATTTAATGGACTTTGATCCTTTATCATTATACGCAAGTCAATTTATCTCATTGTAAACAATCCAAGTAATTGGATTCACCTTTAAAATAATAGTATCCATCAAATAACATGGCGGTCCTTTATAAATTGAAAAGTAAAGTAATGTTAATATGAACTGCACTATTTTCTATATCTTATACTAGCATATAGATGCATAGATAGTATAATATGTATGATATTTTTCGGACGCCGATTTTATTTTCTGTTCTATAAGAAAAACAAACTTATTAATAAAAGGTTAATTATTGATAAAAAAAGAAAGAAAGGTGGAATTGGAAAAAGAAATGGTTACACGATTCATTATCGTTTCCTGTATATATTTTTAAATTAATAAATAATTTGATTTGAATAAATAATAATAATAATAAAAATACTAGTTGATTAAATGATATATATTTTCCACTTAATATTTGTAATATCCCATATTCCTTTGAAATGCTCAATTAGTTGTCAATTGTGACAAATTAAGTTCCTTTATTATTATATGCAACTGGAACACAAGTGGTTGCCCTGGATAAATTTACTTTACTTTGATCCTTTATTATTTTATGCAAGTTAATTTCTCTCATTCTAATAAATCCAAGCAATTGGACTCACCTTTAAAATAATAGTATCCATCAAATAACCTGGCTTGCCTTTATAAATTTAAAAATAAAGTAATGTTATTGTGAACTGCACTATTTTCTATATCTTATACTAGCATATAGATGCATAGATACTATAATATGTATGATATTTTTTGGACACCGATTTTATTTTTTGTAGTATAAGAAAAACAAACTTATTAATAAAAGGTTTATTATTGATAAAAAAGAAAGAATGGAGGGATTGGAAAAAGAAATGTCTACAATATTCATTATCATTTCCTGTATATATTTTTAAATAATTAAATAATTTGATTTGAATAAATAATAACAATAATAAAAATTCTATTTGAATTAAATGATATATATTTTCCACTAAATATTTGAAATATCCCATATTCCCTTGAAATGCTTAATTAGTTGTCAATTGTGACCAATTGAGTTCCTTTATTATTATATGCAGTTGGAACACAAGTGGCTGCCCTGAACAAATTTAATGTACTTTGATCCTTTATTATTATATGTAAGTCAACTTCTCTCATTGTAATAAATCCAAGTAATTGGAATCACCTTTAAAATAATAGTATCCATCAAATAACATCGCTTGCCTTTATTAATTGAAAAATAAAGTAATATTATTGTGAACTGCACTATTTTCTATATCTTATACTAGCATATAGATGCATAGATACTATAATATGTATGATATTTTTCGTACGCCGATTTTATTTTTTGTAGTATAAGAAAAACAAACTAATTAATAAAAGGTTTATTATTGCTAAAAAAGAAAGAAAGGAGGAATTGGAAAAAGAAATGTCTACAAAATTCATTATGATTTCCTGTATATATTTTTAAATAATTAAATATTTTGATTTGAATAAATAGTAATAATAAAAATACTATATGAGTTAAATGATATATATTTTCCACATAGTATTTGTAATATTCGATATTCCTTTAAAATGCATAATTAGTTGTCAGTTGGGACCAATTGAATTCCTTTATTATTATATGAAACTGGAACACAAGAAGCTCCCCTGGACAAGTTTACTGGACTTTGATCCTTTATCATTATACGCAAGTCAATTTATATCATTGTAATAAATCCAAGTAATTGGACTCACCTTTAAAATTATAGTATCCATCAAATCACATGGTTTGCCTTTATAAATTGAAAAATAAAGTAATGTTATTGTGAACTGCAGTCTTTTCTCTATCTTATACTAGCATATAGATGCATAAATAAGTATGATATTTTTCGGACGCCGATTTTATTTTCTGTTCTATAAGAAAAACAAACTTATTAGTAAAAGGTTTATTATTGAGAAAAAAGAAAAAAACGTGGAATTGGAAAAAGAAATGGTTACACGATTCATTATCATTTCCTGTATATATTTTTAAATAATTAAATAATTTGATTTGAATAAGTAATAAAAATAAAATTACTAGTTGAATTAAATGATATATATTTTCCACATAATATTTGTAATATCCCATATTCCCTTAAAATGCTCAATTAGTTTTCAGTTGTGACCAATTGAAATCTTTTATTATTATATGCAACTGGAACACAAGAGGCTCCCCTTGAAAAATATGTTGGACTTTTATCCTTTATTAATATATGTAAGTGAATTTCTCTCATTGTAATAAATCCAAGTAATTGGACTCGCCTTTAAATTAATAGTATCCATCAAATAACATCGCTTGCCTTTATAAATTGAAAAATAAAGTATAATTATTGTGAAATGCGCTCTTTTTTATATCTTATACTAGCATATAGATACATAGATACTATAATATTTATGATATTTTTCAGATGCCGATTTTATTTTCTGTTCTATAAGAAAAACAAACTTATTAATAAAAGGTTTATTATTGATAAGAAAGAAAGAAAGTTGGAATTGGAAAAAGAAATGGTTACACGATTCATTATCGTTTCCTGTATATATTTTTAAATTAATAAATAATTTGATTTGAATACATAATAATAATAATAAAAATACTAGTTGATTAAATGATATATATTTTCCACTTAATATTTGTAATATCCCATATTCCTTTGAAATGCTCAATTAGTTGTCAATTGTGACCAACTGAGTTCCTTTATTATTATATCTAACTGGAACACAAGTGGTTGCCCTGGACAAATTTACTTTACTTTGATCCTTTATTATTTTATGCAAGTCAATTTCTCTCATTCTAATAAATCCAAGCAATTGGACTCACCTTTAAAATAATAGTATCCATCAATTAACCTGGCTTGCCTTTATAAATTTAAAAATAAAGTAATGTTATTTTGAACTGCACTATTTTCTATATCTTATACTAGCATATAGATGCATAGATACTATAATATGTATGATATTTTTTGGACGCCGATTTTATTTTTTGTAGTATAAGAAAAACAAACTTATTAATAAAAGGTTTATTATTGATAAAAAAGAAAGAAAGGAGGAATTGGAAAAAGAAATGTCTACAATATTCATTATCATTTCCTGTATATATTTTTAAATAATTAAATAATTTGATTTTAATAAATAATAATAATAAAAATACTATATGAATTAAATGATATATATTTTCCCCATAATATTTGTAATTTATGATATTCTTTTAAAATGCACAATTACTTGTCAGTTGTGACCAATTGAATTTCTTTATTATTATATGAAACTGGAACACAAGAGGCTCCCCTGGACAAATTTAGTGGACTTTGATCCTTTATCATTATACGCAAGTCAATTTATCTCATTGTAATAAATCCAAGTAATTGGACTCACCTTTAAAATAATAGTATTCATCATATAACATGGCTTGCCAATATAAATAGAAAAATAAAGTAAGGTTATGTGAACTGCACTCTTTTCTATATCTTATACTAGCACATAGATGCATAAATACTATAATAAGTATGATATATTTTGGACCCCGATTTTATTTTCTGTTCTATAAGAAAAACAAACTTATTAAAAATGGTTTATTATTGATAAAAAAGAAAGAAATGTGGAATTGGAAAAAGAAATGGTTACACGATTCATTATCATTTCGTGTATATATTTTTAAATAATTAAATAATTTGATTTGAATAAATAATAACAATAATAAAAATACTATTTGAATTAAATGATATATATTTTCCACTTAATATTTGAAATATCCCATATTCCCTTGAAATGCTTAATTAGTTGTCAATTGTGACCAATTGAGTTCCTTTATTATTATATGCAGCTGGAACACAAGTGGCTGCCCTGAACAAATTTACTGTACTTTGATCCTTTATTATTATATGTAAGTCAATTTCTCTCATTGTAATAAATCCAAGTAATTGGAATCACCTTTAAAATAATAGTATCCATCAAATAACATCGCTTGCCTTTATTAATTGAAAAATAAAGTAATATTATTGTGAACTGCACTATTTTCTATATCTTATACTAGCATATGGATGCATAGATAATATAATATGTATGATATTTTTCGGACGCCGATTTTATTTTTTGTAGTATAAGAAAAACAAACTTATTAATAAAAGGTTTATTATTGATAAAAAAGAAAGAAAGGAGGAATTGGAAAAAGAAATGTCTACAAAATTCATTATGATTTCCTGTATATATTTTTAAATAATTAAATAATTTGATTTGAATAAATAATAATAATAAAAATACTATATGAGTTAAATGATATATATTTTCCACATAGTATTTGTAATATCCGATATTCCTTTAAAATGCATAATTAGTTGTCAGTTGGGACCAATTGAATTTCTTTATTATTATATGAAACTAGAACACAAGAGGTTCCCCTGGACAAGTTTACTGGACTTTGATCCTTTATCATTATACGCAAGTTAATTTATCTCATTGTAATAAATCCAAGTAATTGGACTCACCTTTAAAATAATAGTATCCATCAAATCACATGGCTTGCCTTTATAAATTGAAAAATAAAGTAATGTTATTGTGAGCTGCAGTCTTTTCTCTATCTTATACTAGCATATAGATGCATAAATAAGTATGATATTTTTCGGACGCCGATTTTATTTTCTGTTCTATAAGAAAAACAAACTTATTAGTAAAAGGTTTATTATTGAGAAAAAAGAAAGAAAGGTGGAATTGGAAAAAGAAATGGTTACACGATTCATTATCATTTCCTGTATATATTTTTAAATAATTAAATAGTTTGATTTGAATAAGTAATAAAAATAAAATTACTAGTTGAATTAAATGATATATATTTTCCACATAATATTTGTAATATCCCATATTCCCTTAAAATGATCAATTAGTTTTCAGTTGTGACCAATTGAATTCTTTTATTATTATATGCAACTGGAACACAAGAGGCTCCCCTTGAAAAATATGTTGGACTTTTATCCTTTATTAATATATGTAAGTGAATTTCTCTCATTGTAATAAATCCAAGTAATTGGACTCACCTTTAAATTAATAGTATCCATCAAATAACATCGCTTGCCTTTATAAATTGAAAAATAAAGTATAATTATTGTGAAATGCGCTCTTTTTTATAACTTATACTAGCATATAGATACATAGATACTATAATATTTACGATATTTTTCAGACGCCGATTTTATTTTCTGTTCTATAAGAAAAACAAACTTATTAATAAAAGGTTTATTATTGATAAGAAAGAAAGAAAGTTGGAATTGGAAAAAGAAATGGTTACACGATTCATTATCGTTTCCTGTATATATTTTTAAATTAATAAATAATTTGATTTGAATAAATAATAATAATAATAAAAATACTAGTTGATTAAATGATATATATTTTCCACTTAATATTTGTAATATCCCATATTTCTTTGAATTGCTCAATTAGTTGTCAATTGTGACCAACTGAGTTTCTTTATTATTATATCTAACTGGAACACAAGTGGTTGCCCTGGACAAATTTACTTTACTTTGATCCTTTATTATTTTATGCAAGTCAATATCTCTCATTCTAATAAATCCAAGCAATTGGACTCACCTTTAAAATAATAGTATCCATCAAATAACCTGGCTTGCCTTTATAAATTTAAAAATAAAGTAATGTTATTTTGAACTGCACTATTTTCTATATCTTATACTAGCATATAGATGCATAGATACTATAATATGTATGATATTTTTTGGACGCCGATTTTATTTTTTGTAGTATAAGAAAAACAAACTTATTAATAAAAGGTTTATTATTGATAAAAAAGAAAGAAAGGAGGAATTGGAAAAAGAAATGTCTACAATATTCATTATCATTTCCTGTATATATTTTTAAAAAATTAAATAATTTGATTTTAATAAATAATAATAATAAAAATACTATATGAATTAAATGATATATATTTTCCCCATAATATTTGTAATTTATGATATTCTTTTAAAATGCACAATTACTTGTCAGTTGTGACCAATTGAATTTCTTTATTATTATATGAAACTGGAACACAAGAGGCTCCCCTGGACAAATTTAGTGGACTTTGATCCTTTATCATTATACGCAAGTCAATTTATCTCATTGTAATAAATCCAAGTAATTGGACTCACCTTTAAAATAATAGTATTCATCATATAACATGGCTTGCCAATATAAATAGAAAAATAAAGTAAGGTTATGTGAACTGCACTCTTTTCTATATCTTATACTAGCACATAGATGCATAAATACTATAATAAGTATGATATATTTTGGACCCCGATTTTATTTTCTGTTCTATAAGAAAAACAAACTTATTAAAAATGGTTTATTATTGATAAAAAAGAAAGAAATGTGGAATTGGAAAAAGAAATGGTTACACGATTCATTATCATTTCGTGTATATATTTTTAAATAATTAAATAATTTGATTTGAATAAATAATAACAATAATAAAAATACTATTTGAATTAAATGATATATATTTTCCACTTAATATTTGAAATATCCCATATTCCCTTGAAATGCTTAATTAGTTGTCAATTGTGACCAATTGAGTTCCTTTATTATTATATGCAGCTGGAACACAAGTGGCTGCCCTGAACAAATTTACTGTACTTTGATCCTTTATTATTATATGTAAGTCAATTTCTCTCATTGTAATAAATCCAAGAAATTGGAATCACCTTTAAAATAATAGTATCCATCAAATAACATCGCTTGCCTTTATTAATTGAAAAATAAAGTAATATTATTGTGAACTGCACTATTTTCTATATCTTATACTAGCATATAGATGCATAGATACTATAATATGTATGATATTTTTCGGACGCCGATTTTCTTTTTTGTAGTATAAGAAAAACAAACTTATTAATAAAAGGTTTATTATTGATAAAAAAGAAAGAAAGGAGGAATTGGAAAAAGAAATGTCTACAAAATTCATTATGATTTCTTGTATATATTTTTAAATAATTAAATAATTTGATTTGAATAAATAATAATAATAAAAATACTATATGAGTTAAATGATATATATTTTCCACATAGTATTTGTAATATCCGATATTCCTTTAAAATGCATAATTAGTTGTCAGTTGGGACCAATTGAATTCCTTTATTATTATATGAAACTGGAACCCAAGAGGCTCCCCTGGACAAGTTTACTGGACTTTGATCCTTTATCATTATACGCAAGTTAATTTATCTCATTGTAATAAATCCAAGTAATTGGACTCACCTTTAAAATAATAGTATCCATCAAATTGTAAGAACAAAAATTGTTCTACAACAGATTCCTTGATTTTGATGATAACAAAGGATGAAATCAAAAATGGCACCCTAACGAAAAGTTTCTAAGTGTGCAGGATTCTAAAGAAAGAAGGAAGAAATCTGATGATGTCATCAGATACAAAACCAGATCAGATACAAATCATCAAATGATCAGAAGCATCTGAAGTGAAAACAAGTTCAAGAAAGTCTAACTCTGAGCAAAACAACAAGTATCAGAAGCATCTGAACAAGAAATGGCTCTAGAAGTTCTGATTCTGAACAACGCTATCTCTAAGCTCCAGAAGTTATCAGCGCTATCTGAAGAAACTATCTGAACTCACAAGAGATTAAACGTCAGAAGCAAGATTTCAAGATTCTCCAGAAACACAAATACTCTGAGCATGGAATTGCTAATCATGAAAGAGTAACGTTTAAGTCAAGAAAAGATTTGCAAAATGGATTTCCTAATAGAGAAAGAGACGTTAATCTCCAATTTCAATGAAGAAGATACTACTTGTGGTAAGTAGTCATTTCAAGGAGAAAAAGTTATCCTGCAGAAGCTGTTTATGTTATGGCGTAAATTCATCTTATTACTCATCAGTTTCAACTACTACCTCATTGATCTATATAAAGGTTTGCAAATCAACATTTCAACCACCACACATACAAGGAAAAATCATACTGAAACATCAAAACAAGAAAACCCTCTTGCTCTCTAAGATCTTCACGAAGCTTTTGCTTATTACGTGAAAAACTCTTGTTCTTACTATTGTAATATCTGCTTTCTTAGAAGCACTCTAGATTACATAAATCTTTCTTCTATTGTTTGTTGATTTCCTCAAGTGACTCTGTGTAGTCTGTATACTTGAGAGGGCTAAGAGATTTTTATCTTAGACGTTGTTTGTAATCTTTCAAGATTAGTGGATTAAGTCCTTGTTGAAGGCGAAATCACCTTGGCCGGGTGGACTGGAGTAGCTTTGTGTTATAAGCGAACCAGTATAAAATCCTTGTGTGATTTTTCATTTTGAAAAACGCTTATTTTTCCAAACAATTCAACCTCCCCCCCCCCCTTTCTTGTTTTTCTCACCTTCAATTGGTATCAGAGCTTCGGCTCTGTTATTGATTTTCTAATCAAACACTTAACCGTGTAGAGAGATCCAGTACGAGAAAAACAATGGCCCACTAAAATGAAAGAGATTCTTACAATGCTAAGCCTCCTGTTTTTGATGGAGAGAAATTTGATTACTGGAAAGATAGAATCGAAAGTTTCTTTCTGGGTTATGATGCTGACCTCTGGGACATTGTCACAGATGGATATACACCTCCAGTCTTGGAAAATGGAGCTGAAGTTCCCATAAACAAGATGTCAGAAGATCAGAAACGTATCTTCAAAAATCATCACAAGGCCAGAACAATACTTCTAAATGCTATATCATACAACGAATATGAAAAGATCACCAACAGAGAGACAGCCAAAGATATACTTGACTCTCTGAAGATGACCCATGAAGGAAACTCCCAAGTCAAGGAGACGAAGGCTCTGGCGCTTATCCAGAAATATGAAGCCTTCAAAATGGAAGATGACGAAGCTATAGAGGCTATGTTTTCCAGATTTCAAACTCTTATTGCAGGTCTTAAAGTGCTAGAAAAAGGATACACAACTGCAGATCATGTTAAGAAGATAGTCAGAAGTCTGCCAAAGAAATGGAGACCTATGGTTACTGCTCTGAAGCTGTCAAAGGATCTGAACAATATCAGCCTTGAAGAACTTGTTAGTTCTCTCAGAAGTCATGAGATAGAACTAGAGGAGGATGAACCTCAGAAAAGGAACAAGTCCGTAACGCTAAAGTCCAGATCTGAAAGACGGAAACCTGACAAAACCAAAGCTCTCCAGGCAGAAACTGAAGATACTGACGACTCTGAACCTGAAGACTCTGATGATGAAGAAGAGTTGTCCCTACTAACCAGAAGAGTTAAGCAACTCTGGAAAAAGAGGAACAACAACTTCAGAAGACCAAGACCCAGAGGGGATCGATCAGAGTCAACTTCAAAAGGTAAAGCTAACAAAGATATTACTTGTTATGAATGTAAAGAAACAGGTCATTACAGGAATGAATGCCCTAAGCTAAAGAAAGACAACCCTAGAAAAGAAAGCTTCAAGAAAAACACCTTCAGAACAAAGAAAGGACTGATGGCTACTTGGGACGACAATGAATCTGGATCATCAGAATCTGACTCTGATGAACAAGCCAACGTAGCACTTATGGCTACCACATCCAGCAGCTCAGACGAAGAATCTGAAGAGGTATTTTCTGAACTTTCTCGATCTGACTTAGAATCATGTTTGTCAGAAACTCTTACCTCTTATCAGAAATTAAAACAAAAGTTTAAAAACATTAAAGGCTGTCTTAAAACAAAACTTGAAGAATGTAGTGAACTTGAGATAACAATTCTAGCACATGAAGATACAATCAGATCTTTAACGTTAGAAAGAGATGGAGCAAAAACAAAAAGCTCAGAATTAGAAGAAGCGTTGTCTCAAGCACCACAAACTTCAAATAAAATTATTTATAAATATGAAGAAGCCTTTCAAGAATTTCTGAAGAATGGGATAGATAGGAGTATTATGGCATCCATGATTTATGGAGTAAGTCAGAACAATAAAAGGGGAATTGGGTATGATCCTAAGGAAGATAAAACTTCTACAAGTGATCAAATTAAATCTCCTTTTTCATATCATTACACACACACACAAGAACAAAAATTTAAAAATGCTAGAAAACCCAAAGTTATAAGAAACTCTGGGAAAACTAATCTGAAAGGACCCAAGAGATTCTGGGTACCGAAAGATAAGATTATCTATGTTGCAGATATCCTATGCAGCAAAGTTCAGACACCAGTCATGGTACCTGGACTTTGGATGCTCGCGACACATGACGGGAAGAAAGTCTATGTTCCAAAGTCTGGAACTTAAAGACGCTGGATTTGTAGGCTTCGGAGGAGATCAGAAAGGAAGGATCAGAGGCTCCGGAACTATTGGTAATGGTACTCTTCCCTCTATATCTGATGTTCTTTATGTAGAAGGATTAATGCATAACTTGTTATCCATAAGTCAATTAAGTGATAACGGTTATGATGTAATCTTCAATCAAAAAACATGTAAAGCCATTAATCAGAACGATGGCTCTGTCCTTTTCACAGGCAAGAGGAAAAACAACATTTACAAAATAAATCTTTCTGATTTAAAAGATCAAAATGTTAAATGTCTAATGTCAGTTCACGAAGAGCAATGGGTATGGCATAGACGCTTGGGCCACATTAGCATGAGGAAACTTTCTCAGCTAACTAAACTCGAGTTAGTCAGAGGCCTACCTAAACTGAAGTTTTCTTCAGATGCTCTGTGTGAAGCTTGTCAGAAAGGAAAATTTTCAAAAACATCTTTTAAAAAGAAAAATGTTGTTTCTACCTCTAAGCCTCTGGAACTTCTTCACATTGACTTATTTGGTCCTGTGAAAACAGCATCAGTTAATGGAAAGAAGTATGGACTAGTCATTGTTGATGATTACAGTCGCTGGACATGGGTAAAATTCCTAAAGCACAAGAGTGAGTCTCACTCTGTATTCACCAGTTTCTGTTCCAAAGTGCAAAAAGAATTTGACTCTAAAATTATTAGAGTCAGAAGTGATCATGGTGGAGAATTTGAAAATAAAGATTTTGAAGAATTATTTGATTCTAATGGAATATCCCATGATTTCTCCTGCCCTAGAACTCCACAACAAAATAGAGTTGTAGAGAGGAAGAATAGGACACTCCAAGAGATGGCCAGAACCATGATCAATGAAACTAATGTAGCAAAGCACTTTTGGGCAGAAGCTGTAAATACAGCGTGTTACATTCAGAATAGAATCTCTATAAGACCTATTCTAGAAAAGACTCCCTATGAACTGTGTAAAGGAAGAAAACCAAACATTTCATATTTTCATCCTTTTGGATGTTCTTGTTTTATACTAAATACTAAAGAACATCTGAACAAGTTTGATTCCAAAGCACAGAAAGGTATTATGTTAGGATACTCAGAACGCTCTAAAGGCTACAGAGTATACAACACAGAAACCAAAATTGTGGAAGAATCAATTCATGTCAGATTTGATGATAAGCTTGACCCTGAAAAGTCAAAGCTAATTGAAAAGTTTGCAGATTTGGAAATCACTCTTGTAGAGTCTGATAAAACTCCAGAAGCAACTGTCACTCAAAACTCTGAAGAAATTAAATCTCCAGAAATCCCAAAGAAAGTCAAAAGTCGTATCAATATATCTGAAGATTTGATTCTGGGAAACAAGGACGAACCTGTCAGAACCAGATCTACCTTCAGGACTTCTGAAGATACTCCTCTGGGACTAGTGTCTCTGATTGAGCCTATGTCTTGTGATGAAGCACTTCAGGATAACGACTGGGTGGCAGCTATGCAAGAAGAATTGGATCAATTCTCAAAGAATGATGTCTGGGATCTCGTTCCTAAACCCAGAAGCACTCATGTCATTGGAACCAGATGGGTTTTCAGAAACAAGCTGAACGAGAAAGGAGAAGTTGTCAGAAACAAAGCTCGACTGGTAGCTCAAGGTTACAGTCAACAAGAAGGTATTGACTATAATGAAACCTTTGCTTCAGTCGCGAGGTTAGAATCTATTCGTCTTCTTGTATCTTTTGCTATTAATCACTCTATCAAATTATATCAAATGGATGTCAAGAGTGCATTTCTTAATGGTTATATTTCAGAAGAAGTGTATGTCAATCAACCTCCAGGCTTTGAAAATTCAAATTTTCCAGAACATGTTTTTAAACTTAAGAAATCCTTGTATGGACTCAAACAAGCTCCCAGAGCTTGGTATGAACGATTAAGCAATTTTCTTCTGGAACAAAATTTTATCAGAGGGAAAGTTGATTCTACACTCTTCTGTAAAAACCTTAATAATGATCTCATGATATGCCAGATTTATGTTGATGATATTATTTTTGGTTCTGCTAATATCTCTGTTTGCCAAGAATTTTCTAAGTTAATGCAGGCAGAATTTGAGATGAGTTTAATGCAAGAACTAAAGTTCTTTCTGGGAATTCAAATTAATCAAACTTCAGAAGTCACGTACGTCCATCAAAGTAAATATATTAAAGACGTTCTGAAGAAGTTTGATATGACTGAATGCAACTCTGCAAAAACTCCCATGCACCCAACTTGCATTCTTGAAAAGGAAGAGGTAAGCAACAAAGTTTGTCAGAAGCTCTATCGAGGTATGATAGGTTCTCTTCTCTATCTGACTGCTACTCGTCCTGATATTCTCTTTAGTGTCTGTCTTTGTGCCAGATTCCAATCAGATCCTAGAGAATCTCATTTAACAGCAGTTAAGAGAATTCTTAAGTATCTGAAAGGAACTCCTAACCTGGGCCTGATGTATGAGAAAACATCAGAGTATAGACTCTCGGGTTATTGTGATGCAGATTATGCAGGAGATAGAATAGAACGAAAAAGCACTTCTGGAAATTGCCAGCTTCTGGGAAACAATCTGATATCCTGGGCTAGCAAAAGACAATCAACAATTGCTCTATCAACTGCAGAAGCAGAATATATCTCAGCATCACTGTGCACAACTCAGATGCTCTGGATGAAGCATCAGTTAGAAGATCTGCAAATCTTTGAGAGTAACATTCCTATCTTTTGTGATAATACTGTTGCTATTTGTTTAAGTAAGAATCCCATTCTACATTCCAGAGCCAAACACATTGAAATAAAACATCATTTTATCAGAGACTATGTTCAGAAAGGGATAGTAACATTGAAGTTCATTGATACAGAACATCAATGGGCAGATATCTTTACTAAGCCTCTAGCTGAAGATAGATTTCTTTTTATCTTAAAAAATCTGAACATTCAAAATTGCCCAGAATGAAGTATGGCTCTGAAAATATAAAATGTGACTCTGATGTAAACAAATGTACTTCTGCCTCTGACTCTGATACTTCTACCAAGTTAAGAAGATATCTGAGTTAGAAATCTTCAGAAACCAATCCTTTGGTATTCCTGAAGATCAGATACATCAACACGTGGAGCACTAAGCGTCTAACCCTAGAACTTCTAGACAGCTGTCAAAAGAAATTCAAAGGTCAGAACGTTTGAGTTCTCCTCGAGCAGTGTGCGTACTGTGGGATTAGACCTTCATTAATTAGCTGTAATCATTTTTCCCCCAAACGTGCTATTTTGATTCTTGTGCTAACGCTGGAATGTGTGTCGTTTTGCATGTGTTTGAACTTAGAGTATATAAACACTTTTCTCACATTTCACACACTTATCACTCTCACTCACTCTAAAACCCTAAACCCTTCTCTCAAGCATTCTCTGAAAGCTCTTCATCTTCATCAATCTTCTTCCTCTTCACCATGGACGCTCAACAACAAGAAGTCTTTAACTTCTCTCAACTAATGGAATCTAGTTCTACTGCTCAAACCTCAAACACTCAAACTCCAACGGTTACAGGCGTCTCTATCACCCCTGTTTACAAAGAACCTCACGTTCTTGACCGTGAACGTCATATCAACCTTTCAACCCCTTTTGAAGGTTTGGACGTGTTGTGTGAATCGTTAGTTGATTTCGACAACCTAAGAAGAAATGGCGTTGATCTAACTGGAGAACTTCGTCAACAAGGGTGGGAAAACTATTTCCAAAGACTTTATGGTCCTATTTACCCACTTCTCGTCAAGGAGTTCTGGAGATTTGCAGATGCAGATGACAACTTCATCGTCTCATATGTTTTGGGGGTGAAGATTGTTATTACTGAAGGGTCTATTGCCTCTCTGTTGAACATGGAGAGAAGTGGAGGAAAAAGGATTTACAACATCCCTCCTAGGTCAAAGCGCATTACTGATGTTATCAACCCAACAATCTTCAAACCCAACGTTGAAGGAAATCCTTCAAAGAACAAGGAGCTGCACCAGAACCTCAGAGTGTGGCTGAAGATTATTCTGGGAACCATTCACCACCGTCCAGCCTCTAACTCTTCTGACTACATCAATGCAGACCAGAAATGCATTCTGTACTGCATTCAGAAGGGTGTGAAGATCTGCCTCCCTGCTCTCCTTTTCAGATATCTGAGAGATTCGGTCAGAGAAACCAGAAATAACATGAAGCCCAGATCCTACATTCCTCTGGGAAGATTGCTATCTGACGTCTTCATTGAGCATGGACTGGTAGACCATCTGGAAAAGACCAAATTGATGGATGATCTGGCAATAGATGTTGGGAAGCCTCTGAATGCCAGAAATCTCAAGAGTATGGGGATAATTAAGAAGATTCAAGTCAGACCCACTCTGGATACATCCTGGGATTGTTTGAAAGATCAGAGGAAGATGCCTCATGGCCTTGCCAGGTTCTTCAAAAATGAACCCAGAGATGCTGTTGCTATCTATCTTCAGCGTCTGCTGGATGATGGTGTTGACATCTCTGATTTCAGCCTCGACGACTGTCTGGATTCTGAAGAAGACTTCGTCAGATACAAGAGAGGTCTTTCTGAAAAGAAGATAGCACCACAGGCAAAGAAGGCCAGACTTGGAGAAGCTTCTGGAAGCAAATCTTCAGCTCCTCTGAATATCTCTACTGGTAAGTCTGTTCCTCCTGTTACCTCTAATCCTCTGATGGCTTCTTCTAACCCTCTCTCTTCACAACCTATTTTTACTACCTCTGAAATCCCACCTTCAACCACCAGAACCTCCCAACCTTCACCAGTTCTAAATGTAGCCCGTACATTCATACCTCCCTCTGAACCTAAACTAACTCACCAAAGCACTTCCTCTTCATCATCCTCAGAACCAGAATCACCCCCATATGTTTCCCTCTCTTCTGACCCAGAATTTTCTGACCCTGATTCCCCAACCATAGCCACAATTTATGCTCATAAACTTGCTTCACAACAACAAACACAAACACAATCTGAAGCAACTTCACCTCCACCACAACAAACAACCACCATACCTTCTGACCTTCAACCCTCTGAACCCCATACCTCTGATATCACCCCACCAAACATCTCCGCTGCACCTGAAGCTGAAACTGAACCCTTAGATTTAAACCCTCTTTACGCTTCACCCCAAACATCTGAACCTCAACCAGAAGCAGAATCTGAACCCCAACCTGAATCAGAATCTGAACCTCACACTTTAAATCTCAGCCCTCCAAACTCTCCACCTCATACCTCTGAACCTGAACCTGAACCTGAACTTTCTACACCCACCCTTGAGGAAGCCATCATGCAGGTAGCAGAAGCTTCAGTACAAAAGGTCAAGTCTCTGACCACTAACTCTGAAGTCAGTGATGATCCTGAATCTGTAAGGACACACTGGAACAGAGTCATTGGCTGGATGACCTCTGAGTCTTTTAGGCTGAAGAGTATCTCTGAACAAGTCAGAAATGGCTACATCAGAGATGCTGAGGCAAGACTCCAGGAGAGACTTGCCAGAGAGGCTGAAGCCAGAAGGCTGGAGGAAGAGAGATTGGCCAAGGAAGCTGAAGAAGAAGCAAGAAGGCTAGAAGAAGAAAGACTTGCTAAGGAAGCTGAAATCCTAAGGGAAAAGGAAGCTGAAGCTAAGGCTCTGGCGGATGCAGAAGCACAAGCTGCTGCTGAAGCTGAAGCTCAGCAGGCTCTGACTCTGGGGGAGTCCTCTTCTGTGATCCCTATGGTTCTTCAGACTCTGAAAGAACTCAAGCAAGATCAGAATGAACTCCGGGCCAGAATGGACAAGCAAGATACTGTCAACGACAACATCCAGAACATGCTTGCAATGTTGCTTCAGAGAATGCCTCCGCCTCCGAACCCTTAGGCACTTAGGATTTATTTTTGCTTGCCTGTTGTTTTATTTTGTTCTCTCTGAATCTGATGTTTTCTTATTTCTTGTTGCCTTTGTGCTTCTATTTTAATACAATGTTTTTCTCTTCTATTATTTATTTTACTATGTCTTTTTGATTCTGACAAAAAGGGGGAGAAGTCATTAATAGCTCTGATGAAAACATTGTCTAATACCTTAAGCATTCTGCAACATAGTTTTTTCTTAAAAATAAATTTATCTAACCTGGACTTAAGAAATTGCAGAAAGTTTCAGAAACCTCTGTACTTAAGAAACTCTGGTAAGAACTTCTGAACTCCCTAGCATTATCTCAGGGGGAGCTTCTGTCTATCTGATCTAATATTATTCATGTTTCATCTGCTAATTAAGGTTGTTTTGTCATCATCAAAAAGGGGGAGATTGTAAGAACAAAAATTGTTCTACAACAGATTCCTTGATTTTGATGATAACAAAGGATGAAACCAAAAATGGCACCCTAACGAAAAGTTTCTAAGTGTGCAGGATTCTAAAGAAAGAAGGAAGAAATCTGATGATGTCATCAGATACAAAACCAGATCAGATACAAATCATCAAATGATCAGAAGCATCTGAAGTGAAAACAAGTTCAAGAAAGTCTAACTCTGAGCAAAACAACAAGTATCAGAAGCATCTGAACAAGAAATGGCTCTAGAAGTTCTGATTCTGAACAACGCTATCTCTAAGCTCCAGAAGTTATCAGCGCTATCTGAAGAAACTATCTGAACTCACAAGAGATTAAACGTCAGAAGCAAGATTTCAAGATTCTCCAGAAACACAAATACTCTGAGCATGGAATTGCTAATCATGAAAGAGTAACGTTTAAGTCAAGAAAAGATTTGCAAAATGGATTTCCTAATAGAGAAAGAGACGTTAATCTCCAATTTCAATAAAGAAGATACTACTTGTGGTAAGTAGTCATTTCAAGGAGAAAAAGTTATCCTGCAGAAGTTGTTTATGTTATGGCGTAAATTCATCTTATTACTCATCAGTTTCAACTACTACCTCATTGATCTATATAAAGGTTTGCAAATCAACATTTCAACCACCACACATACAAGGAAAAATCATACTGAAACATCAACACAAGAAAACCCTCTTGCTCTCTAAGATCTTCACGAAGCTTTTGCTTATTACGTGAAAAACTCTTGTTCTTACTATTGTAATATCTGCTTTCTTAGAAGCACTCTAGATTACATAAATCTTTCTTCTATTGTTTGTTGATCTCCTCAAGTGACTCTGTGTAGTCTGTATACTTGAGAGGGCTAAGAGATTTTTATCTTAGACGTTGTTTGTAATCTTTCAAGATTAGTGGATTAAGACCTTGTTGAAGGCGAAATCACCTTGGCCGGGTGGACTGGAGTAGCTTTGTGTTATAAGCGAACCAGTATAAAATCCTTGTGTGATTTTTCATTTTGAAAAACGCTTATTTTTCCAAACAATTCAAACCCCCCCTTTCTTGTTTTTCTCACCTTCACAAATCACATGGCTTGCCTTTATAAATTGAAAAATAAAGTAATGTTATTGTGAACTGCAGTCTTTTCTCTATCTTATACTAGCATATAGATGCATAAATACTATAATAAGTATGATATTTTTCGGACGCCGATTTTATTTTCTGTTCTATAAGAAAAACGAACTTATTAATAAAAGGTTTATTATTGAGAAAAAAGAATGAAAGGTGGAATTAGAAAAAGAAATGGTTACACGATTCATTATCATTTCCTGTATATATTTTTAAATAATTAAATAATTTGATTTGAATAAGTAATAAAAATAAAATTACTAGTTGAATTAAATGATATATATTTTCCACATAATATTTGTAATATCCCATATTCCCTTAAAATGCTCAAATAGTTTTTAGTTGTGACCAATTGAATTCTTTTATTATTATATGCAACTGGAACACAAGAGGCTCCCCTTGAAAAATATGTTGGACTTTTATCCTTTATTAATATATGTAAGTGAATTTCTCTCATTGTAATAAATCCAAGTAATTGGACTCACCTTTAAATTAATAGTATCCATCAAATAACATCGCTTGCCTTTATAAATTGAAAAATAAAGTATAATTATTGTGAACTGCGCTCTTTTCTATATCTTATACTAGCATATAGATACATAGATACTATAATATGTATGATATTTTTCAGACACCGATTTTATTTTCTGTTCTATAAGAAAAACAAACTTATTAATAAAAGGTTTATTGTTGATAAGAAAGAAAGAAAGTTGGAATTGGAAAAAGAAATGGTTACACGATTCATTATCGTTTCCTGTATATATTTTTAAATTAATAAATAATTTGATTTGAATAAATAATAATAATAATAAAAATACTAGTTGATTAAATGATATATATTTTCCACTTAATATTTGTAATATCCCATATTCCTTTGAAATGCTCAATTAGTTGTCAATTGTGACCAATTGACTTCCTTTATTATTATATGCAACTGGAACACAAGTGGTTGCCCTGGACAAATTTACTTTACTTTGATCCTTTATTATTTTATGCAAGTCAATTTCTCTCATTCTAATAAATCCAAGCAATTGGACTCACCTTTAAAATAATAGTATCCATCAAATAACCTGGCTTGCCTTTATAAATTTAAAAAAAAGTAATGTTATTGTGAACTGCACTATTTTCTATATCTTATACTAGCATATAGATGCATAGATACTATAATATGTATGATATTTTTTGGACGCCGATTTTATTTTTTGTAGTAAAAGAAAAAAAACTTATTAATAAAAGGTTTATTATTGATAAAAAAGAAAGAAAGGAGGAATTGGAAAAAGAAATGTCTACAATATTCATTATCATTTCCTATATATATTTTTAAATAATTAAATAATTTGATTTGAATAAATAATAATAATAAAAATACTATATGAATTAAATGATATATATTTTCCCCATAATATTTGTAATTTACGATATTCTTTTAAAATGCACAATTACTTGTCAGTTGTGACCAATTGAATTTCTTTATTATTATATGAAACTGGAACACAAGAGGCTCCCCTGGACAAATTTAGTGGACTTTGATCCTTTATCATTATACGCAAGTCAATTTATCTCATTGTAATAAATCCAAGTAATTGGACTCACCTTTAAAATAATAGTATCCATCATATAACATGGCTTGCCAATATAAATAGAAAAATAAAGTAAGGTTATGTGAACTGCACTCTTTTCTATATCTTATACTAGCACATAGATGCATAAATACTATAATAAGTATGATATATTTTGGACGCCGATTTTATTTTCTGTTCTATAAGAAAAACAAACTTATTAAAAATGGTTTATTATTGATAAAAAAGAAAGAAATGTGGAATTGGAAAAAGAAATGGTTAGACGATTCATTATCATTTCGTGTATATATTTTTAAATAATTAAATAATTTGATTTGAATAAATAATAACAATAATAAAAATACTATTTGAATTAAATGATATATATTTTCCACTTAATATTTGAAATATCCCATATTCCCTTGAAATGCTTAATTAGTTGTCAATTGTGACCAATTGAGTTCCTTTATTATTATATGCAGCTGGAACACAAGTGGCTGCCCTGAACAAATTTACTGTACTTTGATCCTTTATTATTATATGTAAGTCAATTTCTCTCATTGTAATAAATCCAAGTAATTGGAATCACCTTTAAAATAATAGTATCCATCAAATAACATCGCTTGCCTTTATTAATTGAAAAATAAAGTAATATTATTGTGAACTGCACTATTTTCTATATCTTATACTAGCATATAGATGCATAGATACTATAATATGTATGATATTTTTCGGACGCCGATTTTATTTTTTGTAGTATAAGAAAAACAAACTTATTAATAAAAGGTTTATTATTGATAAAAAAGAAAGAAAGGAGGAATTGGAAAAAGAAATGTCTACAAAATTCATTATGATTTCCTGTATATATTTTTAAATAATTAAATAATTTGATTTGAATAAATAATAATAATAAAAATAATATATGAGTTAAATGATATATATTTTCCACATAGTATTTGTAATATCCGATATTCCTTTAAAATGCATAATTAGTTGTCAGTTGGGACCAATTGAATTCCTTTATTATTATATGAAACTGGAACACAAGAGGCTCCCCTGGACAAGTTTACTGGACTTTGATCCTTTATCATTATACGCAAGTTAATTTATCTCATTGTAATAAATCCAAGTAATTGGACTCACCTTTAAAATAATAGTATCCATCAAATCACATGGCTTGCCTTTATAAATTGAAAAATAAAGTAATGTTATTGTGAACTGCACTATTTTCTATATCTTATACTAGCATATAGATGCATAGATACTATAATATGTATGATATTTTTTGGACGCCGATTTTATTTTTTGTAGTATAAGAAAAACAAACTTATTAATAAAAGGTTTATTATTGATAAAAAAGAAAGAAAGGAGGAATTGGAAAAAGAAATGTCTACAATATTCATTATCATTTCCTGTATATATTTTTAAATAATTAAATAATATGATTTGAATAAATAATAATAATAAAAATACTATATGAATTAAATGATATATATTTTCCCCATAATATTTGTAATTTACGATATTCTTTTAAAATGCACAATTACTTGTCAGTTGTGACCAATTGAATTTCTTTATTATTATATGAAACTGGAACACAAGAGGCGTCCCTGGACAAATTTACTGGACTTTGATCCTTTATCATTATACGCAAGTCAATTTATCTCATTGTAATAAATCCAAGTAATTGGACTCACCTTTAAAATAATAGTATCCATCAAATAACATGGCTTGCCAATATAAATAGAAAAATAAAGTAAGGTTATGTGAACTGCACTCTTTTCTATATCTTATACTAGCACATAGATGCATAAATACTATAATAAGTATGATATATTTCGGAAGCCGATTTTATTTTCTGTTCTATAAGAAAAACAAACTTATTAAAAATGGTTTATTATTGATAAAAAAAGAAAGAAATGTGGAATTGGAAAAAGAAATGGTTACACGATTCATTATCATTTCGTGTATATATTTTTAAATAATTAAATAATTTGATTTGAATAAATAATAACAATAATAAAAATACTATTTGAATTAAATGATATATATTTTCCACTTAATATTTGAAATATCCCATATTCTCTTGAAATGCTTAATTAGTTGTCAATTGTGACCAATTGAATTCCTTTATTATTATATGCAGCTGGAACACAAGTGGCTGCCCTGAACAAATTTACTGTACTTTGATCCTTTATTATTATATGTAAGTCAATTTCTCTCATTGTAATAAATCCAAGTTATTGGACTCACCTTTAAAATAAAAGTATCCATCAAATAACATTGTTTGCCTTTATAAATTGAAAAATAAAGTAATGTTATTGTGAAATGCACTATTTTCTATATCTTATACTAGCATATAGATGCATAGATACTATAATAAGTGTGATATTTTTCGGACGCCGATTTTATTTTCTGTTCTATAAGAAAAAGAAACTTATTAATAAAAGGTTTATTATTGATAAAAAAGAAAGAAATGTGGAATTGGAAAAAGAAATGGTTACACGATTCATTATCATTACCTGTATATATTTTTAAAATATTAAATAATTTGTTTTGAATAAATTCTAATAATAATAATAGTAATAATAATAAAAATACTATTTGAATTAAATGATATGTATTTTCCACTTAATATTTGAAATATCCCATATTCCCTTAAAATACTCATTTAGTTGTCAGTTATGACCAATTGAGTTCCTTTATTATTATATGCAACTTGAACACAAGAGGCTCCCCTTGAAAAATTTACTGGACTTTGATCCTTTATTATTATATGTGTTGGTTCTAAGTGTTGGCAGCAATTTTGGTAAAGCAAAGAGTGTTCACAAGATGTTGTGTGTGATGTCTTAACATGAGATATCCTGTGTACCTGTTGGAGCTTCAGAAACATAATTATGCAGGATTGCTTCAGAATGTCATACACCATGTCATGGCATCTGATATTGTGTACCTGCTGGAGTTTAAATGGAAAACATAATTATGTAGGATTGTTTCAGGATGTCATACACAATGTCATGGCATCTGATATGCTTGTACCTGCTGGAAGTTTAAAAGGAATTATGGAATTATGCAGGATAGTTCCAGGATGTCAGACCCGATGTCATGACATCATGTACACAAAACATTCAGTATGAATGTCTGGTGTTTTGTGATTGCGCATTTAATGGCAATCTATGTATGATTGAAGATCTGATTTGTAGGCGCATTCAATCATTGATTACAACCTGATTTACTTATTTTCCAAGGAGATCTAACCAGCTGTCATGAGAAGATTTAATTGGAAAATAGTTTAGGGTTTTCAAGATGTCCAAGTCCAGCTGAAAGCTTATATAAAAAGGGACTTGGAAAACCTGATTTGATACACAACCAATACTGAGCGAAATATTGAGAGAGAGCTAGGGTTTGTGTCTTGTTTAGTCGTGAGACTTGTAAGCCATTCAAGTCATCCATAGATGATTAATTTGGTCTGATTTGTGGTTGTAATTTGTCACTCAAAGCTTATAAGAAAGAGTGTGTGTCTTCTTGATCAAAGTTGTTAAGCAAGATCAAGAGTGTGTCTTCTTGATCAAAGTTGTTAAGCAAGATCAAGAGTGTGTCTTCTTGATCAAAGTTATTAAGCAAGATCAAGAGTGTGTCTTTTTGATCAAAGCTGTTAAGCAAGATCAAGAGTGTGTCTTCTTGATCAAAGTTGTTAAGCAAGATCAAGAGTGTGTCTACTTGATTGAAATTGTGAAGTAAAATCAAGTGTGTGTTATTGAACAGTGTTTTCTTTTCTCAAGGAATTGTTGTTTAAGATCACAGGTGTGATTGTAGGGAAGTGAGTGGGTTCTCATATCTAAGAGTGCTTAGGTAGAAATTGCACGGGTAAAGATTAGGTGAGAAAGACTGTAACTTGTTGAAGTGTACGGAGAGTCTTTGAATTGATTCTATTTTAGTGAATTTCCTTCCTGGCTTGGTAGCCCCCAGATGTAGGTGAGTTGGACCGAACTGGGTTAACAATTGCTTGTGTCTCTTGCATTACTATTCTCTATCTTTATCTTGTTTGCAGTACTTAGATATTAGCGTCGTCACATTACCTTCGACATGTCATATCTGATAACAGAATTTCAATATGCAAGTCAATTTCTATCATTGTTATAAATCCAAGTAATTGGACTCACCTTTAAAATAATAGTATCCATCAAATAACATCGCTTGCCTTTATAAATTGAAAAATAAAGTAATGTTATTGTGAACTGCGCTCTTTTCTATATCTTATACTAGCATATATAGATGCATAAATACTATAATATGTATGATATTTTTCAGACGCAGATTTTATTTTCTGTTCTATAAGAAAATCAAACTTATTAATAAAAGGTTTATTATTGATAAAAAAGAAAGAAAGGTTGACTTGGAAAAAGAAATGGTTACACGATTCATTATCATTTCCTTTATATATTTTAAAATAATTAATTAATTTGACTTGAATAAATAATAATAATAATAATAAAAATAATAGTTGAATTAAATGATATATATTTTCCACTTAATATTTGAAATATCCCATATTCCCTTAAAATGCTTAATTAGTTGTCAATTGTGATCAATTGAGTTCCTTTATTATTATATGCAACTGGAACACAAGAGGCGTCCCTGGACAAATTTAATGGACTTTGATCCTTTATCATTATACGCAAGTCAATTTATCTCATTGTAAACAATCCAAGTAATTGGACTTACCTTTAAAATAATGGTATCCGTCAAATAACATGGCAGTCCTTTATAAATTGAAAAGTAAAGTAATGTTAATGTGAACTGCACTATTTTCTATATCTTATACTAGCTTATAGATGCATAGATACTATAATATGTATGATATTTTTTGGACGCCGATTTTATTTTCTGTTCTATAAGAAAAACAAACTTATTAATAAAAGGTTAATTATTGATAAAAAAGAAAGAAAGGTGGAATTGGAAAAAGAAATGGTTACACGATTCATTATCATTTCCTGTATATATTTTTAAATAATTAAATAATTTGATTTGAATAAATAACAATAATAATAAAAATACTAGATGAATTAAATGATATTTATTTTTCGCTTAATATTTTAAATATCTCATATTCCCTTAAAATGGTCAATTAGATGTCAGTTGTGACCAATTGAATTCCTTTATTATTATATGCAACTAGAACACAAAAGGCTCCCCTGGACAAATTTACTGGACTTTGATTCTTTATTATTAGACGCAGGTCAATTTCTCTCATTGTAATAAATCCAAGTAATTGGACTCACCTTTAAAAACATAGTATCCATCAAATAACATGGTTAGCCTTTATAAATTGAAAAATAAAGTAATGTTATTGTGAACTACACTCTTTTCTATATCTTATACTAGCATATAGATGCATACATACTATAATATGTATGATATTTTTCGGACGCCGATTTTATTTTCTGTTCTATAAGAACAAGAAACGTATTAATAAAAGGTTTATTATTGATAAAAAAGAAAGAAAGGTGGAATTGGAAAAAGAAATGGTTACACGATTCATTATCATTTCCTATATATATTTTTAAATAATTAAATAATTTGATTTGAATAAATTTTAATAATAATAAAAATACTAGTTGAATTAAATGATATTTATTTTCCACTTAATATTTGAAATATCCCTTATTCCCTTAAAATGCTCAATTAGTTGTCAGTTGTGACCAATTGAGTCCCTTTATTATTATATGCAACTGGAACACAAGAGGCTCCCCTGGACAAATTTACTGGACTTTGATTCTCTATTATTAGATGCAAGTAAATTTCTCTCATTGTAATAAATCCAAGTAATTGGACTCATCTTTAAAATAATAGTATCCATCAATTAACATGGCTTGCCTTTATAAATCGAAAACTAAAGTAATGTTATTGTGAACTATACTCTTTTCTATATCTTATAGTCGCATAGAGATGCATACATACTATAACATGTATGAAATTTTTCGGACGCGGATTTTATTTTCTGTTCTATAAAAAAAACAAATTTATTAATAAAAGGTCTATTATTGATAAAAAAAAGAAAGAAAGGTGGAATTGGAAAAAGAAATGGTTACACGATTCATTATCATTTCCTGTATATATTTTTAAATAATTAAATAATTTGATTTGAATAAATAACAATAATAATAAAAATACTAGATGAATTAAATGATATTTATTTTTCGCTTAATATTTTAAATATCTCATATTCCCTTAAAATGGTCAATTAGATGTCAGTTGTGACCAATTGAATTCCTTTATTATTATATGCAACTAGAACACAAAAGGCTCCCCTGGACAAATTTACTGGACTTTGATTCTTTATTATTAGACGCAGGTCAATTTCTCTCATTGTAATAAATCCAAGTAATTGGACTCACCTTTAAAAACATAGTATCCATCAAATAACATGGTTAGCCTTTATAAATTGAAAAATAAAGTAATGTTATTGTGAACTACACTCTTTTCTATATCTTATACTAGCATATAGATGTATACATACTATAATATGTATGATATTTTTCGGACGCCGATTTTATTTTCTGTTCTATAAGAAAAAGAAACGTATTAATAAAAGGTTTATTATTGATAAAAAAGAAAGAAAGGTGGAATTGGAAAAAGAAATGGTTACACGATTCATTATCATTTCCTATATATATTTTTAAATAATTAAATAATTTGATTTGAATAAATTTTAATAATAATAAAAATACTAGTTGAATTAAATGATATTTATTTTCCACTTAATATTTGAAATATCCCTTATTCCCTTAAAATGCTCAATTAGTTGTCAGTTGTGACCAATTGAGTCCCTTTATTATTATATGCAACTGGAACACAAGAGGCTCCCCTGGACAAATTTACTGGACTT
This sequence comes from Lathyrus oleraceus, assembly GCF_024323335.1. Lineage (NCBI taxonomy): Eukaryota > Viridiplantae > Streptophyta > Magnoliopsida > Fabales > Fabaceae > Lathyrus > Lathyrus oleraceus. The sequence continues at coordinate 12,691,600 of NC_066583.1, read as the reverse complement.
TGATTCTCTATTATTAGATGCAAGTAAATTTCTCTCATTGTAATAAATCCAAGTAATTGGACTCATCTTTAAAATAATAGTATCCATCAATTAACATGGCTTGCCTTTATAAATCGAAAACTAAAGTAATGTTATTGTGAACTATACTCTTTTCTATATCTTATAGTCGCATAGAGATGCATACATACTATAATATGTATGAAATTTTTCGGACGCCGATTTTATTTTCTGTTCTATAAGAAAAACAAATTTATTAATAAAAGGTCTATTATTGATAAAAAAGAAAGAAAGGTGGAATTGGAAAAAGAAATGGTTACACGATTCATTATCATTTCCTTTATATATTTTAAAATAATTAATTAATTTGACTTGAATAAATAATAATAATAATAAAAATACTAGTTGAATTAAATGATATATATTTTCCACTTAATATTTGAAATATCCCATATTCCCTTAAAATGCTTAATTAGTTGTCAATTGTGATCAATTGAATTCCTTTATTATTATATGCAACTGGAACACAAAAGGATCCCCTGGACAAATTTACTGTACTTTGATCCTTTATTATTATATGCAAGTCAATTTCTCTCATGGTAATAAATCCAAGTAATTGGACTCACCTTTAAAATAATAGTATCCATCAAATAACATCGCTTGCCTTTATAAATTGAAAAATAAAGTAATGTTATTGTGAACTGCGCTCTTTTCTATATCTTATACTAGCATATAGATGCATAGATAGTATAATATGTATGATATTTTTTGGACGCCGATTTTATATTCTGTTCTATAACAAAAACAAAGTTATTAATAAAAGGTTAATTATTGATAAAAACGAAAGAAAGGTGGAATTGGAAAAAGAAATGGTTACACGAATCATTATCATTTCCTGTATATATTTTTAAATAATTAAATAATTTGATTTGAATAAATAAAAATAATAATAAAAATACTAGTTGAATTAAATGATATTTATTTTCCACTTAATATTTGAAATATCTCATATTCCCTTAAAATGGTCAATTAGTTGTCATTTGTGACCAATTGAATTCCTTTATTATTATATGCAACTGGAACAGAAAAGGCTCCCCTGGACAAATTTACTGGACTTTGATTCTTTATTATTAGACGCAGGTCAATTTCTCTCATTGTAATAAATCCAAGTAATTAAACTCACCTTTAAAATAATAGTATCCATCAAATAACATGGTTTGCCTTTATAAATTGAAAAATAAAGTAATGTTATTGTGGACTGCACTATTTTCTATATCTTATACTAGCATATAGATGCATAAATACTATAATATGTATGATATTTTTCGGACGTTGATTTTATTTTTTGTTCTATAAGAAAAACAAACTTATTAATAAAAGGTTTATTATTGATAAAAAAGAAAGAAAGGTGAAATTTGAAAAAGAAATGGTTACACGATTCATTATCATTTCCTTTATATATTTTTAAATAATTAAATAATTTGATTTGAATAAATAATAATAATAAAAATACTAGTTGAATTAAATGATATATATTTTCCATATAATATTTGTAATATGCCATATTCCCTTAAAATGCTCAATTAGTTGACAGTTGTGACAAATTAAGTTCCTTTATTATTGTATGCAACTGGAACACAAAAGGCTCCCCTAGACAAATTTACTATACTTTGATCCTTTATTATTATATGCAAGTCAATTTCTCTCATTGTAATAAATCCAAGTAATTGGACTCACCTTTAAAATAATAGTATCCATCAAATAACATGGCTTGCCTTTATAAATCGAAAAATAAAGTATTGTTATTGTGAACTACACTCTTTTCTATATCTTATACTAGCATATAGATGCATACATACTATAATATGTATGACATTTTTCGGACGCCGATTTTATTTTCTGTTCTATAAGAAAAACAAATTTATTAATAAAAGGCTGATTATTGATAAAAAAGAAAGACGGGTGGAATTGGAAAAAGAAATGGTTACACGATTCATTATCATTTCCTTTATATATTTTAAAATAATTAATTAATTTGACTTAAATAAATAATAATAATAATAAAAATACTAGTTGAATTAAATGATATATATTTTCCACTTAATATTTGAAATATCCCATATTCCCTTAAAATGCTCAATTAGTTGTCAGTTGTGACCAATTAAGTTCATTTCTTATTATATGCAACTGGAACACAAGAGGCGCCCCTGGACAAATTTAATGGACTTTGATCCTTTATCATTATACGCAAGTCAATTTATCTCATTGTAAACAATCCAAGTAATTGGATTCACCTTTAAAATAATAGTATCCGTCAAATAACATGGCAGTCCTTTATAAATTGATAAGTAAAGTAATGTTAATGTGAATTGCACTATTTTCTATATCTTATACTAGCATATAGATGCATAGATACTATAATATGTATGATATTTTTTGGACGCTGATTTTATTTTCTGTTCTATAAGAAAAACAAAGTTATTAATAAAAGGTTAATTATTGATAAAAAAGAAAGAAAGGTGGAATTGGAAAAAGAAATGGTTACACGATTCATTATCATTTCCTGTATATATTTTTAAATAATTAAATAATTTGATTTGAATAAATAACAATAATAATAAAAATACTAGATGAATTAAATGATATTTATTTTCCGCTTAATATTTGAAATATCTAATATTTCCTTAAAATGGTCAATTAGTTGTCAGTTGTGACCAATTGAATTCCTTTATTATTATATGCAACTGGAACACAAAAGGCTCCCCTGGACAAATTTACTGGACTTTGATTCTTTATTATTAGACGCAGGTCTATTTCTCTCATTGTAATAAATCCAACTAATTGGACTCACCTTTTAAATAATAGTATCCATCATATAAACATGGTTTGCCTTTATAAATTGAAAAATAAAGTAATGTTATTGTGAACTGCACTATTTTCTATATCTTATACTAGCATATAGATGCATACATACTATAATATGTATGATATTTTTCGGACGCCGATTTTATTTTCTGTTCTATAAGAAAAACAAACTTATTCATAAAAGGTTTATTATTGATAAAAAAGAAAGAAAGGTGAAATTGGAAAAAGAAATGGTTACATGATTCATTATCATTTCCTTTATATATTTTTAAATAATTAAATAATTTGATTTGAATAAACAATAATAATAAAAATACTAGTTGAACTAAATGATATATATTTTCCATATAATATTTGTAATATCCCATATTCCCTGAAAATGCTCAATTAGTTGACAGTTGTGACAAATTAAGTTCCTTTATTATTGTATGCAACTGGAACACAAAAGGCTCCCCTGGACAAATTTACTGTACTTTGATCCTTTATTATTATATGCAAGTCAATTTCTCTCATTGTAATAAATCCAAGTAATTGGACTCACCTTTAAAATAATAGTATCCATCAAATAACATGGCTTGCCTTTATAAGTCGAAAAATAAAGTATTGTTATTGTGAACTACACTCTTTTCTATATCTTATACTAGCATATATATGCATACATACTATAATATGTATGATATTTTTCGGATGCCGATTTTATTTTCTGTTCTATAAGAAAAACAAATTTATTAATAAAAGGTTGATTATTGATAAAAAAGAAAGACAGGTGGAATTGGAAAAAGAAATGGTTACACGATTCATTATCATTTCCTTTATATATTTTAAAATAATTAATTAATTTGACTTGAATAAATAATAATAATAATAATAATAATACTAGTTGAATTAAATCATATATATTTTCCACTTAATATTTGAAATATCCCATATTCCCTTAAAATGCTCAATTAGTTGTCAGTTGTGACCAATTAAGTTCGTTTCTTATTATATGCAACTGGAACACAAGAGGCGCCCCTGGACAAATTTAATGGACTTTGATCCTTTATCATTATACGCAAGTCAATTTATCTCATTGTAAACAATCCAAGTAATTGGATTCACCTTTAAAATAATAGTATCCGTCAAATAACATGGCAGTCCTTTATAAATTGAAAAGTAAAGTAATGTTAATGTGAACTGCACTATTTTCTATATCTTATACTAGCATATAGATGCATAGATACTATAATATGTATGATATTTTTTAGACGCCGATTTTATTTTTTGTTCTATAAGAAAAACAAAGTTATTAATAAAAGGTTAATTATTGATAAAAAAGAAAGAAAGGTGGAATTGGAGAAAGAAATGGTTACACGATTCATTATCATTTCTTGTATATATTTTTAAATAATTAAATAATTTGATTTGAATAAATAACAATAATAAAAAAAATACTAGATGAATTAAATGATATTTATTTTCCGATTAATATTTGAAATATCTAATATTCCCTTAAAATGGTCAATTAGTTGTCAGTTGTGACCAATTGAATTCCTTTATTATTATATGCAACTGGAACACAAAAGGCTCCCCTGGACAAATTTACTGGCCTTTGATTCTTTATTATTAGACGCAGGTCTATTTCTCTCATTGTAATAAATCCAAGTAATTGGACTCACCTTTTAAATAATAGTATCCATCAAATAACATGGTTTGGCTTTATAAATTGAAAAATAAAGTAATGTTATTGTGAACTGCACTATTTTCTATATCTTATACTAGCATATAGATGCATACATACTATAATATGTATGATATTTTTCGGACGCCGATTTTATTTTCTGTTCTATAAGAAAAATAAACTTATTCATAAAAGGTTTATTATTGATAAAAAAGAAAGAAAGGTGAAATTGGAAAAAGAAATGGTTACACGATTCATTATCATTTCCTTTATATATTCTTAAATAATTAAATAATTTGATTTGAATAAATAATAATAATAAAAATACTAGTTGAATTAAATGATATATATTTTCCATATAATATTTGTAATATCCCATATTCCCTTAAAATGCTCAATTAGTTGTCAGTTGTGACAAATTAAGTTCCTTTATTATTGTATGCAACTGGAACACAAAAGGATCCCCTGGACAAATTTACTGTACTTTGATCCTTTATTATTATATGCAAGTCAATTTCTCTCATTGTAATAAATCCAAGTAATTGGACTCACCTTTAAAATAATAGTATCCATCAAAAAACTTTGTTTGCCTTTATAAATTGAAAAATAAAGTAATGTTATTGTGAACTGCACTCTTTTCTATATCTTTTACTAGCATATAGATGCATACATACTATAATATGTATGATATTTTTCGGACGCCGATTTTATTTTCTGTTCTATAAGAAAAACAGACTTATTAATAAAAGGTTTATTATTGATAAAAAAGAAAGAAAGGTGGAATTGGAAAAAGAAATGGTTACACGATTCATTATTATTTCCTGTATATATTTTTAAATAATTATATAATTTGATTTGAATAAATAACAATAATAATAAAAATACTAGTTGATTTAAATGATATTTATTTTCCACTTAATATTTGAAATATCCCATATTTCTTTAAAATGCTCAATTAGTTGTCAGTTGTGACCAATTAAGTTCATTTATTATTATATGCAACTGGAACACAAGAGGCTCCCCTGGACATATTTACTGGACATTAATCCTTTATCATTATACGCAAGTCAATTTTTCTCATTGTAATAAATCCAAGTAATTGGACTCACCTTTAAAATAATAGTATCCATTAAATAACATGGCTTTCCTTTATAAATTGAAAAATAAAGTAATGTTATTGTGAACTGCACTATTTTCTATATCTTATACTAGCATATAGATGCATACATACTATAATATGTATGATATTTTTTGAATGCCGATTTTATTTTCTGTTCTATAAGAAAAACAAACATATTAATAAAAGGTTTATTATTGATAAAAAAGAAAGAAAGGTGGAATTGGAAAAAGAGTTGGTGACACGATTCATTATCATTTCCTGAATATATTTTTAAATAACTAAATAATTTGATTTGAATAAATAATAATTATAATAAAAATACTAGTTGAATTAAATGATATACATTTTCCACTTAATATTTGTAATATCCCATATTCCCGTAAAATGCTCAATTAGTTGTCAGTTGTGACAAATTGAGTTCCTTTATTATTGTATGCAACTGCAACACAAGAGGCTCCCCTGGACAAATTTACTGGACTTTGATCCTTTATTATTATATGCAAGTCAATTTCAGTCATTGTAATAAATCCAAGTAATTGGACTCACCTTTAAAATAATTGTATCCATCAAATAACATGGTTTTCCTTTATAAATTGAAAAATAAAGTAATGTTATTGTCAACTGCACTATTTTCTATATCTTATACTAGCATATAGATGCATACATACTATAATATGTATGATATTTTTCGGACGCCGATTTTATTTTCTGTTCTATAAGAAAAAGAAACTTATTAATAAAAGGTTTATTATTGATAAAAAAGATAGAAAGGTGGAATTGGAAAAAGAAATGGTTACACGATTCATCATCATTTCCTGTATATATTTTTAAATAATTAAATAATTTGATTTGAATAAATTTAATAATAATAAAAAATACTAGTTGAATTAAATGATATTTATTTTCTACTTAATAATTGAAATATCCATATTACCTTAAAATGCTCAATTAGTTGTCAGTTGTGACCAATTGAGTTCCTTTATTATTATATGCAACTGGAACACAAGAGGCTCCCCTGGACAAATTTACTGGACTTTGATTCTTTATTATTAGACGCAAGTCAATTTCTCTCATTGTAATAAATCCAAGTAATTGGACTCACCTTTTAAATAATAGTATCCATCAAATAACATGGTTTGGCTTTATAAATTGAAAAATAAAGTAATGTTATTGTGAACTGCACTATTTTCTATATCTTATACTAGCATATAGATGCATACATACTATAATATGTATGATATTTTTCGGACGCCGATTTTATTTTCTGTTCTATAAGAAAAATAAACTTATTCATAAAAGGTTTATTATTGATAAAAAAGAAAGAAAGGTGAAATTGGAAAAAGAAATGGTTACACGATTCATTATCATTTCCTTTATATATTCTTAAATAATTAAATAATTTGATTTGAATAAATAATAATGATAATAATAATAATAAAAATACTAGTTGAATTAAATGATATATATTTTCCACTTAATATTTGTAATATCCCATATTCCCTTAAAATGCTCAATTAGTTGTCAGTTGTGACAAATTGAGTTCCTTTATTATTATATGCAACCGGAACACAAGAGGCTCCCCTGGACAAATTTACTATACTTTGATCCTTTATTATTATATACAAGTCAATTTCTCTCATTGTAATAAATCCAAGTAATTGGACTCACCTTTAAAATAATAGTATCCATCAATTAACATGGCTTGCCTTTATAAATAGAAAAATAAAGTAATGTTATTATGAACTACACTCTTTTCTATATCTTATACTAGCATATAGATACATAGATACTATAATATGAAATCATCTTTCGGACTGGCTTTATTCAAATCTCTATAGTCGACACACATGCGGACTTTTCCATCCTTCTTTGGCACAGACATAATGTTGGCCACCCATTACGGATACTTAGCAGTTACAAGGAAACCGACATCAATCAGCTTCGGAACTTCCTCTTTGATCTTCACAGTCATATCTAGATGCGTTCTTCTCATCTTCTGCTTGACTGGCGGGCATTCTGGCTTCAACGGCAATCTATGCTCCACAATGTCAGAATCCAACCCAGGCATGTCTTTATAGGACCAAGTAAACACATCTGAATATTCTCGAAGAAGATCAATCAACCCCTTCTTAGCATCTGGACACAAACGAGACCCAATCTTGACTTCCTTCACATCATACTCGGAACCCAAGTTGACTAACTCAATCTGCTCTTCAAACGGCTGAATAATCTTTTCATCTTGCTCAAGAAGACGATACAATTCCTCACTCATTTCTGTAGCACCTCAAATTTGCACCTATCATTGCACATACATTTTCATACTAGGTCATAGCATATCATGATCCATTGCATAGCATTTGCATTGTCCCCAGTTGCCTCAAGAGCATTCAAGCAAGAATTAGGTCAAACTAATCTCCTGATCAGTCAACCAAGCAAGCAAAGGAATTTCTCATTGAATCAAGGCCTTGGGGTTTGTCCAACAAGTTCACATGGCTTGGAGGTCTATTTGAAGTATTTTGGTCAAGGGTTAAGGGCTCAGAGGTCAGCAGTTCATGCCCAGACAGTCAAAAACCCTAAAAAAGTCAACTGTCAGTCAAAGCAGTGGATGGTGGTCATTCTTGTGGAATTTGGGCACCATGATCAATAATCAAGAGTCCATACAACTTGATACATCTTTTGAAGTCAAGTCCTCAAGGAATTAGGGTTTGGAAGTCATCAGTCAATGCACAATCAATCAGAAACCCTAAAAGTCAACTGTTGGTCAACTGTCCATTTAATCAGTGATTGGATGATTGGAATTGGTTTGTGAGAGTTCATTCATGTCCAAATAGTCATCATATATCATGTCAAACACCATCATGGAAGAATTTGAAGCCAGATCATGAATTTCCCAAAACGGAAACTGGGCCTGTAACTGAAACCTGCCATAAATGGAAAGTCTTGATCCTCAAACTTACATTTTGATACAAGCCTCAAATGAATTTTTGCCCAACATGAAAGTTGAAGATCTTGTTCTCCCATTTCCAAAAAGTCCTAGAACTCTCAATTCCCATGTGTGGTTGGCAAGTTATGATCGAATCGATTTCAGAAAATCTTGAACTTCAGAAGGCCATATCTCTCAAACCGTTTGGCCAATTTTGGTGGGGTTTTTTCCTACAAGTCACATTTGATCCCCTCTTTCCAAAAATATAAATTTCATGTGCCAAAACCTCACCAATCAAAATGGCATATTTTGACCTTTTTCATTTAAATGTAAGTTTGACCAAGAGTTGACTTTTCGATTTAAACATTTTTTCAACATTTGGCCAATTGGAACAGCTCATAAATGTCATTTAGAATGTGTTTGCAAAGTCAAAATATGCAGTACATAAGGCCATTGCTTGGTTGCTTGAATTGTAAGAAAAGTACAATTTAACCATACTTGTCCATGCCATCCACCATACTATGATTTGTACTCTCAAAACAGAAAATTAGAAGGCTATTCTCTGTCAATTGAACACATCTTAGCAACTTAAAATCTCAGAAAAGAAGCCATGCTTGTTCACTTGAATTTTGGGACAAAAGGACAAAAGCAACCACATCCATCCATACCTCCACACTTTACTTTGTACTATGACAGCAGAAATGAAGTTGCAGCCATCACAACCAACACACACATGCACAAATGTTCACTCTCTCACTTGGCATGGACCTCCACTAAAAACTGCAAGGTATTGTTTGAAATAGAAGCAACACTCAACAGCATATGGTAGGGGTGTACTTCCTGTCATGAAACAAGTAGTAGCAGGATGGCAGCATCACAAAAAAGAAACACTTGCCTTGCATCTTAAAAAAGGAACAACCATACCTCTTGCAACCTTGCCTTGTACCACTCTCATATAGCAGAATTTTTGGCCATCATTTTCTGTTTTGGACACACACATAGCAGCAGACCACACTCCTCTCAAACCTCACTCTTGCTATGCATTTCTGTTTTGCTGCCAAAGACTTCAAAATGACATGAACCCTGCCTTACCTTGCCAGCCACCATCCAACTGCAGTAAAATCAATTGCCTACAGCAGCACAAAAACCCTGCATTCGACCCATAGATGGCTTGGCATTTTCCAATTCTTTCTGTCAAAAAACCCCTGAGGAACTAAACCTGGTTTTGGCTTAACACCATGTCTTCCTCACTTTTTGGCATGGCATTAGCAGCAATTTCTAAAACTGCATAACAGTACTCTCCTAACCCTGACCCTGCTCTTTTGCATTTGACCTTCCCTGTCCAAAACACAATGGCTTCAAACATGACAGCCACATAGCAAACCATTGATCAACTACACACACCCTTGGCCATTTCTTCCAAAACCTGTAAAAACTCAAGAAGAACAAAAAACCTGCCTTGCTAAACTCACAAAATCCAAGAGCTGCATTCAGTTTGTTTTTGCATTTTCAGTCCAAACTCCCATTGAACAAAACCAGCAGCAGCATCAAACACATCATACAGCAGGAGGCATTGGTTCTCTCACTCTCTAAAAATCCTTCTCACTGGCATTTGTGCTAAACAGTCCAAACCAACAAAAAGTAACAAACCTTGCCCTGCTTTGATAACAGTATCTCTTCATTTTTGCTGTCAAAAAACAAAACCTTGCCTTGCAACCAACAAACCACAAATCATTGAACTTCACTCATTCAAAAACTGACTGGAACATTGCTTCAAGAACAGTAAAAACTTCCAAAACTCACAAAGAGACCAAAGGACCAAACCCTGCCACAGAGCAACATCCAATAACATATCCTTTCCTCATTTTTTCTGTCACCTCTACCTAGCAGTAGCAGTAACAATACAAGCCATCCCACTGCAGAAGACTTCACTGATGGCTTTTGCTTTTGTATTTCAAGAGAACCTGTAAAACTCACAAAGGAATGAAACCTTGCCTTGCCCTGAACACAATCCCAGCATCCTTTTGAACCAACAGCAGACAGAGAACCACCTTCATTCATGCTCAAAAACACATCTTGGCATTTCTCCATTTTTCTGTCAAAAGCTCAAAGAGAACATGAGCCTGGCATTTTGTTGGCTTCAACATCCATTTGAACATCGTTTTCCTTTCATTACAAACCACTAATTGTAACAGGACCACAGCAAACAGAACCATTGTGCATTCATTCCCAAAAACTGCATTTGGTGCATTCTCCAAAACAGTCAAGACACTTCCAAAGAAAAACTTGGCCTTGTTTAAAAACATCATTCAAACAACACCTGGAGCTCATGGCAATCATCATTTCCCAACTGGAAGTCCCCTCCCTAGCACTGTTTTCAAAGAAGCTCAGCCATGGCAGATGAACCTTCCAGCAAAAACCAAGCATCCTTGAGTTTGAAACCTTCCACCAGTCACTTACTGGAGCTTGGACCTTCACCTATTTTGAGCATTTGGAGCCAAATAACAACTGAAGCAGCCACTGTCATCCAACTTGGTAAGATTTTGATTTGCATTCTTCTCTAAATCATGTGGTGGTTTGCATAGATCTTGCAATGCTGAACACAATGGGCTTTAGATCATAGAAAATGGTTTAGTATGTAGCAAGTTATGACGAGATAAAGTTTGATGCTTGAAGATGTTTCCATTGATTTCTTATCGCCTAGCTCGATTTAATGAAAACCCTAGTTGGATTCATATTGCTTGTTGTTTGCTGATCATTTTGGTGTATGAAATTGCATTTTTTTTTGGAGAAATTGGTGAAGTCGATTTTGAGAGGGATGAAGCTATGATGCTGTGCCACAAACCCTAAATTTCCAGAAAATTTGAACTATTCACGTATGCTTGTTGTATGTTTACTGTGCCATGCCATAATTGACCAATCAGGACATTTCCTGAGCTCCCTTTAAGCGCAGTCGTTTTAATTAGTGGGAGGGGTATTTACAAGATTGCCACCCGTGCCCTATTTAAACCATTGGATTATGTTATTTTTTTCATTATTTCACACAAAATTCCAAAAATCATAACTCGTTCAATTTTAATCCAAAAATCATGGGGTTTTTTGTGTTGTGTTCATCATGATCTCTACTTTTTTATCATTATTTTTCCAGAATTTTTGGATGGAGGGTTTTTAAATGGTGCTAGGTTTTGTGACATGTGACCAAATTTTGTACACCTTGCCAAATCAATTGTGAAATGATGATACTTTATCCAATGGCTCTCAAATTTTTTGTGCTTAAAATAGACACACTCATGGTGATTTTGGTGTAGAGTTTGTGAATTTATCATTTGTGGTTTGTGAGATATGATTTTTTGAATTAGGGTGTGACAATTTGTGTCACACCATTGATGTCCAACTTCATGATTTTCATTGCTATGCTTCTTGACCTCCAAATGGATTGAAATTTTGCATGAGCCTACTCTTGTATGTCTAGTTGACTTGTGAATTTTCTTGGATTTAATTGAACTATTTTCCATTTGTTTGAGATTTTTCCTCCCTGCCTAGTCAAATGTTGACTTTGTGTGACACATGTTCCCATTTCATTTGTGAAATTCTCATACTTTATTGGATGGACATGAAATTTTTCATGAGATAACTAGACATCCTCATCTTTACCATGGTTTTGATCCCATTCATTTATCATACACCATTCTTGACTTATGATTTTTCTAAGTTGATGCATGTTTGGTTGACTTCTATGAGCATGTTCAAAAGTGCTTTGACTTTCTGATTTTCATTGACTGCCTTCCACTTGCCCAAATGGGATGAAATTTGACATGCTTACCATGCTAAGTGTTAGGTTTGATCATGATTTATTTGGTGATTTTTGGAAAGTGTTTGGATTGCTTTTGAGTTAAGTCTTGCTGTTGACTTATATGAGCTTCTGTTTGCCATGTTTTGACCTAAACTGTTCATGAAATGATGATGATGATTGATATGAATGTGAACCCAATTGGTTTTGTTTCTTGATTGTTGGAACATGATTTTGGATACTCATCCTTTGCTGTTTTAACTTTCTCATTCACTTTTGACCCTAGGCTTGCCCTAGTGGTCCTGCTACTCACCTTTGAGTTTGTGATTTCAGGTTGACCATCAAATGGCCATTAAGACCAATTCTTTTGATTGAGCTTACTCAAGTATCATTGTCTAACCTATTTGTTTTGTAGGTGGCTTGGCTCACATGCCTTAAGCCTTGTGCCTTGCACATCCATTGGCCTCTGATTAACTGTTGACCTCTGTTTCTGTTTGTTTTGTTTGAAGTTGCATACTAACATCTGCTTGACTGTTTCAGGTGCTTTAGTTGCTTAGTTCCTTGTGAACTTTTTGCTTTGCTTTGCTTATATAAGCAATTTGCATTGAGGTATGTCTCTTCTACTTCATGTAGTCTGGAAGACCTGGCCTGTTACTTGGCCAGGCAACTGTCTGAAGTCCTCCTTAAGAGGCAATGTTTGTGACTGTTTACTTTTGTCCTTGCATAGAGTCAAAGACCTCCTAAGTGAAGAGGCAATTGGTGGAAGGTAGGGATATGCAATCTATCCCCCGCTATTCAGTGTGTCATCTGCCTTGCTCACACCACTGTGTTGATGCATGGCAGATACAAACCCAAGATCTTGTACAATTGTACAGTTGAGTCAGTTGTAAATGTGTAGAAGGGTTCCCACTTTCTGAACCCACACATTCTTGTCTTGAGCTCTCCCAGGCCAGGGATAAGAGCTGTGGGGTCTCATCCTCACTTCATCCTTTCATCTGCTTCACCTTAGCCCCTCAATGGCAAGGTTAAGAGCACCCTCACCCCATTCCAGAGGTTTGTTTGTCGAGGTTGACATGACCCCTTGACTAAAACCTAACCCTTGTTTGAGCCACTTGTTTGTGTATAGCGTGTGCTACCTGTGCTTGTAGGATTGTTTGACTTGTTTCCTGTGCAAGATAGGATTGTTTGACTTGCTTCCTGTGCAAGATAGGATTGTTTGACTTGCTTCCTGTGCAAGATAGGATTGTTTGACTTGCTTCCTGTGCAAGTTAGGATTAGTTTAGACTTGCTTCCTGTGCAAGTTAGGTTTTGCTTGGCTTGCTTCCTGTGCAAGTTAAGTGTGTGTGGCTTGCTTCCTGTGTGAGCCATACTTAGGATAGGTTGGCCCTTGTGCCATTTAGCTAGAAACCTTAACTTAGGGATGATTTGCATGATAACATCTAGGCTCGAGTCGTAGTCTCCCTAGTTGTGTCTCCCTCTGTTATCTGGTTAGGCTAGTCCTTTATCCCTGCGTAGGGGAACTACGTCGCCCTGATCTTCATACCAGATGAAGTACGTAGGCAGGAGATGAGCTGATCTCTCCGGGCGCCCTTTCTTTTCTTTTGTGTGTGTTGTCTGACCTATGTTAGGCTCGAGTCCCTGACTCCTTAGCATTTGTTGTCTGTCTGTTTGTGTGTATTTGACAGTTATAGGCTGAGTCCCCGACTCCCTATTAACTTGTTGTGTCGTTGTGTGCTTGGAAGCTGACGTAAATCCATCGAGTGGCAGTTAGGTTCCAGTGTGCGTGTGTTTGGTTCGGATGCTGATGTAAGCCCAGCTATTGGCATTCAGGCTCCACGTTTGCCTCTTTGTGTGTGTTTTGGTTCGGATGCTGATATAAGTCCAGTGATTGGCATTCAGGCTCCACGTTTGCCTTTGCCTGTGTTTGTTTGTGTGCGTGTTAGCCGAGCTACGAATGCTCTGATTCTTCTCTCGTCCGAGAAGATACGTATGCATAGGATGCGATATCCTGGCGAGCATGTGTCGTCTCCCCAGTCCGAACTACTTCGACTCTGATGTCTATGCCTGATAGACTAAGTAGGCCCAGGATGCGACATCCTGCCGAGTCAGTTTCAGTCAGTCTCTTTTGTCTCTTTCAGCCAGTGTGTGTGTGTTTATGAGCAGTGTTTAGCAACCAATATTCCTTCCTTTTGTGCGTGGATCCCGTAGAGTACTACGGATGCGTAGGGGTGCTAATACCTTCCCTTCACATAACCGACTCCCGAACCCATTCTCTTTGGTCGCGAGACCATGTTCTTTTCCCAGGTTTACTCTGAGCGTTTCCTTTCCCTCTTTTGGGATAAATAACGCACGGTGGCGGCTCTGTTGTTCTTTCTTTTCCCGCCGGTTTTTCGCGCGATGCGACAGCTGGCGACTCTGCTGGGGAAATAGAGAAGTTGACCTATGCTGGTCCATCTTCCCTGAGCGAGTCTCTCCTAGCGCTCTCTAGGTTAGGGTTTTGGTTGCTTTGTGCTGTGTTTATTTATTGCATTCATTATTTACTGTTTGCATTCATTGTCTATTGTTTGCGTTTATGTTTGCATTAATGTTTGCATTTATTCATCTGTTCACCTGGCTGGTTGTTTGTTTCTCTCTGTGTGGGGGTGAAGAGTCAGTTGAGGTAAAAGGTCCAATACCCAGACCATGAGTGCAATCTAGGATACCTAGGAATAGAGTGATTCATGGGAAGCGGGTGGTATGGCGCCACTTAGCGGAACATTGATATCACGAGCAGTTCAGACCCTGGTGGGATGCTGTCGTTACATACTTCGGGTGTGTATATGACAGTATTCTGCGAAAGGTTATTTATGCTGCGTTTCTCTCAAGCTTTACCCTGGCCTAGACTACACCCGTGAGTGGGGAAGGGTTATTTCATTACAGGTACCGTTGGTGACTCGGTTCTGTTGGTGACTTGGTTCTGATGGTGACTTTGTGTTCAGACAGTGTTCAGTTGACCTTAAGTTGGATTTATGTTCTGATTTTGACTGAAGCTTCGACCTAGTGATCAGAGATTGCACAAACAGCCAGCCGTGTCTGCATCATGTGCATCATAGCATATTTATTTTTCAAAAGAAACGCATTGAAAAAAATATATATATAAAAAAAATCAATCAAAAAAAAAAAGGGAAAAAAAAGAAGAAAAAAAAAACTAATCTCTGCATGCATATCATTTCTCAGGTACATTCCTGAGCTTGTCTACTGATAGAGATGGCAACAGTCCCAGAGTTGAAGCGGAAGACCTGTTCCTACAGTTTCCACCGTGAGCCGTTGACTCCGCTAGTTGAGTTGGGTAGCCTCGTGACAGACGATCGACTGAAGAGTTTTGTTGGGCGGTATGGAGATATCTTGACAGTATTGAAGACGGTAGTGGATCCAGTGCCTCTGCAGACGCTTCTTCAGTTCTACGATCCAGAGCTCAGATGCTTCACTTTCCAAGATTACCAGTTAGCACCTACTCTCGAGGAGTATTCTATCCTGTTGAGTATCCCTATTCAGCATCAGACTCCCTTCTTGGACGTTCCAAAGGAGGTCGACTTCAGATTGATTGCCAGAGCTCTCCGGTTGAGTGTTGAGGAGGTCGGTAAGAATTGGAAACCCTGTGGGGAAGTTGTAGGTTTGCCGTTGAGGTTTCTGTTGAAGATTGCTAGAGATGAAGCAGAGAAGGGGAATTGGGAAGTTTTTCACGCACAGTTAGCTGCCATGATCTATGGGATTGTCCTATTTCCCAGTATGCCAAACTTCATTGACCATGCTGCCATCAGCATCTTCATCAGAGGGAATCCAATCCCTACTCTTCTAGCAGATACTTACTATGCCATTCACAGCAGGCATGGTAAGGGAGGAGCCATCAGGTGTTGCCTACCTCTTTTGTTCAAATGGTTCATGTCTCTTCTGCCAGCCAGTGGACCATTTGTGGATACCCAGAGCACTCTTAAGTGGACTCAGAGGGTCATGTCGCTCACTTCCTATGACATCAGGTGGCAGTCGTACCGGATGGATGTGAAGGATGTCATCATAAGTTGTGGTGAATTCCGGGGCGTGCCACTCATAGGGACCAAAGGTTGCATCAATTACAACCCAGTTCTTTCTCTTTGCCAGCTAGGGTTTGTTATGAGCGAAAGACCGCTCGAAGCAGAGATAGCTGAGAGTTTTTGTTTTGAGAAGAAGGATGACCCTGTTAGGTTGGAGCAGATAGGGAGAGCCTGGAGAGATGTGGGAGTGAAGGATGGGTCCGTCTTAGGGAAGAAGTTTGCCATTGCAATGCCCGATTACACCGATTGGGTAAAGAAGAGAGTAGAAACTTTGTTGTTACCCTATGATAGGATGGAGCCGTTGCAGGAGCAACCACCTTTGATCCTTGCTGATAGTGTGTCTGCTGAACACTATAAGCAAGCCCTAATGGAGAGTCGTCGTCTGAGAGAGAAGGAGCAAGACACTCAGATGGAGTTGTACAAAGCTCAGGCTGATAGGTTGCACTTGGCCCATCAACTCAGGGAGGTGCAAGGAGAGGATGCTAGCAGAGCAAGAGGTAAGAAGAGGTCATATGAGGAGATGGAGTCTATGTTAGATGCGGAGCATAGGGAGCGCTTGAGGCTGCAGAGAGCAGAAGCCAGTTATCAGAAGAAGATCAG
The DNA here is from genome assembly GCF_024323335.1 of Lathyrus oleraceus. Taxonomy (NCBI): domain Eukaryota; kingdom Viridiplantae; phylum Streptophyta; class Magnoliopsida; order Fabales; family Fabaceae; genus Lathyrus; species Lathyrus oleraceus. The sequence continues at coordinate 12,674,575 of NC_066583.1, read as the reverse complement.
AGACTTGGAGAAGCAACTCAGAGATAAAGACATCCAGTTGAAGAGGAAAGAGATGGAGTTGAGACAGAAGTCAGAGGATTATCTTGAAGGAGAAGTCTTGGAGCTGAGAAGACAGTTGAAAGAGAAGATCACTCCTTTACCAGATTGCTCAGAATGTTCGCTGTTGATAGACCAGTGTCATTACCTGAAGACCCTCATTCCAGAGGACCGTCTGTCTTAGTTTGTATCTCTGATTGTATTTTGTTGAGAATCACCTCCAGGCTTGTTGGATGGGATTCATTTGCGTGTAAGCCATCTCTTGGATCTTTTTGTTGAGAATCACCTCCAGGCTTGTTGGATGGGATTCTTTTTCTTTGTACGTTTTGTTCAGATGTTCTGTTGACATTGGTTGCATGCCTTTTTACCCTTATGCGTATATAAGGATGTCAGCATTTCCCTGTATATGTTTTGCTCTCTTGCTGCTGCAGGTTGCCATCTTTTCAGGATGGGTCAGGCTCTTTGAATGCCTGAGAAATGAACATATCATGTGCATCATACGCATCATTAGCATCATACTCATATCATTTTGCATAACAGGTGTTCTTGGTCGTGACTTCTCACTCTTGGTTCCTGTTCAGGCAGGATAGCTGATCAACGTCCGCACCGCTACTCAACAAGACTGAATCAACAGAGAAGTATGGATCAATTTCAAGCTGAGTTGGCTGAGATGAAGGCTAGCATGGCCCAGTTTATGAATATGATGCAAGGGGTTGCGCAAGGTCAAGAAGAACTCCGAGCCATGGTTCAGAGACAAGAGGCTGCAAATCCACCGGTCAACCATGCTCCGCCAGAGGGAGGCCCGGTCAATGATAACAATGTTGCTGCTGCTGTACCCGTCAACAACTATGCTGTAGGTGATGAGTTGGGGGGTATTCGAATCAATGGTCAACCCATTGTTCCAGATGCCGCTAATGCCAGAGTAGTCCGTGCTCCGGCCCGTAATCCTGTTCCGATTGTTGACAGACAAGAAGATATGTTCTCTCTGCTCAGTGAAGACGAAGACGTTCTGGGAAGGGTTAATGAGAGAGACCGCAAAGTTGAAGCTCTTGCTGAGAAGATCCGTGCTATGGAAAGTCAGAATTCCCTCGGTTTTGATGTTACCAACATGGGATTGGTTGAAGGTTTGAGAATCCCTCACAAGTTCAAAGCGCCGTCCTTCGACAAATACAACGGTACTTCTTGCCCTCGCACCCATGTGCAGGCTTATTATCGAAAGATCTCTGCGTATACCGATGATGAAAAGATGTGGATGTATTTTTTCCAAGATAGTCTATCTGGGGCTTCTTTGGACTGGTACATGGAATTGAAGAGAGATTCTATCCGCTGTTGGAGGGATCTGGGTGAGGCCTTTTTGAGGCAATACAAACACAACATGGACATGGCACCGAGCCGGACTCAGCTGCAGAGTCTATGTCAGAAATCCAATGAAAGCTTCAAGGAGTATGCCCAGAGGTGGCGTGAATTGGCTGCTAGAGTTCAACCCCCTATGCTGGAGAGGGAGTTGACAGATATGTTTATCGGTACTCTTCAAGGTGTGTTTATGGACCGGATGGGGAGCTGCCCATTCGGTAGTTTTTCTGATGTTGTCATTTGTGGAGAGAGGACTGAGAGTTTGATCAAAACTGGGAAGATTCAAGATGCTGGTTCCTCTTCTTCTAGGAAGCCGTTTGTTGGGGCACCTCGTCGAAGGGAGGGTGAAACTAATGCTGTTCAACACCGCAGAGATCAGAACAGAATTGAATACCGTCAAGCTGCTGCAGTAACCATTCCGACACCTCAACCTCGTCAACAACAACAAAGAGTTCAACAACCGCAACAACATCAACAACAACAGCAGCGTCCTTTCCAGCCTAGGCAGAAGTTACAGGCTGATAGAAAATTTGATCCTCTGCCTATGTCTTACGCAGAGCTACTACCCGAACTACTCAGGTTGGGGATGATTGAGTTGCGAACAATGGCTCCGCCTACAGTATTGCCTCCTGGATACGACGCCAACGCCCGTTGTGACTTTCATTCTGGGGCACCAGGCCACCATACTGAGAAGTGTCGAGCTCTCCAGCACAAGGTTCAAGATTTGATCGATGCCAAGGCAATCAACTTTGCTCCAGTGCCTAATGTCGTAAACAACCCTATGCCTCAGCATGGTGGGCATAGAGTGAACAATATTGAAGGGAAAGAAGCTGAAGATCTGGTTGTTAATGTTGATGATGTTCAGACTTCTCTGCTAGTCGTGAAGGGTCGTCTGCTGAATGGGGGTGTCTACCCGGGCTGTGATGAAGATTGTTCGGGCTGTGCAGAATCTGAGAATGGCTGCGACCAGTTAAGGACCGGTATCCAGGGTATGATGGATGAGGGTTGTTTGCAATTCAGTAGGGCTGTAAAAGATCGTGGGACAGTGTCGACTATCACCATTTACTTTAAACCGTCTGAAGAACGTGGACAAAGGGTCGTTAGTGCACCTGCAACAAATGGTACCCCAGTTACCATTCCTGTGCCTGTAACCATCAGTGTTCCAACTACTACCGCTGCATCTAGAGGAAGGGCTGTTGAGAATAGTAGAGCTGTGCCGTGGAAGTATGATAATGCTCACCGTAGTTACAGAAGGGCTGAAGGTCAGACAAGACCAGTGAATCAAACTCCAGTGACAATTGGTTTACCGAATAGAGTTCCTGCAATTGTTGGTCCGGCTGTGGATAATGTAGGGGGTCCAGGAGGTTTTACCAGAAGTGGTCGTCTGTTCGCACCGCAGCCTTTGAGGGACAATAATGCTGAAGCTCTCGCCAGAGCAAAGGGTAAGCAAGCTGTGGTTGAGGAAGAGCCTGTCCAGAAAGAAGCGCCTGAGGGGTCATTTGAGAAGGACGTGGAGGAGTTTATGAAGATAATCAAGAAGAGTGACTACAAGATTGTAGATCAGTTGAATCAAACTCCGTCCAAGATTTCTATACTTTCACTATTGATGTGCTCTGAGGCACACCGTAATGCCTTGCTGAAGATGTTGAATCTGGCTTACGTACCTCAGGAGATTTCTGTCAATCAACTGGAGGGTGTGATGGCCAATGTGAGCACCAGACATGGTGTGGGTTTCACCAACCTGGACTTACCTCCTGAAGGGCGAAACCATAACAAAGCCTTGCACATCACCATGGAGTGCAAGGGGGCAGTGTTGTCTCATGTATTGGTAGACACCGGGTCGTCGCTGAATGTGTTGCCTAAGCAGATTCTGAGGAAGATTGATGCGGAAGGGTTCGTGCTTAATCCCAGTGATCTGATCGTTCGTGCTTTCGACGGATCCAAACGTTCTGTGTGTGGGGAAGTTACCTTGCCTGTGAAGATAGGTCCTGAGGTTTTTGATATCATCTTCTATGTTATGGACATCCAGCCCGCCTATAGTTGTTTATTGGGGCGTCCATGGATTCATGCAGCAGGGGCAGTCTCGTCGACTCTCCATCAGAAGCTCAAGTATGTTTGGAACGGTCAGATTGTGACTGTGTGCGGTGAAGAAGAGATTCTGGTGAGTCATCTATCCTCGTTCAAATATGTTGAGGTGGATGGCGAGATCCACGAGACCTTATGCCAGGCGTTTGAGACTGTGGCTCTTGAGAAAGTAGCGTACGCTGAGCAGAGGAAGCCAGGTGCTTCAATCACTTCTTACAAGCAGGCTAAGGAGGTTGTTGATTCTGGCAAAGCTGAAGGCTGGGGCAAGATGGTGGATTTGCCGGTTAAAGAAGACAAATTTGGTGTTGGTTATGAGCCTCTCCTAGCAGAGCAGAATGGTCAAGCGGGTCCGAGTACCTTTACCAGCGCTGGGCTGATGAATCATGGCGACGTCTCTGCAACCGGTAGCGAAGACTGTGGCAGCGATTGTGATTTGGACAACTGGGTTCGCCCGTGTGCACCAGGGGGGTCTATCAACAACTGGACGGCTGAAGAAGTGGTTCAAGTTACTCTTCTGACAGAGTAATTTTCTGTTGTTTTGTCATTTTGCATGAAAATCCTACGTTCTGCCCAAGGCGTAGTGATTCATTTTTGTAGGGCCTCATCATGTTTAAATGATTATCATTAATGAAGGACATTTTTTGAAATCAAACTTTGTGATCCCTGTCTTTCTATTTTTTTTGTTTTTTTTGTTTTCACTTTTTTTTCAAAAACAATAAAATGGCAATGTTTTTTTATTTTTTTTTATTTTTGTGACTTCTTGAACTCTTTTTCTAAAAATAAAGCATCAAACATGCAGAAGCGATCTTATGGCATTCACTATGAACAGTTCTGTTATGGCTCGGTATGATTTCGACAATCCCATCTACCAGGCTGAAGAGGAGAGTGAGGAAGACTGTGAACTCCCTGCAGAATTGGCCAGATTACTGAAGCAGGAGGAAAGGGTCATCCAACCTCATCAGGAGGAGTTGGAAACTGTTAATCTGGGTACTGAGGACGACAAAAGAGAAATCAAGATTGGGGCTGCTTTAGAGGACTCTGTCAAGAGGAGGCTGATTGAGATGCTGAGAGAATATGTGGAAGTGTTCGCCTGGTCGTATCAAGATATGCCTGGTTTAGATACAGACATTGTGATGCATCGATTACCTCTTAGGGAAGGATGTCCTTCGGTTAAGCAGAAGCTTCGTAGAACGAGTCCTGACATGGCAACTAAGATCAAGGAAGAGGTTCAGAAGCAGTGGGATGCGGGTTTTTTGGCTGTTACAAGTTATCCACCGTGGGTGGCCAACATTGTTCCTGTGCCGAAGAAGGATGGAAAAGTCAGAATGTGTGTCGATTACCGGGATTTGAATAGGGCGAGTCCGAAAGATGATTTCCCATTACCTCACATTGATGTATTGGTTGATCATACGGCTCAATCCTCGGTATTCTCTTTCATGGATGGTTTCTCCGGATATAATCAGATCAAGATGGCACCAGAGGACATGGAAAAGACGACATTCATTACACCTTGGGGCACGTTCTGCTACAAAGTGATGCCATTTGGGCTGAAGAACGCTGGTGCTACCTATCAGAGGGCAATGACGACTCTCTTCCATGACATGATGCATAAAGAAATCGAAGTGTACGTGGATGATATGATTGCGAAGTCGCAGACAGAAGAGGAGCACCTGGTTAATTTGCAGAAGCTGTTCGACCGGTTGAGAAAGTTCAGACTAAGGTTGAATCCGAACAAGTGCACGTTTGGAGTGAGATCCGGGAAGCTCTTAGGCTTCATTGTCAGTGAGAAAGGGATTGAGGTTGATCCAGCTAAAGTCAAAGCTATTCAAGAGATGCCTGAACCGAAAACGGAGAAGCAAGTCCGTGGGTTTTTAGGGAGGTTGAACTACATTGCAAGGTTCATATCTCATCTAACTGCTACATGTGAACCAATCTTCAAACTGCTTAGAAAGAATCAAGCGATCAAGTGGAATGATGATTGTCAGAAAGCTTTTGATAAGATAAAGGAGTATTTACAGAAACCTCCAATCCTTATACCTCCAGTTCCAGGGAGACCTCTGATAATGTACCTGTCAGTGACTGAGAACTCGATGGGGTGTGTATTGGGACAGCATGACGAGTCTGGTCGAAAAGAGCATGCCATATACTACCTTAGCAAAAAGTTTACCGACTGTGAAACAAGATATTCACTGCTCGAGAAAACTTGTTGTGCTTTGGCCTGGGCTGCTCGCCGACTGAGACAGTATATGCTGAACCATACTACCTTATTGATTTCTAAGATGGATCCAGTGAAGTACATCTTTGAGAAACCAGCTCTCACCGGACGAGTTGCCCGTTGGCAGATGATTCTAACAGAGTATGACATTCAGTACACGTCACAGAAGGCCATCAAAGGTAGTATTCTGTCAGATTACCTTGTCGAGCAACCGATTGAAGATTATCAGCCTATGATGTTTGAATTCCCTGATGAGGACATCATGTATCTGAAGATGAAAGACTGCGAAGAGCCTCTTGTCGAAGAAGGACCGGACCCGGATGACAAGTGGACACTGATGTTTGATGGGGCTGTGAATATGAATGGTAATGGTGTTGGGGCAGTATTGATCAATCCTAAAGGTGCTCATATACCTTTTTCTGCCAGATTTACGTTTGACGTCACCAACAACGAAGCTGAGTATGAGGCTTGTATCATGGGGATAGAAGAAGCCATTGATCTGAGGATCAAAACACTTGATATATTTGGAGATTCAGCTCTAGTGGTCAATCAAGTCAACGGAGATTGGAATACGAATCAGCCGCATTTGATTCCGTATAGAGATTACACCAGAAGAATACTGACGTTCTTCAAGAAAGTGAAGTTGTATCATGTCCCCCGGGATGAGAATCAGATGGCTGATGCCCTTGCTACTTTGTCATCTATGATCAAAGTTCATTGGTGGAATCATGTGCCACATGTTGCGGTGAATCGACTTGAGAGGCCTGCGTATGTGTTCGCAGCCGAGTCTGTGGTGATTGATGAGAAGCCGTGGTATTATGACATCAAGAATTTCCTCAAGACTCAGGGGTATCCTGAAGGTGCGTCGAAGAATGACAAGAAAACCCTGAGGAGGCTAGCTGGAAGCTTCTATTTGAATCAGGATGATGTGTTGTATAAGAGAAACTTTGACGTGGTCTTGCTCAGATGCGTGGACAGACCCGAAGCAGACATGTTAATGCAGGAAGTGCATGAAGGTTCCTTCGGTACTCACGCCGGCGGACATGCAATGGCTAAGAAATTGTTGAGAGCGGGTTATTACTGGATGACTATGGAATCCGATTGTTTCAAGTATGCTCGGAAGTGCCATAAGTGTCAAATCTATGCTGATAAGGTGCATGTACCACCAAGCCCTCTGAATATCATGAATTCGCCTTGGCCGTTTGCCATGTGGGGCATTGATATGATCGGGAAGATTGAGCCCACTGCTTCGAACGGACATCGCTTCATCTTGGTTGCGATTGACTATTTCACCAAATGGGTGGAAGCAGCTTCCTATGCTAACGTCACCAAACAAGTGGTTACCCGGTTCATCAAGAAAGAAATCATCTGTCGTTATGGAGTTCCTGAGAGAATCATCACTGACAATGGTTCGAATCTCAACAACAAGATGATGAAAGAGCTTTGTAAAGATTTCAAGATTGAACATCACAATTCTTCTCCTTACACACCGAAGATGAATGGTGCTGTAGAAGCGGCAAACAAGAATATCAAGAAGATTGTGCAGAAGATGGTCGTCACGTACAAGGATTGGCATGAGATGCTGCCTTTCGCTTTGCATGGGTACCGTACCTCAGTACGTACGTCGACCGGGGCAACCCCTTACTCCCTTGTGTATGGTATGGAAGCTGTCCTACCCGTTGAAGTGGAGATTCCTTCTCTGAGAGTTTTGTTGGATGTCAAGCTGGACGAAGCCGAGTGGATTCAAACAAGGTTTAACGAGTTGAGCCTTATCGAGGAGAGACGGCTAGCAGCTGTATGTCATGGACAGTTGTATCAGCGAAGGATGAAGCGAGCCTTTGATCAGAAGGTGCGTCCTCGAAGCTATCAGGTCGGTGATTTAGTTTTGAAGAGGATCCTCCCTCCCGGTACAGATAACAGGGGCAAGTGGACTCCTAATTATGAAGGTCCGTATGTTGTGAAGAAAGTCTTCTCCGGTGGAGCCTTGATGCTTACAACTATGGATGGTGAAGATTTTCCATCTCCTGTTAACTCAGATGTAGTCAAAAAATACTTCGCATAAATTGACCCGCTGGACAAAAAGAAAAAAAGAGTCCAGGCAAAAAATGGGCATCCCGGCGAACCAAGAAACAGAAAGAAAAGGTTCGGGCAAAAATTAGGGATAAAAATGAAAAGAATTTGTACACCCGGTAAGTCGAAAACCCGCAAGGGCGGCTTAGGCAAAAATGGGTATCCCGGTGGGTTGAAAACCCGAAAGGGCAATCCAGGCAAAAATTAGGGATTAAAGCGAAGACTACAGTCTGAGTTATCTGTACTTCATCAAGCTTTGTCGTATGCCATCTCGAAAGATGTGATCCGTCCAGTCATTCTTCTCAGAAAGCAAGGCGTTGGGAGGAAAACTGATGATCTGTGAGTTATAACAGAGTTGGGAAAGAGTGGATGTCGTGTTCACATTGCCATTAGGATAGATTTTCCTTTTGTGCGCAATTACCTCTTTCTAGGAATTGCTTCCCAATGTATTTGCCTCTTCAGGCGCCTTTTCAATCAATAAAAGTCGTTATTCAGATAAATAGCTCTTTCGTTTTTATTTTTACTGTTTTGTTTGCAAAATGTCCGAATTTTTGATAAGCATTGCATATAAAAACATGAAGGCTACACAATAACGTGCAGAAAGATAAAACATTTGAAAATCATTTTGAATGTTGAGGACACTTGAGCGTACCTTGTCCATGTACCCCCTGGGGGCATTTTGTTGTGCTGTTTGTTTCAGATTGGCATCTGTGAGGACGTTTCCTCAACAAATATCTTCCCCAAGCAAGTTTGGAAGCTACCAGAGCTATGTTCCCCTGCAGAGACATCCGTGGATAGTGCCTTCTATTCCCCAACAGATCTAAGGATTGCCTATCCCCAGCAGGCCTGTATTTGCTGACTTCCTCCCCGAGTGGGGCAGGTTCATTGAAAGTTATCTCCAACATTTATTCTACCTATGGACTGAAGGATATCCCCAGCGGAGTTTACCTTTCCCCAGCAGCAGTGCTATTCTTCACCATGAGTATGAAGTCGCTTTACCATTCCTCAAGCAGAGTTCCCCGCAGAGTAGTTCCCCAAGAGGAGTCTCCCCACAGAGTCAGAGTATCTGATCATTTCGGCTCCCTAGCCAGGGTTCATTTGCATTTTGCATGTAGTAATCATTGCATCCTCAAAAATTGCGTAGCATTCCCATTCAATATGGAGCATTACGCCATAGAAAAATTCAAACATATGCATGCATGTGTTAACCTCACCAGACCGTATCCCCGGCAGAGGCGGATCATTTCATTCAATATCAGCACAGCAAGACTGCTACAGTTGCTCTTGACAGCATTCAGATTTGTTTATTCCCCACAGAGGTTTATTTCCTCACCCGATGGTGACAGAAAGTTTGTTTCTCCTCAGTAAGACCCCCAGCAAGTGGTCAACCTTGCCTTGACATATCTCAGATGTCGTTCTTGTGATACCAGTAAGTGTCATGCTAGCACCCACGTGTGTTTTCTTTGTTTGGTGTCGGTAAACACCGTTGTTTCGGTGTCTGTAAACATCGAGTTTTCTCTCCAGTCATCAGTAAATGTATGGTCATCATTTTTGGTGTCGGTAAACACCATTGTTTCGGTGTCTGTGAACATCGAGTCTTCCTCCAGTCATCAATAAATGTCTGGTCATCATTTTTGGTGTCGGTAAACGCCATTGTTTCGGTGTCTGTAAACATCGGGTTTTTCTCCCCAGTCATCGGTAAATGTCTGGTCATTTTTTTGATGTCGGTAAACATCATCTTTCGATGTCTGTAAACATCGAGTCTTTCCTTCAGTCATCGGTAAATGTCTGATAATTCCCCAACTAGAAATCCCCAGTAGAGTCATCTGTAAATGTCCTACCCGGTTTCCAGTTGCGAATATTTATTTGTATCTCCCCAATAAATTTCTCATTCCCAGTCATCGGTAAATGTCTGGTCATCATCTTTCGATGTCGGTAAACATCATCTTTCGATGTCGGTAAACATTGTGTCCCACCCCAGTCATCGGTAAATGTCTGGTCATTCTTTGGATGTCGGTAAACATCATCTTTCGATGTCGGTAAACATCGAGTCTCATCCCAGTCATCGGTAAATGTCTGGTCTTTTTTTGATAAAATCAAATCCCCTGAAGTCGTCGGTAAACGTCTTGTCTGGTTACACCACAAAGATTCTGTTCCTCCCCAAGGGGAGACGCCATCGGTAAATGGCCCCAGTTTTTCTTCGATATCGGTAAATATCGAATTCCTAGTTGCAGCAGCCATCGGTAAATGGTCTTGCTAAGTTGACATCGGTAAATGTCAAATTTCTTTAAAGCCACCATCGGTAAATGGTCTGGCTTCCTTTCTACATCAAATCTGTTTCCCAGCAGCCATCGGTAAATGGTCTGGCTGAAGTTGATATCGGTAAATATCAAGTTCTAACCATCGGTAAATGGTTTTGCTTTTCAGAAATCTGTTTCCCAGCAGCCATCGGTAAATGGTCTGGCTGAAGTTGATATCGGTAAATATCAAGCTCTAACCATCGGTAAATGGTTTTGCTTTTCAGAAATCTGTTTCCCAGCAGCCATCGGTAAATGGTCTGGCTGAAGTTGATATCGGTAAATATCAAGTTCTAACCATCGGTAAATGGTTTTGCTTTTCAGAAGTTTGTTTCCCAGCCGCCATCGGTAAATGGTCGTGCTGAAGTTGATATCGGTAAATATCAAAGTCCCAGTTTTAACCATCGGTAAATGGTTTTGCTTTTCAGAAGTTTGTTTTCCCCAGCCGCCATCGGTAAATGGTCGTGCCGAAGTTGATATCGGTAAATATCAAGATTCCAGTTTCTAACCATCGGTAAATGGTTTCGCTTTTCTGAAGTTGTCAATTGCAGGCGTCATCGGTAAATGACGTGGTTCTTTTGTATCATATCCAGTACTGTGCAAATTCTACGGTTCTTTGGTATTCAATCCCTGTTTACCCTGAAAGTCTGACAGCCGTTGCTCTCATCCATTCGGGTTCCCAGCTGATTGAATAGGGGCAGCTGTAGCACCTCAAATTTGCACCTATCATTGCACATACATTTTCATACTAGGTCATAGCATATCATGATCCATTGCATAGCATTTGCATTGTCCCCAGTTGCCTCAAGAGCATTCAAGCAAGAATTAGGTCAAACTAATCTCCTGATCAGTCAACCAAGCAAGCAAAGGAATTTCTCATTGAATCAAGGCCTTGGGGTTTGTCCAACAAGTTCACATGGCTTGGAGGTCTATTTGAAGTATTTTGGTCAAGGGTTAAGGGCTCAGAGGTCAGCAGTTCATGCCCAGACAGTCAAAAACCCTAAAAAAGTCAACTGTCAGTCAAAGCAGTGGATGGTGGTCATTCTTGTGGAATTTGGGCACCATGATCAATAATCAAGAGTCCATACAACTTGATACATCTTTTGAAGTCAAGTCCTCAAGGAATTAGGGTTTGGAAGTCATCAGTCAATGCACAATCAATCAGAAACCCTAAAAGTCAACTGTTGGTCAACTGTCCATTTAATCAGTGATTGGATGATTGGAATTGGTTTGTGAGAGTTCATTCATGTCCAAATAGTCATCATATATCATGTCAAACACCATCATGGAAGAATTTGAAGCCAGATCATGAATTTCCCAAAACGGAAACTGGGCCTGTAACTGAAACCTGCCATAAATGGAAAGTCTTGATCCTCAAACTTACATTTTGATACAAGCCTCAAATGAATTTTTGCCCAACATGAAAGCTGAAGATCTTGTTCTCCCATTTCCAAAAAGTCCTAGAACTCTCAATTCCCATGTGTGGTTGGCAAGTTATGATCGAATCGATTTCAGAAAATCTTGAACTTCAGAAGGCCATATCTCTCAAACCGTTTGGCCAATTTTGGTGGGGTTTTTTCCTACAAGTCACATTTGATCCCCTCTTTCCAAAAATATAAATTTCATGTGCCAAAACCTCACCAATCAAAATGGCATATTTTGACCTTTTTCATTTAAATGTAAGTTTGACCAAGAGTTGACTTTTCGATTTAAACATTTTTTCAACATTTGGCCAATTGGAACAGCTCATAAATGTCATTTAGAATGTGTTTGCAAAGTCAAAATATGCAGTACATAAGGCCATTGCTTGGTTGCTTGAATTGTAAGAAAAGTACAATTTAACCATACTTGTCCATGCCATCCACCATACTATGATTTGTACTCTCAAAACAGAAAATTAGAAGGCTATTCTCTGTCAATTGAACACATCTTAGCAACTTAAAATCTCAGAAAAGAAGCCATGCTTGTTCACTTGAATTTTGGGACAAAAGGACAAAAGCAACCACATCCATCCATACCTCCACACTTTACTTTGTACTATGACAGCAGAAATGAAGTTGCAGCCATCACAACCAACACACACATGCACAAATGTTCACTCTCTCACTTGGCATGGACCTCCACTAAAAACTGCAAGGTATTGTTTGAAATAGAAGCAACACTCAACAGCATATGGTAGGGGTGTACTTCCTGTCATGAAACAAGTAGTAGCAGGATGGCAGCATCACAAAAAAGAAACACTTGCCTTGCATCTTAAAAAGGAACAACCATACCTCTTGCAACCTTGCCTTGTACCACTCTCATATAGCAGAATTTTTGGCCATCATTTTCTGTTTTGGACACACACATAGCAGCAGACCACACTCCTCTCAAACCTCACTCTTGCTATGCATTTCTGTTTTGCTGCCAAAGACTTCAAAATGACATGAACCCTGCCTTACCTTGCCAGCCACCATCCAACTGCAGTAAAATCAATTGCCTACAGCAGCACAAAAACCCTGCATTCGACCCATAGATGGCTTGGCATTTTCCAATTCTTTCTGTCAAAAAACCCCTGAGGAACTAAACCTGGTTTTGGCTTAACACCATGTCTTCCTCACTTTTTGGCATGGCATTAGCAGCAATTTCTAAAACTGCATAACAGTACTCTCCTAACCCTGACCCTGCTCTTTTGCATTTGACCTTCCCTGTCCAAAACACAATGGCTTCAAACATGACAGCCACATAGCAAACCATTGATCAACTACACACACCCTTGGCCATTTCTTCCAAAACCTGTAAAAACTCAAGAAGAACAAAAAACCTGCCTTGCTAAACTCACAAAATCCAAGAGCTGCATTCAGTTTGTTTTTGCATTTTCAGTCCAAACTCCCATTGAACAAAACCAGCAGCAGCATCAAACACATCATACAGCAGGAGGCATTGGTTCTCTCACTCTCTAAAAATCCTTCTCACTGGCATTTGTGCTAAACAGTCCAAACCAACAAAAAGTAACAAACCTTGCCCTGCTTTGATAACAGTATCTCTTCATTTTTGCTGTCAAAAACAAAACCTTGCCTTGCAACCAACAAACCACAAATCATTGAACTTCACTCATTCAAAAACTGACTGGAACATTGCTTCAAGAACAGTAAAAACTTCCAAAACTCACAAAGAGACCAAAGGACCAAACCCTGCCACAGAGCAACATCCAATAACATATCCTTTCCTCATTTTTTCTGTCACCTCTACCTAGCAGTAGCAGTAACAATACAAGCCATCCCACTGCAGAAGACTTCACTGATGGCTTTTGCTTTTGTATTTCAAGAGAACCTGTAAAACTCACAAAGGAATGAAACCTTGCCTTGCCCTGAACACAATCCCAGCATCCTTTTGAACCAACAGCAGACAGAGAACCACCTTCATTCATGCTCAAAAACACATCTTGGCATTTCTCCATTTTTCTGTCAAAAGCTCAAAGAGAACATGAGCCTGGCATTTTGTTGGCTTCAACATCCATTTGAACATCGTTTTCCTTTCATTACAAACCACTAATTGTAACAGGACCACAGCAAACAGAACCATTGTGCATTCATTCCCAAAAACTGCATTTGGTGCATTCTCCAAAACAGTCAAGACACTTCCAAAGAAAAACTTGGCCTTGTTTAAAAACATCATTCAAACAACACCTGGAGCTCATGGCAATCATCATTTCCCAACTGGAAGTCCCCTCCCTAGCACTGTTTTCAAAGAAGCTCAGCCATGGCAGATGAACCTTCCAGCAAAAACCAAGCATCCTTGAGTTTGAAACCTTCCACCAGTCACTTACTGGAGCTTGGACCTTCACCTATTTTGAGCATTTGGAGCCAAATAACAACTGAAGCAGCCACTGTCATCCAACTTGGTAAGATTTTGATTTGCATTCTTCTCTAAATCATGTGGTGGTTTGCATAGATCTTGCAATGCTGAACACAATGGGCTTTAGATCATAGAAAATGGTTTAGTATGTAGCAAGTTATGACGAGATAAAGTTTGATGCTTGAAGATGTTTCCATTGATTTCTTATCGCCTGGCTCGATTTAATGAAAACCCTAGTTGGATTCATATTGCTTGTTGTTTGCTGATCATTTTGGTGTATGAAATTGCATTTTTTTTGGAGAAATTGGTGAAGTCGATTTTGAGAGGGATGAAGCTATGATGCTGTGCCACAAACCCTAAATTTCCAGAAAGTTTGAACTATTCACGTATGCTTGTTGTATGTTTACTGTGCCATGCCATAATTGACCAATCAGGACATTTCCTGAGCTCCCTTTAAGCGCAGTCGTTTTAATTAGTGGGAGGGGTATTTACAAGATTGCCACCCGTGCCCTATTTAAACCATTGGATTATGTTATTTTTTTCATTATTTCACACAAACTTCCAAAAATCATAACTCGTTCAATTTTAATCCAAAAATCATGGGGTTTTTTGTGTTGTGTTCATCATGATCTCTACTTTTTTATCATTATTTTTCCAGAATTTTTGGATGGAGGGTTTTTAAATGGTGCTAGGGTTTGTGACATGTGACCAAATTTTGTACACCTTGCCAAATCAATTGTGAAATGATGATACTTTATCCAATGGCTCTCAAATTTTTTGTGCTTAAAATAGACACACTCATGGTGATTTTGGTGTAGAGTTTGTGAATTTATCATTTGTGGTTTGTGAGATATGATTTTTTGAATTAGGGTGTGACAATTTGTGTCACACCATTGATGTCCAACTTCATGATTTTCATTGCTATGCTTCTTGACCTCCAAATGGATTGAAATTTTGCATGAGCCTACTCTTGTATGTCTAGTTGACTTGTGAATTTTCTTGGATTTAATTGAACTATTTTCCATTTGTTTGAGATTTTTCCTCCCTGCCTAGTCAAATGTTGACTTTGTGTGACACATGTTCCCATTTCATTTGTGAAATTCTCATACTTTATTGGATGGACATGAAATTTTGCATGAGATAACTAGACATCCTCATCTTTACCATGGTTTTGATCCCATTCATTTATCATACACCATTCTTGACTTATGATTTTTCTAAGTTGATGCATGTTTGGTTGACTTCTATGAGCATGTTCAAAAGTGCTTTGACTTTCTGATTTTCATTGACTGCCTTCCACTTGCCCAAATGGGATGAAATTTGACATGCTTACCATGCTAAGTGTTAGGTTTGATCATGATTTATTTGGTGATTTTTGGAAAGTGTTTGGATTGCTTTTGAGTTAAGTCTTGCTGTTGACTTATATGAGCTTCTGTTTGCCATGTTTTGACCTAAACTGTTCATGAAATGATGATGATGATTGATATGAATGTGAACCCAATTGGTTTTGTTTCTTGATTGTTGGAACATGATTTTGGATACTCATCCTTTGCTGTTTTAACTTTCTCATTCACTTTTGACCCTAGGCTTGCCCTAGTGGTCCTGCTACTCACCTTTGAGTTTGTGATTTCAGGTTGACCATCAAATGGCCATTAAGACCAATTCTTTTGATTGAGCTTACTCAAGTATCATTGTCTAACCTATTTGTTTTGTAGGTGGCTTGGCTCACATGCCTTAAGCCTTGTGCCTTGCACATCCATTGGCCTCTGATTAACTGTTGACCTCTGTTTCTGTTTGTTTTGTTTGAAGTTGCATACTAACATCTGCTTGACTGTTTCAGGTGCTTTAGTTGCTTAGTTCCTTGTGAACTTTTTGCTTTGCTTTGCTTATATAAGCAATTTGCATTGAGGTATGTCTCTTCTACTTCATGTAGTCTGGAAGACCTGGCCTGTTACTTGGCCAGGCAACTGTCTGAAGTCCTCCTTAAGAGGCAATGTTTGTGACTGTTTACTTTTGTCCTTGCATAGAGTCAAAGACCTCCTAAGTGAAGAGGCAATTGGTGGAAGGTAGGGATATGCAATCTATCCCCCGCTATTCAGTGTGTCATCTGCCTTGCTCACACCACTGTGTTGATGCATGGCAGATACAAACCCAAGATCTTGTACAATTGTACAGTTGAGTCAGTTGTAAATGTGTAGAAGGGTTCCCACTTTCTGAACCCACACATTCTTGTCTTGAGCTCTCCCAGGCCAGGGATAAGAGCTGTGGGGTCTCATCCTCACTTCATCCTTTCATCTGCTTCACCTTAGCCCCTCAATGGCAAGGTTAAGAGCACCCTCACCCCATTCCAGAGGTTTGTTTGTCGAGGTTGACATGACCCCTTGACTAAAACCTAACCCTTGTTTGAGCCACTTGTTTGTGTATAGCGTGTGCTACCTGTGCTTGTAGGATTGTTTGACTTGCTTCCTGTGCAAGATAGGATTGTTTGACTTGCTTCCTGTGCAAGATAGGATTGTTTGACTTGCTTCCTGTGCAAGATAGGATTGTTTGACTTGCTTCCTGTGCAAGTTAGGATTAGTTTAGACTTGCTTCCTGTGCAAGTTAGGTTTTGCTTGGCTTGCTTCCTGTGCAAGTTAAGTGTGTGTGGCTTGCTTCCTGTGTGAGCCATACTTAGGATAGGTTGGCCCTTGTGCCATTTAGCTAGAAACCTTAACTTAGGGATGATTTGCATGATAACATCTAGGCTCGAGTCGTAGTCTCCCTAGTTGTGTCTCCCTCTGTTATCTGGTTAGGCTAGTCCTTTATCCCTGCGTAGGGGAACTACGTCGCCCTGATCTTCATACCAGATGAAGTACGTAGGCAGGAGATGAGCTGATCTCTCCGGGCGCCCTTTCTTTTCTTTTGTGTGTGTTGTCTGACCTATGTTAGGCTCGAGTCCCTGACTCCTTAGCATTTGTTGTCTGTCTGTTTGTGTGTATTTGACAGTTATAGGCTGAGTCCCCGACTCCCTATTAACTTGTTGTGTCGTTGTGTGCTTGGAAGCTGACGTAAATCCATCGAGTGGCAGTTAGGTTCCAGTGTGCGTGTGTTTGGTTCGGATGCTGATGTAAGCCCAGCTATTGGCATTCAGGCTCCACGTTTGCCTCTTTGTGTGTGTTTTGGTTCGGATGCTGATATAAGTCCAGTGATTGGCATTCAGGCTCCACGTTTGCCTTTGCCTGTGTTTGTTTGTGTGCGTGTTAGCCGAGCTACGAATGCTCTGATTCTTCTCTCGTCCGAGAAGATACGTATGCATAGGATGCGATATCCTGGCGAGCATGTGTCGTCTCCCCAGTCCGAACTACTTCGACTCTGATGTCTATGCCTGATAGACTAAGTAGGCCCAGGATGCGACATCCTGCCGAGTCAGTTTCAGTCAGTCTCTTTTGTCTCTTTCAGCCAGTGTGTGTGTGTTTATGAGCAGTGTTTAGCAACCAATATTCCTTCCTTTTGTGCGTGGATCCCGTAGAGTACTACGGATGCGTAGGGGTGCTAATACCTTCCCTTCACATAACCGACTCCCGAACCCATTCTCTTTGGTCGCGAGACCATGTTCTTTTCCCAGGTTTACTCTGAGCGTTTCCTTTCCCTCTTTTGGGATAAATAACGCACGGTGGCGGCTCTGTTGTTCTTTCTTTTCCCGCCGGTTTTTCGCGCGATGCGACAATTTCCACATCACTTTCCTCCTCGGCTTTAAACACACGGAATTCAAAATTTGGAGAAGATGAAGGATCATTGTATTCAATGGGGTTAGGAACCAACCTGCATAATGATTTGATATTTTGGTTTTAGAGAAGTGAATTCGTGACCAAATATTATGCAGATGGATAATTATATTGTTTATTTATGCTTTTTTTTTGTGATTACCATTTTCAGAAATAAGCAAAAAGTAAAAACAAAACATCAAAGATGTGGATGAATAGAATTAATTTTATTGATGATTAAATTAAAATGCCCAAACAATGTTCACTTCTCCCTTAAGCATGCATGAATCGGGCCTGGCTTAGACGTAAGTCCGCTCGGGAATTAATGCGTCGTGATCTGAATAATGATCGTGGTTGAGTTATGAGAACTCAGATGCATGTTGCCATACAATTACGAGATAGCTTCCCCATCGCTCAAGTCTTCGTTCCCTTGTTGACTTGAGTTAGATATGAGTTGAATATTGATTAGAAACCCTGTAGAGCCGAGTGAACCCATAGGATAGGAGAACTCACTGAGATTATTATCTCATCCCATTATTGTTGTTATTTTTCAGGTAATCCTTACAGGTTGAATCTAAGAGAAGTTGTTATGGGTGTTTCAAGGGATGTTGTTTATCATGATCTTCCGCTGTGGAGTTGTGTGCAATGAAGATATTGCACATATATCTTAGATTTTTATTGTTTAGGCATTATTGTATAACATGTTCCATTCATGTTTTTAGCTTGGACATGTATATATATTGATGCCCTTAGGCCCTTATGTTGTGACAGTACCAAAATTTAACACTTGTATGATATTATTCTAGATATATATTATACGGGTTGTTACAGTTGGTATCAGAGCAGGTCGATTCTCGACCTAGCCTTGAAACATCATAAGTAAATCTATTCCTGCCTCATATGTGTGTTTAGCCAACATGATTCTTAATATCACTGTATGTAGTATTGGGCCTGATCAACCTAATATTATGTGCATGATAGGTAGGATCATGGTTGAGCGACCACGAGGACTCCGAAGTGTGGGTTGAACTTGTGCTTTGAGAGTAGGCTTAAGCCAAGAGTTAGAAAGTAAGGAAAACTGGATAGCCCGGTTGAAGTTTCAGAGGAGTTGAGATTTGGGTATTATGGAATTGAAGAATAGTGTATCGTTCAAGCGATTCTGCAGTGTTAACGAAGTTGAGAAATTGAGGAATCTCTATTGGATAAATTGTCAGAATTTTGAGGAATGAGTGAATTGCTAGTGGAATAAGGTACACTCACTGATGTGGAGTAAGTATTATGAGTAATTCCGTATGGTGAAGGAGAAGGATGGTTATGTTGCACATATGTCATAAGGTCTGGAAGTGAGGTAGTGTATCAGTGTTTCAGTTTCTAAGGCCACTGTTAGTTGTAATTTTAAGTGTCGTGTTTTTGTTATCGTATCCACAGGGATTGTAAGATATCACCGCCGTTCGATGGTTGTCTTAATCTTAGCTTAAGTAACACAGGGGGTTTTGGTTTTTAATCACGTTATCATGCATATAAAGGTAATACAATGCGGTAAAAGTTTGATTTGAATATTTGAGAAATATTGCCAAAGTTAGGGTTCAACGATCACTTTGCATGTATTTGTTCGGTCAACAATCTTATAAACTCCTTTAGATGATAAATTATTTCACAAAGTCCTCCCAATGTGTTTCTCTCGAACACACATTGTGAGTTTTCCCATTTTGATCGATTGTTTATCTCTAACACAACCTATCAAAATGACAACTTTTTGGTTCAACCTTATGGTGAACAAAATCATTCATTACTATCTCTAGCTAACAAACAAGATTGGATGAAAACCTAGGTTAAGAGTTGGTAAACATCTCTCGATCATAAACCAACACAAAGAGTTTTGAATAAGAACAAAGTTTTCATCATATATTCACCATTAAAGAGTTTACACATGAAGATCCTTACATTTACACACAAAGCTAATGATCATCTACATCTAACCTTGACAAATGGAGGACTTAGCTACTCATTTTCATGGTAGCTTGGTCGACAAGTTTCGGAAGAAGGTTGATCAACATCCGAGTCGAATAATCGAGATTGGATGGGAATCCACCTTCTTTTTGTAAAAGATGGTTAAGAGATGAAGAGAAATGAAATTTAGGGCACAAAAGCTTCCAAGAACAATGCTGTAAAAATATCTAGAAAAAGTGCAAAAGTATGGAAAACTAGGTATGGCTCCAAAAAGTGGCACTTGCTACTTATAGAGCTGTACTGGGCTGTCATGCACGCTAGGCGAGCAGAATGGCTCGCCTAGCGAGGGTCTAATTGAGGCACATAAGGCACCTGCGCCCAGAGAAACAGCCTATCTCAGACTGTCATGTTCGCCTAGCGAACAAAACCTTCGCCTAGCGAAGGGCACGCTTCAACCCTCGCTCCAGCGAGGTTGAGAGGTTTGGCTACTGGAATCCTCGATGGGATCTCGCTGATGGCTCGCCTAGCGAGTGAGTGCTGGCTGTGCTTTTCACCAAGTCTGGACGCGTTCGCTGCAACGTTCGCTGGAAGCTCGCCTAGCGAGTCCTTCGCTACAGCTCTCGCCTAGCGAGCAAGCTGATGAATGCATCTTCTCTTTGGTTCCTTTGCCAACTTTCTTGTGTCTTCATTTTCAATTATTTCATGCCTTCTTCCTGCACAATAACACACAAATCAAAGGTACCAAGATCGTTTATCAATGTATTGCATTTCATCTAAAACAAAGGTGGTTTTGACAATTTAGCAAGGAAATGGAGTGAAAGATACCCATATTTGATAGCTCAAATAAGCACTTTTGGGTATCTAACAACTCTCCCCAACTAGATTCTTGCTTGTCCTCAAGCAAAGTATGCCTCTTGAAGGACAAGAGGATTTGCTTTAAGAAAATGGTTTCTCCGAAGTTGGATAAAACGGCTCAAACACAAGCGAATCAGCATATACAAGTTTCCAACGGTTCGAATAAAATAATACACAAGAACTAAAACTTAATAGTAATGCGAAATATGTATCTATCTACAACAATATTATTTTGAATGAATCACCCTATCTCTCCTCTTCGAATAAGGAATGAAGAATTTACGCGTTTGCAACCGCGGGAATAATCTCACTCTCTAACAAATAATGAAGAAATCAATTCGATTCATACAATGTCTAACAATTATAAATGGTAATGTGGAAGCACGAAGATCACTAAGGGCTTTTCGGTTGAAGCTTGGTCAGGTTAACAAACAAGGGTCATTTCTAAGGCCATTGAAAACGAAATTGCCGATGCAAAAGAGACATTCACTGTACACATATTCACACATCTCGACTTCGTTCCATTTGTTTCTTATTTGCAACCTTCACAACTCTTATTTCACAACTCAATTTTTATTTTTCACTATTTTTCTTCCAAGCAAGCATTCATTTTCATTCTTTCTATTTTTGTTCTTTTCTTTCACATCATATTTACAAAACAGATGTTTCTTTTCTATATTTTTATTTTCAATGCTTGCTCGGTTTTTCATTTTTTTTCCAAGAGTTGTGGTACTTACCGATTCTCCCCAACTTATTTCTTACTCACCCTAAGTGAATGCTCTTAACTTTTTACGGCAAAAGAACAATAATCAAGATTTTCCGGGTTGTAAAAAAAGATTTTTGAAATCTCGCTTTATTTCAAGTTGAGATTCAACTGTTTAAGCTCAAAGGGGTTAACGAATACTCTCTCTGCTCACAGGTGTAGCACCTCAAATTTGCACCCTACCATTTTGTACATTCATTTCATTTCTAGGTTAGTAACATTTGCATATCATCATGAGCATGCATTTCATCTACATAAGCAAGGTTCAATACAAGAGAGCAGTGACTTGAATTCAGAGCTTTATTCTTACACCTAGTGGAAACTAGGATTTCTCAGCGAATTCGGGGTGGCCCCAATCGAAGCCTAGTGTGGAGATGTTCGGGTATTATGCTTAAATTTGGTGTCGATGGTGGGTTCTGGAGGGATCAAGACCCTGATTTAAAGGCCTTTAATTGGTCATGGTTCCATACCCTGATCAGGTCAAACTCCTATATTGTGGCCTCCTAAGCCTAGTTCTGGCTGGCACATCATCATTCAAGATGCTTGATCTCCTTGCTTGGTTAACTTGCATTCAGCAACTTCTTGGTCCTGGTTCATCCGGGTGGAGTTTTTGGTTGTGTTTCTATCTATCAGGCTCATAATCATTGATTCTAGTGTTTGGTTTATGAAGGTTGTAGTTCAGCACATCTTGATCCTTTCTAAGTCCTTCGTTTCAAGATTATCATTGGAGCGTCACTCATGATTAGTTCAGTCAATGTCATTATACTATCCATTTCATCCCATTACAATACATGTTCAAGATTCGTCATTTATATGAAAACGTCAAGTTAATTCATTTCAAAAGCCATTCAGGTCAAATACAAATCCAAGTCCATTCAAGTGAGAAATTTCATTCATTACATGATCATTACAGAAAAAAAATACAAAGAATGAGTGTGTTGACCAATTGTTGACTTTGGTCAACCGTTGACTTTTTGGTCAACTCTGACCAAAGTCAACTCAACCCCATAAATCCTAATCCTATTTTAAAAGTCAATCTTGATCCTGGAGTTTGCTACTTGTTCATGATGCTTCAAAATCCAATTTGGCCATTTGTTTGTGTGTTCTGTCCAACCCACTTCGTGTGTCCGTTGCTGGTCATTGCACCTCCCAAACCTGCAAAATACAAAGCATGAGCAAGCCAAGTCATAATTTATACAAACCAGTTCAATACCTCCAGTTCTGTTTCTACATGGCCTATTCATGGCAGGATATGCATGGTTTTTAAATACACCAGAACAATCATTGGGTAAAGATGCACATTGATCAGATGACTGTTACAGTGAGTGTGCACAATCACTACGCCGCAATTTCGACAGCCTGCAAGTGGATTGTAGCAGTTGGAATTTCTGTAGGCTTCAACGCGGCAGTTGCCGGTTGTTTCTTCGTTATTGGAACCGTGCTGCTCCTCCATTTACAATTGCTATGACCCTTATCGTCTTGTATTTCGTCAACTATGATAATACTTGCCGAGCCGTACCAAGTGTGCCTTGGAATGTCGCGAAACAAAAGGGAAATACCCTGCTGCAATGCAATGGACTTCTGTTACTCATCAGCAACAAACACCAGTGGCTCAACCATCAATATTACCTCCATGACAGCAGACACAACAACGATTGCCACAACAGCAATTGATGCCACAGGATCAATCTCAGTTTGCACAATTGCAACAGCATGTGAGTTTGCTACAGCAACTAAATCCTTGGCAACGAGATATGCGGCGAAGGCTTCAGACACCGGGTTCCATACTTCAACAGACAGATGTTCTTGATCAACAAAAGCAGTTATACCAATCACCACTTAACCCTTACTCGAGTCATAATCGTGGTATTCTACCGGTTGCAGAGCCAAAGCCAGCACAGACCTGCAATCAAGCCAAGTTCCAAAAACAGGTTCACCAAGCATTACAAACCAAATAAGCAAGGCGTTAGTCAGAAGCATCCAGCCATGATTAACCTGTAGTAGACCAATACAACATAACCTGCAATTAGCCATTTGGTCACTTCAACAAACAGCTCAGCCTCGTACAACAACCAACCATACTCACATCAGTTCAAGCAAAACTGTCAAAAACCACTCCGTAAACCAGTGATCCCCCTGCTACATTAGCCAGCCTACAAGCCAAGGCATGAGGACAAATCAAATCATAAATCCATACTGTCATGTGCTGTGTGCATTGATTATGGACCTAAGGATGCAGCCAGTTGCAGGATGGCAATGGTCACAAACCTACTGCAGACCTGAAAACTACTCCGCAAAAAGCTTGATGCAGAGTTGATGTGTCCTGCTAATAAATAGGAAATCAAGGGCCAATTTACACCAACATATGAAGACTGCAAAAACATCCTGTAGAGCAATACATGTCAACAGCAAAAGGGACAAGGGTGTTGCATCATATTTCAAGGCACCAACTAGAACGGACGAGGCACCATTTGCAGTGTGTGAAAATGACTCACCCTGATACGCACGAAGAGCTTAGACTTGATAAAAGGGCAGCTGGTGGTGAGTCATCAAAGGATAGGTCTTATTCCGGCATGCTTTCTCAATCCCAATCTGTCTAGAGCCAGATTACAACCAATGCTCGACCACAACGAAAGAGGTGCGCAACTCGTTATCACGTTGCTCGTAACAGCCTACACCAACAGTTCACAATAACGGGTATTCGTTCCCCATTTCGGCAACTTCTCTGATAGCAACTGCAGCAATCAAAGGATCCACAACAGCACCCTCACTCACAAGCACCCCTACAACCAAGTTATCCGAGCATACCAACACAGACCTATAATCCAAAAAAATGTAGTTCAGTTCAAGTCAATGAGTTTCAAAGTAATAAACAGTTCATGAAAGAGCAGTTCAGGAATTTAAGGGATCCAAACCAGGTTGGTTCAAGGCAAATATCCAAACTTCAGTGAAAAATCATGAGTGAAGCGTGCCATTCAGTTTCTAAATCCCACGTGATTTAATTCAAAAACTCACCTTCACTTAAATCCAGCTGGCAAAATCAGGATCTAACAACCCAAATCCAATTCTCCAATTTGCCCCTTGGATCAAGCCTATATAAGCTGCAATCATTGCCAATCATTGGGTTCGAACGATTTTTCCCTGATTCCCAGAAGCTTCTGCACTCAGTCTTCACCTTCAGTACATGCTCATTCTCCATTGTTGTGGGAGCTTCATCATTCGAAGCTCCACACGGCAGAGCTAGGCCACCACTTCAGCCTCCTCTTCCACCACATTCACCGTACCAACCTTCGATCATCCTCACAGAGTCTTCAACCACTGTAACGAATTCTCAAAACCTTTGCCACCAACGATCAACGTCTCACCAGAATCACTCCAAGAAAGGTAGAAGAAGAAGAGCATTGAATACAAGTGGAGGCGAAGCTCGCGGCAAGGAGAAATTCTAACCGAATTCAAGAAGATTGCAAGCACTGAAACAGAAGGAAGAAGAACGCGGCGACACATCAAAACCGATCCATTCGTAGCCGACGCCGATCCGTCCTCCCGTCGTCATTGCCGGTGAGTTATTGTTCTTCTTTTTCGTCGTGCTCGAGTAATTTGTTGATGCCGTTGCGATTCGGCTCCGTAGATTAGGATAGCTGATGTTGTTGATTTCGTAAGTTTGAGTAGTTGATTGTTGATGGTGGATGGACGTGAATCGCGTTAGACTGTTGAACGATCCGAGATGGTGAAGTGTCCGCGAACAACGATGTTTGCTGGTGAAGGTCAGGGTGATGACGAATGTGATGTTCGCACGGAGTTTTCTTTAAGCACTTTGTCAACGGCAAGCGCTTCATTTGCCTGTGTAGCTTTTGCGAAAAGCGCGTTTGGTGAATTCTTCTTGGACTTCACCTATACGCTTCCTCACATGTGTATTTCTATGTTCCAGATGGTTAGATGCTGATTAGAAGAATTAGGATTATGTAGAAGCATTAGATCTCAGATTAATAGGCTAGTTAATTAGTTCTTAGGACTTTAATTAGGTATTAAAATTTGGTCTTAGAGCTAATTAGTCACTAGAACTAAACAGAGTTTTAGGAATTATCAAACTTAGATTTTCCATAAAGAAAAACATTTGAAGGAGTATTAAAGATTAATTTTAGGATTAATTGTGGATCATTAGAAATACTGTTGATTTAGAATTAATTCTAGGATTAGTTTAAATAGATTTTAGAAGCTACTTAGAATTTTAGTGGTTGATAGAAGTCATTTGAAACATTAATTTTAGGATTAGAATTAGATAATCTCTTGGAATTTTTAGAATGTTAAATCTAGTGTAGATTTTAATTGATTTTAGTTAGGAGTTTCATTCGATTAATCCCTAATTGTGAAATGACTATTCTACCCCTAGGCTTAGAAATAATTCAATCTTGCATGCTCCCTTAATTTTAGGACATGTTGTCACTTGAGTAAATGAATTTTATGTGGAGTATCAGCTTCTGTTCTGGATTTTTTCCCTCTTTTGACCCTAGGCTTTGACCTAGTGGTTTGGACTCACTGTTTGGATTATGGATTTCAGGTTCAAAGGCACATTGCCATGATTGGAGTGCCTCATTCATTTAAGCCTGATTATTGGTTGATGTCGGCTAACATTGTGTTGTTTTGTAGGCTTTGAGAACAAATTCACTTGTGCTTGTGCCTGGCTCATTGTCTGATGATGCTTTGTCTGTCTGTTTAATGTTGACTGTTGGTTGTTTGTCTATACAGTATACAGTTTAACTGATTGTTTTAGATTTTTTCACAGGTACCTAAGTGGCTTTGAGTTCATTTTGAACTTTGCTTTGCTAGCTTGTGGTTGCTTACCACTGAGGTATAATCTTCTGACTTCATGTAGTCTGGAGACCCGGCTGTTATCGGGCCGGGCACATTGTCTGAAGTCCTCCTTAAGAGGCAATGCTTGTGTATGTTTATATTTGTCCTAAGCAGGGAAAGTCCTCATTTGAGGCAATTGGTGGAAGGTAGGGATAAGCAATCTATCCCCCACTATTCTGTGAGTCTTCTCCTTGCTCCCATTACATGGTTGTAGCACTGAGATCCAAGCCCAAGATAGTGTACATTGTACAGTCGAGTCTATGTCCTGAGCGTAGAAGGGTCCCCCCATTCTGGACCCACGCTCCCTTGTCTGATGCTCTCTCTGACTTGAGATAGAAGCAATGAGGCACACCCCTCATCACCTTTCATCTAGCTTCACCTTAGCCCCTCAATGGCAAGGTTAAGAGCTAACCTGACCCCGATACAGAGGCTTGTTTGTTGAGGTTGATATGACCCCTCGACTAAAGCCTAACCCTGATGTTTGAGCCCCCTTGTTGGTGTGTTTATTTCATGCTGTATATGTTTGTGTGGTGTGATTGTATCCCCTAGGTTTGCTAGACTCCGCGTAGTCTCGTTGGCATGACAATTAAGGTAGCACGGTTCCTTCGTATAGGACTTCCTTTCTTGCTTGAGCTTTCCTAAAACACAAACAAACATTATCCCCTCTTAAGGATACGTCCACACCTTCTACTACAGGTGAGTAAGTCTCCAAAGGTCGAGCATCCGGTAGATTGCGTAGTGACGTTGTCCACCTAAAAAACACAAACCAACAGGAATAGTTTAGCCGAACTACGGCAACTCTGATTCTCATGTTCAGATGAGATACGTAGGCACTAGACGCGATGTCTTGTCGAGTTTGACTAACCACTAACACTAATTCTTTTCTCTCGCCCTCGTTGCGATTGAGACCTTCCCCTTCTCTTGCCCTAGTTGCAATCGAGACCCTTCTTCTTGTTGCATGCTGTTGTGTGTTTTGGGTTCGGATGCCGACATAATCCCATCAATTGGTTGTCGGGCTCCATGTTTGCCCTTTTGAGTGTGTTTTGGTTCGGATGCCGACATAATCCCATCAATTGGTTGTCGGGCTCCATGTTTGCCCTTGTGTGTGTTTTGGTTCGGATGCCGACATAATCCCATCAATTGGTTGTCGGGCTCCATGTTTGCCCTTGTGTGTGTTTTGGTTCGGATGCTGATGTAAGTCCAGTGATTGGCATTCAGGCTCCACGTTTGCCTTTGCCTGTGTTTGTTTGTGTGCGTGTCAGCCGAGCTACGAATGCTCTGATTCTCCTTCGTCCAAAGGAGATACGTATGCATAGGATGCGACATCCTAGCGAGCATGTTTTCCCCCAGTCCGAACTACTTTGACTCTGATGTCTATGCTTGATAGACTAAGTAGGCCCAGGACACGATGTCCTGCCGAGTCAGTCTTGTTTGTTTCCTTGTGTCTCTTTCAGCCAGTGTGTGTGTGAGCAGTGTTTTTAGCAACCATTTTTCCTTCCTATTGTGCGTGGATCCCGTCGAGTACGACGGATGCGTAGGGGTGCTAATACCTTCCCTTCGCATAACCGACTCCCGAACCCATCCTCTTTGGTCGCGAGACCATGTTCTTTCCTAGGTTTACTTCGAGCGTTTCCTTTCCCTCTTTTGGGATAAATAACGCACGGTGGCGGCTCTGTTGTTTCTTTCTTTTCCCGCCGGTTTTTCGCGCGATGCGACAGCTGGCGACTCTGCTGGGGATTCAAAGGAAAGTTGACCTGTGCTGGTCCATCTTCCCTAAGCGAGTCTCTCCTAGCGCTCTCTAGGTTAGGGCTTTGGTTGCTTTACTACTGCTATTTATTGCATTCATCTGTATATATGTGCATTTATTGTTTGCATTTATTGTGTGCATTAATGTTTGCATTCATTCATATTCATCTGTTGTGCTGGCTGTGTGTTCTCTGTTTGGGGTGGGAGTTACTCGAGGTAAAAGGCCCAATACCCAGGCTATGAGTGCAATCTAGGAAACCTAGGAATAGAGTGATTCATGGGAAGCGGGTGGTGTACGCCACTTAGCGGAACATTGATATCACGAGCAGTTCAGACTCTGATGGGGTATCATCGGTGCATACATCTGGTGTGCACAGGATGATATTTTTGAAAGGGTTGTTTATCCTGCGTTTCTCTCGACCTTACCCTGGCCTAGATGACACCCGTGAGTGGGGAGGGAATGATCATTTTAACAGGTACAGATGGTGATTGTTGGTGACTGATGGTGACCGTTGGTGACTCAGTGTGTTCCTGTTGGTGACTCAGTTCCTCAGATCGGGTTCAGACGACAGTTGACCAGTTGACTTTGGGTTTCAGATGATTGTGATCAGAATTCAAGCCGAAGTTTTGATCCTATGTTCAGAGATGCACAGCTTGCCAGTCGTGTCTGCATCATGTGCATCATAGCATGTTTATTTTTCAAAAGAAATGCAATGAAAAAATAAATAAAAAAATGAAAAAAAAGAAAAAAAGAAGAAACTAATCCTTGCATGCATATCATTTCTCAGGTACATCTCAGAGCTTGATTCATTGATAGAGATGACAACAGTTCCCGAGCCGAAGCGGAAGACTTGTTCCTACATTTTCCACCGTGAGCCTTTGACATCTCTGATTGAGTTGAGTAGTCTTGTGACCAGTGATCGTCTGAGGGGGTTCGTGGACCAGTATGGGGATATTATGACTCTGTTGAAGATGGTAGTCGACCCGGTGCCGTTACAGACGCTTCTCCAGTTCTATGACCCAGAGCTTAGATGTTTCACTTTCCAGGACTATCAGTTGGCGCCTACTCTCGAGGAGTACTCCATTCTGTTGGGTGTCCCTGTTCGGCATCAGGTTCCTTTCCTGGACGTACCGAAGGAAGTTGATTTCAGGGTTGTTGCTAGGGCTTTGCATCTGAGTGTCCGGGATATCAGTGATAGTTGGAAGGCCAATGGAGATGCTGTGGGTGTGCCATTGAAGTTTCTGCTGAGAGTTGCTAGAGGAGAAGCAGAGAAGGGGAATTGGGGAGCTTTTCATGCCCAGCTTGCTGTTATGATCTATGGGATCATCCTGTTTCCTAGTATGCCCAACTTTATTGACTATGCTGCAGTCTGCATCTTCATTGGAAGGAATCCAGTTCCTACTCTGTTAGCTGACACTTACTATGCTATCCACAGTAGGCATGGTAAGGGTGGGGCCATCAGGTGTTGTCTCCCACTGTTGCTCAGATGGTTCATGTCTCTCCTACCAGTCAGTGGGCCGTTTGTCGATGCTCAGAGCACTTATAGGTGGACTCAGAGGGTGATGTCTCTCACTTCATATGATATCAGATGGCAGTCATACCGGATGGATGTGCGAGATGTTATTATGAGTTGTGGAGAATTCCGGAACGTGCCACTTGCGGGGACCAAGGGTTGCATCAATTACAACCCAATTCTTTCCCTTCGCCAGTTGGGATTCATTATGAGTAGAAGGCCACTTGAAGCTGAGATAGCTGAGAGTGTGTATTTTGAGAAGAAAAATGACCCTGTTAGATTGGAGCAGATTGGAAGAGCCTGGAAGTCCATTGGTGTCAGAGATGGATCCATTTTGGGGAAGAAGTTTGCCATTGCTATGCCTGATTACACAGATTGGGTGAAGAAGAGAGTGGAAACTTTATTGCTACCCTATGATAGGATGAGTCCGTTGCAAGTGCAACCACCCTTGATTCTTGCTAGTACTGTGCCTGCTGAACAGTATAAGCAAGCTCTGATGGAGAATCGTCGCCTGAAGGAGAAAGAGCAGGATGCCCAGATGGAGTTGTACCAAGCCAAAGCTGAAAAGCTGAACCTGTCTCATCAACTCAGAGACATCCAGAGGGCAGATGTTGGGGAAATAAGGAGTAAGAAGAGATCTTATTCGGAGATGGAGACCTTGCTAGATGCAGAGCACAGAGAGTGTTTGAGATTGCAGAGAGCTGAAGCCAGTTATCTGAAGAAGATCAGAGACTTGGAGAAGCAACTCAAAGCCAAAGATATCCAGATGAAGAAAGAAGTCGACCAGAGACTTGCATCAGAGACCCAGCTTGGGGCAGAGGTTATGGAGCTTAGAAGACAGTTAACGGAGAAGATCACTCCCTTACCAGAATGTTCAGAGTGTGAACTGTTGATAGACCAGTGTCACTACTTGAAGACGCTCATTCCTGGAAGTAGCTTGTCTTAGCTTGTATTTTCCTGATGTTATGTTATGAATCACCCCAGGCTTGTTGGGTGGGATTCATCTGTTGTACTTTTTGGATATTTGGATCTTTGTTGTATGATCCAGTTGCTCATTTATAGATGAGATTTTGGTTTCACTCTGTATTCAGTACTCAGTTGTATGATGATTCTGTATCTCCCTGTTGCTTTTGTTTGTTGCAGGTTGTCATTTCTTAAGATGAATCAGGCTCTTTGAATGCCTGAGGAATGATCATTATCATGTGCATCATGTGCATTAGCATCATACACATAACATTTGCATAACAGGTGTTCTTAAGCCGACTTCTCACTCTGGTTCCTGTGTCAGGCAGGATAGCTGATCAGCGACCACACCGGTATTCTACAAGACTCAATCAGCGAAGAAGCATGGATCAGGTTCAGGCTGAGATGGCTGAGATGAGGGCGAACATGGCCCAATTCTTGACGATGATGCAAGGGGTTGCTCAGGGTCAGGAGGAGCTCCGTGCTTTGGTTCAGAGACAGGAAACGGTTATTCAGGCGTCTAACCATGGTTCACCTATTGCTCCACCTGGTTATGAGAATGTCAACGTTGCTGCTGCTCCCGGCTATGGTTACGCCACTGGAGAAGAACTCAGGGGTATAAGGGTTGATGGTCAGCCTCTTGCTGCAGAGGTTAATGCCAGAGCTACCAGGGTTCCGGCGCGTCATCCAGCTCCTTTTGTTGATAGACAAGAGGACATGTTCACAATGATGGGAGAGGACGATGGTGATGTTGCTAGAAATGAGGATAGGGATCGTAAGGTCGATGCCCTGGCTGAAAAGATAAGGGCGATGGAATGCCAGAACTCTCTTGGGTTCGATGTCACGAACATGGGGTTAGTGGAAGGTCTGAGGATTCCCCACAAATTCAAAGCGCCCACCTTCGACAAGTACAACGGTACTTCTTGCCCTCGCACTCATGTGCAGGCCTATTATCGGAAGATCTCGGCATATACAGATGACGAGAAGATGTGGATGTACTTCTTTCAAGACAGCCTATCTGGGGCATCTCTGGATTGGTACATGG
Organism: Lathyrus oleraceus; assembly: GCF_024323335.1. Classification (NCBI taxonomy): domain Eukaryota; kingdom Viridiplantae; phylum Streptophyta; class Magnoliopsida; order Fabales; family Fabaceae; genus Lathyrus; species Lathyrus oleraceus. The sequence continues at coordinate 12,643,252 of NC_066583.1, read as the reverse complement.
AACTCAAGCGAGATTCTATCCGATGCTGGAGGGATCTGGGAGAAGCTTTTCTCAGACAATATAAACACAATATGGATATGGCACCGAGCAGGACTCAGCTGCAGAGTCTGTGCCAGAAGAATAATGAAAGCTTCAAAGAATACGCCCAGAGGTGGCGTGAGCTTGCTGCCAGGGTCCAACCCCCTATGCTGGAAAGGGAGTTGACCGATATGTTCATTGGCACGCTGCAGGGAGTGTTCATGGACCGAATGGGGAGTTGCCCATTCGGAAGCTTCTCTGATGTGGTGATTTGTGGTGAAAGGACCGAGAGCTTGATCAAGGCCGGGAAGATCAATGATGCGGGTTCCTCTTCATCAAAGAAACCTTTCTCTGGGGCACCTCGCCGTAGAGAAGGTGAAACCAGTGCTGTTCAGCATCGCCGGGGGCCGAACAGAAATCAGCATCAGTATAGACAGGTTGCTGCAGTGACCATCCCCGCACCGCAACAACGTCCACATCCTCAACAACCAAGACAACAACAACAACAACAACAGCAACAACGTCCCTATCAGCCGAGGCAGAGGCTGCAGCCTGATAGAAGGTTTGACCCGTTGCCCATGTCGTATGCCGAGCTCCTGCCTGAGTTGCTCAGATTGGGTTTCGTAGAATTGAGAACCATGGCTCCACCAACTGTTCTACCACCTGGGTACGATGCAAATGTCCGGTGCGATTTCCACTCTGGGGCACCAGGACATCATATAGAGAAATGTCGGGCTTTTCAGCATAAAGTCCAAGATCTGATCGATTCTAAGGCGATCAATTTCTCCCCTGTGCCGAATGTTGTTAACAATCCCATGCCCGCGCATGGCGCTCATAGGGTGAACTGTATTGAAGGGGTTGAATCCGAGGATTTGGTGATCAGTGTTGAAGAGATTCAGACTTCTTTGCTGGTAGTTAAAGACCGTCTGCTGAATAGTGGTGTCCATCCGGGCTGTGATAGCGACTGTGTGGGCTGTGCAGAGTCAGAGAATGGGTGTGAACTACTGAGGGCTGGTATCCAGGGTTTGATGGATCAGGGCCGTGTTCAGTTTGGTAGGGCGGATAACAGAGATCATGGGGCAGTATCTACTGTCACTATCTTCTTCAAGCCAGCTGAAGGGCGTGCGCCTACAACCAGTGGTAATCCAGTTACCATCTCCACACCAGTTTCCACCAATATTCCGACAACAATCGTCGCTCCGGTTAGAAGGGCCGAGAATAATAATGCTGTGCCTTGGAGGTATGACAATGCCTACCGAAGCAACAGGAGGGCTGAGAACAGGGTCAAGCCTTCAAATCAAGCGCCCGTGACGATTTTTGCACCTGCTAGTAAAGCTCCGGTCGTTGTGAGTCCTGCTGTGGACAATGTGGGTGGACCCGGAGGCTTTACCCGTAGTGGTCGGCTGTTTGCGCCTCAACAGTTGAGGGATGCCAATGCTGAGGCATCTGCTAAAGCTAAGGGCAAACAGGCCGTTGTTGATGAAGTTCCTGCTCAAACAAATGTGCCTGGTGGCTCGTTTGAGAAGGACGTGGAGGAATTCATGAGGATAATAAAGAAGAGTGACTACAAGATTGTAGATCAGCTCAATCAAACTCCCTCTAAAATCTCTATCCTTTCTCTGCTGTTGTGCTCTGAGGCACATAGAGACGCCTTGCTGAAAATGTTAAATATGGCGTATGTACCTCAGGAGATTTCGGTCAATCAGCTGGAAGGTGTAATTGCTAATGTGACTACCCGACACGGTGTAGGGTTCACAGATCTTGATTTGACACCTGAGGGGCGGAATCACAACAAGGCCTTGCACATCACCATGGAGTGTAAGGGGGCTGTGCTGTCACATGTCTTGGTGGACACCGGGTCTTCGTTGAACGTGCTGCCTAAGCAAATATTGAAGAAGATACCGATTGAAGGGGTTGTGCTGACGCCGAGTGACCTGGTTGTGCGTGCATTCGATGGATCCAAGCGTTCTGTCTTTGGTGAAATCACTTTGCCTATAAGGATAGGTCCGGAGGAGTTTGACATTGTCTTCTATGTCATGGACATCCAGCCTGCTTACAGTTGTCTTCTGGGACGTCCATGGATCCATGCAGCAGGAGCAGTCTCATCGACTCTCCACCAGAAGCTCAAATATGTCTGGAACGGTCAGATTGTGACCGTGTGCGGTGAAGAGGATATCTTGGTGAGTCATCTGTCCTCGTTTAAATATGTCGAGGTGGACGGCGAGATCCACGAGACTTTGTGCCAGGCGTTCGAGACCGTGGCTCTGGAGAAGGTAGCCTACGCTGAGCAGAGGAAACCAGGTGCTTCGATCACTTCTTACAAGCAAGCTAAGGAGGTGGTTAACTCTGGTAGAGCTGAGGGCTGGGGCAAGATGGTGGACTTGCCTGTCAAAGAAGATAAGTTTGGCATCGGTTATGAGCCTCTCCGAGCAGAGCAGGGGGCAGCAGGTCCAAGTACCTTCACCAGCGCTGGGCTGATGAATCATGGTGATGTCTTTGCTACTGAGGGTGAAGATGTCGACAGCGACTGTGATCTCGACTGCTGGGTCCGCCCAAGTGCGCCAGGGGAAGTGATCAACAACTGGACTGCCGAGGATATAGTCCAAGTTACTCTCCAGACAGAGTAATTTTCTTTTGTTTTTCTCATTCTGCACAAAACCCTACGTTCTGCCCAAGACGTAGTGGTTCATTGTAGGGCCACATGTTTTCATTGTTTATCATTAATAAAGGACGTTTTGCAAACAATTTTGTGATCCCTGTCTTTCTATATTGTTTTTCATTTTTCAAAAATAAAAATAAAAATGGCAATGTTTTTGTTTTTGTGACTTTCTTGAACTCTTTTTCTAAAATAAAGCATCAACATGCAGAATTGATCTTATGGCATCCACTATGAACAAATCTGTTATGGCTCAGTATGATTTCGACAATCCCATCTACCAAGCTGAAGAGGAGAGTGATGAAGACAGTGAACTCCCGAAAGAATTGGCTAGATTGTTGAAGCAGGAGGAAAGGGCCATCCAACCTCATCAGGAGGAATTGGAGATTGTGAATCTTCGTACCGAGGACGCCAGAAGAGAGATCAAAATTGGGGCTGCTTTGAAACCTGAGGTCAAGAACAGGTTGATTGAGATGCTGAGAGAGTATATGGAGATATTCGCCTGGTCTTATCAAGATATGCCAGGACTGAATACTGATATTGTGGTTCATAGACTACCTCTCAGAGATGATTGTCCTTCGGTCAAGCAGAAGCTTCGTAGAACGAGTCCTGATATGGCAGTGAAGATCAAGGAAGAGGTTCAGAAGCAGTTCGATGCTGGTTTCTTGTCAGTAACAACCTACCCGCCGTGGGTAGCCAACATCGTTCCTGTGCCAAAGAAGGATGGCAAAGTCAGGATGTGTGTCGATTACCGGGATCTGAACAGAGCGAGTCCGAAAGATGATTTCCCATTACCTCACATTGATGTATTGGTGGATAACACGGCTCAATCCTCGGTATTCTCTTTCATGGATGGTTTCTCGGGCTATAATCAGATTAAGATGGCGCCAGAAGACATGGAAAAGACGACATTCATTACACCTTGGGGCACGTTCTGCTATAAGGTGATGCCATTTGGGCTGAAGAATGCCGGTGCTACCTATCAGAGGGCGATGACGACTCTCTTTCATGACATGATGCATAAAGAGATTGAAGTGTATGTGGATGATATGATTGCGAAGTCGCAGACAGAAGAGGAGCACCTGGTAAATCTGCAGAAGTTGTTTGACAGGTTGGTCAAGTTCAAACTGAGGCTGAACCCAAACAAGTGTACGTTTGGTGTGAGATCAGGGAAGCTGTTAGGCTTCATTGTCAGTGGGAAAGGGATTGAGGTAGATCCAGCAAAAGTCAAAGCTATTCAGGAGATGCCTGAACCGAGAACAGAGAAGCAGGTTCGTGGGTTTTTAGGGAGATTGAACTACATTGCAAGGTTCGTATCTCACCTAACGGCCACGTGTGAACCGATATTCAAATTGCTTAGAAAGAATCAGGCCATCAAATGGAATGATGATTGTCAGAAAGCTTTTGACAAGATGAAAGAGTATCTACAGAAACCTCCAATCCTGATCCCTCCAGTTCCAGGGAGACCGCTGATAATGTACCTGTCAGTTACCGAGAATTCAATGGGGTGTGTATTGGGACAGCATGACGAGTCTGGTCGAAAAGAGCATGCCATATACTACCTTAGCAAAAAGTTTACTGACTGTGAAATCAAATATTCACAGCTTGAGAAAACTTGCTGTGCTTTGGCCTGGGCTGCTCGCCGACTGAGGCAGTATATGCTGAACCATACTACCTTGTTGATTTCTAAGATGGATCCAGTGAAATACATCTTTGAGAAGCCGGCCCTCACTGGACGTGTTGCTCGATGGCAAATGATCTTAACCGAGTATGATATCCAGTACACGTCTCAGAAGGCTATCAAAGGTAGTGTTTTGTCAGACTATCTCGCCGAACAGCCGATTGATGACTATCAGCCTATGATGTTTGAATTCCCTGATGAAGACATCATGTATCTAAAGATGAAAGATTGTGAAGAGCCTCTTGTCGAGGAAGGACCGGATCCTGATGACAAGTGGACACTGATGTTTGATGGGGCCGTAAATGTGAACGGTAATGGTGTTGGTGCAGTGCTGATCAATCCTAAAGGTGCTCATATACCTTTTTCTGCCAGATTGACGTTTGATGTCACCAACAACGAAGCTGAATATGAGGCTTGTATCATGGGGATAGAAGAAGCCATTGATCTGAGGATCAAAACACTTGACATATTTGGAGATTCAGCTCTAGTGATCAATCAGGTCAATGGAGATTGGAATACGAACCAGCCGCATCTGATTCCGTATAGAGATTATCCCAGAAGAATACTGACGTTCTTCAAGAAGGTGAAATTGTACCATGTCCCCCGGGACGAGAATCAGATGGCTGATGCTTTGGCTACTTTATCGTCCATGATAAAAGTTCATTGGTGGAATCATGTGCCACATGTTGCTGTGAATCGACTCGAGAGGCCTGCGTATGTGTTTGCAGCCGAGTCTGTTGTTGCGATTGATGAGAAACCGTGGTACTATGACATCAAGAACTTCCTCAAGACTCAGGAGTATCCTGAAGGTGCGTCGAAGAATGACAAGAAAACCCTGAGAAGGCTAGCTGGAAGCTTTTACTTGAACCAGGATGATGTGCTGTACAAGAGGAACTTTGACATGGTCTTGCTCAGATGCGTGGATAGACACGAAGCAGACATGTTGATGCAAGAAGTGCACGAGGGTTCGTTTGGTACCCACGCTGGTGGTCATGCGATGTCGAAGAAACTGCTGAGAGCCGGTTATTACTGGATGACTATGGAATCCGATTGTTTCAAATACGCTCGGAAGTGCCATAAATGCCAGATCTATGCTGATAAGGTGCATGTACCACCAAGCCCGTTGAATGTCATGAACTCGCCTTGGCCGTTTGCTATGTGGGGCATTGATATGATCGGGAAGATTGAGCCTACTGCTTCGAATGGACATCGTTTCATTTTGGTTGCGATTGATTACTTCACCAAGTGGGTGGAAGCAGCTTCCTATGCTAACGTTACCAAACAAGTGGTTGCCCGGTTCATCAAGAAGGAAATCATCTGTCGTTATGGGGTTCCCGAGAGAATCATCACTGACAATGGTTCAAATCTCAATAACAAGATGATGAAAGAGCTTTGCAGAGATTTCAAGATCGAACATCACAATTCTTCTCCTTACAGACCAAAGATGAATGGTGCTGTAGAGGCAGCTAACAAGAATATCAAGAAGATTGTGCAGAAGATGGTCGTCACGTACAAGGATTGGCACGAGATGCTGCCTTTCGCTTTGCATGGGTACCGTACCTCAGTGCGTACGTCGACCGGGGCAACCCCTTACTCCCTTGTGTATGGTATGGAAGCAGTCCTACCAGTTGAGGTGGAGATCCCTTCTCTGAGGGTGTTATTGGATGTCAAGCTGGACGAAGCCGAGTGGATTCGTACAAGGTTTAATGAGTTAAGCCTTATCGAAGAGAGACGGCTAGCAGCTGTGTGCCATGGGCAGTTGTATCAGAGAAGGATGAAGCGGGCCTTTGATCAAAAAGTGCGTCCTCGGACATTTCAAACTGGTGATCTAGTTTTGAAGAGGATCCTTCCTCCCGGTACAGATAACAGGGGCAAGTGGACTCCTAACTACGAAGGTCCATATGTTGTGAAGAAGGTTTTCTCCGGTGGAGCCTTGATGCTTACAACAATGGATGGTGAAGATTTTCCGTCCCCTGTTAACTCAGATGTAGTCAAAAAATACTTCGCGTAAATTGACCCGCTGGACAAAAAGAACAAAAGAGTCCAGGCAAAAAAGGGCATCCCGGCGAACCAAAAACAGAAAGAAAAGGTTCGGGCAAAAATTAGGGATATAAATGAAAAGAATTTGTACACCCGGTAAGTCGAAAACCCGCAATGGGCGGCTTAGGCAAAAATGGGTATCCCGGTGGATTGAAAACCCGAAAGGGCGGTCCATCCAAAAGAGGGATTAAAGCGAAGACTACAGTCTGAGTTATCTGTATTTCATTGCGCTTCGTCAGCTGCCATCTTGAAAGATGTGATCGGTCCAGTCATTCTTCTCAGAAAGCAAGGAGTTGGGAGGAAAACTGATGATCTGTGGGTTATAACAGAATTGGGAAATAGTGGATGCCGTATTCACATTGCCATTAGGATAGTTTATTTTCCTTTTGTGTGCAATTACCTCTTTCTAGGAATTGCTTCCCAATGTATTCGCCTTTTCAGGCACATTTTCAATCAATAAAAGTTGTTATTCAGATAAATAGCTCTCTTGTTTTTATTTTTACTGTTTTGTTTGCAAAAACGTCCGAATTTTTGATAAACATTGCATATAATAAAACATGGAGGCTTAACAATAACTTGCAGAAGGATAAAACAGTTGAAAATCATTTTGAATGTTGAGGACACTTGAGCATATCTTGTCCATGTACCCCTGGGGCATTGTGTTGTGCTGTTTTACAGGTCGTCTTCTGTGATCATCTCCCCAGCAGGTTTTTCTCCGAGCAAGTTTGAGATCTGTAAGAGCTGTGTTCCCCTGCAGAGGTGCCTGTGGATAGTATCTTCTTTCCCCAGCAGACCTAAGGATTGCCTACCTCCAGCAGGCTTGTGTTGGCAGGTTCCCCAGCTAAGATCCCCGCTGAGTGCCTGGCGGACGTTTCCCCAGAAATTCCCCGGCGGAGTTTGTCATGAGAATGTTGTTCCCCAGCAGTTGGGTTTGTGATACGTTATCCCCAGCACGGCCGTGAGTGCTTCTCCCCAGCAGGGTTGTGAAGGTCTATCTCCAGTATGATATGATGTGCTATCATCCCCACCAGAGTTGTTCTCCTCAGCAGAGTGGTGTGGGTTTGTTCTTCAGCAAGTTCCCCGAGTGGAGCGGGTTTCACGAAATATTTCTCCAGCAGAGTTCATCCTACTTGTGGATTGGACGGGTTCCCGTGGCAGATCAGTATTGGCATCCCCAGCGGAGTTTAGTCTACCTGTGGATTGGGTGGGTCGTCCCCAGTGGAGTAGTGGTTATTCCCCGAAGCAGAGCTGTTCTACCTAAGGTTTGGTGGAATCTTCCCCAGTGAAGTCGCTTTATCAATCTCTGGTAAAGATGTCTTGTTATTCCCTGGCGAGTACCATCCCCAAAGAGTTGCTTGGTCTACTTCCCCAGCGGAGTATTGTTTATTTGCTTCCCAAGTGGAGTCCCCGAGTGGATTGGATCCTGTGAAGGATATCCCCAGCGAAGTCTATCTTGTTCCCGACAGCAGTTTTGTTGCTCCAGCATGAGTGAGAAGTCGGTGCTTTCTCCGCAAAGCATTCCTAGATGAAGGCTCTCCCCGCAGAGTATTCCTCAGTCAGAGTCTCCCCGCAGAGTTGGAGTATCTGATCTTTTGGCTCCATAGCCAGGGTTCATTCGCATTTTGCATGTAGTAATCATTGCATCCTCAAAAATGCGTAGCATTTCCATTCAAGGTGGAGCATTACGCCATAGAAAAATTCAAACATATGCATTCATGTGTTCGAAACCAATCAGACAGTATCCCCGGCAGAGGCGGATGTTTGTTCAACCTGTACAGCACATTTGCTACAGTTGCTCCTGATGGCGTTCAGGGTTAACCCCCACCGAGGTTTATTTCCTCATCCGTTGGTGAAAGGAAAAATTGTTTCTCCCCAGTGAGACCCCCCCTGCAAGTGTCAAGCCTTGCCCTGTCATCTTGTAGATGTCAGTATCTCGTCAGCACCCGCGAGGGTTGTTTCTTTGGTGTCGGTAAACACCATCTTTCGGTGATTTCCAGTCATGCGTAAGTGTCTGGTCTTCTTTGGTGTCGGTAAACACCATCTTTCGGTGATTTCCAGTCATGCGTAAGTGTCTGGTCTTCTTTGATGTCGGTAAACACCATCTTTCGGTGATTTCCAGTCATGCGTAAGTGTCTGGTCTTCTTTGATGTCGGTAAACATCATCTTTCGATGTTCGTAACGTCGTCCCTTCCCTGGTGAAGTAGTTTTCCTCCTCTCCGTTGGTGTCGATAAACGTCGAGTTTTTCCTATGCGTCCGATGATGTATAATTGATATCTTTCCCCACAGGGTCGTCCCCAGAAAATTACTCCTCTCCGTTGGTGTCGATAAACGTCGAGTTTTTCCTATGTGTCCTATGACGTATAGTTGATTGTTCCCCGCAGATCATTTGGTAATACCAGATGATTCCCCTCAGAATATTCCTCCTCTCCGTTGGTGTCGATAAACGTCGAGTTTTTCCTATTCGTCCTAAGACGTCTAGTTGTACCCTTCCCCAAGTGGATCTACCTCCTCGTTGGTTTCGATAAACGTTGTGTTTTTCTCATTCGTCCGCGAACGTCTGATTGTATACCCTATCCCCAGTCATTCATTAATGTCTGGTTGATTTCCCAGCCAGAATTCCAGTAGACGTCCTATTCGGTTTCCGGTTGTGGTGCCTTTCACTCGTGAAGTGGCTTTCTCCTTCTCCCTTTCGTCCGATGACGTCTGGTCGAGTCTCCCTTTCATCCTATGATGTCTGGTTGAGTTTTCTCCTTCTCCGTTGGTGTCGATAAACGTTGAGTCTCCCTTTCATCCTATGATGTCTGGTTGAGTTTTCTCCTTCTCCGTTGGTGTCGATAAACGTTGAGTCTCCCTTTCGTCCTATGACGTCTGGTCGAGTTGTCCTGGTCGTCCCCAGTTGATTTACCTCCCCGTTGGTTTCGATAAACGCTGAGTTTTTCCCTATGCGTCCTATGACGTCTAGTTGTACCTATCCCCACGTGGATTTACCTCTCCGTTGGTCTTGGTAAACGTTGAGTTTTTCCTAGTTGTCCGTTGGCATCTAGTTGAGATGATTTCTGATCCCATTCATCGTGTGTCGATGTCTGGATGTGGTTGTACCTCGGAAAAAAAGGAAAATAGAGAAATAAGTCCCAGCAGTGCGCAAATTTCTACGGTACTCGGTATTCAATCCCTGTTTACCCTGAAAGTCTGACAGCCGTTGCTCTCATCCATTCGGGTTCCCAGTTGATTGAATAGGGGCAGTTGTAGCACCTCAAATTTGCACCCTACCATTTTGTACATTCATTTCATTTCTAGGTTAGTAACATTTGCATATCATCATGAGCATGCATTTCATCTACATAAGCAAGGTTCAATACAAGAGAGCAGTGACTTGAATTCAGAGCTTTATTCTTACACCTAGTGGAAACTAGGATTTCTCAGCGAATTCGGGGTGGCCCCAATCGAAGCCTAGTGTGGAGATGTTCGGGTATTATGCTTAAATTTGGTGTCGATGGTGGGTTCTGGAGGGATCAAGACCCTGATTTAAAGGCCTTTAATTGGTCATGGTTCCATACCCTGATCAGGTCAAACTCCTATATTGTGGCCTCCTAAGCCTAGTTCTGGCTGGCACATCATCATTCAAGATGCTTGATCTCCTTGCTTGGTTAACTTGCATTCAGCAACTTCTTGGTCCTGGTTCATCCGGGTGGAGTTTTTGGTTGTGTTTCTATCTATCAGGCTCATAATCATTGATTCTAGTGTTTGGTTTATGAAGGTTGTAGTTCAGCACATCTTGATCCTTTCTAAGTCCTTCGTTTCAAGATTATCATTGGAGCGTCACTCATGATTAGTTCAGTCAATGTCATTATACTATCCATTTCATCCCATTACAATACATGTTCAAGATTCGTCATTTATATGAAAACGTCAAGTTAATTCATTTCAAAAGCCATTCAGGTCAAATACAAATCCAAGTCCATTCAAGTGAGAAATTTCATTCATTACATGATCATTACAGAAAAAAAATACAAAGAATGAGTGTGTTGACCAATTGTTGACTTTGGTCAACCGTTGACTTTTTGGTCAACTCTGACCAAAGTCAACTCAACCCCATAAATCCTAATCCTATTTTAAAAGTCAATCTTGATCCTGGAGTTTGCTACTTGTTCATGATGCTTCAAAATCCAATTTGGCCATTTGTTTGTGTGTTCTGTCCAACCCACTTCGTGTGTCCGTTGCTGGTCATTGCACCTCCCAAACCTGCAAAATACAAAGCATGAGCAAGCCAAGTCATAATTTATACAAACCAGTTCAATACCTCCAGTTCTGTTTCTACATGGCCTATTCATGGCAGGATATGCATGGTTTTTAAATACACCAGAACAATCATTGGGTAAAGATGCACATTGATCAGATGACTGTTACAGTGAGTGTGCACAATCACTACGCCGCAATTTCGACAGCCTGCAAGTGGATTGTAGCAGTTGGAATTTCTGTAGGCTTCAACGCGGCAGTTGCCGGTTGTTTCTTCGTTATTGGAACCGTGCTGCTCCTCCATTTACAATTGCTATGACCCTTATCGTCTTGTATTTCGTCAACTATGATAATACTTGCCGAGCCGTACCAAGTGTGCCTTGGAATGTCGCGAAACAAAAGGGAAATACCCTGCTGCAATGCAATGGACTTCTGTTACTCATCAGCAACAAACACCAGTGGCTCAACCATCAATATTACCTCCATGACAGCAGACACAACAACGATTGCCACAACAGCAATTGATGCCACAGGATCAATCTCAGTTTGCACAATTGCAACAGCATGTGAGTTTGCTACAGCAACTAAATCCTTGGCAACGAGATATGCGGCGAAGGCTTCAGACACCGGGTTCCATACTTCAACAGACAGATGTTCTTGATCAACAAAAGCAGTTATACCAATCACCACTTAACCCTTACTCGAGTCATAATCGTGGTATTCTACCGGTTGCAGAGCCAAAGCCAGCACAGACCTGCAATCAAGCCAAGTTCCAAAAACAGGTTCACCAAGCATTACAAACCAAATAAGCAAGGCGTTAGTCAGAAGCATCCAGCCATGATTAACCTGTAGTAGACCAATACAACATAACCTGCAATTAGCCATTTGGTCACTTCAACAAACAGCTCAGCCTCGTACAACAACCAACCATACTCACATCAGTTCAAGCAAAACTGTCAAAAACCACTCCGTAAACCAGTGATCCCCCTGCTACATTAGCCAGCCTACAAGCCAAGGCATGAGGACAAATCAAATCATAAATCCATACTGTCATGTGCTGTGTGCATTGATTATGGACCTAAGGATGCAGCCAGTTGCAGGATGGCAATGGTCACAAACCTACTGCAGACCTGAAAACTACTCCGCAAAAAGCTTGATGCAGAGTTGATGTGTCCTGCTAATAAATAGGAAATCAAGGGCCAATTTACACCAACATATGAAGACTGCAAAAACATCCTGTAGAGCAATACATGTCAACAGCAAAAGGGACAAGGGTGTTGCATCATATTTCAAGGCACCAACTAGAACGGACGAGGCACCATTTGCAGTGTGTGAAAATGACTCACCCTGATACGCACGAAGAGCTTAGACTTGATAAAAGGGCAGCTGGTGGTGAGTCATCAAAGGATAGGTCTTATTCCGGCATGCTTTCTCAATCCCAATCTGTCTAGAGCCAGATTACAACCAATGCTCGACCACAACGAAAGAGGTGCGCAACTCGTTATCACGTTGCTCGTAACAGCCTACACCAACAGTTCACAATAACGGGTATTCGTTCCCCATTTCGGCAACTTCTCTGATAGCAACTGCAGCAATCAAAGGATCCACAACAGCACCCTCACTCACAAGCACCCCTACAACCAAGTTATCCGAGCATACCAACACAGACCTATAATCCAAAAAAATGTAGTTCAGTTCAAGTCAATGAGTTTCAAAGTAATAAACAGTTCATGAAAGAGCAGTTCAGGAATTTAAGGGATCCAAACCAGGTTGGTTCAAGGCAAATATCCAAACTTCAGTGAAAAATCATGAGTGAAGCGTGCCATTCAGTTTCTAAATCCCACGTGATTTAATTCAAAAACTCACCTTCACTTAAATCCAGCTGGCAAAATCAGGATCTAACAACCCAAATCCAATTCTCCAATTTGCCCCTTGGATCAAGCCTATATAAGCTGCAATCATTGCCAATCATTGGGTTCGAACGATTTTTCCCTGATTCCCAGAAGCTTCTGCACTCAGTCTTCACCTTCAGTACACGCTCATTCTCCATTGTTGTGGGAGCTTCATCATTCGAAGCTCCACACGGCAGAGCTAGGCCACCACTTCAGCCTCCTCTTCCACCACATTCACCGTACCAACCTTCGATCATCCTCACAGAGTCTTCAACCACTGTAACGAATTCTCAAAACCTTTGCCACCAACGATCAACGTCTCACCAGAATCACTCCAAGAAAGGTAGAAGAAGAAGAGCATTGAATACAAGTGGAGGCGAAGCTCGCGGCAAGGAGAAATTCTAACCGAATTCAAGAAGATTGCAAGCACTGAAACAGAAGGAAGAAGAACGCGGCGACACATCAAAACCGATCCATTCGTAGCCGACGCCGATCCGTCCTCCCGTCGTCATTGCCGGTGAGTTATTGTTCTTCTTTTTCGTCGTGCTCGAGTAATTTGTTGATGCCGTTGCGATTCGGCTCCGTAGATTAGGATAGCTGATGTTGTTGATTTCGTAAGTTTGAGTAGTTGATTGTTGATGGTGGATGGACGTGAATCGCGTTAGACTGTTGAACGATCCGAGATGGTGAAGTGTCCGCGAACAACGATGTTTGCTGGTGAAGGTCAGGGTGATGACGAATGTGATGTTCGCACGGAGTTTTCTTTAAGCACTTTGTCAACGGCAAGCGCTTCATTTGCCTGTGTAGCTTTTGCGAAAAGCGCGTTTGGTGAATTCTTCTTGGACTTCACCTATACGCTTCCTCACATGTGTATTTCTATGTTCCAGATGGTTAGATGCTGATTAGAAGAATTAGGATTATGTAGAAGCATTAGATCTCAGATTAATAGGCTAGTTAATTAGTTCTTAGGACTTTAATTAGGTATTAAAATTTGGTCTTAGAGCTAATTAGTCACTAGAACTAAACAGAGTTTTAGGAATTATCAAACTTAGATTTTCCATAAAGAAAAACATTTGAAGGAGTATTAAAGATTAATTTTAGGATTAATTGTGGATCATTAGAAATACTGTTGATTTAGAATTAATTCTAGGATTAGTTTAAATAGATTTTAGAAGCTACTTAGAATTTTAGTGGTTGATAGAAGTCATTTGAAACATTAATTTTAGGATTAGAATTAGATAATCTCTTGGAATTTTTAGAATGTTAAATCTAGTGTAGATTTTAATTGATTTTAGTTAGGAGTTTCATTCGATTAATCCCTAATTGTGAAATGACTATTCTACCCCTAGGCTTAGAAATAATTCAATCTTGCATGCTCCCTTAATTTTAGGACATGTTGTCACTTGAGTAAATGAATTTTATGTGGAGTATCAGCTTCTGTTCTGGATTTTTTCCCTCTTTTGACCCTAGGCTTTGACCTAGTGGTTTGGACTCACTGTTTGGATTATGGATTTCAGGTTCAAAGGCACATTGCCATGATTGGAGTGCCTCATTCATTTAAGCCTGATTATTGGTTGATGTCGGCTAACATTGTGTTGTTTTGTAGGCTTTGAGAACAAATTCACTTGTGCTTGTGCCTGGCTCATTGTCTGATGATGCTTTGTCTGTCTGTTTAATGTTGACTGTTGGTTGTTTGTCTATACAGTATACAGTTTAACTGATTGTTTTAGATTTTTTCACAGGTACCTAAGTGGCTTTGAGTTCATTTTGAACTTTGCTTTGCTAGCTTGTGGTTGCTTACCACTGAGGTATAATCTTCTGACTTCATGTAGTCTGGAGACCCGGCTGTTATCGGGCCGGGCACATTGTCTGAAGTCCTCCTTAAGAGGCAATGCTTGTGTATGTTTATATTTGTCCTAAGCAGGGAAAGTCCTCATTTGAGGCAATTGGTGGAAGGTAGGGATAAGCAATCTATCCCCCACTATTCTGTGAGTCTTCTCCTTGCTCCCATTACATGGTTGTAGCACTGAGATCCAAGCCCAAGATCTTGTACATTGTACAGTCGAGTCTATGTCCTGAGCGTAGAAGGGTCCCCCCATTCTGGACCCACGCTCCCTTGTCTGATGCTCTCTCTGACTTGAGATAGAAGCAATGAGGCACACCCCTCATCACCTTTCATCTAGCTTCACCTTAGCCCCTCAATGGCAAGGTTAAGAGCTAACCTGACCCCGATACAGAGGCTTGTTTGTTGAGGTTGATATGACCCCTCGACTAAAGCCTAACCCTGATGTTTGAGCCCCCTTGTTGGTGTGTTTATTTCATGCTGTATATGTTTGTGTGGTGTGATTGTATCCCCTAGGTTTGCTAGACTCCGCGTAGTCTCGTTGGCATGACAATTAAGGTAGCACGGTTCCTTCGTATAGGACTTCCTTTCTTGCTTGAGCTTTCCTAAAACACAAACAAACATTATCCCCTCTTAAGGATACGTCCACACCTTCTACTACAGGTGAGTAAGTCTCCAAAGGTCGAGCATCCGGTAGATTGCGTAGTGACGTTGTCCACCTAAAAAACACAAACCAACAGGAATAGTTTAGCCGAACTACGGCAACTCTGATTCTCATGTTCAGATGAGATACGTAGGCACTAGACGCGATGTCTTGTCGAGTTTGACTAACCACTAACACTAATTCTTTTCTCTCGCCCTCGTTGCGATTGAGACCTTCCCCTTCTCTTGCCCTAGTTGCAATCGAGACCCTTCTTCTTGTTGCATGCTGTTGTGTGTTTTGGGTTCGGATGCCGACATAATCCCATCAATTGGTTGTCGGGCTCCATGTTTGCCCTTTTGAGTGTGTTTTGGTTCGGATGCCGACATAATCCCATCAATTGGTTGTCGGGCTCCATGTTTGCCCTTGTGTGTGTTTTGGTTCGGATGCCGACATAATCCCATCAATTGGTTGTCGGGCTCCATGTTTGCCCTTGTGTGTGTTTTGGTTCGGATGCTGATGTAAGTCCAGTGATTGGCATTCAGGCTCCACGTTTGCCTTTGCCTGTGTTTGTTTGTGTGCGTGTCAGCCGAGCTACGAATGCTCTGATTCTCCTTCGTCCAAAGGAGATACGTATGCATAGGATGCGACATCCTAGCGAGCATGTTTTCCCCCAGTCCGAACTACTTTGACTCTGATGTCTATGCTTGATAGACTAAGTAGGCCCAGGACACGATGTCCTGCCGAGTCAGTCTTGTTTGTTTCCTTGTGTCTCTTTCAGCCAGTGTGTGTGTGAGCAGTGTTTTTAGCAACCATTTTTCCTTCCTATTGTGCGTGGATCCCGTCGAGTACGACGGATGCGTAGGGGTGCTAATACCTTCCCTTCGCATAACCGACTCCCGAACCCATCCTCTTTGGTCGCGAGACCATGTTCTTTCCTAGGTTTACTTCGAGCGTTTCCTTTCCCTCTTTTGGGATAAATAACGCACGGTGGCGGCTCTGTTGTTTCTTTCTTTTCCCGCCGGTTTTTCGCGCGATGCGACAACAGGTAAGTTGTTTTTGGATGTAGTTGTGCTCGATAGAAAACAAGTGCCTTGATCATTTCTAATTGCTTCCACATATTCACAATAATAAAAGACAAAGCATGAATCAAATGAATCAACAAAACTTATTAGAATCCAGCATTTAAGTGTACAATGGAGGTTTCCTCACAATTTGTGGTTTTAAGTTCTAGATGAAACATTCATTCAATTATGTTGCAAAAAGACAATATTCAATTTACCAAAAAGAGTAAAATTCTTAATGCATTCTAAAATTCTAGCCGGAGGTAACCATGTACCTTAGCCTTATTCACTTGTTTATTCTTATCATTGCCATCCAAGCTCGGATGCACCTTCATTGGGTACTTCTTTAAGGAGCAACCAATCTAGAGGGTTTGCCACTCAATCAACCAAAAATTTATTAAAACAACAAAATTTAAAACAGAAATGATAATATAAACTTCAAAATTTAAATTTGTTCGTGGGGGACAAAACACCCCAAAAGTGCAAAACCAAAGTCAAAATACAGAATCCGAAAATACAATAGAAATAAACATAAAAACTGAAAAATACAATAACTTAACCCTCCAAGGGCTCAGAATCCTCCTCGCTACCGGCTTTAGAACCGGTAGCCTCATCATCATCATCATCAGCAACACCACCAGAAGACGCACCAGCGCCCGCCCCCTCACCGAACACAGGCTTGTCCTCAGGCCAGTTAGCGTTAAGTACAAACTGCTCACACGTAATCAATGAGTGATTGGATATGAAATGCAGTGAGGTTCACAATCCTCCAATTAGGGTTTGTGTGTTTGTGAGAGAGATGAAAATGAGAGAGTGCTCGGTTAAAATGCCTCAGCAGAGTTGCAAAAACAGAAAAGTTGTGTTTGGGCCAAAATGAGTGGCCTGCTGAGATTTTAAATAAGTGCTGTCAAGCAGCGCTCGCTGCTGCTTCGCCTAGCGAGCAACTAGCGAATCAGCTCGCTACTGCCTCGCCTAGCGAGCATCAAGCGAGCATGACAGCAATTGCCTTTTCCAAAGGCAGCAATCCAGGTACATTCAGCATGGTTTTAACAAGTGGAAACCCAATACAACAGAACAGGAAAACAGTAAATACTTACAATGTTGGGGGGCCTCCCAACAAGCGCTTGTTTAACATCGGCTAAGCTCGACGGTGCGATGCTCACAGAGGAGCATCCAAAGGATTTGTGCAGCTTCCGCTATCCACTTTGTTGTTTAAGTTTCCGGGATCCATTTTGTTGAGCAACTTCCTCAAGGGCTTTGTTGTCTTCAAGAGGTTCTTGATGAACCTTCGATAAAATCTGATACCACCCTTTTTCGGAACTATTTGTACAACGCTCACCCATTCACCATCTGCGATAGAACAATTCATCCCGGCCTCTACTAATTTGACAACATCCTTCTTTCTCAGCACCTGCATCAATTGATTCTCCTCCTTTGTTGACAAAGTGCTGCTAATGATTACTGGTTTGGTACAGTTATCACCTAGGAACACATACTTCAAATTTGGATCTAGTTTTGGCTCCTCCACTTTCTTTGTCATATCCAAGCCTTCCCTTGTTTCTTCATGATAGACAAGTTCTCCACAAGCCTCTAATTCATGCAACAATGCTTCCATCTCTTTTCCTTTATTTTTGGTCGAACTTTTGTAGACTCCGATAAGAGATCTTTCGGAAGGATTATAAACATGAACCTGGTTTGCGACCTCCACTAGCTTCTCCTTGGTGGCATCGATTCGGAAAGAATCATGCTTCTCATTAGAATGCTTTTTGGCTTTAAAAAGATGGAAGGCTACCTCTTCATCTTGGACCCTTACTTTCATCAAACCGTTGTCAATGTCTATCATCATGCGCGCGGTTTTCATGAATGGTCGGCCCAGGATGAGCGGAGCATCATCATCCTCTTCCATATCAATAATAATAAAATCAACCGGGAAGAAGAATTTATCAACTTTGACTAACATGTCTTGAGCCACTCCATATGGTGCAGTGGTAGACTTATCAGCAAGTTGTAAAGTCATCTTAGCAGGTTTGATATCAACATTTCCCAATCTTTTGACAATGGACAGGGGAATTAAATTGATGCTAGATCCCAAGTCAATCAAGCCATTACCCTTGTAGGTGTCTCCGATGGTTATCGGTAAAACAACTCGTCCCGGATCGGATTCCTTCTTTGGGAGAGTTTTCTGAATGATGGCACTACATCGTGCATCAAGCAAGATTGTCTCAGGTTCCGTGTGCCTCCGTTTTTTGGTAAGTATGTCCTTCATGAATTTGGCATACTTGAGCATTTGCTCCAAGGCTTCGGCAAACGGAATGTTAATTTGTAGTTGTTTAAAAATATCCATGAACCGGGCGTAATGCCGTTCATTCTCCCTTTTGGACGGAGCATGAGGATAAGGAAGGTTTTGGATTGGAGTAGCCTTGGAGAAAATGCCCAAGTCAACATTCCGTTTGCCGAAGCCTTGGAGCAAATGCCCAAGTATGCCAAATTCATGAAGGAGATGTCCACCACTTCCATGGACAGAATCCGGTGTCATGCTCACCTTTACAAAGCTCACAGCAAGCTATTTGTTTTGCTTTAGACGGTTCTCTCAACTCTTTAATTTGTTGCGTTAAGAGTTCCACTTGTTGTGAGATGAGCTTGTTTTGGGCAAGGATGGCATCGTTCGTCCCTAGCTCAAGCACTCCCGGCTTCTTCAAAGAGTTGCCTCGACTTTGACTCTGAAGATCATCTAGAGCCATTCGATTTATAATGTTTGTAGCTTCTTCGGCACTTTTTGACAATAAAGAGCCACCCGAGGTAGCATCCAACAACGTCTTGCAATTTGGTTGAAGTCCATTTTTGAAGATATGGATTTGAGTCAATTCATCAAATCCATGCCCTTTACATTTCCTAAGCATGGACTTGAATCTTTCCCACGCTTCATTTAAGGATTCATTGATTCCTTGTGCAAACACCGAGATGGCCGTCTTTGATTCCATGAACCGGTTATGGGAGAAGAATCTTTCGATAAACTTTTCTTCTAACACGTTCCAGTCTGTCATTACGGCTGGTGTTTGGTCTAAGTACCAATCTTTTGCTTTGCCGAGCAAAGCATGGGGAAATAATCTTCTGAACAACGGGAGCTCCTGAGCCTGATCCACTCCGGCCGCCAATGCTATCTCATAAAATTTTGTGAGAAAAGCAAAGGGATCTTCATGGTCCATTCCGGTGAATGGACTTCCATATAATAAATTGAGAGTTCCCGTTTTCATCTCAGCTTGCCTTCCCGTGTGGTTGGCAAACTGAGCGGTGTTTCTTGGACTATTTATGCATGGAGTAGAAATAGGTGGTGGTGGTGGCTCCATGTTAGGTATGAATGGTGGTGGATTTGTGGTAGAAGAACTTTCTCCTTGCTCTTGACGTTGTCTAGCCTGTTGCCTCCTACGTCTCGTTTTGCTATTAAGCCTCATTGCGGTTCTCTCGATCTCAGGATCAAAAAGAAGTTCGTCCACAGGGATTTGCCCTCGCATAAAACGTAAGCTGCACACTAAACCAAACAGATTACAAGCACAAGTCAAAAATTCGAAAGCTAAAAATTAAGCAACCATTGCGATGCTCGCAATATCAATTTACAATCCCCGGCAACGGCGCCATTTTGTTAGTTGTAATTTTAAGTGTCGGGTTTTTGTTATCGTATCCACAGGGATTGTAAGATATCACCGCCGTTCGATGGTTGTATTAATCTTAGCTTAAGTAACACAGGGGGTTTTGGTTTTTAATCACGTTATCTTGCATAAAAAGGTAATACAATGCGGTAAAAGTTTGATTTGAATATTTGAGAAATATTGCCAAAGTTAGGGTTCAACGATCACTTTGCATGTATTTGTTCGGTCAACAATCTTATAAACTCCTTTAGATGATAAATTATTTCACAAAGTCCTCCCAATGTGTTTCTCTCGAACATACATTGTGAGTTTTCCCATTTTGATCGATTGTTTATCTCTAACACAACCTATCAAAATGACAACTTTTTGGTTCAACCTTATGGTGAACAAAATCATTCATTACTATCTCTAGCTAACAAACAAGATTGGATGAAAACCTAGGTTAAGAGTTGGTAAACATCTCTCGATCATAAACCAACACAAAGAGTTTTGAATAAGAACAAAGTTTTCATCATATATTCACCATTAAAGAGTTTACACATGAAGATCCTTACATTTACACACAAAGCTAATGATCATCTACATCTAACCTTGACAAATGGAGGACTTAGCTACTCATTTTCATGGTAGCTTGGTCGGCAAGTTTCGGAAGAAGGTTGATCAACATCCGAGTCGAATAATCGAGATTGGATGGGAATCCACCTTCTTTTTGTAAAAGATGGTTAAGAGATGAAGAGAAATGAAATTTAGGGCACAAAAGCTTCCAAGAACAATGCTGTAAAAATATCTAGAAAAAGTGCAAAAGTATGGAAAACTAGGTATGGCTCCAAAAAGTGGCACTTGCTACTTATAGAGCTGTACTGGGCTGTCATGCACGCTAGGCGAGCAGAATGGCTCGCCTAGCGAGGGTCTAATTGAGGCACATAAGGCACCTGCGCCCAGAGAAACAGCCTATCTCAGACTGTCATGTTCGCCTAGCGAACAAAACCTTCGCCTAGCGAAGGGCACGCTTCAACCCTCGCTCCAGCGAGGTTGAGAGGTTTGGCTACTGGAATCCTCGCTAGGATCTCGCTGATGGCTCGCCTAGCGAGTGAGTGCTGGCTGCGCTTTTCACCAAGTTTGGACGCGTTCGCTGCAACGTTCGCTGGAAGCTCGCCTAGCGAGTCCTTCGCTACAGCTCTCGCCTAGCGAGCAAGCTGATGAATGCATCTTCTCTTTGGTTCCTTTGCCAACTTTCTTGTGTCTTCATTTTCAATTATTTCATGCCTTCTTCCTGCACAATAACACACAAATCAAAGGTACCAAGATCGTTTATCAATGTATTGCATTTCATCTAAAACAAAGGTGGTTTTGACAATTTAGCAAGGAAATGGAGTGAAAGATACCCATATTTGATAGCTCAAATAAGCACTTTTGGGTATCTAACAGCCACTAAAATATTTTGGAAGAACGAGAGTACTTCGTGGAGTATATATATATATATATATATATTTGGAATTGTATCTTGCAAGTGGTTAAGAACTTGAGGGATAAGGACGTTCAGTTTTGTTGGGAGCCTAAGGTAGTGGTGAAGTTTAAGGAGAGACTCAAGGACATTCCTACCTATCCAAGTGAAACATGTACGGACCAAATGGAAGCTAGAAGATAAACCAAGTATGTTCGGTTTAAGAAGGGAGATCGGAGTTGGGATAGCTCGTCAGCGGTTCAGTGTTAGTGAGAAACTGTAATGGAGTGTTGAGCTACCTAAGGATCAATTATAAGAGTTTGTGTTGGAGAGAGAGATAATGCACATTATATAGTAATGGAAGCTCCAGTGAGTTTTGGTTGTATGAGATCTGGTTGAGGAGAAGAGCACATAAGTTGGATTTAAGGAATTTTAGTAGAATGGTTTTGTAATTGGAACTGAGAGAATTACCATGGGAAGACAAGTGAACACCGAGTGTGGAAGTAGTGTGGATGTTGCAATACAATCGTTGTAATGGGGTACATTTTATATAAAGGAACAATGGGACCATTAAGATTCATTAAGACGAAGTTATGGGCGTGTAGTTGATGATTGTTTGCATCGACGATTTCTAGAGTATGTGGTGGAATGGAGTAAGTTAAACCTTGGTATTAAGAGAAGTATGTGATAGCAGCATTATGGTCACAAGTACGGGTAATGAATTTCTTGTTTGAGATGGATGTGAAGTAACATACATTTTGTTGAGTAGTGAGTCTTGTATTCTAAGAAGTTGAGTTGATGATAGACAATCAAAGATAAACCAAGTTGGAGCATGTGGACTAATTGTAGGATATGGAATATGTTATGTTGCAAGAGCTTATTGGGAGACAGTGAGGATTATTCGTGGTAAGTCATAAAGACAAGTAACCCCAGTATGATGAAGTGTGTAGTAGGTATTGGGTTAGAAGAAAAATTCCAGTCATAAGTGTGTGGAAATGATAAGGTTCATCTTAAGTGCATTTTATTGAATTGCAAGAGTAATATTGGCTTATTGGAAGTCTAGTTGTTATTTATCTTCTTGAGAAGTGTTTGGTTGGTTGGTCACGGAGTATAAACATTCACACCATGTTGGAGCTAAGGGTGTCTTAAATGTCATAAGTGTATCGTTGTGGATGTACAAATTGAGGATGGAGTTACAAGTCACCACAAGTCAGATTGGTAGTTTTGAAATTGGGATTTCTGAAGGTGTAGTGCATAGTTGGTCATCTGTGGAGATATCATGGAAGTCAGACATGTGGGAAAACCAACCTAGTGAACCATGCTCAATTTAAGTAAGTCTATGAGGTATCACTGTTATGATTATGAATAACTATAAGGAACAGAGCTGGGAGAGACCTACTAAGTGGTGATCTAGAAGGGATTAGTTCAGTATATTGTATGCGTTGGTAAGGTGTAAATTGATTAGTCAGGATATGGCATTCAATAATTTCTTGGATTCATGGCTTCGGACGAGGACCCTCGGGATAGTAGTACTTTTGTGTACGATGATACTCTACCCTATTGGAAGGATTCATGAGTTATACTTCCCAGGAGGAACGGGAATTAGATATTCTTGAAGTTAAACATGTAACTCAGACAGTATATTAGTAAGAGCATGAGCTAAGATCATGGAAGATGGGACATGACAATTGAGATGAATGATTTTGGATACGAGGTGGAATGTTATCTCCAAATGTGTGTGAAATATTGTGTGTGACTCTATGAGGTGTATGGACACTCATAGTTACGCTCTAGATTGCTTAAGTTCCTTAGAAGTGGTGTCTCGTTGATGATTTAAAGTTCCTTGATGGTGTTACGTTGTTTTGGTCGAGATCATGTCTCGGGAGAAATCTTGAATGAATCAAAACCCTATAAGAGGATTTGATATGGAATATAGTAACTAGAACCGTATATTGTCAAACTAATTTGGTTTAGCTGCATCGAACACGTGATGAATTTGGATGTTCTACGTTTTTATGGTTGTAGTAATGTAACTCCTGGATACCTATCTTCTGAAGAGTGTTGGTCTTATTCTAAACTTTTGTGAGTCATCAAGGAAGTTATTCTACTAATGGAAGTAGGTAAGGTTCTATTACCATTTTGGACAGTAGGCACTCTGGAGGATAAATGTGTTTCTATGTAGATTGTCAGCTAACCAGTAGTGTCTAGGAATCCCAGGTGTTCCACTATTAGAATCAGAGTATCACAATGGAAGGTAATGGAAGAAAGAGCTCAATCAAGTCTATGGGGATCAGGGAGATAGTTACTCATAAAAATGGAGGTAAGGACAAGAGTAAGACAATCTCGTGCTAATGGTTCTATCTCATTGGAGTAGTACAAGAGGAGTGAATCAGTAGGAGTAGAAACTTGCAGCATACAGTATCAGATCAAGTGAAGTTTATGAGATTATCAATAGATGGATTACAAAGTTGTCGCATTTGTTGAAGGAATTATAAGAGAAGAGTAGTCAATATTGTGTGCGGTCAAGGTATCAATAAATTTTCTTATGAAGAATTACTGAGTATTGATTAACCAAGTCGAGATAAGATGTTGTAATTATGTTTTGTGTAACTTAGTGCAAGGAAGGGAAGTCGTGGTTTCCGGGAAGAAAGTGACCAACTGATGTAGAGCGGTATATAAGAGGAATTAAGTGGAAGCAAGTTTAAATGCTAATCCAATATCAGAATGAGATTGTGATGGAAATCAAGAAGTTTTAAGAGTTCATGAATAAGGAAATTTGATAGCGAAGAAAAGTTAGAAGAATGAGTAGGTCAGAGACTTGAAATCAAAGAGAAGTCAAGTGTTGGTCTAAGATGTTGATGCAAGGTTGTTTGTTTGTTGAGTGAAGGAAATTCGGGGGCGAATTTCAATTTAAGGGGGGGAGAATGTAATATCTCATATTCCCTTAAATGCTCAATTAGTTGTTAGTTGAGACCAATTGAGTTCCTATTTACTCTAACTATTATCAATTGTAAAAATTAGAGCTCCTATGTGCTCTAAATGTTGTCAATTGGGACCAATAGAGTAACCGGTGAACTCTTAAGGGATTAATTATTAATAAAGAGACAGACCAATATTAATAAGTATAGGAGAGGATATTTTCGGTAACATTAATAATTGGTCAATTGGTACTGGAAGATGAAGATCATGTTCATGACCACCATTATCTCATCTTCATCTTCTTCTTCTACTATGTGAGTTCTTAGATAGATTTAGCATTTGGGAGAAAATAACCTATATTTATGGGATTAGAATGGTTGGGTATGATTTATTGTGGAAGGAAGAACGTTTAGAAGAGGTGTTTTGAAGAAGTTGGAATTTTCCAATCGATTGATTCCTTTGTATTTTACATTTGGCCTTGGGAATCAATCGATTGATTCCTTTGAATTAAAATATGTCATCAATGCGGTTCGAACCCGGGACATCCTTGGAATTGTACAAGCTTTACCACTAGGCCAAAGATGTTGTTGTTGAATACTTATGCAATGAATAAATATTAATCTAAATCTTGATTAAGATAGATTAATGAATTAATTGAGTGGTATAACTCCGTTTTGGACACGGACGGATGCGTTAGAAGGATAACGTAAAGGGCTATTGTTATTGTTCCATGTTATAAAAAAATATCATGTGATTGATAAATACTATGAAATATATTATGATGAATGTTAAACATTGTTGATATGTTTGATTGTCAAATAACATGATTAAAGACCTTACAAAGATGAGTGAGGAAACCTAGGAGAATAAATTGGTTAATAACTTAGAAATATAATCTAGGTTATGGAACATGTGTGATACATGTATAAGAATACGGTATTCATTCGTACGACGCTTATGTGGAGGTCGTGGACGAATTGTTGCCATGATTGAGAATGAGACGCATTGTATGGAACATGCCATGTTATTATTGTGTATTATGGTGAATGAAGTCACCTATGATTTATGAATTTGTTATGGTTCGTGGAACCGATGATTTGTGAAACCGATCATGTATTCAGAATATGTGTTTTTCTGTGATGGTACACATCTCTATTGGTATGCTTAAACGTGTAAGCATTGGGATGTGGGACCAATGATTCGAGCCTTAATTGGGTTTGAGCCCCAACCATGGCGGACATGGGAGAAAGGTGGACACCTATGTGGGTTAGAGTCCCATACGGTGAAAGATACCCTAGGTGGGTTAGAGTCCCATACGGGTGATGGTCACTTGAACTGGGGATTAAGCCTCATAGAGGACCCGATATCCACCGCGAAAGTCGAATCATACGAGCATGCATGAACCGGGCCTGGCTTAGACGTAAGTTTGCTCGGGAATTGATGTGTCGTGATCTGAATAACGATCGTGGTTGAGTTATGAGAACTCAGATGTATGTTGCCATACAATTGCGAGATAGCTTCCCCATCGCTCAAGTCTTCGTTCCCTTGTTGACTTGAGTTGGATATGAGTTGAATATTGATTAGAAACCTTGTAGAGCCGAGTGGACCCATAGAATAGGAGAACTCACTAATATTATTATCTCATCCCATTGTTGTTGTTATTTTTCAGGTAATCCTTACAGGTTGAATCTAAGAGAAGCTGTTATGGGTGTTTCAAGGGATGTTGTTTATCATGATCTTCCGCTGTGGAGTTGTGTGCAATGAAGATATTGCACATAGATCTTAGATTTTTATTGTTTAGGCATTATTGTATAACATGTTCCATTCATGTTTTTAGCTTGGACATGTATATATATTGATGCCCTTAGGCCCTTATGTTGTGACAGTACCAAAATTTAACACTTGTATGATATTATTCTAGATATATATTATACGGGTTGTTACAATATGATCAAATTGAGCCACAGTAACATCTTGCTCCATGTATGCCTGTTCAAGAACTCTCTGGAGTGCTTCTCTATGCGTTTTAGAATTCAAAAGCAGAGACAACACAGAATTTACTCCTCTTGATCAGTCGGAGTACCTCATCATCATCGCTATTGGCTTTCAAAATGTTGGATTCACCAGACTTATCTCTTGAACAACCAACCGGATCTACACTAGAAACCTTCGCCTTCTTACCAACAATCAAATCTTCCTTACTCTCTGGGACAACTGGCCCAAAAACTCGACCACTCCGGGTCACCTTCGTAACATCTGCAATGCTTACTACTGAACTGGTCGTAGGCAACGGGACCTCTTGACCTTTCTCAATCATCGTAGCATTATATTGATACGGTATAGCTTTATCAGATGCATACGAGACTGGGCCCGCCAACCGTATTACCAACAGCGAAACTGATATATTGCTGATGTTCTTGTTGCTATCATAATGCATCACCAATCGCTCTGGTTGCATGAAAACAGGAACAATGACATTAACATCGTCATTTTCATGACGGGATTGACAAATCTGGATCATCCCTTCATCCATCAGACGCTGGATGTCCATTTTCACAACAACGCACCCCCTTGGGTTCACACTACAAATATCACAGCCTTCGTGATCATGTTCACATTCACTCACCATACAGATGTCCTTGTGTATCTGCACCAAGGATCCACGAATGAAACGTACATAAAAAACTTTATATTCCCCTGGACAGCCGTCCACCATATTCACTGAGGTATTCCCATGAGCGGGCAAGGGATTAGCTTTCACATTAGGTGTGTGGTCTTCAAAAGACACCATGCCACTCTTCATAAGCTTTTGAACCTCATATTTCAGTGGATAACAGTTCTCAATATCGTGCCCAGGTGCACCCTGGTGAAAAGCACAGCGAAGTTCAGGTTTATACCACCATGGAAGTGGTTTTGGGATCTGTGGCGGATTCCTCGGTTGAATCAAATTCTTGAGGACTAAAGATGGGTACATCTCGGCATATGACATAGGAATCGGGTCAAAAGAGACCTTCTTCCTCTCGAAATTCTGTTGCTGGTGATGATTATTATTGGAATTATTGTTGTTGTAGGTGTTTGTTCTTGGTTGCGGTTGCGGTTGTTGTTGTTGACGTTGATTTTGATACCGATGTTAATGTTGTTGTTGAATTGGTATTGTTGACTGATTTGAAAACACTGGAATAATAGAAGATACTTGATGATGATGATGTTGACAGGGTGGTAAATTCCTTCTGGTTTGAGGCCTCCTCTGCCTCCCACTGCTTACTGCATTTGTTTCAGTTTCCTTCCTCTTGCTAAAATTGCTCCCATACTTCTTGATAGTTGTCGCCTCTTCTTTCGACAATCGTCCTTCACGGACCCCTTCTTCAAGTCTCATCCCCATATTTACCATCTCGGTAAAATCACTGGGGGCACTGGCCATCATACGTTCATAATAAAATGAACTCAGGGTTTTGAGAAAGATTTTTGTCATCTTCTTCTCCTACAAAGGAGGAGTAATCTGGGCAGCCAACTCCCTCCAACGCTGGGCGTACTCTTTGAATGTCTCCTTATCTTTCTAAGACATGGACCTCAGCTGGTCCCTATCTGGCGCCATATCCACGTTGTATTTATACTGCTTCATAAAAGCCTCACCTAGATCATTGAAAGTGCAGATGCTTGCACTATCTAACCCCATATACCATCGGAGCGCAACACCTGTCAGGCTATCCTAGAAATAGTGAATCAGTAGTTGATCATTATCTATCTGAGTTGACATCTTGCGGGCATACATCACAAGATGACTGAGTGGACAAGAGTTTCCCTTATACTTCTCAAAGTCAGGCACTTTGAATTTGACTGAGATTTTCACGTTGGGTACCAAGCACAGTTCAGCAGCACTCTTCCCAAATAGATCTTTGCCTCTCATTGTTTTCAATTCCTTGCTGTCATACCCCAAAATTTGCCCGCTAATATTACAAGGCATTTTTCGAAGCACTCCAACTCATTCTGCAAGGCACTGGCCTTAAAAGAACCAAGGCCCAGCTCACGAGTGGCCCAATCCAGAAAATGGCCCAAACTGGCTTGCTCGCTAGGCGAGCAACTCCTTCGCCTAGCGAACCCTTCGCTACACGCTCGCCTAGCGAAGCTTGCGAATATCAGAATTTTTGGGCTTCATTCTGAGCCCATTAGGTCACCACAATCACTATAAATACCGACACTTCAGTCACGGAAAGGGACAGAGGAAGAGAGGAAGAGAGACGAAAACGGAGAAAGGAGAACCCTAGCAAGCGAACCCTAACGCTCACAAACGGCAAACCCTGAAGGAACTCGGCGGCATCAAGGTTTACCTCTGCCCAATTCAATCCGGTTTGCCGATTCAAAGTCACAATTCAATTGCAAACAGGTTTACATTGCTATTACTGCCTTATGTTCTTAATTTGCATATGGCATTATGATTAAATTTATGAAAATATCTTAAGTTTGGCATGTGAATTTTAGTATGTACCTGAATACCTTAAATGATTAACCATATAATTGCTGTAATGAAAGTCATAAGGCATAAAATTGGTTGAAATTGTACTGATATCAAAACCAGAATCCGCAGCCGCTCGCTAGCACATCGCTAAGCGAGCATGCAGCGAGTGTTCGCTAAGCCTTCGCTAGGCGAGGCAGGAGCGAACGTGACAGTAGCTGACTTTTCTGTTCTGATTTTTCACTCATGTTTTATCATAGCCATGCATCATTTACCCGACCCTATTTACTGTTGTGATCTTTTTTTTTGGTGTAATCCTCGATTGCACCCTGATTTGGTGTTCTGACATGTTTTGTTGAGTTTTGTAAAGGTTCACATATCCCAGGAAAAGATTGCTTGTTAGGTATTCCACTTTATTTGTGGGATACCTTTGTGGAGATTCACCCTGAATTACTCAATTGATTTTAATGTATTAATTTTATGGCAAAGATCCACCCTAAATTGCTTAATTGATCTTAATGTATTAATTTTAATGTGGGGATTCCTCCTAATTACCTAATTGATTGTAAAATACGGCCTTTGAATATGTGATCTTGGACCTCTCTTTGTTGCTTTACGGTATTACGGTATTATGGTCATGTCCCGCGAATGTGGGGATACACTTAGCAAAGACCCTTCGATTAAATCATCATGTCCCTATAAAATAAATCATAGTCCCTCGGATGTTGCCTTCGAATATATGATTTTGTCCCTCGATGACCCTTCGGTGTAGCCTACAGTTAAATGATGATAGTCCCTTCGAATGCTAAGGTATCCTTACAACCGTTGCTTTCAATGACCAATCGATGACCCTACGATGACCCTTTTACATCCAAAGGATAAAACTACTTATTTCTCAATAATAAGGACGGTTTTACCCTCACAAGGACAGGAAATGCCCATCAAGACCTTGGGTAGGTATAACTCTTAATTGCTTACGCACAATTTAAAAATACTTTTCACACTTCACAAATACTAGAAAATCACCACTTGGTATACATTCATACTAGAATCATTACTGAGTTATATTTTTCTAAACCATTTTCAAAACTAAACGAGATAACCACTTTGTATACATTCATACGAGAATCATTACAAAGTTAAATTCTCTTTTTCAAAACATTTTCTAAACAATTCACGAACACTTTTTCAGACAAGAAAAATAATATAAGTGATCAAGCAATTAAGAGCCCATGGATAACCATGGATACAAAGGGTGCTAACACCTTCCCTTTGTATAATGTACCTCCCGAACCCAAAATCTAATTAAGGTCTTTCCTGTTCTTTTCCACCTTTCCTTATTGGATAAAAGAAAAGTCGGTGGCGACTCTTGCTATCCGCGACATTTGCTTTCCAAAGCAAATCACACCAAAGTCAGTTCACCGTATGACAGAACTGGCGACTCTACTGGGGACCCTTAAAAAGAGAGGTTACCTTAAAAACAAGATCACTTATTCAAATTGTCTGATTTACTTTTAAGGGATTGCTTGGGTATTTTATGCTTGAGTGAAAGATCCTACACCCGGATCTAGTGTACCTTAGGTAAGTAGCAAAAGATCATCGCGACTATCCGGCGTATACTGGAATGGTTAAAATGATGGCTACGGTTAATGTGACACTTTGGATGTCCTGATGTTCCTCATGTTTACTTGAGGAGAAATTTGGCGTCCGCGTGGTGTCATCAAAGCGTTAACCAGACCTTTAGAACCCTAATTGACTCATCCTGGCCATTAGAAAGTAGTGAGATAACCGACTTCGGTTCCGACTGGGGTTGGTTGAGACTCGATACTACACTCTTTGAGATTGGACTTTAGGGAAGCTTCGGTCAACCGCTTGGTGTTGCACTGAGGTGGACTTAAAGGAAGGTCAATGATTTGAGATCCTTCTAGAACCCAGTTACTATTCTAGGACAGGTTGAACCAACCAAACTTCAGTGGGGAGGGTACTTACCTATGGAACTCATGCAAGCCTTAAAACCCAGGAATGATTGTTGTGTGACTTGTTTGTGCTTGTTGTTTACATAACATCATAACATCATAACATCATGGCATCGTACTAACCATTTCAAGGACTTAGGGATTTAACTTTGCTCTGAAACAGGGCTATGGCTCCCAGGAAGACTATCCGGATTAATCTTGCGGCAATCTCTCCTCAACTCAAGAATTTAGTGTCAGAACTTCCCGATCATGCTCAGTTCATCCAGAAACATGGTTCTCTTCTCAATTTGGTTACCACTGGTTTCAAAGAAGATATGATGAGAGTTCTATTCCAGTTCTTCGACCCTAAACATCATTGCTTCACATTCCCAGATTATCAGTTGGTACCCACATTGGAAGAATTCTCCAGGATGCTTGGGATACCTATCCTTGATCAAACACCTTTCAGTGGTTTAGAAAAGATTCTGAAGTCTGAAGAAGTTGACGCGGCTTTACACATGACAAAGTCCGATATTGAAACCAATTGGGTAACAAGAAGTGGAGTTAAGGGTTTACTTGCCAAGTTTCTGATAAATAAGGCCCAAGAATTCTTAAAGGTTATGAATGTCCATGCTTTCGAAGACGTTCTGGCATTACTAATCTATGGTTTGGTGTTATTTCCTAATCCAGACCAATTCGTAGACGTGAATTCTATTAAGATATTCCTCACTCATAACCCTGTGCCTACCTTGCTCGGAGACATTTTGCATTCCCTTCACACTCGTACTATGAAAAGGCAAGGGACTCTCATGTGCTGCATACAGTTGTTGTCTAGGTGGTTTATTTCGCACCTTCCTCAATCAGTCTTGAAGAATGAGCAAAATCTGAAATGGTCTCAAAGGATAATGTCGCTCTCCCATTCAGACATCCGTTGGTGTCCTCATCTCAAAGAAAATGTTATCATCATTGACCGTTGTGGAGAATTCTCTAACGTACCACTCCTGGGGATAAGAGGAGGTATTACTTATAACCCAGCCTTAGCCCTACGTCAGTTTGGTTATGCTCGAAGAGATGGTCCACGTGAAATAATCATCCAAGGCATTGTGTTTGACTATGACAGCGATTCCCAAGGCCTTCGTCAAAGATTTGTGCGAGCTTGGGGTATGGTGAAAAGAGGCACTTTAGGATAGAAAAACTCTATTCCTATGGAACCTTATCTCAGATGGGTACGCGCAAGAGCTCGTGAACTTGTCATGCCGTATCTTGCAGTCAGACCATTGATTGTTGAACCAGGAGTGGAAGGAGGTACTCCTCAGATCATTCCTTATCCAGATATGCCCACCGATGTGGAAGAATTAAAGAGATCCTGGATCCAGTTGAGAGAGGAAAGGGATACTTTTGAGACTCAGTTCGTTGCAGAAAGGAAGAAAGTATTAGAGCTCACCAGCCAGCTTAATGAGGAACGAAGACTCAATACATATCTTCGCCCAAAAAGAAGCCGTCCCTGGGAGACTTGAGCTTTCATTGTATTTTTATGAACATTGATTAAAGAAATTATTAATAAGAGTTCCCCTCTTTTTGGTGGTTTACGCAAAGTTAAATTCCAAAAGTCCTTGAAAACATTTCATACATTGCATAGCATGACATAACATTGCATAACAGGTATTCTAAAGGATCTATATTCTCACGATCTTCATTGCAAACAGAAAAATGGCTCTCGAACAAACTGTCAAAGATCTCCAGGCTCAGAATGCTCAATTCCAGGAGATGATGCTGAGCTTATCCAAGGGGTAGGAGGAACTGAAGGCTCTCTTGCTCGAGAAGAAGAAAGACAAGAAAGCTGTGAGTTGCATTAACCCTGGGATTTAACTCTGAAAGGATGGTCAAAGATCAAATTAATGTTGTAGAAGATGCTGATAGCGATTGCGATCTGGATAGCTGGATTTTCCCAACTATTGGTGACGGACTCAATAATTGGAAGGCTGAAGACACTATCCCGATTTCCTTTAGTCAGGAGTAATTGTTATTGTCTGTTTTAGTGTTGCAATTTTTTTAAATTTTATAATTGAACTTCTTAAAGCATTGTGTCTATGCCCGGGG
The DNA here is from genome assembly GCF_024323335.1 of Lathyrus oleraceus. Taxonomy (NCBI): domain Eukaryota; kingdom Viridiplantae; phylum Streptophyta; class Magnoliopsida; order Fabales; family Fabaceae; genus Lathyrus; species Lathyrus oleraceus. The sequence goes on along the minus strand of NC_066583.1, from coordinate 12,610,663 downwards.
AACAATGGCTAATTTGTTAAGGGTTTTGTCATTTTCATAAGCATATTCACATTCAATAAATCAATGGACTTTTTGCATTCAAATATTGCGCTCTTTATTTTTCCTGTCATCTTCCAAACAAGCTATGTTTCTTACACACACTCACGTAACGAATTGCAGATCCATACCCACTCTGGATCCTGTTGATAATAGTTCTACTACTGTTCATTATGACTTTGAAAATCCGATCTACCAAGCCGAGGATGGAAGTGAGGAAGATTGTGAAGTACCTGGAGAACTTGCCAGACTGGTACTGCAAGAAGAGAAGGCTATACAGCCGCATGAAGAGTCAATCGAAATTGTAAACCTGGGTACTGAAGTGGACAAGAAAGAAGTCAAAATAGGAGCAGGCTTGGAAAACAGTATTAAAGGAAGATTGATTCAGATGTTACATGACTATGTAGAGATTTTTGCTTGGTCTTATGAAGACATGCCAGGATTGGACACTGATATAGTTGTGCATCGTTTGCCAACGAAGGAAGATTGTCGTCCTGTTAAGCAAAAGGTTCGCCGCATGCATCCTGAAATGTCTGAGAAAATCAAAGCCGAGGTTATGAAACAATTTGATGCAGGTTTTCTGGCTGTTACTTCTTATCCTCAATGGGTTGCTAATGTGGTACCAGTGCCAAAGAAGGATGGCAAGGTGCGAATGTGTGTAGATTACAGAGATTTGAATAAAGCAAGTCCCAAGGATGACTTTCCACTCCCGCACATTGATGTTCTGGTAGACAACACCGCCCAACACAAAGTATTCTCCTTCATGGATGGATTCTCGGGTTATAACCAGATTAAGATGGCACCTGAAGACATGGAGAAAACTACGTTTGTGACGCAATGGGGCACTTTCTATTACAAAGTAATGCCATTCGGTTTAAAGAACGCCGGGGCAACGTACCAGCGTGCTATGGTGGTTTTGTTCCATGATATGATTCATCATGAAATAGAAGTATATGTGGATGACATGATAGCCAGATCTCATACTGAAGAAGAACATCTCGATCATTTGTACAAATTGTTGGAGAGGTTGAAGAAATACAAGCTGAGATTGAACCCGAACAAATGCACCTTTGGAGTAAGATCCGGTAAACTCTTGGGATTTATTGTCAGTGGTAAAGGAATTGAGGTTGACCCGGCTAAGGTGAGAGCTATCCAAGAAATGCCAGTGCCCCGTACAGATAAGGAAGTCAGAGGTTTCTTGGGACGTTTGAATTACATCGCCCGGTTTATCTCCCATTTAACTGCTACCTACAAACCCGCTGTCGCATTACGCGAAAAACCGGCGGGAAACAAGAACAACAGAGCCGCCACCGTGCGTTATTTATCCCAAAAGAGGGAAAGGAAACGCTCAGAGTAAACCTGGAAAAGACGTGGTCTCGCGACCAAAGAGAATGGGATCGGGAGTCGGTTATGCGAAGGGAAGGTATTAGCACCCCTACGCATCCGTCGTACTCGACGGGATCCACGCACAAAAGGAAGGAAAATGGTTGCTAAAACACTGCTCACACTCACAGGTATACATCGGCTGAAAGAGACACAAGAAAACAAACAAGACTGACTCGGCAGGATATCGCATCCTGGGCCTACTTAGTCTATCAGGCATAGACATCAGAGTCAAAGTAGTTCGGACCGGGGAAACGACACATGCTCGCTAGGATGTCGCATCCTATGCATACGTATCTCCTTTGGACGAAGGAGAATCAGAGCATTCGTAGCTCGGCTAACACGCACGCAAACAAACACAGGCAAAGGCAAACATGGAGCCTGAATGCCAATCACTGGACTTACATCAACATCCGAACCAAAACAAACCCACACTGGAACCCGAATGCCACTCGATGGACTTACATCAGCTTCCAAGCACACAACAACACACACAGAGGGGTTGAGGACAAAAAGGGGTTGAAAAAAAAAAGAAAAAAGGGCGCCCGGAGAGATCAGCTCATCTCCTGCCTACGTACCTCATCTGGTATGAGGATCAGGGCGACGTAGTTCCCCTACGGAGGGACACAGGACTAGCCTAACTAGATAACAGAGGGAGACACAACTAGGGAGACTACGACTCGAGCCTAGATGTTATCATGCAAAATCATCCCTAAGTTAAGGTTTCTAGCTAACTTGCACAGGAAGCAAGCCACACCTAACCTAACTTGCACAGGAAGCAAGCTAAAGCAAACCTAACTTGCACAGGAAGCAAGCTGAAACAAACACACAAGCACAAGTAGCACACACTATATGCAAGCAATGGGCTCAAACAAGGTTAGGTTTTAGTCGAGGGGTCATATCAACCTCAACAAACAAACCTCTAGAACTGGGTAGTGTTAGCTCTTAACCTTGCCATTGAGGGGCTAAGGTGAAGTAGATGAAGGGTGAGTGAAGATAAGACTTCACAGCTCTTATCCCTGGCCTGGGAGAGCTTAAGACAAGAATGTGTGGGTTCAGAAAGTGGGAACCCTTCTACACATTTGAAACTGACTCAACTGTACAATTGTACAAGATCTTGGGTTTGTATCTGCAATGCATCAACACAGTGGTGTGAGCAAAGCAGATGACATACAGAATAGCAGGGGATAGGTTGCATATCCCTTGGGTTCTGCCAATTGCCTCTTCACTTAGGAGGTCTTTGAATATGTACAAGGACAAATTGTAAACAAACACAAACATTGCCTCTTAAGGAGGACTTCAGACAGTTGCCTGGCCAAGTAACAGGCCAGGTCTTCCAGACTACATGAAGTAAAGAAGATATACCTCAATGCAAATTGCTCTTAAGCAAAGCAAAGCAAAGTTCTTAAAGAACTATAAGCAACTAAAGGTACCTGAAACCAGTCAGACAACATCAGTATTCAATTCAAAGTTAAATCAAAATGAGATAGAAATCAACAGTCAACACAATCAGTTAAATGTGCAATGCACAAGACTCAAAGCATGTGGGCCAAGCAAGCTACAAAACAAACAAGTTAGTCATGATAATCAAATCAAACTCATTCAACTTGTATAAGTTTCTTTGGGCAATTGCTTCTTAACCTGAAAAAATGAACTCAAACATGAGCAACAGGACCACTAGGACAAGCCTAGGGTCAAAAGGGGATGAGAAAGTCAAAACAGCAAGTGACAAGTGTCCAAAATCAAATTCAAACAATCAAGAAACAAACTCAATTGGTTTCATGTTCATATCAATCATCATCATCATCTCATAAGCAAAATAGGTCAAGGCATGGCATATGGAAGCTCATAGAAGTCAACAGCAAGACTCAATTCAAAACCAATCATAAACAATTTTAAAAATCATCAAATAAATCATGATCAAACATAATCCATAGCATGGTAAGCACACCAAATTTAAGCTCAATTGGATCATGGGAAGTAGGGAAATGAAAATCAGAAAGGCAGGGCAAGTTCAAACATGCTCAAAGAAGTCAACCAAACATGCATCAACTTCAATAAATCATAAATCAGTGATAGCAAATGAGAAATGAATGGGACTAAAACCATGATAAACCTTAAGATGTCTAATAATCACATGTCAAATTTCATGTCCATCCAATAATGTATGAGAATTTCACAAAACAAATGGCATCAAGTGTCACAAAAGTCAACATTTTGGTCAAACAGGGGAGAAAAATCCCAAACAATTAGGAAATGCCATCAATAATTCCAAGAAAATTCACATGTAAACTAGACATCCATAAGTATGTTCATGCAAAATATCAGACCAAATTGAGTTCATTAGGAAAGGTAGAAAAAATCAAGAAGTCGGACATCAATGGTGTGACACAAATTGTCACACCCTAATTCAAAAAATCATAACTCACAAACCAGCAAAGATAAATTCACAAACTCTATACCAAAATCACCATGAATGTGTCTAGTATAAGCACAAAAAATTTGGAAGCCATTGGATAAAGCATCATCATTTCACAATTGATTTGGCAAAGTGTACAAAAATGGACACATGAACAAAACCCTAGCTCAATAAAAAATCCATCCATCCCAAAAATCTGGAAAAATCATGATAAATAACTAGAGATTCAGATGAACATTTCACAAAAAACCCCATGAATTTTGGATCACAAATGATTGACTTATGCATTTTGTAAGATTGTGTAACAAATGAAATAATTATTGAGAAAATAAATGAATTAATGGATAATGTGGCACGGCAGTGGCATTTTTGCAATTACTGGGAATTGTTAATGAAACGCAGCGCATGGGAAAGAGACGTGGCGCTCAATGATTTGTCATGGGCAATGGAACAGTGAGAAGCATGCAATGGAAGAGCCAAACGCGAACAGGACAAGAATTCTGGGCATTTTTTAGGGTTTGTGAAGCTACAGGACATCATCATCTTCACCAAAAAATCGTGAAACAAATTTTTGCCCAGAAATGAACAATAAGCATACCAATAGACTCAGCAAGCAACATACATTCATAATCTAACATCCATTTTCATTAAATCAAGCTAAACATCATGAATCAAACAAAAACATCTTAGAACACCAAGTTTCATTTCAGCATATCTTCCTAATTACTCAACCATTTTTAGTGATTTAAGTTTCATTGTAACCAGCACAGCAAGCTCTATACAAAGCATATCTTGATTTTAAGAATAATGAAATTCGAAACCTTACCAAATTTGAAGTGCAGTGTCGATTCAGGTGTTGTTTGGTCGTGTAAGCTCAAAACAGTCGTTCTTCCAGCTCCCAAATGATGAATGGTCAAGTATGGAGTGTTCATATGCCTTGCTTCTAGCTTCAAACAAATACTGCCATGGGAGAGCTTCTTCAAAACAGTAGTGGAAGATGGCTTTATAGGTGGAATACAATGCTTGCCATGAACTCAAAAATGGTGGTGAGTGATGAAGCAACCAAGACCAACTCGTGTTCTTTGGAGTTTTTTCAAGAAAAGTTCAAAAATGCAAAATGAGGGTTTGAGAGAATATGAGATTTTTGATCTGTTTGAGTGAGAGTGGCTAGGGCTTTTCAGAGTCAAAATGGAGTATATATTTGCTGTTTAGTGTTTGTATTAGTTGGTTAATGGAAATGTTAAGCACAATTTGCATAATGACATGTATTTGCTAATTTTTGATTTCCACTCATGTTACATGTCCATGTGCTAACAGCTGCGAAAATGGGCCTCAAACATGTCCAAAATGTGTTTTCAGAACATTTTCAATTGGAATTGGTTAATTTGCAAAGTCAATTTTTCACTTCTCTTGAAATAATTCAAGTCACTTCAAAAAGTGCCATTTTGATTGGTGAGTTTTTGGTAAATTGTGATGACATATTTGGAAAGAGGGCATCAAATGTGACTTGTAGCAAAAAACCCCCATCCAATTTGGCCAAATGGTTTGGAAGATATGCCACTTTGAAGTTCAAAAATTTGTGAGAATGATTTGATCATAACTTGCCAACCATACATGGGAATTGAGTGTTCTTGGACTTTTTGAAAATGGGAGAACAAGACCTTCAACTTTCATGTTGGGAAAAAATTCATTTGAAGCTTGTATCATGATGTAACTTTGAGGATCAAGACTTTCCATTTTTGGCAAATTCCAATTACAGGTCAACTTTCTATTTTTGGAAATTTCTTGTTTGACTTCAAATTCTTCAATGATGATGCTTGACATGTTATATGATGCTTATATGGACATGAATGAGGCCTCTCAAACCAATTCCCACCATCCAATCACTGATTAAATGCACAGTTGACCAACAGTTGACTTTCTAGGGTTTCTGGTGGACTGCACACTGACTGATGACTTCTGAACAACCAAACCTTGACCAAATCACTTCAAAAGGACCCCTAGGTCATGTGAACATGTTGGACCAACCCTAGGGCCTTGGCTCAATGAAAATTGCACTTGCTTGCTTGATGGACTGATCTCCTGACCAATTTGACCTAATTCTGTCAGTTGAACTTGCACTTGGGCAAATGGACAATGCAATGCTATGCAGTGGACTATGTTAATGCTATGACCTAATATGAGAATGTATGTACAATGATAGGTGCAAATTTGAGGTGCTACACCCATCTTCAAACTGCTGAGGAAGAATCAAGAGATGATATGGAATGATGAATGTCAAGAAGCTTTTGACAAAATCAAGAAGTATCTCCAGGAACCTCCGATCCTGATGCCACCAGTTGAAGGAAGATCTCTAATCATGTATTTGACCGTGTTAGAAAATTCAATGGGGTGCGTGTTGGGGCAACATGACGAGTCTGGTCGAAAAGAGCATGCCATATACTACCTTAGCAAAAAGTTTACCGACTGTGAAACAAGATACTCACTACTCGAGAGAACTTGTTGTGCTTTGGCCTGGGCTGCTCGCCGACTAAGACAGTATATGTTGAATCATACCACTTTGTTGATTTCTAAGATGGATCCCATCAAATACATATTTGAGAAACCTGCCCTCTCCGGAAGAATAGCAAGATGGCAGATGATTTTAACAGAGTATGATATCCAGTATACTACCCAGAAAGCAATCAAAGGAAGCGTGCTAGCTGATCATTTGGCTCATCAAGCAGTGGATGATTACCAATCTATGAATTTTGAGTTCCCAGATGAGGATATCATGCTTGTCACTGATTATGAAGAACCGGGACCGGATGAAGGACCCGAACTGGGATCCCGATGGACTATGGTTTTTGACGGATCTTCTAATGCATTGGGCAATGGTGTTGGTGTTGTAATCATCTCTCCCAAGGGTTGCCATACGCCTTTCACTGCTAGACTATGTTTTAGGACTCAGAGCTGTTATAGACCTAAGAATCAAGCTTCTGAGTGTATACGGAGACTCAGCATTAGTGATCAGTCAGATCAAAGGAGAATGGGACACTAGACATCCGAACCTCATCCCTTATCGAGAGCGGGTGTTAACATTAATCCCGTACTTTGAAGAGATTACATTCGAACATATTCCGCGAGAAGAGAATCAGTTGGCAGATGCATTGGCTACCATGTCCTCTATGTTCAGAGTCAGATGGGACAATGAAGCTCCCATGATCACCATTGAACGATTAGATGAACCAGCATATTGTTATGAACTTAATACCGAGGGGGCAGAGGAGAAACCTTGGTTCCACGAAGTAAAAAGATATTTAGAAGCTCAGGAATACCGTGAAGGGGCGTCCGTCAATGACAGAAAATTTCTGAGGAAGTTCTCCGCTAAATTCTTTTTTAGTAATGGAGTATTATACAAACGTAATCATGATTCAACTTTGCTTTGCTGTGTGGACAAAAAGGAAGCAGAAAAGATTATGGAAGACATACATGACGGTATTTTTGGGACTCATTCTAGCGGACATACGATGGCCAAGAAGATTCTGAGATCAGGGTATTATTGGTCTACCATGGAAGCTGATTGCCACCATCATGCCAGAACTTGTCACAAGTGCCAGATCTATGCGGACAAAGTACATGTGCCTCCGGCCCCATTAAACGTGTTGACAGCCCCTTGGCCCTTTGCAATGTGGGGCATTGATATGATTGGAGAGATTAAACCTACTGCTTCTAATGGACATCGTTTCATCCTCGTGGCTATTGACTACTTTACAAAGTGGGTAGAGGCAGCCTCATTTGCTTGTTGGTGTAAGCCCTAGAGGCCAATACTTTTGGTACTTGTATCGAATTATTTATTAATAATAAAAGGCTTTTTCTTTATTACGTTTGTTTAATAAAGTCCCTAGAATAGTTAGTCTGTTTAATGTATCAAGTATGACTTAATCATGAGATCACATTAAACATAAGGACACTATTCTTAAAGTATCCGTAGTCGAGCTTTAGTGTGAAGTGGGATAACAATAAATCATTAAGACTATTATGTTTGTAGACTGATGATCACATCTCATGGATCATGGATAAAGAGTTATCAAGTCTTAAACATAGGTATGAATATTAAGAGTAATATTTATACCGGATTGACCCGCTATGAGAATACTATATAGAAAGTTATGCAAAGTGTCATAAGTTGTTCTCATGGTGATAATGGTGTATACCACTCTTCGACCTGAAACCACTATGGACCCTAGATGTAGAGTCGAGTGCTTTATTGCTGATCCAACGTTGTCCGTAACTGGATAACCATAAAGACAGTTGATGGGTACTCCACGAAGCATGCTAAGGGACATGAGTGACCTAGATGGAATTTGCCCATCCTGCGTAACAGGATAAATGTCTATGGGCCCAATATTGAACTGGACAAGGATGACACGGTCTATGCCTTGTGTTCAATATAGACATAAGGGCAAAAGGGTAATTATACACATAAGTATTATCACAGAAGGAATTGTCAGATCACATGACATTTTCGTGTCTTGGGTAGCAGTGATGTGTTGCTAGATACCGCTCACTGTTTATTATGTTAAATGCGTGATTTAATATAATTGCCAACGTCACGAAAACCTACAGGGTCACACGCAAAGGACGGATTGATGAGAGATAGAGTAACTAAGGAATACCGTAAGGTACGGTGCCCTTAAGTGATTTATAGAGCATCGTAAGGTACGATGTACTTGAGTAGAATACGAAATATGGTAAGGTACCATGAGCTTGAGTAATTTTGGGCATATTATAAGATATGGGCCAAAATACACTTAAGTGGGCTTTTAGCTTGAAGCCCACACAAGTGGTTCTATAAATAGAACCCTTGTGCAAAAGCAAAAATTAGCGGTTGCATTATTTTCGTTTTCTCACTCTCTCTCTCACTAAAAGCCTTCACTCGTACCAGCTAGCACTGAGATTGAAGGAACCCGTTCGTGTGGACTGAGTAGAGACGTTGTCATCGTTCAACGTTCGTGATCGCTCCGTGGATCTGCATCAAAGGTTTTGATTGTCACAAGAGATCTGCACCAAAGGTTTCGATCATCACAAGAGGTAAATATTCTATCATTGATCATGACCATTCGTAAGGATCTCTAAAGGAGAAAATTCTTAATTTCCGCTGCACTTTGGGTCGCAATTCTCCTTCAGTGGTATCAGAGCCACTTACGAAACCATGAATCGGATAGCTGTTTAATTTCTGTATTAATATGATTAAAAGACAGAATGAATCAATTAATTAAACGAGTAATTAAATTTGGCATCATGAGTGTACGAGTTGGATGATTGATGTTGACTATGCTTCGGAATCCGACATTAGTATGGTGAAGCAGTGATACATCGATCGTCCATAGGTCACGCAATTGAGACCGATCAACTTATATATGATATAAGTAATCCTAATGCAAAATACGGTATTTGTGATATACTGTTTCTGTTTCGTTCATTCGAACACTAAATGATTGTTTTCCTTTGAGCGATCAATGGTCATTTGCTTCGGAATCCGACATTAGTATGGTGAAGCAATGACATGTTGATCAATCATACTGAATCAACAATCGAGGTGTGTTTGAAAGTCTGAAATTGGCGCATTAGGGTTGGTGACGGCGCAAGGGTTGTGCCGTCAAGGAGTTGTGAATTTAGGGCTTTTTGGAAGAGGTCCGTAGACTGTTTCAAAGTCCTATTATTTTGGCCGCGTGAAGCTCGTGTGACGAGCGTAAAAGGCGTAACAAACTGGATGTGTGACGGTCGTAACACGCCCATGACGGTCGTCACACTCACATTGCCTGTGACGGTCGTCACACGCCTGTGACGGTCGTCACACTCCCAGAGTCAAAATTTTGGGGTTCCTGTTTTGTGACTACGCAAGGGTTGTGTTCATGCAAAACAATGTCCATTTCAAATGAATTGTTCATTAAAATTTTGGACAGAGGCGCTGCCCCTTGACCCCGTCCGCTGATCGGTCAGTGGAACCCCCGGCTAACTCTGCATAGTGTGATCGGTCGCCGAAATTTAATTTGGTTTTAATTAATTAAAGGAATTAAAATTTAATAATAACAATGTGTTTATTATTATTGCCTTGTGGTGATCAGTTATGGCCTTAGTTGTCCTTTATTTTGTTTTGGGTTTTAAATACGACCTGCGTGTCGTGCCTCTCCTTTTGATCTCTTAATGTAACTTCTTTTCTCATCTCAAACCCTCGTATGTAAAACGAGTTTCTTCTGGAATGTAATGTTATGAATAAAGAGAAGAAGACAATGTTATGAAGAAAGAGAAGATTTCAATATCAAAAGAGAACAATCTTGAAGATCATGCTTGGAGAAGCTTAGAGAAGAATTCAATATTAAAGGAGGACAACCTTGAAGATCTTGCTTGGAGAAGCTTAGATCGTTGTAGGTTAGCTTAGGTTCTCTCATTGGCTTGGGAGAACAATTGCGCTAGGGGCCATAACTGTTTCATTTTGTTTGTATGTATGTTGATGCATGTGAATGTATGTTGATGCATGTGAGAGACGATTTATATGATAAACAAGCCGGTGAGATCATAACAATTGCAATTCCCTCAAACTAAAATATTAAGTTTATGCTTTCCAAGTTTTAGCACTCATCAAGACTAATATCAGATAATGTAGGTTTCGCCAAAGCGAGGTGCATGTTCTATATTAGTAAGATGCGATGGGATAATTGTAATATCCAACTGCTAAAATAATGGGTCAAACTTAACTAAACAAATTATGATGATATTATATATGTTTGCTTTCCAAGTTTTAGCACTCATCAAGACTAGTATCGGATAATGTAGGTTTCGCCAAAGCGAGGTGCATGTTCTATATTAGTAAGGTGCGATGGGATAATTGTAATATCCAACTGCTAAGACAATGGGTCAAACTTAATTATAATAATACCATATGATGGATTGGAATAAGGAGTTATTCACCCAACTGAAATTTTCGAGAGTTGTATGAGATACAACTGGAAGGAGTTCCTACCTAAATAACCTAGTTTTGTGTAATCCGCCTACGCGGACTTAGAACGAAGTGAAATATGGATCTCGACCCACTAGAAAATCTTCCAACGGGATTTTCCGAATCAAATGATGAGGGCCATTTGTTTTGAGTAAAATAGTGGGAGCATATTTGATTAAAGGCCTAATTAAATATGTCAATGATACTTATATTTTCATTAATTCTTATGTAGATTACCATGACAACAAACACCTCTAACAACATCTTGCGATCAATCCTTGACAAGGAAAAATTGTCTGGGACAAATTTCCTGGATTGGCACCGAAACCTGAGGATTGTCCTCAAACATGATAAAAAGTTGTATGTCTTGGAGACTCCTGTTCCTGAAGAGGAACCTCTTCTGCACCTAAGGCAGAAAGAGATGCTTATAAGAAGCATGTCGATGATGCCAATGAAACTGCTTGTCTCATGCTAGCTACCATGAACTCAGAATTGCAAAAGCAACATGAGAACATGTCAGCGTTCGATATGATCGAACACCTGAAGTTGCTCTATCAAGAGCAAGCAAGGCATGAGAGGTTTGAAGTTTCAAAAGCCCTTTTTCAAAGCAAGTTAGCTGAGGGAGCCCCTGTAAGTCCCCATGTGCTCAAGATGATTGGGTATGTGGAAAACCTTGAAAGGTTGGGTTTTCCCCTCGGAAAGGAACTTGCGACTGATTTGATCTTGCAATCGTTGCCAGATAGATTCAGTCAATTTGTCCTAAATTTCAATATGAATGATATGGATAAATCTCTTCCTGGACTGCTAGGCATGTTAAGGACAGCTGAACAGAATCTGAAGACAAAAGGGAAGTCCATTCTGATGATCAGAAATGGAAAGAGACAGAACAAAAGGCCCACCAAGCAAGGTGATAAAGGGAAAGGCAAGGAAGTTGCCAAACCCAGACCCATTGTTGCTTCTTTGAAGCCTACTGGAGGCATAGCAAAGGCAGGCACCTGCTTCCATTGCGGTAAGACCGGACACTGGAAGAGAAACTGCCCAAAGTACCTGGAAGATACGAAGAATGGAGTAGAGACTTCAACTTCAGGTATTTTTGTTATTGAAATAAATTTATCTACTTCTGCATCATGGATATTAGATACTGGATGCGGTTCTCACATTTGTACAAATGTGCAGGGGCTAAAAAGAAGTAGAGATTTGGCAAAAGGTGAAGTTGACCTACGAGTTGGAAATGGAGCAAAGGTTGCTGCTTTAGCCGTAGGAACTTATGTATTAACTTTACCTAGTGGTTTAATAATTCAGTTAGAGAACTGTTATTATGTACCTGCAATTAGCAGGAATATTATTTCCATTTCTTGTTTGGACAAGTTTGGTTTTTCATTTATAATAAAGAACAATTGTTGCTCAATTTATTTGAATGATATATTCTATGCTACTGCACAAATGAGCAATGGACTGTATGTCCTTGATCTCGAAATGCCTATATATAACATTAATACTAAAAGGATGAAACCTAACGAGTTAAATCCAACTTACCTTTGGCATTGTCGATTAGGCCACATAAATGAGAAACGCATTTCCAAACTCCATAAAGATGGACTCTTGGACTCTTTTGATTATGAATCATATGAGACATGCAGATCTTGTTTAATTGGAAAGATGACAAAGTCTCCATTCACAGGAAAAGGTGAAAGAGCTAATGATCTTTTGGCCCTCATACATACTGATGTATGTGGACCACTGAACATACAAGCCAGAGGAGGTTTTCAGTACTTCATCACATTCATTGATGATTTCAGTAGATATGGTTATGTGTATTTAATGAAACACAAATCAGAGTCCTTTGAAAAGTTCAAGGAATTCAAGAATGAAGTACAAAACCAACTAGGTAAGAATATTAAAACTCTTCGATCAGATCGAGGTGGTGAGTATTTAAGCCTGGAGTTTGATGACCATCTGAAAGAGTGTGGGATCCTATCCCAACTTACTCTTCCTGGAACACCCCAATGGAATGGTGTATCTGAGAGAAGAAATCGAACCCTGTTAGACATGGTCCGATCCATGATGAGTCATGCCGATCTTCCAAACTCCTTTTGGGGACATGCACTATTGACAGCAGCTTACACACTTAACCGTGTTCCATCCAAAAAGGTTGAGAAGACACCATATGAGATATGGAGTGGTAAGAAACCACATATGTCTTACATGAAGATTTTGGGTTGCGAGGTTTATGTGAAACGACAAATTTCAACTAAGCTTGAGCCCAAATCTGACAAATGCTTATTTGTGGGGTATCCTAAAGAAACAAAAGGGTATTACTTTTACAATCCTTCTGAGGGCAAAGTGTTTGTCGCTCGAACTGGAGTTTTCCTAGAAAAGGATTTTATTTCCAAAGGAACCAGTGGGAGGAAAGTAGAGCTTGAAGAAATTCAAGAATCACAAAGCATAGATACACCTATGGAGGAATTAGAGCAGGAAACACAAGAAGTTGTGGAAGAGCAACCTGCTCAAGTAGAACAAGACCAGCGTAGGTCAAGCAGGATACGTCAACTACCTGAGAGATATGGATATCTCATAACTGATCAAGGTGATGTATTACTCATGGATCAAGATGAGCCTGTGACCTACCAAGAGGCCATAACTGGTCCCGAGTCTGAGAAGTGGCTAGAAGTCATGAAATCTGAAATAGATTCCATGTACACAAACCAAGTTTGGACCTTGGTAGAGCCTCCTGTAGGAGTTAACCCTATAGGATGCAAGTGGGTCTTCAAAAAGAAGACTGACATGGATGGTAAGGTACATACCTATAAGGCAAGACTGGTTGCAAAAGGATATAAACAAATTCATGGGATTGACTATGATGAAACCTTTTCACCAGTTGCAATGCTTAAATCTGTTCGGATTTTACTTGCTATCGCTGTATATCATGATTATGAAATATGGCAGATGGATGTCAAAACTGCCTTCCTTAATGGAAATCTTCTTGAGGATGTGTACATGACACAGCCTGAAGGATTTGACATACCAGAGGAAGCCCAAAAGACATGTAAGTTACAAAGATCAATCTATGGATTGAAGCAAGCTTCCAGAAGCTGGAATCTTCGTTTTGATGAAACAGTAAAACAATATGGATTCATCAAGAACGAAGATGAGCCTTGTGTCTACAAGAAGGTTAGTGGGAGCATGATCGTTTTCCTGGTATTATATGTAGATGACATATTACTCATTGGAAACGATATCCCTACCCTACAACAAGTAAAGTCTTGGTTGGGGAAATGCTTTTCTATGAAGGACCTAGGTGAAGCAGCCTATATATTAGGAATCAGAATCTATAGAGATAGATCACAAAAACTGCTTGGCCTAAGTCAGAGTACATACATAGACAAAGTGTTGAGACGCTTTAATATGCATGATTCCAAGAAAGGATTCATACCTATGCAACATGGCCTGTGTCTATCAAAAACACAATCCTCTTTAACTAAGGAAGAAAGGGATCGCATGAATAAGATTCCATATGCATCTGCAATAGGATCTATCATGTATGCCATGTTATGTACTCGACCAGATGTCTCGTATGCTTTAAGTGCAACGAGTAGGTACCAATCTGATCCTGGTGATGCTCACTGGGTAGCTGTCAAGAATATCCTTAAGTATTTAAGAAGGACTAAGGACTCATTCTTGATATATGGAGGTCAGGAAGAGTTGGTTGTAATTGGATACACCGATGCTAGCTTCCAGACTGATAAGGATGACTTTAGATCGCAATCTGGTTATGTGTTTTGCTTAAACGGTGGCGCTGTGAGCTGGAAAAGTTCAAAGCAAGATACAGTTGCTGATTCTACAACCGAGGCCGAGTATATTGCTGCCTCAAGTGCAGCAAAGGAAGCTGTTTAGATCAGGAAGTTCATTAGTGAACTTGGCATAGTTCCTAGCATTGTGGATCCCATTGGTCTCTACTGTGATAACAATGGTGCTATCGCACAAGCCAAGGAGCCTAGATCTCACCAACGATCCAAACACATACTTAGGCGTTATCATCTCATTCGAGAGATAATAGATAGAGGAGATGTGAAAATATGCAGAGTACCTACACTTAACAATATTGCTGACCCACTGACAAAGCCTCTTGTGCAGCAGAAGCATGATGGCCATACTAGATCTATGGGTATTAAGGGTATGCCTGATTGGCTCTAGTGCTAGTGGGAGATTGTTGGTGTAAGCCCTAGAGGCCAATACTTTTGGTACTTGTATCGAATTATTTATTAATAATAAAAGGCTTTTTCTTTATTACGTTTGTTTAATAAAGTCCCTAGAATAGTTAGTCTGTTTAATGTATCAAGTATGACTTAATCATGAGATCACATTAAACATAAGGACACTATTCTTAAAGTATCCGTAGTCGAGCTTTAGTGTGAAGTGGGATAACATTAAAGCATGAAGACTATTATGTTTGTAGACTGATGATCACATCTCATGGATCATGGATAAAGAGTTATCAAGTCTTAAACATAGGTATGAATATTAAGAGTAATATTTATACCGGATTGACCCGCTATGAGAATACTATATAGAAAGTTATGCAAAGTGTCATAAGTTGTTCTCATGGTGATAATGGTGTATACCACTCTTCGACCTGAAACCACTATGGACCCTAGATGTAGAGTCGAGTGCTTTATTGCTGATCCAACGTTGTCCGTAACTGGATAACCATAAAGACAGTTGATGGGTACTCCACGAAGCATGCTAAGGGACATGAGTGACCTAGATGGAATTTGCCCATCCTGCGTAACAGGATAAATGTCTATGGGCCCAATATTGAACTGGACAAGGATGACACGGTCTATGCCTTGTGTTCAATATAGACATAAGGGCAAAAGGGTAATTATACACATAAGTATTATCACAGAAGGAATTGTCAGATCACATGACATTTTCGTGTCTTGGGTAGCAGTGATGTGTTGCTAGATACCGCTCACTGTTTATTATGTTAAATGCGTGATTTAATATAATTGCCAACGTCACGAAAACCTACAGGGTCACACGCAAAGGACGGATTGATGAGAGATAGAGTAACTAAGGAATACCGTAAGGTACGGTGCCCTTAAGCGATTTATAGAGCATCGTAAGGTACGATGTACTTGAGTAGAATACGAAATATGGTAAGGTACCATGAGCTTGAGTAATTTTGGGCATATTATAAGATATGGGCCAAAATACACTTAAGTGGGCTTTTAGCTTGAAGCCCACACAAGTGGTTCTATAAATAGAACCCTTGTGCAGAAGCAAAAATTAGCGGTTGCATTATTTTCGTTTTCTCACTCTCTCTCTCACTAAAAGCCTTCACTCGTACCAGCTAGCACTGAGATTGAAGGAACCCGTTCGTGTGGACTGAGTAGAGACGTTGTCATCGTTCAACGTTCGTGATCGCTCCGTGGATCTGCATCAAAGGTTTTGATTGTCACAAGAGATCTGCACCAAAGGTTTCGATCATCACAAGAGGTAAATATTCTATCACTGTTCATGACCATTCGTAAGGATCTCTAAAGGAGAAAATTCTTAATTTCCGCTGCGCTTTGGGTCGCAATTCTCCTTCATTGCTTCTGTCACTAAGAATGTGGTGGCACGATTCATCAAGAATAATCTCATTTGTCGATATGGCATCCCCGAAAGAGTTATCACTGATAATGGCACTAATTTGAACAACAAGATGATTACTGAACTCTGCACGCAGTTCAAAATAAAACACCATAACTCTTCTCCGTACCGGCCAAAGATGAACGGCGCCGTGGAGGCTGCTAATAAGAATATCAAGAAGATCATACAAAAGATGACAGTAACGTACAAAGACTGGCATGAGATGTTACCGTTTGCTCTTCATGGTTATCGCACTTCAGTACGCACTTCGACAGGGGCAACTCCTTTCTCTTTAGTCTATGGAATGGAAGCCGTCTTACCAGTGGAAGTTCAGATTCCCTCTTTAAGAATTATGAAAGATGCCGGCTTAGATGAAGATGAATGGATTCAGACTCGACTCGACCAGATCAATTTGATTGATGAGAAGAGACTTGCGGCTGTTTGTCATGGGCAGATATATCAGAAGCGTATGACCCAGGCATTTAACAAAAAGGTCAAGAGACAGGTGTATCAAATTGGCGACTTAGTTATCAAGCGTATCATTCTACCACAAGGTGATCCCAGAGGCAAATGGACCCCCACATACGAAGGGCCATTTGTAGTTAAGAAGGTATTCTCTGGTGGAGCCATGATACTTGCTACGATGGATGGCGAAGACTTCCCGCATCCCGTGAACGCAGACATAGTCAAAAAATACTACGCATAAAAGAGACCCGCTAGGTCGACGTACCTAGGCAAAAGTAAGGGCATCCCGGCGAACCAAAAGGGTTCGTGCAAAAATTAGGGATAAACATATAAAAATGTATACCCGGCAAGTCGAAAACCTGAAAAGGCGGCTTGGGCAAAAAAGGGTATCCTGGTGGACTGAAAACCTGAAAAGGCGGTCCAGGCAAAAATTAGGGATTAAAAGCGTATGACTTTGTCCCGTTCTCAGACAGCTTCATCCAAGTTCAAGGGACTGAACAAGCCAATCAATTCTATCCGACAGCAGGAGATGAGACGCTTGAAGACATAATGACAGTAGTAGAATTAAAATCAACAAGGCTTTTCCTTCATAGCTTTTCTTTATATTCTCGACAATTTCCTCTTACTAGGATTTCTGTCTCCATGTACACAAATTGCCTGTTTATAGGCCCTCTTTCAAAATCAATACAACCTTATTTCCAAAAAAAAAAAAGATGCTTTTGTTTTACTTTCTCTGTTTTGTTTGCGTAAATGTCCATTGATTTAATGTGCATTTGAATATGATCAATGTTTACCAAAATACATGCATAAAATAGACAATAATAATTACTACTAGACTTCAGGATCAAGGAGGAGGTCTAACCATGCTTCCAATGAATCCGCTACCAATTCTATTCCCCCGGCAAGCCTGTTATTCCCCAGAAGGAATTGGCGTTATTCCCCGGCAAAACCAGCTATTTCCCAGAAGAGGTCAGAATCACCAGACAGGCTGATCATCTCATCCATCCCCAGCCAGGCTCTGTTGAATAGTTCTACCATCAGACAAGAATCAAGTATCCCCAGCTAAGAAAGGATCACCGATACCAGTATCTCCAACCAGAAGACTGAGATTTATTTCCCCAGCAGAGTCCTCGGGAAGAACTTTTCAGATGCATAATTCATTCATTACATCATTTCACAGCATACGCATGCATACATTGTTCGCATTTATCGTCGAAAGCATAAAACATCTCATGCATCATGACATGGCATGAAGTTAACTTTATTTTTCAGGTTAATTATCCTCCTAAGGATGGTATCTTTAAGCCCATCCCGGCCATTTATTGCAAATACAGCATCTACGAATACGATCAGATACAATCCAACGTACGGTTCATTCTGATTCAGCTCAACATATGACTCCTTTCACTCAGATACGATCTAACGGACGATCCATTCTGACCTTCAACTACGCCAATACGGTCTAATGTACGACCCAGTTGGACCTTCAAACCCTCAGATGCTACCTAGCGTACGGTACATTCGGAAGTGTAGTCTGACGTACGACTACCCCTTTCATCATCATATGTAGCCTAACGGATGGCTCATTCTGCTACTCAGACACGATCTAGCATACGATCCGGCCTGACCTTTATTTCTCCAGATACAGCCTAACGGACGGCTCATTCTGCTGCTCAGATGCTACCTAGCGTACGGTGCATTCTGAAGTGTAGTCTGGCGTACGACTACCCTTTCCTTCGTCAGATACAGCCTAACGCACGGCCCATTCCGCAACTTAGATACGATCTAGCGTACGATCCATTCTGATCTTTCTTCCCCGGCGACGTCATCCCCTAATGAACAACTCACTCTGCTATTCAGATATGGTCTAGCGTATGGTCCATCCTGATCCTTTATCCCCAGCAGTATATAACACACTCCGACTCCCCAGCGAAGTCGACAGCCTAACGGATGACTCACTATACGGTCTAACATACGACCCGGTATGACACCCATGTCTTCAGATATCGTCTAACGTACGACACAATCTGAAGCTCTCATCATCAAACTTCCTGGATGGCATCTTTAAGCCCATCCCCATCAAGACTAATTGATAAGTGCAAATTTTTGGGGCATTCTAGTGTTCAATAATCTTCCATCTCCAGACCACGAATGGCATACATGCCATCCTAACTCTCTCGGTTCAAGAATATTGAACAGGGGCAGCTGTCATACCCCAAAATTTGCCCGCTAATATTATAAGGCATTTTTCGAAGCACTCCAACTCATTCTGCAAGGCACTGGCCTTAAAAGAACCAAGGCCCAGCTCACGAGTGGCCCAATCCAGAAAATGGCCCAAACTAGCTTGCTCGCTAGGCGAGCAACTCCTTCGCCTAGCGAACCCTTCGCTACACGCTCGCCTAGCGAAGCTTGCGAATATCAGAATTTTTGGGCTTCATTCTGAGCCCATTAGGTCACCACAATCACTATAAATACCGACACTTCAGTCACGGAAAGGGACAGAGGAAGAGAGGAAGAGAGACGAAAACGGAGAAAGGAGAACCCTAGCAAGCGAACCCTAACGCTCACAAACGGCAAACCCTGGAGGCAAACCCTGAAGGAACTCGGCGGCATCAAGGTTTACCTCTGCCCAATTCAATCCGGTTTGCCGATTCAAAGTCGCAATTCAATTGCAAACAGGTTTACATTGCTATTACTGCCTTATGTTCTTAATTTGCATATGGCATTATGATTAAATTTATGAAAATATCTTAAGTTTGGCATGTGAATTTTAGTATGTACCTGAATACCTTAAATGATTAACCATATAATTGTTGTAATGAAAGTCATAAGGCATAAAATTGGTTGAAATTGTACTGATATCAAAACCAGAATCCGCAGCCGCTCGCTAGCACATCGCTAAGCGAGCATGCAGCGAGTGTTCGCTAAGCCTTCGCTAGGCGAGGCAGGAGCGAACGTGACAGTAGCTGACTTTTCTGTTCTGATTTTTCACTCATGTTTTATCATATCCATGCATCATTTACCCGACCCTATTTACTGTTGTGATCTTTTTTTTTGGTGTAATCCTCGATTGCACCCTGATTTGGTGTTCTGACATGTTTTGTTGAGTTTTGTAAAGGTTCACATATCCCAGGAAAAGATTGCTTGTTAGGTATTCCACTTTATTTGTGGGATACCTTTGTGGAGATTCACCCTGAATTACTCAATTGATTTTAATGTATTAATTTTATGGCAAAGATCCACCCTAAATTGCTTAATTGATCTTAATGTATTAATTTTAATGTGGGGATTCCTCCTAATTACCTAATTGATTGTAAAATACGGCCTTTGAATATGTGATCTTGGACCTCTCTTTGTTGCTTTACGGTATTACGGTATTATGGTCATGTCCCGCGAATGTGGGGATACACTTAGCAAAGACCCTTCGATTAAATCATCATGTCCCTATAAAATAAATCATAGTCCCTCGGATGTTGCCTTCGAATATATGATTTTGTCCCTCGATGACCCTTCGGTGTAGCCTACGGTTAAATGATGATAGTCCCTTCGAATGCTAAGGTATCCTTACAACCGTTGCTTTCAATGACCAATCGATGACCCTACGATGACCCTTTTACATCTAAAGGATAAAACTACTTATTTCTCAATAATAAGGACGGTTTTACCCTCACAAGGACAGGAAATGCCCATCAAGACCTTGGGTAGGTATAACTCTTAATTGCTTACGCACAATTTAAAAATACTTTTCACACTTCACAAATACTAGAAAATCACCACTTGGTATACATTCATACTAGAATCATTACTGAGTTATATTTTTCTAAACCATTTTCAAAACTAAACGAGATAACCACTTTGTATACATTCATACGAGAATCATTACAAAGTTAAATTCTCTTTTTCAAAACATTTTCTAAACAATTCACGAACACTTTTTCAGACAAGAAAAATAATATAAGTGATCAAGCAATTAAGAGCCCATGGATAACCATGGATACAAAGGGTGCTAACACCTTCCCTTTGTATAATGTACCTCCCGAACCCAAAATCTAATTAAGGTCTTTCCTGTTCTTTTCCACCTTTCCTTATTGGATAAAAGAAAAGTCGGTGGCGACTCTTGCTATCCGCGACATTTGCTTTCCAAAGCAAATCACACCAAAGTCAGTTCACCGTATGACACTTGCGCAGCTCAAGGAATTGATCCTTCATCTCATCCATCTTCTCATAGACATTCGGACCCTCAGACGGCTTAGAATGATTGATGGTGTCTTCTACTCGCGGTAAAGTATGCACAACGGGAGGCGGCACAGACATAATCGGGCTAGATGTCGGCATGGAAGCAAAAGTGGGAGCGAAACCCTCTGGCACAAAATTGGGTGGCATTCCCCAAGGGAATCCAGCAGGTAGATTCGGAGCAAAGTGGGTGGTGGCAGTAGGCACAGTAGAGGTTACCACTTCAGAGATGACAGTCCTTGCAGGAGGAGTTGCAGGAGATGGAGAAGCTTGGCTATGGGCAGCAAGAACTGACTCCATCATGGCAGTCAATCGGGCAATCTCCTCTTTCAAGTCTAGGTTTTCTTGCTCAAGGTATTCCATGATCTTTGAATGATTGGCTCGAGTGTTGTACCGGTGAGTCAGCTTGGCTTTAGCACAGAAGAACACTAATCAGACACCTGGCAAAAACCTTCTTATGCAAATGATTCATGAAATGAAATGCTTGATTATTTTTATTTCCAAAGAACTTACTATATCATTTGCAAATATATAAAAATTGAAATGGCAATTGCAATAATTTTGATATGACCAAAAATCTCTTTTCATTTATATAAATTGGAAGGATTACACTGAGTACAATTTCAGAAACCAAAATAAAAGATACAAGATAAAAGGAGACTAGTCATCCTAAGGATCCCTAACAACGGTGTCAGAAGATCTGGCGGAAGGCGCATACTTTCTTCGAATGCGACGAATCTCGGTCTCAAAAGAAGCCTTCATCTGAGTCTTCTCGAGGACAAGTTGGTCAACGATCTTCTTCCAAGCAACGGAAGGTTGAGGCATGCTAGAAGATGAAACCTCTGGCTCTCTCTGTCTCTTTGTCGCTCGGTCTTCAAGTAGCTCAATCAGTGCATCTTTGTCCTTAGACTCCAATAGCAACTCTTCATGCTTCTTGCTCAAAGCATGGAAACGCTCTTCCCTCATATCCTTCTCTTGCTTCATCTTGATGAGCGCGTGTTTCAACTCCTCTACATCTTGGTTAGGGAGAGTTAATGGCTCAAACACAACCATAGACATAGGTCTCTCACAAGGATAAGGCATCTTCAACTCCATAGCTCTCTTCTTCACCCAAAGAGTGTAAGCTTCCAAAGCTACACAATTGCGCGGACCAAGCTTGGATCTTCCTTTCCTATGCACATTATGCCAAGCATGCACAATCTTCTGCTTCAAATGTTGGGGATCTTTACGCTCTTGATAGAAAAGACCTTCTAACAACATGTTATTAGGTTTGTCTCTCAAGGGGAACCCAAGTTGACGACGAGCCAAAGCAGGGTTGTAGTTAATTCCTCCTTGTGTACCAATGAGAGGCACATTAGAGAATTTGTCACAACTATCAATAATTTCTACACTGCTTAAAGATGGGTCATACCAAACCATATCATCATTAGTGAGAGACATAAGTCTCTGAGACCACCTTAGACATTGTTTGTTCTCCATAAAACCAGGCGTCTGAGGCAAGTGCGAAATAAACCACTTGTACAGAAGAGGAATGCAACAGACAATAGTTCCACCACCCTTAGAATTCCTTAGACGCTAAGAGAAATACATATCACCCAACAAAGTAGGCACAGGATTCCCAATCAAGAAAAGTCTAATGGCGTTAACATCAACAAAACCGTCAATGTTAGGGAACAAAGTTAATCCATAGATGAGCAACACAAAGATAGCTTCAAAAGCATCCACACTACCAGCTTAAGCAAAAGTGGTAGCTTCCTTGATGAGGAAAACATATGGCAATCCAAATAACCCTCCTTTCTTCACCCAATGAGCCTCTATCTCAGACTTCTTCAAGTGAAGAGCTTCAGCAATAATACTAGATTGGGGAATCTCCTCCAATCCACTAAAAGGCACTATACTAGAAACAGGTATCCCCAAAAGATGAGAATACTCCTCCAAGGTAGGCACAAGCTGAAAATCTGGGAAAGTGAAACAATGGTAGAGAGGATCATAGAACTGCACCAATACACTCAAAAGTCCTTCCACTACATCAGCAGACAAAATGGACAAAAGCTTCCCATGACGTTGTTTGAAGTCCAAGGGATCTAATACAAAAGATGTTAGCTTCCTTAACTCTTTCAAGTCGGGACATCTGAAATTGTACTTCTTAGTGTTCCTTCGTCCACAATCCATGGTTTGAAAATATTTGCAAATGATACCTTAGTTCCTTGAAATTTTGTGTGATGAATGTTATGATGGGCATGAAATGCATGAATGCAACAATCACAAGTAAGGGATCACACACAAGGCAAACAAAGGTCAAGGGATGAATCAAGTCATTGCCAAGATCAATCATCCATTTTGGTGGATTATGGTTTTCACCTTATCAACACCCAAGTTCCATTGATATTGACAAGACTTTATTGGATCAACCAAGAATCAAGGGTTTATTGCAAGTCACGAGCATGGATCTAGGTAAGAACCACCCCAAAGGAGTGAACTAAGGATAAAACCTGTAGATCATGTTCTAAAAAGTTCCCAGAGTCTTAATTCCATCTATCGGATATTACAGGTTAAGATGACTGACTCATCGACCCATAACATTCTCAAGAGAACCTCATCTGAGTGTAGTATTGTGTAACAACTGTTATCAAGTCTACACTTGAATAGTTTCCGCACTACGTCCTAAATAGGCCAAGATGGGTTAGGTGTTCTAAGGTCCTCAGCTTCTCAGATCCAATTAGAAATAGTCATGCCTAACCACAAATACTTGTGTGACATTTCTAAATCCAAATAAGTCTCCACTGAGCAGATGGATCTCAAGCCAACTTGTTAAGGACTACTCCACACAAGTCGAACATGACTATACCATCCTCCTATCTTAATTGCACTCAAGTTCAGGTTAGAACTTATCTCACCACTCAGAGATCACCAAGCATAACAAGCAGATTATATCACACATACATATATACAAACATCACATATATACATATGTATTCACACAAAAAGTAGGCTAAACCCACTGGAGACTACTCCCCAGCAGAGTCCCCACTTAATTTTTGTAGCGGGAAATTCATGATCATCAAGCTATTGACAAGCTAAAGATCAATTAACAAGAGTCGTCGTCGCGATTTTATTGTTTCCAAGGAAAAAGGGAAAAAAAAGCGAACAAAACCCAAATAGTAAGAAGTTTTTAAATAAAAATTAATAAAAGTCAGAGATCACAGGTAATGGGGTTGGTTACACAGAGGGAAGGTGTTAGCACCCAAAGTGTCCTAGGTATTCCTAGGGAGCCCTTTTTGTATGCATATGTATTTTGTACAAAGTGATGTTTACAAACAAATAGAATGGGGGGATGAGAAAAGAATTCATTAATTATATTTTTGTGTTTGACAAGACCTTCGGTCTCGTGCCTACATACCAAAATATAAATGAGGGATCAAAACCTCGTAGTTCGTGCTAGAAATTTCAAAGTGAGTATGTTGGTTTTAACAAAAATTAAGTTTGAAAAGGCACAAAGGCCTAAAATGGTTTGAATGAGTTAGTTTTTTGGCTTTTTGAAAGTTTAAGTCAAATATAGTTAAGTTTATTTAAAAGCTTGATTTAAGAAAATAAGTTTGAAAATGCAATGGCATAAGGCCAAAGTTTCTACTTTTTTATAAAAGTGGTCAAAGTTTAGAACAAAATAGTTCACACAAAGAAGGTTTTGAAAATGGAGGGAGAGATTTTGAAATTAAAGAAATGGGGAGAAGATGAAGATACTACCCTAGATACAAGAAATTTAAAAGTTTAAAGTTGAAAAGATCTGACCAAATGGGAGCAATCCAATAGACAAGTATGTCAATAGAAACCCAGAATTCCCTTGGACTTTTTAGAATCAAGCAACACATAAATGCACAATTATATCAATCTTGAAGAGCAAAGGCATCAAATAAATATGGCCTCATCCAAGCTTATCCACTCCAATGATCTTCTTCAAAATGGCCTATATAGCATATGAAATCCACAAGTCACAAGTTCAACATAACAGCTTCACAATGATCATGTTGCAGATGAATTTAGAGATGTCTTGAATTATGTATCAAATGAATCTAAATTTGCAAGCTCTTAGTCTTTCAACAAATTGCATTGGCCAAGTCCATTAGCAAAGGAATGTTGCCTAAATTCTAAGTCCAATTGGAGAGATCAAACAACAGTCCAATTGTTATTATTATGTGCATTAATGGTCAAAGACCAATCAAACAAACAAAGCAACAAAGTATATCACACAATATGGTCTAAGTGGACAAAGTGAAAATTGCATAAACATAAACAATTAGAATGATATGTACAATGACAAATGATAATAGAATACTAAAAATAAATTGCATTAAAAGTAAAAGCTTGAAAGTAAAAGTTAATGGTTAGTAAGTTAATAGTTAGTTTTGTTTTGCTTTTTTGATTTCAAGACATTCTTTGGAGAATACTCAACCCACTTGCCACAAGCATGGATCCTTGAACCAAAACATCTTCCAAAGGAAGGAAAGAAGACCAAGTTTCCACACAATACCATGGAAGAGGGGAGACTTACAATCTCACTAACTAGAATGCTTATGCCTTTTGTGTCACAAATTTAGCGCTATGTTAAGCAATCATTATTGGACTTATGTAGAAGTCACAACTATTTCAGGTCGGGCAATAAACTTTTGGTGTTAATGCATGTTGGAGACATAGTATTAAGAACTATGCTCATTAAACATACCACACACAAAAAATATGCAAAGATGTGGCCTAATCTCATCCATACTCATGTTAATATTTCAATCAACTAGCATTTGGACTTTGAGATGTCATTGGTCAATTGAAAATGAATGGATGAAGAAGGGGAATTAGATGAAGAGGGAAAGGGATGAATGAGATCACAAATTGGTCAAAGCAGGACTTTTACCAAATTAATATTATTCATTCATTTTGGGAGATGGAATGTACATTCCATCAATCCCCTAAATCCAATAATATTAATTTGACAAAGTCAAATCAACCTTGACCAAGGCCAAACAACAGATGAGAAACTCCAACAAGTCAATTCAAATGGTCAACACAGTTTAAATGGCATTTATTCAATTAAAAATATTAAAATAATACATTAAATTCAAATATGTTTTGTCCAAATCCTAAAATCAAATCAAAGCACTAAATAAATGGCCATGTGATTTATCATAGGTCAAACAAGGTCAAAGGACCTTGGATAAAAAAATTCAGAATTTTTGGACACTTAAAAATATTTTTAAACAATTAAAAACACATGAAAAACCAATTAATTCATGAAAAATATTAATAATGATCCAAAAAATAATTTTAATTCAGAGTATGAAAGAGAAAAATATTTGAATTTTTTTGGTGAAAGACCCATATTTTTTGGATCAATATTGAATTTAATATGAATTATTGAAGAAAATGAAATAAAAAGGAAAATCAGAAATTACAAAAATATGTGGACCATCAGATCTCCCACATTAATTGAGGTGGCATATCTGATGATCCACAGCGCGCGTTCCACTAGTGCACGAGTCCACTGCGCTGCAAACATGGTATTCACAATGCACGACTAAGATTAGAACATAGGAGTTGGATCACACAGCCTAGACCTTAAACACATCATCACCGGAGCCAGAGCTCCGGTTGTCTTCTTCGGCGAGCTTCGTCGGACTGGTCATCATCAACCATCACCAAAATTTCAAACAGGGACATGATTTTAAGGAGAAAACATCACTGAGCACGAATATCACCTCCATTTCTTCCAATTCCAACTATATAGAGAGATGTGTGGAATTGAAAAATGAGGTTCATGATCTGAGTTGCTTCGATTCATCATCAAAACAACTCAAACACCTTGCCTACATTGGTAGGACTTCAGCCGACACAATAATCAAGAGAATTGAGCAAGAAACAAGGAGAATCGAAGAGATCAAATTTTCTGCAAATTACCTTCAAGGGAGGTCTGAGCTTGCTAGATCTTGATCTGAAGCATGCTTTGCTTCACTCCAATTGCTTGCAGAAGAGGAATGGAATGGCTTAGAATCAAAGGACTTCTGGAGAATTTAATTCCAAAACAGTGGAGATTCAAGCTCAAATTCAAAAGAATTTCGCAGGTTTATCCTCTTGGTATGAAGGTGTTGGTTCTATGTGTTGGCAGCAATTTTGGTAAAACCTAGAGTGTTCACAAGTTGTCACAAGTGTTGTCTTGACATAAGATAACATGTACCTGCAGGGTGTTTAAAATGTGAATATGCATTATTTTACTGAGATGTCAGACCCGATGTCATGACATCTGTATACATAACATTCAGTCTGAATGTTATATATTATGTGGTTGCATTTTTTATGCTAATCTACGTATGATTGAAGAGATGATTAAACACGCCATTCAATCAATAATTACAACCAGATTGACTTATTTTCCAACGAGATATAATCAGCTGTCATGAGAAGATATGAATGGAAAATAGTTTAGGGTTTTATGATGTCCAAGCCCAGCCAAATGCTTCTATATAAAGGACATGGAAAACCTGGTTTTATACACAAGAAATAACGAACGAAATATTGAGAGAGAATAAGGGTTTCAGTCTTATGTGGTCGTGTGTATTATAAGCCATTCATTCATCCATAGATGATTGAATTGGATTGATTTTTGAGTTATAATTTGTCCACTCTAAGCTTTGAAGCATAAGTGTGTGTTTACTTGATTGAAGCTTTTAAGCAAGATCAAGTATGTGCCTTTGAATAGTGTCTTATTTTCATTGTAATTCTTGTTTTATATCACTACTATGATTGATGGGGAGTGAGTAGGATCTCATATCTAAGAGTTCTTAGGTAGAAGTCACACGGGTAGAGATTAGGTGAAAAGAATGTAACTTGAAGTTGTTTACTGAGAGTCTCTGAACTGATTCTGTTTAGTGGATTTCCTTCCTGGCTTGGTAGTCCCCAGACATAGGTGAGTTTGCACCGAACTGGGTTAACAATTGCTTGTGTCTCTTGCATTATTGTTCTTTATCTTTTATCCTGTTTGTATTGTTCAGATATTAGTGTCATGACATTACCTTCGACATCTCATATCTGATATCAGACTTTCAATTGGTATCAGAGCAGGCATCCTGCTCTGGTTCTGGGTGAGATCTAGGGACGTTACTTTCTGGTACTATGGATAGAGACGGAGGGTCTGTTCACAGACCATCTATTCTGGATGGATCCAACTATGACTACTGGAAACCTCAAATGGTAGCCTTCCTAAAAATATTTGGATAATAAGGCTTGGAAGGCTGTTTTAACAGGCTGGGAACATCCAGTTATTACTAAGGAATGAGAAGCTACAACTGATAAGAAGGATGAGGAACAATGGACCAAGGAGGAGGATGATCTAGCCCTTGGGAACTCTAAAGCATTGAATGCTATATTCAATGGAGTAGATAAGAACATCTTCAGATTGGTAAACAACTGTGAGGTGGCTAAAGATGCTTGGAATATTCTCAAAACCACTCATGAAGGCACCTCTAGAGTGAAGATGTCTAGACTACAGCTGCTCACTACCAAGTTTGAAAATTTGAGGATGAAAGAAGATGAAAATATTCATGAATTTCATATGAATATCCTTGAAATTGCTAATGCCTCAGGAGCCCTGGGTGAGAAGATGTCAGATGAAAAACTAGTGAGGAAAATACTCAGGTCACTTCCTAAGAGATTTGCCATGAAAGTGACATCCATAGAAGAGTCTCAAGACATTTCCAATATGAGAGTTGATGAGCTAATTGGATCCCTCCAAACATTTGAGTTGGGAATGTGTGATGGATCTGAAAAGAAAGTCAAAAGCATAGCCTTCATGTCAAACACTGAAGAGAAAGAGGAAGAAAGTGGTCAAGATACTGATGAAGATCTGGCAAATGATGTAGCATTACTGGGAAGACAGTTCAACAAACTTCTGAAAAAGATGGATGTAAGGTCTAAGTCTAATGTCAAGAACATCTCATCTGACTTCAGTAAGTCCAATAATGCTGGAAGAAGAACAAGATTTGATGAAAAGTCCAAAGAAGGAAAAGGAGTTAAGTGCCATGAATGTGATGGGTATGGACACATTAGAGATGAATGTGGGACCTACCTCAAGAAACAGAAGAAGAGTTGTGCTGCTACTTGGTCTGATGAAAGTGAAACAGAAGAGTCTGCAAATCTTGTGACTGCCTTGACTGGAAGAGGGGGTTCTGATGAAGACTCAAGTGATGATGAAGTAACCTTTGATGATTTAGCCACTACCTACAGAAAGTTGTGTCACAGAAGTGAAGAAGTGTGTCAACAAGTTGAAAGTCAGAAGAAAGTGATAACACAACTGGAGAATGAGAAGGCAGAACACTTGGAAACCATCTTTAAGTTGAAGACTGAAGCAGTGTTCTTGAATTCTAAACTGGATGAGATGACAAAGTATGTCAGACTGGACAAATGGAAGGAGACAAGTTTGGTATTGGGTTCAATGAATCCAAACCTGAGTGCAGTCACAATGGTAGCAAACCAAAGATGTCACATCATATGTCACAACATCATAAGGGAAGACAGCAGAAAGGGAAACATCAAAGATGGAGATGTCATTATTGTGGAAAATTTGGCCATATAAAACCATTCTGCTATAAGTTGTATGGCTATCCTAGTCCTTCTCATCATCAACCTAGACCCAAACATCACATACATGGCAACAAAAAACAATGGGTTTCTAGGACTGGTGTTACAAACCTGATAGCTCACACTTCCTTCAGAGTTTCAGCCAAAGAAGACTGGTATTTTGACAGTGGGTGCTCTAGACACATGACTGGAAACAAAAACCTGCTAACTGACCTTCATCCTCATGCCACCAACTATGTAACCTTTGGTGGTGGAGAAAAGGGTGAAATCAAGGGGATTGGTAAGCTAAACTGCCATGAAGTCCCTAACCTTGACAATGTCCTACTTGTTAAGGGACTGACTGCAAACCTAATAAGCATCAGTCAACTATGTGAGCAAGGTCTAACTGTAAACTTCACAAAAACTGAATGTCTGATTACTAATAAAGAAAATGAAGTGATCATGAAAGGAGTCAGGTCTAAGGACAACTGCTATATGTGGAGTTCTCAAGAAACTTGTTATTCATCTATGTGTACTCTAGCCAAATAAGAAGAAGTGGAGATATGGCATCAAAGATTGGGCCATATGCATCTTAAAGGAATGAAGAGGATTATATTTGTTGAAGTTGTCAGAGGAATTCCAAACTTGAAGATTGATGAAGGAAGAGTTTGTGGGGAGTGTCAGATTGGAAAACATACAAGGATGTCACATCAGAAGCTCAGACATGACACCACTTTCAGAGTGCTGGAACTTCTCCATATGGACTTGATGGGACCCATGCAGGTGGAAAGTCTTGGTGGGAAGAAGTATGCTTATGTATTGGTGTATGACTTCTCCAGATACACCTGGGTCAATTTTATAAGAGAAAAATCCGATGTATTTAAAGTCTTCAAAGATCTTTGTCTAAGACTTCAAAGAGAAAAAGAAAGCCAGGTTATCAAAATCAGAAGTGATCATGGGAAGGAATTTGAGAATAGAAAATTTGTTGGATTCTGTGCATCAGAAGGAATTAGTCATGAGTTCTCATCTCCCATTACTCCTCAGCAAAATGGTGTGGTAGAAAGGAAAAATAGAACTCTCCAAGAATCAGCCAGAGCAATGATTCATGCTAAGAAATTGCCCTACCACTTCTGGGCTGAAGCTATGAACACAGTCTGCTATGTTCACAACAGAGTAACCTTGAAGAAAAGGACTCCTACTACTTTATATGAAGTCTAGAAAGGGAGAAGACCTACAGTCAAATACTTCCATGTGTTTGGTAGTAAATGTTATATCTTGACTGATCGTGAACAAAGAAGGAAGATGGATCCCAAGAGTGATGAAGGAATATTTATGGGCTACTCAACAAACAGCAGAGCATTTAGAGTCTTTAATTCCAGAACAAAAGTAATGATTGAATCTACCAATGTTGTGGTTGATGATCAGCAGACTGATGTCACCGACGATGTTGAGACATCCCTAAATGATCCCCCAGCTGATTTCCCAAACAAAAGTAATGAGAGTGAACTCACTAAAGCTGAACCTGAAGCTGACAAAATTAATAAGGGACCCTCTATCAGAATTTAGAAGGATCATCCTAAAGATCTCATTATAGGAGACCCAAATAAAGGGGTCACAACTAGATCAAGGAAAGTGATCTCACATGGCTGTTTTGTGTCCAAGATTGAGCCTAGGAATGTCAAGGAAGCCTTGACTGATGAATTCTGGATCAATGCCATGCAGGAAGAGTTAGGCCATATCAAGAGAAATGAAGTATGGGAACTAGTTCCAAGACCTGAAGGAATAAATGTCATTAGAACAAAGTGGGTGTACAAGAATAAATATGATGAACAAGGGGTGGTTACTAAAAATAAAGCAATATTAGTAGCACAAGGATACACTCAACTTGAAGGAGTTGACTTTGATGAAACATTTGCCCCTGTAGCTCGCCTTGAGTCCATTAGACTATTGCTTGGAGTGGCATGTATTCTGAAGTTTAAACTGTTCGAAATGGATGTAAAAAGTGTCTTCTTGAATGGCTACTTAAATGAGGAAGTATATGTTGAACAACCTAAAGGATTTACAGATCCAAATCTTCCAAAGCATGTGTACAAGTTGAGGAAAGCCCTCTATGGTTTGAAACAAGCTCCTAGGGCTTGGTATGATAGACTCATAGTGTTCCTCACTAACAATGGATACAGGAAGGGAGGCATTGACAAGACCCTATTTGTTAAGAATGAAGGAAGAAAACTCATGGTGGCTCAAATATATGTGGATGATATTGTGTTTGGTGGGATGTCAGATCAGATGGTCGAACATCTTGTTAAACAAATGCAGTCTGAATTTGAAATGAGCCTTGTTGGAGAGCTGACCTTTTTTCTTGGGCTACAAGTCAAGCAGATGGAAGATTCTATCTTTCTATCTCAAAGCAAATATGCCAAAAACATTGTTAAGAAGTTTGGCATGGAGAATACAAGTCATAAAAGGACACATGCTCCTACACATCTGAAAGTCTCCAAAGATGAAAATGGTGTTAGTGTAGATCAAAGTCTCTACAGAAGCATGATAGAAAGTCTGATATATCTCACAGCAAGCAGACCTGACATTGCTTTTGCTGTAGGTGTTTGTGCTAGATATCAAACTGAACCAAAAGTAAGTCACATAAACCAAGTGAAAAGGATACTTAAATATGTCAATGGCACCAGTGACTATGGGATGTTGTATACTCATGGATCTAGATCTATGCTGACTGGATATTGTAATGTTGACTGAGCTGGAAGTGCTGATAATAGGAAAAGCACATTAGGAGGATGTTTCTTCTTGGGGAATAACTTAATATCATGGTTTAGTAAGAAACAAAATTGTGTGTCCCTGTCCACTGCTGAAACTGAATACATAGCAGCTGAAAGTAGTTGTTCTCAATTGGTTTGGATGAAACAGATGCTGACTGAATACAATGTCACGCAAGATGTCATGACATTGTACTGTGACAACCTGGGTGCTATAAGTATTTATAAGAATCCTATTCATCACAGCAGGACAAAACACATTGATATTCGTCATCATTTTATTAGAGAACTAGTGGAAGAGAAAATCATAACCCTGGAGCATGTTACTACTGAAATACAATTAGCTGATATATTTACAAAGGCTTTGGATGCTAATCAATTTGAATGTCTAAGAGGGAAATTAGGGATTTGTATCTATGAGAATTTATAGCAATTAATTTGGAGTGGAAAAGGTAATAAAAATATTGCTTGCCCACTTAAAAGAAAGTGCCCCATTTATGGTAAATCATCACCTAGTATTGGAACTTCCATCTATAGCATTTTCACACGCAACCTCTTCTCAAACACTTCCACCTTCCTTCAACTTCATCAACCTTCTCTGCTATGGCAACAGAAACCGTTCCACAAGATCAACAAGATGTCACAACATCCTTCACCTTCTGGTTCTAAAAACACCAAACATGCGCACAAAGCTAGAACACCCTCTATGGACTTTCTTAATGAAGACATTTTGGAAGCGATTCCCTTGTCAGTCATTCCAGGCGACGCTCCTGGTTCATCCTCCACTGCAGGACATACTCAAGGTAACAGTTCTAATAACCCTAGCTCTAAGGATGGCATGCATCATACTGATCATGTCATTAGAAATCTTGTCACGAGGATCCTTAATGAAGGACACTCAGTAAAGGAAGTTTCTACTCCTCTATCAAGAAGGGACCCATCTCCTGAGGTTGGACCTCACAATGAGAAAGATGATGAGTCATCTAGGTCTGAAAAAGATATAGCTGCTGAAGGATTATGCTCTTTAGGGCAAACCTTTCCTTGTAAGAAATCTGTAGATGCTTCTCAGTCTAAGAAGCATGACTGATAAGAAGGTGATTGACTTGGAAGATGAGAGCTCAGATGATGAAGATGATAGCTTGCTTCATCACTTGAAGCCAAGTGTTGCTAAGAGGATGAAGACCAGAATGGGTAGGTCTGTGGCTGAGATGATGACAGCCAAAACTGCTAAGAAGGGTACTGTTGTAGGCCCCTCAAAGTCTTTGAGTAAAATGGAGGTAAAGAAGAGAAAAGTAAGAGAAAGTTCTGATTCACATGAAGATGTTGAAGACGATGTCCCTGACATCTCTCCTGTCAAAAGGTCAACTGTTAGAAAATCTCCTGCTAAAGTTGTTATTGTACACTTAGATAATATTTCCTTCCATCTTAAAGATGGTGCAACAAAATGGAAGTTTGTACTCCAAAGGAGAGTGACTGTGGAAAGAGAACTGGGCAAGGATGATGTGGAGGTTAAAGAGGTCATGGACCTGATTAAGTCTACTGGATTAATGAAAACTGTTAGTGGGTTATCTCAGTGTTTTGAAGGTCTTATTAAAGAATTTGTGGTGAACATCCCTGAGGACATTGCTGATAAGAACAACAAAGAGTTTTGTAAGGTGTTTGTTAGAGGAAAGTGTGTGAAGTTTTCTCCAACTGTGATTAATAAGTTCCTAGGAAGAGGAACAGAAGGTGCTTGTGAACTAGAGGCCACAGACAATGAGGTCTGTAGGGAAATAACTGCTAGACAGGTCAAGGAGTGGCCTAGCAAGAAGCATCTCCTTGCTAAAAAACTAACTGTGAAATATGCTATCTTGCACAAGATAGGGTCAGCAAACTGGATACCAACAAATCACATATCTACAATCTCAAATTCTCTTGGAAGGCTCATATTTTCTATTGGAACCAAGCTTAATTTTGATTATGGTAGATTCATGTTTGAACAAATTGTCAAACATGCTTCTACAAATGCAGTGAAGTTGCTCATAGCTTTTCCCTCAATGATTTGTGGGATAATCCTGAGCCAGCAACCTGGAATTCTGAGCACAAGTGATATCCCTAGTAGAAGAAAACCTCCCCTGTCAGTTCATTACAAATTATTTGAAGTCAGTCATGTTAATGACATTGTCATAGCATCTGCTGTAAAGAAGCCAGCCTCTCAAGGTGGTCTGATTGTTGAACTGAAAGAGACTTGTAAGGAATTGGAGACTGGGATAAGAGTAGCTAAAGCCAGGAAAGAAGCTTTGGAGGTTATTATTAATAGCTTGGAGCAAGGTGATAGAGAAAATGTTGGTCAAGCCAAGGAAACATAAGCCCACACCTCTAGTGAGAGGTCTGAATCTCAAGATGAATCAAGTGGCAGTTCTGGGTCTGAAGCTGATGAAGATGCAAGCTCCTCTGACTGAGTTTTGGTGAAGATTGTTCCATTTTTATGTTGATGTGTTGTTCTAGATGTTCATGTTTTGATGGTTTTTTTTGCAGTCATGTTTTGATGCCTTGATGTATTTCTTGGGTTCTATGTGATTTCTCTGGATTCTTTTTATCTCAGCTTGTTAAGCTGTGTATATTTGTGGTTCTGTAACACCTGACAATATGTTTTAACATTCTATTGGACATTCTCTTTGAAAAATGAGGTTCATGATCTGAGTTGCTTCGATTCATCATCAAAATAACTCAAATACCTTGCCTACATTGGTAGGACTTCAGCCGACACAATAATCAAGAGAATTGAGCAAGAAACAAGGAGAATCGAAGAGATCAAATTTTCTGCAAATTACCTTCAAGGGAGGCCTGAGCTTGCTAGATCTTGATCTGAATTGTGCTTTGCTTCACTCCAATTGCTTGTAGGAGAGGAATGGAATGGCTTAGAATCAAAGGACTCCTGGAGAATTGAATTCCAAAACAGTGGAGATTCAAGCTCAAATTCAAAAGAATTTCTCAGGTTTATCCTCTTGGTATGAAGGTGTTGGTTCTATATGTTGGAAACAATTTTGGTAAAACCTAGAGTTTTCACGAGTTGTCACAAGTGTTGTCTTGACATAAGATAACATGTACCTGCAGGGTGTTTAAAATGTGAATATGCAGGATTTTACTGAGATGTCAGACCCGATGTCATGACATCTGTATACAGAACATTCAGTCTGAATGTTATGCATTGTGTGATTGCGTTTTTTATGCAAATATATGTATGATTGAAGAGATGATTAAACGCGTCATTCAATCAGTAATTACAACCAGATTGACTTATTTTCCAACGAGATATAATCAGCTGTCATGAGAAGATATGAATGGAAAATATTTTTAGGGTTTTATGATGTCCAAGCCCAGCCAAATGCTTCTATATAAAGGACATGGAAAACCTGGTTTTATACACAAGAAATAACGAACGAAATATTGAGAGAGAATAAGGGTTTCAGTCTTATGTGGTCGTGTGTATTGTAAGCCATTCATTCATCCATAGATGATTGAATTGGACTAGTTTTTGAGTTGTAATTTGTCCACTCTAAGCTTTGAAGCATGAGTGTGTGTTTACTTGATTGAAGCTTTTAAGTAAGATCAAGTATGTGTCGTTGAAGAGTGTCTTCTTTTCATTGTAATTCTTGTTTTATATCACTGTTGTGATTGAGGGGGAGTGAGTAGGATCTCATATCTAAGAGTTCTTAGGTAGAAGTCACACGGGTAGAGATTAGGTGAAAAGACTATAACTTGAAGTTGTTTACTGAGAGTCTTTGAACTGATTCTGTTTAGTGGATTTCCTTCCTGGCTTGGTAGCCCCCAGGCGTAGGTGAGTTTGCACCGAACTAGGTTAGCAATTGCTTGTGTCTCTTGCATTATTGTTCTTTATCTTTTATCCTATTTGTATTGTTCAGATATTAGTGTCGTGACATTACCTTCGACATCTCATATCTTATACCAGAATTTCAGAAGGGTTTTCTGTGGGGAATCAAAGCTTGCACAGTGTGTGTGTGTGTTGATTCCGAGTAATTGAGCTTCAATTTATAGAGATTTCAAGTGATAATTGCACATTCCTTCAAGTTTCCAAAATTGGCAAAATGATGTAAGCAAGATGCATGGGCGCGCATAGGACCATCAAATGATTGTTCAAAAGTCCATAATGAAGTTAGATGCATTAGAGGTGGATTGGATTGCAAGGCAATTGAGCATTGTTGTTTGAAGTTTGATCCATGAAACATGATACCTGCATGTTTAAGCCATGCGCAACCTATGCATTTCTTATCCAAAATGCATGAATTTTAGCTCTTTCGAAAGGTGAGATCAAGAGGAACAAGTTTGATGTTGAATACTTTTCCATTTGGAGCTTGGAATTCGGAGATATTTGAGGTGGAATTTTGGAAAATTTTGACATATTGAAAATTTTCTAAGTGTCAAGCCATATGTCTCAATATTCCACCTTGCTTAACTTTTTATGGGAGCTTCAAATGAGAAAAGTGTCTTCATAAAAGTTGTAGCTCTCTCAAAGACCTTCAAAGTGGACACCAATTTCATGTCATTTGGATTTGAAATGATAGAGTTATGCATTTTTGAAGTTTGGCAAAATCACTTGATCAATGGTATAGGTCAAAAGTGACCTATAATGTAGCCTCATATCACATGTGCAAAGAAGTTGAATTAGATCCCACTCCAAACATCAAAGTTAAAGTAAACATATTGAATTTGATTGTGCAACTTGTAAATCTTTCATCTCATAAAAATTGAGCAAGTTATGGCCTTGGGAAGTTGACTTTCGAATTAGGGTTTAGACAAAATGACCTATAATGTTTCAACATAGAAAATGATTTTCCAATAAAAACTAGCTCTAGGTCTCAACATGAAAGTTGTTCATAATGTCATTTAGAGTAAGTTTTCTCTTGGAATCATTTTCATATGGTGAAAATTGTAGGAGATAGGGTCTAGGGAGACCCAGTTTTGATCAGATGAATTCATTTGGCCAACCACCATTAACCAACTTGCTAACTTCCAATTCTCTTGACTTTCTTGGCTCATGGTAGATCATATATGCATAAGATGATGACATTTGAAGTGTCCCTTGAGAAATTTGATCAATTGGTGAGATAGCTTGTTGGAGAAGTTACTCAAGATACCTAGTCAAACTAGGGTTTCCAAGGCAAATCACCTTCAAACTCTTGAAGCAAACTTGATCAATATAATATGTAGAAGCAATTGGGACTTATACATGATGCTTATAACCATTCTTGAATCAATTCTTGATAGTGCTCTTTTATTCATGAGGGTCTCAAACCCTAGGTGTGATCAATGAATCAAGGATATCATGTCCCTACATACAAAAAGAGTTAGACAACTACAAAGATATTTTTTTTTTTGTATTTTGGTTAGTAAAATGATAAAATACAAGTATGATATAATCACAAAGTGCTTGGTGATCTCTCCCAAAATAAACCTAATGAAGAGGGGTAGGGAGGATGCCAAGGTATGATCCCAATGCTAATGCTTATGATGAAATTGCATGAGGGATCTTAGGGTCAAAATTAGGGTCTTACACATACTGTAAACTAGTATCACATCTTTGTGAACGCAATCACATATTCTTCAACTCACATTTATTTTCTTTGAGAGATTTGCTTAAGAGTTGTTCAGATTTTGAATGTTTTAAATCTTCTTCTTTAAATAGATGCTGAGAGTCGATTCATTGAAAATTGAAACTACCCATGGTACAAGTAGTCGTTGAAGGTCTTTAGTTGGTATACAATATAGTGAGATAAAAACTTAGCTAGCATAAAGACATTGAGAGGAGCATGGCAGAGTTCATAGTAGTTGGAGAGATCGGATCCTGACAATGTTACTTTAACTAATTATACATAAAATAGTGTACCATTGTCACATGATCTTCTTTAGATAACTTATGACCGAATACTTCTTGTAGATGTTTGTTGAAGCTTGATATGATTCATTGTTATCGTTATACTTAACTTCCTGAATCAGAGACTTTTATAGAATTTGTTAAAGCATGATCAGAAGTTAAAGTATGTCTTCAGAACCTGGTTAGAATGAGACTTCAGAGTCTTGGATTCATAGGTTCTGAGTTTGGCTTCATTAGAGTCTTGATCAAAACTAGTTTGGATGAATACTTTCAAAGTTGATGACTTGATATAGACAATAATCCTTTGAAGCAGAATCTTAAGAACTGCTGATGACGCTTGTTCAGAAGTTACAGAGTCATTCCTTATGGCAGAGCCTACTTGCTTCAAACAATTCCAGTCTTGAGAGCTTTGTTGATCTTTGTATTTCGAGTAAGCTTAGGTTCATTATCTAAAAGACTTGAGTAGACTCTTCAGAGTCTGAAAGCTTGGTTCTAATACTTTAGATTCAGAACAACTTTGCTTCCCTTTAATGGTTCTTATGAGTGATTAACTTGATTTATATCAAGGTTAATATCTTTTGTTATTCCCATTGTAACTTGAAGATTCTATGTCTATGGCCCCTGGATGTGGGTAAATGAAATATAATAGACATAAAACCAAAAGTTGAGGCCAAGGGATTTCAAAATCTTGACCTTTGACTAAAAGATGGGTTATTTAACCAACTGAGTTATGCTTCCTAATTGTAGATTCTACCCTTCGATGCGTATTTAACTGTTAAGTTGTTATAAGTTTAATTGTTACTGCACCAACTCATTGTCGTAACCTTTATTATTATAGATATATCTATGGTGGCGTACATAGTTATTTGCAATTGAATGAAATCCTAACTAGGGTTTATCTTATCATCTTCTACGAATAATTGATTTCAAGTCTGTGATTTGTCGATCCAAATGCATTTTCTTCAAGATGTCGAAAAAGAGTGTTCATCTTCCTCAGGAACTGATAGTTGAAATTTTGTTGAGATTGCCGATGAAGACTGTATTATGGTGCAGGTGCGTATGTAAATCATGGTTTTCTATCATCTATACTCCCAATTTTTCGGCATCACATTTTCAACTTATAGCCTCACCCCAGGGCCGGCACTGTGGGTGTGCAAGGTGCTACCGCACAGGGCCTTTAAATTTAAACGACCTCAAATTTGATATATGGGCCTAATATAAATATAATATTAAATAATATATAAATTTAGTTGCAAATAGAATAATGTTATATAAAGTAGCCTAACGGTGACTTGATTGTTTTAAAAGAAAAAATATGGGAGTTTGATTCCTATATATATATATATATATATATATATATATATATATATATATATATATATATATATATATATATATATATATATATATATATATATATATATATATATATATATATATATATATATATATATATATATATATATATATATATATTTCTATCATTGTGAATGGATACAATAATAAATTTGGTTTAGAAGTTATGAGATTTAAAATTTTTGTAATTTCACATTATTAGTTGTTTATTAATTAAAATACTTTATTATTAACATTGTCTCAGATTGTTGAAGGAATTATTTTCTCTCATTAAATGGTAAGAACTTTGTTATTATTTGTGAATCGTAAGAGTAGAAAAATACGAAAAATTAAACTTCAATGAATCAAATTTTTATAACAAATATATATATATATATATATATATATATATATATATATATATATATATATATATATATATATATATATTATTTATCATTTAAATAAAATATGATTTTTTTTTAATTTATTGTGTTTTTATCTATTAAAGGTTTAATTTTAAAATAAAACAACGCCTCCAAACTATTCGGGCCGGCCCTGCCTCACCCACACATAGACTTGTGTTCATAGAAGAAAATTATCCTTATAAATTCCTATCCATAGATTTGGATTCATCATCACTTAACGATGATTCTACTTATGTTTCTCTAAATTTTGATTTTTTTTCTCGATGATATTGCTTCTCTAAACTTTGATTTTTTGCCCAGACTTCTACCTTTGGAATCCATCCACAGGTGCTCACAAACAAATACCTCCCTCTCATGTGAGCATTGCATGCTATGATGATGATGATGATAATTCCATGTTTATGTATGGCTTTGGATGCGACCAGTTAAGGGATGATTCCTTGGTAGTTTTGGGGTACTACCAACACAATGATTCTAGTTCCATTGATTTGGAGATTTTCTCATTGAGCGATAATAAATGGAAACAAGTTGTGAGTGATTCTCTTTTTCCTAATGCTTCATGTGGACATCGTTTCAAAGTTGGGTTGTTTCTAATAATTATAGTGCCATGCAGTTTCTTCATTATATGTTTGAATGGCTGAAAATTAATATAGAACATTTCATCAATCTTAGTGATTGTATAATAATTCACCCTTTAACAGAACTGCAATTCACCTTATACTTGTTCTTGTTGATAATAGTTTGTTCATAAATGAAAAGTCTTAATCAATTTACAACTAAGAAGTACAACTTAGTTGGTTGAGCAAGTCATCTCTTAGGCAAAGGGTAAGGGTTTGAAACCTCTACTATATCCATTGATCATTGAGTGTAAACCAAATATTGCTTACCCTTTTATATATAATCATTATCTTATTGTATTTTTTTTAGTTAAAATTAATCTTTTTTTCATTTTAAAAATAAACATTATCTTATTATTGTTTATTTATGTGTATATGAGTTGGATAAATCCGATAAATCCTATCAAACCACTCCAACCAGACTAAAAGAATTAGTTGGATTAAATAATTGGGAGAACATGATTTTACAAAATGAAAAGTCATTCAAAAAATTGGGTTAGGGGTAAATCCACATCAAACCTACGAAACTCATGGATTATTGTGTGACTATACTTTTTTTGTTTTTTCTCTATAATTAGATGGATGATGATTTTGATATGTTTAATCTTGACTGCTTCAATTACAACCTCTTAAGAATTTTTTATTTTATTTTATAAGTTATTATTTCAATTTATTTAGGATTTCGCACTTTGATTGTTTTGATGATAATTCTTTTAAATTGCAAGTATTTTATGCAATTCTAAGTATTAGAGTAATGTAACTTTGATTTTTACAAAAAATTTATGATAAATTTTATTTTACATTTAGACATCTGATGCTTAAAAAGGTAACGATAATATGTTAAACTATTTTTTAAGAAAAAAATGGTTAAACATTTTGTGGAAAATAATATAACATATTATTTATAATCGCATAAGAAAGAAAAAAAAAGGAAAAATAGATAACACAATATCCAACCCAATACACAAATTAGTAGTTTTATTCGAATCGATCCAATGATGTCACGCGTGGTTATTTTACTTTCCTAAAACTGGTATACCTTATATAAGTTAGGTCATAATTTTGGTAATTCAATATAAGTTGAATCACGTCCACCTCTAGTTTTTTTAACTCTCAATTGATTTTTTTGATAAATTTTCATTATATTTAATATAGGAATTTCCTTGGGAAAATATTATCGTGTCAGCAAAATTCTTCAAATGACAACATAGGGTGATGAAATGGAGTAAAGACAATTGCCATAAGTTGAGAACCAAAATTGAGAAGCTTCGTAGAAAAATTGAGCAGGTTCGTCTGCATGTTAATTAAGGGAATAACAATTATTTTACAACACTCCAAAAGCGTGTGAATTCTCTTTTGGTTAAAGATTATCTACTTTAGAAGCAACGGGAAAAGACACGCTAGTACAAAATTTTATCATGTTGCAGTAACTTCCAAAAAGAAACTTAATACTATAAAATCATTAACAGTTTCAAATTAGAAAGTAAGAACTTCGAATGATAGTATGTGCATGATTGCAAAAGATTATTTCATAGAGTAATTTTAAAAAGTTTCGAATTCACGAGAGCATGTTATTCATGCATTGAGTTCTACCATCTTTGAAATAGAGGATGATATGTTGATCGGCAAATTTGCTTATGAGGAATTTAAGGAGACCATTTTTTCTATGCAGGCATACAAATGTCTTGGTCGAGATGGTTTCAATCCATGATTCTATCAACATTTCTAGAACGTGTGGTTCAAAAAAAATTAGTTATTGTTTTTCATGGCTAAATTTTGGTGTTTTTCCAACAAGTATCAATATGAGTAACATTTCTTTAATTCCAAAAGGTGAAGTTCAAATTTCCATGAAGGATTGGAGACTGGTTGCGCTTTGTAATGTTTTGTACAAAGTGATAGCTAAAGTACTTGCTAATCGACTTTAAAAAGTTCTAGACAAGTGTATCTCTGAAAACCAACATGCATTAGTTTCATGTAGGTTTATTCTTGATAATGATATGAAAGCTATTGAAGTGGTTCATCATATGAAGACTAAAACGAGAGGAAAAGTTGGAGAGGTGGCTTTTAAACTTTATATTAGCAAAGCTTATGACCGAATTGACTAGGATATTTCAGGGATGTTCTCATAAGAATAGGTTTCAATCAAAAGTGGATATGATGGATTATGCTTTGTGTGGAAATTATGGATTATTCTGTGACTGTAAATTGTATTATGGTAGGACCTATTGTTCTGGGTCATTGTTTAAGGAAAGGATATCCATGGTCTCCGTATCTTTACATTCTATATTCTAAAGGTGTCTCGACACTCATTAAAAAAGCTGAAGCCATAGGGGATATACATGGCAACCGAATTTGTAAGGATGCTCCTATTATATCTCATCTTTTATTTTATGTTGATTGTTTCCTTTTCTTTCAAGTTGATGTGAGTTGAAAAATATTTGAAATGTAATATAGGTGGATTATTAGATTGGGAGAAGTATTTGGAGTTCTAAGTTTCTTATGCGAGGAGGTTATATGTGGATTATTAGATTGGGAGAATCTATTCTAGTTTGGGGTCACAATTGGTTGTATGATAGTTCATTGTTGGAGAATCTTTGGCCATCCATGTCGATAGTAGAAAATTTGAAGCTCTCTGATTTGATGGATACATATGATAAACAATGGAATTTTAATTTGATTCATTATTTGGAGTTAAGACCAGCAAGCTTTGGTATCAACCATTATTTGGAGTATTTGGAATGGTGGAAATAATCATATTTAGAATCATATTGAAGAGTCATCAGAAACAACTTGTGAGTGTGTCCCTTACCTGCTATTGGGACGGAGAAATGCCCAATATATCCAAGTGAGAAGCTCTATCCAAAATGAAACTCCTATGAACAATACATGGAGAAAGCCTTTTGTGGATCGTCTCAAATATAACATAGAAATATCTTTTTCAATGACTTTTAACAAGATAGGTATACATATTTGTGTTCGAGGTGAAAAGGAGTCACTTGTGGTAGGTCGAACAAAGTGGATGTCACCTATTACCGAGGTTGATATGTGGAGGCTTTAGACATTTTAGCAGCCATCCAATGGATGCATGAGCTCGATTTGGATGAAATGAATTTTGAGATAGATTCAAAAATCGTAACAGATAATGTGAATAGTCAATAACAAAATTTATTTGAGTTTGAAGAAACTATAAAAAAAATTTGTAAACGATTACTGTTCCGTTATTTAATGAACTCCCATATTAAATTTATTATAAAACAGTCTAACGAAGTTGCTGACAACTTAGCAACTTTCGCTATTTTTAAATATATTCAAAAGTTTTTTATTAATATATGGATTAAGTCCTTTCCCATAAAAATAAAAAACATGGGGAATAGTAAAGTAGAACAACACGTCAAACATGAATGCACTTTAAGCATTTGTCATAGTGAGTGAGTTACTCTTTGACTAACAGACACTCTTTCTACCATTACTACAATTCTTCACTTTGTCTTCCCATCCGTTATTTTATTTTTTCCCCTTAAAAAACCTTTTGTTTTCACCTTTGAAGCTACCTTTATAACATTATCATCTATTCCTTAGAAATTGTACAATTACCACATTATTATTATTAGTGACTCTAATTCAAGCCATGTCTCCTTCCATCCTTCTTTTCCTTTCTCTATTCGCAATTGCAGGTTACTTCCTTCTTCTTTTCTTTTCTTTTTCTTTTTCTTTTTCTTTTTCTTTCTTTCTAACCATTATTAACAGTTTAACACTAGTCTGAATTTTTGAAGTAAAAGAAATAATGTTACTATACTTTGAAGGAATTTTTCTCGGGAAAGTGCGAAAACTAACTTACTTTAACTTTTTTCAATATTC
Source organism: Lathyrus oleraceus (assembly GCF_024323335.1). NCBI lineage: Eukaryota > Viridiplantae > Streptophyta > Magnoliopsida > Fabales > Fabaceae > Lathyrus > Lathyrus oleraceus. The sequence goes on along the minus strand of NC_066583.1, from coordinate 12,566,029 downwards.
TTGCAGACTCGCAGTCCTTCGTCGGAGTTAACTACGGTCAGATCGCCAACAATCTACCAGCACCTGAAGTCTCCGCCAGGCTTCTCCAATCCACCACCATCGGTAAAGTTCGCATTTACGGCGCCGATCCTGCAATTATAAAATCTCTTGCTAATTCCGGCATCGGAATCGTCATCGGGACCTCAAACAGCGATATTCCAAGTCTAGCTTCCGATCAAAACGCGGCGAAACAGTGGGTAAACACAAACGTGTTGCCTTACTACCCTGCCAGTAACATCATTCTGATTACCGTCGGTAATGAGGTTTTAACCTCCGGTGATCAGGGACTCGTGTCACAGCTTGTGCCAGCAATTCGAAATGTCCAAACTGCCCTCAGCTCGGTGTCGCTTGGTGGAAAGGTGAAGGTATCCACCGTACATTCAATGGCGGTCTTGTCTCGGTCGGATCCACCTTCGTCCGGGTCGTTCAACCCGGTTTATCAAAACACACTCAATCAGTTACTAGCGTTTCTGAAGGATAACAAATCCCCGTTTGCGGTTAATCCGTATCCGTTTTTCGCTTACCAGAGTGACCCGAGACCCGAAACGCTTGCGTTCTGTTTATTTCGACCTAATTCGGGTCGGGTTGATTCGGGTAACGGAAAGCTTTATACCAACATGTTTGATGCTCAGGTATAAATCTCTTCTTTTTTTTCCTTTTTTTTTTTCTTGTTTAATTAATTGATTAATTAATGTTATTAAATGAAAAGTTTACGTGAACGTATCGAAGAGACACCCTTTCTGTTTTTCCACATTACATTCGCACGTGTTGCTAGAATTACGAAAAGTCTAATATTCCATTCCGGTCGTTTTTATTTATTGTTACAAGGATCATGATATATATTTGTGATTAAACAAAAATATTACAGTATATTATAATTTATTTGTTTTTATATCGCACGTGCACTTTATTTTTACCTTTTTCCTTTGGAATATGATGTTATTCTTATCTACTATCTATCTATAATTGAGAATGCTGTCTTCTGTTTCATTTGTTTGGTTTTCCACCGTGAAATAATGAGTCCATAGATTATAATTACAAGCCATGAACTTTGATTGGAGACAGGCTGGCAAAGATAAAGTGGTCACAAATATAACAAGTCCTTCCAAACTCTCAATAATTGTTTAGACATAGTAAAGAAAATAGACAAGTCACGAAAACGTTAGCTTTCGTAATTTGGATCGCTACAAATGTCGCCGTCGCGATCTTGATTACGGTTGTGGTGTAATAGTAGCAAACAATATGGTAATGGTAGGTAGACAAGTTTGCAATAGAAGTACTTGTACTATTACTCTCCAAATTAACATCCTAGATTTTGTCCACTTGTTCCTCTAATTTTTGGCGTGTTGTGAAAGATAGGCATTTAACTTACTTGGTGATTTTTTTGAACAGGTTGATGCTGTGCATTCTGCTCTTAGTGCAATGAAGTATGATGACATTGAGATTGTGGTTGCTGAAACAGGATGGCCTTCTAGTGGGGACAGCCATGAAGCAGGACCAAGTGTAGAAAATGCCAAGGCCTATAATGGGAACCTTATTACTCATCTTAGATCATTAGTTGGTACACCTTTGATACCTGGAAAGTCCGTCGACACTTACATTTTCGCACTCTATGATGAAAACCTCAAATCTGGCCCGGGATCCGAACGCGCATTCGGCCTTTTTAAAACTGATCTTACCATGTCATATGATGTCGGCTTGGCCAAATCTAGCCAACAGGTGAAGAATCGCTATCCGTTACGTCATTTGTCATATACTATTCGTTTCTAATTCGTATATGATTTTTCACAGAATCCGCCGCCAACTAGTCCAGTTACTCCAGCACCTAGCACTTCATGGTGTGTTCCAAAAGCAGGAGTTTCTGATGCTCAATTGCAGGCCAATATTGATTATGCATGCAGCCAGGGATTAGATTGTAGACCAATACAACCAGGAGGAGTATGTTTTGAACCAAACACATTACAATCCCATGCTGCTTTTGTAATGAATCTATACTACCAAATATTTGGTAGAAATCAATGGAACTGTGATTTCTCTCAAACAGCAACACTCACATCCCAAAATCCAAGTAAATCTTCTATCTTGACACTTTTTTCCCCTCATTATTTCAATATACTTGTTTGTTAGTTAGTATTACTAATTAAAAAACATCATAAATTTTGTTTTCTAACTTGATTTTCCTCCTTTTCTTTGTAGGTTACAATGGTTGCAATTATGTTGGTGGGAGTACCTGAAAAGCAGATGTTTCAGTTTGACCTTAGTTAATAAATTTTGTCTAAATAAACTATTAATTTTAATTTTAGTTTTAATCAACAAATAAGGGCTTATCCTCGGCCCTTTTTTATTTATAACCTTTTAATTTAGTATGACTTTAATTGTAAAGGCATTTCGATTCTGCCTTATTCTATTTTCTTCTTAATAGTATCTCCTTTGGTTTTGAGCATGCTGCTCTATAATGTGTCATTGGGTAATCCATTTTTTTCATAGGTTAAATGGAAAATAAGTTATCAAATTATTTACATGTTACATCAAAATATAATTTTTGGAAATGTTTAAAATATTTGGTTTATATGATTAAAAAAACCTCAATAGAATGATTAAAAAAACCTCTATAGATAGTAGAATTTATATAATTGTTAAGATTTATCATCAATAATTTAGTAAAACTTTTGGCACATAATTGAATTAAAGTTTTATTGTTTTCTGCTCAAAACATATATTCATTCAAATTAAATAATTTTTAGTACTTCACATACTCAAACTAATATGGATTTACCACAAATGGTATGTTGCATGAATTATTGAACCAAATAATGCAATTGAAATATAGAAACTAACTTTGATCACTCGATAACAATGATCGAAACATTTTTTTATTGTTGATAAAGAATTGTGGAGCCACTTGATAAGTCTCTTAAGAATTTCTCAGTGAATTTTATTTTGTTGGAATGAAAGTGATGAATGTGTAAATTTTGAAAGTTAAAATTAAGAAGGTTGAAATTGAAAAAAAATAGATGTAAGATAAGAGGTAAAAAGAGTAGATTTCTTTAAAATTGTTGTGTATATTTCTCTCTCTTCTTAAATGTATTTTTAATTAATTATTTTTTACTATTTCTAAACTGTTAGATTAAAAACAGAAAAGACGTCGAGTATATAAAATAGGAGGGAATTCATAATTTTCATATATCAAATAGTAATTTAGAAACAATAATTGAGTTTAATTTGTAATGTATACAAATGTTCAATCAAGTTTCACAAAATTTATAAAACATTACTTTTAAATATATAATAGTCTCTTTATCTTGTAAGTTGTCGTGTTTTTATTTTTAGTTTTTAAATCGTTTTTTTAAATAATTCTTGAATATTAAAAAAAATTGTTTTAGTCCTTAAAAACAAAACTAGCAAAAAAATCTCCAGATTTTCTGCCGATTTTCTTTCAAATTTTCCTGTAAATTTACAAAGAGGAAGAGACTATTTAAACCTTTAAACAAATATATAAATAAAAATAGTTTAATTTGATGCTAGTACTACTTCACACTATAGGTGACGCAAGTGTAATTCATAAGATTATAGATATATATATTTTATAATCAATTTTATAAAATAGTTTTTTCTTTCGGAAAAATCAATGCATTTCTGTAATAATCAATTATATGACAAACTTGTTTTTTCTGTTGGGTCGTCAATATAAGGAAGTCAGTCATTCACTTAAACCAACAATTGATGATATTATTGTTGAGTCATTAATTTGAAGATCATAATTTTATTGCTTTTTGTACGATTTATTTATGTTTATTGTATTTTATATTTTGGTTGTGTGTTTTTGCCAATTTTAGGATCTAATGAGTGTTCGAGGTGAAAAAGGATAAAAAAACAAACGAAACGTGGAAAAACGTCAAAAGTCAGAAATCCTCATACAAAACCCGTGTAGCAGCCAAACTCTAGAAGCCCCCACTTTGCAACTTTTTAGTACATGAGGCAGAGGTCTGTTACGGGCTATACAAGAGGGCGATATGGACTTTAGTTCTTTCCTTTTTTAGATCGATTCTCATGTTTTTGGAACCTTGGCATGATTTGATTTGATATATTTATGATGTAATGACCATTGAACAAAAAGATATTGAGCTAAGTTTAGGTTTTTTTTATAAAACTCATAGTTGGTTATGAGTTTAGGGTTCCTAGTTTTTATTCTGCAAAGTTTGTACGTATTTTCAATTGTCTCTGTACTCAAGTCTCCATTGGAGCATTTAGATTAAAGTTATCAATTCGAGTTCTATCATTTGTTTTCATTGCAATTGCTTGTTTATTTCAATTGTTTATTATGAATTCATCTATAAAACATTGAATTGGTTGTGTTTGCCCTCACCATGAGTGAGTAATCCATTAGGGACTAGGGGTAATGGGAATCATCTTATAACCTTTTGTATGATTCGTCACATGTCGGTTATGAGAGTATTTTGTCTAAATTTATTTTATTACCTGAGTTCATGCATTTCAACACTTGTACGGAAATAAAGTGTTCTCAGGTACTGACAGTAATCTAAAAGGATATGTGTCACTACCAGAGCTCATGTTTTTAAACAAACAAGTCCAATACAACAGAAATGCTTGGATGAATTTGAGAAAGTTTTATAGCAGAGTAAAAGTAACGAATCCTTGACAAATAATTCGGATATGCAAAAATAGATGAATTATTTGTCATTGATAGGGCAATGCGTTGGCGAAAGCAGGTATTGCTCATATTTATCTATTTTCTATAAAATATGTCGGAACTCCGTAATAGAAGTGACTCGGATTATATGAGCGTGTTAGAGCGAGAGCCATAACCATAGGTCTTGTTTTCCTCCATTGTGATTTAAGTGATTTTTTAATTAAGCTGTTTTCACATAAGTGCTTTTTATTTAAGTTGTTTTTTCTAAAACTCATATAATTGATTCCTCTATATATACATCTATAGAACATTATTTGGTACTTAAACCATTGGTCTCTATAGTTCGATAACTTTTTACTATTTCGTATAGTCGTGCACTTGTGGTGTATCAAGTTTTTGGTGTCGTTGTCGGGGACCAATTGCGTTTAATATTGAATTAATGTTTAATCACCGTATAGATAGTAGCTTTATTTTTATGTTTATTTTGTTGTGTTTATTTTGTTATAGTTGTCGCTGCTCTTGTATGCGAATGGCTCGTTCTGTTGGGAATTTAGTTGAACTTGTAAACGAAATAGAGTGTTTCTTACGTGAGAGACGCCGAAATCTTAAACTGCAAGCCATGGCTAAACCAGTAGTTGACATTAAGCCTCTTAAGGGTTACATAATTTATACCGAAGAGGAACCCTATTGTAGTATTGTGCATCCGCCGATTGTGGCAAATAATTTTGAATTAAAACCTTCTTTGGTTCGAATGTTACAACAAAATCAATTTTCTGGGTTACCGTCTGAAAATCTGAACCTTCATATTTTAATATTTGTTGATAATTGTGGTACTGTTAAGGCTAATGGAGTTTAACAAAACACTATCTGCCTCAGTTTGTTCCCTTTTTCTTTGAGAGATCGTGCGCGGGCTTGACTTCAATCCTTACCCGCCAATTTGATTACTTCCTGGACTATGTTGAAAGCGGTCTTTCTTGCACGCTACCTTCCGCCAAGCAAAATAGGCCAAGTTAAGAATGAGATTAATAAATTTAGACAAGAATGTAGGGAATCATTGTTTGGTGTGTGGAAGCGTTATAGGGATTTGTTAAGACTGTGTCATTATCATGGGCTTAAGAAGTGGATGATTATCAATACCTTATATAACGGCCGTCTTTACTCCACAAGAATGACCTTAGATGCGGATTTTGGAGAAGCCCTGATGAATAGTCCTTAAGATATAACATATAACTTGATACAAGAAACGACCAAAAATCACCACTCATGGGGAAGCGTGCGAGAAGTTGTCGCTAAGTCTTCCCCAAGACCGGTGGTCTTTATGAGGTTAATGTGTTTGACCATATGAACGCAAAGGTGGACGCCCTTTACCAAAAGATATATAGTTTAAGCATCACACTTTTCACATCAATTACTCTTGCACTTGTTGCTTCCTTTATCCCCACCGCTCTCTACTGTGAGATATGAGGAATTAATGGGAATACTGATAGAGATTACGAAATGATCCTCGTTGGAGGATCCAACCAAGAAAATGACAATTTTATGAACAACAACCAGCGGAATAATCCTTATTCCAACACTTGTAACACCTCGAATTTGATTAATTAATTTAATTAAATTAATTAGAGTTTTATTTGATTGATTGGTGCTTTTAAATTATTGTTATAGGATTATGGGTGATAAGTATCCTTGGAATAGTGGTATTTAGAGAGTAAGAGGTTGTTTTAGTTGTTTAGAAGTTATTAGAATTTTAATTAACTATTATAATATATATAGTGTTTTATTCGAATTAATTAAAATAAATAATAAAATGATAGAATTGGGCCATTTGTGAGAATTAGAGGAAATAGGTGGTGAGAATAGATAAGCTAATATTGATTTGGGTAAAATTCATAATTAAACAAAATGGTGAGGGACTATATATTCTAAAAATAGGGAGAAAGCTAAGTTTTAGAGGAAACATCTGACATACGTAGAAATGAGGCAAAAGGGAGAAAAGGCTACCAATTAGGTGTATTGCATGATGAGGTAGGCTAGATGAGTCCTTAACCTCCAATAGAGCATTGGATTGTTCATAAAATTTTGAGTTTCTATGATATTATGATGTTGATTGGATGAATTAATGTGTATTTTCGTGTGTAATTTGGTATGTGATTACTGTTTTGAAATTGTTAAAGTTTTCCACCATTGCTGAAGGTTTGAAGCTTTGGGGTTAATATGGTTTCGATAAAATTGAGAATTATATGTGTTAAGTTGTTGTTTTAATTGTAGTACGTCAAATTCTAAGATCGGAGGTTTTTATGGAATCGAAATCGGAGGTTTAAAAGGGCTTCTTCTATGGTGGAAAATGCAAAATTTTATGCATAATGTACAACGATGACGGGCGTTAGCCCGACTGACGGTCCATCCATCAACGCGCTGAAGGAGATGACCCAGGGAGGTCTAACGAGCGTCATCCCCCTCGATGACAAGCGTCAGGCCATGGATTGGCATTATTTTCTTCCAGGACGTCTGTTGGAACAAGATTCATTCATGCCCTTAAAAGGTTTTGATGATAATAATGTATCTAAAGAATAATAGGGTTTACTAATGGTTGTTCTAGTGTGCAGGATCAAAATACATTAACCTTGATATAAATCAAGTTAATCACTTAGAAGAATCATTAAAGTGAAGTAAAGTTGTTTTGAATATGAAGGATCCAAATCAAAGCCTTCAGACTCTAAAGAGTCAACTCAAGTCAAAAGGTGAAAGGAATTCAGAACCTAAGATATCTAGGTCAAAAGGTGAAGTTGTGAAGTTACTTGCTTTATTCTGAGCTAATCAAGGAGTATGTCATCTGATACATGAGGAAACAAAGAAGACTGTTAGTTGTGAAGTTACTTGCTTGGATGTGGCCATCTTTATTTGATGCCTTGCTCTTCATATTGTTATTTGCTTGTTGATATTGCTGGATTCAAAGTCCAAAGGGAAATTGGGTTTTCTATATGGCATTCTTGTATGTTGGATTGCATCCCATTGGTCAGATCTTTTCAACCCTTAAATTTAATTTTTATGCTTAGGGTTAGTCTCTTCATCTCCTTCCACTTCTTAAATTTCAAAATCTCTCCCTCTTTTCAAAACCTTTCTTTGCTTGTGATTTCAAAATTTAGAAGTTATTGCAAAATTAGAAACTTTGGCCTTATGCCATTGTATTTTTAAACTCTTTTCTTAAATCAAACTTGTAAATAAACTTAACTATATTGACCTAAAATTCCAAAAAAAGATAAAAAGAATTAACACTCATTCAAACCTTTTATAGGATCCTTTGTGCCTCTTTTAAACTTAACTTTTGATTAAAAGCAATTTACTCACTTTGAAATTGATACCACAAACTACGAGGTTTTGATCCCTCATTTTTATGTTGGTACGTAGGCACAAGTCTGAAGGTCTTGTCAAACACAAAAATATAATTAATGAATTCTTTTCTCATCTCCACACTCTATTTATTGTAAACATCTTTTATACCAAAAACACATACACACATAAAAAAGGGCTCCCTAGGAGTACCTAGGACACTTTGGGTGTTAACACCTTCCCTCTGTGTAACCAACCCCCTTACCTATAATCTCTGGCATTTTATTAGTTTTGATTTAAAAACTTCTTATCTTTGGGTTTGGTTCGTACTTTTCCCTTTTCCTTTGGAAACAATAAAAGCGCGGTGATGACTCTGGTTTTATTGATGTTAAGTTTATCTATAGCTTAATGGTCATGAATTTACCGCTACACCTGGAGATAAACTTAGTACCTGTACTAGTCCAGTGTCGATGACTACTTATAGAATGTTTGCTTCGTAGTTGAGTGAATTTAAGATGCAATTGGAAGATCTACTTGAGAAGAAATTTGTTCTTCCGAGTGTTTCGCCGTGGGGCGCACCAGTGTTGCTAGTCAAGAAGAAAGATGGTAGCATGGGGTTATGTGTCGATTATAGATAGTTGAAATAATTGACGATCAAGAACAAGTATATACTTCTGAGGATTGATAATTTGATGGATCAATTGGTAGGTACTTACATGTTCAGCAAGTTATATTTGTGTTTGGGTTATCATCAGATTCACGTGAAACCTGAAGAAATTCTGAAGACTGCTTTCAAAACGAGGTATGGTCATTACGAGTATTCAGTAATTCCGTTTAGTGTGTCTAATGCGCCTAGAGTGATTATGGAATACATGAATAGAATATTCCATGTGTATTTAGATCGGTTTGTGGTTGTGTTTATAGATGACATCTTGTTACATTTGAAGTCTATTGAAGGGCGTGTGGAACATCTGAGAGTTACGTTGCAGACTTTGAAAGAGAATCAATTATACGCAAAGTTTTCCAAGTGGAAGTTCTGGTTAAGAGAATTGAGTTTCCTTGGTCATGTGATTTCTTGCTGACTAGGTGACTCATCTGGTGAGGGATGTTTTGCTCCCTCTTAATCTTTTCAGATCTCTTGCTGACTAGGTGACTCATCTGGTGAAGACCGTGGAGAAGAAGAACCAGACTCTGACTTCTATTCAGGGCAACCCTATATCTGCTAAAAGGGAATTGGAGTCTTTACACCTTCATAACTATTCATTGACTAAAAAATTGGTCGACTATACGAGCTCTACCCTTGAGGCAGTTTTGTAGTAGTTTAAGAGGCTTTGTAGTAAGTGGAATATTTTCACCGTCCTTTAACTATCTCTAGGGAACAAATTTAGACGGATCAAGTAGTCAAAGATGGAAATATTGCTTCTCAGCGAAAGTAGCCCTATTGGCTCTTTCTTGTGTGTGTGTGTATGTGTGTGTACTGCATGTAAAGTACTTTGTAATGGAAGCATATGTGTGCATATACTGTTATTTTTGGAATGAAATGTTTTTTACCTATTGAAGGTGCATTTGTAGGATCATAAGTGCACGACTCTGGATCTTTGCGAACTTACGGGGTCTTCCCTCTAAGTTAATTGTGTGTTAATGAGGTCGTGTTCGACCAAAGTTTGGTTCCCCTTCCCCCCACCATATGAAAACTCAGTCAGGGATAGACGTGTGATCAACCCACTACACCTTTTGAAGTGGCTAGTTGTTAGAGAGGGTGTGGATCGTTATTGCCTATAGGAAATTGATTGTTATAGTTAGAAGCATCTCTGAAAACACTCATATCTTTTGGTGGGGAATAAACTGTTGTAGCTGGATGTGCAAAACATCTCCGGAAGCACCCCTGGCTTTAGGTTGGGAAATTGATTGTTGTAGTTGAACGTGCAAAATGATGGTAATGATGGGCCAAGGCTTTAAATGTAGTGGAGTGAGTGGACCTGCAAGGTTAGCACTCAAACACTCAAGTCAACATGTGAGGAAGAAGAGTAAAATGGAATTGAATTTGAAACGTTTCCCTCAATATGTGAGGAAGAAGAGTATAAAGATAGAGGAATAACTAATTCACTATTTGTTAGAAGCGAATTGTGGATGGTTGTTAGATGCACTTGCAACTGAGATCCTTTATAATCATCAGGATGCCAATTCCTGTATATATAGATCCCAAAAAGAGTATGACTCATTTCTGGTGGTCGATATGACTGACCAAAAATAATATTTATGTCTCATCAAGTGAATTTAAGTATATCTTGCATTATCATCCACAATAGTTATGAAATTGTTATAATGATCATAATTTGGTTTTTGAAAAGGACCCAAAGTATCACAATAATCAAATCAAAAGACAATGAGAACTTAGAAGTGATCATCTTACATTCAAACCATTTTTTCCGATAATTATTTATCAAAATATATTAACTTAAATAATTTTATATTATTCAAGAACACTTGAGTAAAATGATAAATGATATTTTTCGACTAAATCATAAATATTAAATTTGAATAATATCCAAATTCAAAAGATTAATCTCTACAATTACGTGCAGAAAATACATAATTCCTAAAAAAATGATTTTGTACTCTATCAAAATAAACATAACAATTTTATGATTATGATTGAGAATTTGAAAAAAAAACAAAAAACAAAATTATTTTTACTTTTAAGTACACTTCATTTTGATTTTTATAATTCTATACTATATTATTTATTAGAGTTTGTGGCATAGTCTAATTATTTGAAGAACATAATTAAATTATTATTATTAATATTAATATATTGTGTTATGTAAATCTAGAAAATTAGCTTAAAACTAATTTGTACGAGAACTTCACAACATTCCGATGTCGTCCAGCGGTTAGGATATCTGGCTTTCACCCAGGAGACCCGGGTTCGATTCCCGGCATCGGAACTTTTTGTTTTTCACCTATTTTAAATTACTCATATCTCAATAATACAATAATATTAGACATTTGCAGTGACAGATGTAGAAAGAAAGTGGACCCGACGGTGTCAGTAAATAATAAAACACTCCACTTCAACATCAATTCAACCTTTCTTTCTTTCTTCTTCTCTTCACACTTGATTCATTTCATTCACACATCAACCAACAACAACGCACTTTCATTCACTTTTTCTCCCCTAACAACTAACCGTCTTTGTTTCTATCTGAAAATCAAACAACAATAATGGAAAGTATAGTTGTAGATTCATATCATTATTAGGTCAAATTCATTCACTTCAATTTCCATTCACTTGAAAAAATGTCCGTTGCGGAGCTCAAAGAACGTCACATAGCAGCGACGGAAACGGTTAACAATCTCAGAGAACGATTGAAGCAGAGACGGCTTTCTTTGCTTGATACAGATAGTGAGTTTTTGTTTTTGATTCTTTTTAATTCTTCAATTCGATTTTGTTGTTGCTAATTCATTAGATCTATCTAACTGAATAAACCCTAGTTGCTGGATATGCTAGGTCTCAAGGTAGAGCTCCTGTTACTTTTGGTCCCACTGATATTCTTTGCTGTAGAACGCTCCAAGGTCATACCGGAAAGGTAAATTCAATTCAATTCAATTCCAACTTCTTTTTTTAATTTCTAATAATATTTTTGCTGTTTTTAACACTTTATTTGATTCTCGAAATTTTGTTAGTTAGTATCTACATTAGTTAGTAAGAAATATTTCGAGATTAATCATTTGAATCCAAATATGATTCTGGATAGAACAATATGGAGCCACAAGTAAATTCAGCGCATTCCATGTGGCTACAATCTGTCTAGTGTCCATCATCTGTGTCCAGATTCTCGATGCTTCTCAGTTAACAATTTGACAGAAATGTAAAAAATGATTGTAACATTTAGGGATTTTTTTTTCTTTCGATTCTTTGTTTAACAGAGTGTAACGGTGTGAAAGTTAGACGAGGTGAGTGCCTAATTGTTTGTGTTGTTTTGGAAAACCTTAGGAAAGGTTATTATTATAATTTGCTTTTTTTTTTCAATATAAGGATTTCCATGTTAATATTGTTATATCTCAGTCTTTAATGCCTCTCATTAGATTTGTATTATATGTTTTTTATTACCACGTGCTTCGTCAATAAGTTTCAATGGAACTGATGGAAATCAAAGTTGTTAATGAATGGTTGCAACGGGGTAACGCCACACACATAACGATAAAACAAAGTGCTAGAAGTAGTAAGCACCCCATGGCGGTTATGTATGACTTTGGCATACAAGACACGCACGCCTTGTTTGTAACGGTTTTAGAAAGTTATAAAACGCTATAAAGGGTAAAATAGTATAAATGTTAAACAACTATAATTATCAGCTTTTGGAGTCATCTAGCCTGAGCAAGAGTCATTTACTATTTTGATCACTTATTTTGATAGATATCAAGGATAGCTTGAGTTTTGATTTGTTGTGAGATATGTGTGATTGCTTTTATTTACTACGTAGCAACATTGATAACTCGTTAACTCTGCATTCATTTAAATTTGACAGGTGTATTCATTGGATTGGACTTCAGAAAAGAATAGGATTGTTAGTGCATCCCAAGATGGAAGATTAATAGTGTGGAATGCTCTAACAAGCCAGAAAACTCATGCTATAAAGCTTCCTTGTGCATGGGTCATGACGTGTGCTTTCTCACCAACTGGTCAATCTGTTGCTTGTGGGGGCCTTGACAGTGTTTGCTCTATTTTCAATCTTAATTCTCCCACTGATAGGGATGGGAATCTAAATGTTTCACGGATGCTTAGTGGACATAAAGGTTATGTTTCATCTTGTCAGTATGTTCCAGGTGAAGACACTCACTTAATCACTGGTTCTGGAGATCAGACATGTGTTTTATGGGATATTACTACTGGCCTTAGAACATCTGTTTTTGGAGGCGAGTTTCAGTCTGGACATACTGCAGATGTACTTAGGTACATTAGGAGATTACTGGATAAGTTTGAATCAGAATTTGTTCTCAATTCTTAGACAGATACTTGCAACTGAATAGCAAATCGAGACTGCTTAAATGTCAATAAAACTGTTTGTAACAATCTTTATACACTGATAAAATAACGTAATCTCACTGGTAGGAAACACGCTGGCTAAATGTTAAAACTACTCCATCTTCCTAAAATATAGAATACCCCTATCCGGCACTCCATTGCCAAAATATATTGTAGCAAGTATAGAATGTAATTTGTTGGATGACATGCTGTATATGTTGTTTTAATAATAGCAAAATCTATGTATGAGATGAAAATCAGTAGCATAGTTTTTTTTAGTATGGAATCATTGCTAAGAAATATTTTTTCTTTGTCCACTCAGCATTTCCATTAATGGATCCAACTCCAAATTGTTTGTATCTGGTTCTTGCGATGCGACTGCCAGATTGTGGGACACTCGTGTGGCAAGTCGAGCAGTGCGGACATTTCACGGCCACGAGGGAGATGTTAATTCTGTCAAATTCTTTCCTGATGGAAATAGATTTGGAACTGGCTCAGAGGATGGAACTTGCAGATTATTTGACATTAGGACCGGACACCAACTTCAAGTATATAATCAGCAACACCAAGACAACGAAATGGCACATGTGACGTCCATTGCATTTTCCATATCCGGAAGACTTCTTATTGCTGGCTATACAAATGGTGATTGCTATGTTTGGGATACTTTATTGGCTAAGGTAATTGTTGCTTTAATGTAGTTATGTAAAAACAAAATTAGGGTGTTTTCTTTCTTTTCTTATAGCCTCACACCACTGTAAACTGGGGATTACTATGTTTAGAACACTTTTCGCAAAAGTGATTGATTCTTCAGTTTAACCTTAAAATGACAGCAGGGTGTTTTTTTCTACTTATAATGCTTAGGGAAACTTTATTGCGAAAGGTAACTAGTGCTTTAGTGTAATCCAGAACACAGTAGGATTTTTTCTTTCTACTTATTGCTTCCTACCATAGTCGAAACAAACTTGGCTTTTTAGTGGAACATATGCTTCTTTATGGTTGTTTATTTTCACTATGAATCCAACTGTCAAATAGAAATTTCTTATTGAGTAGGTCAACTTTACAAATTGTCATAAAAATTTCAAAACTATTTGATACTTTATCTTCAATTGAACGTGTAATAAGCTTTTCAAAAGTAAAAGCAAATGTTCACTGTAAGATTATATAGCTACTAATTTAAAGTTTTATGAAATGTTGTATGGTTGATCATTAAATATAATGTGATAATAACCCACGGTTGGATGGGTAAATATAGAAATATCGTCATGGAAGTGATGCATTCTGTTCTTTAAAAGTTTAAAAACTGGTTTTTTCAACACAACTTCTATCATGTTAAAAAGCACCTGATCTTTCTGGCTTGGCAGTGTAGAACTGGCTTGGCAGTGTAGAACTGGCTTATGTAGAAAATAAGATACTCTGTGGTACATAACAACATCATCAGTTCCTAATAATTAGTTGTTTGCTTTACTTCTACATGCGATTTGGGGGTGACTTCTGGTTCCATTTTGCTTTTCAACATTTCAACCTGTGGTGAGCTTGTGTGGGAACAGGTCTTGAGTCTATTAATCATGAAAAGTTCACTTAGCATTATCTTATTTATAAATTGGCCCATAACTTTCTGATATTCTTTTCGTTATCACAACATAATGCCTTTGATGTAAAGTTGTTATAAAGCTGTTTATTTTGTTTTGTACTTCGAAGGACTGTAGTAGATGTCTCATTATTGGCTTCTTGAGTTGGATGGTCTTTCTGTCTCAAGTCATTGCCTAAAACTTTGTTTTGCGAGCCAGTAAAAGGAGTTAATGTTTAAAAAAGAAACCTGAACAAAAATAAAATGGAACTGTCTTGTAACATCTAGTCATAGCATTATATTTCTGACACTGCTTTCTTTTTCCAATTATTTGTACTTGTACTTCTGTGGTTGTGCGCCTTGTGCAACTTTTGTCGGTAAGACTAACTATACCTGCTTCCTCATTTGATTGTAGGTGGTCTTGAATCTAGGATCTCTTCAAAACTCTCATGAGGGCAGGATCACCTGTTTGGGTATGTCTGCTGATGGAAGCGCTTTATGTACAGGAAGTTGGGACACAAATTTAAAGGTGAGCAATCATTTTAGTCTGATAATTAAAACTTGTAGCTTATCTGTGGCATAGGATGATTCTAGGATTGAACTTAAAAAGAACTATGCTTTTATTAATGTGTTTTGTTAGTTTATAAGCTTTCCTTCCTCTAAAGTTAAACCTTTAAAAAGAATCAGGAATGAAGCAAAAATATATTTATGATGCCATTCGAGCTTATAATGGTTTAACATGTTAAGTTGAACTCAAAAACATACTTCATTAAGGATTGTTAAGGAGACTTTTCATAAATGAATCTTCTGGTCATAATGCTGGGACTTATTCCGAGTCAGCGAAATTCTTTGGTGAGAAACATAATGCAGGAATGCTGATGCATGTGGATTTCATTGATTAAATTCATGGATGTGGTATTCTTCAATACATATTTGACATAATTACTTGCATCTTGCAGATATGGGCATTTGGAGGGCATAGGAAGGTGATTTGACTCCATTGTTAGGGCTTCACCTTGTAATGATGCTTGTGATATTGACTTTGATCCAGAATTGGAAGGCAAAGTTTATCTCCATGTTTATAACCTTTAGCAGTGGAACTAGTGCAGCCTTTATTTATCTCCATGCTCATTGGTTCGTGTGTGTGATTTAGGTATATATATACCTTTAAACCAAAACAGAGGACTATTTAATTTTCTGTCTCCTCAATTTAACTATTTGAAGTATGTGTTTGGTTCACATTGGAAGAACTAAATGTACTAGTATGTTTATAGTGGTTGAATCAGATTTGGATCAGGTAAGGGGGTGTTTGGATCCCCATTGTAAAATCGAATCTTCTTCCTGTTGAAGCAACTCTTGTGTAACTTTTGGCCAAAAATCAATTCTACATTAAAAACCTTTCATAAACAAAAGATCAAGCATGATATGTTCTAATTTCTCAACTTTGCCCCTTCAAACCAACTCTACTCAAAAGGAGAAAGGTTCAGTATATTTAATAGTTTATGAAATAGATAAAAAGTAATGGGAAATTAAGAATATATATATATATATATATATAATATATATATATATATATATATATATATATATATATATATATATATATATATATATATATATATATATATAACCCATTAATATTTTTTAAGATAATTATCATTGGTGTTTTGGGAAATTAAGAATAAGGAGGAAGGCTCAGTATGTTTAATAATTTAAGAAATAGGTAACAAGGTATGGGAAATTAAGAAGATATAATATAACCCATTAATATTTTTTTAACATAATTATCATTGATGTATTGAGCAATATTCAAAGAGAAAAAGGGTGATGTCCATTATAAATCTATTTTATACTGTCAATCAATTACGGTCATGTATTCCGCTATGTTAGACTGTTGTTAGTTGATAAATTTTGGCCAAAGAAGGCAAACCCACTTGATTAGGAAGCCCGTCAGAATATCATCGACAAGAAGTTGGACAATCCATGGGTCGACACCTAGAGTTTCAGTCGAAGTTGAAGGGTCTCCATGGCGAGAGTAATCGTGGGTGGCCAAATCTACGTACATGAGAGAAGTGGGCCGACATGTGTCATCTCAAGATAGGTTCGTAACCCCCGACAATTACTTTTTATTAGTATTTAAGCAAGTGTTAGGTATTATTTTAGAGGTGGCATTTTTAGCATTTGCAGTAGGAGTACACTTGAAGTACCAAAACATTTACGAGAAAATAGTCATCTCCCTACAAAAAATGTACCTTTGCCTCCATTTACATTCATAAGTCATTTAAACTTATCAAAATGTCTTTACTTTATTACTTTAATTTCAATATATTTTCGCTTGTCATTACTTTCCACTACCTTTCTAACTCATCAAGAGTTATATTTACTCCTTTTGAACATTTCAAAGACATTGTTTACAAAACATCATACGCTCAAACACTAAGTCCAGGATTTTGTAGTCGGTCCTGCAAGTAACCCTCTCTTAGGAAGGTTAGAGATTGTTGACGAAACAACAAATTGGCACATCCGGTGGGACTTCGACAATGTTAGGTGTATGCTATTGCGCAGTGACAAAATGACGTCTCCTCGACCACGCGAAGAAACATCTTCGGCGGGAGGCACGACGACGTCCCATGCGGCCGATGTCGGCTATAGCGTCACGTCTGTAACACCCCAATTTTTTAATTGTTTTATTTTGAATTATTGGTGATTCATGGTGATTTTCAGTGTTTTATTTAATTATTAGATGTTGGTGCGATTTAAAATAAATTATTCAAAAATGTGTTGTTGGGATGTGGTAGAAATAGTGGGGTGCAATGAGACGATAGAGTAAGTTAGAAAATGATTATAGTAATTAGATTTTTTTATTATTATTATTGATAAAATAAGAAATTGGAGAGAATATGAGTCTGGGTCAATTGTGAAATTTGAGGAGAGTATTTGGGTAGAAGAGGGAAGCTAGAGTTAAATTGGGCAAAAATAATAATTAAGCAAAAGTAAGGAGATTACTATATATTTCAAAAGTTGGGAGAAAAGCTAGGTTTTTGGGAGATTTTGTTAGTATGTGAGATTGAAGCAAAAGAGGTAAAGAGGTAGAACAAAATCTTGAGGTTGAAGAAGAAGATCAATGACTTTTGCTGGAGATCAGGTAAGGGTGGGAACTTGTTCCAATAGTAAAGGATATAGTAAAATGGTAGAATGGAGGAACCCTCTACCTCTTTAGGGTTTGGTGTTTGGTTTCATAATTTTGAATTGTGATTCTATGATGATTGTTATATGATGATTATATGATGAATTTCATGTGCCTTATATGTGTGTATTTTTTTCTATTTTGATGATTTTGAACATATATCTACCGTTTCTGTAATTTCGAAGGTTTTAAACATAATCTTAAAACAATGATTAGATGATTTAATTGTGTTAAAACTGTAAATTAATTTAAGATAATTAGAGTATTGCATGGGTTGCAATTTTATGAGCGTCTGGATTTTTAAGGAATCGAAACCGGAGGTCCGGAAGCCCTCCAACGATGAAAAACGCATAAAATTCTGCATTATGTCCGTCACGGCCGCGCTCAGTGCGGGAACCTTTGTTCATGTTTTTCGGTCGAAGTCGTTTTGGCCATAATTTTTGATCTATAAGTCCAAATCGAGTGTCGTTTGAAGTGTTGGATATTTGAAATAGAGGGCTACAACTTTGTTTCAGGGATAAAATAATTTTGGTGATTATTTCATGGACGTTTTTAGGATTGAAGAAGATGAAAATCGTGTTGGAAATTTTAGAAAAACAACAACTTTTTAGTAACGCCTTCGTGCACGATTTTGATCATAACTTTCAACTCGTGAATTCTTTTGGGTTGGGGTTTAAAGTGTTAGAAAGCTGACTCTCAGAGATATAATGTGATGATGATAAGTAAAGTATTTTAATATTATTCTTATGCCTACTATGTTGGTGAAGTTTTCGTTCATACGTTTGATTAATGAATTGTTAACATATCCCGACGATTTTGGTCATAACTTTTATTCCGTAAGTCCGATTTTGTTGTCGTTTGAAGCGTTAGAAAGCTAACGCTCAGACCTATAACATTAAATTATTATTTATATGTTTGATAAATTGTTGCATTGTTGTAATATTGTGGTGTGATAATTATGTTGTTATATCGATGATGTTTAGATGTTGATGAGTTACTGCTATTTGTTGATATTATTCAGGTGGTAACATGAATTGGTTGTTGCATGATGAATGATGTGATGCATAAATGATGAGATGAGTGTGGGTATCCTTTAGGTGAACATTGTTGTGTTAATGCATGTTATTTAAGAGTCATGCATTTTGGTGTACAGGCTACAGTCCAATTTTGGTGAGCCTTGATTCTATGGTGATAGATCGTATACGAGTAGCTAATTCCTATTATGGGGGATTAATGAAGTGTTACCTATGTTGATGGTAATAAGTTTTGGTGAGCCTCGATCCCATTGTGATGGATCGGTTGCGAGTAGTTAATTCCTATTATAGGGGATTGGTGAAGTGTTACCTATGGCGATGATAGCGATTTTGGTATGCTCCGGTTCCAAGAGAGAATCGATCCTATGATGGGGATCATGGAGTGAGATGAACCTGAGTGTTCATATTTGGTACCACATGCATGTCGAGTCGTTGTTGAGTATATTGCATAAGTGTTGCATTTGTATTGGTTGTTATTGGTGTGTTGTTGGATGTGATGTTGTTGCATATGATGTTAATGATAATTGAGATGTGGTTTTGTATGATGTTAATGATAATTGAGATGTTGTCGTGTATGATGTTAATGATAATTGAGATGTTGTCGTGTATGATGTTGATTGTGATTTGGATGTAAGAATGTGATATATTTTGTGCATGATTGTGTAGATGTTGTACTCTACTCTTCATTCTATATCATTATTATTGAAATGAATTCTCACCCCTTCCGTTTGAATGTTGTCTTTACATGGGCATCGTACAGATACTCAAGAGTAGTATTGCTGAAGTAAGTGGAAGGTAGCTCTTGGATTACTTCTTTATTTTGTCGCTTTTACTAGTGGTACCTTGCTCGGATCATGTAACATCGAGTTAGGTTAAACGCTTATTTTATTCCTTATGTCTTATGTTGAAGTCATAAGACTAATTTTGTTGTTGAAAATTCTTAAGATGTTGAGTTGATTGATTACAACTTTGTTATTTTGTTATTACAATTGAAGTTGAGACTAGATGTTATTACTTGCTTTATCTTCCATAATTATGGTGATAATTCCGCTGCGATGATACTTTAAAATGGAGGTGAGCGTGCAATGATAAGTTATGAATGTCTTATCATGTGAATATATAATACCGATCAAATGAGATGGATGTCGTGTAAATATCCCATGTATGATTCAGATAAGTTAGATGTCGTGTAAACATCCTTATTACAAATATGTGTATTGAAATTTACTGTTGAAACCCGTGTTACGGAGCAGGTCATGTGTGTTATGAATGTGTTACACCCTACATGATTTTATTTTATATTTAATTTATAAATTATGTGCAGGATTTAGGGTGTTACAACGTCAATGGTTTCAACAGTGTTTGTAGGTTCAATCCTGACACTGTGTCATCCACAAACACCGACACCAACAATAGTGGGAACTTCTGGGCAACATATGTGTAAGATCCTAATTTTGACCCTAAGATCCCTCATGGCATCATGTTATTGCACAAGTGCATTGCCTCAGGGATCATTAGCATGTTTGGCTCCTTAACCCTAGGGTTAGGACTTGTTTGAGTGATTTGAGATCACCAAGCATGCTTGTATTGTATGTTATTGCTTTTCATATTTGATTACTAACCAAAAGCACAAAAATATGTCACTAACTCTTTTTGTTTTGAAGCTCAAGAGATCATGTGCTCCACAATGCTCCTAGGAGGCTCCTAAACACAATGCAATGGCTAGATGAAGGTGAGGAAAGGCATGACAATGGTCCACAAAGTTCCTAATCATCATATATGTCTCCCAAGTATCTCAATTTTCCAATTTTATCAAGATAACCCGAAGGGCTTGAAGATTGGTTCCCAAGGAAACCCTAATTTCACTGTGCTTTGACTGTGCCTTGCCCATGAAGCAATCTCAACCTCTGATCAAATTTAATCAAGGTAAGTTCTTTAATTTATCATTTTATACATATATGATCCTATTTTAGGCCCCTAAATCATTTATTCATCAAGATTGGAAGTTTGACTTTGAAAAGTTGATCAGTTAAGTCATTTGACTAAGTTGAGGTTTAATGAGCTATAATTTTTGATCTGTTTGTCAAATGAAGATGACCCAAAAATAAAAAATGTTACTAAGAACCATATGAACATCTTTAATGTTCATCAAAAATCCATTTAAAGCTTGGAAGGTCATCATTCATTTCAAAACATTATAGGTCATTTTGACTGAAACCCTAATTTTGGGTCAACTTGCCAAGAGTATAACTTCCTCAATTTTTATGATTTTGAGGTGGGACCAAAGGCACTGGAAAGCTTGAGATGTCTACTTAAAATGTTATGTTGGACAAGATTTCATAATCCTAAAATAAATACATTTGATATTGCAAAACATTATAGATCATCTTGGACCTAATTCATTGAATTTGAAAAAGTACCCAACTTCAAATGCCCATAACTTTGTCATAGAAAATCCAAATGATGCAAAATGTGAGTCTAGATTGACCACCTTGAAACAATATACAACTTTGATGTTGGAGATTTTCTCATTTGAAGCTTGTATCATGAGGACATAAGGGTTTAACCAAGCTTACTTTTGGGTTAACTTTTCAAAATGATTTGAACATGTTTTACACTTGAACTTTCCAAGACAGTTTTGATCAATTTGCACATGTCAAATGGTTTTTTTTCCCAAAATGACTTTTGTTCCTTATTTCAAAGGCTTTGCAACCGTTACTCACAATAGTCATTTGGATCTACCATTTGGGAGATTCGAATTTCTTTTCATTTATGTGCATTTGTGATATTTTGTGTTAAAACTTGAAATGCAGGCAGTCTTCACTCCAAGTGCATGACCACATGCCTTCCTTATGATCTCAAAAAGCTTTTTCAGCCATTCATGGGCCTCTCACACGTCCACAAAGGCCCATGCACTCAAACTTTCAAATGACATGCACATGAGTAAAGTGTGATGATTAGATGCATTCAGCTATAAATAGAGGTTGCTTCTCCTTCATTTCACAACCTTTTAGAGATCCCATATGCTGTTGCACTGAAACCATACCCTCACCAAAGGAATCATTCACCATTTTTTTCTAGATTTTCGAGCTTGAAATTCAGTAACATTAGCTAAGTTTCAAAGCTAGATTCCTTAGCCAATCATCTTCCCTACACTCAGAGATCAAAGAGGAGCAAGAAGTTTGAAGAATTCGTGGCCAGAAGCTCACCATTTTGAAGGTATAAACTCAAACTGTTTGGATCTGAAACTCATAATTCAATGTAGTATTCTTGTGTTTTTGAGGTCCTCTGAAATCCTCATACTTGAGGCAAGTTGTTGATGCATTCAATTTACCATTTCATGAACAATTCGTGTGGACACCATGATTTTCTATTTCATATTTCTCTCAATATAGGAAGGATGAAAGGAATCTAATGGTACAGTGATGATCTACACCACACGAGCTTCATTTCCATGTCCTTGTTTTCCATTTTTGCTGAGATTTATTTTTCTGCAACTTCTGGCCAGAATTTGTTGGTTGGCCGGAGAAGACGGTGGTTTCCACCGCCACCACCACGTGTGCTGCTCATGGCCCTTGGATCTCTCTCTCTCACGATCTAATCTCACACGTCCTTTTTAATTACTTATTTTAGTGCATTATGTTGCACTGTTGACTTGAGCCTACAGTGCATCATCAGATCCAAGCCATGCAGTGTGCCACGTCAATTAATGAATTGGATCTAGTGGCTCAGCATTTTTCGTTTATTTCATTTTTCTTTTATTTTCTTTTAATTCATTCCATTTTCAATAATTCATTAAAAATTCATATGAAGTCAGAAAAATATGGGACCAATTTTGAAATTTTTCTTGAAAAATCTAGTTTCATATTATGATTTTTAATTATTTTTGTGACTTAATTTGATATTTTTCATGAATTATTTGGTTTTTAATGATTTTAATTCATTTTAAAATACTTTCTGACTTTAAAAAAATACAAAAATATTTTCATAACATCTATGGATCATGATAAGTCAATGAAAAATAGTCTCAATAATTTCTTGTTTGTTTTGAGATTATTTGAGATTTTAATTCATATTATTCTATTTTTGATTATTTTTAATTGATTTTAATTACTTTCTGACTTAAAAAATTTGTGAGAAAATTAGTCAAAGCTTGTTTGACTATGTTGAACCTATGAAAATTTAATTGGACTTATTGAAGTTGTTTTGAATTGAATTAGAGGTTCAACCTTGTTTGTTTATTTTTTATTTATATTTTCTTTTAATTCAAAAAATACCAAAAAAATATTACTGACTTCTTGACTTGTTATATTGATTCTTCTTCTGTTTGGTGTTGACCAAGGTTGAATTGATTCAACTTTGATCAAATTCATTGGATCTTGTGGTTTGAAAATCCTTAAGGATCATCACCTAGAAAGATGAATGAATTTGATCAAGGATGAGTTATCCCTTGATCAATTGGGACTGGTTGTTGACTTCTTACCCCCTCCCTTTCATCTTTATCCCTTTCTTTCCCTCAATGGCCAATGAGTTAAAGTCTTGAGGTTGGTCTTGACAAATAGAAGTTTAATCTTCTTTGATCCAAACCAAATTCAACTTGATCCATGATCAAGTGAGTTATTTTGTGTCAAAGATAAGTTACTTCTTGGTCAAGCAAATAACCAAAAGTCAATACAAGGCCCTTCCCCTTTGTTTGGCATGGCAAGTTTATGGAGCTTGGCTTACTAGTCATGATCTCTAACTTGTGTTCTTTGCCCATATTCTTATTGACCGGCCTCAGATAGGTGTGACTACTATATTAGTCCACTTACGATTGCTTAACATAGCGCTACATTATCTTATGACAAGCTAACATAACTCTACTAACTACTAAGTTTAATTTGAGCTTTTAAATTCTTGTCATTTACTTTTAATGTCATTTATTTCTTGCTCGTTATTCATCTTGATTTTCATCTTTGCTCATTTGAGCACATATTTTATGTTTGTCATTTTTCTTTTGCTCATTTGAGCCCATTATCGTGTAAATATATTGCTATTTTGTGTTATTTGTGTTTGTTTTGATGTGAACCAAAATACAAAAGGAGAAAGGACTTAGAATTAGGATTTACCCATGCTTAAAGGAGTTCAAGAGCAACTAGGCCTCATGCCTTTAGAATGCAAAATGTGTTGAAGAGCAACTAGGCCTCATGCCTTTAGAATGCTAAAATTCAAGGTTGACCTCAAAGGACTTCTCCTCAAACTTATTCTTTGTCCATTCCCTTTATTATGTTATGAGCCTTTTGATGTGTGCTTTTGTGTGATAGGAACCTCATCTTAAGATTGAGAAAAGAGGACCATTGTCATGAGTAGCCAAGTTAAGAGCCAAGCCAAATGGAGATCCTAGGAGCTTGAATTCAAATTATTAATTGCTTGTTTTGTGTGCTAAATCCAAAGGAAAGGAGCATCTTGAGTCATCTCTATGACTCCAAGAAAAGGAACTCCAAGGGTTATCTCTCCCCTTTTATCTTTGTATGCTTTAGGAATAACCCTTCTCTCTTCTCCCCACTCTAACCAAGCCAAAAATCATTTTCAAAACTTTGACTTTATTTCAAATTAGAAACCTAGGCCTTAAGCCTTTGACTTTTCAAAAACCATTTTCATAAATACTCATTGTAAATAAACTTTAATCCAACTTTGACCTCATTTTGTAAATAAATTTAACTTGTAAATATAACCCATTTCAAGTTGTTTTGTGGTTCCAATGGCCACTTGTTTCACTCTTTTCAAAAACATTAGTCATAGGTTTGAGTTATCATAATGGTTGATGTAAATCTCACGTCATCCTTAGTGTTGGATTATAAGCCTTCCATGCTTATTATAGGGTTAGCCCCTCACTAACATGTTGAAGCCTTTCTCACATGGTGGATTGTTGGTTTAGGTTGAATTTTCTCCCTTTGATAACAAAAGACCTTAAGGCTTTTGATTAAAATCAATTCACCAATCTTTGAAATTTTTACCACGAACTACGAGGTTTCGATCCTCCTTTGTGATGGTACGTAGGCAATGGATTCATCCATTCAAACAACAAAACTTGTAAATATAATCTATTCTCTTCTCATCCCTCCCATCTTTTGCTCAAATATTTTCATAAATACCAACCTATAATACATATTTGCAAAAAGAGGTTCCCTTAGAGTACTAAGGATGTTTTGGGTGCGTAAAACCTTCCCATTTCATAACCAACCCCTTACCTAGATCTCTGACATTTTTATTCATTTTTTATTTGAAAAACTTCTTACTTGGCTTTTGTTCGCTTTTTAGCCTTTCCTTTGGACAAATAAAAGTGCGGTGGCGACTCGAATTGCATGTTGACTTTTGGTTTAGTCAATAAACTTAAAGGTAACGAAAACTCCGCTACAAAAAAGTGGCGACTTTGCTGGGGAAAATGTTGCCCCGTGGGTTTAGCCTACTTTTTGCTTGTATGTGTTATATGTTTATATTTGTTTGTGGCATATTTTTGTGCAAATTTGGGATAAATGTATAGTTTGTAATGTATGAATTGCTTGACATATTAATTGCTTGTATGCTTGGTGGTTTCTTGTGAGATGAGTTCTATACCCGAACTCGAGTGCACTTATGATAGGAGAATGACATAGTCTTGTTGACTTGTGTGGAGTTATTCCTTAACAAGTTAACTTGCAAGCCCATTCACTTGGTGAAGGTTTTTATTGGGATCACTAATGTCACACGAGTAGTCGTGGTTAGGCATTACTCTTTCCAATATGAACCCTAGAAACCAAGGACCTTAGATACCTAGCCCATCTCGGCCTATTTTAGGACGTAGTGCGAAGGTCGTTCAAGTGTAAGACTTGATGCGATTGTTACACGATACTACACTCATAAGAGTCCCTCTTGAGAATATTTTTGGAGGACGAGTAGTTGTTTTATCCGATAATATCTAAAAGATGGGATGATGACTATGGGAACCTTTTAGAACATGATTGTCAAGTTTAACCATAGTACACTCCCGTTGGGTGGTTCTTAACCGAGACTCCATGCTCATGACTTACAACAAACCTGTGATTCGCGGTCGATCCGTTCTCGTATATCCTCAAAATCAATGGAACTTGGGTGTTGATAAGGTGTAAACCATAATCCACCAAAATGGATGATTGATATTGACGATGACTTGAGCCATCCCGTGACCTTTGTGTGGTGTGACTTGCTTGATCCTTGAGTGTGTTTGTTGCATCCATGCATTCATCCGCATTCATGTCATCGACAATAAGATTTTTATAAGGAAATTAAAAGGTTTATTTGCAAATTTTGAGACATGGATAAGCAAAGAAGGAATACGAAGAAGTACAGTTTCAGATAACTCGACTTGAGAGAGTTAAGACGTATGACATATTATGTATTAGAGCCCTTGGAGTTCAAAGCTCGCCATGGGAAGCTTCTAGCTATTCTCTCTACCAAAGTGGATGAGGGTATGATGAGTGTGTTGGTGCAGTTCTACGATCCTCTGTATCGGTGTTTCACCTTTCCGGATTTCCAGCTTTTGCCTACTTTGGAGGAGTACGCTTATCATGTGGGTATACCTATTCTTGACTGATTGCCGTTCAGTGGTTTGGAGAAGATTCCGTCTTCTCAAGAGATTGCTGACATGCTTCATGTGGAGGTATCCAATATTATTTCCAATATGACTACCAAGGGTGGAATTCAGGGTCTCCCGTCTGATTTTCTGATTGCCAAAGCTACCTTGTTTGGGAAGGCCATGAGTAAGGAAGCTTTTGAAGCCATATTTGTACTCCTCATCTATGGGCTAGTGTTATTTTCCAACATCGACAACTTCGTGGATGTGAACGCTATTAGGATTTTCTCTTCTCTTAATTCCGTTCCGACTCTATTGGGTGACACTTATTTCTCTTGGCATACGAGGAATGCAAAGGGTGGTGGTTCCATTGTATGATGCCTGCCTCTGTTGTACAAGTGGTTTATTTCGCACTTGCCTCAGACGATTGCCTTCAAGGAGAACAAGGGATATCTACGGTGGTCTACGAGACTTATGTATCTCACTAATGATGATATCTCTTGGTATAATCGTGTTTATGATGGCATTAAGATTATTGATTCTTATGGTGAGTTCTCCAACGTACCTCTTCTTGGTACATGTGGTAGAATTAACTACGACCCTGCTTTGGCTCGCCGTCAGCTTGGGTTCCCCTTAAAGGATAAACCTAACAACATTTTGTTGGAAGGCTTATTCTTTCAAGAGGGTAAAGATCCCCAAAACCCGAAGGATAGGATGGTCCGCGCCTGGCGCAAGGTTCATAGGAAAGGGAGGAATGAGCTTGGTCCGAGGAATTGTGTTGCTTTGGAGCCTTACACCTCTTGGGTAAGGAAGGGAGCCCTCGAGTACCGTATGCCGTATGAGTATCCGAGACCTACCCCTATGGTTATGGTTGGGCCTTAAACCCTCCCTAATCAAGGAGTAGAGGAGTTGAGAGACGAAGACTGTTCGCGTGCTTGGGTTCGTGAGCGTGAGGAGCTTCTTCAGTAACTCAAGGATAAGGATGCAATGATCGAGTTTCTAGAGCATCAGGTTATTGATGAGCCCGATGATGTAGTTACTTCTCTCCTGCCTCACTCGTCTAGGTTTTGGAAGAAGAGATATGATTAGCTCACCAAGGAGAAAACCGACATGGAAGCAACTTATGAGAGAGAGGTGAAGAGGCTTCGTGTGACATATCTTCCGATCCCGAAGGCTTTAGACGACTGTTTCTAGGGCTCCATAGGATGTTTATTCTCCTTTTCGCTTGTATTGTATTTGGTTACCGAAACTGTACTACTTCTTTGGTGTAAAAAGTTTCCAAATATTATATTGCTATGAGTATTCCACACATGTCTCAAAAAGTTAAATATTTTCAAGATGTTTGCAAATAGATCTTTATAAAGTTCCTCCGATAAAAAACAAAAAAACATATGCATGAGCATTGCATGCATCATATGCATAAGCATGTTTTGGTTCCGAGCTCTTGATACAGTGGTCTAACTCTTTGCTCTTCATTTATTTTGAAGACAAGCTGACGCATTCGTACCGCACTCGCGCAAACGTCAAAGCAATGGCCGAATAACTAGAGAACGAGAACAGAGAACTCAAAGAAGAAGTCAGCCGATTATCTACTTTAGTGGAGTCTATGCTCCAAGCTCAGAAGCAAGCTGTAAATGTGCAAGCGTCTGCGTCCAATCAAGCGCCAGAGATAGCTCCTACCTCTATACCAGCCCCTGCTATGGGATCAACAATGTTATGCCTTCTGGTTACCCTTGGGGAATGCCCCATAATTTCATGCCCGAAGGACATCATCCTTAAGTGCAAGTTCAACCGACATCTAGCCCGGTCCCTATGGTG
This sequence comes from Lathyrus oleraceus, assembly GCF_024323335.1. Lineage (NCBI taxonomy): Eukaryota > Viridiplantae > Streptophyta > Magnoliopsida > Fabales > Fabaceae > Lathyrus > Lathyrus oleraceus. Next base: position 12,537,801 of record NC_066583.1, on the reverse strand, counting down.
CCACCCCCGGTGGTTAATTCTGTTTCTACTCCAGCTCTCATTCCTCAAGTCTGTGTTGACGAGACTATCTACCATTCCGAGGCCTTTGAGAACCCGGATGTGTATGACAAGTTAGATGAGATGAGAGACCAGTTCTCTGACTTGAGGAAGGAAATGAAGGCCCTTCGAGGGAAAGACTTGTTTGGGAAGAGCGCCTCTGAGCTCTGTTTGGTCCCAAATGTAAAGATTCCGATGAAGTTCAAGGTCCCAGACTTTGAAAAATACAAAGGGAATAACTGTCCGCTCAGCCATTTGGTCATGTATGCTAGAAAAATGTCTACGCATACCGACAATGATCAACTGCTCATCTATTATTTTCAAGACAGCCTGTCTGGCGCTGCCTTGAAATGGTATATGGGTCTTGACTGTGGCTCTGTGCGCACTTTCAATAACCTCGGTGAGGCTTTCGTAAAGCAGTACAAGTACAACGTGGACATGGCTCCGGACAGAGATCAACTGAGGGCGATGTCCCAAAAAGATAAGGAAAGCTTCAAGGAGTATGCCCAGAGGTAGAGAGAATTGGCAGCTCAGGTAGTGCCACCATTGGAGGAGAAGGAGATGACAAAGATCTTTTTGAAGACTTTGAGCTCTTTCTATTACGAGTGTATGATTGCTAGTGCTCCCTCGGACTTTACCGAAATGGTAAATATGGGGATGAGGCTAGAAGAGGGAGTCCGGGAAGGACGTCTGTCCCGCGATGATAATTCTTCGGCAAAGAAATATGGAGGATTTTCCAGAAAGAAGGAAGGGGAGACTCATGCTATATCTTCCCATAGTAAAAGAAGACCCTCTGTAAGGAGGAAGGAAGTACGACCAACTGTCAACCAACACCAGGTGGCTCATATAGCACCTGCTTTCAAAGAAGCTCAACAACCACAACAACAATCTCGTCCACAACAACAGGCTTAACAGCCTCGTAGCAACAATAACAATAACAACACCAACAATTATGAGAGGAAGAGGGTGACTTTTGACCCGATTCCTATGACCTACGCTGAACTATACCCTTCCTTGATTGATAGGAAGTTGATAACTCCACGCGATCCTCCTGCTGTGCCAGCCAATCCTCAATGGTGGTACAAGCCTGAACTTCATTGTGTGTATCATTCCGGTGCGCCCGGACATGACGTGGAGAACCGCTTTCCGTTAAATACCAAGGTGCAAGACCTTGTGAGGAGTGGGATACTATTCTTTGAGGATGTAGACCCCGAATGTTAAGAAGAACCCATTGCCCGAGCATGGGAAGGCGGCTGTCAACATGGTCCAGGGTTTCCCTGGCAAGTATAAGGTCCTTTATGTGAATGATATAAGGCAGTCCCTAGTAGAGATGCATAGGCTGTTATGTGAGCACAGTCACTATGAGCACAATCACGATAGGGGCCATGTGTGCACTGTCAATGAAAGAGGATGCCGCAAGATATGAAGGGACATCCAAGAGATGCTAGACCAAGGGATGATCGAGATACTTCAAAATCGTGATGAGGATGAAGTTGATGTCATTACCCCTGTGTTCAATATTCTTGATCCTGTTGTCATCAAGTATGATGGCAGCAAAAGGAAGGTGGTGTCAACTCTTATGATAAAGCTAGCGGGCCCTGTCCCGTATGTGTCAGATAAAGTGGTCCCATACCGTTACAATACTGTTATGCTGGAAGATGGGAAGGAGGTGTCGTTGCCCTCAACCTCTGTTGTAAGCATATCTGATGTTAGTGGAGTGACCCGTAGTGGTCGTGTTTTCTCGACTCAGCCGAAATCCCATGAAAACGTCGTGAAGAGAGGTGTTGTTAGTTCTGCCGGTCCCGTAGGGACTTCTTCTTCAAATCACTCCATTCCTGCAGTGAAGGGTGTTGACCCTATTATTGTCAAAACTGATAAAGCTCCTATCCTAGTTGGCCAGTCTGGCATATTGAGAGAGGATGGTGATGAGATGCTGAGGCTCATCAAGAGGAGCGAGTACAACATTGTGGAGCAGTTGCTTCAAACTCCATCAAAGATATCTGTCCTATCTTTGTTGATGAATTCAGAGCCCCACCGCGAAGCGTTGCAAAGGGTGTTGGACGTGGCATATGTGGATCACGATGTCACAATTGAACAGTTTGATAGCATTGTTGCGAATATAATTACCTGCAACAATTTGAGCTTCTGCGATGATGATCTTCCCGAGGAGGGAAAAGACCACAATTTGGCCTTACATATCTCTATGAACTGCAAAGATGATGCCCTGTCCAATGTGTTGGTGGACACAGGGTCATCACTTAATGTATTGACAAAGTCCACTCTCACCAAACTTTCATATCAGGGGCCTCCCATGAGGCAGAGTGGAGTGGTAGTAAAAGCTTTTGATGGATCGCGCAAGACCGTAATCGGTGAATTAGATCTCCCGATCAAGATTGGACCTAGTGATTTCCAGATCACTTTCCAAGTTATGGACATACATCCGTCATACAATTGTTTACTTGGTAGACCATGGATTCACAAGGCAGGCGCCGTGACGTCCACCTTACTCCAAAAGTTGAAGTTCATCAAGAACAAGAAGTTGGTGGTGATAGGGGGGAGAAGGCTCTCTTGGTCAGCCATTTATCTTCCTTTTCCTACATCGATGCTGAGGATGAGGTTGGAACTCCATTCCAAGCCTTATCTATTGTTGAGCCTTCTAAGAAAGGACTTTCTTCATTTGTCTCCTACAATGGTGTGAAGTTGGCCATCGAGCATGGCGCAACTGATGGTTTGGGGAAAATGATAAAGATGGAAGATAATAAATCTCGGGCTGGTATAGGGTATTCTTCCGGTGCTTCTAATGATCGTGGGATGTTTCAGAGTGGAGGTTTCATCCACACCAATGGAGATCAAGAAGCTGTTGCCATCATCGAAGAAGGTGAAGAGGAAGACCTCAGCAACTTTGTCATACCTGGCGGGATCTGCAATAATTGGGTCGCTGTGGATGTTCTAACAGTTATCCATAAGTCAACGTAATATGTTCATTCTTGTTTAAAAACCCTTCTCCCATGCCAAAGGGAGAAGTGAAGACATTGTTGGCATAATTTGTTAATACAATGATATTCATTCAATAATCGCATGTTAAATGTTTGTTTTCCAAATTATTTTTCATTTTTTGCTTTTTGCATGAAATTGGTGATCACCATAAAACCCTAAAAAAGAGAATAAAATCAATTTTTCATCTGCATAATGATTTGCCTTGAATTCTGAAATCTCTTTTATATACTCAAAATCATTATGCAGGTTGATCAAACCCATTGAACATAATGATCCAACATCATCTCCCAACTTTGAATTCCCTGTATTTGAGGCAGAAGAAGATGATGTTGAAGAGATTCCTGATGAGATTACCCGTCTGCTTGAGTACGAGGAGAAGATCATTCAGCCACATCTTGAGAATCTAGAAACAGTCAACTTGGGGTCTGAAGATTGTATTCGGGAAGTGAAGATTGGGCCACTCCTTGAAGATTCTGTTAGGAAGGGGTTGATTGAGTTGCTACGAGAATATGTCGACGTCTTTGCCTGGTCGTATGAAGACATGCCTGGTCTAGATACTGATATCGTGCAACATTTCTTGCGGTTGAAGCCTGAGTGTGTGTCTGTGAAGCAAAAGCTCAAAAGAACTCATCCTGATATGGCAGTAAAGATTAAAGAAGAAGTTCAGAAGAAAATTGATGCGGGGTTTCTGGTGACTTCCACATATCCTCAATGGGTGGCCAATATTGTGCCTGTACCTAAAAAAGACTGAAAAGTCCGAATGTGCGTGGATTACCGCGACTTGAATAAAGCTAGCCCAAAAGATGATTTTCCTCTACCACACATTGATGTGTTGGTAGACAATGCGGCTAAATTCAATGTCTTTTCATTTATGGACGAATTTTCTGGTTATAATCAGATTAAAATGGCACCCGAGGATATGGAGAAGACAACATTCATCAGACCTTGGGGAACATTCTGTTATCGAGTGATGCCCTTCGGTTTGAAGAACGCCGGAGCCACGTATCAACGTGCTATGACTACCTTGTTTCATGATATGATGTACAATGAGATCGAGGTGTACGTCGACGATATGATTGTAAAGTCGAAAACGGAAGTTGAACATGTAGAACACTTGCTGAAGCTTTTCCAGCATTTGAGGAAGTACAAACTCCGCTTGAATCCGAACAAGTGTACATTTGGAGTCCGTTCTGGCAAGTTATTGGGCTTTATTGTCAGCGAGAGAGGTATTGAAGTTGATCCTGCCAAGGTCAAAGCAATACAAGAGATGCCTGCACCCAAAACTGAGAAACAAGTCTGAGGTTTTCTTGGCCGCTTGAATTACATTTCGAGATTTATATCCCACATGACTGCCACATGTGCGCCTATATTCAAGCTCCTCCGGAAAGATCAGTGTCATGATTGGACCGAGGATTGCCAAAAGGCCTTTGACAGTATCAAAGAGTATCTGTCCGAGCCTCTGATTTTATCTTCGCCTGTTGAAGGGAGACCATTGATTATGTACTTGATAGTGCTTGATGATTCCATGGGTTGTGTCCTTGGTCAACAAGATGAATCAAGAAAGAAAGAATATGCAATATACTACTTGAGTAAGACGTTCACTGACTGTGAGTCTCGATACTCAATGCTTGAGAAGACATGTTATGCTTTGGCTTGGGCTGCTAAGCGTTTACGCCAGTATATGTTGAATCATACAACTTGGTTGATATCCAAAATGGATCTGATCAAGTATATATTTGAGAAGCCTGCTCTAACTGGGAGAATTTCCCGTTAGCAGATGCTGTTATCTGAGTATGATATTGAGTATCGATCTCAAAAAGCCATTAAAGGTAGTATCTTGGATGACCATTTGGCGCATCAACCAATTGAAGATTATCAGTATGTGCAATACGACTTCCCTGATGAGGAGATTCTGTATTTGAAAATGAAAGATTGTGATGAGCCTACGCTCGATGAAGGGCCAGAGCCTGGTTCCCGGTGGGGTATGGTGTTCGATGGTGCTGTCAAGCAGTATGGAAATGGTATTGGGGCAGTGATTATTACTCCTCAAGGCACACACTTTCCTTTTACAGCAAGGCTAATTTTCAAATGCACGAATAATATGGCAGAATATGAGGCCTGTATTATGGGTTTGGAAGAATGTGTTGATCTTAGGATCACACATCTTGATGTTTATGGCGATTCGGCCCTTGTTGTTAATCAGATTAAGGGTGAATGGGAGACGAATCAGCCTGGCCTCATCCCATATAGAGATTATGCGAGGAGGATTTCAACTTTATTTACTAAAGTTGACTTTCATCATATTCCTCGAGATGAGAATCGGATGACGGATGCTCTCGCTACGCTTGCTTCAATGATTGCTGTCAATTATTGGAATGAAGTCCCAAAGATTACCGTGATGCGCTTGGATAGACCAGCTCATGTGTTTGCAATTGAGGAGGTGAAAGATGATAAGCCATGGTATTATGATATCAATTGTTTTCTCCAAATTCATACTTACCCTCCTGGGGCATCTGTTAAAGATAAGAAGACTTTGAGGAGATTATCTGACAGTTTCTACCTTAATGGTGATGTGCTTTACAAGAGGAATTTTGACATGGTTCTGCTCAAATGCGTGGATAGACACGAAGTAAACCTGTTGATGACTGAAGTCCATGAGGGTTCATTTGGTACTCATTCCAATGGACATGCCATGGAGAAAAAGATGTTGAGAGCAGACTACTATTGGCTGACAATGGAGTCTGATTGCTGCAAATACGTAAAGAAATGCCACAAGTGTCAGATTTATGCGGATAAAAAACATATTCCCCCGACACTTCTGAATGTTATTTCCTCACCATGGCCTTTCTCCATGTGGGGAATTGAGATGATTGAGCCTAAGGCGTCAAACGGTCACCGTTTTATTCTCGTAGCCATAGAATTGGCACAAGACTTTGGACAAAATCCTATGGGCCTGTTGAACGTCCCCAAAGGAAGCAACAAATTCGACACCTTTTCAACTAAAATTTGGGCACAATGCTATATTACCATTAGAGATCTGTTTGCAGTTTGTCAAAGTACAACGCCAAAATGATATCCAGTCGGAACAATATTGGGAAATGATGTTCGACGAACTGGTCGATTTGGACGAAGAAAGATTGGTCGCGGTGGAAATGTTGGCACGAAAGAAAGAACGCGTAGCCAAAGTATACAACAAGAAGGTAAGGGCAAAAATATTTACGGTTGATGATTATGTTTAGAAAGTAATCCTACCTATAGATCGTCGAGATCGAACTCTAGGTAAATGGTCTCCAAAGTGGGAGGCACAATTTCAGATAATCCGAACATTTACCAACAATGCTTATGAGAACAAAGAACTTGGTATGGATCAAAGGGTCTTGAGAGTATATGGGAAATATTTAAAGAAATATAAACCTATGTGTCGCATCTCGAAAAATACGATTCCTCGCGATGGTCGCGGAAAAAATTTAGTTCGAACAGAGTCGCCACCGAACTTTATTTATCCTAATGAGGGAATAGGAAAATATAGATAAAACCTTTAAAAATAGAATAATGGTCATCGCAACCATATTCAGGTTCGGGAGTCGATTACGCAAGGGGAAGGTATTAGCACCCCTCACGTCCGTTGTACTTAACGGGAACCTTTTAGTTCTAATTTGCGATTTGAATATTAACTGAATGTTATTTGTTTTCTTCGAGTGATAAAAATATTGAAAAGAGATGGATGGGAACCTCAGAAGGGGGAAAATGGAGGTTTTTTATTAGTGTGCTCGCCAAGATCTCGCAATCTCGTGCCTACGTATCCTTATGGTGCAATAAGGAAATCAGAGCATTCGTAGTTCGGGGAACTACGATTGGTTGGTGTCTTTTAATGAACAGCTATTTAGATCGCATTCTAAATTCTAAACATTGGCTTGTCTACTCTCGGTGGAGGCTTAAGCACTAGTTTGTTGTGCGCGTTAGATAGGATTAAACAGTGTTCTTTTGAAAAGAGTTTTGATCGCACGGGGGCGATGAAAGAGGTTTGATAAGTTGGATGTGTTTTAATGAACAAGTTCTTAGATCACGTCCTAGTGGTTAAACATTGGCTTGTCTACTCTCGGCGGTGGCTTAAGCACTAGTTTGTGTACGCACTAGAAAGGATTAAGCAATGTTCTTTCCGAAAAGAATTGAGTTGTCGACCGCACGGGGGAGAGAAATTAGGTTTAATATGTTTGGTATTTTGAAAGAAGAACGACAAAATATTGAGCAATATGGTGCACACCAATCGTTCAATTTTCTGAGGAATAATAAGGCGACCGCCTCTTATTTCCTTTTTCGTTCAAATTATTATTGAAAGATGTTTGCGGAAATTGAACATGCACAGTAGTGAGGCGTGCGCCTCCCACTTGCTTATTCAAGGAACAATGAGGCGTGCGCCATCCATTCCTTTATCCAAATTCATTTAGCATGTTTAAATCGGAAGTCGATAATTTGAGCAATATGGCGAGCGCCAATTATTCAATTATTCAAGAAATGTTAAAGCGAGCGCTTCCCATCCTTTTTCATCCAAAGTTTAATTTAAAAAAGAATGTTCTTATAAGTTGCATTAATTTTGGGAAAATAATTTGGATTTGTACGATTAAGGTTTTAATCGGAAGATGAAAAATTTGAGCTATTTGGCAGACGTCAATCATTCAATTATTTGAGAGATGGTGAGGTGAACGCCTCCCCTTCTTCTTCATCCGAAGTTTAGATTGTAAAAATAATTGTTGATTAGAAATTATATTTGATTTGAAAAGGATTTGCATTTGAACTTGGTAAGGTTTTAATCGGATGACAAGGATTCGAGCAATGTGGTGTACGTCAATCATTCGAGTACTTGAGAAATAGTTAAGCGAACGCTTCCCATATTCTTTTTCATCCAAAATTTAATTATGAAAATAAAGACTTTGGAAATTATATTTAATTGGAAAAGTGATCTTGAATTTTTATGATGGAAGCTTTAATCGGGTGGCAAGAATTCGAGCAATGCGGCGTGCGCCAATCGTTCGAGTAATTGAGAAAAAGTGAAGCGAACGCTTCCTATATCTTTTTTCATCCCGAGTTTAAATTATAACAGAATATTCTTTTGGAAGTTATGTTGATTTGAAAAGGATTTAAATTTATATTTATGAAATGATAATGAAAGATGAAAAAGGTTTCAAGTTTTTTTTGAATTGGTAGTGAGTTTGGATGAAATCGAATATGTATTGTGAAATGAACATGGACAGATGTTTATCGACTAAATACCATAAAAATCGAGTAATCGAAGGAAAAAAATCTATTTACTAACAATTAATTAATCTAATTAATTAGTAATTTAATTAATCAATTAACTAATGCTTTATTCAAAAGAAAAGAAATCGAAAATTAGTGCATGAATAAACATGGGTTGCAATTATCAAAAATTAGTTTGGGCTTAATTCGAAAGCCAACAGTAAACCCAATTTAACTCTCTTTGTGTTTTTAAATAATAATAATCATGAAGCAAAATGAAACAATAAAAAAGGTTTTAACTAATATTCTTCTGAGTTTCATTGGTAACCAACAGTAAGTGATTCATGATTTTGGATTTAAGCATAAAAAGAAAACAGTATCAGTAGCCCTCTCTCTCTCTCTCACTTACTATGAGGCACAAAAACAAGACCAGTAATACCTCTAAACAACAATAGGCCTTTTCCAATATAATCGATCAAAATATTCATGTTATTAGATAACTATTTCACGACCGAAAAGAAATCCAAACCCAAGTCAATGTAAAGCGAAATACTTAAAACGAGATGCAAATAAATAAAATCCGAGTTAGAAATAAAACCCAGTAAATCTTGAAACGAACATGATGGTTTACCGACAATGATAACTTAACAACGTCTAAAACGTATGACAGAAGCAGAAGACCAATCGAGTTATCGTATCGTTATCGTAGCGAGTCGTTGAGCGGCGCGGTATATAGTCACAACTTTAACATTCTTGCGTATCCGAATCATGTATAGAAATCCGACTCAATCTGCACACACAAAATAACACCCAAACGGAATACAAAAATGAAAAATCATAACTTAAAAACATATTAGAATCGGAGGTGCGAGTTCCACTATTATTGTCGGTACGGTAGAGGCGAGATGATGAAGACATAAGGAGAGGTTGTTCGAAGCTACCATGGCGGTGGAAATGGTGGTCACCGGTGGAGGCGTAAGATTTGGGTCGTGTGGGTGTGCGGATTTTGTGGTTGTTAGCTTGACCGGTGGAGCAAGATTGAAGGCGGTTTTAGGTGTTGGGGTGAAGACGGATCACGGTGGAGATGTTGTATGTGTGTCGCCGGTGGATGGTTAGGGTCGTCGACGGTGGTTTTGTGTGATGGAGGCAACAATCGAAGCTTCGTCGGCGGAGAGTGAGCGATGGTTGGACGACTTTGAAGACGACGTCGTGGAGATGAACGGAGATCTGGGATGTCAGAGATGGAGAATGGAGAAGAAGAATGTGGTGGTGAGGGCGCGACCGAAGGGAGTGCGTTGGGAGCGATGTTGAGGGGTGCGATGGGGGTCGCGGCGACGTGGTGGTCGGAGTGTTGGTTTGTGGCCGGGGAAGAAGATGAAAGGGTGAAGAAGGCCTCAAACTCGACATAATAGTTGACCATTGAGGCAGAAAGATCATGCAGGGCAAGTGAGTCGAGGAATTTAAAATATCACGGGCAAGCTCTTCTTCTATTTCAAGAGCATGTAAAAAGTCGCTCTCGAAAAGTGACGCCTTCACTTGCTGAAGGATGAAAACAACCTCAACATTTAGCTCCGAGGGAGGAACGATGGTCGAAGATGGAGGTGGCACATCAGTTGAAAGACGACGAAGTTGTTTTAATTTACGAAGGGCCTCAATGGGGTTCCGTTGTTTGATAACCCTGATCTCTCTCGAAGTTAAAACACCTGTTGACGCACTTTTGTCAACAGCGTTTGGCGGGTTTAGAGTCGGTGGGGAGACAGGATTTTATTGAGCCGCTGGTGAGGCACTTTAAAACTCAGATTGTCGTTGTGGACTCAAGATAATGTCGGCAGAAGGATGGTAGGTCTTATCTTTGACCACAGTTTTGGCCGGAATTAGAGAGCCCAAAGGTCCCTGAAAGATAGAAGTATTAGAGCTCACGATGAAAAGAAACTGATAGTCGGTGAAGACAAAGATGAACGAATACCTAAAGGGCCACAAGGGGTGGAGAAGCGGTAAGAGTCCTCTCTGAATCACGAGGAGTGAAAGCTTCCTCGACGTCATCTTGGATTGTTGGGGTCAAATTCGTTGGAGCTACCTTTCATGGAGTCTTCTTGGCCTGAGCCTTTTTCCCCCGCATAGGAGTAGGGGGCATTTTGGGCGGTGCTTTCGACGTGGGAAAAATGTGCGAGTGCACACTTCCGTCAGACTCCTAATTTTCCAGTACAGGTACTTCTTAAGGTACCTAAATTTCAAGATGAGTGAAAAGGTAATGGAAATTATTAAGGTAAAAATTTTCATGATATTGATGCTCAATACCTGCGAAGTGAGGGTCGAAGGCGCTCGTTGCTTCTTCGAAGGCTTGGCTAGAATTGGCTCAGATGAGGGAATGACCCTCTTTTGACCCTGATAACAGAAATTGTCAGTTTTGTGCATCCACGGGAAAAGAGGAAATGAAACTAGTGACATGTACCTTTTGAGGGGCTTCTTCGACTTGAGAGGTTTGGATTATTGGGTCGGGAGCATTAACGGACAGAGGCGAAGGCGATATGTCGCCGGCGAGGGTGGAGAGAGTGTCAACCATGTTTTGGAGAAATTGGTCACTAGGGATATAATGACTCTGGTAGGAAGACCACCATTGGTTGAAATCAATTATTGTAAAAAAAGATTGTTGGAATTTGAACACCGGAAGTTCATAACGGTGAGTGGATTTACATAAATGGAGACAAGCTTTGTGATCATCGGCATTTAATGATCGACCAGATCATACAATATCAGTGGCATGCGATACCAGAGGTTTCAGAACCATTTGGCTTAAACTAAACTAGCGAGCCACCAGATTAGGTTGATAGCTCATGAAACTGAACCCCTTCGACCCGAGCTCAATTTTGTAGGACAATAAGGTGGGAGTACAAAAAGAACTCCATATTGCATTCGATTGTGTTGTAGTCTATGGAGAGACACCTGGAAAAGGATCTTTGAACCACTTTGGGCTGAAGGTTCGATAAGAAAATGACGACATACCAGGAGCGAATTTATCTGCTTCGATGAACATACTCAAGTACTTCATGAAGAGATGTGTGTTAGGAGTCTCTTGGCAGGTCGTCAAAGCCAACTTAGCCCCTTCGATCGGTCGATCTTCATTTAGCCTCATGATGCACTCCGACACGGGGTATCCCAACTGATACTCAAAAGTGGCATTTAACCAGTGTTGTAAAATCCATAAGGGACCCAACAGATTCAGGGCCTTGGGAATGTTAGAGAGGAATTTTAGTTTCAGGGTTGCCATCCCCAAAGCCTGATATAAGGAGGCTAGCAACAGTTTACCTAAAGACACCTGTCGACCCTCATGAATCTGGATCGCCAGGGCAATATAGCTTTTCGCTATCTGCAACGAGTCAGGACAAAATACGTAGTAGGAAAGCCATAAAATAAGGAAAGCTATATGTTCTTCATCGGACACCTCGACAGAGTCCTTGTTGTAGTGATCTTAGATGTAATTCTAGAGACTAGCTCGACTGAATCAGAAGGTATTCTCCGTCGAAAGTGTGGGGTCGAAGACTTCCCCCAATGACAAGATTCTTCGGTGATTGCCACCACATTAGTATGGGTGTTAGCATCCCACAAGGAAATTGAAATGTGTAGGTAGAACCGTCCCAGAAATATAAAGACGCCAATAACATGCAGGGATTAACGCGATGAGCATACCTCGATAATTGAATTAAGTCGAAGATCTCTGCGTTCCTCCATTGATCTTGGCATTTTCGCTTAACTTTGTTGAGCCACACCAGGTACTCTTTGTTGCCAGGAGTAGGCATGGACCTGAAGACTCTGGCTTTAGCCTCCATGAATCTAACGTCAAGTGCGACAGATTTGTCAAAGGCAGGAGGAGCAGTAGGTTTATATTCATGAAAAAAGGCCGCAACAACTTTCAGTGAGGATTTTCGCTCACCGAGAGGCCCATGAAACGCACAGAGTTTCTTATCAACCACGAAGGAAATCAACATTTGGCGCTGCCAGTTCTTCACCACTGCTTCATCGGAAGAAGTGGGTTGAGGGATGCGGTTCATGCTTTCTTTGACAGAAAGTTTAAAGACAATGAGGTTATTTCTGGTAGCGTAGGTAGTGAGTTCTTTGACGTGGGAAGACGAATCCATTTAGAGATGAAGCGAATAGGTTGAGTTTGAAGATTCTGGGTGACAAATTTCACTACAGAAGTTGTTTGAAGAAATGAGCAGGAAGAATGCGCGATTATGGAAGTAGAAAAACCTTTGAGGTGGAAGAAATAACTATTTATAGGCTGGTAAGGTGAATAGTGGGTTTGGTTGAAATCCCACGACCTAGGGATAACTGCTAATGATGGTGGAGTGTCTGGGTAACTGCACCGCAGAAAAATCATCATTACAGTTTAGGCCATTAATTAGCGATAAGACGGCTACCCAAAATCTGAAAAATCAAAAGGAAAGTTCCTCGATCGAAGAGCTCAAGTCGAAACCAGCCTTTTCAAGGGAAAATTTGTTAGCTGACAAATTTCGGCCAAAGAAGGCAAACCCACTCGAATAGGAAGCCCATAGGAATATCATCGACAAGAAGCTGGATAATCCATGGGTTGACACCTAGAGTTTCGGTCGAAGTCG